>NC_066582.1:311316811-312650561 GCF_024323335.1 Lathyrus oleraceus
GTCTTCTAAGTTAGGTGACATTCACCTGGTCATTTAGCCTAACGGTTGTGAAACCTCTGAAAATATTGTATATTCATCAAAATTTTGACATAATATGGATCATGGTCACTAACAGGTTTGTTTGTCGTGTGTGTACAGATAACGGGCTTAATGTGATTGTGCCTGAATGAAAAATGACGAAAAATGGGATGAGTAAGTTAGGCCTAGGCATAATGACATGATGCAAATTGGTTTGTATAGGAAGGAGATTTATGACCGCAAACACGGAGTGTGCTGTTACGATACCCTTAATGTGTGAGTTAGTACCTATCAATATGACCTTGAGCGAATTAGTGTCTTTAGCCTGGAATAATTACATGAGCACCACTGTTTTTCTTCTTATGAGCATGAATGTTTGCTTGAGGATAAGCAATGGTTTAAGTGTGGGAGATTTTGATAACACTGAAACACACCGCATATTTGGCTTGATTTGCACATGTTTTTTTGTCGTTTTGTTTTTATTTCTAGTATTATGTTGGTATTTTGTCTGGATTTCAGGTACTTAACCATGTGAGAGCCGTACACAAAAAAACGAGGCAAATCAGATGAAAAACAGAGAAAAATGCATATTCTGCACTCACTGCGACCAGCATGGCATTCGCCATGGAGCTAGCCCTGATGTGGTTGACGTGTCTCATAACCCAATGGTCACAAAGACCAAGTCTCCGTGTATTGTGAAGGTGGCATTCACCACAGGGGGTATGGCGATCACCATCCCCTATAAAAGAAAAGTGGTCAAATGGTTGAATCATTTTTCCCCACTTCCTCCTTTTTTCTCTCACGCGAATTTAGCAACCATTGACTTGGTTCACATGGCTATGTAACACTATAAATAGTGTTTGAAACTCACATTTGAGAGGATCCAAGCTTAGTACAACTTAAGTCATATATTCATATTTTTTAGAGCTTTAATTCTTCACACCAGAGGATTATTGTATCGCGATTGTTATTGGGTTTGGAGCATTTTATTTTGGAGAACTTTTATTTTAATCTTGCCAACATTTACTTTCACGTTCAAGTTTTCCTTAAATTTATTCCTGTACCAGATTCGAGACTCCGTTTGGAGCATGTTCTTATTATTATCAGTATTATTTATTTCTTTTGTCTATTTACTTTGCATGTTTGTTATTTTCTCACCTTACTTTAATTGTTGTTTTCTTGCCCTACTTTAATTTCGAAGCTTAATTTATTCCATCGCACGTTCATAATTTTAATTGAATCTCCTGATATGTTTAATTATAATTTGCAATACCTCGTTTTATTTTTTACTATGACCATGTCTAGTTAACCTACCAGTGTTGGAATGTGAGGACCGTCGATTCGACAATACTCAGTATGTTATTTCTTAGGCTTACTATCGGGACTGTTTTGGTTTTTATCTCAATTTTTAGGAAATTAAACTGATCGGTTACTACGAGAGTAGAACCGTAGATACGCCGAGTAAGATCGAAAGTCGTCTGGTACTTAAGATAAAATTGTTAAGTTTTTAATTAACAAACACCGCGAGAGCACTTTGTTAATTAATTAGAAAATTGAGTGAAGGTTGCGTTCAACAAATTTGAGCTCAAGACACAAACAGATGTAAGGGTCATGTGGAATACGTATTTCCGTTTCGAAATAAAAGTTATGCTCGAATTGGAAGTGACGATTTCAAGATCGGTCGAAGATATTGCAAAGATGGTGAAGCGTCCACCTGGACATTGAAGTAATGTTGTATTTTATGTTGAAATAATCAATGTAATCCTAATTTTATTTTATGAATCTTAATTTTATTTTGAAAAATTACATGGTTTCGACCCTGCTATTGATGTGTCTGCGTTACGAAAATGTTACTATAGAAACATTCGGAGATGTATCTTCAGAATAAAATAAACAAAAAAATATGGCATAATTCAGAATGACCTTTGTTGAATGTGTGTTGGTATGCGTCAAAAGATGCATATTCGAAATCTGGAGGCATTTTTTAATTTGCGCGTAGTGCCTAAGAAACATATAAGATGCATTAAGAAATCATCTTATTTATAATGTGTATTAAAAAACATATATAGGGGTCATTTTTAAATTTTCACGTGATATCTAAGAAACATATAAAATATATTAAAAAAAATCTTTTATTTACAATGTATTAAAAAACATATAAAAATTATTTTTAGATTTTCTAATGGTGCTTAAGAAAGAAACATATTAAGAAATCCTCTTATAAATAAGAAACCCTCTTATAAATTATTTATAATGTGTATATTGTAAGACTACAATATGGGTGCAACATTTTTTGTAAGACTGCAATATGGGTTTGCAACATCTATCAAATAAACTATTTTCTATGGATTTGTTATATGCTAATGACATTTTTTTCTGCTCATTCCTACAAGATTATTAATCTCTTCTTTTTTAATAATTCCATTAGAAATTAAGACTTCAAGTTCTTTCTTATAATTGAAGGCTTCTGTGGCATTTTCGCGTTTGGCCTCAACATAAAAGACAAAAAAACCAACAATCATAGTGGAATCAAGTGTAACTATTTTGTCTATTTCTTTCATTCTTTGCTTGCTTTAATTAATATTGATGCTTATGTGGAGCAGAAAAAAATAGGCATAGTTCAACCTTATCATCACGAAATTACACTAATTTACTTCATATTAAATGTAACACCACATTTTCCAAGAATTGATGAAGTAGCTATAACACAACAAGGATGTCTTTATTGTTGGAAGCTATGACACAAAACAACATATATAATTTAGAACATATACATTTTTGTTAGAATGACATAATTATAGAATATTATGAATGAATTAAGTAGAATGAATAATGAACATGGACTAAATTAAATTGATATAACCAATAAAGTTGTTATTGTTAAAAAAAAAAAGTAATTTATATTCCCCTTAATATTAATACTTTAGAATGTCATGTAATTTAAGCAAAACAAATGAGACTGAGGGAGAACCATCTTGAAGTTGCTCAAGTTATATATTTGAATCAGGGAAAGTTATGAGTAAAAGAGTAACATGGAATTCCAACAAGTCTACTTTACATGGTGAACACTCCATTTTCATATATACCTTCATAATACAGAACTACACTTGTTCCTGGTGTGGATTCACAGTTGGTGCCGGTGCTATGGCAAATTGCAGACCCCTATGCTGCCCGGATTGTAGCACAAACGCAACTTGAGTTGCCGCTAGTGCTGCAGCCTCCTATTACACCAAAACACAAAACAATAAGAATATTGTGGGATTACATCTGCATTTGTCACATATTAAATCGCTTCAACTATTATAAATTACTACCGTGTTGGTGTTGGTGTCGGTGTCAGAGTCATATCTATGTTGTAATGGATCATAAAACATAATTTTAAAACTGACACTTACTTGTCTTTGTCGCCGCCGTTGTAAAATACTGATTGCCCAAGCCATGATATAGCAAGGTAGAAGAAAGCCAGCTGCTCGAAGCAAGAAAAGCTGTGGATAATGATCAATTAGCGATGTTTTCTTTTCTCCATAACATTTTGAAAGCAACACAGCAACTGTATGATGTGATGAACTACTTAGCAAATAGGAACTCAAGTTACTTACAGAGAAAAAAGTAGATGGATCATCATCAGCATCAGCATCTGTGACAGAAAGTGCGTGCCTCAAGAGTAGAAGTGCCATTAACTGCGCCAGATATATAGGTCGAATCAGGCTTACAATCATGTCCAAGTGTAAAGTGTTAGCCTCCTAGCATAGTCAATGTATATGTAGAACCTAAAGTTCATTGAAAGTACAATTGATTTCGTACAAATTTCAAACATAGACATTGTATCACTTCCAAGAGTGGGGCTTAGCGAAATCATATGTCTGGTGCGCATATGCATAACTGAATTATACAAAAAAAATGTTAAAAATAACTTCAAGGTTAACGTCTTACAATTAGAGCGGCTGAGCGACAAAATGCAGCTCCATTGGCATTAGAAGCAGCATATCCATCATATTCAGCTTCAAAGAATTGGCGTTCTGCCTCTGCAATTGCCAAGAGTCGAGGATCACGCAAGTCCAAAGGTGTGCCAGAAAGTGTCCAGCCTCCACTGCAAAAGTGTTTGCAACTCATTAGTGAGATAAAAAGTTTCAAACATATTTTCAATAGTATGAAACAGATTGCTTATACATATAAACCAACACTCTTTATGAAGACTATCTTAAGATTGAAAGTCTCAGCTTACCCTATATCAATGGTAGTTTCTTCAGCATGTGGACGAGGTGGTGGAGCAGTATAGCCAGGTTCATAGGACTGAGAATTACGTGCACAAAAAGAAAAAACTATCATCAAGGATGAGCACAAAACTAAACTAATAAAGCTGAAGATTTAGAATTCACACTCAAAGAGAGCACATTTGGTTCAAAACAAAAATACCACCATTATCCAATAATAAAGCTATGAGCATTTGTAATTAAAAAAAGAAGGTATGAGCATTTGTAATAAAAAAAGAAGGTATGAGCATTTGTAATGGTTTAAAATTACGATCCACAACCGCGATTGGGGCCACAATAATGCTGATGCAATAATCTCCGCAATTGCATCATTCTTCCACATTAGAGACCCAAAACTCAATTTACTTCTGAAAAATCTTAACATTAAGTGTTTTTTAACGGTGTATTTAAAACTCTAAATCAAAATTCACGCCACAACGGCCGCAATGCGCAACGCAGCAACCACAATGACCGCAATCGCAATACCCGCTATCTCAACCACAATTTAAAACCATGCACCTAACTATATACACAAAACCATACAATGTTTTGTAACATATGAAAATTACAGGTAAATGACGCATACCTTAGAACATATTTCACAGGTTGTGTCTCCTTTTTCATTGCACCAGTGTTGGACACACTTTCTATGAGCATACTGTGCCAAAAGAACATTAAAAATCCCTCAATTCATAAATTAGGAATACATAAATAAAACAAAGACACCAAAGTATCATCAACAACAATGTTCCAAATTGCAAAGGGAGTGTTGTATTGCATTTATCACAAATTAATAACGCATCAAACATCAATTATCCCTCTCATTAAATTTGTGAAACACATAAAACAGAAAGCTTCATAAACATGGCATCATCAAAACAGTATCCAAAAACAAACAACCAGGACCGTCTTCAAGGCCTTGCAAGGCTGGCTATCGCACAGGGCCCAAAAGTCACATGACCTCATAAAATATTTGTCTCTGCAATCACAGTTGAACAATTGCTAACCTAAACTAAGCAGAGCCTCCAAAAACAGATGGAAAACTAAAGATGGTCATATACATAGGCATAACATATATTGGTTCTTATATACTAAATTTTTTTTTGTCATATTTAAATGTTGTTTCCATGCAAATCCACATTCATCCAACAACATTTTATTTTTCAATTACCAGCATTTTATTTTCCAATTACCAGCTAGATATGAAATCACAGAAAACAGAAATGTACCTTTAGACTCCCGCTACAGCCGCAAGGATTCTCCAGATTATTGATACTATCCTCCTCCTGACAAATCCTGCACTCCCCCATCTGCAACAGCGGCTCCTCCTCACCGTCATCATCCTCCTCCACCGAAGAACCAGAAGGCCCCGCCGGTGCTTCATTCACCGGAGTCACCGGCTCAGGAGCGGGCTGCGCCGGGTGCTGAGCCAAAGGCTCAACCGGCATGGGCCGAACCAGTCGATCCACAAACAACACCAAATGATCACTCATTGATCCTTCGTATTTGATTTCTTATCAATTTAATTATTCAATTCAATTCAAATGAAGAAGAAAAATGAAAATCACAAAATTTCAAACTATAAAAAAGATGAGAATGAAGAATTAAAACTGGTGGAGATCGGGCGGTGAATCGGCAGATCCCAAGAAAATGAGGGAATCTGAGACTCACCGGAGAGAAATGGAAGAGAGGGAAAAAAGAGGAGTTTATAGAGCGAGATAGAAGGGAAGAGAGAGAATTTGAGAGAAAATTAGATTCGGCGTATATATAGGGAAGATAACATTGTGGTGATGGTGTTGCTTTCATCGTTTCGGTGGAACTCGATGGAATTAGAATGTGGAATTTGAGAATGTAGAAAAGGGTAAAATAGAGATTTTGAGAGGTTTGTGTACGTTGACGTTGTGATTGTTGTTAGTTGCCGCGTAAATGACCCGTTCGCCTCGCGCTCGGGTTCGGACCTACCTCCTAGAAGACAGCTTCACATTTTTTTTCTTTTTGCCATTATCGTGAGTTTAATGGAGATGGAATGAGTTAATATTATTATTTAATAAAATTTTATTATTTTATCATATTATATTAATAATTTAAATTTTTTAATCTGACGCAGTTGAATACACGAAGATTATTAATAGATCATATTTTATATTTTCTATTATCATTCATTTAGACTAAGCAAATTTATGTAAGTATAAATATTAATTTTTATAAAAAATATTTAAAATTGTAAAGAAAAGTCTTGAGACATAAACAAATAAGAAAATTAAATTGTTAAGACTAATGAAAAATCTTTGAAGCAGTATTATAAACAATTAATATTTTGATTTTTTGAACTTTTCTTTTTGAATTTAGGGACCTCGTAAAATTTTGGTAACTATTTCTTTAAAAAAAAATCTAATATCCACTCGTTGTAAGAAATTTTTACAAAAATAATTCACTTTTTAAAGAAAATTCCTAAAATACCTCTGATTTAAAAAAAATTATCAAACTATCCCACTTTTAGGAGGAGTCGCCAATTGAATTGGAGACTCCTCTAAAAAATTGAATGGAGGTGACAATTGGATTTGCTAGGGCAGGTGCCCTAGCCAATTGGATTGACGCCCATGTGTAGGACTTAAGAGGAGGTGTCAATTCAATTGGAGCCTCAGTGTAAAATGCAATTTTTGTGTTATAAATAGATGCGTTGTGTGAGTAATTGTTCCATATCTCAAATAATCATTTGGCAATCATGTTTAGTGTTTGTCGCCGATACGGTAAGGTGATTTATGCGAGAGACAAACCTCAAATGCTGATGCTGTTCTGGAACATCACTACGTTCGATCAACTAAAGATCTTTGGTTGGGTGCGAATGAAGACGGATAAGGATGCTAGGGAAATGATGTCCGGTCGAGACGACATCAATTTGATTGTTGTAATCAGTTAGAAATATTTTTGTTTTCAGATAGCTTATTTTGTACTGATGTTTGTTGTGAACCTCGTTGTAACAAAAACTTAATGATATATAATGATTGAAGGTTACAGAAATACAATGTTACAAAAAGCTTAAGACCTAGATGATGCTCCTCGATTGGGACAATTTTTCTTGTTGTGTCCTGGTTGACCTTCCTTTTTTCCTTCCAAACAATATCACCTTCATATGGAGGTCACTAATCCTCCATTGGTAGTACCGGGAAGCTTTGATTATATACATTCATGACGGTGTCGGCCTTATACACATCAGATAAATGGCTGTAAGCATCTTGACGAGTATAAGCGCATGCTGCAATGACATGGGAGCAAGGTATGCGGAAGACCTGAAATTTTCCACAATCGCACCAACTTCTGTTTAGTCTAACAGCGTAGGCTAAATTTGGTCTCCCCTCGTTGTGGTCCATTGTTTCCTGGCTGCTGAAATTTTGCCTATGACGGTCAAAGACTGTTACAGCGTGTGTGCTAGCTTTGATGTTCTCCTCTTTCATGACCTTCATGCAACACTCACTGAATACTTTCCCGGATATTAACACCGCACTCCATCTTTCACCTCATATGTTGAGGCGGGTTGTAGACATGACTAGGAGGTATAGGTGGTGGTTGATCATCATCTTCATCGTCGTTGTTCAGCATGTGATCAACCTGTATCCCGGTCTCCTCTTCTTCTTCATCAACGACGTCCACTTCTGCTTCTGCTTCTGGTTGACGTCATCTGACCATTGTGGATCAAATTCACCAGATTCATCCTGACTGGTTAGTTGAGACTGTTGAGATGGTATATATGGTTGAAGAGTAATGTACAACTCAATACAGTTGCAGCCTGAATGTTCATGACTAACAAACATGTATTCAACATCTTCATCGTCTCGTACCTTAAGGGGGATATACTTGCATTGACTATTCTAAAAAAATATTGAATTTTGATATGGGATCTTTGACACAATACCCGATCCTATACAGGATTGTATTCTTTTTTTCAAATGGAAGAAGGTTGCATTTCTCTTGATCGTGAGTCTAATGGTATCGGTGTTTCGAAAACAAAAACCATATAGCTCAGACTCGTATGTTTCACCGTTGCAGTGAACGTTGACACTGTATAATGATGAAGATGACATTGTGGAGATGAAAACTATTTTCTTACTGCAATGAATGTGAGTGAAGTGTCTTGGATGTTGATAGTAAGACACTTAAATAGAGGAGTGAAGTGTCTCACATGCTAGCTAGTTCGAAGTGACGTGTCGCACATGCAAGCTACTCCGAAGTGACGTGTCGCACATGCAAGTTACTCCGAAGTGATGTGTCAACCATGCAAGCTACTAAGAAGTGACATGTTCAGCATGCAAGAGAGAGGACAGCCACGTGTCAGATATGCAGACACACACTCCAAATGAATTGGCGCCCCCACTCATTCCTTGCACATGGGCGCCAATTCAAGTGGAGACACCTTGTCAAAGCATGCATTCAGACCTCGAAACCAAGCAATCAGGCCTAGGTTTTGCATGCATGTCCCTATGGAGTCGCCAATTTGAATGACGACCCCTCTTAAAGGTTGATTGGTTTTGGCAGTTAGGTTAATTAGTTAATTGTTGCAGAATATGTCTTGATTGTTGGTGATTTTAGTATCATCAGTGTATTTTAGTAGTAATGTGATTTACTATAGGCCGATGCAATTATGCGTTAAAGCTTGGAAACGAGTTAGGGGTAGTGCGGAGTGCACGCTCGTCGAGTCAACGTATAATTGAATGCGAATAATTGAAACGGGGTTCCAACGTTCGAAATTTTCTTTTGAATTTCGAATCCTTTCCCAACTGACGTAACCGTTTCTGAACAGTTGCGTCATTTCGGTTTCTGTTATTGATCTCCTATATAAGGAGTCATTTGGCCTCAGTTTGAAAAATGATAACGAAATCAAACTTTCTCTCTACATTCCTGAACATCTCTCTTTGCCAGAAATAAATTGTTCTTCAAGAATTATCCCCACAAAGATTTCGTGAACCCGGGCAAGAATAGGGTCGAAATACTTTGTTCGGAAAGTGTACGAACACGATTCTTCGAAGTTATCCAGGATTATCATACCCAATTTCCAACAAACGAACAAAGTAGTTTCTGATAATCATGGTTGGAGGAAGCACCGTCAAGGAGATGACTACAAACTTCGGAAAATTGGACAAGTTTCAAGGACAAGACTTCAGGCGTTGGCAGAAGAAGATGCATTTCATGTTGACAACGTTGAAGGTGGTGCATGTCCTGTCTACACCGATTCCAGAACTTCTGGAGGAAGACACAGTTGAAAATCTGAGACGTAGATCAAAATGGGAGAACGACGACTACATATGCAGAGGGCACATTCTTAACGGTATGTCTGATCCCTTATTTGATATTTATCAAAACATAGAATCTGCAAAGGAATTGTGGGATTGTCTCGAATCCAAGTACATGGCAGAGGACTCATCCAGTAAAAAGTTCCTGGTAACCGATTTCAACAATTACAAAATGGTTGAATCGAGGTCTGTCATGGAACAATTCAATGAACTCCTCCGAATCCTTGGACAGTTCACACAACACGGATTGAAGATGGATGAAACAATATCTGTCTCAAGCATCATAGACAAGTTGCCTCCTTCGTGGAAGGATTTCAAACACAATCTGAAGCATGGAAAAGACGAACTGTCTTTGATCCAACTTGGAAGTCACTTGCGCATAGAAGAATCTCTAAGAGCGCAGGAGGATGACAAAGGAAAAGGCAAAGAAATTGTTGGACCCTCGGTTAATATGGTCGAAGAGGGTGGTAAGAACGGTAACAACAAAAACAAAGGAAAAAAGCGTGCTTTCAAGAACAATAAGGGCAGTTTCGGTGCTAACAAGAAACCGAAACTAGAATGCTGGAAGTGTGGCAAAACAGGCCACTTCAAGAAGGATTGTCGTTCTGGCAAAAAGCATGATAACGCGAATGCAAGTGGTTCAGGAAAGGGGTCTAAGGACCAATCCGAAAACCAAGGTCAGAAATCAATTCGTGATTTGAATAGTTTGATTAAACATTCGGTTTCACTAAATTCTGAAGCATTCTATGTGCAGGATGATGCTATCGCGTGGTGGATTGATTCTGGCGCTACAACACATGTTTGCAAGGATCGTTTCTGGTTCAAGACTCTTGTCCCAGTGGAAGATGGTTCTGTCCTCTACATGGGAGATGATCACTTCGCTCCCGTTGAAGGCAAAGGAAACGTGGTGCTAGAATTCAGTTCTGGAAAGACTATTACTTTGTTTAATGTTTTGTATGTTCCTAAACTACGTAAGAATTTAATTTCTGGTCCTGTATTAAATAAGCTTGGATACAAGCAAGTGTGTGAATCCGATAAATATGTTTTATCGAAGTCTGGTGTGTTTGTAGGATTTGGATATTATAATAATGGTATGTTTATGATGAATTTGAATGGAGTTCCTAATGATTCTGGCTCTGTATTTATGTCCTCTTCGAATGTTATCAATTCATCGTTATGGCATGCTCGTCTAGGACACGTACATTATAAAAGAATGCATGAAATGTCTAAAGATGATTTAATTCTTGTTTTTGATAAAAATGTAGAAAATTGTAAAACTTGCATGTTAACAAAGATCACTAGGCAACCTTTTAAAAGTATAACAAGGAAATCTGTCATTCTTGAGTTGATACATAGTGATTTATGTGATTTGCATGCTACTCCATCATTAGGACATAAAAAATATTTTGTCACTTTCATAGATGATGCATCTAGATTCTGCTATGTTTATTTGCTGCACGCTAAGGACGAATCCTTAGATAAATTCAAAATTTATAAAACTGAAGTTGAAGTGCAACAGAATGTGTTGATTAAAACATTACGTACAGATAGAGGTGGTGAATATTATGATCCTGTATTTTTTCAATCCGTAGGAATCATTCATGAGACTACGGCACCATATACACCTCAACAAAATGGTGTGGCTGAAAGGAAAAATAGAGTGCTTAAGGAAATGGTGAATGCCATGTTATCTTACTCTGGTTTGAGTGAAGGGTTTTGGGGAGAAGCTATGTTAACGGCTTGCTATTTGTTAAATAGGGTTCCTAATAAAAGGAACAAGACTACCCCATATGAACTTTGGTATAAGAAACGACCCAACTTAACATTTCTACGTGTTTGAGGTTGTAGGGCCGTGGTTAGACTCCCGGACCCAAAAAGGAAAACTTTGGGTGAAAAGGGTGTAGCTTGCATCTTTGTTGGATATGCTGAGCACTCAAAGGCCTATAGGTTTTATGTTATAGAACCTAATGACTCGATTTCTATTAACACGATTATAGAATCGAGAGATGCCATATTTGATGAGAATTGTTTCTCTTCTATACCTAGACCAAAGGACTCTATACCTAATTCAGATGAATCTCTAAAGGATGATCATTCAAATGATGTGCCAAGTGAGACACTTGAACCCCGTAGGAGCAAAAGAGCTAGAAAATCTAGATCTTATGGATCTGATTTTCAACTATATTTAGTTGAGGGATCAAAAGATCAGATTGACACTCAATACTATTATTGCTATAATATAGAGGAGGATCCAAGAACGTATGATGAAGCTGTGAAATCTCGAGATTCTGCTTTTTGGAAAGAAGCAATTGACGAAGAGATTGGTTCTATCATGAAAAATAATACTTGGGTATTATCTGATTTACCACCAGGTTGCAAACCATTGGGTTGCAAATGGATCTTCAAAAGGAAGATGAAAGTCGATGGTACAATTGACAAGTTTAAAGCTAGATTAGTTATCCAAGGCTTCAGACAAAAGGAAGGGATTGATTATTTCGATACCTATGCTCCTGTTGCCCGTATCACTACTATTAGATTGTTGATTGCCTTGGCGGCTATTCATAATCTAGTGATTCATCAAATGGATGTCAAAACAGCATTTCTGAATGGTGATTTGGAGGAAGAAGTGTATATGAAGCAACCTGAAGGATTTGTAATGCCTGGTAATGAGCATAAAGTGTGTAAGCTAATTAAGTCATTGTATGGGCTGAAACAAGCTCCGAAGCAGTGGCATCAAAAGTTTGATGAGGTTGTCTTGTCTAATGGTTTCATTCTAAACCAAGCTGACAAATGTGTATATAGCAAAATTGATACTTCCGGTAAAGGAGTTTTCTTTTGTTTATATGTTGATGACATGTTGATCTTTGGCACCGACCAAAATCAAGTTGATAAAACGAAGAATTTCTTGTCATCAAGGTTCTCCATGAAGGATATGGGAGAAGCGGACGTTATTCTTGGTATTAAGATTAAACGAGAGAATAAGGGGATTGTAATTACGCAATCTCATTACATTGAGAAAATACTCAAGAAGTTCAATTATGAAAGTTGTTCTCCAGTAAGTACTCCCATGGATCCGGGAGAAAAGCTTATGCCAAATACAGGTAAACCTGTGGATCAACTCGAATATTCAAAAGCTATAGGCTCTTTGATGTATGCTATGATTAGCACTAGACCGGATATTGCTTATGCGGTTGGAAAGTTGAGCAGATTTACTAGTAATCCTAGTAGACATCATTGGCATGCGATAACTAGGGTATTCAAGTACTTGAAGGGTACAATAAATTATGGATTGTCATATATGGGATTTCCTTCGGTGTTAGAGGGTTATTCGGATGCTAGTTGGATAAATAATGCTGAAGATTCATCCTCTACAAGTGGATGGGTGTTCTTGCTTGGGGGAGGTGCCATCTCATGGGCTTCCAAGAAGCAAACATGTATAACTGGTTCCACAATGGAATCTGAGTTTGTAGCATTAGCTGCTGCTGGTAAAGAAGCGGAATGGCTAAGGAATTTGGTATATGAGATTCCGATATGGCCTAAACCGATATCACCAATTTCTATCCGTTGTGATAGTACTGCCACATTGGCTAAAGCTTATAGTCAAATATACAATGGAAAGTCTAGACATTTGGGTGTTAGACATAGTATGATTAGGGAATTAATCATGAATGGGGTGATATCTATTGAGTTTGTTCGGTCGCAACAAAACTTAGCTGACCACTTGACGAAGGGGTTAGCTAGAGACTTAGTGAAGAAGTCGGTAATTGGGATGGGATTAAAGTCCATTTAAATCTGTTAGCTATGGTATACCCAATTCCCTTCTAATACAATATTAGAAGCAGAATTCAATGTGGAAAGATCATAGTTAGAGATTGGAGCAATTGTGTTTATCTTCCCAAGGTATGTGCTCAGACCTGCAAGTGATGGTTAGGTTGAATTATATCTTCTTAATGGTTCTTTTGGAAAATTGCAAATGCAGGTGCAAGATTAAAAGAATCACCTATGTGAGCATGAAGTTTTGCCGCTTCAAGAAGCTTGGACTTGGCTTCCTATATGCTTATTAATGGATAAGGACACATGGCTTGTAAAGTGTCAAGTATGAATAGTAGAGTATTGTAAGAAACATATGTGTACTATATCTTCAGACACTCAAATGGATTGACGGGTTCAATCGCTATGACACCCCGATTTTCGAGTATTTGGAATGTGTATTTGTACTAAGATGAAAATTCAATCGCAAGACATTTTCATTTATGCATTTGTTTGATCGTTATACCTGTGTGTTATACCCTTGTATATATAATTATATATACTGAGTAAATCAAGGATTACACTAAAATGGGGGGGATTTGTTGGTGATTTTAGTATCATCAATGTATTTTAGTAGTAATGTGATTTACTATAGGCCGATGCAATTATGCGTTAAAGCTTGGAAACGAGTTAGGGGTAGTGCGGAGTGCACGCTCGTCGAGTCAACGTATAATTGAATGCGAATAATTGAAACGGGGTTCCAACGTTCGAAATTTTCTTTTGAATTTCGAATCCTTTCCCAACCGACGTAACCGTTTCTGAACAGTTGCGTCATTTCGGTTTCTGTTATTGATCTCCTATATAAGGAGTCATTTGGCCTCAGCTTGAAAAATGATAACGAAATCAAACTTTCTCTCTACATTCCTGAACATCTCTCTTTGCCAGAAATAAATTGTTCTTCAAGAATTATCCCCACAAAGATTTCGTGAACCCAGGCAAGAATAGGGTCGAAATACTTTGTTCGGAAAGTGTACGAACACGATTCTTCGAAGTTATCCAGGATTATCATACCCAATTTCTAACATTGATTTCATGGAAACTCCTCATGATGTTTCTGCATGTGATTAAGTTGTTATCAGCCACGTCTAGCTCTTGTTGCAACATTGCTTTTTTTGTTGAAATGGTTCTCCAGTTCAAGGCAGAGTCGCCATGGGCCTCAACTTAGCCAATGTCTTTCTCATCAAGGTTTCTGTCATGTAAACAGGAAGCATAGCTGAGCTCTCATTATGAGAATCCACTGGCGCAAGCGGCATGACGTCTAATGGAACCATATCCATATTTGTTGTGTCAAAGTAGTTAACGATTGAATTTTGTACTTCTGAGGTAAATGATAGCTCTTAAACTCGTCATTTCTCTTGTAATTCAGAAAACTCATTGTCATAAAGAACAACAACATTACCATCAGTTTCACGTTGGCCCGTCTGCATAGTCTAATTAATAATTTTAATATTCATGGGCTCTTTGATTATACCAGTAGTAAAGATTTTCGGTTTCCATTACCTATTGGTTGATGCACTCTTGAAATAGGTTCTGCAGGACTGAAGAAATGGACTCTCGTAGTTCGATCTTGAGACTCGGCTTTTCTCCACAAGATGCAGTGTAAAGTGATGCAACTTAAAAATAAATAGTCTGAGTTGTCAATGATGTCCCCTCAAACGATAACTGCATGACAAAGGCTTTACATTTGGACATGTGGTTCAGTACAGAGAATATGAACTTGCTGAATACATGTGTTACTGACACCACTCTTTGGTGTTGAATTAGAGTCTTATTTCATCTGTGTAGATGGCTGCTAGTTTCGCAGAGGTTAAGTGTGTCAGCACGGAATGTTGTTGTACAAAGAGGGAAGATGAATGGAGGTGGTAACTTTGTTAATGTAGCAGGTAATGTATATTTAGTCATAATTCTTCCATAATTGTCAAGTTGTAGCACCTCTAATTCAGAAGTGACGAGTGTTTGAAAATTATTAGTAAATTCTTTTTCTGTCAATCAGGAACAGTCTTTAAGCCGAATTTAAGCCGGAACACCAGTATCAAGTAGTTCAAAACATGTGACAATTCATCTTTCTTGAATCTCACCGTCGATTACTAAGCCTTTGTCTGAGCTCATCGATGAGATAGTCGAGCAAAACAATTGCATCAGAATGCTGAGCAAGAATGTTAAGAGACTTTTTTTGCAATGAAGGAAAAGCTTCTCTATAATTGGGACCTCAACGACGCGTTTTGTTGCTAGTTTGATAATAACCTCTATAGCAGGTTCAACAATGGTGAATTCCTATTCCATTTAAAGTCTTGTCATTTAATGATATTGGGTACTTAGAAACTCAGCAGCCATTTGTTTTTCAATACTGTATTCTCATCAACGACCTTGATTGCCACCTTCGCACCATTGTTGTGTAGGGGTTACATCTAGCAGTTTTGATTTTCTCTTTGAGGAGAAAGAAGATTGTTTCTTGAACTCAAAGAGGTACTCATTTTGGTGTTGTTATTTTTGTTCTGACATTGTGCTTATGATTTGGATAATTTTTCAATAGGTCTCTAATAGCATGCAAACTGGTCATTGTCATGTACTCCCCTTGTTAGAAGGCCTTCCAACAACAAGATATTGTTGAGAGTCACTAAGGAGAAGATGATGCTTTGCTGCACAGGATCTGATACTACACTAGTTTGAGGTTTATCAATGCTTGAAAGTTGCAGACCTGTCAATTCAGACAACAAAGATCTATGAACACCACCTATGCCGGTTTCAGCGATCTCATATCTGATACAATACAGAGATTTATGATTCTCAATACATTGATCGACGACACCAAAACTGACAAGTAATGTTCTTGGACAGGTTGCTTTAACATCAACAACTATTGGCTTTAGAGCTGACAGTTTCAAATTGACAAACTGATTAGAACCGAACCGCTCTCTCGATGTCATTCTCGATTCCTCTTATTAATTTGACCACTGGTACCAAACAATTTATGGTTTTGTTACATGATAAAGCACCAATTGTTGACACCCTTTCCTAACGAATTCTTGTTGGACACCAAGCTCCGAAGGAAATCCGTAAGAAGTAATTAAACAAACTTATGCAACATTTTAATTTTCATCTGCTATAAGAGACACAAGTGTGACTGGTAGATCATTCAGTACCGTTTTTCGGTTAAGAATAATAAAAGGCATGTGTTTGCGGCAGGTAGCAGATAGTAGCCCAATAAATTGCAGTATCGTAGAAGTAAAATTGGACATACAATTAATTTCAAGAGCATCAATAAGCCACTGTTTTTTAAAACCTATCTCTGCATGATCCAAGACAGCCGCAACTTCCCAAAGACTATCCCTGGTTCCTTGTGACTTGGAGTTCAATATGTAAGATTTAATTTTTCCTAGTTCAATATAATCTTGATTTTAGCACGAACCTTATTTTGGACTTCAATAGATTTGCATGAACTCTGAACAAACTCCTTTTGTGAAACCTTCAAGAAATCGAATTGTCAATCCTGTGGAGCCTTCCCTAAGCATTTGAACAAAGAGTGGTATATGAATTCATAGTTTTCCCTCACTTTCCAATGACAACATGTGCGGTTGTGCTTCCATCAGCGGTGTATAGATCACAACATTGAGCAACCAACGAGACTAACCAACAGAAAAATAAAAAAGAGTGATGGACCATATCTCTTTGTTAAGAGTCCCACATCAGATAATATATGGCATCAACATGAGTTTATAAGTGGGGGCAAACCTCACTCTACCAACCGGTTTTGTAGGGTTGAGTTAGGCCCAACCACATTACTTAACATGGTATCAGAGCCTCATTTAAGATCCGGTGGGCCACCTATTATGGTTTCCACTATTGGACCATCCACCATTTATTTGCACGCTCCAGATGTCCAGTCCTGGACGTGGGAGGGGGGGGGGGGTGTTAAGAGTCCCACATCGGACAATATATGACCTGAACATGACTTTATAAGTGGGAGCAGTCTTCACTCTATTAACCTCAGATAGAGGGCCAAAATATCCATAGCATATTTCCGCTGAGAAATCACCAAACCATCTTTAGATTGGGCTGGGGGGGGGGGGGTGCTAAGAGTCTCACATCGGACAATATGGGTTGGGGGGTGTTAAGAGTCCCACATCGGACAATATATGACTTGAACATGAGTTTATAAGTGGGAGCAGTCTTCACTCTATCAACCAATCTTCTAAACCTTCCTGAGTCAGATAGAGGGCCAAAATATCCATAGCATATTTCCGCTGAGAAATCACCAAACCATCTTTAGATTGGGCTGGGGGGGGGGGGGGTGTTAAGAGTCCCACATCGGACAATATATGACCTGAACATGAGTTTATAAGTGGGAGCAGTCTTCACTCTATCAACCAATCTTCTAAACCTTCCTGAGTCAGATAGAGGGCCAAAATATCCATAGCATATTTCCGCTGAGAAATCACCAAACCATCTTTAGATTGGGCTGGGGGGGGGGTGTTAAGAGTCTCACATCGGACAATATATGACCTGAACATGAGTTTATAAGTGGGAGCAGTCTTCACTCTATCAACCAATCTTCTAAACCTTCCTGAGTCAGATAGAGGGCCAAAATATCCATAGCATATTTCCGCTGAGAAATCACCAAACCATCTTTAGATTGGGCTATCTTAATACCCAAGAAATAGCGAAGTTTACCAAGATCTTTTGTATCAAATTGATTCGAGAGATGTTGCTTTAACTGGAGTATACCCTGTTGATCACTACCAGTTATGACAATATCATCTACATACACAATAAGATAAATACATCCTTGGGTTGAGTTAGGCCCAACCACACTTCTTAACATGGTATCAGAGTCTCGTTTAAGATTCGGTGGGCTACCTATTATGGTTTCCGCTATCGGATCACCCACCATTTATTTCCATGCTCTAGATGTCCAATTCTAGGCGTGAGGGTGTGTCTTAAGAGTACTGAAGGAGAAGAGCGATCCAAAATGCAGCGGAATTTAAAATTTCTCCTTTAGTGATCCTTACGAATGGGCATGATCAGTGATAGAATCGTTACCTCTTGTGGCGATTGTAACCTTTGATGCAAATCTACGGAGCGATCACGAACGTTGAACGATGACAACACCTCTACTCAGTCCACACAAACGGATTCCTTCAATCTCAGTGCTAGCTGCTACGAATGAAGGCTTTGAGTGTGAGAGAGAGAGAGAAACGAAATTGCAACTGCACAAATGCTTCTACATAAGGGTTCTATTTATAGAACCACTTGTGTGGGCTGCAAGCTAAAAGACCCACTCAAGTGTATGTGGCCCATATCTTATAATATGCCAAAATCACTTAAGCGCGTGGTACCTTACCATATTTCGTATTCTACTTAAGTACACCGTACCTTACGATGTTCTATAATTCACTTAAGTGCACCGTACATTACGGTATTCCTTAGTTACTCTATCTCTCATCAATCCGTCTTTTTGTGTGTAACCCTGTAGGTTTTCGCGGCATTGACAATTATATTAAATCACGTATTTAACATAATAAACAGTGAGCGGTATCTAGCAACACATCACTGCTACCCAAGACACGAAAATGTCATGTGATATGACAAATCCTTTTGTGATAATACTTATGTGTACAATTACCCTTTTTCCCTTATGTCTATATTAAACACAAGGCATAGACCGTGTCATCCTTGTCCAGTTCACTATTGGGCCCATAGACATTTATCTTGTTACGCAGGATGGACAAATATCATCTAGGTCACTCATGTCCCTTAGCATGTTTCATGGAGTACCCATCAACTGTCTTTATGGTCATTCAGTTACGGACAATGTTTGATCAGCAATAAGGCACCCGACTCTACATCTAGGGTCCATGGTGGTTTCAGGTTGAAGGGTGGTATATACCATTATCACCATGAGAATAACTTATGACACTTTGCATAACATTCTATATAGAATTCTCATAGCGGGTTTGTAAGACCCTAATTTTGACCCTAAGATCCTTCATGACATCATGTTATTGCACAAGTGCATTGCCTAAAGGATCATAGCATGTTTGGCTCCTTAACCCTAGGGTTGGGACTTGTTTGAGTGTTTTGAGATCACCAAGCATGCTTGTATTGTATATTATTTCTTTTCTTATTTGATTACTAACAAAAAGCACAAAAATATGTCACTAACTCTTTTGGTTTTGAAGCTCAAGTGATCATGTGCTCCACAATGCTCCTAGGAGGCTCCTAAGCCCAATGTAATAAATAGATGAAGATGAGAAAAAGCATGACAATGATCCACAAAGTCCCTAATCATCATATATGTCTCCCAAGTATCTCAATTTTCCAATTTGATCAAGATAACCCAAAGAGTCTTGAAGATTGTTTCCCAAGGAAACCTTAATTTCACTATGCTTTGACTGTGCCTTGCCCATGAAGCAATCTCAATCTATGATAAAACTTAATCAAGGGAAATTATTTCATTCATCATTTTATGCATATATGAGCCTATTTTAGGCCCCTCAATCATTCATTCATCAAAGATTGGAAATTTGGCCTTGAAAAGTTGACCAGTCAAGTCATCTGACTAAGCTGAGGATCAATGAGATATAACGTTTAATGTATTTGTCAAATGAAGATGACCTCAAAATAAAAAATGTTCCTAAGAACTATTTGAACAACTTTCATGTTCATCAAAAATCCATTTGAAACTTGTAAGGTCATCATTCATTTCAAAACATTATAGGTCATTTTGACTCAAACCCTAATTTTGGGTCAACTTGCCAAGGGCATAACTTCCTTAATTTTTATTATTTTGAGGTGATAACAAATGAATTGGAAAGCTTGAGATGTCTAATTCAAATGTTATGTTGGACAAAATTTCATAATCCTAAAATAAACACATGTGATAATGCAAAATATTATAGGTCATCTTGGACCTAATATATTGAATTTGAAAAAGTACCCAACTTCAAATACCCATAACTTTGTCATGGAAAATCGAAATGATGAAAACTTTGAGTTTATATTGACCATCTTGAAAAGATCTACAACTTTTTTGTTGGATATTTTCTCATTTAAAGCTTGTATTATGAAAATAGAGGGGTTTAATTAAGCTTGCTTTTGGTGAAATTTTTCAAAGTGATTTGAATATGTTTTGCAGTTGAATTTTCCAAGCCAGTTTTGATCAATTTGTACATGCCAAATGATTTTTTTCCCAACATAACTTTTGTTCCTTATTTCAAGAGATTTCCAACCATTACTCACAATACTCATTTGGATCTATCATTTGTGAGTTTCGAAATTCTTTTCATTTATGTGCATTTTGACATTTTATGGTGAAACTTGAATTACAAACATGCTTTAGTCCAATATGCACGTCCAAATCCTTTTCATGTGAACTCAGCTAGCTTCTGCAGTCATTTATGGGCCTTCCACACGCCTACACAGGCCCATGCATCCGATTTTCAAATTCTCATGCACATGAAAGAAGTGTGTGATCAGCCACATTCAACTATAAATAACACCTTCATGAGCTTCATTTGTTAACCTTTTGGAGATCCCAAGTGCTGCAGAAGTGAAACCACACCCTCACCAAAGGAATCATTCCATTTTTTCTCAGATTTTCGAGCTTGAAATTCAGCATCATTAGCTGAGTTTTAAAGCCTGATTCCTTAGCCAATCACTTCCATTACATCCAGGGATCAAAGAGGATCAAAGATCTTGGAGAATTCGTGGCCAGAGGTTCATCAATTTGAAGGTATCCATTCAAACTTTTTGGATCTGAATCTCCTAATTCAATGTAGCATTCTTGTGTTTCTGTGGTTTTCTGAAGTCCTCATACTTGAGGCAAGATATTGATGCATTTAATTTTCCATTTCATGAGCAATCCGTGTGTACACCATGATTTTCTCCTTCACATTTCTCTCAATATAGGAAGAGTGAGAGAAATCCATTGGTACAATGATGATCTCCATCACACGAGCTTCATTTTCATGGTCTTATTTTTAATTTTTATTAAGATTTATTTTCTGCAACTGGTGGCCGAAATTTGTTGCTTCGCCGGAGAAGATGGTGGTTTCCACCACCACCACCACGTGTGCAGGTTTGTGGCCATTGGATCTCCTTGCCACGATCTAATCTTGATCATCCGTTTCAATTACTTCATTTAATGCTTCATGTGGCGCGTTTGACTTGTGTGCATCATGTACCCTCAGATTTGAACCATTGCCTTGTGCCACGTCAATTAATGAAATGCATCCAGTGGCGCTTCTTTTTTCACTTATTTCCATTTTTCTTTTATTTTCTGTTAATTCATTTGATTTTAAAAAATTCATTAAAAATTCATTTGAAGTAAAAAAAATATGAGACCAATTCCAAAAAATTTCTTGAAAAATCTAGTTTCATATTATGATTTATAATTATTTTTGTGACTTCATTTGATATTTTTTATGAATTACTTGGTTTTTAATGTTTTTAATTCATTTTAAAATACTTGCTGACTTTTAAAAAATACAAAAATATTTTCATAGCATCTATGGATCATGATAAGTCAATGAAAAATAGTCTCAACAATTTCTTGTTTGTTTTGAGATTATTTGAGATTTTAATTCATATTATGCTATTTTTGGTTGTTTTTAATTGCTTTCTAATTGCAAAAATTTGTGAGAAAATTAGTCAAAGTTTGTTTGACTATGTTGAACCTATGAGAATTTAATTGGACTCATTGAAGTTGTTTTGAATTGAATTTGAGGTTTGACCTTATTTGTTTATTTTTTATTTGTATTTTATTTTAATTCAAAAAATACCAAAAAAATATCATTGATTTCTTGACTTGTTATCTTCATTTCTCTTCTGTTTGGTGTTGATCAAAGTTGACTTGATTCAACTTTGATCAATTGGAATTGGTTGTTGTCTTTTTATTCCCCTCCCTTTCATCTTCATCCCTTTCTTTTCATCAATGGGCAATGAGTTAAAGTCTTGAGGTTGGTCTTGACAAATGAGAAGCTTAACCTTCTTTGATCCAAACCAAACTTAACTTGATCCATGATCAAGTGAGTTATTTTGTGTCCAAGATAGGTTGCTTCTTGGTCAAGCAAATAACCAAAAGGCAATATAAGGCCCTTCCCCTTTTGTTTGGCATGACAAGTTTATGGAGCTTGGCTTACTAGTCATGATCTCTAACTTGTGTTCTTTGCCTATATTTTTATTGACCGACCTCAGATAGGTGTGACTACTATATTAGTCCACTTACGATTGCTTAACATATCGCTACATTGTCTTATGACAAGCTAACATAACTCTACTAACTACTAACTTTAATTTGAGCTTTTAATTTCTTGCCATTTACTTTTAATGTCATTTATTTCTTGCTCATTATTCATCTTGATTTTCACTTTGCTCACTTGAGCACATATTTTATGTTTATGCCATTTTCTTTTGCTCATTTAAGCTCATTATTGTATATAAATATATTGCTATTTTGTGTTGTTTGTGTTTGTTTTATTGTGAACCAAATGCAAAAGGAGAAAGGACTTAGAATTAAGATTTACCCATGCTTAAAGGAGTTCAAGAGCAACTAGGTCTCATGCCTTTAGAATGCAAAATATGTTGAAGAGCAACTAGGTCTCATGCCTTTAGAATGCTAAAACTCAAAGTTGATCTCAAAGGACTTCTCCTCCAAACTTATTCTTTGTCCATTCCCTTTATTGTGTTGTGAGCTTTTTGATGTTTGCTTTTGTATGATAGGAACCTCATCTTAAGATTGTGAAAAGAGGACCATTGTCATGAGTAGCCAAGTTAAGGGCCAAGCCAAGTGGAGATCCTAGAAGCTTGAATTCAAATTATTGATTGCATGTTTGTGTGCTAAGTCCAAAGGAAATGAGCATCTTGAGTCATCTCTATGACTCCAAGAAAAGGAACTCCAAGGGTTTTTCTTTCCCCTCTTATCTTTATTTGCTTTAGGAATAACCCTTCTCTCTTCTCCCCACTCTAACCAAGCCAAAAATCATTTTCAAAACTTTGACTTTGTTTCAAATTAAAAACCTAGGCCATAAGCCTTTGACTTTTAAAAACCATTTTCATAAATACTCATTATTGTAGCACCTCAAATTTGCCCTCACTCATTCATGCATTCATTCATTTTTTAGGTCATTTATCATTCCATGTTGCATTGCATCATATCAATAAGATTTGGCATCAAGAGGATCCTTTATGCAAAAGAGCAAGTTTTTCATTGAGATGAAGGCCACATGATCATTATATTGAGTTTATATGGGCTAGGGTTTCATTTCTCAGCCATTTTACCAAGTGGTAGAGGCCCAAATTCATCAGTGCATTTCCAGGTCATCTGAGGACCATAAAAGTCAACTGTGCAGTCCACTGAGGGCTATGAGTTGGGGAAATGAGTTTTTTCACTTCAATCATGTTCAAAAGAGGCCTATTCATCATGTCAAACATCTATCTTGAAGATTTTGAAGTCAAATCAAAAGTTTCCAAAAATGGAAAATGACCTGTAATTCAAAGTTTCCAAAAATGGCAAGTTTTTGGTCCACATTCATCTTGACTTTCCAACATCAAAGAAACTTCAAATGGATTTTTGGTCAACATGAAAGTTAAAGATCTTTCTCTCCCCTTTTCAAAAAGTCCTATATCATGATCATATGATAATTGGTTGAGAAGTTATGAACAAATGATTGCAAAGTATGCATGGAACTTCAAAATGCCATAACTATTGATTCAAAACTCCAATTTGGTCCACTCTTTTTGCAAAATGCTTCTTGTGACCAAGAGATTCCAAATCAACCAGTGCATTGCATGAAAAAAGCTCACATGATCAAGTGTCCATACAAGTGCATTTTGGAGGGAAAGTTGGTAATTCAAATTTGGTTGATCACATGAGCCAAATACCAATTCCATCTTGCTTGTTGGATGATTTTAAGTGAAATTGAACTCTTGCATGGTACTGTTCACGTACACATGATCACATGCTAAGCACACTTGTGTATTTTGCATTCCACCTCATTTCTCCTTAATTTTCAATTAGCCAAAGCCTAATCTTGATTACAGCCTCATTAACACATGATATAAAAGCCTAATCGTAACTAAATTGGCTCAGAAGAACAGAATTTGGATCAAAATTTCATTTCCCTCTCAATTTTCTCTCTCTTCAAAACTCAAGATTTCTTCACACAATTCCACAGAATTCTTGCATAATCGTGTTTAGCATGTATCATTGAGTAGAAATCCAGATTTTGTTTGAAGAATTTGATCAAGAATCAAGCTACACAAGTGCAAACACATGAAGATGGATTTCTGAAATTGGAGTGAATTGAGGTGGTTTCAGCTGCTGTTTCTTGCATCAAGCTTCATAACAAGGTTGAGGAAGAAGATCTGGAAGCTTTGAGGCCTTGAACACGCAAATTCATCCACTGCCATTTCCAAGTAGGTGAAAATCGATCTGTTCCTTTTGCTTATTTCTTGCCATGATTAGATAGGTCTTGTTGTGCTGATGATTTTGATATAATTAGATCGTGATTTGGTTAAGAATCGAGTGAGATATATGGAAATGAAGTTTTAATGTTCAATATGTTTTCCTTCGATCCGATTAATCCATGGAGTTTTAGGCTTAATGATTAGGATATTATTGTTCCTCGTTGCAAGACCTTTCCAATGATGTATAATATGTTGATTTCTGGAAATTTTTGTTCATCATCTCCGCCTGTGCTACCGGAGAAGACAGTGGAAACCACCGTCCACCGCCTCTGCAACTTGAACCTAGGGTTTGCTTCAGGCGCGCCATGAACCTTCAAGTCCTCTGTTCGATACCTCGCTGTGCATATTTTTTTAATTTCACTTAAGCGCGCTTGTGAACCGTCCACTCCTCTGTTCGATACTCTCGCTATGCATTTTGCTAATTTCCAATTGATTTTTACTTGAGCGCTTCTTGGTCCATAAGCACCTGAGTTTGAATCCTGGCTTGGTACTTTTTTGATTCCAGTTAATTTTCACTTGAGCGCTTATTTTAATCCCTTGCGCGCTGGTTCGAATCCTGGCATTGCTTTGTTTCTGATTTAATTTTGCATTCTCATTTTGACCTTAAGTGCGTGGGTTCAACACTTGGCCATGCATTTTCCAATTCCATTCATATTTCATTATCCACATTATTTTCCAATTATTTCATTTTTATTTCATTTTATCTCCTTAACTTCTAAAAATCATAAAAAATAGTAGGATTGTCCAATTTGATCCAAACTTTATTCCACATTCTTGTTTCAAGGTCTATTATTTTTTGATATTAATTTCATGAATTGTCTGGTTCTGGATTTTTAATGGTGATTCGTTGATTGCACATGATGCCATATTGATATGTTGTATTCATTTGATTGTAAAATGCTCATGTTTTATCCAATTGACTTGAAATTTGACATGCTTAATCCTAACATGTGGTGTGAGTTTTTGGCTTTAGTTTGAGATTTTTATCATATTCCATCACTATTTTGGACACATGAACATATGGTGTGACAATTTGTGCCACATATTTGATGTTGCATTTGTGCATTTTCATTTGCATGCCATTTGAGCTCTTCTGGACCTAATTTTTGGTATGATGCTTGTTCATAACATGTTAAACGCACATAAAAAATTTCATGATCATTGGATGCTTTTCTGTTTTAATGTGGATTTTCTCATTTTTGATGTCCAATTGTGTGCACTTTGCTTGCCTTTGTGTTACCTTGATCATTTGATGGCTTTGCCTTATGAATTGGTTTTGGTCCTTTGTAGGACTCTTTCTTGTTTGATTGAATGTGCTTCATGTGAAATATTGACTGCTGTTTTGGCCATTTGACTTGCCTTTGATCCTAGTCTTTGTACTAGTGGTTTGTACTCACTAATTGTGTTTTGTGTTTCAGGTATTGAGCATTTAACACTAATGTTTGGTTTGGTCTCATTACTTGAGATGCAAGTTGCTTTGATTACTAACCCTTGTTGTGTTGCAGGTCCTTTGATGTAATGAACTCACTTGAGTGCTTGCACTTGTGACTTGCATTGTGTACATATTGAAAAGTTCCACTGTGTTGTCTGTTTGATTTTCTGAATACAATATTAACTGTTTGGCTTTTGTACAGGTACATTAGTCGCTTTTAGCTCTTGCTTGAGTTTTGCTTTGGTTTTGGCAGGCATTTGGCTGAAGTCCTCCTTAAGAGGCAATGATTGTGATTGTTTACATTTGTGCCAAAGACCTCCAAGTGAGGCATGTTACTTGATAAGACCTCAAGATGAGGCAATTGACAGATAGAAGGGATTAGCAATCAATCCCCTGTTAGTCAGTGAGTCTTTCATTATGCTCGCACTACGTGCTGATGCTTTTGAATAAACACCCAAGATCTTGTATAGAGTCAGTCAAGTGGAATAGGGTCCCTCTTTCTGGATCCCCACACATTCTTTGATTCGAGCTCACCCAGGCCAGGGTTAAGAGCATGAGGTCCAATCCTCATTTCCATCTTTCGTCAGCTTCACCCTAACTCTCAAAGTTAGTGGTTAAGAGCTTCAGCATACCCCCTGCAATTTTGGCTTGTTTGTCGAGGTTGATATGATCCCTCTTGACTAAAGCCTTACCCCGGATGTTTGAGCCCCCTTGTTGGTGTGTTTACTTCATGTTGTATGTTTTTGTATGGTGTGATGGTATCCCCATAGGATTGCTAGACTTCGTATAGTCTCTCGTTTGCATGTCGATTAAGGTAGCACGGTTCCTTCGTCTAGGACTTCCTTTCTTGCATGAGCATTCCTAAAACACGAACAAACTCTATCTTCTCTTAAGGACACGTTGACTCCTTCTACTACAGGTGAGTAAGTCTCCCAAGGTCGAGCATCCGGTAGATTACGTAGTAGCGTCGTTCACCTAAAAAACACAAAACAAACAGAAATAGGTTAGCCGAGCTACGGTGCTCTGATTCTCAACCCTTCTTGAGATACGTATGCAGCAGGGTAGGGCCTGTGCGAGCAATAACTCTTTATTTTCCCTACTTTGATTTTCTCTCTTTCGCATTGCATGTAGGACTTTTACACACACTTTAGACATAAATAGCAATCGTTGATCCTGTGGAGTACCATAGACGTGAAGGGGTGCGATAACCTTCCCGTCACATAACCGGCCCCCTTACTCAGTTTCTTTGGTTCGAGACTTCGTTTTATCCGTTCTCTCTAGGTTATGTAGTACTACCTTTCCCTCCTCTTGGGATAAAAGTACATAGCTGGCGACTCTACCCTTTTTGTTTCTTGCCACTCTTCTTCGCGTTTGTACCTGGATTCGGGAAATCCTGGGGAGCGACAACTGGCGACTCTGCTGGGGACTTATTTTCCCTAGTGGGCCTTTCCTAGCGTTTGTTTATTTACTGTCTATTGTGTGTTGTTTATTTATTGCTTTGCATACTTATCTGCTTGCATTGCATCTTATGTGCGCTTCACTGTTTCATGCATACTGTGCTGGCTGTGTATCTGTTTCACTATTGGGTGGGAATCACAAGAGGTAAAAGGCCCAATACACAGGCTACGAGTGAACTTTAGGACACCTAGGAATAAAGTGATTCATGGGAAGCGGGTGGTATGGCGCCATTTAGCGGAACATGGTATCACGAGCAGTTCAGATTCTGATGGGTGTATTATCGTTGCATACACCTGGTTTGCATATGATGATATTCTTGAAAGGATCGTTTATCCTGCATTTCTCTTGACCTTACCTTGGCCTAGATTACACCCGTGAGTGGGGCGGGAATGAATCATTTGCAGGTACTGATGGTGACTCGTTCCGTTGGTGACCGTGTCCTGTTGGCGATCGTTGTTTGGTTCTTGTTGGTGACCGTTGGTTCCGAAGTATGGGTTCTAAGTTGATGACCATGTCCTGTGGTTCCCGATTCCGAATTCATGCTGAAGTTCTGATCCTGTGCCTCGTGATACACAGCCAACCAGTCATGGTTTCATCATTTTGCATCATAGCATGTTTATTTTCAAAAAAATAATGCATAAAAAAGAAGAAAAAAAGCTAACCTGCACATGCATATCATTTCTCAGGTTTATTCAGGAGTCTGTTCACGCCGAGAGATGGCTGCCATTCCAGAGTTGAAGAGGAAGACTTGCACCTACAGCTTTTACCGTGAGCCGTTGACATCTTTGGAAGAATTGGGTAATCTCGTGACCGACCGTAATCAGAAGGTTTTTGATGATCAGTATGGGGATATTTTGACATTATTGAAGATGGTGGTTGATCCAGTACCTCTGCAGACTCTCTTACAGTTCTATGATCCGGAGCTCCGTTGCTTTACTTTTCAGGACTATCAGTTAGCGCCCACTCTTGAAGAGTATTCCATTCTTATGAACGTCCCAATCAAAAATCGAGTACCATTCCTGGATGTGCCAAAGGAGGTGGATTTTAAAGTTGTCGCTAAAACTCTTTACTTGAGCATCAAGGAAGTGAGTGATAATTGGAAACTAAGAGGTGATGTTGTGGGCTTATCCTTGAAATTCTTGGTGAGGATGGATAAGGAAGAAGCGAAGAAAGGAAATTGGGTAGCTTTCAACGCTCAGTTGGCTGTCATGATTTATGGAGTTGTTCTGTTCCCCAGTATGCCTAGTTTCGTGGACCTGGCAGTGATCACTATTTTCATTGGAGGAAACCCGATGCCTACCTTGTTAGCTGACACCTATTATGCGATACACAGCAGGCATGGTAAGTGTGGGGCTAACAAGTGTTGTCTCCCGTTGCTACTCAAGTGGTTCTTGTCTTTTCTACCAACCAGTGGACCGTTTGTGGATACTCAGAGCACTCACAAATGGACTTAGAGGATCATGTCACTCACTTCTCATGATATCAAGTGGCAAGCTTATAGGATTAACGTGCGCAACGTCATTATGAGTTGTGGAGAGTTTCACAATGTTCCACTCATAGGAACTAGGGGTTGCATCAACTACAACCCGGTTCTCTCTCTCCGTTAGTTGGTTTTTGTCATGAATGGAAGACCGCAAGATGTCGAGATAGCTGAAAGTGTGTACTTTGATAAACGGAGCGATCCAGCAAGATTGGAGCAAGTGGGAAAAGCTTGGGAGAATATTGGTATAAAAGATGGATCTGTTTTAGGGAGGAAGTTTGCAATTGCTATGCCTGCTTACATTGAGTGGGTCAAGGAAAGAGTTAGAACTTTGTTGCTACCATATGATCGGATGAAACCATTGCAGGAGCAACCGCCTTTGATCCTTTCTGAGAATGTGCCTGCTGAGCATTACAAACAAGCCTTAATGGAGAATCGCCGGTTGAAAGAAAATGAACGAGAGATCCAAATAGAGCTTTACAAAGCCAAAGCTGATAGGTTGAATTTGGCTCACAAACTCAAAGGAGTGCAAGGTGAAAGTGCTAGTAAATCGAGAAGCAAAAAGAGGTCCTATGACGAGATAGAAACGATGTTGGAAGAGGAACGCCGTGAACGCTTGAGACTACAAAAAGAGGAAGCCAATTACCAAAGGAAGATACGAGACTTGGAAAGGCAACTTAAGGATAAAGATACTCAGTTGAAGAAAGAAGTAGATCTAAGGCATGCAGCAGAGAGCCAACTCCGAGGAAGTGACATTTGTGCATCTCATTTCCGAGAAGAAGTTGTTGAACTCAGAGTGCAACTGAAAGAGAAGCTCACCCCTTTACCCGAGTGTTTAGAGTGTGACCGAATGATGGATCAGTGCCAGTACTTGAAGACTCTCATTCCTGAAGGACGACTTTCCTAGTTTGTCTTGTTGTTTATTTTGAGAATCACCTCCAGGATTGTTGAATGGGATTCCTTGTTCTACTCTGATGAATTGAATCTTTGATTGAACTATGTTTGTATGAACCCTATTTCTTATGTCTATGGATGAGAATTATTGGTGTTTCAATTTTGCTTGCAGTCCCGTGTATGTTGCTTCTTTGTTGTTTGTGTTCCGCCTACGGGTGCAGGTTGCCATTTTTCAAAGGTGGACAAGACTCTTGAATGCCTGAGAAATGATAAAACATAGCATACGCATCATACACATCATACGCATCATACACATATCATTCTTGCATCGTTACAGACATTCTTGAAGAAGATTTCTCATTCTGGTTCCTGACCTAGGCAGGATTGCTGAGCATCGTCCGCACCGTTACGCAACAAGGCTGAATCAACAGAGGAGTATGGATCAGGTTCAAGCAGAGTTAGTAGAGATGAGGGACAACATGGCCCAATTCATGAATATGATGCAAGGGGTCGTGCAAGGGCAAAAGGAACTTCGAGCCTTGGCCCAGAGACAAGAAGCCGTGATTCCACCTGTCAGTCGGAATTCGCCGGAAGGAGCCCCTGTCAATGACACCGTTGCTGCCACCATTCCTGTCAATAACTATGCTGTGGGTGATGAATTGAGGGGTATTAGGGTCAATGGACAACCCATCGTTGCAGAGACTGCTAATGCTCGAGCGGCCCGTGCTCCAGCCCGTCCTTCTCATTTGGTTGACAGACAGGAAGATATGTTCACTGTCCTCAGTGACGATGATGAATTGGGAAAGGCGGAAGAGAGGTACAGAAAGGTTGATGCCCTTGCTGAAAAGATCCGTTCCATGGAATGCCAAAATTCTTTGGGCTTTGATGTTACCAATATGGGTCTAGTTGATGGATTGAGGATCCCTTACAAATTCAAAGCGCCATCTTTTGATAAATACAATGGCACTTCCTGTCCCCGAACTCATGTGCAAGCTTACTACAGGAAGATATCCGCATATACTGATGATGAGAAAATGTGGATGTACTTTTTCCAAGAAAGCTTGTCTAGAGCGTCCTTGGATTGGTACATGGACTTGAGGAGAGAATCTATCAGAAGCTGGAGAGATTTGGGTGAAGCTTTTCTGAGGCAGTACAAGCATAATATAGACATGGCTCCGAGCAGAACCTAGTTGCAGAGTTTGTTTCAGAAGACTGGTGAGAGCTTCAAGGAATACGCCCAGAGGTGGCGTGAACTAGCTGCAAGAGTGCAACCTCCGATGTTGGAGAGAGAACTGTCTGACATGTTCATTGGGACCCTGCAAGGTGTGTTCATGGATCGTATGGGAAGTTGCCCATTTGGTAGCTTTTCAGATGTTGTGATCTGCGGAGAGAGAACTGAAAGTCTTATAAAAGCAGGAAAAATCCAAGACCCTGGTTCCTCAAGTTCTTCAAGTTCTAAGAAACCATTTTCGGGGGCACCCAGAAGGAGAGAGGGTGAGACAAATGCTGTACATAATAGGAGAAATATGAACAGAGGACAACAATACCGTTAAGTTGCTGCCGTGACTATTCCAGCAACCCAACCTCAACAACAACAAAGAGAACAACCACAACAACAACATCAACGCGAATTCCAACCAAGACAGAGAATGCCAGATCGTCGTTTTGATCCGTTGCCAATGACTTATGCTGAGTTACTTTCTGAACTGCTCAGGTTAAAGTTTGTTGAACTTCGCACTATGGCTCCGTTAACAAGGATTCCCGCTGGGTATGATGCTAATGTCCGTTGTGATTTTCATTCTGGTGCACCAGGGCATCACATTGAGAATTGTCGGGCTTTTCACCATAAAGTTCAGGATCTGATTGATGCTAAAGCGATTAACTTTGCTCCTGTTCCGAATGTAGTGAATAATCCTATGCCTCAGCATGGTGGGCCAGAGTAAACAGTGTGGAAGATGAGGAAGCTTTGGACTTGGTAGTCGATGTTGATGAGGTCCAAACTTCGTTGTTTATGGTGAAGGAACGTCTGCTTAAAAGGGGAATGTTCCCGGGCTGTGATGAGACTTGTGCAGATTGTGACAATCATGAGAACGGTTGTGGGAAGTTGAAAAGAGGTATCCAGGGATTGATGGATGAAGGTTGCTTACAGTTTGGTCGGGTAGTGAAAGACTGTGAAGAGGTATCAACTGTTACCATTTACTTTAAACCGTCAGAAGGCCCTGGACGTGCTCCAAGAACTGTTAATGCGCCTGTAACTGTTGGTACTCCTGTGACCATATCTGCTCCGGTGACTGTCGGTGCTCCTACCACCATTGCTGCTTCTGGTGGGAGACTGTTTGAGAATGGTAGGGCAATTCCGTGGCAATATGACAATGCTTTCCGCAGTAATAGAGGAATTTATGAAAATCATCAAGAAAAGTGATTATAAGATTGTAGATCAGTTGAACCAGACACCGTCGAAAATCTCTATTCTCTCTCTGTTAATGTGTTCCGAGGCACACCATAACGCCTTGTTGAAAATGTTGAATATGGCTTATGTGCCTCAAGAGATTTCTGTTAACCAGCTCGAAGGTGTTATTGCAAATGTTAACACGAGACATGGTTTGGGGTTCACAGATTCAGACTTGACACCTGAGGGTCGTAATCACAATAGAGCTCTGCATATCACGATGGAGTGCAAAGGCGCGGTGTTGTCGCTTGTCTTGGTTGATACCGGTTCCTCTCTGAATGTGTTGCCCAAAAAGGTTCTGAGTAAACTTGATGTTGAAGGGGTTGTCCTCACACCAAGTGATCTTGTGTTCCGTGCTTTCGATGGATCCAAGCGATCTATTTTCGGCGAAGTCACGTTGCCTGTAAAGATCGGCCCGAAAATGTTTGATATTGTCTTCTATGTGATGGATATTCAACTAGCATATAGTTGTCTGTTGGGGCGTCCCTGGATACATGGGGCCGGAGCAGTTTCTTCAACTCTCCATGAAAAGCTAAAGTATGTGTGGAATGGTCAGGTTGTGACTGTGTGTGGCGAAGAAGACATTCTTGTGAGTCATTTATCCTCCTTCAAATATGTGGAGATGGATGGCGAAATTCATGAAACTCTGTGCCAAGCTTTTGAGACTGTCGATATTGAGAAGGTGGCTTTTGTTGAGCAGAAGAAACCAGGCACCTCGATTGCGTCATATAAGCAAGCTCTGGAGGTCATTAATTCAGGTAACACGGAAGGTTGGGGCAAGATGATTGATATGCCCATAAAGGAAGACAAATTTGGCATTGGTTATCAGCCTCTTCAGTCGTCAGAGCAGGGTGTTCAGAATCAGAAAGGGCCGTGTACCTTCACTAGTGCCGGATTGATGAATCACGGTGATGTCTTTGCAGCAGGCAATGAAGACGGTGAGAGTGATTGTGATATGGACAATTGGGTGCGCCCGTGTGCTCTAGGGGAGAGGATCAACAACTGGACTGCCGAAGAAATAGTCCAAGTTACTCTTCAGACAGAGTAATTTTCTTTTGTTTTTCATTTTGCACAAAAACCCTACGCTCTGCCCGGGGCGTAGTGGTTCACTGTAGGGCCACATCATGTTTGAATTTTCAATGATTATCATCAATAAAGGATGTTTTGCAATCAAATTTGTGCTCACTGTCTTTCTGTTTTTACTTTCATTTTCAAAACAATAAAATGGCAATGTTTTTTTGTTTTTGTGACTTTCTTGAATTCTTTTCTAAAAAAAACATTAAACATCGTTCGTGCAGAATTGATCTTGCGCGTTCCATTAAAAACAGTTTTGTTATGGCTCAGTATGACTTCGATAATCCCATTTACCAAGCCGAAGAGGAGAGTGAAGAAGATTGTGAACTCCCCAAAGAATTGGCCAGACTATTGAAACAGGAGGAAAGGGTCATCCAACCTCATCAGGAAGAGTTGGAAGTCATTAACCTTGGTACTGAGGACGCCAAGAAAGAGATCAAGATAGGGGCTGCTTTAGAGGAAAAGGTCAAGAGAGGGCTGATTGAAATGCTGCGAGAGTATGTGGAGATATTTGCATGACCGTATCAAGATATGCCTGGTTTGGATACATATATTATGGTGCAGAGGCTACCTCTCAGAGAATATTGTCCCTCGGTAAAGCAGAAGCTTCGCAGAACTAGTCCTGACATGGCTGTCAAGATCAAAGAGGAAGTTCAGAAACAGTTGGATGCGGGTTTTCTAGCAGTTACCAATTATCCCCCTTGGGTGGCCAACATCGTACCCGTGCTGAAGAAGAATGGTAAAGTCAGGATGTGTGTTGATTACCGAGATTTAAACAGATCCAGTCCGAAAGATGACTTCCCATTACCTCACATTGATGTATTGGTCGATAACACTGCTCAGTCCTCGGTTTTCTCTTTCATGGATGGATTTTCTGGCTATAATCAGATCAAGATGGCGCCAGAAGACATGGAAAAGATGACATTCATTACACCTTGGGGCACTTTCTGTTATAAGGTGATGCCATTTGGGTTGAAGAACGCCGGTGCTACCTACCAGAGGGCTATGACGACTCTCTTTCATGACATGATGCACAAAGAAATTGAAGTGTACGTGGATGATATGATTGCGAAGTCTCAGACAGAAGAGGAGCACTTGGTAAACTTGCAAAAGTTGTTTGAAAGGCTGAGAAAGTTCAAACTAAGGCTGAATCCAAACAAGTGTACGTTTGGAGTGAGATCCGGAAAGCTGTTAGGCTTCATCGTCAGTGAGAAATGGATTGAGGTTGATCCAGCGAAAGTAAAAGCTATTCAAGAAATGCCTGAACCAAGAACGAAAAAGCAGATTCGTGGGTTTTTAGGGAGGTTGAACTACATTGCAAGATTCGTATCTCACCTAACAGCTACGTGCGAACCGATTTTCAAATTGCTAAGAAAAGATCAAGCAATCAGGTGGAACAATGATTGTCAAAAAGCTTTTGATAAGATAAAAGAATATTTGCAGAAACCTCCAATTCTTATACCTCCAGTTCCTGGGAGGCCTCTGATAATGTACCTTTCAGTAACAGAGAATTCGATGGGGTGTGTATTGGGACAACATGACGAGTCTGGTCGAAAAGAGCATGCAATATACTACCTTAGAAAAAATTTTACCGACTGTGAAACAAGATATTCACTGCTCGAGAAAACTTGCTGCGCTTTGGCATGGGCTGCTCGTCGACTAAGACAGTATATGTTGAACCATACTACCTTGTTTATTTCTAAGATGGACCCAGTAAAGTACATCTTTGAAAAGTCGGCTCTTACCGGACGAGTGGCTCGTTGGCAGATGATTTTAACAGAGTATGATATCCAGTACACGTCGCAAAAGGCCATCAAGGGTAGTATTCTGTCTAATTACCTTGCCGAGCAACCAATTGATGATTATCAGCCGATGACGTTTGAATTCCCCGATGAGGATATCATGTACTTAAAGATGAAAGATTGTGAAGAGCCTCTTGTCGAGGAAGGACCAGATCCCGATGACAAGTGGACACTGATGTTTGATGGGGCGGTAAATGTGAATGGAAATGGTGTTGGGGCAGTACTCATTAATCCTAAAGGTGAACACATACCTTTTTCTGCCAGATTGACTTTTGAAGTGACCAACAATGAAGCTGAGTACGAGGCTTGTATCATGGGGATTGAGGAAGCCATCGATCTAAGGATCAAAACTTTGGACATCTATGGAGATTCCGCTCTAGTGATTAACCAAGTCAATGGAGACTGGAATACTCATCAGCAGCATTTGATTCCTTATAGAGACTACACCAGAAGGATCCTGACTTTCTTCAAGACAGTGAAGTTGTATCATGTACCCCGAGATGAAAATCAAATGGCTGATGCCTTAGCCACGTTGTCCTCCATGATTAAAGTCCATTGGCAGAATCATGTGCCACACGTTGCTGTGAATCGACTCGAGAGGTCTGCGTATGTGTTTGCAGCCGAGTCTGTTGTTGATGAGAAGCCGTGGTTCTATGATATTAAGAATTTCCTCAAAAGCCAGGAGTATCCTGAAGGAGCGTCAAAGAATAACAAGAAGACATTGAGAAGGCTAGCTGGAAGCTTTTATTTGAACCAGGATGATGTGTTATACAAGAGGAACTTTGACATGGTTTTGCTCAGATGCGTGGATAGACACGAAGCAGACATGTTAATGCAAGAAGTACACGAGGGGTCTTTCGGTACCCATGTTGGTGGTCATGCAATGTCCAAAAAGTTGTTAAGAGCCGGTTATTACTAGATAACCATGGAATCTGATTGTTTCAAATACGCCCGAAAGTGCCACAAATGTCAGATCTATGCAGATAAAGTGCATGTACCACCAAACCCTCTGAATGTTATGAATTCTCCTTGGCCATTCGCGATGTGGGGCATCGATATGATTGGAAAGATTGAACCTACTGCTTCTAATGGACATCGCTTCATCCTGGTTGCGATTGATTACTTTACCAAATGGGTAGAAGCAGCTTCCTATGCTAATGTTACCAGACAAGTGGTTGCCCGATTCATTAAGAAAGAAATTATCTATCGGTATGGGGTTCCTGAGAGAGTCATTACCGATAATGGTTCGAATCTCAATAACAAGATGATGAAAGAGCTTTGCAAAAACTTTAAGATTGAACACCACAATTCTTCTCCTTACAGACCAAAGATGAATGGTGTTGTAGAGGCGACAAACAAGAACATTAAGAAGATTGTGCAGAAGATGGTTGTGACGTACAAGGATTGGCATGAGATGTTGCCTTTCGCCTTGCATGGGTACCGTACCTCAGTACGTACGTCGATCGGGGCAACCCCTTACTCCCTTGTGTATGGTATGGAAGCAGTCCTACCTGTTGAAGTGGAGATTCCTTCTCTAAGAGTCCTGTTGGATGTCAAATTAGACGAAGCTGAATGGATTCGGACAAGGTTTAATGAGTTGAGCCTTATTGAGGAAAAGCCATTGGCAGCTGTGTGCCATGGACAACTGTATCAGAGAAGGATGAAGAAGGCCTTTGATCAGAAAGTGCGTCCTCGAAGCTATCAGACAAGTGACTTGGTTCTGAAGAGGATCCTTCCTCCCGGTACAGATAACAGGGGCAAGTGGACTCCGAATTATGAAGGTCCATATGTTGTTAAAAAGGTCTTTTCTGGTGGATCCTGATGCTTACAACTATGGATGGTGAAGATTTTCCGTCCCCGGTGAATTCAGATGTAGTCAAAAAATACTTCGCATAAATTGACCCGCTGGACAAAAAAAAGAGAGTCCAGGCAAAAAAGGGCATCCCGGCGAACCAAGAGAAAAATAAAAAGGTTCGGGCAAAATTTAGGGACAAAGAATAAAAATAATGTGTACACCCGGTAAGTCGAAAACCTGCAAAGGCGACTTAGGCAAAAATGGGTATCCTGGTGGATTGAAAACCTGAAAAGGCGGTCCAGGCAAAAGAGGGATTAAAGCGAAGACTACAGTCTGAGTTGTCTGTACTTCATCGCGTTTCAGTGTCTACCATCTTGAAGGATATGATCGGTCCAATCATTCTTCTCAGAAAGCAAGGAATTTAGGGGAAATTGAGGATCTGTGAGTTATAACAGAATTGGAAAATAGTGGAATGTCGTGTTCACATTGCCAATAGGATAGTTATTTTCTTTTTTGGCGTAATTACCTCTTCCTAGGAATTGCTTCCTGATGTATTTGCCTTTATAGGCCATTTTCAATCAATAAAAGTCGTTATTCAGTCAAATTGCTCTCTTGTTTTTATTTTACTGTTTTGTTTGCAAAAACGTCCAAATTTTTGATAAATATTGCATCTAAAAAACATGAAAGCTAGACGATGATGTGCGGAAAGATGAAACATTTGAAAATCATTTTGAATGTTGAGTACACTTGGGTATATCTTGTCCATGCGATCCCCTGGGGCATGTTTGTCTTGCCATTTTGCAGGTTACTATCTTTGATTGCTGGCCGAAGCAGATAAGCCAAAGTTTGTTCGAAGGAAGACCCTGTTGTTTCAACACTGTCCAGTCGGGTAAGAAGTTGGGTCGTCTAGGTCGAGTTCAGAACTTGTCTCCCCAGCGGGTTCGAGATCGGTGTTTCCCTTAGTAGCCAGGCCTGGAGTTTGCCGTTTCCCCTAGCAGGCTTGAGAGTGTTATTTCCCCAGCAAGTCTGAAGGTTGCTGTTTCCCCAACGGAGGTGTGCGTTGGTAGTTTTTCCCCAGTGAAATCCCCAAGCAGATCGGGTTCAGTGGAGGTCGTCCCCAGTGAGGATTATCCTTCCCCCAGCAGCAGTGTTATTCCCCAGCATGGTCGAGAAGTTGGTGTTTTCCCAACAGGTGACTCCCCAGTTGAGTTGGTTTCTCTGTCGTTCTGAGAATGTCAGATCAGTAAGTATCCTCAGCATAATTATTGTGTGTCCCCACAGAGTTGGAAGATCGAATCAAAATTGGGTGCTCAGCAATGTGACCATTTGCTTTCCCAGCAGGAGTTTTCCTCCCTTTGCATCTTGCATATAGTAATCATCATTTGCATTCGCATTCTCAAATCGCGTAGCATTTCCATTCAGTGTGGAGCATTACGCCATAGAAAACTCAAACATATGCATTCATGTGTTAAACCAGATTGGATCATATCCCCAACAGAGGCGGATCATTTTTCAACATCTGTATGGCACATTTGCAGCAGTTGCTCTTGGCAGCATTCAGAATCGATAATCCCCAGAGAGATTTATTTCCTCACCCGTCCGTGAAAGGAAAGCTTGATTATCTCCCCAGTGTAGACCCCGACAAGTGTCTGCCTTGTTTTGATCCATGTAATGTCTGTTTTCTTTGATGTCGGTAAACATCATCTTTCGATGTCGGTAAACGTCGAATCCCAATCTTTGGCCATTAGTAAATGGCATACCTCTTATGGTGTCTACAAAAAATTGTTCTGTCAACACCCGTGTGTGTCCTTTCTTTTTGATGTCGGTAAACATCATTGTTCGATGTCGGTAAACATCGGTCGGTTGTTAACCATCGGTAAATGGTTTTGTCATTTAAGATCCCCCAGCAGTTTCACTATCCATAAATATCGAGTATTTCATATCAACCATCGGTAAATGGTTCCATATCATAAGTGTGTTCTCTCTTTGGTGTCGGTAAACATCATTGTTCGATGTCGGTAAACATCGAGTTCTTTCCCAGTCATCGGTAAATGTCTGGTCGTGTGTCCTTCCTTCGATGTCGGTAAACATCGAGTTCTTTCCCAGTCATCGGTAAATGTCTGGTCTTGTTTCGCTTCTTAAACATCATTGTTCAATGTCGGTAAACATCGAGTCCCTCCCCAGTCGTCGGTAAATGTCTGGTAGTGAAGCGTTTTCTTTGATATCGGTAAATATCAATTCCTCAGTAGAGTCATCGGTAAATGACTGGTCTTGTTCCAATTGTAAACGTCTTTTTCCTCCCCAGTAAAGCCGCCATCGGTAAATGGCCTCGCTTTCCTTGATATCAGTAAATATCAATCTTGTTTTGAAGCCGCCATCGGTAAATGGCCTAACTTTCTTTGATATCGGTAAATATCAATCTTGTTTTGAAGCCGCCATCGGTAAATGGCCCCGCTTTCCTTGATTCGTCACCTGCAGAGTGCAAATTTTCCGGTTCTTTTGGTATTCAATCCCTGTCTACCTTGAAAGTATGATAGTCGTTGCTTTCATCCGTTCAGGTTCTCAATTGATTGAATAGGGGCAGCTGTAGCACCTCAAATTTACCCTCACTCATTCATGCATTCATTCATTTTTTAGGTCATTTATCATTCCATGTTGCATTGCATCATATCAATAAGATTTGGCATCAAGAGGATCCTTTGTGCAGAAGAGCAAGTTTTTTGTTGAGATGAAGGCCACATGATCATTATATTGAGTTTATATGGGCTAGGGTTTCATTCCTGAGCCATTTTACCAAGTGGTAGAGACCCAAATTCATCAGTGCATTTCCAGGTCATCTGAGGACCATAAAAGTCAACTGTGCAGTCCACTGAGGGCTATGAGTTGGGGAAATGAGTTTTTTCACTTCAATCATGTTCAAAAGAGGCCTATTCATCATGTCAAACATAAGCCAAATCAAAAGTTTCCAAAAATGGAAAATGACCTGTAATTCAAAGTTTCCAAAAATGGCAAGTTTTTGGTCCACATTCAACTTGACTTTCCAACATCAAAGAAACTTCAAATGGATTTTTGGTCAACATGAAAGTTGAAGATCTTTCTCTCCCCTTTTCAAAAAGTCCTATATCATGATCATATGATAATTAGTTGAGAAGTTATGAACAAATGATTGCAAAGTATGCATGGAACTTCAAAATGCCATAACTTTTGATTCAAAACTCCAATTTGGTCCACTCTTTTTGCAAAATGCTCCTTGTGACCAAGAGATTCCAAATCAACCATTGCATTGCATGAAAAAATCTCACATGATCAAGTGTCCATACAAGTGCATTTTGGAGGGAAAGTTGGTAATTCAAATTTGGTTGATCACATGAGCCAAATACCAATTCCATCTTGCTTGTTGGATGATTTTAAGTGAAGTTGAACTCTTGCATGGTACTGTTCACGTACACATGATCACGCGCTAAGCACACTTGTGTATTTTGCATTCCATCTCATTTCTCCTTATTTTTCAATTATCCAAAGCCTAATCTTGATTACAGCCTCATTAACACATGATATAAAAGCCTAATCGTAACTGAATTGGCTCAGAAGAACAGAATTTGGATCAAAATTTCATTTCCCTCTCAATTTTCTCTCTCTTCAAAACTCAAGATTTCTTCACACAATTCCACAGAATTCTTGCATAATCGTGTTTAGCATGTACCATTGAGTAGAAATCCAGATTTTGTTTGAAGAATTTGATCAAGAATCAAGCTACACAAGTGCAAACACATGAAGATGGATTTCTGAAATTGGAGTGAATTGAGGTGGTTTCAGCTGCTGTTTCTTGCATCAAGCTTCATAACAAGGTTGAGGAAGAAGATCTGGAAGCTTTGAGGCCTTGAACACGCGAATTCATCCACTGCCATTTCCAAGTAGGTGAAAATCGATTTGTTCCTTTTGTTTATTTCTTGCCATGATTAGATAGGTCTTGTTGTGCTGATGATTTTGATATAATTAGATCGTGATTTGGTTAAGAATCGAGTGAGATATGTGGAAATGAAGTTTTGATGTTCAATATGTTTTCCTTCGATCCGGTTAATCCATGGAGTTTTAGGCTTAATGATTAGGATATTATTGTTCCTCGTTGCAAGACCTTTCCAATGATGTATAATATGTTGATTTCTGGAAATTTTTGTTCATCATCTCCGCCTGTGCTACCGGAGAAGACGGTGGAAACCACCGTCCACCGCCTCTGCAACTTGAACCTAGGGTTTGCTTCAGGCGCGCCATGAACCTTCAAGTCCTCTGTTCGATACCTCGCTGTGCATATTTTTTTAATTTCACTTAAGCGCGCTTGTGAACCGTCCACTCCTCTGTTCGATACTCTCGCTATGCATTTTGCTAATTTCCAATTGATTTTTACTTGAGCGCTTCTTGGTCCATAAGCACCTGAGTTCGAATCCTGGCTTGGTACTTTTTTGATTCCAGTTAATTTTCACTTGAGCGCTTATTTTAATCCCTTGCGCGCTGGTTCGAATCCTGGCATTGCTTTGTTTCTGATTTAATTTTGCATTCTCATTTTGACCTTAAGTTCGTGGGTTCAACACTTGGCCATGCATTTTCCAATTCCATTCATATTTCATTATCCACATTATTTTCCAATTATTTCATTTTTATTTCATTTTATCTCCTTAACTTCTAAAAATCATAAAAAATAGTAGGATTGTCCAATTTGATCCAAACTTTTTTCCACATTCTTGTTTCAAGGTCTATTATTTTTTGATATTAATTTCATGAATTGTCTGGTTCTGGATTTTTAATGGTGATTCGTTGATTGCACATGATGCCATGTTGATATGTTGTATTCATTTGATTGTAAAATGCTCATGTTTTATCAAATTGACTTGAAATTTGACATGCTTAATCCTAACATGTGGTGTGATTTTTTGGCTTTGGTTTGAGATTTTTATCATATTCCATCACTGTTTTGGACACATGAACATATGGTGTGACAATTTGTGCCACATATTTCATGTTGCATTTGTGCATTTTCATTTGCATGCCATTTGAGCTCTTCTGGACCTAATTTTTGGTATGATGCTTGTTCATAACATGTTAAACTCACATAAACAATTTCATGATCATTGGATGCTTTTCTATTTTAATGTGAATTTTCTCATTTTTGATGTCCAATAGTGTGCACTTTGCTTGCCTTTGTGTTACCTTGATCATTTGATGGCTTTTCCTTATGAATTGGTTTTGGTCCTTTTGAGGACTCTTTCTTGTTTGATTGAATGTGCTTCATGTGAAATATTGACTGCTTGTTTGGCCATTTAACTTGCCTTTGACCCTAGTCTTTGTACTAGTGGTTTGTACTCACCAATTGTGTTTTGTGTTTCAGGTATTGAGCATTTAGCACTAATGTTTGGTTTGGTCTCATTACTTGAGATGTAAGTTGCTTTGATTACTAACCCTTGTTGTGTTGTAGGTCCTTTGATGTGATGAACTCACTTGAGTGCTTGCACTTGTGACTTGCATTGTGTACATATTCAAAAGTTCCATTGTGTTGTCTGTTTGGTTTTCTGATTACAATATTAACTGCTTGGCTTTTGTACAGGGACATTAGTCGCTTTTAGCTCTTGCTTGAGTTTTGCTTTGGTTTGTGGTTGATATACCACCTAGGTAACCACTCTCTCACTCCATGTAGTCTGGAAGTCCTCTCGCCTTTTTGGCAGGCATTTGGCTGAAATCCTCCTTAAGAGGCAATGATTGTGATTGTTTACATTTGTGCCAAAGACCTCCAAGTGAGGCATGTTACTTAATAAGAACTCAAGATGAGGCAATTGACAGATAGAAGGGATTAACAATCAATCCCCTATTAGTCAGTGAGTCTTTCATTATGCTCGCACTATGTGCTGATGCTTTTGAATAAACACCCAAGATCTTGTATAGAGTCAGTCAAGTGGAATAGGGTCCCTCTTTCTGGATCCCCACACATTCTTTGATTCGAGCTCACCCAGGCTAGGGTTAAGAGCATGAGGCCCAATCCTCATTTCCATCTTTCATCAGCTTCACCCTAACTCTCAATGTTAGTGGTTAAGAGCTTCAGCACACCCCTACAGTTTTGGCATGTTTGTCGAGGTTGATATGACCCCTCTTGACTAAAGCCTTACCCCGGATGTTTGAGCCCCCTTGTTGGTGTGTTTACTTCATGTTGTATGTTTTTGTGTGGTGTGATGGTATCCCCATAGGATTGCTAGACTTCGTATAGTCTCTCGTTTGCATGTCGATTAAGGTAGCACGGTTCCTTCGTCTAGGACTTCCTTTCTTGCATGAGCATTCCTAAAACACGAACAAACTCTATCTTCTCTTAAGGACACGTTGACTCCTTCTACTACAGATGAGTAAGTCTCCCATGGTCGAGCATACGGTAGATTGCGTAGTAGCGTCGTTCACCTAAAAAACACAAAACAAACAGAAATAGGTTAGCCGAGCTACGGTGCTCTGATTCTCAACCCTTCTTCAGATACGTATGTAGTAGGGTAGGGCCTGTGCGAGCAATAACTCTTTATTTTCCCTACTTTGATTTTCTCTCTTTCGCATTGCATATAGGACTTTTACACACACTTTAGACATAAATAGCAATCGTGGATCCTGTGGAGTACCACAAACGTGAAGGGGTGCGATAACCTTCCCGTCACGTAACCGACCCCCTTACTCAGTTTCTTTGGTTCGAGACTTCGTTTTATCCGTTCTCTCTAGGTTATGCAGTACTACCTTTCCCTCCTCTTGGGATAAAAGTACATAGCTGGCGACTCTACCCTTTTTGTTTCTCGCCACTCTTCTTCGCGTTTGTACCTGGATTCGGGAAATCCTGGGGAGCGACAATTATAAATAAACATCAATCCAACTTTGGCCTCATTTTGTAAATAACCTTAACTTGTAAATATAACCCATATCAAGTTGTTTTGTGGTTCCAATGGCCACTTGTTAAAATCTTTTCAAAACATTAGTCATAAGTTTGAGTTATCATAGTGGTTGATGTAAATCTCACCTCATCCTTAGTGTTGGATTATAAGCCTTCCATACTTATTATAGGGTTAACCCCTCACTAGCATGTTGAAGCCTTCCTCACATGGTGGATTGTTGGTTTAGGTTGAGTTTTCTCCCTTTGATAACAAAAGACCTTAAGGCTTTTGATTAAAATCAATTCACCAATCTTTGAGATTTTTACCACAAACTACGAGGTTTTGATCCTCCTTTGTGATGGTACGTAGGCAATGGATTCATCCATTTAAACAACAAAATTTGTAAATATAATCTATTCTATTCTCATCCCTCCAATCTTTTGCTCAAATCTTTTCACAAATACCAACCTACAACACATATTTGCAAAAAGGGCTCCTTAGAGTACTAAGGATGTTTTGGGTGCGTAAAACCTTCCCATTTCATAACCAACCCCCTTACCTAGATCTCTGACATTTTTATAAATTTTTGATTTGAAAAACTTCTTACTTGGACAAATAAAAGTGCGGTGGCGACTCGAATTGTATGTTGACTTTTGGTTTAGTCAATAAACCTAAAGGTAACGAAAACCCCGCTACAGAAAAGTGGCGACTCTGCTGGGGACTTATCTCTAGTGGGTTTAGCCTACTTTTTGCTTGTATGTGTTGTATGTTTATATTTATTTGTGGCATATTTTTGTGAAAATTTGGGATGAATGTATTGTTTGTAATGTATGAATTGCTTGATATATATTGCTTGTATGCTTGGTGGTTTCTTGTGAGATGAGTTCTATACCCGAACTCGAGTGCACTTATGATAGGAAAATGGCATAGTCTTGTTGACTTGTGTGGAGTTATTCCTTAACAAGTTAACTTGCAAGTCCATTCACTTGGTGGAGGTTCTTATTGGGATCACTAATGTCACACGAGTAGTCGTGGCTAGACATTACTCTTTCTAGTATAAACCTTAGAAACCAAGGACCTTAGATACCTAGCCCATCTTGGCCTATTTTAGGACGTAGTGCGAAAGTCGTTCAAGTGTAAGACTTGAGGTGATTGTTACATGATACTACACTCATAAGAGTCCCTCTTGAGAATATTTTTGGAGGACGAGTAGTCGTTTTATCCGATAATATCCGAAAGATGGGATGATGACTATGGGAACCTTTTAGAACATGATTGTCAGGTTTAACCATAGTACACTCCTGTTGGGTGGTTCTTAACCGAGACTCCATGCTCGTGACTTACAACAAACCCTTGATTCGCGATTGATCCGTTCTCGTATATCCTCAATATCAATGGAACTTTGGTGTTGATAAGGTGTAAACCGTAATCCACCAAAATGGATGATTGATATTGAAGATGACTTGAGCCATCCCGTGACCTTTGTGTGGTGTGACTTGCTTGATCCTTGAGTGTGTTTGTTGCATCCATGCATTCATCCGCATTCATGACATCGACAATAAAATTTTGCAAGGAACTTAAAAGGTCTATTTGCAAATTTTCAGACATGGATAAGCAAAGAAGGAATACGAAGAAGTACAGTTTCAGACAACCCGACTTGAAAGAGTTAAGGCGTCTGACATCTTATGTATTAGAGCCCTTGGAGTTCAAAGCTCGCCATGGGAAGTTTCTATCTATTCTCTCTACCAAGGTGGATGAGGGTCTGATGAGTGTGTTGGTGCAGTTCTACGATCCTTTGTATCGATGTTTCACTTTTCTGGATTTCGAGATGTTGCCTACATTGGAGGAGTATGCTTATCATATGGGTATACCTGTTTTTGACCGTTTTTCGTTCAGTGGTTTGGAGAAGATTCCATTTTCTCAAGAGATTGCTGACATGCTTCATATGGAGGTATCAGACATTGTTGCTAATATGACTACCAAAAGGTGGAATTCAAGGTCTCCCGTCTGATTTTCTGATTGCCAAAGCTATCTTGTTTGGGAAGGCCATGAGTAAGGAAGCTTTTGAAGCCATATTTGTACTCCTCATCTATGGGCTAGTGTTATTTCCCAACATCGACAACTTCGTGGATGTGAATGCTATTAGGATTTTCTCTTCTCTTAATCCCGTTCCGACTCTGTTGGGTGACACTTATTTCTCTTTGCATATGAGGAATGCAAAGGGTGGTGGTTCCATTGTGTGTTGTCTGCCTCTGTTGTACAAGTGGTTTATTTCGCATTTGCCTCAGACGCTTGCCTTCAAGGAGAACAAGGGATGTCTACGGTGGTCTATGAAACTTATGTCTCTCACTAATGATGATATCTCTTGGTATAATCGTGTTTATGATGGCGTTCAGATTATCGATTCTTGTGGTGAGTTCTCCAATGTACCTCTTCTTGGTACATGTGGTGGAATTAACTACAACCCTGCTTTGGCTCGCCGTCAGCTTGGGTTCCCCTTAAAGGATAAACCTAACAATATTTTGTTGAAAGGCTCATTCTTTCAAGAGGGTAAAGATCCCCAAAACTTGAAGGATAGGATGGTCCGCGCCTGGCGCAAGGTTCATAGGAAAGGGAGGAATAAGCTTGGTCTGAAGAATTGTGTTGCTTTGGAACCTTACACCGCTTGGGTAAGGAAGAGATCCCTCGAGTACCACATGTCGTACGAGTATCCGAGACCTACCCCTATGGTTACGGTTGGGCCTTCAACCCTCCTTAATCAAGGAGTATAGGAGTTGAGAGACGAAGACTGTTCGCGTGCTTGGGTTCGTGAGCGTGAGGAGCTTCTTCAGCAGCTCAAGGATAAGGATGCAATGATAGAGTTTCTAGAGCATCAGGTGATTGATGAACCCGATGATGTGGTTACTTCTCTCCTACCTCACTCATCTAGGTTTTGGAAGAAGAGATGTGATCAGCTCGCCAAGGAGAAGGACGATATGGAAGCCACTTATAAGAGAAAGGTGAAGAGGCTTCGTGCGACGTATCTTCTGATCTCGAAGGCTTTGGATGACTACTTCTAGGGCTCCATAGGATGTTTATTCTCCTTTTCTCTTATATTGTATTTGGTTACCGAGATTGTACTACTTCTTTGGTGTAAAAAGTTTCCAAATATTATATTGCTATGAGTATTCCACATATGTCTTAAAAAAAAGTTCAATATTTTCAAACATTTGCAAATAGATCTTTATAAAGTTCCTCTGATTAAAAACAAATCATATGCATAAGCATTGCATACATCATATGCATAAGCAGGTTTTCGTTTCGAGCTCCTGATACAGTGGTCTAACTATTTGCTCTTAATTTATTTTGAAGACAAGTTGACGCACCGGTACAACACTCGAGAAAATCATTCGAAGATCATGGAATACCTTAAGCAAGAGAACCGAGATCTGAAAGAGGAGATTGCTAGGCTGACTGCCATGATGGATTCAGTTCTTGCCGCTCAGAGTCAAGCTTCTCCAACTCCTGCAACTCCGCCCGCGAGGACAGTCATTTCTGAAGTGGTTACCTCAACAGTGCCTGCTGCCACCGCTCACTTCGCTCCTAATCTGCATGATGAATTCCCTTGGGGAATGCCACCTAATTTTGTGCCAGAGGGTTTCGCTCCCACTCTTGCTTCTATGTCGGCATCTAGCCCGGTCATGTCTGTGCCACCTCCCGTTGTGCATACTTTGCCACGTGTTGAAGACACCATCTATCACTCCGAGCCATCTGAGGGCCCGGACGTTTATGAAAAGATGGACGAGATGAATGACCAATTTCATGAGCTGCGCAAGGAATTGAAAACACTGAGAGGCAAAGATCTATTTGGGAAGAGTGCTGTTGAATTGTGCTTGGTGCCCAACATGAAAATCCCAGTAAAATTCAAAGTGCATGACTTTGAGAAGTATAAGGGAAACACGTGTCCACTCAGTCATCTTGTGATGTATGCTCGCAAGATGTCGACCCAGACAGATAATGATCAACTACTGATTCACTATTTTCAGGATAGCCTGACAGGTGCTGCGCTCCGTTGGTATATGGGGCTAGAGAGTGCAAGCATCTGCACTTTCAATGATTTAGGAGAGGCTTTCGTGAAACAGTACAAATACAACATGGACATGGCTCCGAACAGAGATCAGCTGAGGACGCCTAGAAAGACAAGGAAACCTTCAAGGAATACGCCCAAAGGTGGAGGGAATTGGCAGCCCAGATAGTGCCACCGTTGGAGGAGAAGGAGATGACAAAGATCTTTCTGAAGACTTTGAGCTCTTTCTACTATGAGCGCATGATTGCTAGTGCTCCCTCAGACTTTACCGAAATGGTAAATATGGGGATGAGGCTAGAAGAGGGAGTCCGCGAAGGACATTTGTCCCGTGTGTCGCCTTACGCGAAAAACCGGCGGGAAAAGAAAACAACAGAGCCGCCACCGTGCGTTATTTATCCCAAAAGAGGGAAAGGAAACGCTCGAAGTAAACCTGGAAAAGACATGGTCTCGCGACCAGAGAGAGATGGGATCGGGAGTCGGTTATGCGAAGGGAAGGTATTAGCACCCCTACGCATCCGTCGTACTCGACGGGATCCACGCTCAAAAGAAAGGATAAGGTTGCTAAAAACTGCTCACAAAATGCACACAAGGCTGGAAAGAAACACAGAAAGACAAGAGAAACAGGACTCGGCAGGATATCGCATCCTGGGCCTACGTAGTCTGTCATGCACAGACATCAGAGTCGACGTAGTTCGGGACAGGGGAAACGTGCTCGCTAGGATGTCGCATCCTATGCATACGTATCTTCTCTAACCAGAGAAAGAATCAGAGCACTTGTAGCTCGGCTAACACACGCCAAACAAAACACAAACAGGAAACCGACTGCCAATCGCTGGACTTACGTCAGACTCCACTCAAACAGGCAAACATGGAAACCGAATGCCAATCGCTGGGCTTACATCGGACTCCGAACCAACAAACACACACACACAGGAAACCGACTGCCAATCGCTGGACTTATGTCAGACTCCAAACACACACAAAGGGGTTGAAAAAGAAAAAGGGCGCCCGGAGAGATCAGCTCATCTCCTACCTACGTATCTCATCTGGTATGAGGATCAGGGCGACGTAGTTCCCCTACGCAGGGAAGAAATTTCTAACCTGACCAGAGACTGGGAAATGACAAACTAGAAGGGAGACTAACTCGAGCCTAATAGTTATCATGTAAATTCACCATGGTCCTAGGTTAAGGTTTCTATCTAACTTGCACAGGGAGCAAGCTATCCTAAACAGCACAAGCAAATACATACAAGCACAAAAAGCAAGCACACACACTATATGCAAACAATTGGGCTCATACAAGGTTAGGCTGTGAAACACAAGCCAACTGGAATCGGGTGTAGTTAGCTCTTAACCCTAACATTGAGAGTTAGGGTGAAGCAGATGAAATGGGAAGTGAGGGTAAGACCTCACAGCTCTTATCCCAGGCCTGGAAGAGCTTCAGACAAATGAAAGTGTGGGAGTTCAGAAAGTAGGAACTCTTCTCCACATATGACTGACACAACAAAGATCTTGGGTTAATATCCATAATGCATCAACACAAGGTGTGAGCAAGGTGAATGACACACTGAATAGTAGGAGATGGATTGCACATCTCTTCTATCTGCCAATTGCCTCATAAGAGGACTTTTCCTGCTTGACACAAAGATAAACAAACACAAGCATTGCCTCTTAAGAAGGGCTTCAGACAGGTGCCTGCCCACATAACAGGACAGGTCTTCCAGACTACATGAAGTCAGTGAGTTATACCTCAATGGTTAAGCAACCAAGCAAAGCAAAAGCAAGTTCAAAATAACTCAAAGCAACTTAGGTACCTGAAAAAATCTAAACCAATCAGTTTACAAGTCCAACAAACAGACAACAGTCAATCATACAGACAGACAAAGCATCAAGCATCAATGTGCAAGGTACAAGCCAATAGGCACAACACAAACAACTTGGCATCAACCTTCAAAACAACACAAGGTTAGCCAATCATCAACCAATTAATCAATCCAAATGAGTGAACCACTTCAACCATGGTAATGTGCTTCTTAACCTGAAATCCACAATCCAAACAGTGAGTCCAAACCACTAGGTCAAAGCCTAGGGTCAAAAGTAGGTCAAACATACAAAACAGAACATGAAATTTAACATGAATCAACTTCAATCACATCTTGACACATTCCAAAAGGTCTCACATCAATATCATTAACCAAAAGCATTTCATGATCAATTGAAGTTCAAGGCAATTTTAAAGCTCAAATGTGACCAACCAGAATGAAAAATCTCAATTAAATCAGAAATGATTCAAATAATTCCAACAAAATTCATGATCAATCACAACATTCATAACATGCATCACACAAAAAATCAGGACAATTGGAGGTCATTTGGCATGGCAAATTCATAGCACAAGTTGAACAAGCAAAGGTGTGACACAAATTGTCACACCAACTTAGCACAAGCATAAAACAGAGATGACAATTGATAAAAATACCAAATCAACACCAAAATGTCAAGAAATATGTCTAGTTATAGCATGCAAAATTTCACATTCATTGGATCAAAGACCAGCATTTCACAACATGATAACCAAGGCAAGGTCAAATATGGACATGTACTCAAACATCCTAGCACCAAAAAATATCCAGCCAAGCACAACTTGCAAACTTATGATGATAAAAAAAACTAGAGAAAATAAGGATCACAATGCAAAAAACCTGGTATTTTTTGGATCAATATTCAATTTGTTTTGATTTTTTGAAGTTTGAAAATGAAATGAAATAAAAGTGTGACAATGGAAATGAATTAAATGAAATAATATTTAAATTGAATTAATTGGCGCTGAAGGGATGAAACGCCGCGTTTCATTAAAACGCTGGCAGTCAACACCAGTCAACGCGGGCGAGAGCCAATCAGAAGCGTGCATGGGCATTGGCATGCACCAATCACGTGCAAACCCTAAGAAACACAATAGGCAACGCTTTTTCGTGGTAATAACAGATCAGAACCGTTGCCAAAGACCTGCATTTCATCTTCTTCATCGTGCAACAGAGGAACAGTGTATTGTTCATACACTCAAGAACAAATTCTCCAGATTTTAAAAATAAGCACATCAACACACAGCATATTCATCATAGATCATGAATCAAGCATGGATCATCACATTAAGGTCAAATCGAGCAAATCAAGTTTCACACATGAAAATTCAAATTAACCTAACTCAGTCAATATTGCATGGAAATTCATGGTTCAAAGCTCAGAATGATCAGCACATCAAGATCTACAATATTATCATAATAATTTTGAGAAATGAGAGATTCGATTGGTGACCTCTTGAAGAGCAGAAGTTGGAATTCGTGTTGTCCAGGCTTTGCAATGCTCCAAACTTCCTCTATGCAGCTTGTAGAGTTAATTGGATGAGAGATTAAAGTTCAATTGTGCACGAATCCTCCAGAATTTCAAATCACCATTGATGCTTCATGCTTTGAATATGCTTCCATGTGCCACGATTCTCTTGAATTCTACCTCCAAACTTGCTCAATGATGCTTCAGAATGATGAATCAACCAAGAGAAATGCAATTTGTTTGAAGAAATTGAAAGAAAATTTGAGATAAAAAGTTTGATGAATTTGATCTAGATCTGAAATTATGATTGTTTTTCTGAAAAACAGTTAGGGTTTGGCTTTTATACCTCCCCCTAATCATGTTTAATTAAGCTTAAACAAAATGCTAATGGAATGGATTAAGTTTCAAGGTGTTTTGGCAAAATTTGGTTTTTCACCCTTATACATGAAATGCATGAATGAACAGTACACGAATTCTATTCAATTTCACTTAAAATGCATTTTTAAAATCATTGGTGAAGGCAAAATGTTTAAATAATGCACCAATTTTGAATATTGAAATTTCCCTCCAAAAATCCAAGAATTTGAAAGTGATGATATGAAGACAAATTATGCAATGTGATGCAAGATTTGAACATTAGAGGTCACAAGGAGAAGAATGCAAAAAGAGCCATCCATTTTGGAGCTTTGGTTGAGAAGTTATGCCCATTTAAATCTTCAAGTACACCTTGCCATGTTTTGATCATATCTCTTCAACCACACATGAGAAATTCATGATCCTAGACTTTTTGGAAATGGGAGAGAAAGATCTTCAACTTTCATGTTGGACAAAATTTCATTTGAAGCCTTCTTGATGATGTAATCTTGAGCTGAAGTTGGTCCAAAACCTTTCCATTTTTGGAAAGTTCAAATTACAGGTCACCTGCTATTTTTGGAAAGTCTTGATCTGACTTCAAATTCTTCAATGTTGATGTTTGGAATGTCAAATGAGACTTGTTAGCACATGAATGAGGCATCTCTAACCATCTCCCACCTCCAAATCCATAGTTGAACTGACGGTTGACTTCTGTTGACTTTTTAGAGTTTCAGATGATTTGCACATGGACTGATGAGCCTTGAGCCTTCAATTCTTGGCCAAACCACTTCAAAATGATCCTTGGGTTACATGAACTCATTGTATCAACCCTAGGGCTTTGATCTCATGGACAATGCTCTTGTTGCCTTGCACAGTTGAATCTCCTGACCAGTCTTGCCTGATGCAATGTAATGGACTATGCAATACTAATGCAATGGTTAATGACCTAATATGAAAATGTATATACAAAATGGGAGGTGAAAATTTGAGGTGCTACACCGTGATGATAGCTCCTCGGCAAAGAAGTATGGAGGATTTTCCAGGAAGAAGGAAGGGGAGGCTCATGCTGTTTCTTCCCATAGCAAGAGAAGGACCTCTATGAGTAGGAAGGAAGTCCGAACAGCTGTCAACCAACACCAGGTGGCTCATATAGCACTTGCTTTCAGAGAAGCTCAACAACCACAACAACTATTTCGTCAACAACAACAGGCTTACCAGCCTCGCAACAATAACAACAACAACACCAACAACTATGAGAGGAAGAGGGTGAATTTGACCCAATTCCTATGACCTACACTGAATTGTATCCTTCCTTAATTGATAGGAAGTTGATAACTCCACGTGATCCTCCTGCTATGCCAGCCAATTCTCAGTGGTGGTACAAGCCCGAACTTCATTGTGTGTATCATTCTGGTGCGCCCGGACACGACGTGGAGAATTGTTTTTCTTTGAAGACCAAGGTGCAAGACCTTGTGAGGAGTGGGATACTATTCTTTGAGGATGTAGGCCCGAATGTCAAGAAGAACCCATTGCCCGAGCATGGGAAGGTAGCTGTCAATATGGTTCAGGGTTACCCTGGCAAATATAAAGTCCTTTATATGAATGACATAAGGCAGTCTCTGGTTGAAATGTATAGGTTGTTGTGTGAGCACAATCATTATGAGCACGATCATGATAGTTGCCATGTGTGCACTGTCAATGAAAGAGGATGCCGCAAAGTAAGGAGGGACATCCAAGAGATGCTAGACCAAGGGATGATTGAGATACTTCAGAATTGTAATGAGGATGAAGTTGATGTTATTACCCCAGTGTTTAAAATTCCTGATCCTGTTGTCATTAAGTATGATGGCAGCAAGAAGAAGGTGGTGCCAACTCTTGTGATCAAGCCAGCGGGTCCTATCCCGTATGAGTCGGACAAAGCGGTTCCTTTACATTATAATGCTGTTATGCTGGAAGATGGGAAGGAGGTGTCGTTGCCCTCAACCTCTGCGGTAAGCATATCCGACGTTAGTGGAGTGACCCGTAGTGGTCGTGTTTTCTCGGCTCAGCCGAAATCCCATTAAGACGTCGTGAAGAGAGATGTTGTCAATCCTGCCGATCCCGTGGGGACTTCTTCTTCAAATCATTTTATTCCTGCTGTGAAGGGTGTTGACCCTGTTGTTGTCAAAGCTGATAAAGCTCCTATCCTAGTTGGCCAGTCTGGCGTTTTGAGAGAGGATGGTGATGAGATGCTGAGGCTCATCAAGAGGAGTGAGTACAATGTTGTGGAGCAGTTGCTTCAAACTCCATCAAAGATATTTGTCCTATCTTTGCTGATGAATTCAGAGCCACACTATGAAGCGTTGCAAAGGGTGTTGGACGTGGCATATGTGGATCACGATGTCACGATTGAACATTTTGATAGCATTGTTGCAAATATAACTGCCTACAACAATTTGAGCTTCTGCGATGATGATCCTCCCGATGAGGGAAAAGACCATAATTTGGCCTTACATATCTCTATGAACTGTAAAGACGATGCCATGTCCAATGTGTTGGTGGACACAGGGTCATCACTTAATGTATCTCCAAAGTCCACTCTCGCCAAACTTTCATATCAGGGGCCTCCCATGAGGTAGAGTGGAGTGGTAGTAAAAGCTTTTGATGGATCGCGTAAGACTGTGATCAGAGAATTAGACCTCCCGATCAAGATTGGACCTAGTGATTTCTAGATCACTTTCCAAGTTATGGACATACATCCGTCATACAGCTGTTTACTTGGTAGACCATGGATTCACGAGGCAGGTGCCGTGACATCAACCCTACACAAAAAGTTGAAGTTCGTTAAGAACAAGAAGTTGGTGGTGATAGGGGGAGAGAAGGCTCTCTTGGTCAGCCATTTATCTTCCTTTTCCTACATTGATGTTGAGGATGAGGTTGGAACTCCATTCCAAGCCTTATCTATTGCCGAGCCTTCTAGGAAAGGACTTTCTTCATTTGTCTCCTATAATGACGCGAAGTTGGCCATCGAGCATGGCGCAACAAATGGTTTGGGGAAAATGATAAAGTTGGAAGGTAATAAATCTCGGGCTGGTATCAGGTATTCTTCCGGTATTTCTAATGATCTTGGGTTGTTTCAGAGTGGAGGTTTCATTTACACCAATGAAGATCAAGAAGTTGCTGCCATCGTTGAAGAAGATGAAGAGGAAGATCTCGGCAACTTTGTCATACCTGGAGGGATCTGCAATAATTGGGTCGCTGTTGATGTTCCAACAGTCATCCATAAGTCAACGTAATATGTTCATTTTGTTTTAAAAAAACCCTTCTCCCATGCCAAAAGGAGAAGTGAAGACATTGTTGGCATAATTGATTAATACAATGATATTTATTCAATAATCGCATGTTAAATGTTTGTTTTCTCAAATTATTTTTTATTTTTTGCTTTTTTTTCATGAAATTGGTGATCACCATAAAACCCTAAAAAAGAGAATAAAATCAATTTTTCATCTGCATAATGATTCGCCTTGTTTGAATTCTGAAATCTCTTTTATACTTAAAATCATTATGCAGGTTAATCAAACCCATTGAACATAATGATCCAACACCATCTCCCAACTTTGAGTTCCCTGTATTTGAGGCAGAAGAAGATAATGTTGAAGAGATTCCTGATGAGATTACCCGTCTGCTTGAGTACGAGGAGAAGGTCATTCAGCCACATCTTGAGGATCTAGAAGCAGTCAACTTGGGGTCTGAAGACTGCATCCGTGAAGTGAAGATTGGGGCGCTCCTTGAAGAGTCTGGGAAGAAGGGGTTGATTGAGTTGCTGTGAGAATATGTCGACGTCTTTGCCTAGTCGTATAAAGACATGCCTGGTCTAGATACTGATATAGTGCAACATTTCTTGTTGTTGAAGCTTGAGTGTGTGCCTGTAAAGCAAAAGCTCAGAAGAACTCATCCTGATATGGCAGTGAAGATTAAAGACGAAGTTCAGAAGCAAATTGATGCGGGGTTTCTGGTGACTTATACATGTGCTCAATGGGTGGCTAATATTGTGCCCGTACCTAAGAAAGATGGAAAAGTCCGAATGTGTGTGGATTACCGTGACTTGAATAAAGCTAGTCCAAAAGATGATTTTCCTCTACCACACATTGATATGTTGGTAGATAATACGGCTAAATTCAATGTCTTTTCATTTATGGATGGATTTTCCGGCTATAATCAAATTAAAATGGCACCCAAGGATATGGAGAAGACAACATTCATCACACCTTGGGGAACATTCTGTTATCGAGTGATGCCCTTCGGTTTGAAGAACGCCGGAGCCACGTATCAACGTGCTATGACTACCTTGTTTCATGACATGATGCACAAGGAGATCGAGGTGTATGTCGATGATATGATTGCAAAGTCGAAAATGGAAGTTGAACATGTAAAACACTCGTTGAAGCTTTTCCAGCGTTTGAGGAAGTACAAACTCCGTTTGAACCCGAACAAGTGTACATTTGGAGTCTGTTCCGACAAGTTATTGGGGTTTATTGTCAGCGAGAGAGGTATTGAAGTTGATCCTGCCAAGGTCAAAGCAATACAAGAGATGCCTGCACCCAAAACTGAGAAGCAAGTCCGAGGTTTTCTTGGCCGCTTGAATTACATTTCGAGATTTATATCCCACATGACTGCCACATGTGCGCCTATATTCAAGCTCCTCCTGAAAGATCAGTGTCATGATTGGACCGAGGATTGCCAAAAGGCCTTTGACAATATCTAAGAGTAGCTGTCCGAGCCTCCGATTTTGTCCCCGCCTATTGAAGGGAGACCATTGATTATGTACTTGACTGTGCTTGATGATTCCATGGGTTGTGTCCTTGGTCAGTAAGATGAATCAGGAAAGAAAGAATATGCAATATACTACTTGAGTAAGAAGTTCACCGACTGTGAGTCTCGGTACTCAATGCTTGAGAAGACATGTTGTGCTTTGGCTTGGGCTGCTAAGCGTTTACGCCAGTATATGTTGAATCATACAACTTGGTTGATATCCAGAATGGATCCGATCAAGTACATCTTTGAGAAGCCTGCTTTAACTGGGAGAGTTGCTCGTTGGTAGATGCTATTATCTGAGTATGATATCGAGTATCGAGCTCAAAAAGCTATTAAAGGTAGTATCTTGGCTGACCATTTGGCGCATCAACTGATTGAAGATTATCAGTCTGTGCAATACGACTTCCCTGATGAAGAGATTCTGTATTTGAAGATGAAAGATTGTGATGAGCCTACGCTCGATGAAGGACCAGAGTCTGGTTCCCGATGGGGTATGGTGTTCGATGGCGCTGTCAATCAGTATGGAAATGGTATTGGGGCAGTGATTATTACTCCTCAAGGCACACATTTTACTTTTACAGCAAGGCTAACTTTCAAATGCACGAATAATATGGCGGAGCATGAGGCCTGTATTATGGGTTTGGAAGAATGTATTGATCATAGGATCAAACATCTTGATGTTTATGGCGATTTGGCCCTTGTTATTAATCAGATTAAAGGTGAATGGGAGACGAATCAGCCTGGCCTCATCCCATATAGAGATTATGCGAGGAGGATTTCAACTTTCTTCACTAAAGTTGACTTCCATCATATTCCTCGAGATGAGAATCGGATGGCGGATGCTCTCGCTACGCTTGCTTCAATGATTGCTGTCAATTATTGGAATGAAGTCCCGAATATTATCATGATGCGTTTGGATAGACCAACTCATGTGTTTGCAGTTGAAGAGGTGAAAGATGATAAGCCGTGGTATTATGATATCAAGTTCTTTCTCCAAAGACAGACTTACCCTCCTGGGGCATCTATTAAAGATAAGAAGACTTTGAGGAGATTATCTGGCAGTTTCTACCTTAATGGTGATGTGCTTTACAAGAGGAATTTTGACATGGTTCTGCTCAGATGCGTTGATAGACACGAGGAAGACCTGTTAATGACTGAAGTCCATGAGGGTTCATTTGGCACTCATTCCAATGGACATGCCATGGCGAAAAAGATGTTGAGAGCAGGCTACTATTGGCTGACAATGGAGTCTGACTGCTGAAAATACGTAAAGAAATGCCACAAGTGTCAGATTTATGCGGATAAGATTCATGTTCCCCCGACACTCTTGAATGTTATTTCCTCACCATGACCTTTCTCCATGTGGGGAATTGACATGATTGGCATGATTGAACCGAAGGCGTCAAACGGTCACCGTTTTATTCTTGTAGCCATTGATTACTTCACCAAGTGGGTTGAAGCGGCATCGTATGCAAATGTGACCAGGCAGGTGGTTGTGAGGTTTATCAAGAATCAACTCATATGCCGATATGGTATGCCAGACAAGATCATTATTGATAATGGATCTAACTTGAACAATAAGATGATGAAAGAGCTGTGTAGAGAGTTCAAGATTGCACATCATAATTCTTCTCCCTATAGACCCAAGATGAATGGGGCTGTTGAAGCTGCTAACAAGAACATTAAGAAAATTATTCAGAAGATGGTTGTTACGTACAAAGACTGGCATGAGATGTTTCCGTTTGCTTTGCATGGCTATCGTACGTTCGTCCGCACTTCAACAGGGGCAACCCCTTTCTCTCTTATATATGGCATGGAGGCTGTGCTCCCCGTGGAGGTCGAGATCCTGTAGCGGGGTATTCGTTACCTTTAGATTTATTGACTAAATCAAAAGTAAACCATACAAGTCGAGTCGCCACCGCACTTCTATTTATCCAAAGGAAAGGTTAGAAAGCGAACAAAAATCGAGAAGTTTTATCAAATAAAAAACTAATAAAAATGTCAGAGATCGGGGCAAGGGGGTTGGTTATGCAATGGGAAGGTTTTGAGCACCCAAAATATCCTAGGTACTCCTAGGGAGCCCTTTTCACACTTGTTGTAAGGTTGGTATTTTTGTGAAAATTTGTTTGTGCAAACATGATTGGGGAGATGAGAAGAGAATATACAAGTTATTTACATTTTTGTGTTTGGATGGATAAACCCATTGCCTACGCACCATCTTAAAAGAATATTAGGATCAAAACCTCGTAGTTCGGGGTAAAAATCTCAAAATGAGTTGGTGAATTGATTGGTCCAAAAGCCTTAAGGTCTTTTGTTATCCAAGGGAGAAAACTCAACCTGAAAAAAACACAAATCCACCATGTGAGGATAGCTTCAACATGCTAGTGAGGGGTTAACCCTATAATAAGCATGGAAGACTCATTGTCCATCACTAAGAATATAGGTGAGTATTATATCTACCTCAAGGATAACTCAAACCTAATAGCTAAAGGTTATGAAAAGTTTTTGATAAGAAGGTGGCCATTGAAACCACAAAAGTATTTGAATGGGTTATATTTACCAATGAAAAGTATTTACAAAATATGGTCAAAGTTGACTTAAAGATTCAATTCCAAATAAGTGTTATGAAAAGAAAGTTTGAAAATCAAAAGCATAATGCTTAGGTTTCTAATGTTTGCACACATTTTTTGGCTTGGGTTAGAGTGGAGGGAAGAAGAAGAATGGCTAAGTCCTAAACATACAAGAGATGAAGGATAAGAAATAAGACCACAAATGGAGTTTCCTTGAGATCATATTGATGATCCAAGTAGCTCTCATCCTTTGGAATAAGCAAGCAAATAAGTGTATACTCAAGCAATCAATCAATCAAGCAAAGCTCTTAGGAATCCTCCAATGGCTCTTGTATCTTTCACTTTAGAAGCACATGACAATGGTTCTTCAATTTGGCTCAAATAGGAATCCCCTAGCACAAAATCACACACATCAAAAAGTTCCACAATGTAAACCAAGAATGGACAATTTACTCCATTTTTGTATAGGGAGTGTCCTAGAATCTAAGTCCTTTTTATCCATTTTTGCATTTGGTCCACAACAATCAAAACAAAAGCACAAGCACAATAATATATACACAATTATGTGCTCAAGTGAGCAAAAGGCAAATTGCATTAGCATAAACATGTGCTCAAATGAGCAAAGGGCAAAAGCAAATGAATAATATGTACAAGAATAGTAAATTGCGTAAATGTAAAGTGCAAGAATTAAATGTTAATGGTTAATGGTTAGTGTTAGTATTAGTGTGCCATAAGGCAATTTAGCGCTATGTTAAGCAATCGTAATTGGACTTATGTAGAAGTCACAACTATCTGAGGCCGGTCAATAATAATGTAGGCAACAACACAAGTTAGAGATCTTGATTAGTGAATCAAGCTCCTACAACTTGCCATGCCAAAAGAAGATGAGAAATGATCTTGTATTGATTTAGGTTCTTTGCTTGATTAGGAAGCAACCTATCCTTAATGCAAAGCCATTCACTTGATCTATGATCAAGTTGAATTAGATTTGAATCAAGGAAGGTTAAACCTCCCATACATCAAGGCTAACCACCAATCTTTAACTCATTGATCAGAAAAGAAAAAGAAAAAGAAGAAGAAGAAGATGAATAATAAAGTGCATTAATGGAAATGAAATGAAGTAATCAACAAGCATTGACCAAAGATAGATGAGATCAAGGTCAAACAATAGTAAACAAAAGCAAAATGAAGATTTGAAGTCAAGAAACAAATAAAATATTTTTGGTATTTTCAAAATTAAAATAATAAAGAAAGGCCAAACTTCAAATTCACTTCAAATCAACTTTGAAAAGTCCAAGTGAATTATCCTAAGTTCAACAAGGTCAAACAAAGTTTGACAAAAAATTTCAGCATTTTTAGAAGTCAGAAACTATTTTTAATATATTAAAAATGCATAAAAATAACCTAATTGAATTAAAATCTCAAATAAATCTCAAATCAATTAATAAATTGATGAGAATATTTTTCATAGATCTATCATCATTCAAAGATGTTGGAAAAATATTTTTGTATTTTTTGAATATCAAAAACTATTTTAAATGAATTAAAAATAATCAGAAAAAAGAAAATTCCTAAAAAATATCAAATGATAAAATAAAAAATATTAAAAATCATTTTTAGAAACTAGAAATTAAAAGAAGAAAAATGAAATTGGTGTCACATTTTTTGGACCAATAATGAAGGAGATATGATTTTTTGAAATGAAATAGAAATTAAAAAATAAAAATAAAATTGAAATCAGAAATTAAAAATACGAAAAAACAAGAAGCGTTGGATGAGGCTCATTAAATGAGTTGGCAAATCATGTGGACCACATGCGCGCATCCATCATGCGCTTCAGTCAAATGAAACACATGCTGCCTATTAAAAAGTCATAACATGGGACGGCTTGGATCAAATCTGGAAACAAGGATGCACGGTCCAGATTCAATCTGGAGACCAGACGGTGGTGTACACCACCGTCTTCTCCGGCTAACTTCCGGCGCCGGCCAAAATTTGCAGAGATTAAAACTCCACCAAATGACACGATCTAGGTATCAAATGAAAGCTGGGGTGATGTACATCACCCATGTACCAACTAATTCTACTACAGGCTTCCATAGTAAGAGGAATCATAGCTTGAATTTTGTGGTGTTCAACTGAAACTTGTTGGAATTCAACAATTCAAAGCACAAAAAGATTGCCTCTATGGAGAGGACTTCAGACAACCCAGCAACAACAAGAAATATGCAATATATAAGTAGATTCGAAGAAAACAAATTCTGAAGTAAACCTCTGAAATGAAGAGCTTGAGAGCACGATCTCTTGATGCTTATGCTTGTAGTGTGTTATATGGATCAAGGTGAGCAAGGCTTAGGAACTGTAGATCTAAAAATCAATCAAGGAAATTGAAATTTAGATCTAAAAATTTGAGAGAAAAGGTGAGTTCCTTTGAGTATGGTTGAGGAATGATTCGTGCAGCATGTAAGGCGCCCTTAGGTTGTGTAAATGAGGAGCATGAAACACTTATTTATAGCAAGAGATGGCTGAATGCATGATCAAAAGCATGTGCATGGATAGAAAGGGCCTCCATGCATGGGCTTGTACAGGCGTATGGAGGGCCCAATTCCACTTGGATTTGCAAGCTGATGCCAAATAGAATCAAAATGGACGTGTAAATTATGTGTGTTGAGCTCATGCAATGCAATTTCAATTGATTTCCAAAAATGCACCAATATGTTCATCCCTTCGAAAATGGCATTTCCAAAAGTGAAGCATAGCCTTATGGGTAATGGTTGAAAAGCTTTTTGCATGAGGATTAATTTTTATTTTGATCAAAACTTCCTTTGACATTTGGAAATTGGTGAAAATTGATCATGAAGTGTAGGGTGCAAAACATGTACATGTAAAAATTTCAAAAATGGCCAAACTTCAAGCCCTTCTGTTTCAATGATGCATGCTCCAAATGATAAAACCTTCAACATAAAAGTTGTAGATATTTTAAAGAAAATCAATTTGGACTTAAATTTTGCATCATTTGGATTTTGTATGAAGAAGTTATGGGCACTTGAAGTTGGACTTTTTCACATTTCAATGCCTTTGGTCCAAAGTGACCTATAATGTTTTGCATTATCACATGTATTTAGTTTAGGAGTTTTAAAATCTGTTCAACATAACAATTGAAATACACATCTTAAACTTTCCAATGCATTTGATCCCACCTCAAAATCATGAAAAATGAAGGAGTTATGTCCTTGGGAAGTTGACCCAAAATTAGGGTTTCAGTCAAAATGACCTATAATGTTTTGAAATGGATGATGACCTTACAAGCTTCAAATCAATTTTTAATGAACATGAAACTTGTTCATATGGTTCTTAAGAACATTTTTTATCTTGATATCATATCCATTTGACAAACATATCAAGAGTTAGGTCTCAATGTACTTCAAAATAGTCAGATGAATTGACTGATCAACTTCTCAAGTCCCAACCTCATATCTTGATGAATTGATGATTGCGGACACTCAAATAAGCTCAAATATGCATGAAATGATGAATCTAAGAACTTCCCTTGATTGTATTTGATCATGGATTGAGGTTTCTTCATGAGCAAGGCATAGTTGATGAACAAATGAATTATAGTTTCTTTGGGAAACAAGCCTCAAGCCCTTTGGTTTGATTTGATCAAAATGATGAATTGAGATACTTGGGAGGCATATTTGATGGATGAGAGCTTTGGGAACCATTTTCATGCTTGCTTTCATCTTCTCCTGACCATATCAATGAGCATAGGGGCTTCTAGGAGCCTTGGATCTTGTGACTGCTCAAGCTACAAAACAAGCAAAGTTAGTGACATATTTTTGTGCTTTTGGTTAGTAAACAAAATAAGAAAAGCAATAATATACAATTCAAGCATGCTTGGTGATCTCAAACCAACTCACATGAGTTCCCACCCAAAGATAAGGAGCCAAGATGCTATGATCCTTGAGGAAAAATGCAAATGCAATGTTATGATGCCATGAGGGATCTTAGGGTCAAAATTAGGGTCTTAAAGATCCCATCAATGAGAGTCTTGATGGAAGCCAAGTTGACTGAGGCTGAATGGGTTCAGAGTCGTTATGACCAATTGAATTTGATTGAAGAGAAGAGATTAACTGCCATGTGCCATGGCCAGTTATATCAACAAAGGATGAAGAAAGCCTTTGATAAGAAGGTTAAGCCTCGTGTGTTCCGAGAAGGTGACCTCATACTCAAGAAAGTCTTGTCTTTCGCGCCCGATTCCAGGGGCAAGTGGACTCCAAACTATGAAGGTCCATACGTTGTTAAGAGAGCCTTTTCCGGCGGTGCTTTGTTGCTCACATCTATGGATGGGAAGGATTTCACTCATCCTATGAATTCAGATGCAGTCAAGAAATACTTCACCTAAAATAAAAAAAGAATAGCTCGCTAAGTTGAAAACCCGAAAGGGCGGCTTAGGCAAAATTGAGCGTCTCAGTGGATTGAAAACCGAAAGGGCGATCCAGGCAAAAGTTAGAGACATAATATATATATATATATATATATATATATATATATATATATATATATATATATATATATATATATATATATATATATATATATATATATATATATATATATCCCGCTAGATTGAGTACCTCACCCTAGGGAAATCTAGGCAAAAATTAGGGATTTGACAAGTAATTGCATCCTGACAAGACTTTGTTCCACAACTGTCATCTGTCAAAGATTCTCGCTCAGTCATCATCAACTGAAGTTTTGAATACAGTGGATTCAGAGTTGGTGGAGAAACAATTATTATGTTCAATGTAGCCCTTTTCCATGTATATCACCAATTTCAAATTTGTAAAGATCCATGGAGTCTAGCCATTTGCGGACTACCATTCTCTTAAATAAATTTGAGCCTCTATCTAATTCTTTGCACTCTTATTTGTTTCTGTTTAGCAAATGTTTACATGTTTTAATTGATGGATATCATTGTTTTAAACAAATAAAGTTTTCATAAATAAACTGTTTTAAACAAAGTGAACATTCACAATGACTGAAAGGATAAGTGGGATGTCTTCAGTGCTTTCCTAAGGATAGTATGATCACCAAAGGGTAAGACATTTGTTCATATTCTGGCTTTCAGTTGTCTCCCCAGCAAGCGCAGAAAGAATAGTACATCATCAGTTTCCCAGAGAGTCTGGTTTGAGAAATTCTCTTTGATGGCAGTGGATTGATCCGTCTTATTGAATTGCTTTCCCCTAGCAGGATTTTTGGATGCTCATCCAATGCATTCCCGGATAGTTTGTTTGTGCATACATGCTTGTTTCCCCGCGGAGTTTTGGCAATCCATGATTGGTGTATGGTTGATCTGTGGATGATCCCTTCTGTTCCAATTTTTGCCTCGATGTTTTAGAGATGTTTATCCCTCTATATCAGGCACTAGCATTTATGTTTTATCAATTATATGGTTGTCATACCTTGTGTGGACTGACCTAAAATCCCTTATAGATTGATAAACGTTGATGTGCTTTAAGTTGAGAATATTCCTTATCCTGACTGTCTACTCACGAGGAAGATTGTCTTTCCCCAGCCTAAGTAAGAATCTCCAGCGGAGTAAGCATGTGTTCCCTGCAGAGCTATCTTTCCAGATAATTGTCTCCTCAGCAGGAAGTTGCCAAGTGCAATTGATGACACTTATTTCCATTTTTCATTTATTTTGAAAAGAGGTATCCCTGGTATGTCGCTTGTCGATGAAGGATTCATTTCCAATTTCCCCAGCCAGGGTAGTTCCCTCGAGAGCATTTGCAGCTTGCCCCCAGTAGGGTTGCCAGATCAGAGTTTATCTCCTCCGAGTCTGAAGATTTCTTCTAGCATTGAGAACTGGTGGTGAAGATGTTTATTTCCTTCCCCAGTGGAGTAAAATGTTATTATTCCCCTTTTGCAGAGTTTCCTCCCCGGTAGATAGAAGGGAGTGTTTTGATTGATGTACATCTAGTTGGTGGTTGTTCCCCACAAAGTTTTACATCATTCCTTGATGAGCTTCCCCATTAGAGTTTCTTCTCCGGCGGATCTTATTGTTATTTAACCACCTGTCCCTGAGAGAGTTGATGGAAACTCCCCGACAGATTTTCAGATCTTCCTTGTGCCAGGATTGTTTGCTCCTGGAAGACTTTTCATGTGCAGAGTGTTATCTCATGCAATTGGAAGCTTTGACTTTTCCAATTCCCAGATGTGATTAAAGTCTTCCCTTGTTTACTCTTATCCCATAGATAATCCCCATCGGAGTTGATTTCTCCGTTTGATCATCTTCTTTTGCTGCTCCTGAATACATCTTCTTTGTATCCTCAGCGAGTGTAGCTATGGGATAGGGTTTGATATCCTCGGTGATTTATTTTCATACTTCTCAGGTTATTCCCAAGCTGAGTTCTCCAGTAGGCTTCATCCTTCTGTTGAGACATTTGCCGAGTGTCTGTTCGTGATTCTTGGACCCGTTTGTGTTAGAGATGTCTGTTTGTCAACATTAATCATACACAAATCATGCATATACATGCATAATCATAGCATTCAGATATTCATGATTGAATTCTTTGCCATATATCTTTGCTTGTTATCTCCTACTAATTGGTGAAATATTCTTCCCCAAACAGATGTTTGTGTCTGATCTCTCCACATAGAGTCAGCCCCATAGGTAGAAAGTGTTTATCTTTCCTTCTTCCTTCCCCGCTGAGTTAGGTCCTCGTGGATGATTATTGTTTCAGTTTCCTCCACAGTTGTGTACCGGGATGGAATTAATCCCCTGAGTTATATCCTCGTCGGGTTGAGTCTTGTTTGATTGTGTCTTTCTAGATTGATTTCCTTTCTTATTATCCCCTGCGGTTCCCTGTGGTTCAGTTGTTCAATTTCTCAGTAACCAGTAATTGTTCATCCTTTCCCCAGCGGATCTTGTGGCCTTCTACCCAGTAACCGGTAGTTGTAAGTCCTACTTTTGTGGTTTTCTACCCAGTAACCGGTAGATGTAATCCCCTATTTGTTGGTTATCTTTACCCAGTAACCGGTATTGATATTCCTTCGTTTTTGAGTATACCAACCAGTAACCAGTGATATATCTCTTGGATAATTGCTTTTGTCAGGCAATTTATCCCTGGCGAGTCATCTTTCATTTACCCTTGTTTGGTAATGATTGTTTCTCCTTCTGATTGGTCATCATTTTATACCCAGTAAACGGTATCCCAGTGTCCTTTCTTTTCGGTCGATTTATCCTTTATTAACCCAGTAACCAGTTGTGGATAATCTTCCATGCGAGTATGTTATCTACGTTTTACCCATATAATGGTAGTAGATAATATATCTCATGTGCTCTTCAGTCGAAGTCTTTTTTCTTCCCCAATTGAGTAAGATTCACATTTCCTTGTGGAATCGAATGTCCATCCTGTAAGTCGAGTTTGCTTTTTTAGCACTCCTTCCGGATGATGAGTGTCTTGGATATTTTCCCAATTCACGCCTGGTAGGTCACCTATTATATACCCAGTAACTGGTATCCCATGTGTTCCTCCCTTTTGCTCCCTATTATAACTTTTTGTCCCCTGTGGAGTCAGATTTTCTTGAGTTGAGATGTTCCTTTTGGGTCCTCCTCAGATGTTTCGGATGATTGATATCTCTAACCCTTATACCGGTCTTAGATATTCTTTCTCCCTGAGCGTGTTGTCCTCTCACCCATTAACCGGTGTTTTGATAACATGTCTCTCTTTGAGTTTATTACCCAGTAACCGGTAATATCTCGTTGTTTCTTCCTCACCTGAGTCCTTTGTGGACATCCCCGTCATAGTCCAAACTTTTTTTATCCGATGTATCCTTTGTGGATAGTTTGCTGTGTTGGCATATTCCCCAATACATGCATTTTTGCATCAGCTCGAGTCTTTCCATCGATTTATTTTCGTGGAATCCCTTCGTGTCTCCCAGCAAGTTTTCAAGTCGTGACCTACTCACGCATTTTTACCTTACTTCCCCCCAGAGTCTCTGTCTCCCTAGTGAGTGTGTTACTCCTATGGATTTTTCAGTTTCTCCTGATTTCTTTTCCTTTGTGGCAATTATTCACCATGGAGATTTTATTTTGCATGCATACATTTGCATCATGAGGTCTCTTAGGGACCAAAATTCGTCTCTTTGTTATTATTTAAGCTCATTCTATCTCGTCGAGATGAAGATTTTAACCTTCATATCGCCGGCTAGAATGACCTTAAATAGGGACATCTTTAAGACCCTAATTTTGACCCTAAGATCCTTCATGGCATTATGTTATTGCACAAGTGCATTGCCTCAAGGATCATAGCATGTTTGGCTCCTTAACCCTAGGGTTGGGACTTGTTTGAGTGTTTTGAGATCACTAAGCATGCTTGTATTGTATATCATTTCTTTTCTTATTTTATTACTAACAAAAAGCACAAAAATATGTCACTAACTCTTTTGGTTTTGAAGCTCAAGTGATCATGTGCTCCACAATGCTCCTAGGAGGCTCCTAAGCCCAATGCAATGACTAGATGAAGATGAGAAAAAGCATGACAATGGTCCATAAAGTTCCTAATCATCATAGATGTCTCTCAAGTATCTCAATTTTCCAATTTGATCAAGATAACCCAAAGGGGCTTAAAGATTGTTTCCCAAGGAAACCCTAATTTCACTATGCTTTGACTGTGCCTTGCCCATGAAGCAATCTCAACCTCTGATCAAATTTCATCAAGGTAAGTTCTTTCATTCATCATTTTATGCATATATGAGCCTATTTGAGGCCCCTCAATCATTCATTCATCAAAGATTGGAAATTTGGCCTTGAAAAGTTGACCAGTCAAGTCATCTGACTAAGCTGAGGATCAATGAGATATAACTTTTGATGTATTTGTCAAATGAAGATTACCCTAAAAGAAAACATGTTCCTAATAACTATGTAAACAACTTTCATGTTCATAAAAAATCAATTTGAAACTTTTAAGGTAATCATTCATTTCAAAACATTATAGGTCATTTTGACTGAAACCCTAATTTTGGTTCAACTTGCCAAGGGCATAACTTCCTTAATTTTTATGATTTTGAGGTGAGACCAAATGCATTGGAAATCTTGAGATGTCTACTTAAAATGTTATGTTGGACAAAATTTCATAATTCTAAAATAAACACACATGATAAAGCAAAACATTATAGGTCATCTTGGACCTAATTCATTGAATTTGAAAAAGTATCCAACTTCAAATACCCATAACTTTGTCCTGGAAAATCCAAATGATGTAAACTTTGAGTCTAGATTGACCATCTTTAAAATATCTACAACTTTGATGTTGAAGATTTTCTCATTTGAAGGTTTCATCATGAAAATGGAGGGGTTTAATTAAGCTTGCTTTTGGTGAAATTTTTCAAAGTGATTTGAATATGTTTTGTACTTGAATTTTCCAAGCCAGTTTTGATCAATATGCACATGCCAAATGACTTTTTGCCCAAAATGAATTTTGTTCCTTATTTCAAGAGATTTCCAACCATTACTCACAATATTCATTTGGATCTACCATTTGTGAGTTTCGAAATTCTTTTCATTTATGTGAAATTTGAATTACAAGCATGCTTCAGTCCAATATGCACGTCCAAATCCTTTTCATGTGAACTCAGCTAGCTTCTGCAGTCATTTATGGGCCTTCCACACGCCTACACGGGCCCATGCATCCAATTTTCAAGTTCTCATGCACATGAAAGAAGTGTGTGATCAGCCACATTCAACTATAAATAACACCTTCATGAGCTTCATTTGTTAACCTTTTGGAGACCCCAAGTGCTGCAGAAGTGAAACCACACCCTCACCAAAGGAATCATTCCATTTTTTCTCAGATTTTCGAGCTTGAAATTCAGCATCATTAGCTGAGTTTTAAAGCCTGATTCCTTAGCCAATCACTTCCATTACATCCAGGGATCAAAGAGGATCAAAGATCTTGGAGAATTTGTGGCTAGAGGTTTCACTAATTTGAAGGTATCCACTCAAACTTTTTGGAGCTGAATCTCCTAATTCAATGTAGCATTCTTGTGTTTCTGTGGTTTCCTGAAGTCCTCATACTTGAGGCAAGATGTTGATGCATTTAATTTTCCATTTCATGAGCAATCCGTGTGGACACCATGATTTTCTCCTTCACATTTCTCTCAATATAGGAAGAGTGAGAGAAATCCATTGGTACAGTGATGATCTCCATCACACGAGCTTCATTTCCATGGCCTTGTTTTTAATTTTCATTAAGATTTATTTTCTGCAACTGGTGGCCGGAATTTGTTGCTTCGCCGGAGAAGATGGTGGTTTCCACCACCACCACCACGTGTGCACCTTTGTGGCCATTGGATCTCCTTGCCACGATCTAATCTTGATCATCCGTTTCAATTGCTTCATTTAATGCTTCATGTGGCGCGTTTGACTTGTGTGTATCGTGTTCCTTCAGATTTGAACCATTGCCTTGTGCCACGTCAATTAATGAAATGCATCCAGTGGCGCTTCTTTTTTCACTTTTTCCATTTTTCTTTTATTTTCTGTTAATTCATTTGATTTTAAAAAATTCATTTGAAGTCAAAAAAATATGAGACCAATTCCAAAAAATTTCTTGAAAAATCTAGTTTCATATTATGATTTACAATCATTTTTGTGACCTCATTTGATATTTTTTATGAATTACTTAGTTTTTAATGTTTTTAATTCATTTTAAAATACTTGCTGACTTTTAAAAAATACAAAAATATTTTCATAGCATCTATGGATCATGATAAGTCAATGAAAAATAGTCTCAACAATTTCTTGTTTGTTTTGAGATTATTTGAGATTTTAATTCATATTATGCTAATTTTGGTTATTTTTAATTGCTCTCTGATTTAAAAAATTTGTGAGAAAATTAGTCAAAGTTTGTTTGACTATGTTGAACCTATGAGAATTTAATTGGATTCATTGAAGTTGTTTTGAATTGAATTTGAGGTTTGACCTTATTTGTTTATTTTTTATTTGTATTTTATTTTAATTCAAAAAATACCAAAAAAATATCATTGATTTCTTGACTTGTTATCTTCATTTCTCTTCTGTTCGATGTTGATCAAGGTTGATTTGATTCAACTTTGATCAATTGGAATTTGTTGTTGTCTTTTTATTCCCCTCCCTTTCATCTTCATCCCTTTCTTTCCATCAATGGCCAATGAGTTAAAGTCTTGAGGTTGGTATTGACAAATGAGAAGCTTAACCTTCTTTGATCCAAACCAAACTCAACTTGATCCATGATCAAGTGAGTTATTTTGTGTCCAAGATAGGTTGCTTCTTGGTCAAGCAAATAACCAAAAGTCAATACAAGGCCCTTCTCCTTTTGTTTGGCATGACAAGTTTATGGAGCTTGGCTTACTAGTCATGATCGCTAACTTGTGTTCTTTGCCTATATTTTTATTGACTGACCTCAGATAGGTGTGACTACTACATTAGTCCACTTACGATTGCTTAACATAGCGCTACATTGTCTTATGACAAGCTAACATAACTCTACTAACTACTAACTTTAATTTGAGCTTTTAATTTCTTGCCATTTACTTTCAATGTCATTTATTTCTTGCTCATTATTCATCTTAATTTTCACTTTTCTCACTTGAGCACATATTTTATGTTTATGCCATTTTATTTTGCTCATTTGAGCCCATTATTGTATATAAATATATTGCTATTTTGTGTTATTTGTGTTTGTTTTATTGTGAACCAAATGCAAAAGGAGAAAGGACTTAGAATTAGGATTTACCCATGCTTAAAGGAGTTCAAGAGCAACTAGGCCTCATGCCTTTAGAATGCAAAATATGTTGAAGAGCAACTAGGTCTCATGCCTTTAGAATGCTAAAACTCAAAGTTGATCTCAAAGGACTTCTCCTCCAAACTTATTCTTTGTCCATTCCCTTTATTGTGTTGTGAGCTTTTTGATGTTTGCTTTTGTATGATAGGAACCTCATCTTAAGATTGTGAAAATAGGACCATTGTCATGAGTAGCCAAGTTAAGGGCCAAGCCAAGTGGAGATCCTAGGAGCTTGAATTCAAATTATTGATTGCGTGTTTGTGTGCTAAGTCCAAAGGAAATGAGCATCTTGAGTCATCTCTATGACTCCAAGAAAAGGAACTCCAAGGGTTTTTCTTTCCCCTCTTATCTTTATTTGCTTTAGGAATAACCCTTCTCTCTTCTCCCCACTCTAACCAAGCCAAAAATCATTTTCAAAACTTTGACTTTGTTTCAAATTAGAAACCTAGGCCTTAAGCCTTTGACTTTTCAAAACCATTTTCATAAATACTCATTGTAAATAAACATCAATCCAACTTTGGCCTAATTTTATAAATAATCTTAACTTGTAAATATAACCCATTTCAAGTTGTTTTGTGGTTCCAATGGCCATTTGTTAAAATCTTTTCAAAACATTAGTCATAGGTTTGAGTTATCATAGTGGTTAATGTAAATCTCACCTCATCCTTAGTGTTGGATTATAAGCCTTCCATGCTTATTATAGGGTTAACCCCTCACTAGCATGTTGAAGCCTTCCTCACATGGTGGATTGTTGGTTTAGGTTGAGTTTTTTCCCTTTGATAACAAAAGACCTTAAGGATTTTGATTAAAATCAATTCACCAATCTTTGAGATTTTTACCATGAACTACGAGGTTTTGATCCTCCTTTGTGATGGTACGTAGGCAATGGGTTCATCCATTCAAACAACAAAATTTGTAAATATAATCTATTCTCTTCTCATCCCTCCAATCTTTTGCTCAAATCTTTTCACAAATACCAACCTACAACTAATATTTGCAAAAAGGGCTCCCTTAGAGTACTAAGGATATTTTGGGTGCGTAAAACCTTCCCATTTCATAACCAAGCCCCTTACATAGATCTCTGACATTTTTATTAGTTTTTGAGTTGAAAAACGTCTTACTTGGATTTTGTTCGCTTTTTAGCCTTTACTTTGGACAAATAAAAGCGCGGTGACGACTCGAATTGTATGTTGACTTTTGGTTTAGTCAATAAACCTAAAGATAACGAAAACCCCATTACAGGGTCAATCCAGTATAAATATTACTCTTAATATTCATACATATGTTTAAGACTTGATAACTCCTTATCCATGATACATGAGATGTGATCATCAGTCTATATACATAATAGTCTTAATGCTATAATGTTATCCCACTTCATAATAAAGCTCGACTATGGATACTTTAAGAATAGTGTCCTTATGTTTAACGTGATCTCATGATTAAGTCACACTTGATACATTAAACGAACTATCTATTCTAGGGGCTTTATTAGACAAACATAATAAAGAAAAAGCTTTTTATTATTAATAAATAATTCGATACAAGTACCAAAAGTATTGGCCTCTAGGGCTTACACCAACAAGTACCACATCAGATAATATATGACCTGGACATGAGTTTATAAGTGGGGGCAATCCTCACTCTACCAACCAATCTTCTATACCTTCCTGAGTCATATAAAGTAAGTGGGGGAAGTCCCCACTCTACTAACCGGTTTGGTAGGATTGAGTTAGGCCCAACCGCACTTCTTAACATGGTATCAGAGCCTCGTTTAAGATCTGGTGGGCCACCTACTATGGTTTCTATTATCGAGCTGTCCACCATTTATTTTCACGCTCCAGATGTCCAGTCCTGGGCGTGAGGGGAGTGTTAAGAGTCCCACATCGGATGATATATGTCCTGAACATGAGTTTATAAGTAGCGGCAGTCTTCACTATACCAACTAGTTTTGTAGGGTTGAGTTAGGCCCAATGAAACTTCTTAACACTCTTAATGTTAAGTTTATCAAGGCCATGAGAGCAACTTCAATCATAACATATATACTGCCATCGAATTTATGAACTTGCCTGGTGATTCAACCATGTCATGAATATTAAGGTTGCTTGGTGTTGCTCTCGGATGATAATCTGTCTCAGATGCCAAATTAGAATATCTCAAAAGCATGACACATAGGTCGATAACGTTCTTCTCTATGCAAAAGATGTCAGTGTGTCGAGGTACGTTATCATCCATCCAATGATAGAACCGAAGAGCAATTCGATTATCCACATCAAGCTTCTCAGCACTCGTGGTGATATTGATCGTACCCGAATTAGCAGTAGTATAAGAAAACCTCATTTAGTGTTGAGTGTTTCATTGTGTTCTTGTTTCTATTAGAGAGAGAAAAATTAAAAGTGTTATTGAAGTTGAGGGGCTGTTAGTTGGGCATTAACCGAAAGTGGCACATTGTTTCCATTAGAAAACCTATCAAAAAGAACAACGACATTTTGTTGAGAGATAGGAATGGCTGGATGTTGTTCTCCTACAAAAACAAGAGCAGGCGAGTTATATGCCTTTGGTCAGTTCCACGACGTGGGGAAATGTATCATGGGAGTGAGTAAATTCTTGTTGCTCAGTTTGTTTTTTTATTAATTGTGGACCTTGTTTTGTGTCTTATCCACATAATATTATTTTCCAAGTATGAAATGTCACTTTCATAATATTCTGTGTCAAAGACGATCATATCAACATTATAATACTGAAACTTAGAAACTTGAATCATGTTAAGCCTAAGTGTAGTTCTTGGAGGAACTTCATCGATACATAACACTTTCCATTCTTGAACAAGAAATAGTGATTTCAAAAAATCTATAGAACATCCATAATCTTTGAATGCTGAAAGAAAAGAAACCTTGAATCCTGAATTATTGGCGTCCTGAAACTTCATAGATTATACTCTTATCTTTAAGAGAGACTCTCAAAGAACAAATCAAAGATTTCCACATGTTTCTGTTCAAGGAGTCTCCTACAAACACCACTCTTCTACCTCTTGGTATGTGCAACATTTTAAACCCATCAAACCTTGGGATTTGACATCCATGTGGTTTCCAATGATTTTTAACAAACTTGAAATCTGAAGTTCATTCTTGGAATAGTTAAATGCATCATCCAGAAAAGGACATGACCCGTGTTGATAAATAGGTTTATGAGGATCCTTTTAAATCCAATAATCATCAAAGATATCACATTAATCGAGGCATTGTGACTCTCTGTATTTTGAGCTTCCTCACATTTCTTCTTCTTTTGTAATAGGAGAGAATGTGTTGCTCTGTAATTCGGAAACAACATCGAGGAGACGAAGTGGTGGTAGTGTTGTTGTCACTAGTTGAGTTGGTCTACTTCAGCGCCAGTTTCAATCCCTTCATGTTGGCTAATCCCTTGACCCGTGAGTCGGCTATTCAAAAGTTAATTTGATAAAGATTGATTCAACATCAAAGTCATAATGGACACATTTCCTAAAATATTTATGTTACCTAACTGAGCATTGTCGCATCTCGAAAAATACGACCCATAACGATGGTCGCGGAAAAAATGATTCGAACAGAGTCGTCAGTGAACTTTATTTATTCCAATGAAAGAAAGGGAAAATATCGATAAAACTTTTTTAAAAAATAAAATGGTCGTCGCAACCAAATTCAGGGTTCATGAGTCGATTACGCAGGGGAAATGTATTAACACTTCTCACGTCCTTTGTACTCAACAAGAACCTTTTAGTTAATTTTTGATTTAATGTTAGCTTATGTTAATTCTTTTCTTCTAATGATAAAAAAATTTGTAAAAGAAAATAAAAGGGACCGCAAAAATATTTTTATTACGGTGCTTGATGAGATTCCGGGTCTTGCTCCTACGTATCCTTGGGTATAATGAGGACCTCAAAGCTTCATAGTTCGGAGAAGGCTACATTTTTTGGTTTGTGTTTTTTAATGAATAAATGTTCAACCCTAATCCCCAACCTTGGGTGTAACACCCACATATAATATATGTCTAGAATACATATTATACATAGTGTAAAATTGGTACTGAAATACATAAGCGCCTAGCAGCATAGTGTACATATACATATATACATGCCCAAAAGAAACATATCATGGCACAAAATGTACATAAAAGTGCCTAAAATAAAACAACTAGGAGCTGGATCATTAAACCATGACCCCGAAAATATCTACACAACGGAAAAGCCATCCAGTCATCAGGTAAGCAAAACATCGTTCCATCTTGCCCTTACCTTTCACCTGCTCAGAACCACCTGAAAAATAATCAACAACATGGGGTGAGATGATAATCTCAGTGGGTTCCCTATCTTATGGGTCCACTCGGCTCTACAGGGTATTCTAATCAATATTCAACTCATATTCAACTCAAGTCAACCAGGGAATTAAGACTTGAGCGATGGGGAAACTAACTCGCAATGTATGGCAACATGCATCTGAGTTCTCATAACTCAACCACGATCATTATTCAGATCACGACGCATCAATTCCCGAACGTACTTATGTCTAAGCCAGGCCCGGTTCATGCATGATCGTATGATTCGAATTTCAAAGTGGATATCAGGTTCCCCTATGGGACTCGAACCCACTTTTAAGAATCGTCACTCGTATGGGACTCGAAACCACCTTGAGTCTCTTTCGTCGTATGAGGCTCTAACCTACTTAGGTGTCCACCTTTCCCCATGTCCACCATGGTTGGGACTCAAACCCAATTGAGGCTCGAATCATCGGTCCCACATCCCAATGCTTACTCATCTAAGAATACCAAATAGAGATGTGTACCATCACAGAAAACACACATTCTGAATATATGATTTGTTCCATAAATCATCGGTTCGACGAACCATAACAAAATCCATCAATCATAGGTGACTTCATTCACCATAATACACAAACAATAACATGGCATGTTCCATGCAATGCGTCTCATTCTCAAACACAACAACCACTCATCCACGGCCTTCACATAAGCGTCGCACGAAATGAATAACGTATTCTCGTATTATCTAGGTTATAAACCTAACTCATGCCCTAATTTCAATCCTAGGCCAACTCACTAGATTCATCATGTAATTTTCACCATTATCATGTATTCAATATAAGCATAGCATCACAAATGATTAATGGTTGGAAGAATGCATTTAGAAACACTTAAAAATGGTTTTTGAAGTTTTTAACATATGTCAATCGATTGGCTGGGGAGGCCCAATCGATTGGTTCCTCTCACATTTCTGTTTTTTTCAAAATTTGCTAAGGATCAATCGATTGATCATAAGTGTCAATCGATTGGCTCACTAAAAATTTTCCACTGTTCATATACAGAAAGTTTGTGCAATCGATTGTAACGCACTGTCAATCGATTGGTCCTATAAAAATCATATTTTTATCCAAAACAAAAGGTTTTGTAATGATTGATGATAGGGACCAATCGATTGGTCCACTCACATTTTCACATTTTCACTTCACAAAACACCATTTTTTCTCTCTAAATCCATTTCCAACAACACCCACTCCTTCCTCTAACACACTCATCACACTACATGCTCATATACACATGTATAACAAGATTTCGAAGTTCATAACCACAACAATCATGTAATCACAACAATCATGAAGTACATATCAAGCACATGTTCATAAAAACAACAACATCAAGAGAGATATTCATCACATAACATGGATTATTCAAGATTTAACTATGATTCTACAACCCTAATCCTCTAGAAATCTAGGGTTTCTAACTAGAACCCACCTCAAGAAATAGAAGAGGAGAAGTTGTTGAAGATTAGATGAGGATGAGGATGATGGTGTTGGTTCCAAGTTTTTCCTCTTCTTCTCCACCAGCCTTGCTTTCTCTTCATCTCTTGAGCTTTCCTCTTTCTTTCTATTCTTTCTGATACATAGAGATACAAATGACATGTGGTATGTGATAAGTGGTAATAACATGTGGTGGTGAGTGAGTCAAGGCTAGTTGCAAGTGGCCATCATGATTTGTGTGGTTAATAAGTGGTAGAAACAAATATCTCAAGTGATACTAACCATAATATTTGTTCTACCAGAGCTATTGAACCATTATTAGTGTTACCAAAATGTCCCAATTAATAAAAGGTTAGTCCCAATTAATATTAATTAAGTCAACCTGAACTCACAAGTTACTCTATTTATCCCAATCGGCAACTTTTAGAGCACGTAGGAACTCAATTGATCTCAATTAATAGGAACTTAGGCATTTAAGGAAATACGGGGTATTACATCCTCCCCCCCCCCCCTAAATAAAAATTTGCCCTCAAATTTAAATTCTACTTGGAAGAGATGAGGGTAAGCTTCTCGCATTTCTGACTCCAGTTCCTAGGTAGCATCGCCTGGATGTGATTCATCCCATTGAACCTTAACAAGAGGAATCTCCTTATTCCTTAATACCTTAACTTCTCGTCCTGCAATGCGACTTGGTAGAGGTTCGAAAGTTAGATCTGCTTTTACTTCTATTGGATCTGGAAGAATAGGCTGAAGAGAATCTAAAATGAACTTCCGGAGTTGAGATACGTGAAAAAAATCATGCATTTCTGATGGAGAAGGTGGTAAAGCTAATTTTTAGGCTACTTCTCCAATCCTCTCTATAATCTGGTATGGCCCTATATATCTCGGACTTAGCTTCCGTGACTTAAATGGTCCTTTCAGTCTCAGCCTCGGAGTCACCTTCAAAAATACATGACCACCTTCATCAAATTCTAATGGCCTTCTTCTGTGATCCGCATAGCTCTTTTGGCGATCTTGTGCTTTCTTCATCTTATCACGGACCATCCTTATCTTTTCGATAGTCTCTTGAATAATCTCCGGTCCTAAGATCCTTTCTTCACCAACTTTCGTCCAACATCAAGGTGTTCTACATTTCCGTCCATACAAGGCATCATTAGGAGCCATTCCAATACTTGCATGATAACTATTTTTATATGCGAATTTAATCAATGGTAAAAGCTCATTCCAATTCCCTCCACTTTCAAGTACACAGGCTCTTAACATATCTTCCAGTATCTGTATTGTACGTTCCGTCTGACCATCCGTTTGAGGATGATTAGAATTACTTAAACACAATCTCGATCCCATGGCTTGTAGGAATGCTTTCCAAAATCTTGAAGTAAACTTTGGGTCTCTATCAGACACAATGCTAGTTGGAACACCATGGAACCTAACAATTTCCTAAATGAACAACTGTGCAAGATGACTTGCCTTGTAAGTAGTCTTCATGGCCAAAAAGTGTGCGGACTTAGTTAACCGATCCACAATCACCCAAATTGAATCATAACCACCTTGGGTCCGAGGTAACCCTACTGCAAAATCCATTGAAATACTATCCCATTTCCAAACTGGGATCTCTAAAGGTCGCAATAAAGCACTTAGCTTCTGATGTTCGATCTTTACCTTCTGGCATACAATAAATTCCGACACATACTCTGCAATATCCCTTTTCATTCTAGGCCATCAAGAGTCCTTCTTCAAGTTTTGATACATCTTCGATGAACTTGGATGTATAGTAAACGCCCCTTTGTGAGCTTCCTCCAAAACTTCCCTTTTCATTGCGACATCATTCGGAACATAAATCCTTTGATTAAACAGAATGACTCCATCCAGTGACTGAGTGAAACCTGGTTGAATTGACATCTCTTGCAACTTCTCATATATCATTTGTCCTTGTCGGATCTCTACCTTTAGGTTAGAAGTAACATTCAAATTTCCCATTATCACACCATCCTGCGTCCAGCTAAACTGAAGATTAAGATCCCGAAACCTTCCTAACAATGCGTATTTGTCATACCCCAAAATTTGCCCATTAATCTTGCAAAACATTTCTCGAAGCACTCCAACTTGTTCTGCAAGACACTGACCTTAAAGAAACAAAAGCCCAGCTCACAACAGGCCCAATCCAGAAAATGGCCCAAACTGGCCTGCTCGCTAGGCGAGCAATTCCTTCGCCTAGCGAACCTTCGCTACACGCTCGCCTAGTGAACCTTTGCTACACGCTCGCCTAGCGAAGCTTGCGAACATCAGAATTTTTGGGCTTCATTCTGAGCCCATTAGGTCACCACAATCACTATAAATACCGACACTTCAGTCACGAAAAAAAAAACGAAAAAGGAGAAAGGAGAACCCTAGCAAGCAAACCCTAACACTCACGGGAGGTAAACCCTGAAGGAACTCGGCGGCATCAAGGTTTACATCTGCCCAATTCAATCCGATTTTGCCGATTCGAAGTTGCAATTCAGTTGCAAACAGGTTACATTGCTATTACTGCCTTATGTTCTTAATTTGCATGTGGCATTATGATTAAATTTATGAAAATATCTTAAGTTTGGCATGTGAATTTTAGTATGTACCTGAATACCTTAAATGATTAACCATATAATTGCTGTAATGAAAGCCATAAGGCATAAAATTGGTTGAAATTGTACTGATACCAAAACCAGAATCCGCAGCCACTCGCTAGCACCTCGCTAAGCGAGCATGCAGCGAGTATTCGCTAAGCCTTCGCTAGGCGAGGCAGGAGCGAACGTGACAGTAGCTGACTTTTCTGTTCTGATTTTTCACTCATGTTTTATCATAGCCATGCATCATTTACCCGACCCTATTTACTGTTGTTTTTTTGTGTGGTGTAATCCTCGGTTGCACCCTGAGTTGGTGTTCTGACATGTTTTGTTGAGTTTTGTAAAGGTTCACATACCCCTAGGAAAAGATTGCTTGTTAGGTATTCCACTTTATTTGTGGGACACCCTTGTGGAGATTCACTCTGAATTACTCAATTAATTTTAATGTATTAATTTTATGGCAAAGATCCACCCTAAATTGCTTAATTGATCTTAATGTATTAATTTTAATGTGGGGATTCCTCCTAATTACCTAATTGATTGTAAAATACGGCCTTGGAATATGCGATCTTGGACCTCTCTTTGTTGCCCTACGGTATTACGGTATAATGGTCATGTCCCGCGAATATGGGGATACACTTAGCAAAGACCCTTCGATTAAATCATCATGTCCCTACAAAACGAATCATAGTCCCTCGGATGTTGCCTTCGAATATATGATTTTGTCCCTCGATGACCCTTCAGTGTAGTCTGCGGTTAAATGATGAGTGTCCCTTCAAATGCTAAGGTATCCTTACAACTGTTGCCTCCAATGACCAATCGATGACCCTTAAATCCAAAAGGACAAAACTACTTACTTCTCAATAGTAAGGACAGTTTTACCCTCATAAGGATAGGAAATGCCCACAAAGACCCTAGGAAGGTATAACTCTTAATTGCTGGCTCACAACCTAAAATATTTTTCACACCCCACACTTTTCAAAACATCTTTTAGAAAACCACCACTTGGTATACATTCATACTAGAATCATTACCGAGTTATATTTTTCTAAACAACTTTCTAAACTAAACGAGATAACCACTTTGTATACATTCGTACAAGAATCATTACAAAGTTAAACTCTCTTTTCAAAACATTTTTAAGCAATTCACAAACATTTTTTCAGACAAACATAAGTGATCAAGCAATTAAGAGCCCATGGATAACCATGGATACAAAGGGTGCTAACACCTTCCCTTTGTATAATGTACCTCCCGAACCAAAAATCTAATTAAGGTCTTTCCTGTTCTTTTCCACCTTTCCTTATTGGATAAAAGAAAAGTCGGTGGCGACTCTTGCTAACCGCGACATTTGCTTTCCAAAGCAAAACACCCCAAGTCAGTTCACCGTATGACAGAACTGGCGACTCTGCTGGGGAAATTTAAAAAGAGAGGTTACCTTAAAAACAAGATCACTCATTGCCTGATTTACTTTTAAGGGATTGCTTGGGTATGTTATGCTTGAGTGAAAGATCCTACACCCGGATCTAGTGTACCTTAGGTAAGTAGCAATAGATCATCGCGACTATCCGGCGTATACCGGAATGGTTAAAATGATGGCTACGGTTAATGTGACACTTTGGATGTCCTGATGTTCCTTATGTTTACTTGAGGAAAAATTTGGCATTCGCGTGGTGTCATCAAAGCATTAACCAGACCTTTAGAACCCTAATTGACTCATCCTGGCCATTAGAAAGTAGTGAGATAACTGACTTCGGTTCCGACTGGGGTTGGTTGATACTCGATACTACACTCTTTGAGATTGGACTTTAGGGAAGCTTTGGTCAACCACTTGGTGTTGCACTGAAGTGGACTTAAAGAAAGGTCGATGATTTGAGATCCTTCTAGAACCCGGTTACTATTCTAGGACAGGTTGAACCAACCAAACTCCAGTGGGGAGGGTACTTACCTATGGAACTCATGCAAGCCTCAAAACTTAGGAATGATTGTTGTGTGACTTGCTTGTGCGTGTTATTTACTTAACATCATAACATCATAACATCATAACATCATAACATCATTTCAAGGACTTAGGGATTTAACTTTGCTCTGTTTTGTAAGGCTATGGCTCCCAGGAAGACTATCCGGATTAATCTTGTAGAAATCTCTCCTCAACTCAAGGATTTAGTGTCAGAACTTCCTGATCAGGCTCAGTTTATCCAGAAACATGGTTCTCTCCTCAATTTGGTTACCACTGGTTTCAAAGAGGATATGATGAGGGTCCTATTCCAGTTCTTCGATCCTAAACATCATTGCTTCACATTCCCAGATTATCAGTTGGTACCCACATTAGAAGAATTCTCCAGGATGCTTGGGATACCTATCCTTGATCAAACACCTTTCAGTGGTTTAGAAAAGATTCCGAAGTCTGAAGAAGTTGCCGCGGCTTTACACATGACAAAGTCCGATATTGAAACCAATTGCGTAACAAGAAGTGGAGTTAAGGGTTTACTTGCCAAGTTTCTGATAAATAAGGCCCGAGAATTCTTAAAGGATATGAATGTCCATGCTTTCAAAGATGTTCTAGCATTGCTAATCTATGGTTTGGTGCTATTTCCTAACCCAGACCAATTCGTAGATATGAATGCTATTAAGATATTTCTCACTCATAACCCTGTGCCTACCTTGCTCGGAGACATTCTGCATTCCCTTCACACTCGTACTATGAAAAGGCAAGGGACTCTCATGTGCTGCATACCTCTATTGTCTAGGTGGTTTATTTCGCACCTTCCTCAATCAGCCTTGAAGAATGAGCAAAATCTGAAATGGTCTCAAAGGATAATGTCGCTCTCCCATTCAGACATCCGTTGGTGTCCTCATCTCAAAGAAAATGTTATCATCATTGACCGTTGTGGAGAATTCCCTAACGTACCACTCCCGGGGATAAGAGGAGGTATTACTTATAACCCAGCTTTAGCCCTACGCCAGTTTGGTTATGCTCGAAGAGATGGTCCACATGAAGTAATTATTCAAGGCACTGTGTTTGACTATGACAACGACTCTCAAGGTCTCCGTCAAAGGTTTGTACGAGCCTGGGGCATGGTGAAAAGAGGTACTTTAGGACAGAAAAATTCTATTCCTATGGAACATTATCTCAGATGGGTACGCGCCAGAGCTCGTGAGCTTGTCATGCCATATCTTGCAGTCGGACCGCTGATTGTTGAACCAGAAGTTGAGGGAGGTACTCCTCAGATCATTCCTTATCCAAATATGCCTACCGATGTTGAAGAATTGAAGAGATCCTGGATCCAGTTGAGAGAGGAAAGGGATACTTTTGAAGCCCAGTTCTGTGCCGAGAGGAAGAAAGTGTTAGAACTTACCAGCCAGCTTAATGAGGAACGAAGACTCAATGCATATCTTCGCCCAAAAAGAAGCCGTCCCTGGGAGACTTGAGCTTTCATTGTATTTTCATTATGTCCTTTTTGTAATGAACATTGATTAAAGAAATTATTAATAAAAGTTCCCCTATTTTGGGTGGTTTATGCAAAGTTAAATTCCCAAAAGTCCTTGAAAACATTTCATACATTGCATAGCATGACATGACATTGCATAACAGGTATTCTAAAAGATCAATATTCTCACGGTCTTCCTTCCAAACAGAAAAATGGCTCTCGAACAAACTGTCAAAGATCTCCAGGCTCAGAATGCTCAATTCCAGGAGATGATGCTGAGCTTATCCAAAGGGCAGGAGGAACTGAAGGCTCTCTTGCTCGAAAAGAAGAAAGACAAGAAAGCTGTGAGTTACATCAACACGGGAAGAAGGCTTAAAACACAGGCCGCGGGAGTCAAGTTTGGAATTCCGAATGGTCCAGAAGAGGAGACGGAGAATGATTCCGAGGAGGAGAATGTTGATTTCTTCAACCCTGAGGATGACGATGAAGATTATGAAAATGAACAGTACTCTCCAAGAGATGATAAGTACAAGTTGCTGGAAGAACGTATGCTAGCCATGGAGGGTCAGAAGGCGCCCGGTCTGGATTTCGAAAGTTTGGGTCTGGTCTCCGATGTGACCATTCCTCGCAAATTCAAGATCCCCACTTTCACTAAGTACGATGGTGCGTCCTGTCCTCAGATGCATCTGAGAGCTTATGTGAGAAAGATTCAGCCGCATACCACTGATAGGAAGCTATGGATCCATTTCTTCCAAGAGAGTCTGTCTGGCACACAGTTGGAATGGTATTATCAGCTCGAGAGCTCTGACATCCGCACCTGGACTGATTTAGCAACAACTTTCTATAAGCATTACCAGTATAATTCTGAATTAGCGCCTACTCGGCTACAGTTGCAGAATATGACTATGGGATCTAAAGAAAGCTTCAAAGAATATGCTCAAAAATGGAGAGATTTGGCTGGCAGAGTCAAACCCCCCATGACTGATCGAGAATTAGTGGACATGTTCATGGGCACACTGACTGGCCCATTCTACAGCCATCTATGAGGAGTTCCTCATTGGGTTTCACTGAACTTATATTAACAGGTGAACATGTTGAAAGTGGCATTCGAAGTGGGAAGATACATGCGACTACCTTTGATCCTCCGGAGACTCCTAATGACATTACTGCCCCTCTACCTAATCATGACGAGACTGTCAATGCTGTGGAAGATACTGATAACGATTATGACTTGGATAGCTGGATTTTCCCAACAATTGGTGACGGACTCGACAATTGGAAGGCTGAAGACACTATCCCGATTTCCTTTAGTCAAGAGTAATTGTTATTTCTATTTTAGTGTTTCAAAGCATTGTGTCTAAGCCCGGGGCACAATAGCTAATTTTTCAAGGGTTTTATCATTTTCATAAGCATATTCACATTCAATAAATCAATGGACTTTTTGCATTCAAATATTGCGCTCTTTATCTTTCCTGTCATCTTTCAAATAAGCTATGTTTTCTTGCACACATTCACGTAACAAATCGCAGATCCATATCCACTCTGGATCCTGTTGATAGTAATTCTGCTACTGTTCATTATGACTTTGAAAATCCGATCTACCAAGCCGAGGATGGAAGTGAGGAAGATTGTGAAGTACCTGAGAACTTGCCAGATTACTGCAAGAAGAAAGGACTATTCAGCCGCATGAGGCATCGATCGAAATTGTGAATCTGGACCACGTCGCCCGATTTAGCTCCCATTTGACCGCTACTTGCAAATCCATCTTCAAATTACTGAGACAAAATCAAGAAGTATCTCCAAGAACCTCCGATCCTGATACCACCAGTTGAAGGAAGACCTCTAATCATGTATTTGACCATGTTAGAAAATTCAATGGGGTGTGTGTTGGGGCAACATGACGAGTCTGGTCGAAAAGAGCATGCCATATACTACCTTAGCAAAAAGTTTACCGACTGTGAAACAAGATACTCACTGCTCGAGAGAACTTGCTGTGCTTTGGCTTGGGCTGCTCGCCGACTAAGACAGTATATGTTGAATCATACCACTTTATTGATTTCTAAGATGGATCCCATCAAATACATATTTGAGAAACCTGCCCTCTCCGGAAGAATAGCGAGATGGCAGATGATTTTAACAGAGTATGATATCCAGTATACTACCCAGAAAGCAATCAAAGGAAGCGTGTTGGCCGATCATTTGGCTCATCAGGCGGTGGATGATTACCAATCTATGAATTTTGAGTTCCCAGATGAGGATGTCATGCTGGTTACTGATTATGAAGAACCTGGACCGGATGAAGGAGCCGAACTAGGATCCCGATAGACTATGGTTTTCGATGGATCTTCTAATGCATTGGGCAATGGTGTTGGTGTTGTAATCGTTTCCCCCAAGGGTTGTCACACGCCTTTCACTGCTAGACTATGTTTCGATTGTACCAATAATATGGCTGAGTATGAAGCATGTATTTTGGGACTCAGAGCTGCTATAGATCTGAGAATCAAGTTTCTGAGTGTGTACGGAGACTCAGTATTAGTAATCAGTCAGATCAAAGGAGAATGGGACACTAAACATCCGAATCTCATCCCTTATCGAGAGCGGGTGTTGACATTAATCCCATACTTTGAAGAGATTACGTTCGAACATATTCCACGAGAGGAGAATCAGTTGGCAGACGCCTTGGCCACCATGTCATCTATGTTCAGAGTCAGATGGGACAATGAAGCTCCCAGGATCACCATTGAACGACTAGATGAACCAGCATATTGTTATGAACTTAACGCTGATGAAGTAGAAGAGAAACCTTGGTTCCACGAAGTAAAAAGATATTTAGAAGCTCGGGAATACCCTGAGGGGGCGTCCATCAATGACAGAAAATTCCTGAGGAAGTTCTCCGCTAAATTCTTTTTGAGTAATGGAGTATTATACAAACGTAATCATGACTCGACTTTGCTCCGTTGTGTGGATAAAAAGGAAGCAGAAAAGATTATGGAAGACATGCATGACGGTATTTTTGGGACTCACTCTAGTGGACATACAATGGCCAAGAAGATTCTGAGATCAGGGTATTATTGGTCTACCATGGAAGCTGATTGCCACCATCACTCCAGAACTTGTCACAAGTGCCAGATCTATGCGGATAAAATACATGTACCTCCTGCTCCATTAAACGTGTTGACGGCCCCTTGGCCCTTTGCAATGTGGGGCATTGATATGATCGGAGAGATCAAACCTACGGCTTCTAATGGACATCGCTTCATCCTTGTTGCTATTGATTACTTTACAAAGTGGGTAGAGGCAGCCTCATTTGCTTCTGTTACCAGGAATGTGGTGGCACGATTCATCAAGAATAATCTCATCTGTCGATACGACATCCCTGAAAGAGTTATCACTGATAATGGCACTAATTTGAACAACAAGATGATTGCTGAACTCTGCACGCAGTTCAAAATAAAACACCATAACTCTTCTCCGTACCGGCCAAAGATGAACGGTGTCGTGGAAGCTGCTAATAAGAATATCAAGAAGATCATACAAAAGATGACAGTAACGTACAAAGACTGGCATGAGATGTTACCGTTTGCTCTTCATGGTTATCGCACTTCAGTACGCACTTCGACAGGGGCAACTCCTTTCTCTTTAGTCTACGGAATGGAAGCCGTCTTACCGGTGGAAGTTCAGATTCCCTCTCTAAGAATCATGAAAGAGACAAGCTTAGATGAGGATGAATGGATTCAGACTCGACTCGATCAGATAAATTTGATTGATGAAAAAAGACTCGCGGCTGTTTGTCATGGGCAGATATATCAGAAGCGCATGACCCAAGCATTCAACAAAAAGGTCAAGAGACGAGTGTACCAAATCGGCGACTTAGTTATCAAGCGTATCATTCTACCACAAGGTGATCCCAGGGGCAAATGGACTCCCACATACGAAGGGCCATTTGTAGTTAAGAAGGTGTTCTCCGGTGGAGCCATGATACTTGCTACGATGGATGGTGAAGATTTCCCGCATCCGGTGAATGCGGACATAGTTAAAAAATACTACGCATAAAAGACCCGCTAGGTCGACGTGTCTAGGCAAAAGTAAGGGCATCCCGGTGAGCCAAAAAGGGTTCGGGCAAAAATTAGGGATAAACATATAAAAATGTACACCCGGCAAGTCGAAAACCTGAAAAGGCGGCTTGGGCAAAAAAGGGTATCCTGGTGGACTGAAAACCTGAAAAGGCGGTCCAAGCAGAAATTAGGGATTAAAGCGTAAGACTATGTCCCGTTCTCAGTCAGCTTCAACCCAGTTCAAAGGACTGAACAAGCTAATCACTTCCATCCGACAGCAAGGGATGAGATACTTGAAGACATAATGACAGTAGCAGAATTAAAATCAACAGGGCTTTTCCTTCATAGTTTTCTCTTTGTTTTCTTGACAATTTCCTCTTACTAGGATTTTTGTCTCCGTGTATTCAAAGTGCCTGTGTATAGGCCCTCTTTCAAAATCAATACAATTTTATTTCCTAAAAGACGATTTTGTTTTTACTTTGTCTGTTTTGTTTGCGTAAACGTCCATTGATTTAATTTGAATTAATATATGCATTTGAATATGATCAATGTTTACCAAAAATAAATACATAAAATAGCAATAGCAATTACCAAAAGACTTTAGGATCGAGAAAAAAGTCTAACCATGCTTTCCAACAAGTCCGATTGCTAATTCTATTCCCCAACAAAAACCAGCTATTTCCCAGAAGAGGTCGGCATCACCAGACAGACGGATCATCTCTTCCATCCCCAGTAGATATTCCCACCATCAGACAAGAATCAAGTATCCCCAGCTAAGAAAGGATCACCGATACCAGTATCTCCAACCAGAAGACTGAGATTTATTTCCTTAGTGGAGTCCTCGGGAAGAACTTTTCAGATGCATAATTCATTCATTACATCATTTCACAGCATACGCATGCATACATTGTTCGCATTTATTGTCAAAAGCATAAAACATCTCATGCATCATGACATGGCATAAAGCTAACTTTATTTAACAGGTTAATTATCCTCCTGATACAGTCAAAGTAAAGATCCATTTAGACGGATATCTTCATCGATTACATTCGAGATTCAGAGACATCTTTCAGATATAATCCATGTGAATATCCAGTCTGGCTAGCTCTGACATCCTCCTGACGAGGGCATCTTTAAACTCATCCCAGACATTTACTGCAAACACAACAAATATCATCGGATATAACCTAGCTTACGGTTCACTCTGATTCAGCCCAACATATGATTCCTTCAACTATTTCAAGACGGTCTAGCGTACGGCCCATTCGAATGTTCATTCCCTCAGATACTACCTAGCGTACGGTACATTTCTGAAGTGTAGTCTAGCGTGTGACTACCCCCTTTTCGTAATCAGATTCAGCCTAACGGACGACCCGTTCTGCTCAGAGACGGTCTAGCATACGACCCATTCGGATGATCATCTCCTCACAGGCTACCTGGCGTACGGTACATTCTGAAGTGCAGTCTAGCGTACGACTACCCCTTTCATCCTCAGTTACAGCCTAATGGACAACTCATCTTGCAACTCAGATACGATCTAGCGTATGATCCATTCGGATCTTTCCTCCCCAGCAAAGTCATCCGCCTAATGAACAACTCACTCTGCTATTCAGATACGGTCTAGCGTATGATCCATTCTGATCCCTTATCCCCGGCAGTGTATGACACACTCTGACTCCCCAGCGAAGTCGACAGTATAATGGATGACTCATTATACGGTCTAGCGTATGACCCGGTGTGGCACCCATGTCTGCAAATTGGTCTAACGTACGACACAATCTGAAGCTCTCATCATCAAACTTCCTGGATGGCATCTTTAAGCCCATCTCCATCAAGACTAATTAACAAGTGTAAAATTTTGGGGCATTCTAGTGTTCAATAATCTTCCACCTCCAGACCACGAATGGCATACATGCCATCCTAACTCTCTCGGTTCAAGAATATTGAACAGGGGCAGCTGTCATACCCCAAAATTTGCCCATTAATCTTGCAAAACATTTCTCGAAGCACTCCAACTTGTTCTGCAAGACACTGACCTTAAAGGAACAAAAGCCCAGCTCACAACAGGCCCAATCCAGAAAATGGCCCAAACTGGCCTGCTCGCTAGGCGAGCAATTCCTTCGCCTAGCGAACCTTCGCTACACGCTCGCCTAGCGAACCTTCGCTACACGCTCGCCTAGCGAAGCTTGCGAACATCAGAATTTTTGGGCTTTATTCTGAGCCCATTAGGTCACCACAATCACTATAAATACCGACACTTCAGTCACGAAAAAAAAAACGAAAAAGGAGAAAGGAGAACCCTAGCAAGCAAACCCTAACACTCACGGGAGGTAAACCCTGAAGGAACTCGGCGGCATCAAGGTTTACATCTGCCCAATTCAATCCGATTTTGCCGATTCGAAGTCACAATTCAGTTGCAAACAGGTTACATTGCTATTACTGCCTTATGTTCTTAATTTGCATGTGGCATTATGATTAAATTTATGAAAATATCTTAAGTTTGGCATGTGAATTTTAGTATGTACCTGAATACCTTAAATGATTAACCATATAATTGCTGTAATGAAAGCCATAAGGCATAAAATTGGTTGAAATTGTACTGATACCAAAACCAGAATCCGCAGCCACTCGCTAGCACCTCGCTAAGCGAGCATGCAGCGAGTATTCGCTAAGCCTTCGCTAGGCGAGGCAGGAGCGAACGTGACAGTAGCTGACTTTTCTGTTCTTATTTTTCACTCATGTTTTATCATAGCCATGCATCATTTACCCGACCCTATTTACTGTTGTTTTTTTTTGTGGTGTAATCCTCGGTTGCACCCTGAGTTGGTGTTCTGACATGTTTTGTTGAGTTTTGTAAAGGTTCACATACCCCCAGGAAAAGATTGCTTGTTAGGTATTCCACTTTATTTGTGGGACACCCTTGTGGAGATTCACTATGAATTACTCAATTGATTTTAATGTATTAATTTTATGGCAAAGATCCACCCTAAATTGCTTAATTGATCTTAATGTATTAATTTTAATGTGGGGATTCCTCCTAATTACCTAATTGATTGTAAAATACGGCCTTGGAATATGCGATCTTGGACCTCTCTTTGTTGCCCTACCGTATTACGGTATAATGGTCATGTCTCGCGAATATGGGGATACACTTAGCAAAGACCCTTCGATTAAATCATCATGTCCCTACAAAATGAATCATAGTCCCTCGGATGTTGCCTTCGAATATATGATTTTGTCCCTCGGTGACCCTTCAGTGTAGTCTGCGGTTAAATGATGAGTGTCCCTTCAAATGCTAAGGTATCCTTACAACTGTTGCCTCCAATGACCAATCGATGACCCTTAAATCCAAAAGGACAAAACTACTTACTTCTCAATAGTAAGGACAGTTTTACCCTCATAAGGATAGGAAATGCCCACAAAGACCCTAGGAAGGTATAACTCTTAATTGCTGGCTCACAACCTAAAATATTTTTCACACCCCACACTTTTCAAAACATCTTTTAGAAAACCACCACTTGGTATATACATTCGTACTAGAATCATTACCGAGTTATATTTTTCTAAACAACTTTCTAAACTAAACGAGATAACCACTTTGTATACATTCGTACAAGAATCATTACAAAGTTAAACTCTCTTTTTAAAACATTTTTAAGCAATTCACAAACATTTTTTCAAACAAACATAAGTGATCAAGCAATTAAGAGCCCATGGATAACCATGGATACAAAGGGTGCTAACACCTTCCCTTTGTATAATGTACCTCCCGAACCAAAAATCTAATTAAGGTCTTTCCTGTTCTTTTCCACCTTTCCTTATTGGATAAAAGAAAAGTCGGTGGCGACTCTTGCTAACCGCGACATTTGCTTTCCAAAGCAAAACACCCCAAGTCAGTTCACCGTATGACAGTATTCTAACATCATAAACTCAGCCTTATGCATCTCTTTTCGACTTAAGGCACCTGCAACCTTATTCGCCTTCCCCGGGTGATAATTAAGCTCAAAATCAAAATCCTTCAAATCCTCCATCCATCTCCTCTGTCTCATATTTAACTCTTTTTCTGGTCAAATAAGTATTTCAAAATCTTGTGATCACTAAACATCTCAAAATGCACTCCATACAAGTAGTGTCGCAAAACTTTCAATGCAAAGACAACAACAGCTAGTTCAAGATCATGAGTCGGATAGTTCTCTTCATGAGCCTTCAACTGACGAGAGGCATAAGCTACAACCTAATCACTTTGCATTAACACCCCTCTTAATCCTCTCTTAGAGGCATCACAAAATACTTCATAAGGCTTACTAGGATCAGGGATGACTAAAACAGGAGCAGTCGTTAGCTTCTCCTTCAATTTCATAAAACTCTTCTCACACTTATAATCCCATTAGAAAGAAATTTCATTTCGGGTAAGTATACTCATTGGTAATGCTATCTGCGAAAACCCCTTTATAAACCTTCGATAGTAACCTGCCAAACCCAAGAAACTTCTGACTTCGGAAGCATTCTTTGGTCTTTCCCAATTAATAATTGCTTCATCTTTAGATGGATCCACTAATACTCCTCCTTGCGATATTAAATGACCAAGGAACTTCACTTCGTTCATCCAAAATTCAGACTTACTTAACTTGGCAAAAAGTTGCTTCTTTTGCAGTACTGATAGGACAATCCTTAGGTGCTCACCGTGCTCGCGAAGAGTACGAGAATAAATAAGAATGTCATCAATAAAGATCACCACGAACTGGTCCAAGTAAGGTTGGAATATTCGATTCATGTAGTCCATGAAAACAGCTGGGGAATTTGTTACACCAAACGACATTACAAGGAACTCTTAATGGCCATATCGGGTTCTAAATGCGGTCTTTGGCACATTCGAACTCTTAACTCGTATTTGATGATAGCCCGATCGTAGATCAATCTTTGAGAACATGCAGGCTCCTTTCAATTGATCTAACAAATCGTATATCCTTGTGTCGCAACATGCGAAAAACAACCGGCGAGAAAAGAACAGAAGAGTCGCCACCGTTCGTTATTTATCCCAAAGGAGGGAAAGGAAACAATCGAAGAAAACCTGAAGAAAGGAAAAGACAAGTTCTCGCAACCAAATCTAGGATTCGGGAGTCGATTATGTGAAGGGAAGGTATTAGCACCCCTACGCATCCGTAGTACTCTACGGGATCCACTCTTGTTGTTCTAGTCTAAAAGGTGTAGGTATATCTAAAGTACTATCTACTAAAAGAAGGTCAAAAGAAAATGACTCGCAAGGATGTCGCATCGAATGCCTACGTATCTCATCTGAGTATGAGAATTAGAGTCTTCGTAGCTCGGCTACCTATGGGTGAAAGAGAAGTGTGCTCGATAAGACATCGCGTCTTAGGCCTACGTATCTCATCTGGAATGAGAATCAGAGCAAAAACGTAGTTCAGCTAACTACGGGAACAGGGGTCTCGATTGCAACTAGGGCAAGAGAAAAGGAAGGTCTCAATCGCAACGAGGGCGAGAGAAAAGAATCTCAGCAAGGGCGAAAGCAAACAAGGATTAGTTGTTAGTCGTCAGTCAAAACTCAGCAAGACATCGCATCTCGTGCCTACGTATCTCATCTGAACATGAGAATCAGATTTGTCGTAGTTCGGCTAACTAGGGGTTAAGGATTGCCATTTGAACATGGACTTACAAAGGAGGACACCAACTGTGTCAAAGGAAAGTGGGCAATATGCTCAACGTCCTAGCAGTAGGTGTCGCAACTCGCTGAATCGAGTCTTAGGCAATTACCTCTTTGCAATAGAACGGACTGACATGCCACAAGTTCGGAGACGCACGGAAGGTCTAAAATTGGGGAAGCTTTGCCCTAGAGTTATCATACAATGTGGACCTATGTGTTACGATTTACATAAGGGAACATCTACCTAATGTTAGCATGCAAAGAATAAGGGAATTCTACCTATGTTATCATACAAAGGGTTCTACCTAATGGGTTCTACCTAAACGGAACAAGAGTCGACAGATGGAGCAAGGAGAGGAGCCACGGATAAGGGTAGATGGCGATGCCTGAGGCGATCGACTTACAGGTAGATGGCGGTGCCTGAGGCAATTGACTTACAAGAGGATGGATGAATACGTGCTGGTTCTGTTAAGTTTTGAAAATGATTACTCGACGTTGGATCGAGCTTTTGATCTTGTTTTGAAATGATTATCGGATGTTCGTTTTAATTCTTGTATTAACAGATGAATAAAGAATGAAAGAATAAATATTATACACTTTATGGGAGAGGGGTACATTTGTTATGAATGGGGATGGTTCATGGCAATCAAACAATAAGAATATATGCCTCAATCATCATACAAGTAGGCAACAGTTATCAATCAAATCAGATAAGTAAACAAGTATATGATCAAATCAAAGAATCAAAGAATGAAATAATGGAGCATTAAACAAAGCATGAGAAGTATGAACATGTTAAACAATCAAGCACTAGTAAGCATGGATGAAAGGAACAAGTATAACAGATAACAGATATATCAGACAGATGAAAAGATCCACAAAAAGGGTTCACTGAAATAATTTAATCAAGAAATGAGGTAAGGATCAAATAAAATCAAGATAAAATGCCTCTAATATATGGAATATGAGATGAACAAGGGAGGATCAAAAGATCTCTTCAATTGCCATAAGCAATCCCTAAGTCAAACATCGATCATAAAGAAGTCAACTGAAAATTCAAGTCAATTTAATAAATATCAAATAAATAGCAAATTAATCAAGAAAATCATGAAAAATTAAACTAAATTAGGTGGGGGTCAGGACATCATCATCCCCCAAAAAGATTTTAAAAATAATGAAAATTGGTACATGAATTAATTGAAATAAAACAGAGGTCAAACCAAAAGTCAACCAACCAAACTAGGTTAAAAATAAATCAAGAATAAATAGAAAATGTGAAATAAAAATCCAAGAAAAAGTCAGGTTGACCATGGGGCAGTGGTCAACCTTCATCCCAAAAATCAATGGCTGAAAATAATTTTAAGTCATAAAAATAAAATCAAGAATTTAATATATGCTAAAATGAACCACTTGAAATGAATAATTAAAATAAAATATTAATATTAAATAAATGCAAAAATAAAAATTAAATAAAATTAAATAAGGCATCAAGAAATATGGAAAATATTTTTGAATATTTTTATGAACAAAGAAAATATTTTATATTAATTAAAATCAAAACAGAAATAAAAAGGAATTAAAAAAAAGAAAGTGAAAAGAGGGGGGGGGGGGTGTATCAGTATTTAAAGTGAACTGGAAAATAGTAATGCGCGCTGATGGGCCATACACGTGGGGTGTGGAAAGCGAACAGTGGAAGCCCATAGTCCAAACCAAATATTAAATCAGGCGTGACATAATGAAATAACATTTTATTAAAATAATCATGTGAACATGTTATCAATTGGTCACATTCACTTTAAGTCACTAAAAGACAAAACAAGATGGGCAGACCAGATTAAAACGTATGTGACGGATCCAATGGCCCTCAAGATGACACACATTCATCTTCTTCATTGGGCCAAACCCTAGCGCCATGCCCATGCAAAGAAAACGCAGAAAACGGTGGGTTTTGCTCAACTTCAACACCAAAATGCAACCACCATAGTGCATCAAAAAACACGAAATAAAGCCCAGATCTCAAGTATAAAATGCAAGGATTAACATGGTAACTTATTTTAGGTGAAATGATAGCTTAATCATGGAGAAAAGTTGACAATAAGATGTCAATATGGACACGGATAAGAGCAAAAAATCAACAGCATAAATCAAACCATGAACAATGCCTCGTACTGAGGACTTCAGAAGCAAGCATAAGTGTATGATTAATCATGGAAACAAGCATGAAGCAAGCATAGATGCATCAACACAATAGCCATGGAAATGGAGTAAGAAAGGTTACCTAGTGGAAGTTTGGTCCACTGCCTCTTGACTGTGGAGAGAATAGAAGCAAATGGTGTTGCCTTGGTGCTTCAACTTGAGACCTTTGCTGAGAAATGGAAGCTGACTTCAATGAACTTGCCTTGCTTGCTCGAAAATTCCAATGGCCTCTTTTCAGGTTTAGGGTTTCTCAGCTTAAATATTGTGGGTCAGATGTCTTAATGGGCTCTGAAATAATTGTTTTGGGGTGAGCAAATGATACAAGCATTTGGGTGAGGTGTAGAAAGAGGGCACGTGAGAGGTTGTTATTTTTGGCAAAACTTTAAGTGAAAGGAAATACAATGCATGGCCAAATGAGGAAAACAAAACATGACTTGGTTTGGGCAGCATACAACATGGCTGGTTTGGTTTGGCAAGCAAGCAAGAAAAACACTTCAAGGTGATGACTTTGTGGCAACATAACTTGATGAACAAACCACCAATTGATGAGATAATGCAAACAGTAGAAAGATATCATGGAGCTTGGCATGTTTCATGTTGAGCATAAGTGGAAATAATTAGTGGAAGAAAGTGAAAAATGGCCCTCAAGATCATGTCATACCATTGCAAAACTGGTTGGGCAAGTTAGGCATAAAATCTGCCTAGAAATTCAAGTCATGGTGCCAACTTTAAGTGAGTGTATCTCTCAAACCATGGATCCAAATGAGATGACTCCAAAAGTAGGTGAAAGAGGACATGGCAAGGTATAATTATTGTGAAGAAAATATTTTCAATTGGTGCCTTGAAGTTCAAGAAAACTGGCCAAGAGGTTTTGACAAAACTTGAAGATTTCTAGACTTAGAATTTTTTCTAAGTGTCCTAAAAAAATAAGCCTTACTTTGACCAAGCATAACCTTCTCAATTTTGATCCAAATGGAGCAAACTTTATATTAATAGGAAGCTTGGAACAAGAGGAACAACTTTCATGTTGGAGAAAATTTCAAATGGAGCTTTTATCTTGATGGAAAATGGGCTTAAAGTGGGTGCAAAAATCATAAAAACTTGCCAAAAATGGAAAGTCAACCATTTCCAAATTAAGTAACTTCTCCCATTCCTGATTAAATGATGAATCCATGATCCAACCTTGATTAAATTTCACATGTAGGCTCCCCTAGGCATGAATTTTGAGATTCCACTCTCAAAAAGTCAGGAACTGACTTTTCTAGCCCCATAGTTGACTTTTCCCAAACTGTCTGATTCCCGATTCTAGTGATCAATTGAAGCACTTCTGGCTCAAATAAAAAGATGATTTTTTTGCATGTAGACCCTTGTGGACATATGGAGGGCCATGGAAAAGATTTTCACCCAAAGAATCAGAAATAAACTGATTTTATACCAAACCCTAAGTTTAGGGCAAAAATGATCGGGAACTGATTGCACTGCTTGCCAATGGATCTTTCTGAGATAATTGTGAGTCTTCCTAGGTTAAGATGCCTCTCCAATCATGACATGGATGAGCTCCTCTACTTCCCACCAAACATTGCCTGTTGCAGGTATCCATGGAACCCTAATTTCCTGATTAAATCCAGATGAACACTCTGATAGCTCTGAATCCTTCACTAATGAACTGAGGACAACAATAAGATACTTGGAGCCCCCTGAGACCCTTGAGACTTGTATACTCAGAGAATGAAGTCCAATTCTCAATCTTGCTTTGTGTGGGCTCCTTCTGTTAAGGAGTGATCAACCAAAACCTGATTTCCAAGTCACTAATGCAGCATGCAATGAGTATGACCTAGTATGATGCCAATGAAACGTGAAACATAATCCCATGCTTCTAGAAAAATGTAGGGTAAATTTTGGGGTATTACACCTTGGAAGAGGACACTTGTTCTTAATGGTAACTTTATTCAACTGGCAATAATCAATACACAACTGCATACTAATATCATTCTTCTTTACTTATAACATTGGAGCTCCCCATGGTGAGACACTAGGTCAGATGAAATGCTTGGTTAACAAATCTTCCAATTGATTCTTCAACTCTCTCAACTCTAGTGGCGCCATGTGATACGAAGAAATGGAGATTGGAGCCGTCCTAGGTATCAGATCAATAGATAATTCCACTTCCCTTTCAGGAGGAAGAGAGATGACATCCTCAGGAAAAACTTCCGGAAATTCACAAACAACAGGAATTTGTGTAACACTCAGGCTATCACTAGATTCCTTGGTAAGGACCAAGAGAACTGACTTTTCATTCTGAAATAAGAAATTAACCATGTCAACCGTACCTTCCAAGATAGTAGTTAATACATACTTTGGAGTAGCTTCACTAGATGGAATGATAATCAACTTCTCTTCACAACCAATAAACACTGAATTGGCGGAAAGCCAATCCATCCCCAAAACTACATCAACCTTCTTAAGTGGTAAGCAAATAAGATCAATCTGGAAAATTCTACCATTCATCGAAAGCGAACAATTTTCACAAATCAACGGTGTCTCAACCACATTACCCATGGCAATAGTAACCACCATAGGAGGAGACAAGGGAATTGCTTGCAAGCCAAGATGCTTCATGCACCAAATTGATACAAAAGAATGTGTCGCCCCACAATCAAACAATACATAACAAGGATGATTATTGATGAGACATGTGCCAGCAATTAAGGCATTGTTGCTCTTAGCCTTCGTTGCATCCAAAGTATAAACTCGACCAGTGCTCCTCCCTTGTATTTGATTCTTATTCTGAGGACATTCTCTAGACATGTGTCCTTCCTTCTAACAAGTAAAACACCTAATTCCACTCACAACATATCTTCCAAAATGAAACTTCTTACATACTTGACATTGAGGAGGTTGGTTAGGTCTTGCATGTTGCACCTGCTTTCCCTTGAAAGCCTGAGATCTAGGCCTAAATTGGCTACCTGGCCTCCCTTGGTCTCTCTGTCCACTCCTATATTGATCCCTTTTTTCTTGAACTTTCTTCAAACTGTTTTCAGCCACATAGCAATGTCTTAACAATTCAGCATAAGAAGTGAATTCCCTATGAGAAACACTATGGGAAATTTCACCCCTCAGACCAAAAAGAAACTAATCAATCTACCACCTCTCATCAGGTACGTACGCGGCCTGCCTAGAATAAGCAGCCATATCTTCGAACTTCTCAGCATATGCAACTACTAACATAGTACCTTGTCTAAGCTGTTGAAATTCAAACTCTTTCTGAGTCCTCAAAGAACTAGGAAAATACTTATCCAGGAAAATAGTCTTAAAATTCTCTCAATCCCTAGGTACTCCTTGATTGGTCATAAGAGTCGAAGCACTCTCCCACCATCTCACAGTTGGACCCTTCATCATGTGAGAAGCAAACACAACCTTATTTTCTTCACTACAATGCAATATCTGAAAAATCCTTTCCATGCCGGTTATCCACTCCTGAGCCTTCACAGGATTCAACCCACCATGTAATTTTAGAGGATTCATGCGGAAGAAATCTCGGAAACTACCACCTGCAGCTTCTTGTGGAACCCCTTGAGGATGCAAACCACCATTCCACTGTTGCATCATCTATTGCATGAATTGGTTCTGTTGCTGTTGCATCTGTTGCACAAACTGAGGGCATTGAAAACCTTCACTACCACTTGGCGATTCAGAGTCTGAATTCTGAGTTCTGGGTCTACCACGACCTCTGCGTCTATCATAAATGATCCCGAATGTCATACAAACAAGATTAAGTTGATCAATACTATAAATATAACACCAAGGACAATGATGACAACCCACATATGAGGCAAAAAGAAATACTTATAATATTTCATGGTTAGGTCGAGGATACGACATGCTCTGATATCAACTGTAACACCCACATATAATATATGTCTAGAATACACATTATACATAGTGTAAAACTGGTACTGAAATACATAAGCTCCTAGCAGCACAGTGTACATATAGATATATACATGCCCAAAAGAAATATATCATGGCGCAAAATGTACACAAAAGTGCCCAAAATAAAACAACTAGGAGCTAGATCATTAAACTATGACCCCCAAAATATCTACACAACGGAAAAGCCATCCAGTGATCAGGTAAGCTAGAAATCATTCCATCTCGCCCTTACCCTTCACCTGCTCAGAACCACCTAAAAAATAATCAACAACATGGGGTGAAATATTAATCTCAGTGGGTTCCCTATCTTATGGGTCCACTCGGCTCTACAGGGTATTCTAATCAATATTCAACTCATAGTCAACTCAAGTCAACAAGGGAATCAAGACTTTAGCGATGGGGAAACTAACTCGCAATGTATGGCAACATGCATCTAAGTTCTCATAACTCAACCACGATCATTATTCAGATCACGATGCATCAATTCCCAAATGTACTTATGTCTAAGCCATGCCCGGTTCATGCATGCTCGTATGGTTCGACTTTCAAGGTGGATATCAGGTTCCCCTATGGGAGTTGAACTTACTTTTGAGAACCGTCACTCGTATGGGACTCGAACCAACTTTGAGTCTCTTTCACCGTATGGGGCTCTAACCCACTTAGGTGTCAACCTTTCCCCCATGTCCACCATGGTTGGGACTCAAACCCAATTGAGGCTCGAATCATCGGTCCCATATCCCAATGCTTACTGATTTAAGCATACCAAATAGAGATGTGTACCATCACAGAAAACACACATTCTGAATACATGATCAGTTCCATAAATCATCGGTTCCATGAACCATAACAAGATCCATCAATCACAGGTGACTTCATTCACCATAATACACAAACAATAACATGGCATGTTCCATACAATGCGTCTCATTCTCAAACACAACAACCATTCGTCCATGACCTCCACATAAGTGTCGTACGAAATGAATATTGTATTCTCGTATTATCTAGGTTATAAACCTAACTCATGACCTAATTTCAATCCTAGGCCAACTCACTAGATTTGTCATGTAGTTTTCACCATTATCATGTATTCAATATAAGCATATCATCACAAATGATTAATGGTTGGAAGAATGCATTTAGAAACACTTAAAAATGGTTTTTGAAGTTTTTAACATAAGTCAATCGATTGGCTGGGGAGGCCCAAATGATTGGTTCCTCTCACATTTCTGTTTTTTCAAATTTGCTGAGGATCAATCGATTGGCTCACTGAAAATTTTCCATTGTTCATATACAGAAAGTTTGTGCAATCGATTGTAATGCACTGTCAATCGATTGGTCCTATAAAAATCATATTTTTATCCAAAACAAAAGGTTGTGTAATGATTGATGATAGGGACCAATCGATTGGTCCACTCACATTTTCACATTTTCACTTCACAAAACACCATTTTTTTCTCTGTAAATCCATTTCCAACGACACCCACTCCTTCCTCTAACACACTCATCACACTACATGCTCATTACACATGTATAACAAGAATTCCAAGTTCATAACCACAATAATGATGTAATCACAACAATCATGAAGAACATATCAAGCACATGTTCATAAAAACAACAACTTCAAGAGAGATATTCATCACATAACATGGATTATTCATGATTTATCTATGATTCTACAACCCTAATCTTCTAGAAATATAGGGTTTCTAACTAGAACCCACCTCAAGAAATAGAAGAGGAGAAGTTGTTGAAGATGAGATGAAGATAAGGATGATGGTGTTTGAAATTCTGGTATCAGATATGAGATATCGAAGATAATGTCACGGCACTAATATCTGAACAATACAAGCAAGATAAAGATAAAGAATATTAATGCAAGAGACACAAGCAATTGTTAACCCAGTTCAGTGCATGTCACCTACGTCTGGGGGCTACCAAGCCAGGAAGGAAATCCACTAAATAGAATCGGTACAAAGACTCTCAGTAAATTACATAAGTTACAGTCTTCTTCACCTAATCTCTACCCGTATGACTTCTACCTAAGAACTCTTAGATATGAGATCCCATCTCACTCCCTCTCAATCACACCAGTGATATTAAACAAGAATTACTTATGAAAATAAGACACTCTTCAAAGACACACACTTGATCTTACTTAGCAGCTTCAATCAAGTAGGCACACACTCATGCTTAAAAGCTTTGAGTGACAAATTACAAATCAAAAATCAGACCAATTCCATCATCTATGGATGAATTGAATGGCTTACAATTCACACGACCACATAAGACTTGAACCCTTATTCTCTCTCAATATTTCACTTTGTATTTCTTGTGTATCAAATCAGGTTGTCCATGTCCTTTTTATAAAAGCTTTCAGCTGGGATTGGACATCATAAAACCCTAAAACTATTTTCCATTTAAAAAATCTATAGAACATCCATAATCTTTGAATGCTGAAAGAAAAGAAACCTTGAATCCTGAATTATTGGCGTCCTGAAACTTCATAGATTATACTCTTATCTTTAAGAGAGACTCTCAAAGCACAAATCAAAGATTTCCACATGTTTCTGTTCAAGGAGTCTCCTACAAACACCACTCTTCTACCTCTTGGTATGTGCAACATTTTAAACCCATTAAACCTTGGGATTTGACATCCATGTGGTTTCCAATGATTTTTAACAAACTTGAAATCTGAAGTTCATTCTTGGAATAGTTAAATGCATCATCCAGAAAAGGACATGACCCGTGTTGATAAATAGGTTTATGAGGATCCTTTTAAATCCAATAATCATCAAAGATATCACATTAATCGAGGCATTGTGACTCTCTGTATTTTGAGCTTCCTCACATTTCTTCTTCTTTTGTAATAGGAGAGAATGTGTTGCTCTGCAATTCGGAAACAACATCGAGGAGACGAAGTGGTGGTAGTGTTGTTGTCACTAGTTGAGTTGGTCTGCTTCAGCGCCAGTTTCAATCCCTTCATGTTGGCTACTCCCTTGACCCGTGTGTCCGCTATTCAAAAGTTAATTTGATAAATATTGATTCAACATGAAAGTCATAATGGACACATTTCCTAAAATATTTATGTTACCTAACTGAGCATTGTCGCATCTCGAAAAATACGACCTATCGCGATGGTCGCGGAAAAAATGATTTCAACAGAGTCGTCAGTTAACTTTATTTATTCCAATGAAAGAAAGGGAAAATATCGATAAAACTTTTTTAAAAAATAAAATGGTCGTCGCAATCAAATTCAGAGTTCATGAGTCGATTACGCAAGGGAAATGTATTAACACTTCTCACGTCCTTTGTACTCAACAAGAACCTTTTAGTTAATTTTTGATTGAATGTTAGCTTATGTTAATTCTTTTCTTCTAATGATAAATAAAATTGTAAAAGAAAATAAAAGGGACCGCAAAAATATTTTTATTAGGGTGCTTGATGAGATTCCCGGTCTTGCTCCTACGTATCCTTGGGTACAATGAGGACCTCAAAGCTTCATAGTTCGGAGAAGGCTACATTTTTTGGTTTGTGTTTTTTAATGAATAAATGTTTAGTTCATGTTCTAAAGGTTAAACGATGGTTTGTCTAGTCTCGGCGGAGGCTTAAACACTAGTTTGCATACACATTAGTGTCATACCTCAAATTTACCCTACTCTCTATATAACTTCAATGGCCATAATGCATAGGAATATATTCCCCATCTCCTCACCTTATTTTCATTTTCATTCACAACAAGAAGGCATGCTACATGGGCTAAAGGCGTGTTCATGTCTGAGGACCTTCAAGATCGCTTGATCATGTTGGGATGTGCCTAATCCACCATAAATCCTAATTTTCATCTTCAAGCAGTCTTTGATCTTGAAAGACTCCATAAGTCACCTCACTCATTTCTAAAACTCTAATTGGATGGTGGGCCTTGATTGGAAGAATTGTTTGTTCATCTGGTCATCTATGGGCTTCAACCCTAATCTTCAACCTTGGGTGTAACACCCACATATAATATATGTCTAGAACACATATTATACATAGTGTAAAAATGGTACTGAAATACATCAGCACCTAGCAGCATAGTGTACATATACATATATACATGTGAAAAAGAAACATATCATGGCACAATATGTACAAAAAAGTGCCCAAAATAAAACAACTAGAAGCTGGATCATTAAACCATGACCCCAAAAATATCTACACAACGGAAAAGCCATCCAGTCATCAAGTAAGCAAAACGACGTTCCAACTTGCCCTTACCTTTCACCTGCTCAGAACCACCTGAAAAATAATCAACAACACGGGGTGAGATAATAATCTCAGTGGGTTCCCTATCTTATGGGTCCACTCGGCTCTACAGGGTATTTTAATCAATATTCAACTCATATTCAACTCAAGTCAACAAGGGAATTAAGACTTGAGCGATGGGGAAACTAACTCGTAATGTATGGCAACATGCATCTGAGTTCTCATAACTCAACCACAATCATTATTCAGATCACGACGCATCAATTCCCGAACGTACTTACGTCTAAGCCAGACCCAGTTCATGCATGCTCGTATGATTCGAATTTCACGGTGGATATCAGGTTCCCCTATGAGACTTGAACCCACTTTTAAGAATCATCACTCGTATGGGACTCGAACCCTCTTTGAGTCTCTTTCAACGTATGAGGCTTTAACCCACTTAAGTGTCCACCTTTCCCCCATGTCCACCATGGTTGGGACTCAAACCCAATTGAGGCTCGAATCATCGGTCCCACATCCCAATGCTTACTCATCTAAGCATACCAAATAGAGATGTGTACCATCACAGAAAACACACATTCTGAATACATGATTGGTTCCATAAATCATCGGTTCCACGAACCATAACAAGATCCATCAATCACAGGTGACTTCTTTCACCATAATATACAAACAATAACATGGCATGTTCCATACAATGCGTCTCATTCTCAAACACAACAACCACTCATCCACGGCCTCCACATAAGCGTCGCACGAAATGAATACAGTATTCTCGTATTATCTAGGTTACAAACCTAACTCATGACCTAATTTCAATCCTAGGCCAACTCACTAGATTCATCATGTAAATTTCACCATTATCATGTATTCAATATAAGCATAGCATCACAAATGATTAATGGTTGGAAGAATGCATTTAGAAACACTTAAAAATGGATTTTGAAGTTTTTAAAATAAGTCAATCGATTGGCTGGTGAGGTCCAATCGATTGGTTCCTCTCACATTTCTGTTTTTTCAAAATTTGTCGAGGATCAATCGATTGATCCTGAGTGTCAATTGATTGGCTCACTAAAAAATTTCCACTGTTCATATACCGAAAGTTTGTGCAATCGATTGTAATGCACTGTCAATCGATTTTTCCTATAAAAATCATATTTTTATGCAAAACAAAAGGTTGTGTAATCGATTGATGATAGGGACCAATCGATTGGTCCACTCACATTTTTAAATTTTCACTTCACAAAACACCATTTTTTCTCTGTAAATCCATTTCCAACAACACCCACTCCTTCCTCTAACACACTCATCACACTACATGTTCATATACACATGTATAACAAGATTTCGAAGTTCATAACCACAACAATCATGTAATCACAACAATCATGAAGTACATATCAAGCACATGTTCATAAAAACAACAACATCAAGAGAGAAATTCATCACATAGCATGGATTATTCATTATTTATTTATGATTCTACAACCCTAATCCTCTAGAAATCTAGGGTTTCTAACTAGAACCCACCTCAAGAAATAGAAGAGGAGAAGTTGTTGAAGATGAGATGAGGATGAGGATGATGGTGTTGGTTCCAAGTTTTTCCTCTTCTTCTCCACCAGCCTTGCTTTCTCTTCATCTCTTGAGCTTTCCTCTTTCTTTCTATTCTTTATGATACATAGAGACACAAATGACATGTGGTAGGTGATAAGTGGTAATAACATGTGGTGGTGAGTCAGTCAAGGCTAGTTGCAAGTGGCCATCATGATTTGTGTGGTTAATATGTGGTAGAAAGAAATATCTCAAGTGATACTAACCATAATATTTGTTCTACCAGAGCTATTGACCCATTATTAGTGTTACCAAAATGTACCAATTAATAAAAGGTCAGTCCCAATTAATATTAATTAAGTCAACCTGAACTCACAAGTTACTCTATTTATCCCAATCGACAACTTTTAGAGCACGTAGGAACTCAATTGATCTCAATTAATAGGAACTTAGGCATTTAAGGAAATACGGGGTATTACATCCTCCCCCCCTTAAATAAAAATTCGCCCTCGAATTTAAATTCTACCTGGAAGAGATGAGGGTAAGCTTCTCGCATTTCTGACTCCAGTTCCTAGGTAGCATCGCCCGGATGTGATTCATCCCATTGAACCTTAACAAGAGAAATCTCCTTATTCCTTAATACCTTAACTTCTCGTCCTACAACGCGACTTGGTAGAGTTTCGAAAGTCAGATCTGCTTCTACTTCTATTGAATCTGGAAGAATAGGCTGAAGAGAATCCAGAATGAACTTCCGGAGTTGAGATACATGAATAAACATCATGCATTTCTGATGGAGAAGGTGGTAAAGCTAATTTGTAAGCTACTTCTCCAATCCTCTCTATAATCTGGTATGGCCCTATATATCTTGGACTTAGCTTCCGTGACTTAAACGGTCCTTTCAGTCTCAACCTCGGAGTCACCTTCAAAAATACATGATCACCTTCATCAAATTCTAATGGCCTTCTTCTGTGATCTGCATAGCTCTTTTGGCAATCTTGTGCTTTCTTCATCTTATCACGGACCATCCTTATCTTTTTGATAGTCTCTTGAATAATCTCCGGTCCTAAGATACTTTCTTCACCAACTTTCGTCCAACATTAAGGTGTTCTACATTTCCGTCCATACAAGGCTTCATAAGGAGCCATCCCAATACTTGCATGATAACTATTGTTATATGCGAATTCAATCAATGGTAAAAGCTCTTTCCAATTCCCTCCACTTTCAAGTACACAAGCTCTTAACATATCTTCCAGTGTCTATATTGTACGTTCCGTCTGACCATCCGTTTGAGGATGATTAGAATTACTTAAACACAATCTCGATCCCATGGCTTATCGGAATGCTTTCCAAAATCTTGGAAGTAAACTTTGGGTCTCTATCGGACACAATGCTAGTTAGAACACCATGCAACCTAACAATTTCCTAAATGAACAACCGTGCAAGATGACTTGCCTTGTAAGTAGTCTTCACGGCCAAAAAGTGTGCGAACTTAGTTAACCGATCCATAATCACCCAAATTGAATCATAACCACCTTGGTTCCGAGGTAACCCTACTGCAAAATCCATTGAAATACTATCCCATTTCCAAATTGGGATCTCTAAAGGTCGCAATAAACCACCTAGCTTTTGATGTTCGATCTTTACCTGCTGGCATACAATGCATTCCGACACATACTCTGCAATATCCCTTTTCATTCCAGGCCATCAATAGTCCTTCTTCAAGTTTTGATACATCTTCGATGAAACTGGATGTATAGTAAACGCCCCTTTGTGAGCTTCCTCCAAAACTTTCCTTTTCATTGCGACATCATTCGGAACATAAATCCTTTGATTAAACAGAATGACTCCATCCAGTGACTGAGTGAAACCTGGTTGAATTGACATCTCTTGCAACTTCTCATCTATCATTTGTCCTTGTCGGATGTCTACCCTTAGGTTAGAAGTAACATTCAAATTTCCCATTATCACACCATCCCGCGTCCAGCTAAACTGAAGATTAAGATCCCGGAACCTTTCTAACAATGCGTATTCTAACATCATCAACTCAGCCTTATGCATCTCTTTTCGACTTAAGGCATCTGCAACCTTATTCGCCTTCCCCGGGTGATAATTAAGCTCAAAATCAAAATCCCTCAAATACTCCATCCATCTCTTCTGTCTCATATTTAACTCTTTTTCTGGTCAAATAAGTATTTCAAACTCTTGTGATCACTAAACATCTCAAAATGCACTACATACAAGTAATGTTGCCAAACTTTCAATGCAAAGACAACAACAACTAGTTCAAGATCATGAGTCGGATAGTTCTCTTCATGAGCCTTCAACTGATGAGAGGCATAAGCTACAACCTGACCACTCTGCATTAACACCCCTCTTAATCCTCTCTTAGAGGCATCGCAAAATACTTCATAAGGCTTACTAGGATCAGGGATGACTAAAACAGGAGCAGTCGTTAGCTTCTCCTTAAAATTCATAAAACTCTTCTCACACTTATAATCCCATTTGAAAGAAATTTCCTTTCAGGTAAGTATAGTCATTGGTAATGCTATCTGCGAAAACCCCTTTATAAACCTTTCATAGTAACCTGCCAAACCCAAGAAAATTATGACTTCGGAAGCATTCTTCGGTCTTTCCCAATTAATAATTGCTTCAACTTTAGATGGATCCACTGATACTCCTCCTTGCGATATTACATGACCAAGGAACTTCACTTCGTTCATCCAAAATTCACACTTACTTAACTTGGCAAAAAGTTGCTTCTCTTGCAGTACTGATAGGACAATCCTTAGGTGCTCATCGTGCTCGCGAAGAGTACGAGAATAAATAAGAATGTCATCAATAAAGATCACCACGAACTGGTCCAAGTAAGGTTGGAATATTCGATTCATGTAGTCCATGAAAACAGCTGGGGAATTTGTTACACCAAACGACATTACAAGGAACTCATAATGGCCATATCGGGTTCTAAATGCGGTCTTTGGCACATCCGAACTCTTAACCCTTATTTGATGATAGCCCGATCGTAGATCAATCTTCGAGAACATGAAGGCTCCTTTCAATTGATCTAACAAATCGTATATCCTTGGCAGAGGATACTTGTTCTTAATGGTAACTTTATTCAACTGGCAATAATCAATACACAACCGCATACTACTATCATTCTTCTTTACTAATAACATTGGAGCTTCCCATGGTGAGACATTAGGTCAGATTAAATGCTTGGTTAACAACTCCTCCATTTGATTCTTCAACTCTCTCAACTCTAGTGGCGCCATGCGATACGAAGAAATGGAGATTGGAGCCGTCCTAGGTATCAGATCAATAGATAATTCCACTTCCCTTTCAGGAGGAAGAGAGATGACATCCTCAGGGAAAACTTCCGAAAATTCACAAACAATAGGAATTTGTGTAACAGTCAGGTTATCGCTAGATTCCTTGGTAAGGACCAAGAGAAATAACTTTTCATTCTGAAATAAGAAATTAACCATGCCAACCGTACCTTCCAAGATAGTAGTTACTACATCCTTTGGAGTAGCTTCACTAAATGGAATGATAATCAACTTCTCTTCACATCCAATAAACACCGAATTGGCGGAAAGCCAATCCATCCCCAAAACTACATCAACCTTCTTAAGTGGTAAACAAATAAGATCAATCTGGAAAGTTCTACCATTCACCGAAAGCGAACAATTTTCACAAATCAACGGTGTCTCAACCACATCATCCATGGCAATAGTAACCACCATAGGAGGAGACAAGGGAATTGCTTGCAAGCCAAGATGCTTCATGCACCGAATTGATACAAAAGAATGTGTCGCCCCACAATCAAACAATACAAAACAAGGATGATTATTGATGAGACATGTACCAACAATTAAGGCATTATTGCTCTTAGCCTTCCTTGCATCCAAAGTATAAACTCGACCAGTGCTCCTCCCTTGTATTTGATTCTTATTTTGAGGACATTCTCTAGACATGTGTCCTTCCCTCTAACAAGTAAAACACCTAATTCCACTCACATCACATCTTCCAAAATGAAACTTCTTACATACTTGACATTGAGGAGGTTGGTTAGGTCTTGCATGTTGCACCTGCTTTCCCTTGAAAGCCTGAGATCTAGGCCTAAACTGGCTACCTGGCCTCCCTTGGTCTCTCTGTCCACTCCTATATTAATCCCTTTCTTCAAACTGTTTTCAGCCACATAGCAATGTCTTAACAATTCAGCATAAGAAGTGAATTCCCTTTGAGAAACACTATGGGAAATTTCACCCCTCAGACCAAAAAGAAACTAATCAATCTTCCACCTCTCATCAGGTACGTACGCGGCCTGCCTAGAATAAGCAGCCATATCTTCGAACTTCTCAGCATACGCAACTACTAACATAGTACCTTGTCTAAGCTGTTGAAACTCAAACTCTTTTTGAGTCTTCAAAGAACTAGGAAAATACTTATCCAGGAAAATAGTCTTAAAATTCTCTCAATCCCTAGGTACTCCTTGATTGGTCATAAGAGTCGAAGCACTCTCCCACCATCTCATAGTTGGACCCTTCATGATGTGAGAAGCAAACACAACCTTATTTTCTTCACTACAATGCACTATCTGAAAAATCCTTTCCATGCCGGTTATCCACTCCTGAGCCTTCACAGGATTCAACCCACCATGGAATTTTGGAGGATTCATGCGGAAGAAATCTCGGAAACTACCACCTGCAGCTTCTTGTGGAACCCCTTGAGGATGCAAACCACCATTCCACTGTTGCATCATTTGTTGCATGACTTAGTTATGTTGTTGTTGCATCTGTTGCACAAACTGAGGGCATTGAAAACCTTCACTACCACTTGGCGGTTCAGAGTCTGAATTCTGAGTTCTGGGTCTACCACGACCTCTGTGCCTATCAACAATGATCCCGAATGTCATACAAACATGATTAAGTTGATCAGGCTCAATACTATGAATATAACACCAAGGACAATGATGACAACCCACATATGAGGCAGAAAGAAATACTTATAATATTTCATGGCTGGGTCGAGGATACGACCTGCTCTGATATCAACTGTAACACCGACATATAATATATGTCTAGAATACATATTATACATAGTGTAAAACTGGTATTGAAATACATAAGCTCCTAGCAGCACAATGTACATATACATATATACATTGCCCAAAAGAAATATATCATGGCGCAAAATGTACACAAAAGTGCCCAAAATAAAACAACTAGGAGCTAGATCATTAAACTATGACCCCTAAAATATCTACATTACGGAAAAGCCATCCAGTCATCAAGTAAGCAAGACATCATTCCATCTCGCCCTTACCCTCACCTGCTCAGAACCACCTGAAAAAAATTCAACAACATGGGGTGAAATATTAATCTCAGTGGGTTCCCTATCTTATGGGTCCACTCGGCTCTACAGGCTATTCTAATAAATATTCAACTCATATTCAACTCAAGTCAACAAGGGAATCAAGACTTTAGCGATGGGGAAACTAACTCGCAATGTATGGAAACATGCATCTAAGTTCTCATAACTCAACCACGATCATTATTCAGATCATGACGCATCAATTCCTGAAAGGACTAACGTCAAAGCCAGGCTCGGTTCATGCATGCTCGTATGGTTCGACTTTCAAGGTGGATATCAGGTTCCCCTATCGGACCCGAACCCACTTTTAAGAACCGTCACTCGTATGGGACTCGAACCCACTTTGAGTCTCTTTCACCGTATGGGGCTCTAACCCACTTAGGTGTCAACCTTTCCCTCATTTCCACCATGGTTGGGACTCAAACCCAATTGAGGCTCGAATCATCGGTCCCATATCCCAATGCTTACTCATTTAAGCATACCAAATAGAGATGTGTACCATCACAGAAAACACATATTCTGAATGCATGATCGGTTCCATAAATCATCGGTTCCACGAACTATAACAAGATCCATCAATCACAGGTGACTTCATTCACCATAATACACAAACAATAACATGGCATGTTCCATACAATGCGTCTCATTCTCAAACACAACAACCATTCGTCCACGACCTCCACATAAGTGTCGTACGAAATAAATATTGTATTCTCGTATTATCTAGGTTATAAACCTAACTCATGACCTAATTTCAATCCTAGGCCAACTCACTTGATTTATCATGTAGTTTTCACCATTATCATGTATTCAATATAAGCATAGCGTCACAAATGATTAATGGTTGGAAGAATGCATTTAGAAACACTTCAAAATGGATTTTTAAGTTTTTAACATAAGTCAATCGATCGGTTGGGGAGGCCCAATCGATTGGTTCCTCTCACATTTCTGATTTTTCAAAATTTGCTAAGGATCAATCGATTGATCCTGAGTGTCAATCGATTGGCTCACTGAAAATTTTCCACTGTTCATATACATAAAGTTTGTGCAATCGATTGTAATGCACTGTCAATCGATTGGTCCTGTAAAAATCACATTTTCTTCAAAACAAAAGGTTGTGTAATCGATTGATGACATGGACCAATCGATTGGTCCACCCACATTTTCATATTTTCACTTCACAAAACACCATTTTTTCTATGTAAATCCATTTCCAACAACACCCACTCCTTCCTCTAACACACTCATCACACTACATGCTCATTACACATGTATGACAAGAATTCAAAGTTCATAACCACAATAATCATGTAATCACAACAATCATGAAGAACATATCAAGCACATGTTCATAAAAACAACAACTTCAAGAGAGATATTCATCACATAACATGGATTATTCATGATTTATCTATGATTCTACAACCCTAATCTTCTAGAAATCTAGGGTTTCTAACTAGAACCCACCTCAAGAAATAGAAGAGGAGAAGTTGTTGAAGATGAGATGAGGATGAGGATGATGGTGTTTGAAATTCTGGTATCAGATATGAGATGTCGAAGATAATGTCACGACACTAATATCTGAACAATATAAACAGGATAAAGATAAAGAATATTAATGCAAGAGACACAAGCAATTGTTAACCCAGTTCGGTGCAACTCACCTACGTCTGGGGGCTACCAAGCCAGGAAGGAAATCCACTAAATAGAATCAGTTCAAAGACTCTCAGTAAACAACACAAGTTACAGTCTTCTTCACCTAATCTCTACCCGTATGACTTCTACCAAAGAACTCTTAGATATGAGATCCCATCTCACTCCCCCTCAATCACACCAGTGATATTAAACAAGAATTACTTATGAAAAGAAGACACTCTTCAAAGACACACACTTGATCTTACTTAGCAGCTTCAATCAAGCAGACACACACTCATGCTTAAAAGCTTTGAGTGACAAATTACAACTCAAAAATCATACCAATTCAATCATCTATGAATGAATTGAATGGCTTACAATTCACACGACCACACAAGACTTGAACCCTTACTCTCTCTCAACATTTCGCTCTGTATTTCTTGTGTATCAAATCAGGTTTTCCATATCCTTTTTATAGAAGCTTTCAGCTGGGCTTGGACATCATAAAACCCTAAAACTATTTTCCATTCAAATCTTCTTATGACAGTTGGTTAGATCTCTTTGGAAAATAAGTTAAATCACGTTGTAATCATTGATTGATTGCGTTTGCAATTAACTCATCAATCCAACATAGATTGCCATTAAAAGCGCAATCACATAACACATAGCATTCAGACTGAATGTTCTGTGTACAGATGTCATGACATCGGGTCTGACATCCTGGAACAATCCTGCATAGTTCCATTTTAAATATCCAGCAGGTACATTATATCAGATGTTATGACATCGGGTATGACATCCTGAAACAATCCTGCATAATTATATTTTAAACCTCCAGCAGATACAAGACATCTTATGTTAAGACATCCTATGTAACATCTTGTGAACACTCTTTGTTTTAACAAAATTGCTGCCAACACATAGAACCAACAAACTCCCCCTTTGGCAAATTTTGGCTAAAACATATATCAGTCCATTTTGTTCACAAGAAAAAAACACATCAGTAGTTAAACAGCATAACAGCAGTTTAAGCAGTAGTAGAAGCAAACAAAATTACTAGCTATAATAGAAACTAGTAAAACACATAAACAAACATGCTAAAAGACATGGGTACTTCTTCTCCCCCTAAGTCTGTTCAACACAGACATCTCTTTTAACAACAACAACACCTGTAACAACAACACCTGTAACATTCAGAGTCACCCTCTGACATCTCCTCCAACATCACCTGTGCAACACAGAACCTGCACAGAACATCAGACATCTCCTATAACATCACATAATAGAACATCATTATGTTCCACATCAAACATCTCCTTCAACATCATCAGTTCTCCATACACATCTCCACATAATTAACACACTCTGCAGTTCTCCACAAAATACATTCTCCCCCTTTTTAGTCAAAATAGACCAAATGTGACCAATTAGACAAAATAAATGTCAATCAGTCCTGCAGAGAATGTCACAAGAGATTTTATAACATATAAAATGTTAAAACATAAATGTCATGTGGTACAAACCATAATTATACACAGCTGCAATACCTGAGATAATCAGAATTCCATGGAACTCATAAAGAGCCCAAATATTACATCATGGCATCAGAAAGGACTGCCAAAAATTACAAACATTCAAACAGAAAAACACCAAAACATCCAAGCTTCCAAAACATCCATAACAACATCCAGAACAGCATCCAGAACATACAGTCTTCATAACAGGGGGAGCATCACAACTTAGTTTTAGGAAGTAGCATCTTCTTCACCTTCATATTCAGAACTGCCACTAGATTGATCTTGAGAATTGGACCTCTCACTTGAGGTATGTGCATCTGACTCCTTGGATGTACCAACCTTATCCATCTCTTCCTGCTCCAAGATACTAATGAGAACCTCTAAAGCCTCTTTCCTAGCCTTGGCAACCCTAATCCTAGTTTCCAGCTCCTTACAAGTTTCCTTCAATTGAGAAATCAAGCCACCTTGAGAGGTTGGCTCCTTTCTTGCAGATGTCATGACAACATCATTGACATGGCTTCCTTCAAATAACTTGTAGTGAATGGACAAATGAGGCTTCCTTCTGCTGGGGATATCACTTGTGTTTAGAATACCAGGTTGTTGGCTCAAAATAATTCCACAAATGATAGAGGGAAAGGCAATAGGCAACTTTACTGCATTAGTGGAGGCATGTCTAACAATTTGTTCAAACATGAACCTTCCAAAATCAAAGTTGAGTCTGGTTCCAATAGCATAGATAATTCTTCCAAGACCATTAGAGATAGTTGAGATATGGTTTGTTGGCACCCAGTTGGCTGAACCAATCTTTGCAAGATGGCATATTTAATAGTTAACTTTCCAGCTGATAGATGCTTCTTACTTGGTCATTCCTTGACTTGGCCAGCAGTAATTGTCCTACAGACTTCATTGTCTGTAGCCTCTAACTCCTCACCTCATTTAGTTCCTCTTCCTAGAAACTTATTGATAACAGCAGGGAAGAACCTTACACACTTTCCTCTCACAAGACCTTGCAGAATTCCTTGCTATTCTTGTCATAAATATCCTCTGGGATATTCACAACAAATTCCTTCACTAAACCTTCAAAACATTGGGGTAGTGAAACAACTATTTTTATCAAACCAGCATTCTTGATCAATTCCATCACCTCCTTCACTTCTACAGCTTCCTTCCCTAACTCTTTCTCCATAGCAACTCTCCTTTGAATAACAAACTTCCACTTGGGAGCACCATCTTCCAGATGGAAGGAAATGTTGTCCAAATGGACAGCTGCAACCTTAGCTGGAGACTTTTTAACAGTCTGCCTTTTAGTAGGAGAGATGTCTGGGACATCATTTTCAACATCATCTTCAGAGTCAGAACTCTCTTTGACCTTCCTCTTCTTGACCTCTACTTTACTCCATGATTTAGAGGGTCCTACACCAGCAACCTTCTTACCTGTTATGGCTGTCAACATCTCAGCCACAAACTTTCCTTTCATGGTCTTCAGTTTCTTTACAACACTTGGTGTCACATGATGGACCAAGGTGTCATCTTCTTCTTATGAACTTTCTTCCTCCAAATCAATTACTCTCTCAGCAGGGTCAGGCTTCTTAGAATGAGAAGCATCTATAGGATCTTTACTAGGCATGTTTTTTCTTAGAGAGCACAATCCCTCAATAGCAATGTCTTTTTCTGATCTAGATGAATCATCATCTTTCTCAGTTTGAGGTTCCACCTCAGGAGAGGGGTCCCTTCTAGACAAAGGGGTTGAAACTCCTTTGACAGAGTGTCCTTCGTTTAGAATCCTAGTTACAAGGTTCCTAATGACACGATCTGTATAGTGCATGTCATCCTTAGGTGGAGAGTTTTCAGAGTTGTTACCTTGATTGTTTCCTGCCGTGAAAGAAGGGCCAGGGGCGTCACCTGGGATTATAGAAAGTGGAATAACATCCAGCACGTCTTCATCTAGAAACTCCATGGAGGGAGTCCTTGCTTTATGAGTGGGTTTTAAACCAGAGGATGAGGGATGTTGAGACATTTTGTTGAACTTTTGAGAGAAATGTGGTTGCCCTAGCAGAGGTTGTCTGAGAAGTTGGATGAAGATGGAAATGGTTGTGTTGAGGTAGCGTGTGGAAATGACATAGATACTAGTTCCAATACTAGGTAATGATTTACCATAAATGAGGCACTTTCTTTTAAGTGGGCAGGCAATATTTTTATTACCTTTTCCACTCCACTTTAATTGTTATAAATTCTCATGAATACAAATCCCCAATTTCCCTCTTAAACATTCAAACTGATTAGCATCCAAAGCTTTTGTAAACATGTCAGATAATTGCATTTCAGTAGTAACATGGTTTAGTGTTATGATTTTCTCTTCCACAAGTTCTCTAATAAAGTGATGATGAATATCAATGTGTTTTGTCCTGCTGTGTTGAATTGGATTTTTGGAAATATTTATAGCACTCAGGTTGTCACAGTACAATGTCATGACATCTTGTGTGACATTCTATTCAGTCAACATTTGTTTCATCCAAACCAGTTGAGAACAACTACTCCCAGCTGCTATGTATTCAGCTTCAGCAGTGGATATGGACACACAATTTTATTTCTTGCTAAACCATGATATCAAATTGTTCCCCAAGAAGAAACATCCTTCTGATGTGCTCTTCATATCATCAACACTTCCAGCCCAGTCAACATCACAGTAACCAGTCAGCATAGATCCAGATCCATGAGTATATAACATCCCATAGTCACAGGTGCCATTGACATATTTCAGTATTCTCTTCACTTGGTTTATGTGACTAACTTTTGGTTCAGCTTGATATCTAGCACACACACCTACAACAAATGCAATGTCAGGTCCGCTTGCTGTGAGATAAAGCAGACTACCTATCATGCTTCTGTATAGACTTTGATCTACACTGACACCATTTTCATTTTTGGAGATCTTCACATGTGTAGGAGCAGGTGTCCTTTTATGACTTGCATTCTCCATGCCACACTTCTTAACAATGTTCTTGGCATATTTGCTTTGATATAGAAAGATAGAATCTTCGATCTGCATGACTTGTAGCCCAAGAAAGTAGGTCAGCTCTCCAACAAGGCTCATCTCAAACTCAGACTGCATTTGTCTAACAAAATGTTCAACCATTTGATCCGACATCCCACCAAACACAATGTCATCTACATATATTTGTGCCACCATGAGCTTCCCTCCTTCATTCTTCATAAATAAGGTCTTGTCAATACCTCCTTTCCTGTATCCATTGTTAGTGAGGAACACCGTGAGTCTCTCATACCAAGCCCTAGGAGCTTGCTTCAACCCATAAAGGGCTTTCTTCAATCTGTACACATGCTTTGGAAGATTTGGATCTATGAATCCTTTAGGTTGTTCAACATATACTTCCTCATTTAAGTAGCCATTCAAGAAGGCACTTTTTACATCCATTTGGAACAATTTGAATTTCAGAATACATGCCACTCCAAGCAGTAATCTAATGGACTCAAGGCGAGCTACAGGAGCAAATGTTTCATCAAAGTCCACTCCTTCAACTTGAGTATATCCTTGTGCTACTAATCTTGCTTTGTTTTTAGTAACAACCCCTTGTTCATCAGATTTATTCTTATACACCCACTTTGTACCTATGACATTTACTCCTTCAGGTTTAGGAACCAGTTCCCATACTTCATTCCTCTTGAATTGACCTAACTCCTCCTTCATGGCATTGATCCAGAACTCATCAGTCAAGGCTTCCTTGACATTCCTAGGTTCAATCTTGGACACAAAGCAGCCATGTGAGATCACTTCCCTTGATCTAGTAGTGACCCCTTTATTTGGATCTCCTATAATGAGATCTTTAGGATGATCCTTCTGAACTCTGATGGAGGGTCCCTTGTTGATTTTGTCATCTTCAGGTTCAGCTTGAGGGGGTTCACTCTCCTTATTTTTGTCTGAGAAGTCAGCTGGGGAATCATTCAGAGATGTCTCGACATCGTCTGTGACATCAGTTTGTTGGTCATCAACCACAACATTGGTAGATTCCATCATCACATTAGTTCTGGAATTAAAGACTCTGTATGCTCTGTTGTTTGTTGAGTATCCCAGAAATATTCCCTCATCACTTTTGGGATCCATCTTCCTTCTTTGTTCACGATCAGTCAAGATATAGCATTTACTCCCAAATACATGGAAGTATTTGACTGTAGGCCTTCTTCCTTTCCAGAATTCATATAGGGTTGTAGGAGTCCCTTTCTTCAATGTCACTCTATTGTGAACATAGCAGGCTGTGTTCATGGCTTCAGCCCAGAAATGGTAGGGAAATTTCTTAGCATGAATCATAGCTCCGGCTGATTCTTGAAGAGTTCTATTTTTTCTTTCCACCACACCATTTTGCTAGGGAGTAATGGGAGATGAGAACTCATGATGAATTCCTTCTGAAGAACAAAATTTAGCAAATTTGTTGTTCTCAAATTCCTTCCTATGATCACTTCTAATTTTGATAACTGGACTTTCCTTTTCTCTTTGAAGTTTTAGACAAAGATCCTTGAAGACTTCAAAAACATCAGATTTTTCTCTTATAAAATTGATCCAGGTGTATCTGGAGAAGTCATCCACCACTACATATGCATACTTCTTCCCACCAAGGCTTTCCACCTGCATGGGTCCCATCAAATCCATATGGAGGAGTTCCAAAACTTTGGTAGTGGTGTCATGTCTGAGCTTCTGGTGTGACATCCTTGTCTGTTTTCCAATCTGACATTCTCCACAGACTTTTCCTTCATCAATCTTCAAGTTGGGAATTCCTCTAACAGCTTCCACACATATAATCCTCTTCATACCTTTAAGATGCAGATGGCCCAGTCTTTGATACCATATCTTCACTTCTTCTTCTTTGGCCAAAGAACACATTGAAAAGTAACCAGTTTCTTGAGGACTCCACATGTAGCAGTTGTCTTTAGACCTAACTCCTTTCATGATCATTTCATTTTCTTTGTTAGTAATCAGGAATTCAGTTTTAGTGAAGTTTACATTTAGACCTTGGTGACATAGTTGACTGATGCTTATTAGATTAACAGTTAATCCCTTAACAAGTAGGACATTGTCAAGGACAGGAACTCTAGGGCAATCAAGCTTACCAATCCCCTTGATTTCACCTTTTGCTCCATCACCAAAGGTTACATAACTTGTGGCATGAGGATGAAGGCCAATTAGCAGGTTTTTGTTTCCAGTCATGTGTCTGGAGCACCCACTGTCAAAATACCAATCTTCTTTGGCTGAAACTCTGAAGGAAGTGTGAGCTATCATACTTGTAACATTTGTCCTAGGAACCCATTGCTTTTTATTGACAGGTATGTGATGTTTGGGTCTGGGTTGATAATGAGCAGGCTGAGGGTAACCATACAACTTATAGCAGAAGGGTTTTATGTGTCCAAACTTCCCACAGTAATGACATCTCCATTTTTGGTGTTTCCCTTTCTGCTGTCTTCCTTTATGATGTTGTGACATGTGATGTGACATCGCAGGTTTGCTATCAATATGGCTGCACTTAGATTTGGACTTAGGTTTGCCACCAGTGTAACTGCACTCAGCCTTAGATTCATTGAACCCAATGCCAGATTTATCTCTTGTCTAAGGTGTCAGATCCATTTTTAAGCATTCTTACATACGTGGTCATCTCATCCAGTTTAGAATTCAAGAGTACAACTTCAGTCTTCAACTTGGAGATGGTTTCCATATGTTCTCCCTTTTCATTCTCCAGCTGAGCTATCACTTTCTTCTGGCTTTCAACTTGTCTGCATACTTCTGCACTTTTGTGACACAACTCTCTGTAGGTAGTGACCAGCTCTTCAAAGGTTACTTCATCATCACTTGAATATCCATAAGAACCCCATCTTCCAGTCAAGGCAGTCACAAGATTTGTAGCTTCTTTTGTTTCACTTTCATCAGACCAAGTGGCATCCAGACTCCTCTTCTGTTTCTTGAGGTAGGTCCCACATTCAGTTCTAATGTGACCATACCCATCACATTCATGGCACTAAACTCCTTTTCCTTCTTTGGGTTTTTCATCTGACCTTGTTCTTCTTCCAGTGTTGTTGGATTTACTGATGTCAGATGTGATGTTCTTGCCATTGACCTTAGATCTTACATCCATCTTTTTCATAAGTGCATTGAACTGTCTTCCCAGCATTGCTACATCATTTGCCAGATCTTTATCAATATCTTGACTACCTTCCTCATCTTCCCCTTCAGTATTTGACGTGAAGGTTATGCTCTTGGCTTTCTTTTCAGATCCATCACACATTCCCATCTCAAATGTTTGGAGGGATCCAATTATCTCATCAACTCTCATATTTAAGATGTCTTGAGATTCTTCTATGGTTGTCACCTTCATAGAAAATCTCTTAGGGAGTGACCTGAGTATTTTCCTTACTAACTTTTCATCTGACATCTTCTCTCTCAGAGCTCCTGAGGCATTAGCAATTTCAAGGATATTCATGTGAAATTCATGAATATTTTCATCTTCTTTCATCCTTAAATTTTCAAACTTGGTAGTGAGTAGCTACAATCTAGACATCTTCACTCTAGAGGTGCCTTCATGAGTGGTCTTGAGAATGTCCCAAGCATCTTTAGCCACCTAACAGTTGTTTACCAATCTGAAGATATTCTTGTCTACTCCATTGAAGATAGCATTCAATGCTTTAGAATTTCCAAGGGCTAGATCATCCTCCTCCTTAGATCATTGTTCTTCAGGCTTCTTATCAATTGTGGCTTCTCCTTCCTTAGTAACTACTGGATGTTCCCAGCCTATAAACACAGCCTTCCAAGCCTTATTATCAAGAGTTTTAGGAAAGCTACCATTCGAGGTTTCCAATAATCATAGTTAGATCCATACAAAATTGGTGGTCTATGAACAGATCCTCCATCTCTCTCCATAGCACCAGAAAGTATCGTCCCTAGATCTCACCCAGAACCAGAGCAGGATGCCTGCTCTGATACCAATTGAAATTCTGGTATTAGATATGAGATGTCGAAGATAATGTCACGACACTAATATCTGAACAATACAAACAGGATAAAGATGAAGAATAGTAATGCAAGAGACACAAGCAATTGTTAACCCCGTTCGGTCCAACTCACCTACGTCTGGGGGCTACCAAGCCAGGAAGGAAATCCACTAAACAGAATCAGTTCAAAGACTCTCAGTAAACTACACAAGTTACAGTCTTCTTCACCTAATCTCTACCCGTATGACTTCTACCTAAGAACTCTTAGATATGAGATCCCATCTCACTCCCCGTCAATCACACCAGTGATATTAAACAAGAATTACGTATGAAAAGAAGACACTCTTCAAAGACACACACTTGATCTTACTTAGTAGTTTCAATCAAGTATACACACACTCATGCTTAAAAGCTTTGAGTGACAAATTACAACTCAAAAATCATACCAATTCAATCATTTATGGATGAATTGAATGACTTACAATTCACACGACCACACAAGACTTGAACCCTTATTCTCTCTCAGTATTTCGCTCTGTATTTCTTGTGTATCAAATCAGGTTTTCCATGTCCTTTTTATAGAAGCTTTCAGCTGGGCTTGGACATCATAAAACCCTAAAACTATTTTCCATTCAAATCTTCTTATGACAGTTGGTTAGATCTCTTTGGAAAATAAGTAAATCAAGTTGTTATCATTGACTGATTGCGTTTGCAATTAACTCATCAATCAAACATAGATTGCCATTAAAAGCGCAATCACATAACACATAACATTCAGACTGAATGTTCTGTGTACAGATCTCATGACATCGGGTCTGACATCCTGGAACAATCCTGCATAATTCCATTTTAAATATCCAGCAGGTACATTATATCAGATGTCATGACATCGGGTATGACATCCTGAAACAATCCTGCATAATTATATTTTAAACCTCCAGCAGGTACAAGACATCTTATGTTAAGACATCTTATGTAACATCTTGTGAACACTCTTTGTTTTACCAAAATTGTTTCCTACACTTAGAACCATCATTGTTGGTTTGAAGCTTTTCTTCTTCTTCTCCACTAGCCTTGCTTTCTCTTATTCTCTTGAGCTTTCCTCTTTCTTTCTGATACATAGAGACACAAATGGCATGTGGTAGGTGATAAGTGGTAATAACATGTGGTGGTGAGTGAGTCAAGGCTAGTTGCAAGTGGCCATCATGATTTTTGTGGTTAATAAGTGGTAGAAACAAATATCTCAAGTGATACTAACCATAAAATTTGTTCTACCAGAGCTATTGACCCATTCTTAGTGTTTCCAAAATGTCTTAATTAATAAAAGGTCAGTCTCAATTAATATTAATTAAGTCAACATGAACTCACTATTTACTCTATTTATCCCAATCGACAACTTTTATAGAACATAGGAACTCAATTGGTCTCAATTAATAGGAATTTAGGCATTTAAGGAAATACGGGGTATTACATTGGGTATTCTTTAACCTTGTGAATCTATATCGTGATACCTCATATGCACCTAAACCCTAGTTTGTATGACAATGACCCTTGACTAACCTTTCAACCCAAGAAATCCTAGTTGGGGGTGCTCATCATTAGTGGTCCATTTGATCCTTGCTTGAGGCTTGAAACCCTAGTTTATGAGGTCTTACCTTGGGATTGCTTGTTGCTTGTTGCATGTGCTCAAAAACCCTAGTTGTGCCCTTATGCTTTTATGCTTTGACTTGTTAACTGAAACCCTACTTCATGGAGTTTGTACTTGGTCATTTCATCATGCATTTGCCATTAGTCATCTGCCTAAGGTCCCTTGCTCAGTTGTTGGGTCTTGGTCTATACAAGTGTGTTCTTGATCCATAGCTAATGATACATTCCATTGGCCTTTTCTTGGTGCTTTGATTCGTGTCTTGATTTCATTAATCCATTGGTCCATTCACATCCATTCAAGTTAACTCCATTCATAACCATAACATTCACCAAAGGAAGTGTCAAAGACCACAATTTTGGCCAAAGGTTGAGTTTGGTCAAGAATTGACTTTTGGGTCAACTTTGACCAAAGTCAACACATCTTTCCAAAGCCTAATTTCTATAAATTTCAATCTTCATTCACTAAGCATACATACACTTCACTCATGCATGGCAATACAAGTGAAAGTTTTTGTTTGAATTTTGAATCATCAATTTAAAATCACATAAGTTCATTCATAAGCATGACACATGATCATATTAAAGCATCAATGCATGGGTTCAATCAAGACTTCCTCATTTGGTCTTCAAATAGTCATCATTGTGCCTTGGAATTCAAGAAACAACAAAAATGAAAATTAAGGCATAGTGGTTTGGCCTAGTTTTGACCAGTTTGGCCTACCATTTGGTCCAAACCCCATAACTTTCTCATTTTCAACCTCTTGGGGATCTACTTCGAGCAAAATGTCACAAATGGACTCCTTTACAACTTTGTTTCAAGACCCAAAACATAGTTCAAAACCTAAAGACCTCAAATTTGGGATTGGCCAAATCAGGTCAAGTTGCCTATGCAGGCCCAAAACCATGTCATGGCCACCTCTTCACACCTATGCCATTTTTACTTTACAACATCTTTTGACCTAATTATTTTGGTACTTTGTTAATGACATGACAAAACTAGTTTGGCCTAACTTTGGTCTAAAATGCACGAGCCATTTTTAATTGGCCCAAGCTAAAAAATTGTGCCCTGCCAAGTTGCATGCTCAAACCAGACCTAGCCAAAACAGTTATTCCAAACCTTTAAGTCATTTGCATTCCATTCCATTCCAATTGAACTAAGCATATGCAACAATAATTAGAGGCACCAAATGCAGGCCCAAATGAGAGTAGCAAGTTGCCACATGTGCAACAAAAGTGAAGTCCCAAGAAAGCACAAATTTGCCAAACTCGGGTACAAACAAAATAAGGTTTCAGAATTAATGGGGACCACCATTATTTCACCAAAAGAATCCTTTCTTCAGAGAATGAGGTTGGAGGAGAAATTTCAGGTGCTAACTCATTCATCCTTAGCCAACAAGTCCGCTCCTTTTCACTTTTTTGGGCTCACCCAAATTCATTCATTTTGACACTGATAACACACTATAATCCTCCCTGAAGCTTCCCTATAAATAGAACATGCTTCTCCCTCACAAAACCAATATTGAAAGCCATAAATTCCCTGCACAAATCGCCCATAAACAAGCCTCGAAACAGAGCATATGGTTGAAGCATCTGAGCCATTTTCAACATCACCTAAGGATCCAAACATATCCCCTGAGCTTCCCCAAAGCTAACCAAACCAAGAAAGATTCTCAAAACAAGCTCACATGAGATCTACAACTCCACCAGAATCCACCCCTACAACCTTTTCTGACAAGGTAGAAACCACCGCCATTTCATTTCAAACAAGTTACCACCATGTCGTCATGTTTCACTGATGTTTAACCCTATTTTTCGAGCTTCAATCAGTGCACATCCACCATTTAATTTTTAATTTAGGTTTTTGGTTCTTCATGTTATAATTCAAAGTTCTCCATGCTTAGATCGAATTAATGGATTCTGAGCATGGAGAAAACTTCAGTGATCACAACCGAGTGCAATAGAACCTTATTTGTTCCATGAGGTTGAGGATTGTGGATTTTGATTTTGAGTGGCAAGAGTTTGAAGACGATGGTCTGCACGTGTTTTTTCTTTCCGTTTTGAATTATTTTTGAACTATCTGATATTATAGTGCCATATGATTTATTGTGATTGGATGCGTGTTTAAGTGGTTTGACTTTACATGATGCAATGTGCTTTGACCATGACCACGTGCATCCTAGCATTTGAGCCACTTGATTATCTTACTTTTTTTAGTATGTTGATCTGATGGTTCTAAGGGGTCACATGGTCAACGCATTTGGACCTATGGATTTGGATCCAACGAATCTGGTCCATTGATGGTCCACCATTGACCATTGACCAGACCTCCCTCTCTTGGGATCGACGCGTTTGGGCTTAGAGGGCCTTTTGCTACTTGGGTTCCTCTTCTTTCTTTTGCACCGACCTTTCTTTTTGTTTATTTATTTTTATTTTATCTTTTTTTATTTATTTTTTATTTTATTTACTTTCATTTTATTTCTTTTCCTGATTTTATTTTATTAATTTTGTTTCTAACATGTTTCCCTTTTATTATTTTTACTTCTTTATTTTATTTGTTTATTTTATTTTCTTCTAATTTATTTATCTTTTATTTCTTTAAAAAATCATTTATTTTATTGTTTCTATTTGATTTGATTATTATTATTTTTTTAAATTATTTATTTAATTATTTATCATATTTTCTTTTATTTTGTTTATAATTTATTTCTTTAAATCATGTAATTTTTATTTTGATCTTTAATTTGATCATTTTTGTTCATTGATAATTATGGCATTTAAATGATTGTTAAGGTGACCATATTTTGAACCTCTTGATTCTTGAGGGATGGTACTTGAGATGACTCAACCTTCTTTGTTTCAAACTTGTTGAAGAATGATCATCTGATCATTCTTGACACTTTGTATCAAAGATATGTTATCTCTTATTGGATCATACTTTGGGTTTTGGATTGATTCATAGAGGATCCCTACATGATTTCCCTGACTATTAACCACTAACATTTGGAAATTGATGTGTGACTTGTATCTTATCTGACTTTAATTTGTGATTACTTGGGTGATGAAATCTTCCACACTTCAAATCATTGATAAATGAATTTGAGGTTGATTCAACCTTCTTTAATCCAAATCTGTTGATAGATGATCATGAATCATCTTCAACATTTTGCATCAATGATAGGTTATCCCTTGATGCGCCATATTTTGGATCCTTTGAATTATGGATAGATGATTATTAGGTGATTACCTTGTGCAAATTGATCTCTAACCATTAACTTAATCTCTAAACACTAACTTATATCACTAACCATTGACTAGTTGACCTAATTTATTTTCTTGCCATTTATTTTCTTGTCATTTACTTTCAAGTACTTTATTCTCACTCTCATCATCATTGTATCTACCCCATGCACCTTTATGTCATTTATTTATTGTCATTTCATATTCAAAAAAGAACAAAAACATGATAAAATTAAAAGACCAAAAAACTGCATCATATGTGACCCACTGTTGGACTTAGAGAACTCATTAGGACCCTTTCTCTTAAACTTTGGATCATGATTCTTGACCTTTTGCTCTGACTTGTAATTTCATATGTTACTTGTAATATTTTATTGTAAGAATGGTATTCATGGCACTATCCTAGGGAGACATGTTCTTAAGCTCATTCTCCATTTGTTAGCATATGTCACTTTGCACACACAAGACTTTCTCTTGGGCTACCTTACAATGAGACCCTTTATTTCTCGCATTGTTCTCTTGAAAATACCCATGTATCTCATTATTTCAAAATCAATAAGCAATAAATCCTTGATCCAACATCAAACGGCATTTTCTTAATCAAATTGAAAATACAATAAAAATACGATTAAAATTGTGCGCCATGAGCCTGAAGTGGTGGAGAATGAGTAAGAATGGAGCTTTCCTACCCTTACTTTGAATATTTTGGACACAAGACGCTTGACTTGTTTGTTTGAAATATTCACCTCTGCCCATAGTCTGTAGTGCAATTCTAATCGAAAACAACCAATTTTCAAAAACCATAAAATAAACATCAACTCATCAAACCTTATTTTTGTGCCTTAGGGAAACACTTTGAAAATCCTTTTTCAGAGTAAATGCAACCAACAAACAATCATTTTCTACTCCAAACTACAGAGCTCTGATTCTTCATCCCCCGATGATGATACGTAGGCATAAGGGCCCCAATCCTTGGCGAGCGCAATAATAAAAAACCAATCATTTTCCTCTCTTTTACAGATAGAAGATAAGCATTAAGATAGATAAAACACCCACGCACGTAGACAACTTAGATAGTCCCGATCAAGTATGATGGATGTGAGGGGTGCTAATACCTTTCCCTTGCATAACCGACTTTCGAACCCATATTTGGTTGTGATACCAATCTTTCCATTTTCTCTTTAGAGGGTTTTATCAATTATTTTCCTTTTCCTCTCTTATATAGGAATAAACAAAATCTGATGGCGACTTTGTGTCATCGAGTCAGTTTTCGCGTAGCGACAACTGGCAACTCTGCTAGGGACTCGGTTTCCCTAAGCAAGTCAAACCTAGTATAGGTTGTCCTTTTATGTGTATGGGGGTTTATCTCTTTTTTTCTTTATCTTATCTAATTGCTTTCTTTGCTTCTGTGAAGATTATCTTATCTGTTACGTGGCTCTTTGAGGATGAGGTATAAAATGGGTACTATTAATTGCAAGAAAACCTTGTGGGAAAGACTCTCTACCCGAGTCTAAGGATTGAGCTTGAGATAAGAGAGGTTGTGTAGTATGGGCCACTGAGAATATTTTTCTCGTAAGGGTCAATACGAGAACCTCACTTAGATTAGATTCTTTTGAGGATATTAATGATCGTCAAACTTTTAGCGTAAGTGTCAATTTTTTCATTGGAATCATTGACTATATTGACCTTTTAGAACCTTAAACCTTTGACCAACTAGAAATGATGGTCGCGTAGTGTGGGTCCCCGAGAAGCTTTTCTCGTGAGGATTGGTAAGAAGACCTCACTCAAAATATATTTCCTTGATGGAGTTGACGTCTGGCAAGTAAATTGACATAAGTGGCAAACAACAAGCAAATCCATGACTCTGAGAACCTTGTCTAAAACCAAATGTCAATGGTCACGTAGTATGAATTCCCGAGAATCTTTTCTCATGAGGGTTGGTACTAAGACCTAACCCAAAATAGATTCATTTGATGGAGTTGTCAATCGTCATGATTTTGCCGTAAGCGGAAAATAGTCAGATAAATCCAAGACTCTATGGTCCCTATTTCTAAGAATCCTAGATCATGTCCAGTGAGATCCCTGTTTGAAAGAAATCAGTATTATACCCCATTTCTTACCTCAAACATTAGGGATTTTGACAAGTAACTGCATTCTGCTGATCTTTAGTGTTTTGAAGTTTTGTTTGAGCACAAGGGCTGACATCAGTTCATCTTCAGCAGCGGTCAAGAGCATAGTGGATATCAAGAGTTGGTAGAAGGATTAAGGATCATTTGTATTCAATGTAACCCTTTTCCATGAAAATTACCATTTTCAATTTTGTAAAATCTATGGAGTCTTGTCATTTACAGACTACCATTCTATTAAATAAAGTTGAGCTTTTATCCAAATTGTTTCTACTCTTATTTACTTCAGCCAATAGTTTTAAATTTTATTATGATCATTTTGAAATTAAATTTTAAAATGAAAATAAAGTTTTCTTTAATATAAAAGCAAGAATTTTTCCAAAGCAAGTAAAAGGAATACCAACAACATTTCAATAAATAGTAAGTCCTTAAGTGCGAAGCATCAGTGGTTCCCTAAGCAGTTAATCCTTTGGGTATCCATAGACATTAGTGTTGATTCAATTCTTCGGTGGAGTTTGACCCTCAATGGAATTTCTTTGTCCCCACCTGATTTGGTTGATTCAGATACCCTACAACATGTTGTTTTCCCCGACAGAATTTCTGCCATCCCCAGCGGAGTTTGTACATCCCCAGCGAAGTTCGTATTTCCTAAGCATGGTTGATCTTCAGAGATGGTTAATCTTCCCAGTAGATCGTTTTGGTGTCACCACTAAAATTCCCCACAAATTGGATGTTCTATCCTCAGCAGATCTCCTCCGTCCTCAGCTAGGGTTGAACCCTTGGGATGTCGATCTCTCTGTTCTCCGACAGTTGTCTCCATATTTTATGGATTGACCGAGGATTGTACCGGTGGTTCAAATTCTTTGCGACACCTTTGTATCTTTTGTGATTGTTTTGTCAGCATAATCATCATATATACATATACATATACATATACATATACATTCATATAATTTCATAATTTGCACATCCCGCATCTTCATATTTGATTTGTTTGAGATTCTCATTCTCTATTATGGCGGTACTTTATCCCCATACCAAATCTGGTGTCTGTCCTCCTTCAATTATAGAGCGTCAGCCCCTTAAGCAAAAATACTTTAACCTTTCTCTGTTCCCCACTGAGTTTGTTTCCTCGTGGATGACTGTTATTTCAGTTTCCTCTCCAGTAGATTTTCTGGATGGAATTACTCCCCTTGAGTTATATCCTCATTGGGTTGAGTTTTGATTGACCGTTTTGTTTCTAGCTCTTACCTAGATAGATATTTTGGTCCCCTGAGAGTCTATTACCCAGTAACTGGTAATATTCATCTTGGCTTGCAGTTTACCACTTCTTGCCCAATACCCAGCAAAAGTACCCCTTATTTTTCTCCTCAGTGGAGTCCCCAGGAAGTATATCCTTGATATGTTCATCTTAATCGGTGACGAGTATCTTTCCTTCCGCCGCAGGAGTCTATCCTTGATATGTTCACTTTAACCAGTGACGAATATTCTCACTTTCGGTATTCTACCCAGTAAAAAGGTAGTTGCAATCCCTATTTTGTTCCTCAGAGGGTTAATCCTTGATATGTTCATCTTAATCGATGACGGGTTTTCTTCTCCTTGTGGTTTTCTACCCAGTAACCGGTAGTTGTAAATCCTACTTTTTCCCCTGTGCGGAGTCTATCCTTGATATGTTCAATTTAACCAGTGACATATTTTCTCTTCTTTGGTATTCTATCCAGTAACTGATAGATGTAATCCCTATTTTTGTCCCTTTTTCAGAGTCTATCCTTGATATGTTCATCTTAATCGGTGACGGATTTTCTCTTTGATTGGTCTTCTACCCAGTAACCGGTAGTTGTAAATCCTGCTTTGTCCCCTTGCAGAGTCTACCCTTGATATGTTCATCCTAACCGGTGACGGATTCTCTCTCCGACGGTTTTCTATCCAGGTTTCGATAGATGTAATTCCTACCCTTTTTGTTCAGTTGGTATATCCTTGATATGTTCATCCTAACCGATGACGGATATCCTCCTTGACATTTCCCGGGCAAGTCTATCCTTGATATGTTCATCCTAATCGATGACGGATTCTCTTCCCTGTCGAGTTTATCCTTGATATGTTCATCCAAACCGATGACGGATTCTCTTCCCTGTCGAGTTTATCCTTGATATGTTCATCCTAACCGATGACGGATACTCTCACCCTTGGTCTTCTTCCCAGTAACTGGTAGTTGTAAATCCTATTTTCCGCAGTTTTCCCCATCAAGGTTATTCTTACCTAGTAACCGGTAATGGATTTTCTCTCCTGGAATCCTCAGCGAGTCATCCTTGATATGTCCATCCTAACCGATGACGGATGTTCTCTCTGTCAGATCTTTATTATCTCCATACCCAGTAACAAGTAGTAGATAATAGATTTCTTCTCCTCCTGTGTTGAAGTTTATTTCTTCCCCCGTTGAGTTGAGTGTGTATTTCCTTAGTGAAATCGCTTTCCCCTGCATGATTCGAGTACCTCAGTTTTATCCTGACTTATTCATATCCCCTGCAGATGTTGTTGTTTCCCCGGTTGAGTCTTTCCATTTTGTGTGGAATCCCTCTAGTCCCCCAGTAGTTTTAAGTCGTAGCCTGGCCTACGCATAACTCCTTTTTATCCCCTAGAGTCTCTGTCTCCCCCAGTGAGTTTTCCTTACGGAATGCATTATACTCCTACGGACTTTCGGCCTCTCTAATTTATTTTCCTTTGTGGCAATATCCCCTCACAAAGAATTTACTTTTGCATTCATATGCATCATGAGGTCTCTTAGGGACAAAAAATTGTTTCTCTATGTTTTTATTTAAGCCCATTCTACTGAGTCGAGCCGAAGATTTTAACCTTCACCTCCTCAGTTAAAATGTCCTTAAATAGGGGCAGCTGTAAGACCCCAATTTTGACCCTAATATCCCTCATGCAAATCCATCATAGGCATTAGCATTGGGATCATACCTTGGCATCCTCCTTACCCCTCTTTCTTTGGGTTTGTTTTAGGAGAGATCACAAAGCACTTTGTAATTGTATCATACTTGTATTTTATCATTTCACTAACCAAAATACCAAAAATATGTCTTTGCATTTGTCTAACTCTTTTGTAGGAAGGGCATGATCTCATTGATTCATCAAGTTCACATCTAGGGTTTGAGACCCTCATGAACAAAGAGCACAACCAAGAACTGATTCAAGAATGGTTATCAACATCATATATGAGTCCTAGTGTTCTCTACATGTTATATTGATCAAGTTTTCTTCAAGAGCTTGAGGGTGATTTGCCTTGGAAACCCTAGTTTGACTAGGTATCTTGAGTAACTTCTCCAACAATCTATCTCACCAATTGATCAAATTTATCAAGGGATACTTCAAAATTCATCATATTATGCATATATGATCTACCATGAGCCAATAAAGTCAAGATAATTGGAAGTTAGTAAGTTGGTTGATGGTGGTTGGCCAGATGGATTCATTTGATCAAAACTGGGCCTCCCTAAACCCTATCTCCTACAATTTTCACCATATGAAAATGATTACAAGAGCAAACTTACTCTAAGTGACATTCCAAACAACTTTCATGTTGAGACCTAGAGCTATTTTTTCTTGAAAAAGCATTTTCTATGTTGAAACATTATATGTCATTTCGTCTAAACCCTAATTTGAAAGTCAACTTCCCAAGGCCATAACTTGCTCAAGTTTTATGAGATGAAATATTTCCAAGTTTCACAATCAAATTCAATGTGTCTAATTCAACTTTGATGTTTGGAGTGGAAGCTAATTCAACTTTTTTGAGCATGTGATATGAGGTTACATTATAGGTCACTTTTGACCTATACCATTGATCAAGTGATTTTTCCAAACTTCAAAAATGCATAACTCTATCATTTCAAATCCAAATGACATGAAATAGGTGACCATTTTAAAGTTCTTTGAGAGAGCTACAACTTTGACAGCTCAACCATAACCATAGACATAGGTCTCTCACAAGGATAAGGCATCTTCAATTCTAAAGCTCTCTTCTTCACCCAAAGAGTGTAAGCTTCCAAAGCTACACAATTACACGGACCAAGCTCGGATCTTCCTTTCCTATGCACATTATGCCAAGCATGCATAATATTTTGCTTCAAATGTTGGGGATCTTTACCCTCTTGATAGAAAAGACCTTCTAACAAAGTGTTATTAGGTTTGTCTCTCAAGGGGAACCCAAGTTGACGACGAGCCAAATCAAGGTTGTAGTTAATTTCTCCTTGTGTACCAATGAGAGGCACATTAGAGAATTCACCATAACTATCAATAATATCCAAACTACTCAAAGAAGAATCATACCAAACTATATCATCATTAGTGAGAGACATAAGTCTCTGAGACCACCGTAGACATTGTTTGTTCTCCACAAAACAAGCATCTGAGGCAAGTGCAAAATAAACCACTTGTACAGTAGAGGGATACAACAGACAATTGTTCCAGCACCTTTAGAATTCCTTAGATGCAAAGATAAGTACATATCACCCAACAAAGTAGGCACAGGATTCCCAATTAAGAAAAGTGTAATGGCGTTAACATCAATAAAACCGTCAATGTTAGGGAACAAAGCTAATCCATAAATGAGCAACACAAAGATAGCTTCAAAAGCATCCACACTACCGACTTGAGCAAAGGTAGTATCTTCCTTGATGAGGAAATCAGATGGCAACCCAAATAATCCTCCTTTCTTCACCCAATGAGCTTCTATCTCAGACTTCTTCAAGTGAAGAGCTTCAGCAATAATACTAGATCGGGGAATCTCCTCCAATCCACTAAAAGGAACTCTACTAGAAATAGGTATCCCCAAAAGATGAGAATACTCCTCCAAGGTAGGAACAAGCTGATAATCTGGGAAAATGAAACAATGGGAGAGGGGATCATAGAATTGCACTAGCACACTCAAGAGTCCTTCAACCACATCAGCATACAAGATGGATAGAAGCTTCCCATGATGTTGTTTGAAGTCCAAGGGATCTAATATAAAAGATGCTAGCTTCCTTAACTCTTTCAAGTTGGGACATCTGAAACTGTACTTCTTAGTGTTCCTTCGTCCACAATCCATAGTCTGAAAATATTTGCAAATGATACCTTAGTTCCTTGAAATTTTCGTGTGATGAATGTTATGATGCGCTTGAATGCAACAATCACAAATAAGGGATCACACACAAGGTAAACAAACAAAGGTCAAGGGATGAATCAAGTCTTTGTCAAGATCAATCATCCATTTTGGTGGATTATGGTTTACATCTTATCAACACTCAAGTTCCATTTATATTGACAAGACTTGATTGGATCAACCAAGAATCAAGGGTTTTTTGTGAGTCACGAGCATGGAGTCTGGGTAAGAACCATCCCAAAGGAGTGAAATAAGGATAAAAACCGGTAGATCATGTTCTAAAAAGTTCCCAGATTCTTAATTCCATCTATCGGATATTACAGGTTGAGATGACTGACTCATCTACCCATAATATTCTCAAGAGAAACTCGTCTGAGTGTAGTATCGCGTAACAACTGTTATCAAATCTACACTTGAACAGTCTCCGCACTACGTCCTAAATAGGCCAAGAGGGGGTAGATGTTCTACGGTCCTCAGCTTTTCGGACCCAATTAGAGATAGTAATGCCTAACCACAAATACTTGTGTGACATTTCCAAATCCAAAAGAGTTTCCACTGAGCAGACGGGTCTCAAGCTAACTTGTTAAGGACTACTCCACACAAGTTGAACATGACTATACCATCCTCCTATCTTAATTGCACTCAAGTTCGGGTTAGAACTTATCTCACCACTCAGAGATCACCAAGCACAACAAGCAGATCATATCACACATGCATATATACAAACACCACATATATACAAATATATACACACAAAAAGTAGGCTAAACCCACTAGGGACTACTCCCGAGTGGAGTCGCCACTTAATTTTGTAGCGGTAAATTCATGATCATTAAGCTATGGATAAGCTAGATATCAAATAACAAGAGTCGCCACCGCGCTTTTATTGTTCCCAAGGGAAATAGGAAAAAAGTACGAACAAAACCCAAAATTAAGAAGTTTTCAAATAAAAACTAATAAAATGTCAGAGATTACAGGTAAGGGGGTTGGTTACACAGAGGGAAGGTGTTAGCACCCAAAGTGTCCTAGGTACTCCTAGGGAACCCTTTTTGTGTGCATATGTACTTGGTATAAAGTGATGTTTACAAACAAATAGAATGGGGGGATGAGAAAAGAATTCATTAATTATATTTTTGTGTTTGACAAGACCTTCGGTCTTGTGCCTACGTACCAACATAAAAATGAGGCATCAAAACCTCGTAGTTCGTGATATAAATTTCAAAGTGGATCCATTGCTTTTTAACAAAACTTGAGTTTGAAAGGAACAAAGGCCTAAAAATGTTTTGAACGAGTTAGTTCTTTTTTGGATTTTTGAAAGTTTAAGTCAAGTATAATTACATTTATTCACAAGTTTGATTTAAGAAAAGAAGTTTGAAAAATGCAATGGCATAAGGCCAAAGTTTCTATCTTTTTGCAAAGTGGTCAAAGTTTAGAACAATATAATTTTAATCAAAGAAGGTTTTGAAAAAGAGAGGGAGAGATTTTGAAATTAAAGAAAATGGGGAGAAGATGAAGAGACTATCCTATGTATAAAATTAAAAGTTTAGAGTTGAAAAGATATAACCAAATGGGTAGCAATCCAATAGACAAGAATGTCAATAGAAACCCAGAATTTCCTTGGAATTTTAGAATCAAGCAACGCACAAATGCACAATTATATTATCTTGAAGAGCAAAGGCATCAAATAAAGATGGTCACATCCAAGATTATCCATTCCATGATCTTCTTCAAGGTAGCCCATGTAATAGATGAATTTCATAAGTCACAGGTTCAAAATAACAGCTTCACAATGATCATGTTACAGATGAACTTAGAGAGATCTAGAATGATGTATCAGATGAAGTCTCAAATTGCAAGCACTTGGTTTCTCAATAAGTTGGCATTGGCAAGTCCTTTAGCATAGAGATGTTGCCAAAATTCTAAGTCCATTTGTCCAAGATCAAGCCAACAGTCCATACAAAAGTTTTTTTTAGGGTTTTTGTTGTTATTATGTACATTAATGGTCAAAGACCACACAAGCAAGCAAAGTATACACAAACAAAATATATCGCACAATATGGTCTAAGTGGACAAAGTGAAAATTGCATTAACATAAACAATTAGAATGATATGAACAATGGCAAATGTATAAAAGCTAGAATTAAATGGCATTAAAGTAAAGGGCTTGAAATTAAAAGTTAGTAGTTAATAGGTTAGAAGTTAGTATTGTTTTGTTTTTGCTTTTCATTTTAAGACATTCTTTGGAGAACACTCAACCCACTTATCACAAGCATGGATCCTTGAACCAAGATATCTTCCAAAGGAAGGAAAAAGGCCAAGTTTCCACATAATACCATGAAAGAGGGGAGACTTACAATCTCACTAACTAGAATGCTTATGCCTTTTATGTCATAAATTTAGCGCTATGTTAAGCAATCGTAATTGGACTTATGTAGAAGTCACAACTATTTGAGGTCGGGCAATAGAATTTTGGTGTCAATGCATGTTAGAGACATAGTATAATCGACTATGCTCATGAAACATACCACGCACAAAAAGAATATGCAAAAGGTGTGGCCTAATATCATCCATACTCATGTTAATTTTTCAATCAACTTGCCTTAGGATTTTGAGATATCATATGCCAAATGGAATGAATGAATGAAGAAGGGGAAGGAGTGTTGGTGTAAGCCCTAGAGGCCAATACTTTTGGTACTTGTATCGAATTATTTATTAATAATAAAAGGCTTTTTCTTTATTATGTTTGTTTAATAAAGTCCCTAGGATAGCTAGTCCGTTTAATGTATCAAGTATGACTTAATCATGAGATCACATTAAACATAAGGACACTATTCTTAAAGTATCCGTAGTCGAGCTTTATTGTGAAGTGGGATAATATTAAAGCATAAAGACTATTATGTATAGAGACTGATGATCACATCTCATGGATCATGGATAAGGAGTTATCAAGTCTTAAACATGGGTATGAATATTAAGAGTAATATTTATACTGGATTGACCCGCTATGAGAATACTATATAGAATGTTATGCAAAGTGTCATAAGTTATTCTCGTGGTGATAATGGTGTATACCACCCTTCGACCTGAAACCACTATGGACCCTAGATGTAGAGTCGAGTGCCTTGTTGCTGATCAAACATTGTCCGTAACTGGATGACCATAAAGACGGTTGATGGGTACTCCACCAAGCATGCTAAGGGACATGAGAACCTAGATGGAATTTGCCCATCCTGCGTAACAGGATAAATGTCTATGGGCCTAATATTTAACTGGACAAGGATGACACGGTCTATGCCTTGTGTTCAATATATACATAAGGGCAAAAGGGTAATTATACACATAAGTATTATCACAAAAGGATTTGTCAGATCACATGACATTTTCGTGTCTTGGGTAGCAGTGATGTGTTTCTAGATACCGCTTACTGTTTATTATGTTAAATACGTGATTTAATATAATTGCCAATGCTGCGAAAACCTACAAGGTCACACACAAAAGACGAATTGATGAGAGATAGAGTAACTAAGGAACACCGTAAGGTACGGTGCACTTAAGTGAATTGTAGAACATCGTAAGATACAGTGTACTTAAGTAGAATACGAAATATGGTAAGGTACCACGCACTTAAGTGATTTTGGCATATTATAAGATATGGGCCACATACACTTAAGTGGGCTTTTTAGCTTATAGCCCACTCAAGTGGTTCTATAAATAGAACCCTTGTGCAGAAGCATTTGTGCAGTTTCATTTTTTGTTTCTCTCTCTCTCTCTCACTCAAAGCCTTCATTCGTAGCAGCTAGCACTGAGATTGAAGGAATCCGTTCGTGTGGACTGAGTAGAGGCATTGTCATCGTTCAACGTTCGTGATCGCTCCGTAGATCTGCATCAAAGGTTTCAATCATCATAAGAGGTAACAATTCTATCACTGATCATGCTCATTCGTAAGGATCACTAAAGGAGAAAATTTTAAATTCCGCTGCGTTTTGGATCGCCCTTCTCCTTTAGTGGTATCAGAGCCACTTACGAAACCATGCATCTGATAGCTGTTTATTTTCTATATTAATATGATTAAAAGACAAAACGAATCAAAGAATAAACGAGTAATTAAATTTGGCATCATGTGTGTACGATTTGGTTGATTGATGTTGACTATGCTTCGGAATCCGACATTAGTATGGTGAAGCAGTGATACATCGATCGTCCATAGGTTACGCAATTGAGATTGATCAAGTTATATATATGATATAAATAATCCTATTGCAAAATACTGTATATATGATATACTATTTCTGTTTCGTTCATTCAAACACTTAATGGTTGTTTTCCTTTGAGCGATCAATGGTCATTTGCTTCGGAATCCGACATTAGTATGGTGAAGCAATGACCTGTTGATCAATCATACTGAATCAACAATCGAGGTGTGTTTGACGGTCTGAAATTGGTGCATTAGGATTAGTGACGACACAAGGGTTGTGTTGTCAAAGAGTTGTGAATTGAGGGCTTGTTGGATCACGTATGTTGACTATTTCAAAAGCGCTGATTTTGGCCGCGTGACGTTCGTCATGGGCATGTGACGGTCGTAACAAGCTGGACGTGACGGTCGTAACATGCTTTGTGATGGTCGTCACATTCACATTGTTAGATCACGTCTGTTGACTGTTTCAAAAGCGCTGATTTTGGCCGCGCGACGTTTGTCATGGGCCTGTGACGGTCGTAACAAGTTGGACGTGACGATCGTAACATGCTTTGTGACGGTCGTCAGATTCACAGAGTCAATATTCTCGGTTTTTCTATTTTGTGACTGCACAAGAGTTGTGTTGATGCAAAAACGACCATTAAAATTTTCGGCGTCGGGCGCTGTCCCTGCAACCCCGCAAGGGGCGCTGCCCCCTCGAACCCCGTCCGTTGACCGGGCAGCGGAAACCCCGTTCCCGCTGACCGGGCAGCGGACCCCCGGCTAACTCTGCGTAGTGTGATTGGTCGTCGAAATTTAATTTGGTTTTAATTAATTAAAAGAATTCAAAATTAATAATAATAATAATAATGTGTTTATTATTATTGTCTTGTGGTGATAGGTTATGGCCTTAGTTTTCCTTCATTTTGTTTTGGGATTTTAAAATACGACCTGCGTGTCGTGCCTCTCTTTTTCTCTTAATGTAACTTCTTTTCTCATCCCACTCCCTCGTATGTAAAACGAGTTTCTTTTATGTAATGTAATGTTATGAAGAAAGAGAAGAATTCAATATCAAAGGAGGACAACCTTGAAGATCTTGCTTGGAGAAGCTTAGATCGTTATTAGGTTAGCTTAGGTTCTTTCATTGGCTTGGGAGAACAATTGCGCTAGGGGCCATAGTTGTTTCATTATGTATGTTGATGCATGTGAATGTATGTTGATGCATGTGAGAGACGATTTATAGGATAAATAAGCCGGTGAGATCAGAACAATTGCAATCCCCTCAAATTAGATATTAAGTTTATGCTTTCTAAGTTTTAGCACTCATCAAGACTAGTATCAGATAATGTAGGTTTCTCCTACGCGAGGTGCATGTTCTATATTAGTAAGGTGTGATGGGATAATTGTAATATCCAATTGCTAAAACAATGGGTCAAACTTAACTAAACAAATTATAATAAGATTATATGTGTTTAGAAGCAAGAGTTGGAAATGATCCATGTGATGGATTGGAATAAGGAGTTATTCACCCAACTAAAATATTCGAGAGTTGTATTAGATACAATTGGAAGGAGTTCCTACCTAAATAACCTAGTTTTGTGTAATCCGCCTACGCGGACTTAAAACAAAGTGAAATGTGGATCTCGACCCACTAGAAAATCTTCCAACGGGATTTTCCGAATCAAATGGTGAGGGTCATTTGTTTTGAGTAAAATAGTGAGAACATATTTAATTAAAGGCCTAATTAAATATGTTATTGATACTTACATTTTCATGTAGATTACCATGACAACAAACACCTCTAACAACATTTTACGATCAATCCTTGACAAGGAAAAATTATCTGGGAATTTTTTTTTGGATTGACACCGAAATATGAGGATTATCCTCAAACATGATAGAAAGTTGTATGTCTTGGAGAAACCTGTTCCTCCTAGTTCTGCAGCTAAGGCAGAAAGAGATGCTTATAAGAAGCATGTCGATGATGTCAATGAAACTTCTTGTCTTATGCTAGCTACAATGAACTCTGAGTTGCAAAAGCAACATGAGAACATGGCAGCGTTCGATATGATCGAACACCTGAAGATGCTCTATCATGAGCAAGCAAGGCATGAAAGGTTTGAAGTTTCAAAAGCCCTTTTTAAGGCAAGTTAGCTGAGGGAGCCCCTGTAGGTCCCCATGTGTTCAAGATGATTGGGTATGTGGAAAACCTTGAAAGGTTGGGTTTTTCTCTCGGAAAGGAACTTGCGACTGATTTGATCTTGCAATCGTTGCCAGATAGGTTCAGTCAATTTGTCCTAAATTTAAATATGAATGATATGGACAAATCTTTTCCTTAACTGCTAGCCATGTTAAGAACTGCTGAGCAGAATCTGAAGTCAAAAGGGAAGTCCATTCTGATGATTGGAAATGGAAAGAGACAGAACAAAAGACCCACCAAGCAGGGTGATAAAGGGAAAGGCAAGGAAGTTGCCAAACCCAGACCCACATAAATGAGAAACGCATTTCCAAACTCCATAAAGATGGACTCTTGGACTCCTTTTGATTATGAATCATATGAGACATGTAGATCTTGTTTAATTGGAAAGATGACAAAGTCTCCATTCACCGGAAAAGGTGAAAGAGCGAATGATCATTTGGGCCTCATACATACTGATGTATGCGGACCACTGAACATACCAGCCAGAGGAGGTTTTCAGTACTTTATCATATTTACTGATGATTTCAGTACATAGGTTATGTGTATTTAATGAAACACAAATCAGAGTCCTTTGAAAAGTTCAAGGAATTCAAGAATGAAGTACAAAACCAACTAGGTAAGAATATTAAAACTCTTCGATCAGATCGAGGTGGTGAGTATTTAAGCCTAGAGTTTGATGACCATCTGAAAGAGTGTGAGATCCTATCCCAACTTACTCCTCCTGGAACACCCCATTGGAATGGTGTATCTGAGAGAAGAAATCGAACCCTGTTAGACATGGTCCGATCCATGATGAGTCATGCCAATATTCCAAACTCCTTTTGGGGACATGCACTACGGACAGCAGCTTACACACTTAACCGCGTTCCATCCAAAAAGGTTGAGAAGACACCATATCAGATATGGAGTGGTAAGAAACCACATATGTCTTACATGAAGATTTGGGGTTGCGAAGTTTATGTGAAACGAAAAATTTCAACTAAGCTTGAGCCCAAATCTGACATGCTTATTTGTGGGATATCCTAAAGAAACAAGAGGGTATTACTTCTACAATCCTTCTGAGGGCAAAGTGTTTGTCGCTCGAACTGGAGTTTTCCTAGAAAAGGATTTTATTTCCAAAGGAATCGGTGGGAGGAAAGTAGAGCTTGAAGAAATTCAAGAATCACAAAGCATTGATACACCTATGGAGGAATTATAGCAGGAAACACAAGTAGTTGTGGAAGAGCAACCTGCTCAAGTAGAACAAGACCAACGTAGGTCAGGCAGGATACGTCACCTACTTGAGAGATATGGATATCACATAACTGATCAAGGTGATGTATTACTCATAGATCAAGATGAGCCTGTGACCTACCAAGAGGCCATAACTGGTCCCGAGTCTGATAAATGGCTAGAAGCCATGAAATCTGAAATGGATTCCATGTACACAAACCAAGTTTGGACCTTGGTAGAACCTCCTGTAGGTGTTAACCCTATAGGGTGCAAGTGGGTCTTCAAAAAGAAGACTGACATGGATGGTTAGGTACATACCTATAAGGCAAGACTGGTTGTAAAAGGATATAAACAAATTCATGGGGTTGACTATGATGAAACCTTTTCACCAGTTGCAATGCTTAAATCTGTTCGGATTTTACTTGCTATCGCTGCATATCATGATTATGAAATATGGTAGATGGATGTCAAAACTGCTTTCCTTAATGGGAATCTTCTTGAGGATGTGTACATGACACAGCCTGAAGGATTTGACATACCAGAAGAAGCCCAAAAGATATGTACGTTACAAAGATCAATCTATGGATTGAAGCAAGCTTCCAGAAGCTAGAATCTTCGTTTTAATGAAACAGTAAAATAATATGGATTCATCAAGAATGAAGATGAGCCTTGTGTCTACAAGAAGGTTAGTGGGAGCATGATCGTTTTCCTGGTATTATATGTAGATGACATATTACTCATTGGAAATGATGTCCCTACCCTGCAACAAGTAAAGTCTTAGTTGGGGAAATGCTTTTCTATGAAGGACCTAGGTGAAGCAACCTATATATTACAAATCAGAATCTATAGAGATAGATCACAAAACTGCTTGGCCTAAGTCAGAGTACATACATAGGCTAAGTGTTGAGACGCTTTAATATGCATGATTCCAAGAAAGGATTCATACCTATGCAACATGGCCTGCGTCTATCTAAAACATAATCCCCTTCAACTAAGGAAAAAAAGGATCGCATGAATAAGATTCCATATGCATCTGCAATAGGATCTATCATGTATGCCATGTTATGTACTCGACCAGATGTCTCGTATGCTTTAAGTGCAACGAGTAGGTACCAATCTGAACCTGGTGATGCTCATTGGGCAGCTGTCAAGAATATCCTTAAGTATTTGAGAAGGACTAAGGACTCATTCTTGATATATGGAGGTCAGGAAGAGCTGGCTGTAATTGGATACACCGATGCTAGCTTCCAGACAGATAAGGATGACTTTAGATCGCAATCTGGTTATGCGTTTTGCTTAAATGGTGGCATTGTGAGCTGGAAAAGTTCAAAGCAAGATACAGTTGTTCATTCTACAACCGAGGTCGAGTATATTGCTGCCTCAAGTGCAGCAAAGGAAGTTGTTTGGATAAAAAAGTTCATTAGTGAACTTGGTATGGTTCCTAGCATTGTGGATCTCATTGGTCTCTATTTTGATAACAATGGTGCTATCGCACAAGCTAAGGAGCCTAGATCTCACCAACGATCCAAACACATACTTAGACGTTATCACCTCATTCGAGAGATAATAGATAGAGGAGATGTGAAAATATGCAGAGTAACTACAGTTGACAATATCGTTGACCCACTGACAAAGCCTCTTGCACAGCAGAAGCATGATGGACATACTATATCTATGGGCATTAGGGGTATGCCTGATTGGCTCTAGAGCTAGTGGGAGATTGTTGGTGTAAGCCCTAGAGGCCAATACTTTTGGTACTTGTATCGAATTATTTATTAATAATAAAAGGCTTTTTCTTTATTATGTTTGTTTAATAAAGTCCCTAGGATAGCTAGTCCGTTTAATGTATCAAGTATGACTTAATCATGAGATCACATTAAACATAAGGACATTATTCTTAAAGTATCCGTAGTCGAGCTTTATTGTGAAGTGGGATAATATTAAAGCATAAAGACTATTATGTATATAGACTGATGATCACATCTCATGGATCATGGATAAGGAGTTATCAAGTCTTAAACATGGGTATGAATATTAAGAGTAATATTTATACTGGATTGACCCGCTATGAGAATACTATATAGAATGTTATGCAAAGTGTCATAAGTTATTCTCGTGGTGATAATGGTGTATACCACCCTTCGACCTGAAACCACTATGGACCCTAGATGTAGAGTCGAGTGCCTTGTTGCTGATCAAACATTGTCCGTAACTGGATGACCATAAAGACGGTTGATGGGTACTCCACCAAGCATGCTAAGGGACATGAGAACCTAGATGGAATTTGCCCATCCTGCGTAACAGGATAAATATCTATGGGCCCAATATTTAACTGGACAAGGATGACACAGTCTATGCCTTGTGTTCAATATAGACATAAGGGCAAAAGGGTAATTATACACATAAATATTATCACAGAAGGATTTGTCAGATCACATGACATTTTTGTGTCTTGGGTAGCAGTGATGTGTTGCTAGATACCGCTCATTGTTTATTATGTTAAATATGTGATTTAATATAATTGCCAATGCCGTGAAAACCTACAGGGCCACACACAAAGGACGGATTGATGAGAGATAGAGTAACTAAGGAACACCATAAGGTACGGTGCACTTAAGTGAATTGTAGAACATCGTAAGGTACGGTGTCCTTAAGTAGATTACGAAATATGGTAAGGTACCACGTGCTTAAGTGATTTTGGCATATTATAAGATATGGGCCACATACACTTAAGTGGGCTTTTTAGCTTATAGCCCATACAAGTGGTTCTATAAATAGAACCCTTGTGCATAAGCATTTATGCAGTTGCATTTTTCATTTCTCTCTCTCTCTCTCTCTCTCTCTCTCTCTCACTCAAAGCCTTCATTCGTAGCAGCTAGCACTGAGATTGAAGGAATCCGTTCGTGTGGACTGAGTAGAGGCATTTTCATCATTTAACGTTCGTGATCGCTCCGTAGATCTGCATCAAAGGTTTCAATCGTCACAAGAGGTAACAATTCTATCAGTAATCATGCTTATTCGTAAGGATCACTAAAGGAGAAAATTTTAAATTCCGCTGCATTTTGGATCGCCCTTCTCCTTCAAGGAGATGAAGTGGGAGGGGAATAAATGAAAACACAAATTGATCAAAGGAGGATTTTTACCAAATTAATATCATTCATTCATTTTGGAAGATGGAATATACATTCCATCAATCCCCTAAATCTAATTATATTAATTTGACAAAGTCAAATCAACCTTGATCAAGGCCCAACAACAATAATCAAACTCAAACAAGTCATCACAATTGGCCAACAAATTTATTTGGCACTTATTCAAATTAAAAAATACTAAAATAAGGCATTTAAATTAAATATGGTTTGTCCAATTCCTAAAACCTCATCAAAACACCAAAGAAATGGCCATGAGATTAATCATAGGTCAAACAAGGTCAAAGGACTTTGGAGAAAAAATTCATAATTTTTGGACATTTAAAAGTATTTTTAAACAATTAAAAACAAATGCAAAATCAATTAAATCATGAAAAATATTAATAATGATCCAAAAAATAATTTTAATTCAGAATATGAAAGAGGAAATTTTTTGAAATTTTTTGGTGAAACTCCCATATTTTTTGGATCAATATTAAAATAATATGAATTAATGAAAATAAAAGGATTAAAATGAAAACTAAATGATCAGAAAAAACGCGGACCACTTGATCTCCCTCATCAATTGAGGTGGCAGATCAAGTGGTCACAAGCGCGCAATCCACGATACGCCTGAGTCAGCGCGCCACAGGAAAGGTAATTCAAACCAACGCACGAGATTATTTCATTTCAAATGGATCATGTGGCTTTAAACACGCCAACTCACCACCGGAGCTACATCTAAGATCTCCTTCTCAAGCGAGCCTCGTCGGACTGGTTCAGTCATAACCATCACCAAAATTAAAAAGAAGGGCATGGTTTCAAAGTAAAAATGGCACTGAGCACGAATCTGACCTCAATTTATCCTAACTCCAAGTATATTGAGAGATACATGGAGTTGAAATTTGAGGTACATGAATTGAGTTGCTTCGATTTGGCCTCAAAGCAACTCAATATTCTTGCCTACATTGGTAGGACTTCAGACAACCAAAGAATCAAGAGAATTGAGCAAGATTGAGAGAGAATCGAAGAGATTAAAATTTCTAGAAAATACCTTCAATGTAGGTCTGGATTCAGCTGCTCTTGCCGTGGCTTGTGCTTGATCTCACTCCAAATGCTTGCAGGAGAAGAATTGAATGCTCAAAAGGTCTTGGATCCCTGGAGTTTTGAATCTCAAAACAATGAGAATTCAAACTCAATTTCAAGTGAAATTCTCAGGATTATCCTTTGGAATGAGAGCGTTAGAGGTTTGGGATCAAAGATGGCGCGAATGTGTATGAAATTCTGAGCATATGGAGCTCTATTTATAGCCAATTCAATTGATATTTGCACACTTGAAGTGAACTTCCAAAATTAGCAATGTGTGATGCATGAGTGCATAGGCATGTGCAGGCCCATGAAATCACTCCATCTGATCCATAATTGAGTGTAAGCAAGGCTGAAATCATGTTGGAATGCTAGGCAATTGTGCATGGATGTTTGAAGTTCAATCTTGCCAAATGATGATACCATGTTCAAGCCATGTGCAGCCTATTCATTTCTTGTCCAAAATGAATGAACTTAGACTTTTTGGAAAGGTTAGATCAAGAGGAACAACTTTCATGTTCAACACGTTTCCATTTGAATCTTGTATCATGATGAATTTTGAGGTGGAAGTTTGGAAATTTTAACATATTGAAAAAATTTCTAAGTGTCAAGCCATATGTCTTATTATTCCACCTTGCTTAACTTTTTATTTGAGCTTCAAATGAGAAACGTGTCTTCATCAAAGTTATATCTATTTCAAAGACCTTCAAAATGGTCACCAATTTCATGTCATTTGGATTTTAAATGATAGAGTTATGCATTTTTGAAGTTTGGAAAAATCACTTGATCAATTGTATAGGTCAAGAGTGACCTATAATGTAACCTCATATCACATGCTCATAAAAGTTGAATTAGCTCTCACTCCAAACATTAAAGTTGAAGTAGACTCACTTAATTTGATTTTACAACTTTTAAATCTTTCATCTCATAAAAATTGAGCAAGTTATGGCCTTGGGAAGTTGACTTTCAAATTAGAGTTTAGACAAAATGATCTATAATGTTTCAACATAGAAAATGATTTTCCAAGCAAAACTAGCTCTAGGTATAAACATGAAAGTTTTTTGTAATGTCATTTAGAGTAGGTTTTATCTTGGAATAATTTTCATATGGTGAAAATGTTAGGAGATAGGGTCTAGGGAGACCCAGTTTTGATCAGATGAATTCATCTGGCCAACCACCACCAACCAACTTGCTAATCTTCAATTCTCTTGACTTTCTAGGCTCATGGTAGATCATATATGAATAAGATGATGAATTTTGAAGTGTACCTTTAGAAATTTGATCAATTGGTGAGATAGCTTATTGGAGAAGTTACTCAAGATACCCAGTCAAACTAGGGTTTCCGAGGCAAATCACCCTCAAACTCTTGAAGAAAACTTGATCAATATAACATGTAGAGATCATTGGGACTCATATATGATGTTTATTACCATCCTTGAATCAATCCATGGTTGTGCTCTTTGTCATGAGGGTCTCAAACCCTAGATGTGAACTTGATAGATCAATGGAGATCATGCCCTACCTACAAAAGAGTTAGGAAAATGCAAAGACATATTTTTGGTATTTTGGTTAGTGAAATGATAAAATAAAAGTATGATACAATCACATAGTGCTTGGTGATTTGTCCCAAAACAAACCCAATGAAAAAGGGGTAAGGTGGATGCCAAGGTATGATCCCAATGCTAATGCATATGATGGAATTGCATGAGGGATCTTAGGGTCAAAATTGGGGTCTTACAATCTGCAACTGTCTATTTTATTGAACTTCATTTTGCATCGATTATTTTAGTTCATTTTATTTTTTCGCACGTTTGTACGTTCAGTTTTTATTCATGAAATAAAAAACCCTAATACACCAGTATAAAGGATTACTACTATTAGCCAGTATGGAGAGAGGCTCACCACCCCATACCTCTTGATTCACTCTCTCACCATTTGATATTCATTCAAAAAAAAGGAAAAACCTAAACTGAAAAGCAGTCTGACACATTTTTTCCTTCTATTCCCTCACACGATAAACTCACCTCAAAACTCTCATACACCAATCTCTCTCCATCACTCCATATCCAACATAAACCCACCTTTATTTTCCTTCCTCCACCATTTTCAGCTTACTCTACCTCCTGCTTCCACTTCAAACACATTTCTGATACAACCCTTACACCCTTGCTTCTGTTTCACCACTAACCGTTGTGACACTCTCACTAGCCACCACCACCATCTTATTTCCTCATGTTCGCACTCCCTCTGATCTCATTCTACACCATCAAACACGCACTGGACACCACCATACAATCTCAAAACGTGACCTTCATCATACTCTCTATCATGCATCAAAACAACCACATGTCACTGTGTTTCACCTTCTCGCAAAATAATAAACAACAACATATCTTTTTCTGCCTCAACAACAACAGGCGCAACTTGTCAGTGCCAATAAAGGTTATACTCTTTGGATCGGTGTTTTACAATATTAGGTGGATGAGATTTATCTCTACCAATGTTTCTCTAACATAAGTGAGTTTGGATCTATTAAAGTCATTTGTAATCACACAAAATGGGTATGGCATGGTGAAGTGACAAAAAAGAGACATTTGTCACATATAGTTGAAAATGATGAGTTTATGAATGATACTCTAGAAGACATGATTCGTGATATTGGAGTAGATGCTTTCAAGAAAGCTAATATGGTAGATACTTTGCAAAGAGACATGGAAGATTCATTGTATCTGGGATGTAAAAGTTTTACAAGAATGTCATTTGTGTTAAGACTATTTAATCTTAAGGAAATAGGTGGGTGGACGGATAAAAGTTTCACTGAATTGCTTGAATTGTTGAAAGAAATGCTTCTCGAAGGTAACACGTTGTCGAACCATAGTTATGAGGCCAAGAAGATATTGTGTGCAATGGGTTTGGACTATGTCAAAATATATGCAAGTAGTAATGATTTCATCTTATATAGGAAAGAGTTTGAAAACTTGAAGGTTTGCCTGAGGTGTGGGGAGTCACAATACAATCAGAAGGATAATGGTGTTGATGACGATGATAGTGTAACTAGTAAGGGTGCTCCTTCCAAGGTGATGTGGTACCTACCGATAATTCCAAGGTTCAGGAGATTGTTTTCTAATCTTAATGACGCAAAGAATACTAGATAGCATCTAGATGAAATAGTGTGTGATGGAAAAATTTGCCATGTAGTTGATTCATTGCAATTGAAGAAAATTGATTCCTTGTTTCTAGATTTTTTTCCCTTGAACTGAGGAACCTTAGGCTTGGACTTTCTACTGATGGAATGAATCCTTTTGTTAATTTGAGTACCAACCATACATCATAGCCTGTTCTTCTCATAATTTAGAACTTATCTCCATGGTTGTGCATGAAAGGCAAGTATATGATGCTATAAATAATGATTTTGGGTCTAACACAACTCGGGAACAACATATATGTTTATTTAATGCCATTGATTGAAGATTTAATACTTTTGTGGGAGAAAGGTGTTGAGGTTGATGATTTGTATATATGTGATAACTTTAAGTTGTGTGTCATGTTGCTTTGCACAATCAATGACTTTCCTGCATACGGTAAATTGTCTTGGTACAACGTCATGGGACATAAAGCGCGTCCTATATGTGAAATTGATACATCTCACCGCCAATTGAAAAAAGGAAAAAAGACAGTTTATCTTGGGCATCGAAAATTTCAAAGACTTAATCATCCATATCGTAAATTACAGAAGACATTTAATGGAGAGCAGAAGTTTGATATCGCTCCAAAGCCCTTAATCGGTAGAGAAGTTTATAAAAGACACCAACACATTATTGTTGTCTTTGGAAAGAAACAAAAGAAGCCCTTGGAGAAAAATATTTGGAAAAAAATATCGGCGTTCTTTGAACTTTCATACTGGTCTAGTCTTGACGTAAGATATTGTCTTGATGTGATGCATGTGGAGAAAAATGTGTGTGATAGTTTGATTGGAACACTTCTCAAAATTAAAGGCAAGACAAAAGATAATAAGAAATCCCACGAAGATAGAGTTGTGATGGGTATACGACAATATTTTTCTCCTAAAGAAATAGGAAATATAAGTTATTTTCCCCCTACATGTCACACTTTGTCTAAAAAAGAAAAAAAAGTTTTTGCGAATGTTTGCAGGGTATCAAAATTCCCCAATGGTACTTATCAAATGTGAAGAAACCTGTGTCAATGAATGATATCAAGTTAGTTGGCTTAAAATCTCATGATTTTCATGTCTTTATGCAACAACTTCTACCATTGGTTATTCGTGTCATTTTACCAAGAAATGTAAGGGTAACTATATCCAGATTGTGCTTATTATTTAATGTTATATGTAATAAAGTTATTGATCCTGAAAATTTAGATGACTTGGAGCATGAAGCTTCAATTATCTTGTGTCAATTAGATATGTTTTTCCCTCGATCATTATTTGACATTATGGTTCACTTAGTTGTTCGTCTAGTAAGGAGATTAGAATTTGTGGTCCGGTTTATTTACGATGGATGTATCTGGTAGAGCGTTACACGAAGATTTTAAAAGGGTACACAAAAAATCATCATCCTCCATAAGCTTCGATTATAGAAAGGTACATCACAGAAAAAGCTATTGAGTTTTGTACAAACTATTTGCAGAAGCGAACTCTATGGGAATTCCTGAGTCTGATCATGTTGGATGTTATGATGGTAGAAGTATTCAAGGTTTAAATGTTAAGACATTTGACCAAAAAGTAGTTCTTCAAACACATTTATATATATTGAATAACCTTAGTGAAGTTCAACCTTACTTGACCTCTCACAAAAGTCTTATAAAGGAAACATTCCCCCGGGTGAATGAAAAATGATTGTTGACAGAGCATAACAAAACTTTCATAAATTGATTTAATAAAAGTATTTCTAAAGAGATTAGCTCATCAGATACAATTAAATGGTTGTCATGTATGCCTAAGTTTAATGTAATTACTTGGAGAGCACACAACATTACTAAATATTCTTTATGTACAAAATCAAAGGATTATTGTAGCACCATGCAAAATAATGGGGTTATGGTTGAGGTTGAATCCATTTACTTTTCTAGTTCCAAAGATAACAATAGTGTACTAGCATCTAAAGCGTATTTTGGGGTCATTGAGAAGATTTTGAATATTGACAATGTTGCTTTTAAAGTGTCTATATTTAAGTGCAAGTGGTTTAACAGTAACAATGATGTAGAAACTAATGAATTATGATTCAAACGGACTGATCTTCGAAAGGCAACTTATAGGAATGAACCATCATGGCAATCCAAGCAAAATAAGTTTTTCATGTCACTGATCCTGCTAGCACTAGATGGTCAATTGTTCTTCAACAAAAACATCTTCTTGATAGTACTGATGAAAATCAAGATTTTAACTATGATGTTAACTTTAACCATGTGGCATGTCATGTCAGCGTATTCCTAATGACTACTGTGTGTAAGTCCAATCACTAGAAATTTTTATATGGGGTGTCATATAGTATTTAGTTAATAGACTTTAACAAGAGAGGCCACAAATATGGACGAAAAATATTAAAAGAATCATTATTTAAAATAAAAAAATTTAGAAATTAAAATTGAACTATGTTATATTTAGGAGATATATGACCTATTTAACCCAAAAATAAATAAAATATATACGTTTATATTCTCTCTAAGTGTTGATTAATGTGGTCAAATATATACTTTTTTGTAAACGTTTTGGAAAAGTACTTTAGCATAAAGTGATTTTTTTTAAAATAACCAACATTTTCAAAAATAATTCCAAAATAACAAATTTTTCAAAACAAATTCCAAAATAACCACATTTAAAAAAAGATGCGCCAGATGAACTGGCACATCCGTTTGTACCAAAGAGCAGACGCCTAAGGCCTTGGTGCCTGCATTGGAAGCCTCATGAGGAGGCGCCAATGCCCTTGGCTCCTGCATTGAGCCTCATTGTAAGAATAAAGTTGGTTCTACAATGTATCTCTAAGATTTTGATGATAATAAAGGATGAAACAAAAATGGTACTCTAACGAAATTTTTGTTAAGTATGCAGGACTCTGATCAAACATCAGATAGAAAAATACATCAGATACAGAATTCAACTATCTGACTCTGATCAACGCAGTTACAAGCGCAACAGAAAGAACTCACGAACTCTGGTAAAGAAAACTGAATCCAGACTCTGAATCTAAAGAAGTCAATAGCATAGAGAAACTCTGATGTGGTCAGATATAATCAACCTCTGACGTTTAAACTCTGATTTACCAAGACTCTGATACAGATTCACCAGTTCAGAACACGTAACCGAAAAGAAATCTGGTTTTGGAAAGAAATTATTCCTAGAAGGAAATAATGAGGTGCACAAAACTGTTTTAGAAAGAAACAAGAAGAGTAATGACAATAAACATTCTTCAATGACCAAGATCCTAGCATCACTCCAACGGTTCTTCCCAACGCCTATATAAAGGACTGAATACTTCACAAGAAGATACACATGAGACACACAAGAATACAAAAACTCTCATTCATTCTCTCTCATTTTTCACGAGCTGTTGCTCTTACGTGAAAAGCTATTATTCTTATAATTTTGTAATATTTGCTTTTTGTTAGAAGCACATTGCATTACAAATCATATTTTTGCTAAGATATTTCCTCAAGTGACTCTGTGCAATCTGAATACTTGAGAAGGCTAAGGGATTATTCTCTTAGGCAGTTGTTTGTGTAATCTCTCAAGATTAGTGGATTAAGACCTTTTTGAAGGGGAAATCACCTTGGCAGGATGGATTGGAGTAGCTTTGAATTTCAAGCGAACCAATATAAAATTCTGTGTCATATTCCTTTTTATTCTTTGTGTGTCTGATATGTCAAAAAGTTTTTATTTCTAAAAACAATTCAAACCCCTTTTCTTGTTTTTCTCTACCTTCAATTGGTATTAGAGCTCCGGCTCTGTTATTGATTTTCTAATCAGACACTTAACAGTGAAGAGAGATCCAGCGTGAGAAAAATACCATGGCCAACACCAATTAAAGAGAGAGTTACAATGCTAAACCTCCAATCTTTGATGGAGAAAAATTTGATTATTGGAAAGATAGAATTGAAAGTTTCTTTCTGGGCTACGACGTTGATCTATGGGATATAGTCACAATTGGCTACACTCCACCTGTGACTGACGCTGGCGTTGCCATCCCCAGAAGCAAAATGATAGATGATCAGAAGTGTGAATTCAAAAACTATCACAAAGCCAGAACGATACTACTAAATGCCATTTCCTACAATGAATATGAAAAGATCACCAACAGGGATACAACTAAAGAAATGCTTGACTCCCTGAGGATGACTCACGAAGGAAATTCTCAAGTCAAAGAGACAAAGGCTCTAGCTCTATTCAAAAATATAAAGCCTTCAAAATGGAGGACGATGAAGCTGTAGAGGTAATGTTCTCCAGATTTCAAATCTTAATTGCTGGTCTCAAAGTGCTGGACAAAGGCTACACAACTGCAGATCATGTCAAAAAGATTGTTAGAAGCTTGCCAAAGAAATGGAAACCCATGGTCACAACTCTAAAGTTATCAAAAGATCTGAACAACATCAGCCTTGAGGAACTCGTAAGTTCATTCAGAAGCCACGAGATAGAACTGGAGGAATATGAGCCTCAAAAGAAGATCAAGTATGTAGCACTAAAGTCCTGATCAGAAAGACGCAAGCCAGAAAGAAACAAAGCCTTCCAAGCTGAAGAGGAAGACAATGACGACTCTGAAAAAGAAGACTCTGACGATGAAGAAGAGTTATCCCTTTTGACCAGAAGTGTTAAACAACTCTAGAGAAAAAGGAATAATAACTTCAGAAGGCCAAGACCCAACGGAGATCGCTCAGAATCAACTTCCAGAGGTAAGTCAAACAAAGAAATAACATGCTATGAATGTAAGGAAACATGTCATTACAAAAACGAATGTCCCAAGTTGAAGAAAGAAAGCTCCATAATAGAGAATTTCAAGAAAAGTTCATTCAGAACTTAAAAGGGACCGATGGCCACCTAGGACGATAGTGGATCTGATTCATCTGAATCAGACTCTGAAGAATAGGAAAATGTTGCACTCATGGCTATCACCTCCAGAAATACATCAGATGGAGAATCTGACTCTGAAGAGGTATTTTCTGATCTTTCTCGCTCTGACCTTGAATCATGCCTTTCTAAAACTCTAACCTCATATCAGAAACTTAAACAAAAATTTAAGGCTTTAAAAGGAGTTCTTGAAAGAACTATCAAAGAATGTGATAAGCTTGAGATAACTGCTTCAGAACTAAAAGATGAAAATCAAACTTTGATAAAAGAAAGAGACTCCACAAATAAACAATGTTTAAAACTAGAAGAAGCACTATCTCAAGCCCCACAAACTTCTAACACAATGATATATGACACCAATCATGGTACCTGAACTCTGGATGCTCGCGACACATGACGGGAAGAAAGCATATGTTCCAAAGCCTGGAACTTAACGATGTTGGCTTCGTAGGTTTCGAAGGAAATCAGAAAGGAAAGATCAGAGGCTCCGGAACTATTGGTAATGGAACTCTTCCCTCTATATCTGATGTTCTTTATGTAGAAGGATTAATGCATAATTTGTTATCAATAAGTCAATTAAGTGATAACGGTTATGATGTAATCTTCAATCAAAAAAACATGTAAAGCAATTAATCAGATAAATGGAACAGTTCTATTCACTGGCAAGAGGAAAAACAATATTTACAAGATAAATCTTTCAGACCTAAAAGAACAAAATGTAAAATGCCTGATGTCTGTTCATGAAGAGAAATAGGTATGGCAAAGACGCTTGGGCCACATTAGCATGATAAAACTCTCCCAGCTAAATAAACTCGAGTTAGTCAGAGGCCTACCTAAATTGAAGTACTCTTCAGAACCTCTATTTGAGGCATGTCAAAAAGGTAAATTTTCAACAATGTCTTCCAAAAAGAAAAATATTGTTTCTACCTCTAAGCCTCTGGAACTTCTTCACATTGACCTGTTCGGGTTTGTTAAGATAACATCAGTCAATGGAAAGAAATATGGACTAGTTATTGTTGATGACTTTAGTCGTTGGACATGGGTAAAATTCCTAAAGAACAAGAGTGAGTCTCACTCTGTATTCACTAGCTTCTGTTCCAAAGTGCAAAACGAATTTGACTCTAAAATCATCAGAGTCAGAAGTGATCATGGTGGAGAATTTGAAAATAAATTTTTTGAGGAACTATTTGATTCTAATGGAATATCCCATGATTTCTCCTGTCCTAGAACTCTACAACAAAATGGAGTTGTAGAAAGGAAGAATAGGACACTCCAAGAGATGGCCAGAACCATGATCAATGAAACAAATGTGACTAAGCACTTTTGGGCTAAAGCAGTAAATACAGCGTGTTATATTCAGAATAGAATCTCTATAAGACCTATTCTGGAAAATACTCCCTATGAACTGTGCAAGGGAAGAAAACCCAACATTTCTTATTTCCATCCTTTTGGATGCTCTTGCTTTATTCTCAATACTAAAGAACATCTGAACAAGTTTGATTCAAAAGCACAAAAAGGTATTATGTTAGGATACTCATAACGCTCTAAAGGCTACAGAGTATACAACACATAAACCAAAATTATGGAAGAATCAATCCATGTTAGATTTGATGATAAGCTTGACCCTGAAAAGTCAAAGCTAGTTGAGAAACTTGCATATCTGGAGATTACTCTTGCAGGTTCTGATGAAAAGACTAAAGCACCAGAAGTATCCGATAAACAAAGCCCAGATGCAATTGAAGCCTCAACTATCCAGAAGAAATCAAGAAGTCGCCCCAACATCTCTGAAGATTTGATTCTGAGAAACAAGGATGAACCTGTCAAAACTAGGTCAACATTCAAAGTATCTGAAGAAATTCCTCTATGACTAGTATCTCTCATTGAGCCTACTTCCTGTGATGAGGCACTTCAAGAGAATGACTGGGTTCTAGCTATGAAAGAAGAGCTAGATCAATTCTCAAAGAATGACGTCTGGGATCTCGTTCCAAAGCCTAAAGGAACTCATATTATTGGAACCAGATAGGTGTTCAGAAAAAAACTGAACGAAAAGGGAGAAGTAGTCAGAAACAAAGCACGACTGGTGGGACAAGGGTACACTCAACAAGAAGGAATTGACTACAATGAAACCTTTGCCCCAGACGCCAGGTTAGGATCTATTCGCTTATTTCATTTGTTGTAAATCATTCTATCAAGCTATATCAAATGGATATCAAGAGTGCATTTCTTAATGGTTATATATTAGAAGAAGTTTATATCAATCAACCTCCAGGTTTTGAAAACTCTAAATGTCCAGAACATGTTTTTAAACTCAAGAAATCATTGTACAGTTTAAAACAAGCTCCTAGAGCTTGGTATGATAGATTAAGTAACTTCCTTCTGGAACATGAATTTATTAGAGGAAAGGTTGAATCTACACTCTTCTGTAAAAACATTAGAAATGATCTCATGATATGCCAGATATATGTTGATGACATTATTTTTGGTTCAGCTAATCCTTCTGTATGTCAAGAATTCTCTAAGCTAATGCAGGCAGAATTTGAAATGAGCTTAATGCAAGAACTAAAGTTCTTTATAGGGATTCAAATCAATCAAGCTTCAGAAGCAACCTACATTTACCAAAGTAAATACATAAAAGACATTATGAAGAAACTCGAAATGGCTGAATGCAAACTTGCTAAGACACCTATGCATCCAACCTGTATTCTGGAAAAAGGAGAAATTAGACAGAAGGTTTGTCAGATGCTCTATCGTGGTATGATAGGCTCTCTTCTCTATCTGACTGCTACACGTCCTGATATTCTGTTTAGTGTATGCCTCTGTGCCAGATTCCAATCAGATCCTAGAGAATCTCATTTAACAGCTGTTAAAAGAATCCTCAGGTATCTGAAAAGAACCCCTAACCTGGGCCTGGTGTATGAGAAAATATCAGAGTATAGACTTTCTGGTTATTGTAATGCAGATTACGCAGGGGACAAAATGGAACGTAAAAGCACATCTGGGAACTGTCAGTTCTTAGGAAAGAATCTTATATTCTGGACCAGCAAAAGGCAATCAACCATAGCTATGTCCACTGCAGAAGCAAAATATATATATCAGCATCACTATGCACTACTCAGATGCTCTGGATGAAGAATCAACTTGAAGACCTTCTGATTTTTGAGAGTAACGTTCCTATTTTTTGTGATAATACGGATGCCAACTGTTTAAGTAAGAATCCTATTTTGCACTCCAAAGCTAAGCACATAGAAATAAAACATCATTTCCTTAGAGACTATGTTCGAAAAGGGGTAATTACCTTAAAATTTATTGATACAGACCATCAATGGGATGATATTTTTACCAAACCCCTCGCTGAAGATAGATTCTCGTTTATCTTGAAAATTTTAAACACTCAAAATTGTCCAGAATGAAATGTGCCTCTGAAATAGCAAAATAAGATTCTAAAGTAAACAGCTGGAATTTGTATCTGAATCTGATGCTACTACCAGTTAGAAGCTATCTGAATTAGAAATCCTCAGGATCCAACCCTTTGGTATTCCTGAAGATCAGATAAAGTAACACATGGTACATCTTGCGTCTGACCTTGGAACTTCTAGACAGCTGTCTAGCAGAAATCAAGCGGCAGACTCTTGAAATCTGCTCGAGCAGTGTGCTGATTTGGGGATTAGACCTCTATCATGGGTTGTAATCATTCTCCTCCAAACATACTTACTTGGTTAATGTGTTGCATTTAATAACTAAACAGCTAAAATCTCTTTCTATTGTCGTTTTGCATGCATCCTATTGTGTATAAATTCATTTCACATTTTACACTTGCACACTTTACACTCACGACCTCACTAAACCCTCTCTCTCTCAGTTCTTCATCTCCTTCAAGAATTCTGCAGTTTTCATCAAACTCTTCATCCTTCAACATCATCTTCAACTATTCTTCATGGATTCTCAGCAACAATCAGTTTACAACTTCTCCCAACAAATGAACTCAACGGAGCAAACACCCATTTCAAGTCAACAAACTAGAGCAACCACCGGCATCATCTCAACCCCAATCTACAGGGAACCCCATATCCTCGATCGTGAGCCTCACATCCATATAGCAACTCCCTTTGAAAAGCTTGAAGTTTTATGGGGGTCATTAGTGGATTTTGAAAACATGAAGAGAAATGGCGTAGACCTTACTGAAGAATTGAGAATGCAAGGGTGGGAAACCTACTTTCAACACCTCTATGGCCCTGTGTATACAAATCTGGTGAAGGAGTTATGGCATTTCACAGACTCAGATGATCACTACATTGTCTCCTACGTTTTGGGAGTCAAGATAGTCATCACTGAGAAATCCATTGCCTCCCTTCTGAACATGGAGAAGACAGGAGGCAGACGCATCTACAACATAAATCCTAGGGCAAAATACTTGTCCCAGGAAATCAACCCTACCATCTTCCAACAAAGTGCTGAAGGCAAGCATTCCAAGAACAAAGAGCTACATCAGAATGTTCGGGTCTGGTTGAAGATCGTCTTAGGCACCATTCATCATCGCCCTGCTTCAAACTCTTCTGACTACATCAACACAGATCACGAGTGTATCTTATACTGCATTCACAAGGGTCTGAAACTGTGTCTACCTGGACTTGTCTTCAAGTACCTCAGAGACTCAGTCAAAGACACCAGAAACAACATGAAGACCAAGAACTACATCCCTCTGGGGAGACTCATATCAGATGTGTTGATTGAGAGTGGCTTAGTGGATCACCTGATTCAGCTCAGACTCATGGAAGATGTCACCATTGACACTGGAAGATCGCTGAATGCTCAGAATCTGAAGAGCATGGGAATCATTGATCAAGTCAGAGCCAAACTAACACTTGATACTTCCTGGGAAGCACTTAGGGATCAGAGGGAGATTCCCAACAGACTCTACCTGTTCTCCAAGATTGACCCTCCAGAGGTAGTAGCCTACTATCTATAGGACCTTGCCAATCAAGGGGTGGACATCTCTGACTTCACAGTGGACTGGCTATCTGAGCATCCACCAAACTTCATGAAGAGGATGCGAGAGCCCTTTGAGAATTCCAAGAAGGCGAAGAAAGCAAGGCTGGGAGAATCCTTTGGATCAAGACCTCCAGTCCCTCTGGCTGGCTCTCCAAGTAAGTTTGTACCTCTCTCTCGCTCTGTTAAAATAAAACGTCTTGCTTCTTCTCTTCCTCAAACCACCCCAATATACACCACCGCTGAAACTCCTCCCTCAACCACCAGAACCTCTATCCCACCCTCACTTAAATTCGACCTTGCTACCACCACACTACCCTTTTTAGAAGCAGACATGCTGAATGAAACCACTTCACCATCATCATCACGATCTCCACAATCCCCAACATACTACAAACTCTCCTCCGACACCGAACCGTCTGACCCCCAATCCCCAACTCTGGCTCAGCTACAAGCTTGTGCTCTGGCCTCTCAACAGCCATCACACTCTGAACCTGAACCAGAAGTCACTTCCCCACCCCCTGAACATTCAAATACCACTACATCTGAACAACCTCATACACCACCACCTGCACAACAACCAATCCACTCTAAACCACAATCAACTCACTCATCGTCTGAACCACACCTAGAACCTGAACAAACAACACAATCACCCTCTGTCATTCCCACACCCACAACTTCCGTTGCCTCCATACCTCCCACACTAAATCTCAGTGCCCCTAACTCACCTTCTCCATCCTTCCCAGCATCTGACACTGAACCAGAGACTACCCTTCCTACCCTAGAAAAAGCAATACAGGTTTTTGCAGAGTCTTCAGTGGAGAAGGTCAAGTCTCTGACACTCAACTCTGGCATCAGTGATGATCCCTTTGCAGTAAGGATCCACTGGAACAGATTCATAAGTTGGATGACCTCTGAAGCCTTCAAACTGAAAGGTCTCTCTGAACAAGTCCGCAACGACTTTATTAGAGACGCTGGTATTAGACTTCAAGAGCGCTTAGCCAAAGAGGCTGAGGAACGGGAAAGGAAGGAAGTTGAAGAGAAAGCACACCAAGAGGAAGAACAGCGAATCAGGGAAGCTGAAGAGAAGGCTGATGCGGATGCTGCGGCTACTATTGAGGCTGAGGCGAAAGCTAAAGCTGAAGCTGAAGAAGCAGCTCGCATAGGTGCAGAAGAAGCTGCCAAAGCCAACGCTGATGCACTGACTCAGGGGGAGCACTCTAACTCTGGATTCGTACCTCTGGTCTTGAAGACTCTTGAGGAACTGCAGATAGAACAACAAGTAGTTCGGGCTAGGCTGGATCAATAGGACTCTGTCAACATCAACATTCAAAACATGTTGTCTCAGCTGCTCCAAAGAATGCCTCCGCCCCCAAACCCTTACGCACCTAGGATATTTGCTTGTTGCCTTTCTGATTTTGTTGTTTCCTTTGATTTCTAATATATGACTTCTATGCTGCTTATCTGTAACTACTCTCTTTATTAGTATCAACTTTTTTGCTATGTCTTTTTGATTATGACAAAAAGGGGGAGAACTAAAACAGCTCTGGTGGAAACATAACTAAATCTTCTCAAAGCACTGTAAACATTATTAAAAATTTATTACTAAATCAATTACTAATGATATGCAGGAAAGTAGCTAAAGCACTAAACCAAGAAAGGTCCAGTAAGAACTTCTGAGCTATCTAAGAATCTAACTCAGGGGGAATCCTCTTCCCTATCTGATCTAAGAAATTTTGTATTGTTTCACCTCTTCTCTATATTGTTTTGTCATCGCCAAAAAGGGGGAGATTGTAAGAACAAAGTTGGTTCTATAATGTATCTCTAAGATTTTGATGATAACAAGGGATGAAACAAAAATGGTACTCTAACGAAATTTTTATTAAGTATGTAGGACTCTGATCAAACATCAAATAGAAAAATACATCAGATACAAAATTCAACTATCAGATGCTACTCAGAGAAAACACGTCCAGAAGGTTCTGACTCTGATCAACGCAGTTACCAGCGCAACAGAAAGAAGTCAGAAACTCTGGTAAAGAAGACTGGATCCGGACTCTGAATCTGAAGAAGTCAAGAGCATAGAGAAACTCTGATATGGTCAGATATAATCAACCTCTGACGTTTAAACTCTGATTTACCAAGACTCTGATACAGATTCACCAGTTCAGAACACGTAACCGAAAAGATATCTGGTTTTGGAAAGAAATTATTTCTAGAAGGAAATAATGAGGCGCACAAAACTGTTTTAGAAAGAAACGAGGAGAGTAATGACAATAAACATTCTTCAATGACCAAGATCCTGTCATCACTCCAACGGTTCTTCCCAACGCCTATATAAAGGACTGAATACTTCATAAGAAGATACACCTGAGACACACAAGAATACAAAAACTCTCATTCATTCTCTCTCATTTTTCACAAGTTGCTTCTCTTACGTGAAAAGATATTGTTCTTATAATTCTATAATATTTACTTTTTGTTAGAAACACATTGCATTACAAATCATATTTTTGCTAAGATATTTCCTCAAGTGACTATGTCAGTCTGAATATTTGAGAAGACTAAGGGATTATTCTTTTAGGAAATTGTTTGTGTAATCTCTCAAGATTAGTGGATTAAGACCTTTTAGAAGGCGAAATCACCTTGGCAAGGTGGATTGGAGTAGCTTTGAATTTCAAGCGAACCAGTATAAAATTATGTGGCATATTCCTTTTTATTCTCTGTGTGTCTGATATCTCAAAAAGTTTTTATTTCCAAAAACAATTCAAACCCGCTTTCTTTTTTTTCTCTACCTTCACTCATGAGGAGGCGTCAATGCCTATGGCGCCTACTAAATACATGTGGTATATGCGCCAATTCATTTGGCGCATACACCCTTGTATTATTTTTTTTTAATTTTTAATTTTTTTTTTAATTTTCTTTTTTTTTATGAAATAATAAAAATTAATGTAAAAAATATTATTCATGATATAATAAATGTTACATGGGATTGACAAAAATTTAATGACCGCCCTGATCGAAACGTCCCCCTGTTCCACATCCAGATGTGTTAGTTTCTCTCTGATGTCTCCCACGAGTTTCCTAAGGTGTTTGGGGTCTTTTTGTGCTGAGCTGATCGAATGATGGATGGTGTGAAGGTCCGGCGGAAGTTCCAGCGGTATTTGACAGATGTGTCATCATTTGTTCCCAATATCCATAAGGGCTCTAGCCAACAGCGCTTCCGTAATGGAGTTCGGTGCCCATGTCATCGTAGTTAGGTCTATGGGGTTAGGTGGATTATTGACGGTATAGTTGCCCAAATTGGTACATTGAATCGTTTTGGAAACTAAGCGATGCTGGGGCGTACTATAGTTAAACAATGGTTGTGTGTTTTGGTGATGGGATGTTTGAGTGGTCATTGGTGGGGGGCTACGATGGAGTGACCCATATGAATCTCTGGGATATAGACAGTTGTGGTTGAAGCGTATGGTTGTTGGTGGGTAGGGTTTGATTCTTGGTTTTGTAGTTGGGTGGGTGACATGAATAGATTGCGACGTTGGGTGTTTTTTTATTGGGTGGATGGCATGAATGGGTTGTGAGGTTGGGTGTTTGGTTGTTGGGTGTTTGGTTGTTGGGTGTTTAGTTGTTGGGTGTATGTGGTAGGTTGATGTTGTGAGGTTGGTTGTTGGGTTTGGATGGTTTGACATTGGTGTTGGACGGGGACTTGTTGTTGGGCGTACGATGACGAAGCTACTTGGCATGAATCCATCAAATATCGCGGCTCAGACACAAACTGTTGAGTTATTACCGACCTAAACCATGCCATATATTATTGAGTTGATCTTGCACCATGGATGACTGGTTCGTTTAAGATGTGTTGTCATCGATTCCTCCATTGACGATACATCTCTTTTGCAAAGTCTCTCGAATCGGAATAATCCCATTGGGCATCAACTCTTTTTTGATGCCAATTCCCCAAACACGTGGGAGGTTCTGGAATCTGTTGTTGCATGCCGAACTGCAGTTTGACCCGGTCACTCTGGTGCATTTCCACATTAGTGAACCGGATAATTGGTGTCTTTGTTGTCCAAGCTGCTGCATCGCCATGGTTCACATCATGATCAATTCCCAAATATGGCCTCCAGATAAACTGTAAAACAATACGAAACGATTAGATGATAAATAATTTGATAAGTATTTTTAAATTAAAATATAGTTATGTAGGAGTATTACATTGTCTGGTCCAATGAGGTCCAATAGATTACAATAGACTACTATAGCGTATTTCAGACACCTATTGTAGTTCATCCCCCTGTTAGCTCATATTTTGATGCCCATTAAGAATTACCAAAATTGGAAATCATATATACAGTTGCTTTTCGACCAGGAAGTAGTATTCGACCAGCTGGGGTTGATTCGACTGGGCAAGGTTGATGAGGATCAGCATACAGTTGAGACTCCAGAAGAATCTCTTGAAAAAACGGTTGAAAACAGTTTTTTGACCAAAGATTCAAAATTCAAATAAGGGAGGGAACTTCGCCCTTCTTAGAAACTGTTGAGAGTACACGTAGAACATAGTACACAATTGCGTACATGCAAGGCGCCATGTGCCTCGACGTGATTGAAGAACCATCATAAACGGTTATCTCGATCCAGTATAAATATAGGGTCTTAGTATTAGAAAAGTGTGTGTCAAAGTATGTACAAAAACCTGTAAATTTACCAAGTACTCGTGTGAAGAAGAATCGTAAATCATAGAATGTACGTTTATTTACACCATCGTTAGTTATTTCAAAGCAATACAAAGTTATCTTTACTTTTGTTCCCAGAAATACATTTCTTTATTGCTTCATTTCAAACACTCTTCTTTTCTTTGTCATTTATAGTCCTTTACAATATCTTTGCTTTCAGCATTTACTTTTGTCAATTGTTTATCATTACAAGTCCTTTACCTTTCATTCGTACCAACACTTTTTGTTCAATTTCAAATCTAATTTTGCGCTTATTATTGGAGTGTTCGTTATTACCAAAACTCATTTTCAAAACAATTAGAACATGTCCTAGTATCAATCTGGTCGAACCTGCGAGTAACCAAATTTAAAAATTTGCAAGATCAGCGGTTGTTTGCCAATTTTCAAGGTAAATAAATTGGCATGCCCAGTGGGACGACTGCTAACATTTTATGGGAAAAGATTCGTTGTATGTTATGAAGAAGTGGTAAAATAGCCATAAACAATGAACAATAAACAGGGAGAGAATCCCATACGAGGATGGCAAATGTGAATGCGCCAGATACCCAAAATTCTCAAAATCCATCAACCAGTAACATAACGCCCCCTTCTTCTTCGATAGGGGCAACAGATGATAATCTAGCAGTTACATTCGAAAGAATTATGGCTCGAAATGAGGCAAATTTCGGCCTTAGAAGGACAAATTATACGTCACCTTTTTCAGAGTATATCTTGCAGGCAGAAGCACCGCCTAGAACCAAAATCCCCAAATTCACCAAGTTTGTTGGGGATACCACTGAGTCCACTGTCGAGCACGTGGCTAGATATTTAATTGAGGCTGGAGATATGTCAAATAATGAGAGCCTTAGGATAAAAAAAATCCATGTTCTCTCACAAAGAATGCTTTTATATGGTTCACCACCTTGCCCCAAAGTTCGATCCACACTTGGAACTAATGGAAAGAATGTTCCATGAATAGTTTTACATGGGACAAACGAAAATAAGTTTGAAGGACTTGGATAGTATCAAGCGAAAGTTCACTGAGCCAATTGATGACTATCTAAATAGGTTTCGATTACTCAAAGCTAGGTTTTTTACACAAATACCAGAGCATAAACTAGTCAAAATGGCCACTGGGGGCCTCAATTATTCGATTAGAAAGAAATTAGATACTCAATACCTAAGGGATATGAACCAATTGGCTGACAGGGTTCGATAGTTGGAACGTTTGAAGGAAGAAAAGGCTAGGGCAAATAAAGGTAAAAGGGTAGCCTATGTCGATTTCAGGAATGATGATGAAGGTTCATGTCATGGACTTCCAGACTTCGACGACAATGAGATCGACCTTGCTGAGTCGACGCAAGGGCCACCATATGCGTGCAAAGTTTTAGCACCTTCGAATGGGAAAAATCCTGTCGAACCTGAAAAGAGTGATAAATTTCCTAAGAAAACTTATACGTTAGATGTTACAAAATGTGACAAAATTTTTGACTTATTAGTCAAAGATGGTCAAATGATAGTACCTTCGGATGCTAAGGTATCCCCTTTAGAGCAAAGAAAGAAAAGAGGGTTTTGTAAATACCATGGTTTTCTGGGTCATAAAACGTCTCAATGTTTCCTTTTCAGGGATCTCGTGCAAAGTTCCATCCAGGAAGGAAGACTCAAGTTCGGAGACAAAACACAGAGCCAGATGAAGATCGGCTCTGATCTGCTACAAGTAGCTGAGGCCCATTATACTGAACCAGAAGAAGTGAACCTTATTGAATTCGTTGATGATTTCAACATGACTAAAGTCACTGAGGACTTCGTCAATGGACCTGTTATGGTCAGGGTTCATGATTACTTCAAGCAAACGCCTCTTGATGGTTTCACTCAAAAGGCTGCAGGAGATATCACCTACAAAAATGTTGAAGCCTCTGATGCTGAGGATACTGAAAGTTCAAAGTTAATGATGATCACCAAAGAAACCGCTGATGATTTTGTTCAGATGGACAAGGCCATTTAGGGCCTTCAAATACAATTCCAAAGGTTGAATATTGCTGAGGATATCCACATGGAGGTCAATATGGTCGAGGTATCTCAAGAAACCTCTATGGAGGTCAACGATGAATGTCGACAGGAGGAGTATAAAAAAGTTTCTTTCCCTCAAGAGGAAGAAATGTTGTTTGACTTCCTCTGAAGGTGTCATAAAAAGAAGTCGGAAGTCATGATGTGTCCTAGGTGCAGTGTTGTATTCGACAAGAAGGCAACTCAAAATCTTGAAGGGGTTAGGAGAGTAAATCACCGAGATGGTCATAAAGCCATCCAAAATTATCAAGTGGGAAAGCCAGAAAGGGCTTCCGACCCCAGGAGATATCTTGATCCAAGACGCCCCATGGTGAAACTGGCTGAAACCAAGCAAGCAGGGAAAAATTTCAAACCCATTTCCTTCAAGCCTAGTGTCAAAGGGTTAAATGGAAAGTGGGTCAAGCAAACTGATGGCAGGAAATGCGGTCATCTAAAATGATAGAACTTTGAGGTCGAAAGAGGTTCGTCATTGGCTTACCGCAAGGAATTTCGGACTGACAAAAGGACCTCGCATGTGTCCGAGAACTATGAGGGCAAAAACCATATGATCAGATCTCAATGGAAGAGAGAACAAAGAAGGAGAAACGCTCAGAGAGAAGCTGGTGAGAGGGACCAAGCTAAGTCGAGTACCAATGTGTCTGTGAAGAAAAGGGAAGACTCAAGCTTCATCGAAAGAAAGCTCAATACTCCAGTCAAAATGGCCAGTGAAAAATACAATCAAGTGGCCGCTGAAGATGAAATGTTGACTGACAACTTCGACTCGGGGTCGGAAGCCTCCTTAGACATCCTAGGCGGGGTGGTATCTGTGATGCCGAGGGAATTCGATTGGATTACTAAAGTCGAAGACAACGACAGTATCACACAGAGAGAGAGAGAGAGATGGATGCTCACAAGCCAGTGTGTTACTATGTGATGAATAATGGTTGTGTTGAAGAGAAAAATGCCTTCTTCGAGAGGCCCAGTGAAGCCATGAGGAGCCACCTTAAACCCTTATTCATCACTGGAAAAGTCGAAGACTTCCCCGTTAATAAAATATTGGTGGATTGTGGAACGACTATGAACTTAATGCATCACTGCATGCTGAGAAAAAATGGCAAATATGATACTGGTGTCCAACCTCATAATATGGTACTAACCAACTATGAAGGCAAAGTGGGTTCCACTATGGGAGCCATCCAAGTCGAATTAACTGTAGGGACAGTCACTAGGTCCACAAGGTTTATGATTGTGAAAACAAAGGCTAACTACGATTTGTTGCTTGGAAGAGAGTGGATACACGGGGTCGGAGTTGTCCCATCTTCAATGCACCAGACGATAATAATTTGGCGCCCATATGGCATCGTCGAAAACATAGAGGCGGATCATGGGTACTTTTAAACCCCTATCAATCATGTCGACAGACGCCAATTTGACAAGCACTTAGCCACCATAGGTCCGTGTGATTCGGCTGAGTTTACATTTACCCCTTATGACAACGCTTATTGTTCCTTGTCACTGCACCCTCACTATGGTTTTTGTTGGGATAGAGAGATAGTAGGCGAAGACGACTTCAGATATTTGGGAGTATCTGGAATCGACCCCATAGGATGGGGAAGTGAATTCAGTAATGATGACTGAGTTTACAGCACTAAAGAGGATTTCGGCTTACATAGCCAAAAGCAAACAACAATTGGCCTTAGAGGCCGAAGTCAAAACATGGTTGTCGAAGCCAGTGAAGTTTCTCAATCGATAGGTCCTGGGAAGGACTTTGACCCAATGTCACCTGACAAGGGTCAGAATAAAGAGTACGACCAGAGGCTCGATGCGATTTATGACGACGAGCCTTTGGGTTTTGAGAAGGATCCGCTAGCAACAAGCATTAAAATGTTGGCTCAAGATCCCCTTGAAGAAGTAGACTTGGGAGAGGGATTGATAAAAAGGCCAACTTACATCAGTGCCAACGTTCATCCTCAACTCAAGGTCAAAGTGGTCCAGTTTCTGAGAGAGTTTAAGGACTGTTTCACATGGGACTGTAATGAAATGCCTAGTTTAAGCAGAGAGTTGGTCGAATTGAAATTGTCGATCAAGCCTGGAAAGAAGCCTATGAAGTAGAACCCAAGACGATTTTCTCCAGCAATACTTTCGAAGATTAAAGAGGAAGTTGAAAGGCTCCTTCGCTGCAATTTCATTCGCACGGCCAGGTATGTTGAATGGTTAGCTAATATTGTGCCAGTTGTAAAGAAGAATGGTACTTTAAGGGTTTGCATCGATTTTAGAGATTTAAATGTTGTAACCCCGAAAGATGAATATTTGATGCCAGTGGCAGAAATGCTAGTCGATTCTGCAGCAGGCTATGAATATCTAAGCATGCTTGACATGTATTCTGGTTATAATCAAATATTTATTGCTGAAGAGGATGTCCCAAAAATAGCATTTTGATGCCCCGGAGCCTTAGGCACCTACGAATGGGTGGTGATGCCTTCTAGTTTGAAAAATGTTGGGGCAACCTACCAAAGAGCGATGAATTCGATCTTCCACGATTTTATAGAAAGTTTTATGCAAATCTATATAGATGATATTATCATTAAGTCTGTTTCAGGGAAGAGTCACATAGACCATCTTCGAATATCTTTCGAGAGGATGAGAAAGCATGGTCTAAAAATGAATCCTTTAAAATGAACTTTTTGTGTGCAGGCTGGGGATTTCTTAGGCTTTGTGGTCCACAAAAAGGGGATCAAAATAAACCAGAATAAGACCAAGGCCATCATGGAAAAGAAAGCGCCATCAACGAAGAAAGGTTTGCAGTCACTGCTAGGAAAAATCATTTTCCTAAGGAGATTCATCTCAAACCTTAGTGGAAAGACGCAAGCTTTTTCACCATTGCTTTGACTCAACAAGGAATGGTTCGAGTTAGGGCATGCTCAACAAGAAGCATTTGATAATATTAAAGCATACTTATGTCATCCACCAATCTTGACACCATCTTGTAGAAATAAAAGTATGATATTGTATATATATGCATCTGACAAGACTTTAGGAAGCATGTTAGCTCAATAGGATGATAATGGTGTCGAAAGAGCCATTTACTACCCCAGTAGAATCTTAAATGATGCAAAAACTAGGTATAGCATAATTGAAAAAATTATATTTATGCTTATATTTATCTTGTACAAAATTGAAGCATTATATTAAACCTGTTGATGTTTATGTTTCATCTTATTTTGACGTTATTAAACATATGTTATCCAAACCAATTTTACATAGTCGAATTGGGAAATGGGCATTAGCATTGACTCAATTTTCTTTAACATACACGCCACTAAGAGTTGTTAAAGGATAAGTGGTAGAAGACTTTATAGTCGACCACTCCATAGATGCAAATGCACTGAACTATCTCGAATTGGGACCTTGGAAGTTATACTTCGATGGGTCTAGTCATAAGGATGGTACAAGCGTCAGGGTTGTAATTATTTCTCCTAATAAAATTCCAACAAAATTCCAGTACAGAGTAGAAGGTACCTGCTCAAACAATGAGGCTGAATATGAAGCCCTTATAGAAGAACTTTTAATGTTATTGGAATTGGGGGCAACTCGAGTCGAAATAATGGGTGATTCAAAGTTGGTCATAAAGAAGATCACAAAAGAATATAGATGTATTAAGGAGAATTTAATTATGTATTTCATAATTGCCAATCGACTGCTAAAAATATTTGAAATGGTTTCTACTCGACACATACCTCGACTAGAAAATCAAGTGGCTAACGATTTAGCCCAGATTGCATTCGGGTATAAAATTTAAAAAGAAAATTTGCATAAAGTCATTGAAGTCAGAGGAAAGGTCGTGGTAACCAGATTAAGACCCCTAGACTTAGAAAAGACAAATCTAGGATATACTGATGAAGGGAAATTCGAAATATTGGCAGTAGACAATTTGATGGATGAAGATTGGAGGAAGCCAGTAGTGGTGTATCTACAGAATCCAACGGCTTCTATTGATTGAAAAACCAGGTATCGAGCATTGAGTTATGTTCTTTGGGGTATAGAGTTGTTTAAAAAATCTCCTAAGGGAATTTTGCTTAAGTGCCTCAGTGAATCAGAGGCGTACTTAGCCCTTTCGACTGTATATATTGGAGCGTGTGGGGAACACCAAGTCGGTCATAAGATGAAATGGATTTTATTTTGCCAAGGGATGTATTGGCCTACTATGTTGAAAGACTGTGTCAAATTTGCAAAGGGATGCCAAGAATGTCATATGCATGCAGGCATACAACATATCCATACAAGTGAATTACATCCTATCATAAAGCCTTGGCCATTTAGGGGTTGGGCTTCAAATTTGATTGGGGAAATTCGACCTCCATCATCTAAAAATCAAAGATATATATTGGTGGGAGTTGATTATTTTACAAAGTGGATTGAAGCTATATCCTTACCAAATGTGAACTAAGAGGATGTGATCGAATTTATCCAAAAGAACATTATTTATAGATTTGGAATCCTAGAGACGATTACAACAGATCAAGGATCAACATTCACTGGTCGGAAAATGCAAGAATTTTCCAAAGAAATGGGCTTCAAACTGTTAACTTCGACGCCTTATTATGCTCAGGCCAATGGACAAGTCGAAGCTGCCAATAAAGTAATCATTGGTTTGATTAAAAAGCATGTAGGGAAGAAGCTTAGGAATTGGCATAAAACTCTGGACCAGACTTTGTGGGCATGTAAAAACCTCTCCCAAGTAGGCCACTAAGTCGACCCCTTTTCGGATAACCTTTGGCCATGATGTTGTTCTACCAGTAGAAATTCACCTACAATCCATAAGGATTCAAAGGCACCATGAACTTCCAACAGAGTCATATTGGAGCATGATGTTGGATGAATTGGTTGACTTAGATGAAGAAAGGTTAAATCCCTTGGAGTTGTTAAAACGACAAAAGAAGAGAATAGAAATCTCTTATAATAAGAAGGTAAAAGTCAAAAGTCTTGCACCTGAAGACTTAGTTTGGAAAGTGATCCTTCCAATGGATCAAAAGGATATAGCCCTAGGGAAGTGGGAAGGCCCTTTTCAGATTTTGCAGGTATTCTCTAATGGTGCCTATGAAATCGAAGAGCTTGATGAAGATAAAAGGATTCTAAGAGTAAATCTGAAATATTTGAAAAAATATACACAGGTACTCCAAAAGATAAAAATAAGAGACGCATAGTTATATAAGTAAAACAAAGCCAATATGATAAAATGCCAAGATGGTTATATTAGATTCGAAGGTCCAAAGGACCAATATTCATTACAAAGAAAATTATCATTACATTGCAAAAATAGACAAAGAAAAAACTAGAAAGGAAGGTGGGCCTTGATCTGAAGATACTTGACTTTAAGAAGCTCTAGACGTTTTTCGCACAAAGATCTCTTCGATCGCAGGAGTTTGACGTCAGACTCAAGTTGTCGAGCCTTTTCGATAAATTCCATGCCAAATGATAGCTCTTGAGCCATTAAAGCTTCGTCAAACTCCAAGAGTTGATTTTGCTTCTTTCGGCATCAGAGATCTTCGCCTGAAGTTCTTCTATTTGTTTCCTCCAGGAAACAATGTTATGGTTATGACCTTCGACCTTTTCTTTGTTTTTCTATTTGGTCTGCTCCAATTCCATCGCCCTATTGGTAGATTCGGTGGCAGCATCCCAGGCAGCATCCTCAGAACCAGACTTCTTCTCAATTTCCCCTGTGAGTTGAGGTAACAACTTATGATCCGCAACAGCTTGGTCGATCATAGTTCCTATCTCCAAGATAACGTTCGCCACTTCAGGAGAAGCTTCCAACAGGTCGACTTGGCTGAGAAGAGTCTTTAAAGTCAAAGGGGCAGAGGGATCATCCATCAGCAACAGAAACAAGTCACCTTTGATGACTTTGTCTTTGATCTTAGAAAGTAATTCGTCTACAGGAGTTCTCGAAGGTTGATCTTCAGACACCGAAGTACTAAGGATTTTACCAGAGGAACTTTCCTTGAAGTTTAGCATAGCCTTCAAATACTCAAGGGGTTAGCTTCGTTTCAGAATAATCAATTTTTCTGCAGAAAGACCCCCAGTACTACTCGTAGAAACTCCGGCCGTTGGAACATCTGCCATAGTTGGAGTGACAAGAGTTTGAGTTTGAGCTTGCTCTTCACCTGCATCAGTCTTCCCCCCTTCAAAGCCTTCGTCATCATCAGGGATTGTAATGGGGTTGCCTGCGTTCTCCGCCTCCACAACCGTATCTTCGACATCTCAACCTTCTCCCTTAGGGTTGTTCGTTCCTTCAGTTGTATGTGAATCATCCCGAGGGGCTTCCTCGTCTTCAGCTAACTCATCTACAACCATGGGTTCTGGGTTGCCTCCAGCCTCACCTTCTTCGATTGAATCAATTTCGTGACTGGAGTCGCTGGTTTGAGAGTGTTGAATGGCAGTCTTCGGAGGTGAAGCGTCGAAATCACCAGAGGGAAGTTGGTTAATCTCACTTATAGACTCCTTTTCAGATGATGGTCGATAAGTGGGTTCGCCTACACTATTTATAACATCAGGTGTAGAGACAGGCGCGGAGGAGGTTGTTGTCTTGGTTCGAACGATGGTGCTTACGCCACTCTGAAATCAATACAATCGAAAATTATAAATGGCGAAAGACGGTAAACAAATTATGTAAGGTAGAGAGAAGTTTGTTATACCTTATCACCTTCGACCCTAGGGCTGGATGTAAGACCCCAATTTTGACCCTAAGATCCCTCATGGCATCATAACATTGCATTTGCATTGCCTCAAGGATCTTTAGCATCTTGGTTCCCTTTGCCTTTGGGTGGGACTCCTTGTGATTGGTTTGAGATCATCAAGCATGCTTGAATTATACATCATTGTTTCTCTTACTTTTGTTTACTAACCAAAAGCACAAAAATGTGTCACTAACATCTTTTGTTTGAAGCTTGAGTATCATCCAAGACACTTTGTGGGTTCTATTTAGATGATCAGTTAACACAAGGGAATGGCTTGAGATACTTCCAACAGGTTCAAATGGGGTCTATTCGTCAGTCAAAACGTTAATCTTGAAGGAGCAAAAGTTTGTTCATGAGCTGTCATGCTCGCTAGGCGAGCAGAATGGGTCGCCTAGCAAGTCCCAAGAAAAGCCACCAGAATCACCTACGCTCAGAGGAATTTCTTGAACTGTCATGCTCGCTAGGCGAAGCCCACGTGTTTAAAAAAAAAAAGAACGAAAAAAAGTAAATAAATAAATAAATAAAATGTAACCGAAAAATTTCGGACTTTGGCCTCTCTCATTTGAGCCCACAGGTCCACAAAAATCAGGTTATAAATTCAGAGTTTCAGTGAAACAAAATTCTAATTCTATTCCTATTACCCTGGCAGGGAAAAAGATAGTGAGAGAAGAGCTAACAGAGTTCAGAGCAACCTCCAGAGACTGAAAGAAACTCATCTGCAAAGAGCCAATTCCATCTCATATAAACCCTCAGATTGCTTTGCAAACCCAACCGGGCAATTCAATTTCATTCGATCTCTCCAGTCAGGATTGCCTTATTCCCATTACTTTATGCTTTTAATTTGAATGCTCTGAATGTATGAGGTATTATGGGTGAATTTGATACCCTTTTGATGCATGTGTTTGACAAGAGGTTTAGGCCTCCTACCCTTGGTTTCTTTTTGTGAGCTTTTTGTGAATTTTAATGGCATGATTCATGTGGTTACATTTTGATTTGGGGGCAACTCTTGATTACCCTATCTTGTTTCTCTAACCTGTTTGTTGAGTTTTGTTTTGTGAGGCCTCATATGATTCTTGCAGAGATGGCTTGCCTGGTGTTCCACTTTATTTGTGGGATACCACCTGGAGGTTTATTCCGATTACCTGTACTGACTCGCTTTCTTTGATGGTGTTTAGCTTGGAAGAGTCTTTCGGTTTCTTATTTATCTAATTGCTGTTACTTCAGATATTTATTCGTACGGTAGATCTCTCGATCCCTTTACTTTTCCCGCATGTTACCGATTTCTTAGGTTTCGTATAGCCTCTCGTGGCATGTCATTTAAGGTAGCGCGGTTCCTTCATCTAGGACTGCCTTTTTGCATGAGCATCCCTAAACACCCCAAACTCATTGATTTTTCTTCTCCTAAGAACACATTATCTCCTTCTACTACAGGCGAGTAAGTCACCATAGGTAGCCGAGCTACGAAGACTCTGATTCTCAGATTCAGATGAGATACGTATGCAGTGGATGCGACGTCCGTGCGAGTCATTTTCCTTTGACCCTTCTTTTAGTAAGTAGTACATTAGATAAACATACACGCTTTTATCATCCCTTCAATCATGTTTGCACAAATAAATTTTCACAAAAACAACAACCTTTGCAACAAATGTGAAAAGGGCTCCCTAGGAGTACCTAGGATGCTTTGGGTTCCTAACACCTTCCCATTGCATAACCAACCCCCTTACCCAGATCTCTGACATTTTTACTAGTTTTTGATTCGATAAAACTTTTAGGTTTTTGTTCGCTTTCTAACCATTCCTTTGGATAAATAGAAGTGCGGTGGCGACTCGACTTGTATGATTTACCTTGGATTTAGTCAATATCTCTAATGGTAACGAATACCCCGCTACACTGGAGTTGTCACTCTCACTTTGGGTCGCCGATATCTTCTCCATCTCTTCAGGAATGGGTTCTTAGATAACAAGTCCAACAGGCATTTTCCTTGGAAGTTTGGATGGAGACTGGTCTGAAGCATCAGTAACCTTTGGATGTTTCTTCCTCTTCCTTGAAGTTAGGTCGAGAACCGGCGACAAATCTTCTTCGTTAGATTCTATAATGACGGGAATGTTAGCAGGATTTTGGATTTTTAAGGGGCTTACGGTAGGTTTTCGAGCAGCCTGAGTTAATAATGGGAATATTAGCATCATTAATATATAACAAAGACAAAAGAAACAAGAAAGCAAAAGGATGCCTTTACAGGCTTGCTGCCTCCCTCAGTCTTCGACTCGAGTGGTCTCTTGGTGGTGGGTTTTTTAGGTGGAATCTTGATAGCTAAATGAAAGCAACATAAAATAGTTAGTGTTAGCTAAGAATAAATGGATTTCAAAGGGAATGTACATCAAGGGGAACCTCATGTGTCGCACCTTCATATATGTCTGATTCAATTCGGACATCTTCGACCCCTATATGAAGATGCCCTTTGAAACTGTCTAGAGTATGCTTAGTCGCAACCACCCGCTGAGCTTTTTTCTGAGATTGCTATCGAAGTATTTTAATGGAATCTCCATAAATAAACCATTCTGGAAATGGAGGGGCAAGGGCCACTCCGAAGTCAGCATTAGGCAGTGGAGGAAACTTTGGGGGAAATAATTCAAGAGCCATTTCAGAGCATTTCTCATGAGGAACTGTAGCGGTGTATTCGTCGCTATATGATTTATTGATTAAATCAAAAGCAAAGCATACAAAGAATCGAGTCGCCACCGCACTTTTATTTATCCAAAGGAATGGCTAAAAAGCGAACAAAATCCTAAGAAGTTTTACACATAGAAAACTAATGAAAAGATCAGAGAAACTGGGTAAGGGGTTAATTACGCAATGGGAAGGTGTTAGGCACCCAAAACGTCCTAGGTACTCCTAGGGAGCCCTTTTCACACTTGTTGTATAATAAATTTTATTTGTTTATGACATATTGTGCAAACAATGATGGAAGGGATGAGAAAAGAATATACAAATTAGTTATTTTTGTGTTTGAATGGATGAACCCGTTGCCTACGTACCTTTCCATGGAAGGTAAGGATCAAAACGCCGTAGTTCGGCTAAAAGATTTCCAAAATATGAGTGGGTTCATTTTAAAACAAAAGCCCTAAGGTCTTTCGTTATCCACGGGAGAAAACTCAACCTTATACAAACAACGAGTCCACCATGTGAGAACAGCTTCAACTTGCTAGTGAGGGGTTAACCCTATAATAAGCAAGGAAGTCTTACAATTCAATCACTAAGACCAAGGTGAGGTTAACATCAACCAACTAGGATAAATCAAACCTATGGCTAATGTATGAAAACTTATCAAGAATGGACAAAGCCACAAAACAATTGAATGAGTTGGATTAACCAATTAGGATTTATTCACAAAAGAGTGGTCAAAGTATGATTAGAATTCAATTCAAAGAAGTATTATGAAATGGAGTTTGAAAAATCAAAGGCCTAAAGCATAGGTTTCTAATTTGAAAAAAGATGAAAATTTTTGCACAATGTTTTCAGGTTTTGGATTAGCATGCAAATGGAGGTTTAAAGAAACAAAAGGTGGGAGGGTAAGGAAATAAAACTTCTTAGATGTTCACCTCTTGAAATCATGTGGAAGATGATTCAAGTGATTCCTTTGGAATAAGGCAACAATGCAAATAACAAATTAGCAAAGCAAGGTGATACCGGATGCCAATCAATGGACTTACACCAATCTCACAAAACAAAACTGGATACCGGATACCAATCAATGGATTTACACCAATCTCCTAAAACAAAACAATGATACCGGATGCCAATCAATGGACTTATACCAATCTCACAAACAAAGGTGGATACCGGATACCAATCAATGGATTTACACCAATCTCCTAAAACAAAACAATGATACCGGATGCCAATCAATGGACTTATACCAATCTCACACCATATCATTGGAACAACTGCCAAGTAATGGACTTATGCTTGTCTCCTCCATGGACAAAGCAAAAATGCTATAAAGCAAAGCTTATGAAATGATATACAAATGATGATGATAGATGCACTAAGGCACACTCAAGCAGATATGGAAAGATGAATCAAGTAAGCAGACAAACGAGTCAATTAGCACACACTATATACAAGCAATTAGGCTCAAGCAAAGGTTAGACTTTAAAGTCAACTGGAATGGGGTAAGTTGTGCTCTTAACCTTAACATTGAGAGTTAAGGTGAAGCAGATGAAATGGAGATGAGGGGTGTGCCTCATAGCTCTTATCCCTGGTCAGGGAGAGCATTGAATAATAGAATGTGTGGGAGTTCAGAAAGTTGGAACTCTTCTCCACAAGTGATTGACTCTATAGATCTTGGGTTAATATCCACAATGCATCAACATGTTATGTGAGCAAAGGGATGACACACTGAATAGTAGGAGATGGACTACACATCTCTTTCATCTACCAATTGCCTGATAAGATGACTTTTCTTGCTTGGCACAAAGAGTAAACAATCACAAGCATTGCCTATTAAGGAGGACTTCAGACAGGTGCCTACCAAGTAACAGTAGGTCTTCCAGACTACATGAAGAAGAGAAATTATACCTAAGTGGTTAAGCAACCAAGCAAAAGCAAGTTCAAAATGAACTTAAGCAACTTATGTACCTGTGGAAACATCAAATAAATCAGTACACAACTCAGACAATCAAACAACATCAATATCAACAGTCAAACCCAATAAGCAAAGGCATAAGCCACAAGTCCAACTCAAATGAGTTAACAACCCTACAAAACACACAATGTTAGTAGACAAAGGTAGACATCAAATTCTCAAATGATGGAGCATCATGAACCATATAACTTGGATGTTCAACCTGAAAACAAAGCTCAAAGATGAGAGGCAAACCACTAGGTCAAAGCCTAGGGTCAAAGATGGAGAAAAAATTCAAAACAGAACATGAAATTCAACATGAATCAACCTCAATCAATTAAGAACATACTCCAAAAGGTCTCATGTCAATATCATTTACCAAATTCATTTCACAAACCAATTATGGCAAGGTATGCAAGTTGAAAGCACATTGAGGCAACAGAATGAACAAATGCACATTAATTCAAAAATGATTCAATTAATCTCAAGAAAAATCATGGCTAAACAGAACATACAACATGATCAACACACAAAAAATCAAGGCATTTGAGCAACATTAGGCATGGCAAAGAAATTGCATAAGGCAAGGTAAGCACAAACAAGCATATTGGTGACACATCTCGGCATATCAACTTAGCACAAACCTAAAACAGAATTGGAACATGGTAAAGACCTCAAACCAAATCCAAAACAATCTTCAACATGTCTAGAAACAATGTGTAAAATTGCACATCCATTGGATAAATCACAAGCATTTCACAAATGATTGAAATTCAAGACACTTCAAAAGCTCACAAATGATCATCCAGAAAGGAAAATCTCAATCAAATCAGAAATCAATCCAAAAATTCCACAAAAACTCATGAGCAATCACAACATCCATAGGAAGCATCATACAAAAAATCACATCAATTGGAATTCATTTGGCATGGCAAATCCATTAATCAAGTTGAGCAAGCAAAGGTGTGACACAAATTGTCACACCTATATTCACAAGATCATAACTCAGCAACCACAAATGATAAAAATGCAAACTCAACACTAAAATGTCCAGCATGAAGTCTAGTTTAAGCATGTCAAATTTCAAAAGCATTGGATCAAAACTCAGCATTTCACAAAAGATATGGCAAGCAAGGTACAAAATATGATACATGTTAACATTCTCTAGCACCAATTAAGTTTCAGCCATGCACAATTTGTGAAAAAATAACCAAAAAATAATAGACAGAAAATATGACATAACACAAAAATCCTCATATTTTTTGGATCATTTTTGGATTTGTTATGAATATTATAAGATGGAAATGAAAATGAAATGAAAATAAAACAAATGAAATTGAATTAATTGAATTATTGGATTTAATTTGAAATGGAGGTTTGGCGCCAGCACCATACGCTGCGTTTCACTTAAAAATACGCCTGGCCAATCAGAGGCCAGCATGGGCATTTGCATGGGCCAATAGGATCAAAGCCCTAGGGAAACCTTTGGAAACACTTTTGCGTGGCCTAACGAGGATTAAAACCGTGGCCTTATGTTCTGTATCTTCTTCCCCAAAATGCAAACGCGTGAACAGTGGAAGCTCAAGAACAACATGAACATTTTTTCCAGTTTTTGAAAACAAGTATATCAACATGGAGCACACACATCAAGGAGCATGAATCAAGCAATGGCTAAGCGAATAACATCATATATCAAACGGATCGAGCAAATCATCATTCATCACCAAAACTTTAAATCATCGAAACTCATTGAATACGGCATGGATTTAAGTGAATCGAAGCTCAAAATAACCACAGCAACATGATCTACAACATTCACATAATAAAAATGAGAATTAAGAGAAACGATTTCATGACCTCTTGAAGTGTAGCTTTGGAATTCACGCGTTTCAGGCCTTGCAATGCTCAAATGATCCTCTAGCAAGCTTGTAGAGTTGATTGGAAGAGGTCTTGAGGTCCAATTGCTCGTGATTCAACAGAACTTGGATTTCACCATTGTTGAGCTTCAAGCTTTGAGCTGCTTCAAGGTGCACGAATTCACTTGGATCTTGGTTCAAACATGCTCCATGATGATTCCAGATGATGAATTAAGCAATGAATATGCAAATTGTGTGAAGAAATTTGAGAGAAAAGTTTGATGAAAAATTCTAGATCTGAAAATTATGAAGTGTTGTTAGGAGAATTCTGTTATGATTTATGTTATATACTCCCTCTTAATCACTTCCCTAATCATGTTTAAGCTCATGGCAATTGGATTAGTGAAAACAAGGTGCAAATGCAAAATGGCCAATTCACCCTATGCATGAATATCACGGATGAACAGTGCACGTGGCTGATCCAATTTCACTTAAAAATGCATTTTTGAGCTATTGGCAATGGTAGAAAGTTCCAACAATTAGCCAATTTTAAACTTTAAAAATTCCCTCCAAAAATCAAGTGGATTGGCACATGTTCATATGATGATATTTCATGAAATGCAATGCATGATTTGGATAGTAGAAGTCAAGAGAAGAATTTAGCAAAAAGAACCACTTGAATTGGACACTAGGTTGAGAAGTTATGCACATTTGAATCTCCATGTACACCTTGCCATGTTTTGATCATAATTCCTTAACCACACATGAGAAATTGATGATCTTGGACTTTTTGGAAATGGGAGAGCAAGATCTTCAACTTTCATGTTGGACAAAGTTTCATTTGAAGCTTGCTTGATGATGTAATCTTGAGGAGAAAACCTTTCCATTTTTGGCAATTCCAAATTACAGGTCACTTACTATTTTTGGAAAGTTTTCATCTGACCTCAAATTCTTCATTGTTGATGTTTGAAATGTCAAATGAGACTTGTATGGACATGAATGAGGCCTCTCTAACCATCTCCCACCTTCAAATCCATGATAGAACTGACAGTTGACTTGTGTTGACTTTTTTAGGGTTTCAGTTGACCTGGCTATGCTCTGGTGAAATTCAAGCCTCTACCACTTGAGATTTTGAATAAAAATGATATCATAGCTCATATGAACTCCTGTGAATGATTATGGTGCCTAAATTCTCAAGAATGGCCACCATCTATTGCTCAATGGCTGCCTTTGACTGCTTTTGACTGCTTTGACCTAAGATTGCTTCATCTGCAAGGCAAAGGTTAGATGACATATTTTTGTATTTTTGGTTAGTGATAAAATGAAAAGCAATGATATACATATGCCAAACATGCTTGGTGATCAAGAATCACTCTCAAAAGATAGCCCACCCATAGGGAAGGAGGCAAGGTGCACAATGATCCTTGAGGCAATGAAATGATATGATATGATGCCATGAGGGATCTTAGGGACAAAATTGGGGTCTTACAGATGCCCCTATTTAAGGTCATTCTAGCCGGAGAAGTGAAGTTTAGAAATCTTCATCTCGACGCGGTAGAATGGGCTTAAATCACAGTAATGAGACAAATTTTGGTCCCTAAGAGACCTCATGATGCAGATGTATGCATACAAAAGAATCCACAAAGAAAAAATCCACAAAGAATAATAATCCACAAAGAAAAAAAGATCCATCGGAGTAATACACTCACCAGGAACAGAGACTCAAACGGGACTCTCATGGGGATAAGAAAAAATGCGTGAGCAGGACATGACTCTGAATTAGGGGAAACAAGAATTAGACACAGCGTGAGCAGGACACGACTGGATTAGAGACCTCACTGGAGAGTAAAGGACTCAAACTGGGAAAAGAAGAAATCCAAAAGAAGACACACCCAATGGAAAGACTCAAGCTGACTCAAACTATCCACAAAGGATACTTCGGATAAAAATCCAGACTCGGACCAAGGAAAAGATTCACAAAGAACCTCCCTACCGGGGAAAATGCATATATTGGGGAAAACGCCAATACAGCAAAAGGGTAAAATCACCACAAGGAAACTCCACTGGAGAAGGTCTAACAAAAGACTCCCATGGGGAAACAACAAGGAAATGAGGTGTCACCGGTATAAGGGTAACAAACTCAGGAAGAATGAATATCTAAGACCGGTATAAGGGTGAGAGATATCAATCAACCAAACATCTGAGAAAGACCTGAAAAAGGTACATCAACTCAGGAAAATCTGACTCCACAGGGGACCAAGGTCATAATAGGGAGCAGAAAGGAAGGAACACCAGGGATACCGGCTACTGGGTATATAATAGGTGACCGACCAAGGCGCGAATTGATATATATGCCAAAACACTCATCATCCGAAAGGAGGGCTTGAAAAAGCAAATCGACCTACAGGATGGACATTCGAATCTGCAACGGGAAAACGAATCTTACTCAGTTGGGGACACAAACCCAAAGAGCGCATGAGATATAATATCCATTACCGTCAAAACATGGATAGTATACTCGCATGAGATATATTATCTATTACCGTCAGAACATAGACAATACACTCGCATGGAAGGAAACACCAGGGATACCGGTTACTGGGTATATAATAGGTGACCTACCGAAAACGTGAATTGGTATATATGCCAAGACACTCATCATCCAAAACACAAACTTGTTAAAGGATGGATATTCGATTCTACAAAGAATACGAATCTTACTCCGCTGGGGAAAATCGACAAAGGATTCCAACCAAAGAGCGAAAGAGATATATTATTCATTACCGTCAGAACGTGAATAATATACTCGAAAAGGAAGACACCAGAGATACCGGTTACTGGGTATATAATAGGTGGTCAACCAAAAGGAGAAACAATCGTTACCAACAACAACAGGGAAAACGAAAGATAACTCACAGGGGATAAATTGCAAGCATCCGGCAATCATCCAGGAGAACAACAAAGAATATTCGATTCCACGAAGGAAAAACGAATCTTACTCGACCGGGGAAACACAACAGGCTTCGACTGAAGAGTGCATGAGATGTATTATCCATTACCGTCAGAACGTGGATAACATACTCGTATGGAAGATTATCCACAACCGGTTACTGGGTTAATAAAGGATAAATCGACCGAAAAGAAAGGCATCGGGATACCAAAACTAGGTATATAATGATGACCAATCAAAGGGAGCAACAATCATTACCAAGCAAAAGGGTAAATGAAAGAAGACCCGCTGGGGATGAATTGCATAAACAACAATTATCCGCAAGGACTTGCTGACGACTTCAAAGGGGATAAAATTGCAGGCAAACGGCAATTATCCAGAAGAAGATTTGTTGGGGATACAATTGCTAGCAAAAGGCAATTATCCAGAAGCAAGGGAGGAATATCAACATCAACATTGGATGAAGATAACCACAAAGAGTAACCATCATCGGTTAGGATGAACAACAAGGTTAACTCTGCAAAGGGGAGAAATTAGGGTTTACAACTACCGAATACGGGGTAGAAGACCAAAACTCTGGCTGAGGATAAAAAATTGCTAGCATCCGGCAACTATCCACAAAAAGCACAGACTCCGTTGGGAATAAAACCACAACAACATAGGATTTACAACTACCGAATACTGGGTAGAAGACCACGAAATCCACCATCAACCAGAACGAACCACAAAGGTTACCTCTGCTAGGGGAAAAGAGATGGGACTTACAACTACCGAATACGGGGTAGTAGCCAACAAACTCTGATGAGGATAAAAAGTAGGGTTTGCATCTACCGAATACGGGGTAAAAAACCAACAACATCCGCGTGGGGAACGAAAGAATCACAATTCCGCACGGGAACAAAATAGGGTTTATAACAAACCACCAACTGCTGGAGAGCAGAAAAACTAGGATTTACGACTACCGAATACTGGGTAGAAAACCAATCAACTCTTGCTGAGGAATAAAAAGGTATATAACCACAAATTCCACCAAGAAGAGGGAACATAGGACTTACAACTACCGGTATGAGGGTAGAGGCCCAAAAGATTCCGCTGGAGATAAAAAGAATTATTGCCGGTTACTGGGCAATTCATTCATATTTCCATAGGGAAGCACGAGAAACAGTTGACAAATGCCAATTCGGGACCAAACCGAAAAGACAGACTTAATTAAGACTCGTCCTATGAGGATATAACTCAATAGGAAAATCCATCCCAATATATGTGTTGGGAGGAAACGGAAGAAACCGTCATCCACGAGGATAATCTCAATGGGGAACTGCAGAAGGAAAGACAGACACTTTCTGCTTATGGGGCGGACTCTATATTGAGAGATTAGACACCCGACATCTGCTTGGAGGAGATCTATATCACCCATAGCAGGAGACAACAAACAAGAGATATATGGCGAAAAATGCAACATGAATATCTGAATGTTTTATGATTATGCATGAATATGCGTAATTTATGTTTGATGAATGCTGACAAAACAGACATATCTAACACAAACAGGCCCAGAAATCAAACGCCCGGTACTACACTTCCAGAGGAAAAACCAAATGGAAAGTCAATTTGCGGGAGATCTACATGCCGAAAAGCAAAGATCTGCGGGAAGGCAAAAGATCAGAGATATCACCAAATCTATGAGTGATGGATCGACAATCAACCCCACTGGGGTGCAGAAAGTCACAATAGGCAACAACGGCCACAAAGACAAATCTGTTGGGGAAACGGGAGAAATCCCGAGATATCTGCAGGGGGATTCTCAGTATCAACTGGGAAACAAGAGTTCAACTGCACAGGCGAGAACTGCCACGACAGCAACTCCAAATAACTCCGCTGGGGAACAACCCACAAAGGGAGAACAGATCATCCATGTAGAATCTACCTGCACAAGCAACTCTACTGGGAACAACGGTCAGCCACTCCATCGGGGATACACCCACTGAGGAAAGAATAGATCACACAAGTAGTTTCTGCAATAAGCCACTCTACTAGGGATCAAAAGCATCAGGAAATCAACCAAATCTCTGGATGATAGATCACCAACCGACCCAACTGGGGAAAACAACTCCGGCGGGGATCCTGACTCTGTTGAGGATACCAACTCCTTTGAGGATTCTGCAGGGAAAGCATAAAACTTCTGCAGGAAACTTCACAGATAAAATCCACCATACCACAAATCTACTGGCGGGGACTCTGGGGAATCCACCGGGGAATCCACCGGGGATGAGGAGGAAAGCTGGGGATCAACCACCAAATGCTGAACCTTCCAAGAATAAACCCACAACTGCCGAGGAGGAAAATAATCACTGCTCTGCTGAAGGGATAAGAGGTGAAAACCTCAACAAGCACTCCGATGGGGAGATATAGCATCAAATGCAGTATATCATATCAACAATCCTGGCGACAGTGCTGAGGAGAGAAGCAACAACTCCGCTGGCGGCTGCACTGGGGAGAGTGATGGGGTACCGGGGTCTCGAACCACCTACTACCGAATCTTCCAAAGGAAAGCACCCATGCTGGGGAGAGAATACTGTTGGAGAGGACTGTGAAGTCCTAACAACACTCTGCTTAGGGAACAACCCCAACAACAGCTCTGCTTGGGGAACAACCCCTAACAACAAAGCAGGAGAAAGAGGATACAACCAATGCCAGGAATATGAATAAATGTCTTACCTGTTGGAAATCATGCCACCCTTGGGAGAGCACTGAGATATTCTTAAGTATCCTTTCATCATTGTGAATGTTCACTTTGTTTAAAACGATAATTTGAAAATTTTATTTGTTTAAAACAATGACATTTTATCAATTAAAACATGCAAAACATTTGTTGAATTGAAACAAATAAGAGTGCAAATAATTGGATAAAAAAGCTCAAATTGATTTGATGGAATGGTAGCCCGCAAATGGCAAGACTCCATAGATCTGTACAAATTTGAAATCAGTGATATATATTGGAAGAGGGCTACATTGAACATAATGATCCTTTCTCTACCAATTTGAATCTCGATGTATTCGAAGCTTCAGTTGACAACGAATCGAGAACCTCTGACGAAAAGACAACTGCAGAACAGAAAGTCTTGTCAAGATGCAGTTACTTGCCAAATCCCTAATTTTTGCCTAGATTGCCCCAGGGCGAGGTACTCAATCTAGCGGGATGCAAATATTCTTTTTTCATGTCTCTAACTTTTGCCTGGATCACCCTTTCGGGTTATCCACCGAGACGCTCATTTTTGCCTAAGCCGCCCTTTCGGGTTTTCAACTTAGCGAGCTATTCTGTTTATCTTTTGCATATACTTTTTTTTTAGGCAAAGTAATTCTTGACTGCATCTGAATTCACAGGACGAGTGAAATCCTCCCCATCCATTTTTGTAAGCATCAAAGCTCCGCCTGAAAAGACTCTCTTAACAACATATGGACCCTCATAGCTTGGAGTCCACTTGCCCCTGGAATCGGGCGTGAAAGACAAAACTTTCTTGAGCACGAGGTCTCCTTCTCGGAACACACGAGGCTTGACCTTCTTATCGAATGCTTTCTTCATTCTCTGCTGATACAACTGACCATGGCACATGGCAGTCAATCGCTTCTCTTCAATCAAATTCAACCGGTCATAACGACTCTGAATCCATTCAGCATCAGTTAACTAGGGCTTTGAGGATATACTCTTTCTTTTTTCTTTTGAAATTTTTTTTTTGATTTTTTTGTTTTTCACCCTCTTCTCTTTTTTTTTTGATTGCATTTGCAATGCCCCAGTTTGACTGTTTTGCTAATTCTCAAGATACAATTGAATGATCTTCTTTTCGTGCTCAAGGAGACGAGTGATCTCATCAGGAATATCCTTCAACATCATCTTCCTCTGCTTCGAATACAGGGAATTCAAAATTGGGAGATGGCGTTGGATCATTATGTTCAATGGGTTTTAGAATAAACCTGCATAATGATTTTGGATAATAAAAACTTTAGAATTTAAACAAGCAAATCATTATACAGATGGAAAAGATTGCTTTTATTCTTGTTTTTATGGGTTTTTTGTGATCACTGATTTCATGCAAAAGCAAAAAGTGAAAACAAATGGAAAAACAAATGTTTGACAATGCATTAATTGAATGAAAATATCATTGTATATGATGCCAGCAATGTCATCACTTCTCCTTTTGGCAGGGGAGAAGGGTTTTGAACAAAGTGAACCATTACTCTGATCTATGAATGACTGTAGGAACATCTACAGCGACCCAATTGTGGCAGACACCACCAGGGATAACAAAGTTGCCAGTATCCTCTGCATCCTCTTCCAAGATAGCAGCAGCTTCCTCAGCTTGATCGGTGTGGATGAAACCTCCACTCTTGAACAGACCTTGCTCGTTAAATGCCCCAGAGGAATAGCCAATGCCAGCCCGGGATTTGTTGTCTTCAAGCTCAATCATCTTTCCTAAACCAGCAACTGCACCACATTCAATGGCCAGTTTCGCATCTCGATATGAAGCAAATGAAGGAGACTTCTTCTCAATCGGCTCAGCAATAGACAAAGCTTGGAAAGGAGTTCCAACTTCATCCTCAGCATCAATGTATGAGAAAGAAGAAAAGTGGTTGACCAGGAATAAATCCATCAAAAGCACTCTGCCTGGAAAATTCCTCCTTGAGTTCACAATTCTCTTGCTCAAGATGATCCATCAATCTCGAAGAATCGGCTCTGGTGTAGTACCGGCGAGGTGCGTCTTCAAAATAAATGAAGAGCACGGGGATCAAACCACAGGACCAAAGGCTGAGAACAACACCTGCTTATGCAAATGATGCATGAAGTGTTTGTGCATATGCTTTGTTTTTATTTCAAAGGAACTCGAGGGTTTTATTTGCAAACTTTGAAATATTAATCATTTTATCGCATATGGAAATTATTTCATTGAATAATTCTTTGTCTTTCCATATCTGAAATTTTTTTGCAAAGAAACCCCTTAAGTTCTTTGAAAAAAAGAAAAAAAAAATTCTCATTTTTTGATGATATGGGTGCAGATGAATGCATGAATGCATGAATGCAACAATCACACTCAAGGATCAAGCAAATCACACCAGACAAAGGTCATGGGAAAGCTCATAGTATCCTTAATATTAATCATCCATTTTGGTGGATTATGGTTTTCACCTTATCAACACCCAAGTTCCATTGATATTAACAATACATGAACCGGCTCAATCATCCTTAATATCAATCATCCATTTTGGTGGATTATGATTTTCACCTTATCGACACCCAAGTTCCATTGATATTAAGGATGTCTGAACGACTCAACCATGAATCACGGGTTTGTTGAGAGTCACGAGCATGGAGTCTCGGTTAAGAACCACCCAAAGGGAGTGTACTAGGGTTTAAACCTGCCGAACATGTTCTACAAGAGGTTCCCATAGTCATCATCCCATCTTTCGAATATTATCGGAGGAACGAATACTCGTATTCCAAAAATATTCTCAAGAGAGACTCTTATGAGTGTAGTATCGCGTAACAATCGCATCAGATCTGACATCTGAACGACCTCCGCACTACGTCCTAAAAAAATAGGCCAAGATGGGCTTGGTAAACTAAGGTCCTTGGCTTCTAAGGCACATGATTGAAAGAATAATGCCTAACCACAAATAACTTGTGTGACATTATTAATCCAACATGACCTTCACCAAGTGAATGGACTCGCAAGTCAACTTGTTAAGGAATACTCCACACAAGTCGACAAGACTATGCCATTCTCCTATCCTAAGGTGCACTCGAGTTCGGGTATAGAACTCATCTCACAGATCACGAAGCAAACAAGCAATTGTATATCAAGCAATTCAAACATTACAATCAATACAGTTATCCCAAATTGTACAAAAATATGTCAAATAACACATAAACAATATCATACAACAAGGGTGAAAAGTAGGCAAAACCACCAAGGAAGGTCTAATGTTATCCCCAGCAGAGTCGCCACTTTTCTGTAGCGGTGTATTCGTCGCTATATGATTTATTGATTAAATCAAAAGCAAAGCATACAAAGAATCGAGTCGCCACCGCACTTTTATTTATCCAAAGGAATGGCTAACAAGCAAACAAAAGCCTAAGAAGTTTTACACATAGAAAACTAATGAAAAGATCAGAGAAACTGGGTAAGGGGTTAATTACGCAATGGGAAGGTGTTAGGCACCCAAAACGTCCTAGGTACTCCTAGGGAGCCCTTTTCACACTTGTTGTATAAAAAAGTTTATTTGTTTATGACATATTGTGCAAACAATGATGGAAGGGATGAGAAAAGAATATACAAATTAGTTATTTTTGTGTTTGAACGGATGAACCCGTTGCCTACGTACCTTTCCATGGAAGGTAAGGATCAAAACGCCGTAGTTCGGCTAAAAGATTTCCAAAATATGAGTGGGTTCATTTTAAAACAAAATCCCTAAGGTCTTTCGTTATCCACGGGAGAAAACTCAACCTTATACAAACAACGAGTCCACCATGTGAGAACAGCTTCAACTTGCTAGTGAGGGGTTAACCCTATAATAAGCAAGGAAGTCTTACAATTCAATCACTAAGGACCAAGGTTAGGTTAACATCAACCAACTAGGATAAATCAAACCTATGGCTAATGTATGAAAACTTATCAAGAATGGACAAAGCCACAAAACAATTGAATGAGTTGGATTAACCAATTAGGATTTATTCACAAAAGAGTGGTCGAAGTATGATTAGAATTCAATTCAAAGAAGTATTATGAAATGGAGTTTGAAAAATCAAATGCCTAAAGTCTAGGTTTCTAATTTGAAAAGAGATGAAAATGTTTGCACAATGTTTTCAGGTTTTGGATTAGCATGCAAATGGAGGTTTAAAGAAACAAAAGGTGGGAGGGTAAGGAAAAAAAACTTCTTAGATGTTCACCTCTTGAAATCATATGGAAGATGATTCAAGTGATTCCTTTGGAATAAGGCAACAATGCAAATAAAAAATGAGCAAAGCAAGGTGATACTGGATGCCAATTAATGGACTTACACCAATCTCACAAAACAAAACTGGATACCGGATACCAATCAATGGATTTACACCAATCTCCTAAAACAAAACAATGATACCGGATGCCAATCAACGGACTTATACCAATCTCACAAACAAAGGTGGATACCGGATACCAATCAATGGATTTACACCAATCTCCCTAAACAAAACAACGATACCGGATGCCAATCAATGGACTTATACCAATCTCACACCATATCATTGGAACAACTGCCAAGTAATGGACTTATGCTTGTCTCCTCCATGGACAAAGCAAAAATGCTATAAAGCAAAGCTTATGAAATGATATACAAATGATGATGATAGATGCACTAAGGCACACTCAAGCAGATATGCAAAGATGAATCAAGTAAGCAGACAAACGAGTCAATTAGCACACACTATATACAAGCAATTAGGCTCAAGCAAAGGTTAGACTTTAAAGTCAACTGGAATGGGGTAAGTTGTGCTCTTAACCTTAACATTGAGAGTTAAGGTGAAGCAGATGAAATGGAGATGAGGGGTGTGCCTCATAGCTCTTATCCCTGGTCAGGGAGAGCATTGAATAATAGAATGTGTGGGAGTTCAGAAAGTTGGAACTCTTCTCCACAAGTGATTGACTCTATAGATCTTGGGTTAATATCCACAATGCATCAACATGTTATGTGAGCAAAGGGATGACACACTTAATAGTAGGAGATGGACTACACATCTCTTTTATCTACCAATTTCCTCATAAGAGGACTTTTCCTGCTTGGCACAAAGAGTAAACAATCACAAGCATTGCCTCTTAAGGAGGACTTCAGACAGGTGCCTACCAAGTAACAGTAGGTCTTCCAGACTACATGAAGAAGAGAAATTATACCTAAGTGGTTAAGCAACCAAGCAAAAGCAAGTTCAAAATGAACTTAAGCAACTTATGTACATGTGGAAACATCAAACAAATCAGTACACAACTCAGACAATCAAACAACATCAATATCAACAGTCAAACCCAATAAGCAAAGGCATAAGCCACAAGTCCAACTCAAATGAGTTAACAACCCTATAAAACACACAATGTTAGTAGACAAAGGTAGACATCAAATGCTCAAATGATGGAGCATCATGAACCATATAACTTGGATGTTCAACCTGAAAACAAAGCTCAAAGATGAGAGGCAAACCACTAGGTCAAAGCCTAGGGTCAAAGATGGAGAAAAAATTCAAAACAGAACATGAAATTCAACATGAATCAACCTCAATCAATTAAGAACATACTCCAAAAGGTCTCATGTTAATAACATTTACCAAATTCATTTCACAAACCAATTATGGCAAGGTATACAAGTTGAAAGCACATTGAGGCAACAGAATGAACAAATGCACATTAATTCAAAAATGATTCAATTCATCTCAAGAAAAATCATGGCTAAACATAACATACAACATGATCAACACACAAAAAATCAAGGCATTTGAGCAACATTAGGCATGGAAAAGAAATTTCATAAGGCAAGGTAAGCACAAACAAGCATATTGGTGACACATCTTGGCATATCAACTTAGCACAAACCTAAAACAGAATTGGAACATGGTAAAGACCTCAAACCAAAGCCAAAACAATCTTCAACATGTCTAGAAACAATGTGTAAAATTGCACATCCATTGGATAAATCACAAGCATTTCACAAATGATTGAAATTCAAGACACTTCAAAAGCTCACAAATGATCATCCAGAAAGGAAAATCTCAATCAAATCAGAAATCAAACCTAAAATTCCACAAAAAATCATGAGCAATCACAACATCCATAGGAAGCATCATACAGAAAATCACATCAATTGGAATTCATTTGGCATGGCAAATCCATTAATCAAGTTGAGCAAGCAAAGGTGTGACACAAATTGTCACACCTACATTCACAAGATCATAACTCAGCAACCACAAATGATAAAAATGCAAACTCAACACCAAAATGTCCAGCATGAAGTCTAGTTTAAGCATGTCAAATTTCAAAAGCATTGGATCAAAAATCAGCATTTCACAAAAGATATGGCAAGCAAGGTACAAAATATGATACATGTTAACATTCTCTAGCACCAATTAAATTTCAGCCATGCACAATTTGTGAAAAAATAACCAAAAAATAATAGACAGAAAATGTGACATAACACAAAAATCCTCATATTTTTTGGATCATTTTTGGATTTGTTATGAATTTTATAAGATGGAAATGAAAATGAAATGAAAATAAAACAAATGAAATTGAATTAATTGAATTATTGGATTTAATTTGAAATGGAGGTTTGGCGCCAGCACCATACGCTGCGTTTCACTTAAAAATACGCCTGGCCAATCAGAGGCCAGCATGGGCGTTTGCATGGGCCAATAGTGTAACACCCTTCTAAAATACCCCAAAATTTAATTAAAACAACAAACATATATCAGAGTAGATATGCAATTAAGGGTGTCACACAATCACTTCACACCACAATAACTGTCATGCTCTTTATTTAATCAAAATAACATTTGCATAATTCGCAGCGGATAGAACTCAAATCAATCATGCAAAACATGTAACACATTACATGTAAAATTATTCAACAAGGTAAAACATCCCGTCCCGATGTTACATCTACCAGAGCATGACCCACTAAGGAACTACACTAGACTTCAAGCACTAGCTCCTACCCAATCACTGCTCGTTACCTGAAAAATAGTTGTAAGGGTGAGTTCCTCAATCGATATAATAAGCATTATAAAATATCATGCAATGTTAAGTAATTTAACACATTTCATCACCCTAATCATAACACACATTCAGTAACGGCACATCAACTCAAACATCAAACTCAACACCAACATAAAGCACACGTATAATCTCAATTCATACTCAACACCAACACAAAACACACATATAATATTGGAATACATCCATTCATATTATACGCCATACATACACTATGCAATGAGACTCCATGCATGCGGTACCGACTATTCGTGAACATATAGTTCAACTTCACCGACCAAATCCAGGTACGGCTACCAAGCTCACTAGTCCCACTCATTTGAGACCTAGTGACTCACATCACTAATTCCTCACCATGGGAATTAGCTACCACCCCAAGGGCCATGCTATGCACGCTAATCACCTAGCATGCAAACATCAACAACAGTCCAAAATGACTAACATCACTAATTCCTCACCATGGGAATTAGCTACCACCATAAAGGCCACATTATGCTATGCCAAATCACCTAGCATGCAACATCAACAACAATCCACAATGGACATATGCTCACACTCTAAGCCATAAAACAGTCCATCCACAATTACATACATAATATATACATTCACAACATTATGCATATTTTCACACATCATCAGCATATTTATCACATAATTATATCATGTCATGCCAAATAATTCAGTCACAGTATTAGCACACTCTACTAATACCTATCCTACTCAAAACAACGGGAAATAATCCCTACTATATCACACACCGATATAGGCCAATCACCAATTATGTTCACAACATTAAAATATTAATTTTTCACTTTTCCAACAGTGTTAACCGGTTAACGCCCTGGGTTAACCGGTTAACGCAGGACAGAACACGCTTCCTGGCCAAATTCAACAGTGTTAACCGGTTAACGCCCTGGGTTAACCGGTTAACGCAGACAGAACAGCAATATTTTCACAACCCACAACAGTGTTAACCAGTTAACGCCCTGGGTTAACCGGTTAACGCAAGCAAAACAGCAATACCTCACAATTCCTAACAGTGTTAACCGGTTAACACCCTGGGTTAACCGGTTAACGCAAGACAGAAAGCTGTTCCTGCGCTAACACGGAGCAGAATGCAGAATTCTCCGCATTTTCCGCCGTTGGAGGACTTCCGGACCTCCGATTCCGATTCCGTAAAAAGCTATACGTTCGGGAAATCACAACTCACACAAATACAGATTCAATTACAGTTTTCACATCATCTATTCATCACAATTTTTCAACATTCATAATCCAATTAGGGTCAAATCAACGGCTTATCACTACCCATTACATGTTAACCCATAATACCCATTAAACGACGATAAACCCCCCTTACCTGAGTTAATCCGGTAATCCTTTAGCCTCAAGCTCTTCTCTTCTCCAACCTTCTTCCTCTTGCTCTGCCTCTTTGCCCTTTTCCTCTTTTTGAGCCGCTTCTCTGTTTTCACGTGAAAACTCTCTTTACCAAAATGAAACTCTTTTTCTTATTCCAACTTATATATTTTCCAATAATTATTATTCCAATAATAATAATAATAATAATAATAATAATCCAAAAATTCCAATTATTTAATTAAATTAATAAATATAATATTAACTTAAATTAAATAATTATCTTATTTTTATCGGGGTGTTACAACTCTCCCCCACTAAAAGAGTTTTCGTCCTCGAAAACATACCTCAAGCGAATAACTCCGGATAAGACTCCTTCATCTGACTCTCAAGTTCCCAAGTCACATTACCACCTGCTGGCCCTCCCCAAGCTACCTTCACCAAAGCAATCTCTTTACCCCGCAACTGCTTCAACTCTCGATCCTCAATCCTCATAGGTGATGTTTCAACAGTCAGGTTATCTCTCACCTGGACATCATCTACTTGGACTACATGCGACGGATCAGGAATGTACCTCCTCAACTGAGACACATGAAAAACCTCATGCAAATTCGCAAGTGACGGCGGTAAAGCGATACGATAGGCTACCTCCCCTATCCTCTCCAAAATCTGATAAGGACCAATAAATCGAGGTGTCAACTTCTTCGACTTCAAAGCTCGACCAACCCCAGTTATCGGAGTAACACGAAGAAACACATGATCTCCCTCTTGGAACTCAAGTGGCTTCCTCCTCTTGTCGTGATAACTCTTCTGACGACTCTGAGCAATCCTCATCTTCTCCTGAATCATCTTAATCTTTTCCGTAGTTTGTTGAACAATCTCCGGTCCAACCACAGCACTCTCACCGGACTCATACCAACATAAAGGCGTCCGACATCTCCTACCATACAAAGCTTCAAACGGTGCCATACCAATGCTCGAATGAAAACTATTATTGTAGGTAAACTCAACCAAAGGCAAATAACAATCCCAAGCTCCTCCCTTTTCTAAAACACAAGCCCTCAAAAGATCCTCTAGTGACTGAATCGTCCTCTCAGTCTGACCATCAGTCTGCGGATGATATGCAGAACTCAATCTCAGCTTAGTTCCTAAAGCCCTCTGCAAACCTTCCCAGAACTTCGATGTAAATCTAGGATCTCTGTCCGAAACAATACTCGACGGAATACCATGCAAACTTACAATCTTCTCAATATACAACTCGGCTAATCTCTCTAACGGATAATCCATTCTGATCGGAATGAAATGAGCCGATTTCGTCAATCTATCTACAATCACCCAAATGGCTTCAAAATTCTTACTTGTCCTCGGTAAACCAGAAACAAAATCCATACTGATACTATCCCACTTCCACTCTGGAATAGCCAACGGTTGCATTAGCCCAGACGGCTTCTGATGCTCAATCTTCGACTTCTGACAAGTCAAACAAGAATAAACAAAACTCGCAATTTCTCTTTTCATTCCCGGCCACCAAAATAACTTTTTCAAATCATGATACATCTTCGTAGCTCCAGGATGAATACTCAGGCCACTACGATGTCCTTCCTCAAGAATACTCTTCTTAAGTTCGGTAACATCCGGAATACACACCCGATTACCAAATTTCAAAACACCATTCTCATCAACTCTGAATTCACCACCTTGACCTTGATTCACCAGAGTCAACTTATCAACCAAAAGCACATCGGATTTCTGACCCTCTCTAATCTCATCCAGAATACCACTCGTTAACTTTAACATTCCCAATTTAACGCTATTGTGAGTACTCTCACACACCAAACTCAAGTCTCTAAACTGCTCAATTAAATCCAATTCCTTAACCATTAACATAGACATATGCAATGATTTCCGACTCAATGCATCAGCCACCATGTTTGCTTTACCCGGATGGTAATTCAAACCAAAGTCATAATCCTTCAGAAACTCTAACCATCTCCTCTGTCTCATATTCAGCTCTTTCTGATCAAACAAATACTTTAAACTTTTATGGTCACTGAAAACCTCAAATCTTGACCCGTACAAGTAATGCCTCCATAACTTCAGAACAAATACCACGGCTGCCAACTCTAAATCGTGTGTCGGATAGTTCCTCTCATGAACCCTCAGTTGTCTCGAAGCATAAGCTATAACCTGCTTATTCTGCATCAACACACCACCCAAACCCAACAATGAAGCATCACAGTAAACCTCAAATGATTCCGATGGACTCGGTAATATCAGAATAGGAGCAGTAGTCAACCTTCTCTTTAACTCTTGGAAACCTTCTTCACATTTTGAGTCCCAAACAAACGCTTGCCCCTTTCTGGTCAACATCGTCAACGGTAACGCCAACTTAGAAAATCCCTCGATGAACTTCCTATAATATCCTGCAAGTCCAAGAAAACTCCTTATCTCAGAGACTGACTTCGGAGCTTCCCACTCAGATACCGCTTCTATCTTAGAAGGATCAACAGCAACACCATCTCTTGAAATTACATGACCAAGAAAACTAACCTCTTCTAACCAAAATTCACACTTTGACAGTTTAGCAAATAACTTCTTTTCTCGTAGAACTCCTAAAACCACTCTCAAATGCTCAGCATGCTCTTCTTCAGATTTCGAATACACCAAAATATCGTCAATAAACACCACAACAAACTGATCTAGGTACGGATGGAAAATCCTATTCATATACTCCATAAATACTCCAGGCGCATTAGTCACACCAAAAGGCATTACAGAATACTCATAATGTCCATACCTTGTTCTGAAAGCAGTCTTCTGAATATCCTCAGTTTTCACACGTATCTGATGATACCCAGATCTCAAATCTATTTTGCTGAACACACTCGCACCAACCAACTGATCCATCAAATCATCAATCCTTGGCAAAGGATACCGATTCTTGATCGTCACTTTATTCAGTTGCCTGTAATCCACACACAACCTCATAGTACCTTCTTTCTTCTTAACCAATAACACTGGTGCACCCCACGGTGACACACTCGGACGAATAAATTTCTTATCCAACAGATCTTCCAACTGACTCTTCAATTCAGTTAACTCAACAGCAGACATACGGTACGGAGCCATTGACATCGGCCTAGTACCAGGTACCAAACCAATCGAGAACTCAACTTCACGCTCTGGCGGTAATTCATTCACTTCTTCAGGAAACACATCAGGAAAATCACACACCACAGCTAGATCGCAAATCACCAGTTTATCTTTAGCCTCCAAAGTCGCTAACAGCATAAACAACTCTGCCCCATCTACTACTGCCTCATTCACCTGCCTTGCTGATAGAAACAAACTCTTTCCTTCCTCATTCTCAGGAAAAATCACAGTCTTATCAAAACAGTTGATATAAACTCGGTGAAACACCAACCAGTTCATACCCAGAATAACATCAATCTGCACTAGTGGAAGACACACTAGGTCTATTCCAAAGTCTCTACCAAAAATACTCAAAGGACAATTTAAACAAACTGAAGTAGTAGTCACTGAACCCTTCGCAGGAGTATCAATCACCATACTTCCATGCATCTCAGATATCTCTAACTTAAGTTTCACAGCACAATCCAAAGATATAAAGGAATGAGTAGCACCGGTGTCAATAATAGCTACAAGAGGAAAGCCATTAATATAACACGTACCTCGGATCAAACGATCATCTGCAAAAGTCTCAGAACCCGATAAAGCAAAGACCTTGCCTCCCGACTGGTTCTCTTTCTTCGGCTTAGGACACTGTGGGCTAATATGACCCACCTCTCCACAGTTGAAACAAGTCATAGTCTTCAACCGGCACTCTGCAGCCAAGTGACCACCTTTGCCACACTTGAAACACTTCTTCTCAGCACTGGTACATTCACGGACACGATGTCCAGCCTGACCACATCTGTAACACTTAGCAGGGGCACTAGAGTCTCCCCCACTAGGCCTCTTCATTCCACTCTGTCTCTGGAAACCTTTGCCAGCTGCATACGGTTTCCCACGATCATCCTGATTCTTGCCTTTCCTATCAACCCTCTGCTGATAGCTTTCCGCTCTGGCCTTGGTATCCTGTTCAAAAATCCTGCAACAGTCAACCAAATCAGAAAACACTCTAATCCGCTGATATCCAATAGCCTGCTTGATCTCGGGACGCAACCCGTTCTCAAACTTCACACATTTCGAAAATTCTCCAGCAGCCTCATCATAGGGAGTGTAATATTTCGACAGCTCTGTGAACTTAGCAGCATACTCAGTAACAGACCTGTTACCCTGCTTCAATTCTAAGAACTCTATCTCTTTCTTTCCTCTGACATCTTCTGGAAAGTACTTCCTCAGGAATCTCTCTCTGAACACAGCCCAAGTGATCTCAGTATTCCCAGCAGATTCCAACTCAGTGCGGGTAGCAACCCACCAATCATCTGCTTCTTCTGACAGCATATGCGTACCGAACCTGACCTTCTAGTTATCGGCACACTCAGTCACTCGGAAGATCCTCTTGATTTCCTTCAACCACTTCTGAGCACCATCTGGATCGTATGCTCCCTTGAACATTGGAGGATTGTTCTTCTGGAACTCACTCAGTTGACGAGCAGCTCCTATTCCCACAACATTCGGATTCCCTCCAAGTACTCCAGCTAGCATACCTAGAGCCTCAACAATCGCGGCATCGTCTCCACCTCTTCCAGCCATCTCTATTCTGAAAACCCAACAAGCTAAACAATAAGTACTGATAGGGTTACACAACACCTATCCCGTACAGGGGAAACAGAATAATTACGACTCGACTCGACCGACTATGCTCTGATACCACTAATGTAACACCCTTCTAAAATACCCCAAAATTTAATTAAAACAACAAACATATATCAGAGTAGATATGCAATTAAGGGTGTCACACAATCACTTCACACCATAATAACTGTCATGCTCTTTATTTAATCAAAATAACATTTGCATAATTCGCAGTGGATAGAACTCAAATCAATCATGCAAAACATGTAACACATTACATGTAAAATTATTCAACAAGGTAAAACATCCCGTCCCGATGTTACATCTACCAGAGCATGACCCACTAAGGAACTACACTAGACTTCAAGCACTAGCTCCTACCCAATCACTGCTCGTTACCTGAAAAATAGTTGTAAGGGTGAGTTCCTCAATCGATATAATAAGCATTTTAAAATATCATGCAATGTTAAGTAATTTAACACATTTCATCACCCTAATCATAACACACATTCAGTAACGGCACATCAACTCAAACATCATACTCAACACCAACATAAAGCACACGTATAATCTCAATTCATACTCAACACCAACACAAAACACACATATAATATTGGAATACATCCATTCATATTATACGCCATACATACACTATGCAATGAGACTCCATGCATGCGGTACCGACTATTCGTGAACATATAGTTCAACTTCACCGACCAAATCTAGGTACGGCTACCAAGCTCACTAGTCCCACTCATTTGAGACCTAGTGACTCACATCACTAATTCCTCACCATGGGAATTAGCTACCACCCCAAGGGCCATGCTATGCACGCTAATCACCTAGCATGCAAACATCAACAACAGTCCAAAATGACTAACATCACTAATTCCTCACCATGGGAATTAGCTACCACCATAAAGGCCACATTATGCTATGCCAAATCACCTAGCATGCAACATCAACAACAATCCACAATGGACATATGCTCACACTCTAAGCCATAAAACAGTCCATCCACAATTACATACATAATATATACATTCACAATATTATGCATATTTTCACACATCATCAGCATATTTATCACATAATTATATCATGTCATGCCAAATAATTCAGTCACAGTATTAACACACTCTACTAATACCTATCCTACTCAAAACAACGGGAAATAATCCCTACTATATCACACACCGATATAGGCCAATCACCAATTATGTTCACAACATTAAAATATTAATTTTTCACTTTTCCAACAGTGTTAACCGGTTAACGCCCTGGGTTAACCGGTTAACGCAGGACAGAACACGCTTCCTGGCCAAATTCAACAGTGTTAACCGGTTAACGCCCTGGGTTAACCGGTTAGCGCAGACAGAACAGCAATATTTTCACAACCCACAACAGTGTTAACCGGTTAACGCCCTGGGTTAACCGGTTAACGCAAGCAAAACAGCAATACCTCACAATTCCTAACAGTGTTAACCGGTTAACACCCTGGGTTAACCGGTTAACGCAAGACAGAAAGCTGTTCCTGCGCTAACACGGAGCAGAATGCAGAATTCTCCGCATTTTCCGCCGTTGGAGGACTTCCGGACCTCCGATTCCGATTCCGTAAAAAGCTATACGTTCGGGAAATCACAACTCACACAAATACAGATTCAATTACAGTTTTCACATCATCTATTCATCACAATTTTTCAACATTCATAATCCAATTAGGGTCAAATCAACGGCTTATCACTACCCATTACATGTTAACCCATAATACCCATTAAACGACGATAAACCCCCCTTACCTGAGTTAATCCGGTAATCCTTTAGCCTCAAGCTCTTCTCTTCTCCAACCTTCTTCCTCTTGCTCTGCCTCTTTGCCCTTTTCCTCTTTTTGAGCCGCTTCTCTGTTTTCACGTGAAAACTCACTTTACCAAAATGAAACTCTTTTTCTTATTCCAACTTATATATTTTCCAATAATTATTATTCCAATAATAATAATAATAATAATAATAATAATCCAAAAATTCCAATTATTTAATTAAATTAATAAATATAATATTAACTTAAATTAAATAATTATCTTATTTTTATCGGGGTGTTACAAATAGGATCAAAGCCCTAGGGAAACCTTTGGAAACACTTTTGCGTGGCCTAACGAGGATTAAAACCGTGGCCTTATGTTCTGTATCTTCTTCCCCAAAATGCAAACGCGTGAACAGTGGAAGCTCAAGAACAACATGAACATTTTTTCCAGTTTTTGAAAACAAGTATATCAACATGGAGCACACACATCAAGGAGCATGAATCAAGCAATGGCTAAGCGAATAACATCATATATCAAACGGATCGAGCAAATCATCATTCATCACCAAAACTTTAAATCATCGAAACTCATTGAATACGGCATGGATTTAAGTGAATCGAAGCTCAAAATAACCACAGCAACATGATCTACAACATTCACATAATAAAAATGAGAATTAAGAGAAACGATTTCATGACCTCTTGAAGTGCAGCTTTGGAATTCACGCGTTTCAGGCCTTGCAATGCTCAAATGATCCTCTAGCAAGCTTGTAGAGTTGATTGGAAGAGGTCTTGAGGTCCAATTGCTCGTGATTCAACAGAACTTGGATTTCACCATTGTTGAGCTTCAAGCTTTGAGCTGCTTCAAGGTGCACGAATTCACTTGGATCTTGGTTCAAACATGCTCCATGATGATTCCAGATGATGAATTAAGCAATGAATATGCAAATTGTGTGAACAAATTTGAGAGAAAAGTTTGATGAAAAATTCTAGATCTGAAAATTATGAAGTGTTGTTAGCAGAATTCTGTTATGATTTATGTTATATACTCCCTCTTAATCACTTCCCTAATCATGTTTAAGCTCATGGCAATTGGATTAGTGAAAACAAGGTGCAAATGCAAAATGGCCAATTCACCCTATGCATGAATATCACGGATGAACAGTGCACGTGGCTGATCCAATTTCACTTAAAAATGCATTTTGGAGCTATTGGCAATGGTAGAAAGTTCCAACAATTAGCCAATTTTAAACTTTAAAAATTCCCTCCAAAAATCAAGTGGATTGGCACATGTTCATATGATGATATTTCATGAAATGCAATGCATGATTTGGATAGTAGAAGTCAAGAGAAGAATTTAGCAAAAAGAACCACTTGAATTGGACACTAGGTTGAGAAGTTATGCACATTTGAATCTCCATGTACACCTTGCCATGTTTTGATCATAATTCCTTAACCACACATGAGAAATTGATGATCTTGGACTTTTTGGAAATGGGAGAGCAAGATCTTCAACTTTCATGTTGGACAAAGTTTCATTTGAAGATTTCTTGATGATGTAATCTTGAGGAGAAAACCTTTCCATTTTTGGCAATTCCAAATTACAGGTCACTTACTATTTTTGGAAAGTTTTCATCTGACCTCAAATTCTTCATTGTTGATGTTTGAAATGTCAAATGAGACTTGTATGGACATGAATGAGGCCTCTCTAACCATCTCCCACCTTCAAATCCATGATAGAACTGACAGTTGACTTGTGTTGACTTTTTTAGGGTTTCAGTTGACCTGGCTATGCTCTGATGAAATTCAAGCCTCTACCACTTGAGATTTTGATTAAAAATGATATCATAGCTCATATGAACTCCTGTGAATGATTATGGTGCCCAAATTCTCAAGAATGGCCACCATCTATTGCTCAATGGCTGCCTTTGACTTCTTTTGACTGCTTTGACCTAAGATTGCTTCATCTGCAAGGCAAAGGTTAGATGACATATTTTTGTACTTTTGGTTAGTGATAAAATGAAAAGCAATTATATACATATGCCAAACATGCTTGGTGATCAAGAATCACTCTCAGAAGATAGCCCACCCATAGGGAAGGAGGCAAGGTGCACAATGATCCTTGAGGCAATGAAATGATATGATATGATGCCATGAGGGATCTTAGGGACAAAATTGGGGTCTTACAGGAACGTATGAGGGAATCTTTAGAGTTTCCATTTTCTTTGAAAAAAATTCTTTAAGCATGACAACTGCTTTGCAGATGGTTCGACTAAGATCATCAGGCCTATAGGCAGTTTCAAAGTAGTTTTGAAAAGCTTGAATTTCTCTTATAAGCGTATAAGTACCTTTCCTGGTATTTTCCTGCACAAGAATAAAAGCTTTGTCAAATAGTTGAATGAAAGAGGTGACATCACAGAATTCTTCGACGTAATACTTAGTCCACCATTTCCCAAACTCTCAATTGTAGAGGAAGTTGGGCTCGAAGTTCAAAGGATGTGGGTAGGGAAAAGACAATGATGACTCTGACGTCACCAAACAAGTTGGAGAAACTGAAGAGTTTTGCTAACATTGGGACACTTGGCACAATGTCAGAGTTATTAAGGCGTCAAAACAAGGTATCAAAAAATGTCTTTTTCTCACAAGTGTCGAAAATAACATTTTTAGGGGGCAATTTGTTAGCTCATATTTTTGTCGTCCATTAAGAATTAACAAACTTGGAAATCATATGTACAGCTGCTTTTCGACCAGGAAGTAGTATTCGACCAGCTAGGGTTGATTCGACTGGGCAAGGTTGACGAGGATCAACATACAATTGAGACTCCAGAAGAATCTTCTGAAAAAACGGTTGAAAACGGTTTTTCGACCAAAGATTCAAAATTCAAATAAGGGAGGGAACTTCGCCCTTCTCAGAAACCGTTGAGAGTACACGTGGAGCATAGTAGACAATTGTGTACATGCAAGACGCCATGTGTCTCGACGTGATTGAAGAACCATCAGGAACGGTTATCTCGATCCAGTATAAATATAGGGTCTTAGTATTAGAAAAGTGTGTGTCAAAGTATGTACAAAAACTTGTAAATTTACCAAGTACTCGTGTGAAAAAGAATCGTAAATCATATAATGTACGTGTGTTTACACCATTGTTAGTTATTTCAAAGCAATACAAAGTTATCTTTACTTTTTGTTCCCAAAAATACATTTCTTTATTGTTTCATTTCAAACACTCTTCTTTTCTTCGTCATTTACAGTCCTTTACAATTTCTTTGCTTTCAACATTTACTTTTGTCAATTGTTTATCATTACAAGTCATTTACCTTTCATTCGTACCAGCCCTTTTTGTTCAATTTCTAACTCTAATTTTTCGCTTATTATTGGAGTGTTCGTTATTACCAAAATTCATTTTCAAAACAATTAGCACAGGTCCTAGGATCAATCTGATTGATCCTGCAAGTAACCAAATTTAGATCAGCGGTTGTTTACCGATTTTCAAGGTAAACACCCCATTACTAACCACCTTAGATAAAAAAAACTTGAAAAATATTATTTGCAGTTAATTGTAATATAAAATATAATTAATTAAATGGTAAAGTGTTATACTTACTTTGTTGCAAACGGCGGAAAATATTAAATCGGCATTTCGCTAGTGAATGTATTCAGACATGGTTAAAACACAAAAATTTGAAGGAGAGTGGAGTTGAATGAAAGAAAATATGATAATAGGGAAAGATTTTGTGTGAAAAATATTGCATCAAATGCGAGGTATTTATACAGAGGAGAGATAAAATGCATGCGTCAAGAGGCTATGCGCCTAAACATGTCAAGACATGCAGGCGTCATAGGCATTGGCGCCTCCTCATGAGGCTCAATGCAGACGCCAAGGGCATTGGCGCCTCCTCATGAGGCTTCCTATGCAGGCGCCAAGACCTTAAGCACCTCCTCTTTAGTACAAACGTATGCGCCAGTTCATCTGCCGCGTCTTTTTTTAAATGTGATTATTTTGAAGAAAAAAATTGAAAAATTTATTATTTTAAAATTATTTTTGAAAATGTTGGTTATTTTAAAAAAAATTGCATAAAGTGGTAGGATATTAACTTAAGCATATGATATATGCCTTTGATTTTTAAGGAGGACAGTTTTCAATTGAATCATATATTTGTTATTTTGCAAATGAGAAACGTGAAAACACCATTTTGTTTATGTCCAACATCGTATAAAATCTAGATGCTGTGTTTTTTCTTCGCATCACCATTTATTAATGATATATTATTGGAATTGGGTATCAAGTTTTATATATTCAAATAACATCCTTTTTCGTATATTTATTAAGTGCGGGATCAATTTGATGGGTGCTTTAAAGTAACACCGGTTAGATGCATATACGTGAGAACCTTAATCTTGAAAGTATTTCATATAGACTTTTAGCTAGAATTTAGAATACATGTTGAAATTGCCTATTACAATTGCTTTTTTTAAAGGAAAATACTAACCCACCTATGATGCAAAAATATCTATGAAAATTCAAAATTGTCTCTTAAATTTTAGATATACATCTTCGAACATATTTTTATCTTCAGTTAAAACGGTAAAATTTAGTCACATCCAATATATTTTGAAAAATTTAATTCAAATATATATTTTCCTAATATTTTTTTTTCCATTGATTTAAGATTTAATTCATAGATGTACATATTGACTTGGAATGAGTCTAGAAATACATCTTAAAAATTTGAGCTTATTATTATATTTTGATGAGATGTTAGTTTTGCGAAATTCCCTTGCTTTTATACACATATGCGTTATCAACATTGCATAAATTATAGTAATGCAGTACATTAAATGCGGAGGTTGGAATAACTGTTCTTCAAAGCACTTCTATCTATTGGGAGGTGTGTTTAGAAAAATATTTCCACCCATTGGGCTATGGACTTTTGTAGTTTGCAGTTTGTGTCCTATGAAATGGGACCTACGATTTTGTCCATTGGAGGTGGGAATAGCTTCCATGCCCACAGTTTCCACTCATTGGGGGGGTGTTGCAGGAAAGCTTTTCTTTCAATTAGGGGTGTGGGCTCTGAATTTTGCAGTCTATGCCCTAGCCTATGGGCCTAACCTTTCCACCCATTGGAATCTGGACTGCTGCCTGTCCTATGGCCTAACCTTTCTGCTCATTGGGGGTGTGCTTAGTAGACTTCAAAAAATATTCTTCCAAAATTTACCCGTCCATTAATTGCTATGTTTTTTCAATTGTTCTTGCACTTTGAGTTAGTATGAGGAGTACTTAACTAAATTATTGATTCATAAAAAAAAACAATTACTAACTCAATTGTTTTGTCAAAAGTACTTAGAGTTGAAGAATATCAACAATTGAGCCCACAATTGTTTATTCTAACGTCTTGTCATAGTGTAATAGACAGTCACTTTCAATAATATGTTACTTTTTAAATATCACTTTTTGATACTTTTTATTTTTTTAAATTATTATTAATGAAATTTAAAATAATATTAATTGCATATTTGTCAAAATTATCCTTAAGTAATTATTACGAAGATAGAAAAAATAAAATAAATGTTATAAATAATTAAGGATATTATAGATAAAATGAGAATTGTCTTTTGAAAAATAATAATATTGATTAGTTTTCTTGATATTTGTAAAAAGTTAAAAAATGATATTTAAAAAAGAATGAAATGAGTAATTATAATTTTTTAAAAATAAAATATGTTACTCCTTTTATCCCAAATTATAAGTCACTTTGTCAAAAATATTTACCCCAAATTATAAGTCACTTTACAATTCTAATACAACATTGACTTTCCCAATATACCATCTATCATTTATTATTTATTTATTTTTACGATCCTTTAAAAAAAATTCATCTATAATAAATGAAATGCAGTATTGTAAAGTTATACATAATTTGTCTTTCTCATACAACAATCATTATATTTTTTAATTTGCATAAAATAATGCAAAACGTCTTATAATTTGGGACGGAGAGAGTAATCTCTTAATTTTATTGATACATATTTTAATTTAGGCTTAAATATACTTTTGTTCTCCCTACTTTGAAGTTTTCTAAAATTTAATCACCACATTTAAAAAATCAACTTTTTGATCCCCTAAACTTTACTTTCCATTATCTCCCTTCACTTTTGAACACTTGGCATTCTCATGACATGGCAACGCCAATGTAGATCCATGTCATGGTTTTTCTTTAATATTTTAATGACATTTACTTAAATTTTATTTTATAAAATATTTTTAATTGATGTAAAACATTTTAATTTATTTTAAACAATATAAAATCAACAATATAATGAGTATAGTGAAGATAGTAAAGTTAATGGGGCCAGTGGAGATTTTGAGGAGATGGGCTGGACCAAAGTACTACCCCTTGAAACTTTAAATGAGGTTAGTGGAAGGAAATGACCAGGTATGCAACATGGGGAATGTGAGGATTCTGATCATTTATACATACCTCTTGGGAGTTATGATGATGAAGATGTAGTTGAGTTTCCAACTTATAAGAGTGGTAAGGGAAATGGGTTTCATTTAGGAATGATGTTTACAAACAAGGAGATAATAAGATATGCTATCAAAGAATATGGAATAGAAAGTGAAAAAAATATGTTCATCAAGAAGAATGATGTCAAAAGGATGGTAATTAGGTGTATGATTGGTTGTAAGTTCTACTTAAGGATTAGTAAAAGCAATCGGCAACAACATTGACATATTGTTAGTTATGTTGATGATCATACAAATCACAAAACTGCACATAATAAGAATGCTAAGAATATATGGCTTGCAAAAAAAATGCAAATCCCTAAGGCATGATCCTTATATTAAGCCAACATGTCGTATGGTTGAATCCCTTGAGAGGTGGGGAATGAAGATATCACAATGTCAAGCATACAAGGAAAAAGGGAAGGTTAAGGATTTGATTCAAGGTGCTAATTTTGATGATTTAATCATTTGAGGAGTTATGTTGAAGAGTTGTTGAAGTCAAATTCTAAGAGTATTGTGTTTATACAATGTGATGAAAGAAAAGGCAACCATGTTTTTGAAATGATATATATCTTCTTAGAGGCTTGTAAGACGGGATTTTCAAAGACATGTAGGTCACTTATTGGTTTGGATTCTTTCTTTTTGAAGGGGGATATGGTGGGTAATTAATGTCACCAGTAGGTAGGGATGGTAACAACCAAATATTTCCAATTGCATATGCAGTTGTTGAAGCCGAGACCAAAGATTCATGGGAGTGGTTCTTTTATCTGTTTTGGAAAATTTAAGTGCATTCAATCAAAAAGCATGTGGCTTTACTTCTGCCCAACAGGAGGTATATTGTCTTATGTCATGTATAATTTCTTATGTTGTCTTATATGTAACATGGGTTAGTTTCTGCAATTCAAGGTATTAGTGGCCATGTATAGCAGGGACTTTGTGTAAAACATCTATATGTTAATTGGAAGAAGAAATACATTGGTTTGGAGTTAAACGAGGTGATGTGGGAAGAAGTTAGGGCAACTACAATACCATTACGGGAAAGAGCAATGCAAGAAATGAAAGATTTGAATGAAGGTGCATGGAAGGACATGATAGAGATCTCTGCAAGTAATATACAAAGTGTGATATGCAAGTAAACAACATCTGTGAGGCTTTTAACATGGAAATATTGGAGTACATAAACAAGCCAATAATCACTTTATTATAGGGGATCAAACATTATATTGAAAAGAGTATAACAAAACAGAAGGAGTTGTTGCAAGGGTATGATGGAGTTATTTGACCAAGAATCCAGTTGGTCATTGAGAAGAATAAAAAACATGCACAATAGTGGACTCCAACATGGCATGGAGATGATGATCTTTAAATATTTGGCATGACCAATGGATTGAGACTTATTGTGTCAATCTTAAAAATGAAACATGTTCATGTAGAAAGTGGGATTTGTCTGGGATACCTTGCTATCATGTCATCACATGCATTTGGAACATAAAAAAACAACCTGAAAACTATGTGACTGAGTATTGCATGTATGATTCATATTTTGCATTCTTTGATTATTTATTGGTTTGTATGAATTGTATCATTGATTAGGTTTATGATTATTTCAAGAAGTCAACGTTTGATAAGACCTACTAAAATATTGTATTTCTAACAAATGGACCATAATTGTGGCCTATAGTTGATCATGTACCAATTTATCCTCTTGTTATGAACCATGCAGTTTTTATGTAATCTGGTTTTGTTATAAACCGTGATCATTCGATGTAATTTGATCTGTTACGAACCATGATATTTTGATGTAATATGGTCTGTTATGAACCATCTTTTGTTGTAATATTGTATATATGAACCAATTGTTTTTATGTTAATCAAATGGTATGAACTAGATGTTTTATGTTATCAAATGGCATAAACTAGTTGTAATATGGTATGTATGAACCAGTTATTTTATGTTAATTAAATTGTATGAACCATAGGTTTTATGTTAATCAAACGGAATGAACCAGTTTTAATATGGTCATCAAATTGTATGAATCAGTTATAATATGTTATGTATGAACCAATTGTTTTATTGTATGGTATCAAGTTGTTCTATGTTAATCAACAAGTTATGGGTATCAAATGGTTATATGTAAATCAATTGGTTTTATATAAATCAACTATTTTATGTAAATCAATTGGTACATAAAACAGCCTGAGTTAATATGGGAATATTAGCATCATTAATATATAATAAAGACAAAAGAAACAAGAAAGCAAAAGGATGCCTTTACAGGCTTGTTGCTTCTCTCAGTCTTCGACTCGAGTGGTCTCTTGGTGGTGGGTTTTTTAGGTGGAATCTTGATAGCTAAATGAAAACAACATAAAACAGTTAATGTTAGCTAAGAATAAATTGCTTTCAAAGGGAATTTACATCGAGGGGAACCTCATGTTCCGCACCTTCATATATGTCTGATTCAATTCGGACATCTTCGACCCCTATATGAAGATGCCCTTTGAAACTGTCTAGAGTATGCTTAGTCGCAACCACCCGATGAGCTTTTTTCTGAGATTGATGTCGAAGTATTTTAATGGAATCTCCACAAATAAACCAATTTGGAAATGGAGGGGCAAGGGCCACTCCGAAGTCAGCATTAGGCAGTGGAGGAAACTTTGGGGGAAATAATTCAAGACCCATTTCATAGTGTTTCTCATGAGGAACGTATGAAGGAATCTTTAGAGTTTCCATTTTCTTTGAAAAAATTTCTTTAAGCGTGACAGCTGCTTCGCGGATGGTTCGACTAAGATCATCAGGCCTATAGGCTATTTCAAAGTAGTTTTGAAAAGCTTGAATTTCTCTTATAAGCGTATAAGTACCTTTCCCGGTCTTTTCCTGCACAAGAAGAAAAGCTTTGTCAAATAGTTGAATGAAAGACGTGACATCACAGAATTCTTAGACGTAATACTTAGTCCACCATTTCCCAAACTCTCGACTGTAGAGGAAGCTGGGCTCGAAGTTGAAAGGATGTGGATAGGGAAAAGACAATGATGATTTTGACATCACCAGACAAGTTGGAGAAACTGAAGAGTTTTGCTAACATTGGGACACTTGGCACAATGTCAGAGTTATTAAGGCGTCGAAACAAGGTCTCAAAAAATGTCTTTTTCTCACAAGTGTCAAAAATAACATTTTTAGGGGGCAATTTGTTAGCTCATATTTTCGACTCTCATTAATAATTAACAAACTTGGAAATCATATGTGCAGCTGCTTTTCGACCAGGAAGTAGTATTCGACCAGCTAGGGCTGATTCGACTAGGCAAGGTTGATGAGGATCAACATACAGTTGAGACTCCAGAAGAATCTCTTGAAAAAACGGTTGAAAATGGTTTTTCGACCAAAGATTCAAAATTCAAATAAGGGAGGGAACTTCGCCCTTCTCAGAAACCGTTGAGAGTACACGTGGAGCATAGTAGACAATTGCGTACATGTAAGGCGCCATGTGTCTCGACGTGATTGGAGAACCATCAGAAACGGTTATCTCGATCCAGTATAAATATAGGGACTTAGTATTAGAAAAGTGTTTGTCAAAGTATGTACAAAAAACTATCAATTTACCAAGTACTCGTGTGAAGAAGAATCGTAAATCATAGAATGTACGTTTGTTTACACCATTGTTAGTTATTTCAAAGCAATACAAAGTTATCTTTACTTTTTGTTCCCAGAAATACATTTCTTTATTGCTTCATTTCAAACACTCTTCTTTTCTTCGTCATTTACAGTCCTTAACAATTTTTTTACTTTCAGCATTTACTTTTGTCAATTGTTTATCATTACAAGTCATTTACCTTTCATTCGTACCAGCCCTTTTTGTTCAATTTTGTAACTCTAATTTTGCGCTTATTATTGGAGTGTTCGTTATTACCAAAGTTCATTTTCAAAACAATTAGGACATGTCCTAGGATCAATCTGATTGATCCTGCAAGTAACCAAATTTAGAAATTTGGAAGATCAGCGGTTGTTTACCGATTTTCAAGGTAAACACCCCATTACTAACCACCTTAGATAAAAAAACTTGAAAAATATTATTTTCAGTTAATTGTAATATAAAATATAATTAATTAAATGGTAAAGTGTTACACTTACTTTGTTGCAAACGGCGGAAAATATTAAATCGGCATTTCGCTTGTGAATGTATTCAGACATGGTTAAAACACATAAAATTTGAAGGAGAGTGGAGTTGAATGAAAAAAATACGAAAATAGGGAAAGATTTTGTGTGAAAAATATTGCATCCAAGGCGAGGTATTTATACAGATGAGAGATAAAATGCATGCGCCAAGAGGCTAGGCGCCTAAACATGTTAAGACATGCAGGCGTCATAGGCATTGGCGTCTTCTCATGAGGTTTCCTGTGCAGGCGCCAAGACCTTAGGCACCTCTTCTTTAGTACAAACGTATACGCTAGTTCATCTGCCGCATCTTTTTTTAAATGTGATTATTATGAAGAAAAAAATTGAAAAATTTATTATTTTAAAATTATTTTTAAAAATGTTGGTTATTTTAAAAAAAATTGCTTAAAGTGGTAGGATATTAACTTAAGTATATGATATATGCCTTTGATTTTTTAGCAATGTTGTGAGGACAGTTTTCAATTGAATCATATATTTGTTATTATGCAAATGAGAAACGTGAAAACACCATTTTTTTTATGTCCAACATCGTATAAAATCTAGATGTTGTGTTTTTTTTTTGCATCACCACTTATTAATGATATATTATTGGAATTGGGTATCAAGTTTTATATATTCAAATAACATCCTTTTTTGTATATTTATTAAGTGCGGGATCAATTTGATGGGTGCTTTAAAGTAACACCGGTTAGATGCATATACGTGAGAATCTTAATCTTGAAAGTATTTCATATAGACCTTTAGCTAGAATTTAGAATACATGCTTAAATTTCCTATTACAATTGCTTTTTTTAAAGGAAAATACTAACCCACCTATGATGCAAAAATATCTATGAAAATTCAAAATTGTCTCTTAAATATTAGATATACACCTTCGAACATATTTTTATCTTCAGTTAAAACGGGAAAATTTAGTCACATCCAATATATTTTGTAAAATTTAATTCAAATATATATTTTCCTAATATTTTTTTCCATTGATTTAAGATCTAATTCAAAGATGTACATATTGACTTGGAATGAGTCTAGAAATACATCTTAAAAATTTGAGCTTATTATTATATTTTGATGAGATGTTAGTTTTGCGAAATTCCCTTGCTTTTATACACATATGCATTGTCAATATTGCATAAATTATAGTAAGTACATTAAATGCGGGGGTTGGAATAACTGTTCTTCAAAGCACTTCTATCTATTGGGAGATGGGTTTAGAAAAATATTTTCACCCATTGGGCTAAGGACTTCTGTAGTTTGCAGTCTGTGCCCTATGCAATGGGACCTACGATTCTGTCCATTGGAGGTGGGAATAGCTTCCATGCCCACAGTTTCCACTCATTGGGGGGGGTGCTGCAGGAAAGCTTTTCTTTCAATTGGGGGTGTGGGCTATGAATTTTGCAGTCTATGCCATACCCTATGGGCCTAACCTTTCCACCCATTGGAATCTTGAATGTTTCCTGTCCTATGGCCTAACCTTTCCGCTCATTGGGGGTGTGCTTAGTAGACTTCAAAAAATAATCTTCCAAAATTTACCCGTCCATTAATTGCTATATTTTTTCAATTGTTCTTGCATTTTAAGTTAGTATGAGGAGCACTTAACTAAATTATTGTTTCATAAAAAAAACAATTACTAACTCAATTGTTTTGTCAAAAGTACTTAGAGTTGAAGAATATCAACAATTGAGCCCACAATTGTTTATTCTAACGTCTTGTCTTGTCATAGTGTAATAGATAGTCACTTTCAATAATATGTTACTTTTTAAATATCACTTTTTGATACTTTTTTATTTTTTAAATTATTATTTATAAAATTTAAAATAATATTAATTGCATATTTGTCAAAAATATCCTTAAGTAATTATTACGAAGATAGAAAAAATAAAATAAATGTTATAAATAATTAAGGATATTATAGATAAAATGAGAATTGTCTTTTGAGAAATAATAATATTGATTAGTTTTCTTGATATTTGTAAAAAGTTAAAAAATGATATTTAAAAAAGAATGAAATGAGTAATTATAATTTTTTTTTAAATAAAATATGTTACTCCTTCTATCCCAAATTATAAGCCACTTTGAAAAAAAATGTACCCCAAATTATAAGTCACTTTACAATTCTAATACAACATTATTGACTTTCCCAATATACCATCTATCATTTATTATTATTATTTTATACGATCCTTTAAAAAAAATCATCTATAATAAATGAAATGCAGTATTGTAAAGTTATACATAATTTGTCTTTCTCATACAATAATCATTATATTTCTTAATTTGCATAAAATAATGCAAAACGTCTTATAATTTGGGACGGAGAGAGTAATCTCTTAATTTTATTGATACATATTTTAATTTAGGCTTAAATATACTTTTGTTCTCCCTACTTTGAAGTTTTCTAAAATTTAATCACCACATTTAAAAAATCAACTTTTTGATCCCCTAAACTTTACTTTCCATTATCTCCCTCCACTTTTGAACACTTAGCATTCTCATGACGTGGCAACGCCAATGTAGATCCATGTCATGGTTTTTTTTTTAATATAAATAATGACATTTACTAAAATTTTATTTTATAAAATATTTTTAATTGATGTAAAACATTTTAATTTATTTTAAACAATATAAAATCAACAATATAATGAGTATAGTGAAGATAGTAAAGTTAATGGGGCCAGTGGAGATTTTGAGGAGATGGGCTGGACCAAAGTACTACCCCTTGAAACATTAAGTGAGGTTAGTAGAAGGAATGGACCAGGTATGCAACATGGAGAATGTGAGGATTCTGACTATTTATACATACCTCTTGGGAGTTACGATGATGAAGATGTAGTTGAGTTTCCAACTTATAAGAATGGTAAGGGAAATGGGTTTCATTTAGGAATGATGTTTACAAACAAGGAGATAAAAGATATGCTATCAAAGAATATGGAATAGAAAGTCAAAAAAATATGTTCATCAAGAAGAATGGTGTCAAAAGGATGGTAATTAGGTGTATGGTTGGTTTTAAGTTCTACTTAAGGATTAGTAAAAGGAATCGACAACAATATTGACATATTGTTAGTTATGTTGATGATCATACAAACCACAAAACTACACATAATAAGAATGCTAATAATACATGGCTTGCAAAAAAAATTGCAAATCCCTAAGGCATGATCCTTATATTAAGCCAACATGTCGTATGGTTGAATCCCTTGAGAGGTGGGGAATGAAGATATCATAAGGTCAAGCATACAAGGAAAAAGGGAAGGTTAAGGATTTGATTCAAGGTGCTAATTTTGATGATTTAATCATTTGAGGAGTTATGTTGAAGAGTTGTTGAAGTCAAATTCTAAGAGTATTGTGTTTATACAATGTGATGAAAGAAAAGGCCACCATGTTTTTGAAATGATATACATCTTCTTAGAGGCTTGTAAGACGGGATTTTCAAAGACATGTAGGTCACTTATTGGTTTGGATGCTTTCTTTTTCAAGGGGGATATGGTGGGTAATTAATGTCAGCAGTAGGTAGGGATGGTTACAACCAAATATTTCCAATTGCATATGCAGTTGTTGAAGCCAAGACCAAAGATTCATGGGAGTGGTTCTTTTATCTGTTTTGGAAAATTTAAGTGCATTCAATCAAAGAACATGTGGCTTTACTTCTGCCCAACAGGAGGTATATTGTCTTATGTCATGTATAATTTCTTATGTTGTCTTATATGTAACATGGGTTGGTTTCTGCAATTCAAGGTATTAGTGGCCATGTATAGCAGGGACTTTGTGTAAAACATCTATATGTTAATTGGAAGAAGAAATACATTGGTTTGGAGTTAAACGAGGTGATGTGGGAAGCAGTTAGGGCAACTACAATACCATTACGGGAAAGAGCAATGCAAGATATGAAAGATTTGAATGAAGGTGCATGGAAGGACATGATAGAGATCTCTGCAAATAATATGCAAAGTGTGATATGCAAGTAAACAACATCTGTGAGGCTTTTAACATGGAAATATTGGAGTACATAGACAAGCCAATAATCACTTTATTATAGGGGATCAAACATTATATTGGAAAGAGTATAACAAAACAGAAGGAGTTGTTGCAAGGGTATGATGGAGTTATTTGTCCAAGAATCCAGTTGGTCATTGAGAAGAATAAAAAACATGCACAATAGTGGACTCCAACATGGCATGGAGATGATGATCTTTAAATATTTGGCATGACCAATGGATTGAGACTTACTGTGTCAATCTTAAAAATGAAACATGTTCATGTAGAAAGTGGGATTTGTCTGGGATACCTTGCAATCATGTCATCACATGCATTTGGAACATAAAAAAACAACCTGAAAACTATGTGATTGAGTATTGCATGTATGATTCATATTTTGCATTCTTTGATTATTTATTGGTTTGTATGAATTGTATCATTGATTAGGTTTATGATTATTTCAAGAAGTCAATGTTTGGTAAGACCTACTAAAAGATTGTATTTCTAACAAATGGAAAAATAATTGTGGCCTATAGTTGATCATGTACCAATTTATCCTCTTGTTATGAACCATGCAGTTTTTATGTAATCTGGTTTTGTTATAAACCGTGATCATTCGATGTAATTTGGTCTGTTACGAACCATGATATTTTGATGTAATATGGTCTGTTATGAACCATCTTTTGTTGTAATATTGTATATATGAACCAATTGCTTTTATGTTAATCAAATGGTATGAACTAGATGTTTTATATTTATCAAATGGTATAAACTAGTTGTAATATGGTATGTATGAACCAGTTATTTTATGTTAATTAAATTGTATGAACCATAGGTTTTATGTTAATCAAACGGAATGAACCAGTTTTAATATGGTCATCAAATTGTATGAATCAGTTATAATATGTTATGTATGAACCAATTGTTTTATTGTATGGTATCAAGTTGTTCTATGTTAATCAACAAGTTATGGGTATCAAATGGCTATATGTAAATTAACTGGTTTTATGTAAATCAACTATTTTATGTAAATCAATTGGTACATAAAACAGCCTGAGTTAATAATGGGAATATTAGCATCATTAATATATAACAAAGACAAAAGAAACAAGAAAGTAAAAGGATGCCTTTACAGGCTTGCTGCTTCCCTCAGTCTTTGACTCGAGTGGTCTCTTGGTGGTGGGTTTTTTAGGTGGAATCTTGATAGCTAAATGAAAACAACATAAAATAGTTAGTGTTAGCTAATAATAAATTTTAAGTGCTTTGGATCGTCTATTCAGAACAGTTCGTATTTGGTATCTTATCCCTACAAAGTTGGTCCAAGCAATCGATTCTTTAATCCCCAACAGTTTCTCACTATTGTACTTCCCCAAGCATTTATTTCAAATTATGCATTCCCCAGTAGAGTCGACAGTGTCAGACTGTATCTTCCCAGCAGAAGCGACTGCTCCTCAGAGTTCGATGCCAGATCGATGATCTCGATGCTAGATCCACGGTCTCTTTCCTTAAAGCAGAATCTCGGTACTGTATCGGTGTTTGCTTCCCCTGCTGAGTCGTCTCTCTCGCAGATTATGGTTGCCATAACCACTGTCGCTTTCCTCAGCAGCAAGCTTTCAGTGCAATTCTCTCCCCAGTCAGAGTCTCGGTATTTCGTTATTGCCAGAACACCGCGTGATTAGTCATTTCCCCACTGAGTTCATTGTGTTGTGTATCTCCAACAGCATTGTCAGGGTCCAGAAGATTGTGATCATTTCCCCAGCAGAATTCCTTGCCTCGACTTGACGTTCTCTCTAACCTAGCATTTCGCATCCCTGCATGTAGAATCATATCGCATTGCATCCTCCCAAATCGCGTAGCATTTCCATTTTCATGGAGCATTACGCCATTGAAAATTCAAACATACGCATGTAAAACATAAGACATTCTCGGTATCCCAAGTGATAAGCCAGAAGTTTGTTTCCAGTACTCAGACTGAAGTTTGTTCATGACTTATCCTTTATTATTCCCAGCAGGGGTCGTCGGCCCATGCAACGCCTCAATTATCATTTTCCCTATTTCTGTCGATGCTGACAGGAATGCAAGTTTCCGGTATTCAGACCGAAGTGGCATTCAGGCCAGTTTTCCGATGTTCATATCGAAGAAGTTTCCGACGTTCAGGTCAATGCAACTTGTGGCATTCAGGCCAATTTCCGGTATTCAGACAAGTGGCATTCAGGCCAGTTTTCCGATGTTCAGATCGAAGAAGTTTCTGATGTTCAGGTCGACGCAACTTGTGGCATTCAGGCCAGTTTTCCAGGTATTCAGACCGAAGTGGCATTCAGGCCAGTTTTCCGATGTTCAGATCGAAGAAGTTTCCTGTAACACCCTTCTAAAATACCCCAAATTATTATAATTAAAATAACAATATATTCATCAGAGTAATTATGCCCCGAAGGGTGTCACACAATGATTTAACAAAACTATCAAGCATCCTGTCATGCTCATTTATTTAAATCAAAATAAGGTTCTTTTGCATAATTCGCAGCGGAATAATTCAACATCAATGTAAAACATGTAACACAATACATGTAAATCATTCAACAACCAATATCAATTTAATTAAAACATCCCCTCCCGATGTTACATCTATCAGAGCATGACCCATAAGAACTACTCTAGACTCCAAGCATTAGCTTCTACTCAACTCATTTCTCGTTACCTGAAAAATAGGCGTAAGGGTGAGTTCCTCAATCAATATAATAAGCATTATAGAACAACATGTAATGCCAAGTAATTAACACATTAATTCACCCTAATCAGACTACGCATTCAGCAACAGCAATATCCATTCGAGCATCGTATTCAACGGTAAAATCTCAATCACATTTAACATTAACAGCACAACATACAACACACATATAATACTGGAATACATCCATTCATATTATATGCCATACATTCATTATGAAATGAGACTCTATGCATGCGGTACCGACTATTTGTGAACATATAGTTCAACCTCACCGTCCAAATCCAGGCACGGCTACCAAGCTCACTAGTCCCACTCATTTGAGACATAGTGACTCACTCACTAATTCCTCACCATGGGAATCAGCTACCACCCCAAATGGGCCATGAAATGCACGCTACTCACCTAGCATGCAAACAATCAACAACAGTCCAAAAATGACTAAACTCACTAATTCCTCACCATGGGAATTAGCTACCACCCGAAGGCCACAATATGCATGCTAAATCACCTAGCAATGCAACATCAACAATAATCAAGAATAGACACATGCTCACACTCTAAGCCATAATACAGTCTATTCACAAATGTATACATTCACATCATCATGTATACCATCACACATCATCAACATAATTAATCACAAAAGCATATCATATCATGCCACAAAAGCAAACACAGTATTAGCCCGCTCTACTAATACCTATACCACTCAAAACAACGGGAAATGATCCCTACAACATCATATCTCAGCTAAGTACATCACTCAGCCTAAACAACCAAAAACTGCACAACAACAGTTCAGGAAAATCCCAACTCTGCCCATACGCGTACTGTCCATGCCATACGCGTATTGCCCAAACCTGGCCAACTCCATACGCGTAATGCCTACTCTCTTACGCGTATTGCGCATTTCCTCGCCCAACTCATACGCGTATCACCTGTCTCATACGCGTATGCTACGCGTATCAATCTCCCATTACGCGTACCAACAGAGACCAATTCACGTTCAAAATGTCATCTTTCTCACCCATACGCGTAAGGCTTCCCCCCATACGCGTACCAACATCTCATACGCGTATTGCCTAGTGCCATACGCGTATGACCAGAAACCAGAGCTCACAGATCTGCAATGGCTTTCTCTGCTACGAGATCTACCCAAATCAACCTTCTACAGTCCAAATTTTACACACAATTCATTCCTATCATCTATCACTAATCATACACTTTCGATTTTCACAATTTGCTAACCTTTCCATCTCAAATTCCTACGAATTTCGTCAATTATAATCAAATTTTCGTTCATCTCAAAAGTTCACAAATTCAACATATATCATCCAATCAGAGGTAAAACAATGGTCTATTACTACCCAGTACATATCATCCCATAATACCCGTTAATCGATGATAAACCCCCCTTACCTGAGTTAATCCGGCAGCTTCCGAGCTCCAAGCTTCTCCTTCCTTCAACCTTCGTTCTCTGGCTTTTTGCCCTTTCTGCCTCTTTTCCCTTTTCACGTGAAATTAACCTTTTTACCAAAAATGGGATTTTTCTAAATTCCAACTTATATATTATTCCAATAATTATTATTCCAAAATAATAATAAAATAATAATAATCCAAACTTCCAATTATTCAATTAAATTAATAAATAAAATATTAATTTAAATTAAATAATTAGCTTATTTTAATTGGGGTGTTACAACTCTCCCCCACTAAAAGAGTTTTCGTCCTCGAAAACATACCTCAATCGAACAACTCCGGATAAGCCTCCCTCATCTGGCTCTCCAGTTCCCAAGTCACATTGCCACCTGCTGGTCCTCCCCAAGCTACCTTCACCAAGGCAATCTCTTTACCCCGCAACTGCTTCAATTCTCGATCCTCGATCCTCATAGGTGATGTTTCAACAGTCAGGTTATCTCTCACCTGTACATCATCTACTTGGACAACATGCGACGGATCATGAATGTATCTCCTCAACTGAGACACATGAAAAACATCATGCAAATTCGCAAGTGACGGCGGTAAAGCGATACGATAGGCTACCTCTCCTATCCTCTCCAAAATTTGATAAGGACCAATAAATCGAGGTGTCAACTTCTTCGACTTCAAAGCTCGACCAACACCAGTTATCGGAGTGACGCGAAGAAACACATGATCTCCCTCTTGGAACTCAAGTGACTTCCTCCTTCTATCATGATAACTCTTCTGACGACTCTGAGCAATTCTCATCTTATCCTGAATCATCTTAATCTTTTCTGTAGTTTGTTGAACAATCTCCGGTCCAACCACAGCACTCTCACCTGACTCGTACCAACATAAAGGTGTCCGACATCTCCTACCATACAAAGCTTCAAACGGTGCCATACCAATACTCGAATGAAAACTATTGTTGTAGGTAAACTCAATCAAAGGCAAATAACAATCCCAAGCACCTCCCTTTTCCAAAACACAAGCTCTCAAAAGATCCTCTAGTGACTGAATCGTCCTCTCCGTCTGACCATCAGTCTGCGGATGATATGCAGAACTCAATCTCAGCTTAGTTCCCAAAGCCTTCTGCAAACCTTCCCAGAACTTTGATGTAAATCTAGGATCTCTGTCCGAAACAATACTCGACGGAATACCATGCAAACTTACAATCTTCTCAATGTACAATTTAGCTAGCCTCTCCAACGGATAATCCATTCTGATCGGAATAAAATGAGCCGACTTTGTCAATCTGTCAACAATCACCCAAATAGCCTCAAAATTCTTACTTGTCCTCGGCAAACCAGAAACAAAATCCATACTGATACTGTCCCACTTCCACTCTGGAATAGCCAACGGTTGCATTAGCCCAGACGGCTTCTGATGCTCAATCTTTGACTTCTGACAAGTCAAACAAGAATAAACAAAACTCGCAATTTCTTTCTTCATTCCCGGCCACCAAAATAACTTTTTCAAATCATGATACATCTTCGTAGCTCCAGGATGAATACTCAAGCCACTACGATGTCCTTCTTCAAGAATACTCTTCTTAAGCTCGGCAACATCCGGAATACACACCCGGTCACCAAATCTCAAAACACCATTCTCATCAACTCGGAATTCACCACCCTGACCTGAGTTCACCAAAGTCAACTTATCAACCAAAAGCATATCAGATCTCTGACCTTCTCTGATCTCATCCAGAATGCCACTTGTTAATCTCAACATTCCCAGTTTAACACTATGGTGAGTACTCTCACACACCAAACTCAAGTCTCTAAACTGCTCAATTAAATCCAATTCCTTAACCATTAACATAGACATATGCAATGATTTTCGACTCAATGCATCAGCCACCACGTTTGCTTTACCCGGATGGTAATTCAAACCAAAGTCATAATCCTTCAGAAATTCTAACCATCTTCTCTGTCTCATATTCAGCTCTTTCTGATCGAACAAATACTTTAAACTCTTATGGTCACTGAAAACTTCAAATCTCGACCCATACAAATAATGCCTCCATAACTTTAGAACAAATACCACAGCTGCCAACTCTAAATCATGCGTCGGATAGTTCCTCTCATGAACCCTTAGTTGTCTCGAAGCATAAGCTATAACCTGCTTATTCTGCATCAACACACCACCTAAACCCAACAATGAAGCATCACAATAAACCTCAAATGGTTCCGACGAACTCGGTAGTATCAGAATAGGAGCAGTAGTTAACCTTCTCTTTAACTCTTGGAAACCTTCTTCACATTTTGAGTCCCAAACAAACGCTTGCCCCTTTCTGGTCAACATTGTCAACGGTAACGCCAACTTGGAAAATCCCTCAATGAATTTCTATAATAACCTGCAAGTCCAAGAAAACTCTTTATCTCAGAAACTGACTTCGGAGCTTCCCACTTAGATACCGCTTCTATCTTAGAAGGATCAACAGCAACACCACCTCTTGAAATCACATGACCAAGGAAACTGACCTCTTCCAACCAAAATTCACACTTTGACAGTTTAGCAAATAACTTCTTTTCTCGTAAAACTCCTAAAACTACTCTCAAATGCTCAGCATGCTCTTCTTCAGATTTCGAATACACCAAAATGTCATCAATAAACACCACCACAAACTGATCTAGGTACGGATGGAAAATCCTATTCATATACTCCATAAATACTCCAGGTGCATTAGTCACACCGAAAGGCATTACAGAATACTCATAATGTCCATACCTTGTTCTGAAAGCAGTCTTCTGAATATCCTCAGTTTTCACACGTATCTGATGATACCCAGACCTCAAATCTATCTTGCTGAACACACTAGCACCAACCAATTGATCCATCAAATCATCAATCCTCGGTAAAGGATACCGATTCTTGATCGTCACTTTATTCAATTGCCTGTAGTCCACACACAACCTCATAGTACCTTCTTTCTTCTTAACCAACAACACTGGTGCACCCCACGGTGACACACTCGGACGAATAAATTTCTTATCCAACAGATCTTCCAACTGACTCTTCAATTCAGCTAGCTCAACAGCAGACATACGATAAGGAGCCATCGATATCGGTCTAGTACCAGGTACCAAATCGATCGAGAACTCAACTTCACGCTCTGGCGGTAATTCATTCACTTCTTCCGGAAACACATCAGGGAAATCACACACCACAGCTAGATCGCCAATCACCAGTTTATCTTTAGCCTCCAAAGTCGCTAACAGCATAAACAACTCTGCCCCATCTGCCACTTCCTCATTCACCTGCCTGGCTGATAGAAACAAACCCTTGCCTTCCTCAATCTCAGGAAAGATCACAGTCTTATCAAAACAGTTGATGGAAACTCGGTTAAACACCAACCAGTTCATACCCAGAATAACATCAATCTGCACTAATGGAAGACACACAAGGTCTATCCCAAAATCCCTACCAAAAATACTCAAAGGGCAACTCAGACAAACAGAAGTAGTAGTCACTGAACCCTTCGCAGGAGTATCAATCACCATACTACCAAGCATCTCAGATATCTCTAACTTAAGTTTCACAGCACAATCCAAAGATATAAAAGAATGAGTCGCACCTGTGTCAATAATAGCTATAAGAGGAAAGCCATTAATATAACACGTACCTCGGATCAAACGCTCATCTGCAAAAGTCTCAGAACCTGATAAAGCAAAAACCTTGCCTCCCGACTGATTCTCTTTCTTCGGCTTAGGGCACTGTGGACTGATATGACCCACCTCTCCACAGTTGAAGCAAGTCACAGTCTTCAACCGGCAATCTGCAGCCAAATGACCACCTTTTCCACATTTGAAACACTTCTTCTCATTACTGGTACACTCATGGATACGATGTCCAGCCTGACCACATCTGTAACACTTAGCAGGAGCACTAGAATCTCCTCCACTAGGTCTCTTCATTCCACTCTGCCTCTGAAAACCTTTGCCAGCTGCATACGGTTTCCCACGATCAACCTGATTCTTACCCTTCCTATCAACCCTCTGCTGATAGCTCTCTGCTCTGGCTTTGGAATCCTGTTCAAAAATCCTGCAACAGTCAACCAAATCAGAAAACACTCTAATCCTTTGATATCCAATAGCCTGCTTGATCTCGGGACGCAACCCGTTCTCAAACTTCACACACTTTGAAAATTCCCCAGCAGCCTCAGCATAGGGAGTATAATACTTCGACAGCTCTGTGAACTTAGCAGCATACTCCGTAACAGACCTGTTACCCTGCTTCAATTCCAAGAACTCTATCTCCTTCTTCCCTCTGACATCCTCGGGAAAATACTTCCTCAGAAATCTCTCTCTGAACACAGCCCAAGAAACCTCAGCATCTCCAGCAGTTTCCAACTCAGTGCGGGTAGCAACCCACCAATCATCAGCTTCCTCTGACAGCATATGTGTACCGAACCTGACCTTCTGGTTATCAGCACACTCAGTTACTCTGAAGATCCTCTCAATCTCCTTCAACCACTTCTGAGCACCATCTGGGTCGTATGCTCCCTTAAACATTGGAGGATTGTTCTTCTGGAACTCACTCAACTGACGAGCAGCTCCCATTCCCATAACATTCGGATTTCCTCCAAGTACTCCAGCTAGCATACCCAGAGCCTCAGCAATCGCAGCATCATCTCTACCTCTTCCAGCCATCTCTATTCTGAAAACCCAAACAAGCTAAACAAATAAGTACTGACAGGGTTACACAACACCTATCCCGTACAGGGGAAACAGAATAATTACGACTCGACACGACCGACTATGCTCTGATACCACTAATGTAACACCCTTCTAAAATACCCCAAATTATTATAATTAAAATAACAATATATTCATCAGAGTAATTATGCCCCGAAGGGTGTCACACAATGATTTAACAAAACTATCAAGCATCCTGTCATGCTCATTTATTTAAATCAAAATAAGGTTCTTTTGCATAATTCGCAGCGGAATAATTCAACATCAATGTAAAACATGTAACACAATACATGTAAATCATTCAACAACCAATATCAATTTAATTAAAACATCCCCTCCCGATGTTACATCTATCAGAGCATGACCCATAAGAACTACTCTAGACTCCAAGCATTAGCTTCTACTCAACTCATTTCTCGTTACCTGAAAAATAGGCGTAAGGGTGAGTTCCTCAATCAATATAATAAGCATTATAGAACAACATGTAATGCCAAGTAATTAACACATTAATTCACCCTAATCAGACTACGCATTCAGCAACAGCAATATCCATTCGAGCATCGTATTCAACGGTAAAATCTCAATCACATTTAACATTAACAGCACAACATACAACACACATATAATACTGGAATACATCCATTCATATTATATGCCATACATTCATTATGAAATGAGACTCTATGCATGCGGTACCGACTATTTGTGAACATATAGTTCAACCTCACCGTCCAAATCCAGGCACGGCTACCAAGCTCACTAGTCCCACTCATTTGAGACATAGTGACTCACTCACTAATTCCTCACCATGGGAATCAGCTACCACCCCAAATGGGCCATGAAATGCACGCTACTCACCTAGCATGCAAACAATCAACAACAGTCCAAAAATGACTAAACTCACTAATTCCTCACCATGGGAATTAGCTACCACCCGAAGGCCACAATATGCATGCTAAATCACCTAGCAATGCAACATCAACAATAATCAAGAATAGACACATGCTCACACTCTAAGCCATAATACAGTCTATTCACAAATGTATACATTCACATCATCATGTATACCATCACACATCATCAACATAATTAATCACAAAAGCATATCATATCATGCCACAAAAGCAAACACAGTATTAGCCCGCTCTACTAATACCTATACCACTCAAAACAACGGGAAATGATCCCTACAACATCATATCTCAGCTAAGTACATCACTCAGCCTAAACAACCAAAAACTGCACAACAACAGTTCAGGAAAATCCCAACTCTGCCCATACGCGTACTGTCCATGCCATACGCGTATTGCCCAAACCTGGCCAACTCCATACGCGTAATGCCTACTCTCTTACGCGTATTGCGCATTTCCTCGCCCAACTCATACGCGTATCACCTGTCTCATACGCGTATGCTACGCGTATCAATCTCCCATTACGCGTACCAACAGAGACCAATTCACGTTCAAAATGTCATCTTTCTCACCCATACGCGTAAGGCTTCCCCCCATACGCGTACCAACATCTCATACGCGTATTGCCTAGTGCCATACGCGTATGACCAGAAACCAGAGCTCACAGATCTGCAATGGCTTTCTCTGCTACGAGATCTACCCAAATCAACCTTCTACAGTCCAAATTTTACACACAATTCATTCCTATCATCTATCACTAATCATACACTTTCGATTTTCACAATTTGCTAACCTTTCCATCTCAAATTCCTACGAATTTCGTCAATTATAATCAAATTTTCGTTCATCTCAAAAGTTCACAAATTCAACATATATCATCCAATCAGAGGTAAAACAATGGTCTATTACTACCCAGTACATATCATCCCATAATACCCGTTAATCGATGATAAACCCCCCTTACCTGAGTTAATCCGGCAGCTTCCGAGCTCCAAGCTTCTCCTTCCTTCAACCTTCGTTCTCTGGCTTTTTGCCCTTTCTGCCTCTTTTCCCTTTTCACGTGAAATTAACCTTTTTACCAAAAATGGGATTTTTCTAAATTCCAACTTATATATTATTCCAATAATTATTATTCCAAAATAATAATAAAATAATAATAATCCAAACTTCCAATTATTCAATTAAATTAATAAATAAAATATTAATTTAAATTAAATAATTAGCTTATTTTAATTGGGGTGTTACAACTCTCCCCCACTAAAAGAGTTTTCGTCCTCGAAAACATACCTCAATCGAACAACTCCGGATAAGCCTCCCTCATCTGGCTCTCCAGTTCCCAAGTCACATTGCCACCTGCTGGTCCTCCCCAAGCTACCTTCACCAAGGCAATCTCTTTACCCCGCAACTGCTTCAATTCTCGATCCTCGATCCTCATAGGTGATGTTTCAACAGTCAGGTTATCTCTCACCTGTACATCATCTACTTGGACAACATGCGACGGATCATGAATGTATCTCCTCAACTGAGACACATGAAAAACATCATGCAAATTCGCAAGTGACGGCGGTAAAGCGATACGATAGGCTACCTCTCCTATCCTCTCCAAAATCTGATAAGGACCAATAAATCGAGGTGTCAACTTCTTCGACTTCAAAGCTCGACCAACACCAGTTATCGGAGTGACGCGAAGAAACACATGATCTCCCTCTTGGAACTCAAGTGACTTCCTCCTTCTATCATGATAACTCTTCTGACGACTCTGAGCAATTCTCATCTTATCCTGAATCATCTTAATCTTTTCTGTAGTTTGTTGAACAATCTCCGGTCCAACCACAGCACTCTCACCTGACTCGTACCAACATAAAGGTGTCCGACATCTCCTACCATACAAAGCTTCAAACGGTGCCATACCAATACTCGAATGAAAACTATTGTTGTAGGTAAACTCAATCAAAGGCAAATAACAATCCCAAGCACCTCCCTTTTCCAAAACACAAGCTCTCAAAAGATCCTCTAGTGACTGAATCGTCCTCTCCGTCTGACCATCAGTCTGCGGATGATATGCAGAACTCAATCTCAGCTTAGTTCCCAAAGCCTTCTGCAAACCTTCCCAGAACTTTGATGTAAATCTAGGATCTCTGTCCGAAACAATACTCGACGGAATACCATGCAAACTTACAATCTTCTCAATGTACAATTTAGCTAGCCTCTCCAACGGATAATCCATTCTGATCGGAATAAAATGAGCCGACTTTGTCAATCTGTCAACAATCACCCAAATAGCCTCAAAATTCTTACTTGTCCTCGGCAAACCAGAAACAAAATCCATACTGATACTGTCCCACTTCCACTCTGGAATAGCCAACGGTTGCATTAGCCCAGACGGCTTCTGATGCTCAATCTTTGACTTCTGACAAGTCAAACAAGAATAAACAAAACTCGCAATTTCTTTCTTCATTCCCGGCCACCAAAATAACTTTTTCAAATCATGATACATCTTCGTAGCTCCAGGATGAATACTCAAGCCACTACGATGTCCTTCTTCAAGAATACTCTTCTTAAGCTCGGCAACATCCGGAATACACACCCGGTCACCAAATCTCAAAACACCATTCTCATCAACTCGGAATTCACCACCCTGACCTGAGTTCACCAAAGTCAACTTATCAACCAAAAGCATATCAGATCTCTGACCTTCTCTGATCTCATCCAGAATGCCACTTGTTAATCTCAACATTCCCAGTTTAACACTATGGTGAGTACTCTCACACACCAAACTCAAGTCTCTAAACTGCTCAATTAAATCCAATTCCTTAACCATTAACATAGACATATGCAATGATTTTCGACTCAATGCATCAGCCACCACGTTTGCTTTACCCGGATGGTAATTCAAACCAAAGTCATAATCCTTCAGAAATTCTAACCATCTTCTCTGTCTCATATTCAGCTCTTTCTGATCGAACAAATACTTTAAACTCTTATGGTCACTGAAAACTTCAAATCTCGACCCATACAAATAATGCCTCCATAACTTTAGAACAAATACCACAGCTGCCAACTCTAAATCATGCGTCGGATAGTTCCTCTCATGAACCCTTAGTTGTCTCGAAGCATAAGCTATAACCTGCTTATTCTGCATCAACACACCACCTAAACCCAACAATGAAGCATCACAATAAACCTCAAATGGTTCCGACGAACTCGGTAGTATCAGAATAGGAGCAGTAGTTAACCTTCTCTTTAACTCTTGGAAACCTTCTTCACATTTTGAGTCCCAAACAAACGCTTGCCCCTTTCTGGTCAACATTGTCAACGGTAACGCCAACTTGGAAAATCCCTCAATGAATTTTCTATAATAACCTGCAAGTCCAAGAAAACTCTTTATCTCAGAAACTGACTTCGGAGCTTCCCACTTAGATACCGCTTCTATCTTAGAAGGATCAACAGCAACACCACCTCTTGAAATCACATGACCAAGGAAACTGACCTCTTCCAACCAAAATTCACACTTTGACAGTTTAGCAAATAACTTCTTTTCTCGTAAAACTCCTAAAACTACTCTCAAATGCTCAGCATGCTCTTCTTCAGATTTCGAATACACCAAAATGTCATCAATAAACACCACCACAAACTGATCTAGGTACGGATGGAAAATCCTATTCATATACTCCATAAATACTCCAGGTGCATTAGTCACACCGAAAGGCATTACAGAATACTCATAATGTCCATACCTTGTTCTGAAAGCAGTCTTCTGAATATCCTCAGTTTTCACACGTATCTGATGATACCCAGACCTCAAATCTATCTTGCTGAACACACTAGCACCAACCAATTGATCCATCAAATCATCAATCCTCGGTAAAGGATACCGATTCTTGATCGTCACTTTATTCAATTGCCTGTAGTCCACACACAACCTCATAGTACCTTCTTTCTTCTTAACCAACAACACTGGTGCACCCCACGGTGACACACTCGGACGAATAAATTTCTTATCCAACAGATCTTCCAACTGACTCTTCAATTCAGCTAGCTCAACAGCAGACATACGATAAGGAGCCATCGATATCGGTCTAGTACCAGGTACCAAATCAATCGAGAACTCAACTTCACGCTCTGGCGGTAATTCATTCACTTCTTCCGGAAACACATCAGGGAAATCACACACCACAGCTAGATCGCCAATCACCAGTTTATCTTTAGCCTCCAAAGTCGCTAACAGCATAAACAACTCTGCCCCATCTGCCACTTCCTCATTCACCTGCCTGGCTGATAGAAACAAACCCTTGCCTTCCTCAATCTCAGGAAAGATCACAGTCTTATCAAAACAGTTGATGGAAACTCGGTTAAACACCAACCAGTTCATACCCAGAATAACATCAATCTGCACTAATGGAAGACACACAAGGTCTATCCCAAAATCCCTACCAAAAATACTCAAAGGGCAACTCAGACAAACAGAAGTAGTAGTCACTGAACCCTTCGCAGGAGTATCAATCACCATACTACCAAGCATCTCAGATATCTCTAACTTAAGTTTCACAGCACAATCCAAAGATATAAAAGAATGAGTCGCACCTGTGTCAATAATAGCTATAAGAGGAAAGCCATTAATATAACACGTACCTCGGATCAAACGCTCATCTGCAAAAGTCTCAGAACCTGATAAAGCAAAAACCTTGCCTCCCGACTGATTCTCTTTCTTCGGCTTAGGGCACTGTGGACTGATATGACCCACCTCTCCACAGTTGAAGCAAGTCACAGTCTTCAACCGGCAATCTGCAGCCAAATGACCACCTTTTCCACATTTGAAACACTTCTTCTCATTACTGGTACACTCATGGATACGATGTCCAGCCTGACCACATCTGTAACACTTAGCAGGAGCACTAGAATCTCCTCCACTAGGTCTCTTCATTCCACTCTGCCTCTGAAAACCTTTGCCAGCTGCATACGGTTTCCCACGATCAACCTGATTCTTACCCTTCCTATCAACCCTCTGCTGATAGCTCTCTGCTCTGGCTTTGGAATCCTGTTCAAAAATCCTGCAACAGTCAACCAAATCAGAAAACACTCTAATCCTTTGATATCCAATAGCCTGCTTGATCTCGGGACGCAACCCGTTCTCAAACTTCACACACTTTGAAAATTCCCCAGCAGCCTCAGCATAGGGAGTATAATACTTCGACAGCTCTGTGAACTTAGCAGCATACTCCGTAACAGACCTGTTACCCTGCTTCAATTCCAAGAACTCTATCTCCTTCTTCCCTCTGACATCCTCGGGAAAATACTTCCTCAGAAATCTCTCTCTGAACACAGCCCAAGAAACCTCAGCATCTCCAGCAGTTTCCAACTCAGTGCGGGTAGCAACCCACCAATCATCAGCTTCCTCTGACAGCATATGTGTACCGAACCTGACCTTCTGGTTATCAGCACACTCAGTTACTCTGAAGATCCTCTCAATCTCCTTCAACCACTTCTGAGCACCATCTGGGTCGTATGCTCCCTTAAACATTGGAGGATTGTTCTTCTGGAACTCACTCAACTGACGAGCAGCTCCCATTCCCATAACATTCGGATTTCCTCCAAGTACTCCAGCTAGCATACCCAGAGCCTCAGCAATCGCAGCATCATCTCTACCTCTTCCAGCCATCTCTATTCTGAAAACCCAAACAAGCTAAACAAATAAGTACTGACAGGGTTACACAACACCTATCCCGTACAGGGGAAACAGAATAATTACGACTCGACACGACCGACTATGCTCTGATACCACTAATGTAACACCCTTCTAAAATACCCCAAATTATTATAATTAAAATAACAATATATTCATCAGAGTAATTATGCCCCGAAGGGTGTCACACAATGATTTAACAAAACTATCAAGCATCCTGTCATGCTCATTTATTTAAATCAAAATAAGGTTCTTTTGCATAATTCGCAGCGGAATAATTCAACATCAATGTAAAACATGTAACACAATACATGTAAATCATTCAACAACCAATATCAATTTAATTAAAACATCCCCTCCCGATGTTACATCTATCAGAGCATGACCCATAAGAACTACTCTAGACTCCAAGCATTAGCTTCTACTCAACTCATTTCTCGTTACCTGAAAAATAGGCGTAAGGGTGAGTTCCTCAATCAATATAATAAGCATTATAGAACAACATGTAATGCCAAGTAATTAACACATTAATTCACCCTAATCAGACTACGCATTCAGCAACAGCAATATCCATTCGAGCATCGTATTCAACGGTAAAATCTCAATCACATTTAACATTAACAGCACAACATACAACACACATATAATACTGGAATACATCCATTCATATTATATGCCATACATTCATTATGAAATGAGACTCTATGCATGCGGTACCGACTATTTGTGAACATATAGTTCAACCTCACCGTCCAAATCCAGGCACGGCTACCAAGCTCACTAGTCCCACTCATTTGAGACATAGTGACTCACTCACTAATTCCTCACCATGGGAATCAGCTACCACCCCAAATGGGCCATGAAATGCACGTTACTCACCTAGCATGCAAACAATCAACAACAGTCCAAAAATGACTAAACTCACTAATTCCTCACCATGGGAATTAGCTACCACCCGAAGGCCACAATATGCATGCTAAATCACCTAGCAATGCAACATCAACAATAATCAAGAATAGACACATGCTCACACTCTAAGCCATAATACAGTCTATTCACAAATGTATACATTCACATCATCATGTATACCATCACACATCATCAACATAATTAATCACAAAAGCATATCATATCATGCCACAAAAGCAAACACAGTATTAGCCCGCTCTACTAATACCTATACCACTCAAAACAACGGGAAATGATCCCTACAACATCATATCTCAGCTAAGTACATCACTCAGCCTAAACAACCAAAAACTGCACAACAACAGTTCAGGAAAATCCCAACTCTGCCCATACGCGTACTGTCCATGCCATACGCGTATTGCCCAAACCTGGCCAACTCCATACGCGTAATGCCTACTCTCTTACGCGTATTGCGCATTTCCTCGCCCAACTCATACGCGTATCACCTGTCTCATACGCGTATGCTACGCGTATCAATCTCCCATTACGCGTACCAACAGAGACCAATTCACGTTCAAAATGTCATCTTTCTCACCCATACGCGTAAGGCTTCCCCCCATACGCGTACCAACATCTCATACGCGTATTGCCTAGTGCCATACGCGTATGACCAGAAACCAGAGCTCACAGATCTGCAATGGCTTTCTCTGCTATGAGATCTACCCAAATCAACCTTCTACAGTCCAAATTTTACACACAATTCATTCCTATCATCTATCACTAATCATACACTTTCGATTTTCACAATTTGCTAACCTTTCCATCTCAAATTCCTACGAATTTCGTCAATTATAATCAAATTTTCGTTCATCTCAAAAGTTCACAAATTCAACATATATCATCCAATCAGAGGTAAAACAATGGTCTATTACTACCCAGTACATATCATCCCATAATACCCGTTAATCGATGATAAACCCCCCTTACCTGAGTTAATCCGGCAGCTTCCGAGCTCCAAGCTTCTCCTTCCTTCAACCTTCGTTCTCTGGCTTTTTGCCCTTTCTGCCTCTTTTCCCTTTTCACGTGAAATTAACCTTTTTACCAAAAATGGGATTTTTCTAAATTCCAACTTATATATTATTCCAATAATTATTATTCCAAAATAATAATAAAATAATAATAATCCAAACTTCCAATTATTCAATTAAATTAATAAATAAAATATTAATTTAAATTAAATAATTAGCTTATTTTAATTGGGGTGTTACATTTCCGACGTTCAGGTCGATGCAACTTGTGGCATTCAGGGCAATTTCCGGTATTCAGACCGAAGTGGCATTCATGCCAATTTTCCGATGTTCAGATCGAACAAGTTTCCGACGTTCAGGTCGACGCAACTTGTGGCATTCAGGCCAGTTTTCCAGGTATTCAGACCGAAGTGGCATTCAGGCCAGTTTTCCGATGTTCAGATTGAAGAAGTTTCCGACGTTCAGGTCGACGCAACTTGTGGCATTTAGGCCAGTTTCCTGGTATTCAAACCGAAGTAGCATTCAGGCCAGTTTTCTGATGTTCAGATCGAAGAAGTTTCTAACGTTCAGGTCGTGCAACTTGTGGCATTCAGGCCAGTTTTCCGATGTTCAGATTGAAGAAGTTTCCGACGTTCAGGTCGACGCAACTTGTGGCATTCAGGCCAGTTTTCCAGGTATTCAGACCGAAGTGGCATTCAGGCCAGTTTTCCGATGTTCAGATCGAAGAAGTTTCCGACGTTCAGGTCGATGCAACTTGTGGCATTCAGGCCAATTTCCGGTATTCAGACCGAAGTGGCATTCAGGCCAGTTTTCCGATGTTCAGATCGAAGAAGTTTCCGACGTTCAGGTCGACGCAACTTGTGGCATTCAGGCCAGTTTTCCAGGTATTCAGACTGAAGTGGCATTCAGGCCAGTTTTTCGATGTTCAGATTGAAGAAGTTTTTGACGTTCAGGTCGATGCAACTTGTGGCATTCCGGCCAGTTTCCAGGTATTCAGACCGAAGTGGCATTCAGGCCAGTTTTCCGATGTTCAGATCGAAGAAGTTTCTGACGTTCAGGTCGATGCAACTTGTGGCATTTAGGCCAGTTTTCCGGTATTCATACCGAAGTGGCGCTCAGGCCAGTTTCCCAGTGTTCATACTGATGTTTGATAATCTAGTATCTTCCGATGCTCAGATCGAAGTTATTTCCAGTATTCAGATTGATGAGCGGCATTCAGGCCATGGTTATTTCTATGTTACCATTTATTTTAGTATTCAGGCTAACATTCTTTTTTCGGTGTTCAGACCGACTCTCACCGTACCAGACGGATTCTTTGTTGATGTTCAGATCAAGTCCACCTCTTTGCCGATTCTGACAGGCATTATTACTTTATTTTTCACTTTCCTACTTCAGTGTAAATTTTCGGGCTTTTATCGTATTCAATCCCTTGATACCTCGAAAGTGCGAAAGTCGTTGCTATCTTCATTTCGGGTCTCCAGTTGATTGAATAGGGGCAGCTGTAATACCCCAAAATTTACCCTACATTTTTTCCTGGAAGCATGGGATTATGTTTCACACTTCATTGGCATCATACTAGGTCATACTCATTGCATACTGCATTAGTGACTTAGGAATCAGGTTTTGATTGATCACTCCTTAACAGAAGGAGCCCACACAAAGCAAGATTGAAAATTGGACTTCATTCTCTGAGTATACAAGTCCCAAGGGTCTCAGGGGGATCCGAGTATCTTATTATGGTCCTCAGTCCATCAGTGAAGGATTCAAAGCTACCAGAGTGTTCATCTGGAGTTAATCAGGAAATTAGGTTTCATGGTTACCTGCAACAGGCAATGTTTGGTTGGAAGTAGAGGAGCTTATCCATGTCATGATTGGAGAGGCATGTTGGCCTAGGAAGACACACAATTCTCTCAGAGAGATCCATTGGCAAGCAGTGCAATCAGTTCCCGATCAATTTTGCCCTAAAATTAGGGTTTGGTATAAAATCAGTTTATTTCTGATTCTTTTGTTGAAAATCTTTTCCATGGCCTTCCACATGTCCACAAGGGTCTACATACAAAAAATCATCTTTTTATTTGAGGCAGAAGTGCTTCAATTGATCATTGGAATCGGGAATCAGACAGTTTGGGAAAAGTCAACTATGGGGTCAGAAAAGTCAAGTCCTGACTTTTTGAGAGTGGAATCTCAAAATTCATGCCTAGGGGAGCCTACATGTGAAATTTGATTAAGGTTGGATCATGGATTCATCATTTAATCAGGAATTGGAAAAGTTACTTAATCTGGAAATGGTTGACCTTCCATTTTAGGCAAGTTTTTATGATTTTGCACTCACTTTAAGCCCATTTTCCATTACGATAAAAGCTCCATTTGAAACTTTCTCCAAAGTTAAAGTTGTTCCTCTTGTTCCAAGCTTTCTAGAAATATAAAGTTTGCTCCATTTGGATCAAAATTGAGAAATTTATGCTTGTTCAAAGTAAGGCTTGTTTTTAGGACACTTGGAAAAATTTCTAAGTCTAAAGATCTTTAAAGTTTGCCAAAAGTTCTTGGCCAGTTTTCTTACACTTCAAGGCACCAATTGAAACTATTTTCTTCACAGCAATTATACCTGTCATGTCCTCTTTCACCTCCCTTTGGAGTCATCTCATTTGGATCCATGGTTTGAGAGATACATTCACATAAAGTTGGCACCATGACTTGAAATTTCTAGGCAGATTTTATGCCTAACTTGCCCAACCAATTCTGCAATGGTGTGACATGAACTTGAGGCCCATTTTTCATCTTCTTCCATTCATTATTTCCACCCATGCTCAACATGAAACATGACATACTCCATGATATCTCTCTACTGTTTGCATTATCTCCTCAATTGGTGATGTGCTCATCAAGTTATGTTGCCACAAAGTCACCACCTTGAATTGGTTTCTTGCTTGCTTGCCAAACCAAACCAGTCATGCTGCACAAATGCATCTCCACATCCAATGTCTTGTTTGCCTTATTTGGCCATGCAGCATATTTCCATTCACTTAAGTTTTGCCAAAATAAGAAACCATGATCTCATGTGCCCTCTCTCCTATTTCTCATACACCTCACCAAATGCACATCATTGGCTCATGGATAAGCAAATCATTTCAGAGCCCATTAAGGATTATTTGACCCTTAATATTTAAGACAAGAAACCCTAAACATGAAAGGAGGCAGTGAATTTTCGAGCAAGCAAGGCAAGGTCATTAGAGGCCAGCTTCCATTTTTCTCAGCAAGTTCTTGAGGTGAAGCTTTTTTTTGAAGCACCAAGGAAGCATCCTTTTCTTCTAGCCTCTCCACAATCAAGAAGCAGTGGACTAGACTTCCACTAGGTAACTCTTTTGCTCCATTTCCATAGCCATTATCATGCTTGCTTCATTACTGTTTACCATGTTAATCATATGCTTATGCTCATTTCTGAAGCCCTCAGTACGAGGCAATGTTCATGGTGTTGACTTGTGTTGTTGATTTTTGCTCATGTTCGTGTCCATATTGATACCTTGTTGACAACTTTCCTCCATGAATAAGCTACCATTTCACCTAAAATAAGTTACCATGTTAATCCTTGCATTTTGTACTTGAGATCTGGGCTTTATTTCATGATTTTTGATGCACTATAGGGGTCGTATTTTGAGTTGAAATTGGAAGAAACACACTGTTTTTCTGCATGAGCATTGCTAGGGTTTTGGCTCAATGAAGAAGACGATTGTGTGTCGTCTTGAGAGCCGTTGGATCCAGCGTGTCTGTTTTAATCGTGTCCATCCGTTCTGTTTTGTCTTTTAGTGACTTAAGTGGAAGTGACCAATTGATGTTATGTTCACATGATTTTTTTAATTAAAATGTTCATTTAAGTGTGTCACGCCCAGACTTAATAATTGTTTTGGATCATGGGCCCTTCGCTGTTTGCTTTCCACGCCCCCCTTTCATGGCCCATCAACGCATCATTTATTTCCAGTTCAGTTAAAATGCTGATACACCCCCCCTTTCATGTCCTTTTTTTAATTCCTAATTTATTTCTGTTTTGATTTTAATTAATTTAAAATGTTTTCTTTGTTCATAAAAATATCCAAAAATATTTTCCATTTTGCTTGATGCCTTATTTAATTTTATTTAATTTTTATTTTCGCATTTATTTAGTATTAATATTTTATTTTAATTATTCATTCCAAGTGGTTCATTTTAGCATACATTTGTTTCTTGATTTTATTTTTATAACTTAAAATTATTTTCAGATACTGATTTTTTAGATGAAGGTTGACCACTTCCCCATGGTCAACCTGACTTTTTCTTAGATTTTTATTTCACATTTTTAATTTATTCTTGATTTATTTTTAACCTAGTTTTGTTGATTGACTTTTGGTTTGACTTATGTTTTATTTCAATTAATTCATGTACCGATTTTCATTATTTGTAAAATCTTTTTGGGGGATGATGATGTCCTGACCCCTCCTTACTTAGTTTAATTTTTCATAATTTTCTTGATTAATTTGCTACTTATTTGATAATTATTAAGTTGGCTTGAAATTTCAGTTGACTTTTTTATGATCAATGTTTGATTTAGGGATTGCTTATGGCAATTAAAGAGATCTTTTGATCCTCCCTTGTTCATCTCATAGGCCATGTATTATAGGCCTTTTATCTTGATTTTATTTGATCCTTACCTCATTTCTTGATTTAATTATTTTAGTGAACCCTTTTGGTGCATCTTTTCATTTGTCTGATTCATATGTTATCTGTTACACTTGTTTCTTTCATCCATGCTTACTATTGCTTGATTGTTTAACATGTTCATACTTCCCATGCCTTGTTTAATGCTCCATTATTTCATTCTTTGATTCTTTGATTCGATTATATACCTGTTTACTTATCTGATTTGATTGATAACTGTTGCCTACTTGTATGATGAGTGAGGCATAAATTCTTATTGTTTGACTGCCATGAACCATCCCCATTCATAACAAATGTACCCCTATCCCATAAAGTGTATAATATTTATTCTTTCATTCTTTACTCATCTGTTAATACAAGAAATAAAAACGAATATCCGATAATCATTTCAAAACAAGATCAAAAGCTCGATCCAATGTCGAATAATCATTTTCAAAACTTAACAGAACCAGCACGCATTCATCCATCCTCTTGTAAGTCGATCTCCTCAGGCATCACCATCTACCTATAAGTCGATCGCCTCAGGCATCTCCATCTACCTGTAAGTCGATTGCCTCAGGCATCGCCATCTACCCTTATCCGTGGCTCCTCTCCTTGCTCCATCCGTCGACTCTTGTTCAGTTTAGGTAGCACCCATTAGGTAGAACCCTTTGTATGATAACATAGGTAGAATTCCCTTATTCTTTACATGCTAACATTAGGTAGATGTTCCCCTTTGTAAATCCTAACACATAGGTCCACACTGCATGACAACTCTAGGGCAGAGCTTCCCCACTTTTAGACCTTTCGTGCGTCTCCGATTTTGTGGCATGACAGTTCGTTCTATTGCAAAGAGGTAACTGCCTAAGACTCGATTCAACAAGCTGCGACACCTACTGCTAGGACGTTGAACACATGGCCCACCTTCCTTTGACACAGATGGTGTCCTCTTTTGTAAGTCCATGTTCAGATGGCAATCCTTAACCCCTAGTTAGCCGAACTACGGCAACTTTGATTCTCATGTTCAGATGAGATATGTAGGCACGAGATGCGATGTCTTGCCGAGTTTGACTGATGACTAACAACTAATCCTTGCTTTCGCCCTTGCTGCGATTCTTTTCTCTCGCCCTCGTTGCGATCGAGACCTTCCCTTTCTCTTGCCCTAGTTGCAATCGAGACCCTTGTTCCCGTAGTTAGCTTAACTATGTTTTGCTCTGATTCTCATTCCAGATGAGATACGTAGGCATAAGACGCGATGTCTTATCGAGCACACTTCTCTTTCGCCCATAGGTAGCCGAGCAACGAAGACTCTGATTCTCATACTCAGGTGAGATACGTAGGCAGTGGATACAACATCCTTGCGAGTCATTTTCATTTTCTTTTGACTTTCTTTTAGGAGATAGTACCTTAGATATACCTACACCCTTTAGACTAGAACAACAAGAGTGGATCCCGTAGAGTACTACGGATGCGTAGGGGTGCTAATACCTTCCCTTCGCATAATCGACTCCCGAACCCTAGATTTGGTTGCGAGACCTTGTCTTTTCCTCTCTTCAGGTTTTCTTCGATCGTTTCCTTTCCCTCCTTTTGGATAAATAACGAACGGTGGCGACTCTTCTATTTTTTCCCGCCGGTTGCTTTTTTTGCAGTTGCGACAGCTGGCGACTCTCCTGGGGACCTGGTTTCCCTATGCGAGTCCCTCATAGCTTTTGTGAGTTTCTTGTTTGTTGGGTTTTTATTCTTTTCTACAGTTATTTACTTTCAGCATTTACCTGCTTTATTTTATTGCATTGTGTACATATGATTGTTGTATCTGCTGGATCTGTGGGGTTGGTTGTTTGTTGGGGTGGGTTGTTCTATGAGAGATAAGCCCACTACCCAGGCTTGAGCGTACACACAGGTTTTAGAGTGGATAGTCATGAGGCTTGCGTAGTATGTTGCTACGTTAAGTCGTTCATGAGACCCACACCCAGATGAGGTTTCTTTTGGATATATTATGTCCTACGGGTGTTCCGTAATGACAGGATGTCCCTTTAGAAATCGTCGACTCTGGTGACCATTTCCCGGGGGCTCAAGCGAGGCACTCCTCCGAGACGCGATTATGTTAGCTCTGGTGGGCGCATTCTCGCTGCTCAATCTGAGGACCCAAGGCTGGGAACTTGCTTTTAGGATGTCCTGTTGAGGGGAGTCAGTGAAGGTCTTTTGTCTCGTAATAATACCAAACCTTCAGTGGTAAACGTATTATTCTCAACTGAAGGGCTAGAAGCTAACAAACTTCTGTTCTTAGAACCTACCAGTGAGGGGCGGGCTAAATTCAGGAAACCTTAACCTTCAACCAACCCGGTTTTCTGGTATTCTTGTTGGAGCAGAACTTTGATCTCTTATATATTCCTCAGTGGTTTTCTCTTCAGACAGTGCGACCTGACAATTGTTCAAGCGGATACAGCAATCCTGATTCCCACGTCACTGCATTGCATCACATCATTTTGCATTCATATCATTTAACACATGTTTATCTATTTCTAGGGGTTTATATCTTCTTCTTGATTCTAGTCGGGGTTTTCTGGTTCTCCTAAGATGGATATTGGCAGAAAAAGACATGTCGCCTACAAATTTCCTATGGTTTGTTTGGATTCCATTCAACAGCTGATGAAGTTAATGGATCATGATTCTCTAGAAAGATTCCGGAAGGATTACGTGTTAATTCTAAGTTTCGTTACGGTTCTCTCCAAAGATCAACACGATGCTCTCTTTACATTGATGCAGTTCTATGACCCTCCATTGAGGTGTTTTACATTCCCATATTGTATCTTGGCCCCTACTTTGGAGGAGATTGCCAGTTTTCTCAGAATTCCTATCAAGTCGCAGTTGCTATTCTACAGTTCTGAGTTTCTGTCCGATCTCAGCATGGTTGCTTCAGCCACATATTTGGGGAAATCAGTCTTGAAGTCTAATATATGTCAGAAGGGAGGAGTCAGTGGTTTTCATCTGAGTTTATTAGTGGGAGAAGCCATGAAGAAGCTTGAAGAGGGTGATCCGAGAGGTTTCAATGTTGTGTTGGCTCTTTGTGTATACAGGATTGTCATGTTCCCTAATGTTGCAAAATTTATGGACGTAGACGCAATACGCCTCTTCGTGTTGGGAAATCCAGTGCCAACCTTGATCGGAGATTTTTTTCATTCAGTGCATCACAGGAATGAGAATAGAAAAGGAGGATTGGTGAATTGTTGTGCACCCTTGTTTCATAAGTGGTTCAGTTCTCACCTACCCAAGTCGGGAGCGTTCGTTGATTTCAAGGACTCGTTGAGTTGGTCGAAGAGGTTGATGGGGATAAGAGGTAAAGATATTTCTTGGTGGTCTGACCGAAACTTGCTTCGTGCGGATATTATTCACAGTTGCGGGAACTTCCCGAATATGTCGTTGGTAGGAAGAAGAGGAAGAATCAACTATAATCCTTCTCTAGCAGTCAGACAGTTTGGGTATGCTTTAAAAACTCCGCCTTTGGAAAAAGATGTGGAAGAATCTCTGTTTTTCCATTCTTCATCTGATTTGACTGTATCCATAAGGCAGCTGAGACCTGCCTCAAGGTAACCAAGAGAGGAAGGACTGTGCTTGGAAAGGGGGATTGCAGGACTTATCCTCAATATGAAGATTGGCTTCGGGGAAGAGTCGAAGAGTTTAGTCTGCCTTTTCCTATTGAAGAACCGTTGTATCCACCTACTCCTGAGCAGTCAACAATGGTGAGCTGAGAGGAGTATGACAAATTGAAGAATACCATGGAGGAACTTCAAACTAAAAACTCGGAGTTGAGTGTGAAGTTGCAAGACTTTATGCATCTATACCATGAGGCAGAATATCAGAAAGGGGAAGTTGTCAGATTGCAAGAGGAATCGGAAAAGAAATTGGCTGTTGAGGTGAACTTCTTCAGGAAAACTGACAAAGCCTTGGGGTCATCCGGTTCTGAGTTGAGGCGAGTCAAGCAGCAGTTAACAGATGCCCGTGGTAAGTTAGCTGGGTGGCAAGAACAATGGGATGCATTTTCAGCTTCTCGGAAGGTAAAAGAGGGGGAGATGGTGGCCCAATTGACTGGTCAGATGGAGAAGTTGAAGACTCTGCTGAAGGAGAAGAAAAATGAGCTCATGTGTGCCCGTACAACCAATGGTTACATCACAGATCAACTCGACAAGGCTCAAGAACAGATTGAAGAATTCAAGGTGTTGGCGGGTTTGAAGAAATCTAGACTTGAAGAGGTATTCGGGGAGGATGATGGGGATTATTACATAGAGCACATCAAAGAACTTGATGGGATTATCCACAAGAGGAATTTGCTTATCCGGCGTTTGACACAATCTCCAGATCATCCTGATACGGTGGCACTGCTGGCTGAAGTTAGGAGCAGTCCTTATGGGTTGTATACAGGAGGCTGATTCCTGATTTTTGTTCCTCTTTTTACTTGTTGTGTTTCTTTGTTGCTTCGTAGTAATGATCCACAGGCTTGTTATGGAGATCCTCTTTTGATGTACTGTTGGCTAAGGCCCTTCTCTTTGAACTCATTTGTATGACGGTTTCTCTTCATTGCGTCTTGGTCTCAGAAGTTTATCCACGGCTCGATCTTCTTACACTGTTTATCTGTTGTGAGACTGGAATCAAGGGGTAGAATACCCTTTGGAATTGATAAACATGTCATTGCATTTGCATACCCATTAGCATGTCTTGCATAACAGGTACCGCCGCAGTGTTCTCATTTTGTTTGGTATTCCACTAGCAGGATAGCTGACTCGGGCATTCACCGATACGGTACCCGAAGGAATCAACGCAAAGCAATGGAAGGCCTACAAGCAGAGCTTGCTGAGATGAGGATTTGCATGAATCAATTCATGGAAGTGGTCCAAGGAGTGGCTCAGGGACAGCAGGAGCTTAGACTGTTGATACAGAGGAATCCCCCTACTACTCAACCGGAGATTGTGATTGATCCTCCAGCTGGAGAAGCTAATAGACCCAATGGACCGGGGCCTATCCCTATCCCACGTGTCAACCCTGATCAACAACCCATCCATGATGATCAGGAGGATCAGTTCACCCTGCTTCAGGAAGACTTTGGCATAGGCCATGGTGTGGATCCTATGTTTCGGAGATTGGAGGAGAGGTTGAAAGTTGTGGAAGGGCAGAATGCTCTTGGTGTGGATGTTGCTGACTTGGGGCTGGTCCCAGGTGTGAGAGTTCCACCAAAGTTCAGAGTTCCAGTTTCTGATAAGTACAATGGCAACTCTTGTCCGAAGACTCACGTGCAAGCTTACTTCCGCAAGATGATTCTGTATTCCGATGATGAGAAGCTGCTCATGTACTTCTTCCAGGACAGTCTAGCTGGGGCATCCTTAGAGTGGTATATGAGGTTGGACAGAGCCCATATTCGCTGCTGGAGAGACTTGGCTGAGGCTTTTGTGAAGCAGTATCAGTACAATGCGGATATGGCACCTGACAGGACTTAACTCAAGAATTTGTCTCTCAAGAGCAATGAGTGCTTCAAAGAGTATGATCAACGCTGGAGAGAGATGGCTTCCTGTGTTCAGCCTCCGATGCTGGAAAAAGAGATGGCCAACATGTTTATGAACACACTGCCTGGGTCTTATTTGGAGCGTCTGGTGGGTTGCAACGCCTCAAATTTTGCTGATGTGGTCTCTACCGGTGAGAGGGTGGAGAACTACTTGAAGATGTGTAAGATCCAAGGTGGGGTTAGATCATCCTCGGGGTCGAAGAAGTCGTTCATAGGAGGACAGAAGAGGAGAGAATGGGATGCAAATTATGTGTCTTCTTATCAGAGTAGGGGTAACCGAAGGAACAATTTTCAGAATTACCATCAACAACCCTATATTGCAGCTGTGACCATTCCGGCTGCAGCACCAGTGCAACAACAACAACAACCACAGCGTCAACAAAATCAGTACCAACAACAACAGGGTAACAGACCTGCCTACCAACAGAGACAGAGGAGGATGGATAGGCACTTCGACACTCTTCCGATATCGTACGCCCAGTTGCTTCCCAACCTTCAACAGTTGCAACTTGTGCAGTTACGCACTTTGGCTCCTCCTATTGGCAGGCTTCCAGTGGGTTATGACGCCAATGCTAGGTGTGAGTTCCACTTTGGGGCACCTGACCACACTACTGAAAACTGCAAAGTTTTTAAGCACGTAGTTCAGAACCTTATTGACTCAAAGGCCATTAACTTTGCGTCGGCTCCTAATGTTGTCCACAATCCTATGCCGCAGCATGGTGGAGCAAATGTTAACATGGTTGAAGGAGAAGTCAAACCAGTCAAGGATGTGTTGAAACTGAAGACTCCGCTGTTAGAAATTAAAGAATACTTGCTAAAGGCAGATGTTTTCCCCGATTGCGGAAGCGGTTGTTTGGGTTGTGTTGCACAGAGTGGGGGTTGTGTGAGGCTGCAGCAGGGTATCCAGGCCTTGCTTGATGATGGTATCCTCCAAGCTGAAGACCTATCTTCCCAAAAGTCTGTTGAAGAGGTGTTTGAGAATGCAGATGTTGACCCTCTCTTTCCTGAAGATGCCATTGATGTTGAAGAATTTACGAATGATGTTCCTGTTAATTTTATAATCCCTAATGATGTAATTAATTTTCCTGATGTTGTTGCTGATATTCCAAACATTGTGTTTGATTCTGATGTATTTGTTGAACTTGATTCCGTTGTTTCGGATGTTTGTACTTCAATGAATGAGATTTCTGAGTATGACTGTGACGTCGCCACTATCATAATTTTCTACCCGACCGCTCAGATCAGTGTGTCAGTAGCGCAACCGGTACCACTAGTGCGACCGCACCAATCCACTATGACCATCAGGACCCCTGGTCCTTTACCTTTCACCAGCGAAAGGGTCATTCCTTAGCATTACGGGGGGAGTGTGCACACGCACGATCATAAAGTGGAGCAGCCACTGAAAATAGAAGAGGTGCAGGATCAGAAATCTGAACCTGAAGTTGAAATAAAAGATCCCGTAGTGGAGAATGTTGGTGGAATCGGGCGATTCACCAGAAGTGGTAGACTGTTCTCACCACCAGTTTACCCAATTTGATAGTGTTGACGCCGCGACAAAGGCCAAACGCAAGCAAGTTATGAATGAGGGTACCTCTGCACCACAGGCTGGCTCTGAGCCTGCTTTCGCGAAGGATGTGGATGAGCTCTTGAGAATCATAAAGAAAAGCGACTACAAAGTAGTCGATCAGTTGATTCAGACACCGTCCAAGATATCTATTCTTTCACTCCTGCTGTGTTCGGAGGCACACAGGGAGGCACTTCTGAAGGTCCTTAATGTTGTGTATGTGCCTTAGGAGATCTCAGTGAACCAACTAGAAGGGATCGTTCCAAATGTTCATGCAAGCAACGGGTTGGGTTTTACTGATTCTGACTTGACACCAACTGGACGCGATCATAATAAGGCTTTGCACTTTTCGATAGAGTGCAAAGACACTGTGTTATCCCATGTGCTGGTGGATACAGGTTCCTCTCTCAATGTGCTACCCAAGAGAGCCCTGTCAAGGTTAGAGGTAGAAGGTTTGATATTGAAGCCTTCCGATCTTGTTGTGAGAGCCTTCGATGGTTCTAAGAGGTCGGTATTCAGAGAGGTAGAATTGCCAATTCAGATTGGATCACAAACCTTCAACACCGTCTTCTATGTGATGGATATCAGTCCTTCGTATAGTTGCTTGCTGGTTCGTCCTTGGATCCATAATGCTAGGGCAGTCTCATCGACCTTGCATCATAAGATCAAGTTCCCGGTCGACGGAAGAATTATCACTGTCTGTGGTGAGGAGGATATTCTGGTCAGTCACCTGTCTACATTCAAGTATGTAGAGGTAGAAGGTGAGATTCATGAGACCCTGTGTCAGGCCTTTGAGGCAGTCCAAATCAAGGTTGCAGCTCCAGTGGAAGAGGTTAAAGCAGGTGCCTCTATTTCGTCCTTCAAGCAGGCACAGGCCTTGGTAAATTCAGGTGTTGCTCCCGGTTGGGGACGTCTGTTGGATTTACCTATAAAGGAATACAAGTTTGAGATTGGGTATCAGCCAGCATTGACTTCTACAACTTCAACGCCTCAGACTCGCCAGGGGCCGATTACTTTCTCTAGTGCTGGCATCATTCAGTATGGCCAGATCTCTGCAATCAACGAAGAAGATGGGGATAGTGATTGCGACATTGACAACTGGGTGCGTCCAAGGGTCCCGGGTGAACTTCTCCGTAATTGGTCTTCTGAAGAGATTATCCAAGTCACTCTTATTGAAGAGTAATTTTCTTTGTTTATTTGTGCATATCCAAGTCTTACGTTCCGCCCAGGGCGTAATGACTCATTGTAGGGCTCATATATGTGAATACCTGCATTTTTCATCATGAATAAAGGACGTCTTTTTGCATTCAAATATTTTGTTCACTGTCTTTCTATTTTTGCAGTTTTCAAAAATAAAAAAATATATATTTGGCAATGTTTTGTTTAGTTTTCACTCCTTGTTCACACTCATAAACACATACCATCACTCATGCAGATGCACGTCACCGGATCTTATTGATAACAGTTCTGCTATGGCTCACTTCGACTTTGAAAATCCAATCTTTCAAGCTGAAGAAGAGGGTGATGAAGACTGTGAACTCCCTGAAGAACTTGTCAGGTTATTAAAACAGGAGGAAAGGATCATTCAACCGCATCAAGAGTCTATGGAAGTGATTAATCTCGGCACTGAGGACGTCAAGAGAGAAATCAAGATATGGGCTGCTTTGGAAGATAATGTGAAGAAGGGGCTGATTGAATTGCTGCAAGAGTATGTTGACATCTTCGTTTGGTCTTATCAGGACATGCCAGGGCTTGAAACAGACATTGTGGTACACCGTTTGCCTCTCAAAGAGGATTGTCCTCCGGTCAAGCAAAAGCTCTGAAGAACAAGACCAGATATGGCTGTCAAGATAAAAGAAGAAGTGCAAAAACAGTTGGATGCATGGTTTCTAGCGGTTACAAATTATCCGCCATGGGTTGCAAATATTGTTCCAGTACCTAAGAAGGATGGAAAGGTACGGATGTGTGTTGACTACCGGGATCTGAACAGAGCTAGTCCTAAAGATGATTTCCCATTACCTCACATCGACGATTTGGTGGACAACACGGCTCAGTTCTCGGTATTCTCCTTTATGGATGGCTTTTCTGGCTATAATCAAATTAAAATGGCACCAGAAGACATGGAGAAGACAACTTTCATAACCCCATGGGGCACCTTCTGCTACAAGGTGATGCCGTTTGGTCTGAAAAATGTTGGGGCAACATATCAACGAGCTATGGTAACTCTTTTCCATTATATGATTCATCATGAAATCGAGGTTTATGTTGATGATATGATTGCCAAATCTCAGATGGAAGAAGAACATCTGGTGAATTTGCATAAACTGTTTGAGCGTTTGAGGAAATTCAAGATGAGGCTTAATCCGAACAAGTGTACTTTCGGGGTGAGATCTGGAAAACTGTTGGGTTTTATTGTTAGTGAAAAAGGGATTGAGGTGGATCCGGCAAAAGTGAAAGCGATACAAGAAATGCCTGAGCCAAGAACAGAAAAACAAGTTCGTGGTTTCTTAGGAACGTTGAACTACATTGCAAGGTTCATCTCTCACCTAACAGCCACGTGTGAGCCAATATTCAAATTGTTGAGAAAAGATCAGGCTATCAGGTGGAATGATGATTGCCAAAGGGCTTTCGAAAAAATAAAAGAGTATTTGCAGAATCCTCCTATCCTTATGCCTCCAGTCCCAAGGAGACCGCTGATTATGTATTTGACAGTACTCGATAATTCCATGGGTTGTGTTCTCGGTTAACACAACGAGACAGGTAGGAAAGAGCATGCCATCTACTACCTGAGTAAAAAATTCACAGATTGTGAGTTGAGATACTCAATGCTTGAAAAGACATGTTGTGCACTTGCATGGGCTGCTAAGCGATTGAGACAATACATGCTGACTCACACGACCTTACTGATCTCCAAAATGGATCCAGTTAAGTATATATTTGAGAAGCCAGCTCTCACCGGAAGGGTTGCTCGTTGGCAAATGGTACTGACAGAGTACAACATCCAGTATACATCCCAAAAAGCCATCAAAGGGAGTATTCTGTCAGACTATCTTGCTCAGCAGCCGATTGATGATTATGAGCCGATGAAGTTTGGTTTTCCGGATGAAGATATCATGTTCCTCAAGATGAAAGACTGTGAAGAGCCAGTTGTTGAGGAGGGACCTGATCTAGATGAAAAGTGGACTTTAATGTTTGATAGGGCCGTCAATTCCAAAGGAAATGGAATTGGTGTTGTCATTACCACTCCGAAAGGTTCCCACATGCCTTTCACCGCTCGTATGACTTTTGAGTGCACCAATAATGAAGCTGAATATGAAGCATGTATCTTGGGTATTGAGCAAGCCATTGATTTGAGAATAAAGACTTTGGACATCTTCGGAGATTCAGCTCTAGTGATCAATCAAGTGAATGGTGATTGGAATACTCTCCAACCTAATCTGGTCCCCTACAGAGATTACACGAGAAGACTGTTGACTTTCTTCACAATAGTAAAGTTGTATCATATACCTCGTGATGAGAACCAGATGGCAGATGCTCTTGCTACTCTATCCTCCATGATCAAGGTGATTCGGTGGAACTATGTTCCAAGAATTGATATTATGCGCCTCGATAGGGTCGCGTATGTGTTTGCTGCTGAACTGGTAGTTGATGACAAGCCCTGGTATCACGACATCAAGTGTTTTCTGAAGAATCAAGACTACCCTGCAGGGGCATCCAACAATGATAGAAAGACTTTGAGAAGATTGGCAGGCAGTTTCTTCTTGAACAAAGACGATGTGTTGTATAAGTGGAACTTCGACATGGTTTTGCTCAGATGCGTGGATAGACACGAAGCGGACATGTTAATGCAGGAAGTTCATGAAGGCTCCTTTGGTACTCATGCCGGCGGACATGCAATGGCTAAGAAATTGTTGAGAGTGTGTTATTATTGGATGACCATGGAATCTGATTGTTTCAAATATGCTCGGAAGTGTCATAAATGCCAGATTTATGCTGATAAGGTGCATGTGCCGCCAAATCCTTTGAATGTGATGACTTCGCCGTGGCCGTTTGCTATGTGGGGCATTGATATGATTGGAAAGATTGAGCCGACTGCTTCCAATGGGCATCGCTTCATCCTTGTTGCCATCGACTATTTCACCAAGTGGGTCGAAGCAGCGTCATTTGCGAAGGTCACCAGGCATGTGGTTTCCCGATTCATTAAGAAAGAAATCATTTGTCGTTATGGGATTCCCGAAAGAATCATTACTCATAATGGTTCTAATCTCAATAACAAAATGATGAAGGATTTGTGCAAGAACTTCAACATTCAACATCATAATTCTTCCCCTTATCGTCCTAAGATGAACGGTGTTGTTGAGGCAGCAAATAAGAACATAAAGAAGATTGTGCAGAAGATGGTCGTTACGTACAGAGATTGGCATAAGATGATACCCTTCGCCTTGCATGGGTCCCGTACTTCAGTACGTACATCGACCGGGGCAACCCCTTACTCCCTTGTGTATGGTATGGAAGCAGTCCTACCTGTTGAAGTGGAAATTCCTTCTTTAAAAGTCCTGCTGGATGTCGAGTTAGACGAAGCTGAATGGATTCAGACAAGGTTTAATGAGTTGAGTCTTATCGAAGAGAAGCGAATGGCAGCCATTTGTCATGGGCAATTGTATCAAAGTCGGATGAAGAGAGCCTTTGATCAGAAAGTGCGTCCTCGATGCTTCCAAGTCGGAGATTTGGTGTTGAAAAGGATCCTTCCTTCTCAGACAGATCACAGGGGCAAGTGGACTCCTAACTATGATGGACCATATATTGTCACCAAGACTTTTAATGGTGGAGCCTTAATGCTTGCAACTATGGATGGTGAAGACTTCGTTTCCCCTGTGAACTCAAACGCAGTTAAAAAATACTTCACATAAAATAGACCCGTTGGACAATAAAAAGAATAGTCCAGGCAAAAAAATGGGCATCCTGGCGAACCAAGAAAATGAAAAAGGTTCAGGAAAAAGTTAGGGATTAAAAATGAAAAGATTGTACACTCGGTAAGTTGAAAACCTGAAAAAGGCAACTTAGGAAAAAATGGGTATCCCGGTGGATTGAAAACCCGAAAGGGCGATCCAGGCAAAAGTTAGGGATTAAGCGAATGACTGCGTTCTGAGTAGCTCTGAATCTCATCTTGTGTCGATAACTGGAAACTTCCAAAGGATAGGAAACAGTCCAATCACCTTTTTCAGAAAGTTGATCATTTGGAGGATCTTGAAGATGAGCGAGTCATAAAAGGATTGGAACCCGATAGAAATCCACTTCACATTGCCATTAGATTAATTTCTGTTTTTATCTTTCGTGCAATTACCTCTTTCCAGGGATTGCTTCTCGATGTAAATGCTTATTCAGAGGCCATTCAATCAATAAAATCATGTTATTCAGTATATCTTTGTGTTCATTTTCATTTTACTCTTTTGTTTGCAAAAATGACGTCCGAATTTTTTATAAACATTGCATCATGAAACATATGAGCTCTACAGGTACATGCTTAATAAACGTTTAAAATTGCTGTAAATTTTAAGTGCTTTGGATCGTCTATTCAGAAAAGGTACACTCGGGGCGTTTCCTTAAGGTTCCCAGCAGATGATCGCGAATGTTTTTCTTCAACAATTGGTATTTGGTATCTTATCCCTCCAAAGTTGGTCCAAGCATTGGATTCTTTAATCCCCAACAGTTTCTCACTATTGTACTTCCCCAAGCATTTGTTTCAGATTATGCATTCCCCAGTAGAGTCGACAGTGTCAGACTGTATCTTCCCAACAGAAGCGACTGCTCCTCAGAGTTCGATGCCAGATCGATGATCTCGACGCTAGATCCACAGTCTCTTTCCTTGAAGCAGAATCTTGGTACCGTATCGGTGTTTGCTTCCCTTGATGAGTCGTCTCTCTCGCAGATTATGGTTGCCAGAACCACTGTCGCTTTCCTCAGCAGCAAGCTTTCAATGCCATTCTCTCCCCAGTCAGAGTCTCGGTATTTCGTTATTGCCAGAACACCGCGTGGCTGGTCATTTCCCCACAGAGTTCATTGTGTTGTGTATCTCCAACAGCATTGTCAGGGTCCAGAAGATTGTGATCACCTCCCCAGCAGAATTCCTTGCCTCGGCTTGACGTTCTCTCTAACCTAGCATTTTGCATCCCTGCATGTAGAATCATATCGCATTGCATCCTCCCAAATCGCGTAGCTTTTCCATTTTCATGGAGTATTACGCCATTCAAAATTCAAACATACGCATGTAAAACATAAGACATTCTCGGTATCCCAAGTGATAAGCCAGAAGTTTGTTTCCAGTACTCAGACTGAAGTTTGTTCATGACTTATCCTTTATTATTCCCAGCAGAGGTCATCGGCCCACGCGCCGCCTCAATTATCATTTTCCCTATTTTTGCCGATGCTGACAGGCATGCAAGTTTCCAGTATTCAGACCGAAGTGGCATTCAGGCCAGTTTTCCAATGTTCAGATCGAAGAAGTTTCCGACGTTCAGGTCGATGCAACTTGTGGCATTCATGCCAATTTCCGGTATTCAGACCGAATTGGCATTCAGGCCAGTTTTCCAATATTCAAATAGAAGAAGTTTTCGACGTTCAGGTCGACGCAACTTATGGCATTCATGCCAGTTTTCCAGGAATTCATACCGAAGTGGCATTCAGGCCAGTTTTCCGATGTTCAGATCGAAGAAGTTTTCGATGTTCAGGTCGATGCAACTTGTGGCATTCAAGCCAATTTCCGGTATTCAGACCGAAGTGGCATTCAGGCCAGTTTTCCGATGTTCAGATCGAAGAAGTTTCCAACGTTCAGGTCGACGCAACTTGTGGCATTCAGGCCAGTTTTCCAGGTATTCAGACCGAAGTGGCATTCAGGCCAGTTTTCCAATGTTCAGATCGAAGAAGTTTCCGACGTTCAGGTCGATTCAACTTGTGGCATTCAGGCCAATTTCCGGTATTCAGACCGAAGTGGCATTCAGGCCAGTTTTCCGATGTTCAGATCGAAGAAGTTTCCGACGTTCAGGTCGACACAACTTGTGGCATTCAGGCCAGTTTTCCAGGTATTCAAACCGAAGTGGCATTCAGGCCAGTTTTCCGATGTTCAGATTGAAGAATTTTTTGACGTTCAGGTCGACGCAACTCATGGCGTTCCGGCCAATTTCCAGGTATTCAGACCGAAGTGGCATTCAGACCAGTTTTCCGATGTTCAGATCGTTAAAGTTTCTGACGTTCACGTCGCGCAACTTGTGGCATTCAGGCCAGTTTTCCGATGTTCAGATCGAAGAAGTTTCCGACGTTCAGGTCTACGCAACTTGTGGCATTCAGGCCAGTTTTCCGGTATTCAGACTGAATTGGCGCTCAAGCCAGTTTCCCAGTGTTCAAACCGATGTTTGATAATCTAGTATCTTCTGATGCTGAGATCGAAGTTATTTCCAGTATTCAGATTGATGAGAGGCATTCAGGCCATGGTTATTTCTATGTTACCATTTATTTTGGTATTCAGGCTAACATTCTTTTTTCGGTGTTCAGACCGACTCTTACCGTACCAGACGGATTCTTTGTTAATGTTCAGATCAAGTCCACCTCTTTGCCGATTCTGACAGGCATTATTACTTTATTTTTCAATTTCCTACTTCAGTGTAAATTTTCGGGCTTTTATCGTATTCAATCCCTTGATACCTCGAAAGTGCGAAAGTCGTTGTTATCTTCATTTTGGGTCTCCAGTTGATTGAATAGGGGTAGCTGTAATACCCCAAAATTTACCCTACATTTTTTCCTGGAAGCATGGGATTATTTTTCACACTTCATTGGCATCATACTAGGTCATACTCATTGCATTCTGCATTAGTGACTTAGGAATCAGGTTTTGATTGATCACTCCTTAACAGAAGGAACCCACACAAAGCGAGATTGAAAATTGGACTTCATTCTCTGAATATACAAGTCCCAAGGGTCTCAAGCGGCTCCAAGTATCTTATTATGGTCCTCAGTCCATCAGTGAAGGATTCAGAGCTACCAGAGTGTTCATCTGGAGTTAATCAGGAAATTAGGGTTTCATGGTTACCTGCAACAGGCAATGTTTGGTTGGAAGTATAGGAGCTTATCCATGTCATGATTGGAGAGGCATCTTGGCCTAGGAAGACACACAATTATCTCATAGAGATCCATTGGCAAGCAGTGCAATCAGTTCCCGATCAATTTTGCCCTAAAATTAGGGTTTGGTATAAAATCAGTTTATTTCGGATTCTTTGGTTGAAACTCTTTTCCATGGCCCTCCACATGTTCACAAGGGTCTACATACAAAAAATCATATTTTTATTTGGGATAGAAGTGCTTCAACTGATCATTGGAATCGGGAATCACACAGTTTGGGAAAAGTCAACTATGGGGCCATAAAAGTCAACTCCTGACCTTTTGAGAGTGGAATCTCAAAATTCATGCCTAGGGGAGCCTACATGTGAAATTTGATTAAGGTTGGATCATGGATTCATCATTTAATCAGGAATTGGAAAAGTTACTTAATTTGGAAATGGTTGACCTTCCATTTTAGGCAAGTTTTTATGATTTTGCACTCACTTTAAGCCCATTTTCCATCACTATAAAAGCTCCATTTGAAACTTTCTCCAAAATTAAAGTTGTTCCTCTTGTTCCAAGCTTTCTAGAAATATAAAGTTTTCTCCATTTGGATCAAAATTGAGAAAGTTATGTTTGTTCAAAGTAAGGCTTATTTTTAGGACACTTAGAAAAATTTCTAAGTCTAAAGATCTTTAAAGTTTGTCAAAACTTCTTGGCCGGTTTTCTTGCACTTCAAGGCACCAATTGAAAATATTTTCTTCACAACAATTATACCTTGTCACGTCCTCTTTCACCTCCCTTTGGAGTCATTTCATTTGGATCCATGGTTTGAGAGATACATTCACATAAAGTTGGCACCATGACTTGAAATTTCTAGGCAGATTTTATGCCTAACTTGCCCAACCAATTCTGCAATGGTGTGACATGAACTTGAGGCCCATTTTTCATCTTCTTCCATTCATTATTTCCACCCATTCTCAACATGAAACATCACATACTCCATGATATCTCTCTACTGTTTGCATTATCTCCTCAATTGGTGATGTGCTCATCAAGTTATGTTGCCACAAAGTCACCACCTTGAATTGGTTTCTTGCTTGCTTGCCAAACCAAACCAGCCATGTTGCACAAATGCATCTCCACAGCCAATGTCTTGTTTGCCTTATTTGGCCATGCAGCATATTTCCATTCACTTAAGTTTTGCCAAAATAAGAAACCATGATCTCACGTGCCCTCTCTCCTATTTCTCATACACCTCACCAAATGCACATCATTGGCTCATGGATAAGCAAATCATTTCAGAGCCCATTAACGATTATTTGACCCACAATATTTAAGACAAGAAACCCTAAACATGAAAGGAGGCAGTGAATTTTCGAGCAAGCAAGGCAAGGTCATTAGAGGTCAGCTTCCATTTTTCTCAGCAAGTTCTTGAGGTGAGCTTTTTTTTGAAGCACCAAGGAAGCATCCTTTTCTTCTAGCCTCTCCATAATCAAGAAGCAGTGGACTAGACTTCCACTAGGTAACTCTTTTGCTCCATTTCCATAGCCATTATCATGCTTGCTTCATTACTGTTTACCATGCTAATCATATGCTTATGCTCATTTCTGAAGCCCTCAGTACGAGGCAATGTTCATGGTGTTGACTTGCGTTGTTGATTTTTGCTCATGTCCGTGTCCATATTGATACCTTGTTGACAACTTTCCTCCATGAATAAGCTACCATTTCACCTAAAATAAGTTACCATGTTAATCCTTGCATTTTGTACTTGAGATCTGGGCTTTATTTCATGATTTTTGATGCACTATAGGGGTCGTATTTTTGAGTTGAAATTGGAAGAAACACAATGTTTTTTTGCATGAGCATGGCTAGGGTTTTGGCTCAACGAAGAAGACGATTGTGTGTCGTCTTGAGAGCCGTTGGATCCAACGTGTCTGTTTTAATCGTGTCCATCCGTTCTGTTTTGTCTTTTAGTGACTTAAGTGGAAGTGACCAATTGATGTTATGTTCACATGATTTTTTTAATTAAAATGTTCATTTAAGTGTGTCACGCCCAGACTTAATAATTGTTTTGGATCGTGGGCCTTTCGCTGTTTGCTTTCCACGCCCCCCTTTCATGGCCCATCAGCGCATCATTTATTTCCAGTTTAGTTAAAATGATGATACACCCCCCCCCCCCCCTTTTCATGTCCTTTTTTTAATTCCTCATTTATTTCTGTTTTGATTTTAATTAATTTAAATGTTTTCTTTGTTCATAAAAATATCCAAAAATATTTTCAATATTGCTTGAGGCCTTATTTAATTTTATTTAATTTTTATTTTCGCATTTATTTAGTATTAATATTTTATTTTAATTATTCATTTCAATATTGCTTGAGGTCTTGATTTTATTTTTATAACTTAAAATTATTTTCAGCTTCTGATTTTTGGATGAAGGTTGACCACTGCCCCATGGTCAACCTGACTTTTTCTTAGATTTTTATTTTACATTTTTAATTTATTCTTGATTTATTTTTAACCTAGTTTTGTTGATTGACTTTTGGTTTGACTTCTGTTTTATTTCAATTAATTCATGTACCAATTTTCATTATTTTTAAAATCTTTTTAGGGGATGATGATGTCCTGACCCCACCTTACTTAGTTTAATTTTTCATAATTTTCTTGATTAATTTGCTATTTATTTGATAATTATTAAGTTGGCTTGAAATTTCAGTTGACTTTTTTATGATCAATGTTTGATTTAGGGATTGCTTATGGCAATTAAAGAGATCTTTTGATCCTCCCTTGTTCATCTCATAGGCCATGTATTATAGGCCTTTTATCTTGATTTTATTTGATCCTTACCTCATTTCTTGATTTAATTATTTTAGTGAACCCTTTTGGTGCATCTTTTCATTTGTCTGATTCATCTGTTATCTGTTACACTTGTTTCTTTCATCCATGCTTACTATTGCTTGATTGTTTAACATGTTCATACTTCCCATGCCTTGTTTAATGCTCCCTTATTTCATTCTTTGATTCTTTGATTCGATTATATACCTGTTTACTTATCTGATTTGATTGATAACTGTTGCCTACTTGTATGATGAGTGAGGTATAAATTCTTATTGTTTGACTGCCATGAATCATCCCCATTCATAACAAATGTACCCCTATCCCATAAAGTGTATAATATTTATTCTTTCATTCTTTACTCATCTGTTAATACAAGAATTAAAATGAATATCCGATCATCATTTCAAAACAAGATCAAAAGCTCGATCCAATGTCGAGTAATCATTTTCAAAACTTAACAGAACCAGCATGCATTCATCCATCCTCTTGTAAGTCGATCGCCTCAGGCATCTCCATCTACCTGTATGTCGATCGCCTCAGGCATCGCCATCTACCTGTAAGTTGATTGTCTCAGGCATCGCCATCTACCCTTATTTGTGGCTCCTCTCCTTGCTCCATCCGTCGACTCTTGTTCCGTTTAGGTAGCACCCATTAGGTAGAACCCTTTGTATGATAACATAGGTAGAATTCCCTTATTCTTTGCATGCTAACATTAGGTAGATATTCCCCTTTGTAAATCCTAACACATAGGTCCACACTGCATGACAACTCTAAGGCAGAGCTTCCCCACTTTTAGACCTTCCGTGCGTCTCCGATCTTGTGGCATGACAGTCCATTCTATTGCAAAGAGGTAACTGCCTAAGACTCGATTCAGCGAGCTGCGACACCTACTGCTAGGACGTTGAACACATGGCCCACTTTCCTTTGACACAGCTGGTGTCCTCTTTTGTAAGTCCATGTTCATATTGCAATCCTTAACCCCTAGTTAGCCAAACTACGACAACTCTATTTCTCATGTTCAGATGAGATACGTAGGCATGAGACGCGATGTCTTGTCGAGTTTGACTGACGACTAACAACTAATCCTTGCTTTCGCCCTTGCTGCAATTCTTTTCTCTCGCCCTCGTTGCGATCGAGACCTTCCCTTTCTCTTGCCCTAGTTGCAATTGAGACCCTTGTTCCCGTAGTTAGCTGAACTACATTTTGCTCTGATTCTCATTCCAGATGAGATACGTAGGCATAAGACGCGATGTCTTATCGAGCACACTTCTCTTTCTCCCATAGGTAGTCGAGCTACGAAGACTCTGATTCTCATACTCAAGTGAGATACATAGGCAGTGGATGCGACATCCTTGCGAGTCATTTTCATTTTCTTTTGACCTTCTTTTAGCAGATAGTACCTTAGATATACCTACACCCTTTAGACTAGAACAACAAGAGTGGATCCCGTAGAGTACTACGGATGCGTAGGGGTGCTAATACCTTCCCTTCGCATAATCGACTCCCAAACCCTAGATTTGGTTGTGATACCTTGTCTTTTCCTCTCTTCAGGTTTTCTTCGATCGTTTCCTTTCCCTCATTGGGATAAATAACGAACGGTGGCGACTCTTCTGTTTTTTCCCGCCGGTTGTTTTTTTTGCAGTTGCGATAATATGTAACATGGGTTGGTTTCTGCAATTCAAGGTATTAGTGGCCATGTATAGCAGGGACTTTGTGTAAAACATCTATATGTTAATTGGAAGAAGAAATACATTGGTTTGAAGTTAAACGAGGTGATGTGGGAAGCAGTTAGGGCAACTACAATACCATTACGGGAAAGAGTGCCGCATCCGTGAAAAACAACCGGCGGGCCAAAACAAAAACATAACACAGAGCCGCCACTGCGTGTTATTTATCCCAAGATAGGGAAAGGAAACGCTCAGAGAAACCTGGAAAAAACATGGTCTCGCGACCAAAGAGAAAGGGTAAGGGAGTCGGTTACGCAAGGGGAAGGTATTAGCACCCCTCACGTCCGTCGTACTCGACGGGATCCACGCTCTAAGAAAAGAAAAGGTTGCTAAAACACCACACACACACGCACCGAAGACAACACAGGTGGGGTTAAGAGGAAGAGAGCTCGATAGGACATCGCATCATATGCCTACGTATCTCGTCTGGAACGAGAATCAGAGCTGCCGTAGTTCGGCTCACGCACGCCAAACAAGACACACACACCCACAGGCAAACCTGGAACCCGACAACCACTCGATGGAATTACGTCAGCTTCCGAACCAAACAAACACAATCAGGATACGTACAGCCAATCGCTGGGCTTACGTCCATATCCTGACACACAACAGGGTAACAAGCAAACACACACAAAAAAAGAAAAAAGGTGCCCGGAGAGACCTCGCACGGTCTCCTGCCTACATACCTCGTCTGGAACGAGGATCAGGGCGATGTAGTTCCCCTGAAAGGGAAAGAAATTCTAGCCAGAAACCAAGGGGAGACACACTACCAGGGAGCTGTACTCGAGCCTAGTGTTATCATGCATCATTGCCCTATGTTATGGTTTCTACCTACTTGCACAACAGCAAGCTAATCCTATCCAGGAAGAAAGCAAGCATGCAAGCATCAACAAATCAAAACAAGCATTTCAAGCAAGTATTCACATAGCACACACTATATCCAGTCAAGTGGGCTCAAACAATGGGTTTGACTGCCTAGGCAAGTCATCTGTACAGGGGTAGTATTCGCTCTTAACCTTGCCATTGAGGGGCTAAGGTGAAGTAGATGAAAGGTGAGTGAAGATTAGACTTCACAGCTCTTATCCCTGACCAGGGAGAGCTTCAGACAAAGGAGCGTGGGTCCAGAATGGAGGGACCCTTCTACGCTCAAGACTCTGACACAACTGTACAAAGTACAAGATCTTGGGTTTGTGTCCCAATGCATCTACACAGTGGTGTGAGCAGAGGGACGACGCGACTGAATAGCGGGGGATAGATTGCATATCCCTTGGGTTCCGCCAATTGCCTCATAGAGGTCTTCACCTGCTTGGCACAAAAGTAAACAATCACAAACATCGCCTCTTAAGGAGGACTTCAGGCAGTTGCCTGGCTAAATAACAAGCCAGGTCTTCCAGACTACATGAAGTATAGAGATTCTACCTCAACTGGTTAAAAAACCAAGCAGCAGCAAGCAAGTTCTTAAAGAACTGTAAGCGACTAAATGTACCTGAAATCAATCAAGTATCATCAGTACTCAGACAAACCAACAATAAACAGCAAAAGTCAATCTATACAGACAAACAAGTTAATGCACATAAATGCAAGCCATGAGCTCAAGATCAAGCATCAAATCCTACAACACAAAATCAATGTTATTTGATAACATCAAACAAACTCAATTTAATCAACTTGCACTTTTTCCCTTAAGCCTTTTGCATTTCAACCTGAAAATCCACACCAAATGTGAGAAACTAGACCACTAGGCCAAGCCTAGGGTCCAAAGGGGATAAAAAATTCTAAACAGCAAGTTCAATTCAACCAAAATCACATTCAAACAAATTAGAAGCAAATGCAATTGGTCCCATGCTCATACCATTCACCATTATCATTTCATGCACAATTTAACATTAATCATGCAATTTGCAACTCCAAAAGACCAAACAGAACTATCTCACTCAAAAGCATACCAAATCAATTCAATTAATTCCACAAAAATTCACACCTAAACAGGACACATTCAATGTATAGCATGTCAAATTTCAGCTCAATTGGACAAAATAAAGTAGGTCAATGAAAATCAAGAAGTCCAGACACATTTATACAAGCCAAAACAAGGCATTCAAACAAGCATCCATTTCAATAAATCATAAAACAGTGACAACATATTAGAAATGAATGGGATCAAAACCATGATGTCCTATAATGTGTCTACAATCCACATCTCAAATTTCATCTTCATCCAGTACCATATGAGAATTTCACAAGCAAAATGCCAACATGTGTCATACAAGGTTACAAAATGAACCAACAGAGAAGAAAATTATCAATCAATTAGAAAACTCCATCAAAATTTCCAGCAAAATTCACATGTTATCTTGACATATCAATGATCATTCATGCAAAATTTCAACCCAATCAAACATTTCTAGGCCATGCAAATAAAATCAGAAAGTTGACCTAGCTTGGTGTGACACAAATTGTCACACCTTAATTCAAAAATTCATATCTAATCAACCAAGTATCCAAAAATCACAAACTCTACATGAAAATCACCATCAACATGTCCAGAACAAGCACAAAAATTTTCATCCATTTATTTGAAAGTATGAGCATTTCATGAAGGTTTTGGCAAAACATGCAAAAAATGTACACATGAACAAGATCAATAGGCCAATCCAAAAATCCTCCAAGCACAACTTGAGTTATTATACCTATAAAAAACTAGAGAAAATTATAAATCTAACAAAAAAACTCCCACTAAATTTGGATTAATATTGAATTTTTTATGATTTTTAGAAGATTTGTTAATTTATGGAATAATTATTTAATGGTTAAATGAATTAAATAAGCTTGCAATGGCAGTTCCGTAAATAGTCCAAAACGTGGTATAGCCTCATTTATTGCGTGGCAGCTTCTGGTTGGCCGGTTTTAGTGGGAAACAAGTTTTCGAAAATGCCAGGCCAGGAAACGGATTGAAACGCGGAAATTCCAGAAAGCTACTGTTCTTCGCGTGTGTTCACGTGTTCATCACTACCAGATGCGATTACGACCATTTCTCAACCAAAATGCACAAATGAGGTACCGTTGGAACCGTCTCTCAACCTACATCACGAATATGCTAATGGTTTCTCCTAACTCTCACTGTAGCGACGAGATCGATCCAAAACATAATCACGTATGAAACTTCAAATCCTTATAACTCTCTCATTTCTTAACCAAAATCAATGAAACGAATTTCAGAATCACCTACTAAGTACGATCTACAAGATGCATATTACAATTTAAGCAAAGGCTATGGTCGAAATCTAACCTCTTGGAGACGGAAGCGTTGGATTCGTGCGTTTTTGGCTCCAATTATGTGAAACAGACGGAGCTTATTGACGAGGAAGATGATTGAAGTGATTAGATTAGCTCGAAACGGCTCCAAGTGCGAGAATCATGAAGTTGCCATTGTTGTGCAAGGTATGAACAGTCCTTGATCTTGATGCCTTTGCCACGAATTCACCAAAACAGATGTAGAGCAAGGCTTATGGAAGATGAATCAAAAAGAATCAAGCAATTTCATGAAGAAATGGTGGAGAAATCTTGAAAAATGTTGATGAAGTTTTTGAGAGAATTTGGAAAATGGAGGGAAAGTTTGTTATGATTCTTGAGAATTGCAATTGTGATTAACATTCTGTTATGATTAGCATCTTATACTTCACCTTAATCCACTTTGTTAATCATAATTAGCCAAAATATGGAAGAATTAGCATAATGTAATTTTTAAGTGCAAGTCCAAAAATGCCCTTGCCAAATATTGCACCATGACAGCTCATGACAGCTCAAACAACTTCTAAATTTCATTTGGAGTGTGTTGCAAAAATCCTCATTCCAAAATTCCATGTATTTCTCAACTTGGACCATTTTGCCTTTGGATTTTAATTAGTGCACTTGAAAATTGACCTTTTGCATTGACCATTTTTGATGAATTTTGATTATGCACCATGAAAGTACATGTGAAATGGAGTTTGCTCATAAAAAGATCATCCATTTTGGACACTCCATGTGAAAGTTATGCCACTTTGATTATAGGTATTTTTGGAAATTGAATGGACCATAACTTGTCAACCATACATGGGAATTTCAAGTTCTTGGACTTTTTGGAAAGGTGAGACCAAGATCTACAACTTTCATGTTGAACAAATTTTCATTTGAAGCTTTTTTGGACACGTAATTTTGTGGTGAAAAACTTTCCATTTTTGGAAACTTCCATTACAAGTCACTTTCTATTTTTGGCAATTTTTGTCCTGACTTTATTTTCTTCATTCTTGAGCTTTGACATGTCAAATAACACTTGTTTCAACATGAATGAAGTGTATCCAACTCTCTCCCACTTCCAAATCCATAAAATCAAGCACAGTTGATCACAGTTGACTTTTTCAACTGATAGATGAATTTGGCAATGCACTGATCAATCTGAGCCCCAATCCTCTGATGAAATGGCTCAAGGATGAACCCTAGCCTCCATAAGCTCAATACAATCATGAAATTATCCCCATATCCATCATAGACCCCATCTCCTTGCCAAGCCCTGATTGGCCCAATGCAAATGATTAGGGTTGACCAGTGGTCAAAACCCTAATCTCAAGGTATATGATCAAACTCTTGAACTTCTTGGATGATAACAAGACCATGATGATGATGATGTATCATTTCAACCAAGATGTAGCTCAATATCCAAAAACCCTAACTCATAGCCCAATCCTCAGATGGCTAATGATCAGTCAATAAAACCCTAGGCTTGCACATAACCTCTCCACCTTCTGACCAAGACTTAGGAGGATGATTGGCACAATGTAACCACATGATATGCAATATGCAATGCCTAATGACCTAAAAATGTTATGCAATATGTTAAGCTAGTCCCAAGAGAGGAGGGCAAATTTTGAGGTGTTACAAAGAGCAATGCAAGAAATGAAAGATTTGAATGAAGGTGCATGGAAGGACATGATAGAGATCTCTGCAAGTAATATATAAAGTGTGATATGCAAGTAAACAACATGTGTAAGGCTTTTAACATGGAAATATTGGAGTACATGGACAAGCCAATAATCACTTTATTATAGGGGATCAAACATTATATTGAAAAGAGTATAACAAAACAGAAGGAGTTGTTGCAAGGGTATGATGGAGTTACTTGTCCAAGAATCTAGGTTGTCATTGAGAAGAATAAAAAACATGCACAATAGTGGACTCCAACATGGCATGGAGATGATGATCTTTAAATATTTGGCATAACCAATGGATTGAGACTTACTGTGTCAATCTTAAAAATGAAACATCTTCATGTAGAAAGTGGGATTTGTCTGGGATACCTTGCTATCATGTCATCACATGCATTTGGAACATAAAAAAACAACCTGAAAACTATGTGACTGAGTATTGCATGGATGATTCATATTTTGCATTCTTTGATTATTTATTGGTTTGTATAAATTGTATCATTGATTAGGTTTATGATTATTTCAAGAAGTCAACGTTTGATAAGACCTACTAAAATATTGTATTTCTAACAAATGGACCATAATTGTCGCCTATAGTTGATCATGTACCAATTTATCCTCTTGTTATGAACCATGCAGTTTTTATGTAATCTGGTTTTGTTATAAACCGTGATCTTTTGATGTAATTTTGTCTGTTACGAACCATGATCTTTTGATGTAATATGGTCTGTTATGAACCATCTTTTATTGTAATATTGTATGTAAGAACCAATTGTTTTTATGTTAATCAAATGGTATGAACTAGATGTTTTATGTTATCAAATGGTATAAACTAGTTGTAATATGGTATGTATAAATCAGTTGTTTTATGTTAATTAAATGGTATGAACCAGAGGTTTTATGTTAATCAAACGGAATGAACCAGTTGTAATATGGTCATCAAATTCTATGAATCAGTTATAATATGTTATGTATGAACCAATTGTTTTATTGTATGGTATCAAGTTGTTCTATGTTAATCAACAAGTTATGGGTATCAACTGGTTATATGTAAATCAATTGGTTTTATATAAATCAACTATTTTATGTAAATCAATTGGTACATAAAACAACCTAAGTTAATAATGGGAATATTAGCATTATTAATATATAACAAAGACAAAAGAAACAAGAAAGCAAAAGGATGCCTTTACAGGTTTGCTGCTTCCCTCAGTCTTCGACTCGAGTGGTCTCTTGGTGGTGGGTTTTTTAGGTGGAATCTTGATAGCTAAATGAAAACAACATAAAATAGTTAGTGTTAGCTAAGAATAAATGGCTTTCAAAGGGAATTTACATCGAGGGGAACCTCATGTGCCGCACCTTCATATATGTCTGATTCAATTCGGACATCTTCGACCCCTATATGAAGATGCCCTTTGAAACTGTCTAGAGTATGCTTAGTCGCAACCACCCGCTGAGCTTTTTTCTAAGATTGATGTTGAAGTATTTTAATGGAATCTCCACAAATAAACCAATCTGTGAATGGAGGGGCAAGGGCCACTCCGAAGTCAGCATTAGGCAGTGGATGAAACTTTGGGGGAAATAATTCAAGAGTCATTTCATAGTGTTTCTCATGAGGAACGTATGAAGGAATCTTTAGAGTTTCCATTTTCTTTGAAAAAAATTCTTTAAGCGTGACAGTTGCTTCGCGGATGGTTCAACTAAGATCATCAGGCCTATAGGCAGTTTCAAAGTAGTTTTGAAAAGCTTGAATTTCTCTTACAAGCGTATAAGTACCTTTCCCGGTCTTTTCCTGCACAAGAAGAAAAGCTTTGTCAAATAGTTGAATGAAAGAGGTGACATCACAGAATTCTTTGACGTAATACTTAGTCCACCATTTCCCAAACTCTCGACTGTAGAGGAAGCTGGGCTCGAAGTTGAAAGGATGTGGATAGGGAAAAGACAATGATGACTTTGACGTTACCAGACAAGTTGGAGAAACTGAAGAGTTTTGCTAACATTGGGACACTTGGCACAATGTCAGAGTTATTAAGGCGTCGAAACAAGGTCTCAAAAAATGTCTTTTTCTCACAACTGTCGAAAATAACATTTTTAGGGGGCAATTTGTTAGCTCATATTTTCGACGCCCATTAAGAATTAACAAACTTGGAAATCATATGTGCAGCTGCTTTTCGACCAGGAAGTAGTATTCGACCAGCTAGGGCTGATTCGACTGGGCAAGGTTGATGAGGATCCACATACAGTTGAGACTCTAGAAGAATCTCTTGAAAAAACGGTTGAAAATGGTTTTTCGACCAAAGATTCAAAATTCAAATAAGGGAGGGAACTTCGCCCTTCTCAGAAACCGTTGAGAGTACACGTGGAGCATAGTAGACAATTACGTACATGCAAGGCACCATGTGTCTCGACGTGATTGAAGAACCATCAGAAACGATTACCTCGATCCAGTATAAATATAGGGTCTTAGTATTATAAAAGTGTGTGTCAAAGTATGTACAAAAACCTGTCAATTTACCAAGTACTCGTGTGAAGAAGAATCGTAAATCATATAATGTACGTTTGTTTACACCATTGTTAGTTATTTCAAAGCAATACAAAGTTATCTTTACTTTTTGTTCCCAGAAATACATTTCTTTATTGCTTCATTTCAAACACTCTTCTTTTCTTCGTCATTTACAGTCCTTTACAATTTTTTTACTTTCAGCATTTACTTTTGTCAATTTTTATCATTACAAGTCATTTACCTTTCATTCGTACCAGCCCTTTTTGTTCAATTTCTAACTCTAATTTTGCGCTTATTATTGGAGTGTTCGTTATTACCAAAGTTCATTTTTAAAACAATTAGCACATGTCCTAGGATCAATCTGATTGATTCTACAAGTAACCAAATTTAGAAATTTGGAAGATCAGCGGTTGTTTACCGATTTTCAAGGTAAAAACCCCATTACTAACCACCTTAGATAAAAAAAACTTGAAAAATATTATTTACAGTTAATTGTAATATAAAATATAATTAATTAAATGGTAAAGTGTTACACTTACTTTGTTGAAAACGGCGGAAAATATTAAATCGGCATTTCGCTTGTGAATGTATTCAGACATGGTTAAAACACAAAAATTTGAAGGAGAGTGGAGTTGAATGAAATAAAATATGATAATAGGGAAATATTTTATGTGAAAAATATTGCATCCAAGGCGAGGTATTTATACAGAGGAGAGATAAAATTCATGCGCCAAGAGGCTACGCGCCTAAACATGTTAAGACATGCAGGCGTCATAGGCATTGGCGCCTTCTTATGAGGCTTCCTATGCAGGCGCCAAGACCTTATGTGAGCAAATTCTTTACTTTGAATAAGTTTTGAATGATAGCAAATTGTTTGATCATTGTCTAATTGTTGGTTGTGCATTATTTTACATGATTCATTTGTGTTTTTAGCCTATACTATTGTTTCATGTCTATACATAAAGATCCACATTGATACATCTCTTAAAAGAACTCATAAAAACCTTTTTGTGTCAGTATGTATCAATACATGTTCATATGCATCGATCCATAAATTTGTTGTAAATCACAAAACGTTTTTGCTTCAGTATGTATCGATCCATTCGAGTCTTGTATCGATACATGGTCAGTTAAAATGCTCTATGGATCGATCCATACGAGTCTTGTATCAATACATGCCTAGTTAAAATGCTCTATGTATCGATACATACGAGCTTTGCATCGATACATGCTTACATTAATTCTCTAAAATTAATCAAAGTTACAGTATGCATCGATGCATAACCTTTTGTATCAATGCATAAGTCTGTTTTGTCTACTAACAGCTTTTGTCCTTCATATATAAGAAGTATTATGACAGAAGTGTAAAAACAACGAATTCAGAAGAGAAAAACAGTTGAACACAAGATCAAAGGAGTGTGTAGCAGCAATTGTTTTTGAGCAGTTAGAAACCTGAAAGAGACTTCATCTTATTCATCTTCTCAATCACTTTTCTTCAAGAACATCAACACATAATCATTCTTGTTCTTTGGATTAAAGGATCAACGAGATAACGTTCAGTGGAACGATCAAGGATCTAGCTGAGGTGTTTAGTGGAACGATCGAGGATCTAGCTGAGTTGAAGGTTGAAGGGGGTTTCGAGGAAAAACCAGTCGGTTTGTCCTTCAAGAACTGGAGTGTTCTTGCGGGTTTGTTAGTCACGTTTGCAGAACAGATTCAGCCGCAGCGTAGGGTTTGGAAATCGGGTGATTTCGCAAACAGGTCGTGGAACCGGTGAATTGTTTGCAATTTCTTGCAGGAAATTCTTGATCGAGCTCAGATCAAGTGGAGGTTTTATACAAGAAGAAGTTCTTGGGATTTAGAATTCTGTCTGTGTATTGTAACCTTGTATCAACGAATTCGGCATTATTGATAATTACAGTTCTCAATTTCAGTTGAAATTGAGAGGGAGACGTACCCACACGCGAGGACGACGTGGGGAACTTCCTTACCAAATCTCTGCGTATCGTATTCTTTCCTTATCTCTCTTTACGTTTCCAACAGTTTTGTGATTTCAGTTGGCGTGTTGTGACTGCACTTGTCGTGATACAATAGTGGCAAGAAAACATCTTTAACTAAACTCCACCATTGTTCATCATTGATCACATACACACCAATTGTTTGACAAAACTGTTAGCTGAGTTTTATTCATTGGAAATAGAATTTAGTGATAAGTGCATTTGATTTAGTTAGATTCTGGTGTTAATAATCTCTGTCGTTCTAATTCAAATCCAGCAATAAATTCGTGTGTCCGGTTTTCTAGTAGCGGTTCAGAATAGACGGAAGTCGATTCGGGACTGAAATTTTCCGCTAAGTTTCAATAACTCTGATAAAAATTTAAATCCGTTTATTTTCAAAGAGGTGATCTATTCACCCCCCCCCTCTCGATCACTAGCCACACCGTCTAACAAGTGGTATCAGAGCCTGGTTCGCTGGTGCTCTGTGGCTGCATGTAACGATATGGATTCTGAACCAAAGGGGGCGTATAATAGAGCGCCTATTTTCAACGGTGAAAATTACGGCTACTGGAAAGACTGCATGCGAGTTCATATAAATTCTGTGGATAGGGTAGTATGGGCTGCCATTGAAAATGGTCCTTTTCAAATTACTATAACAAATGCAGCTGGCGCCATAGTTCCTAAACCAGAAGCTGATTGGAATGAGAAAGATGAGAAAAAGTGGTCGTGTGATTGGAGAGCTCGAAATATGCTAATTTCAGCACTTGGTGTTGATGAGTATTATCGGGTATCCCATTGCACGACAGCTAAAGAAATGTGGGATGCTTTAGAAGTTGCCCATGAGGGTACTACTGAAGTAAAACAGCCCCGCATTAACACACTCAATCAAGAGTTTGAGCTCTTTCGTATGAAACAAGGAGAATCTATCTCCGACATGCAAAAGAGATTCACTCATCTCGCTAATAGGTTGAATGCACTTGGAAAACCTGTTTCCAATGAAATAGCTACTAATAAAATTCTGAGGTGTCTTAGCAGGGAATGGCAACCTAAAGTAACAGCTATTAAGGAAGCCAACGATCTAACGACACTTACGATTACAACTCTGTTTGGAAAGCTGGAAGAACATCAGCAAGCATTAGAAAGTCTTGAAAAGTTTGAGAACAAAAGTAAGAAGGAAAAGGAGAAGAAGAGAGACAAAGAGGGAGAGAAGAAGCCAATAGCTCTTGTGGCCTCTAGCTCTAAGTCCTCACGAAAAGAGCAAAGTGACAATGATTCTAGTAGTGACAAAGATTCGGATGATGAGGAAATGGGACTGTTTGTAAGGAGATATAATAGATTCATTCGAAAGAATGGAGTCAAGCATTCCGACAAAAACCTCATGAAGTTTCGAAGACAATCTACAGATTCAAAACAGGAAGAGAATAAGAAGAGTAGAGGAAGAGGATCTTGCTTTAATTGTGGTAAATCTGGACATTATAAAACAGACTGTCCTATGAAGTATAAGGATCAAGGAAAAGCTCAAACAAAAGGGTACAACAACCAAGAAGAGCTTACATTGCATGGGAAAGTGATAGTGATTCATCAAGCACACAAAGTTCAAGTGATAGTGATGAAACCGCAAATCTGTGCCTTATGGCGCACACCAAAAATCTGTCCTACCACAAGAAGAAAATCAATGATAGAAAGGTAAAACAAGCCTACTATAATAATTTCTCTTCTATGACTTTTTTTGAACTGAAAATAGCTTTTGAAAAACTGCATAACGAAGCTGTAGATGCTTTTAAAAGATTATCTTCCGATAAACAATTTTTTTCATTTCTGGAAGGTAAAGTATACAAAGCTGAAAAAGATTTAGAATGGTTAAAAGCTAGTATTGCAGAAAATTCAAAAGATATTGACATTGATGGATGTAGTAAAGTTAGGTATTGTGAAGCTTGTCATATTTGGCAAAAAGAGGTAAACACTCTCAAGGTCAAATTGGAAAAAGCTTTACAACCTAAGGTTACTTATGTCGTTGACTCTAGATTGTTTAAGAAGTCATTAAATCCACCATATGCAAAATACTCTTTTATTCCAAAGGATTTAATGAACAAGAATAAACAAACACATCATCATGGTTTATGTCATTATTGTTGTCGTGCTGGCCATACCATTGAGAAATGCAAGTTTAGGAGATTTCTTGTTCCTAAAGGTATTTATCAATGGAAGCCAAAAGGCAACCATGTTAGCACTTACCCACTTGGACCCAATGAAAATTGGGTACCAACTTCTCTCTTTTGATATTGTAGGATGAGTGCCTTGCTTCCTTAGATAGGAGATGGTTTCTTGACAGCGGTTGCTCAAGGCACATGACCGGTGACATATCGCTTTTTATAGATTTCAAAGCAAAGAAGAAGGGATATGTTACTTATGGAGACAATAACAAAGGAGCTATACTTGGCAAAGGTAGTGTAGGTAATCCCTCTATCACTACTATTTCTGATGTCCATTTAGTAGAGGGGCTTAAACACAATTTGTTAAGCATAAGTCAATTGTGTGACAAGGGCTATAAAGTTTCTTTCACAAAAACTTGCTGCATAATTGAACATGCTGAACAGAATGTTGTGTTTAAGGGAGTAAGAGTAAACAATATCTATATGCTTGACCTTTTTGATGTATCTTTAACAAGTACTAAATGTCTAGTTACCTTGAATGATGATTCTTGGCTTTGGCATAGACGTTTAGCGCATGTTAATTTCGATTTGCTTAATAAGGTTGTATCCAAGGATCTAGTAGTCGGTCTTCCAAAAATAAAATTTTCAAAAGACCACCTATGTGACGCGTGCCAAATGGGAAAGCAAACGAGGGTCTCTTTTAAATCTAAAAGTGTAATTTCAACTTCACGACCCCTTGAGCTTCTCCATATGGATCTCTTTGGACCTTCTAGGACAAAGAGCTTAGGTGGAAATTATTATGGTTTTGTAATCGTTGACGACTATTCTAGATTTACTTGGACTATATTCCTTCATAGCAAAGATGAAACTTTTTCTGCTTTTAAGAATTTTGCAAGTCTGTCCCAAAACAAAATGAACTCCAAAATAGTTACAATTCATAGCGATCATGGTGGTGAATTTCAAAACTATCACTTTGATAAGTACTGTGACAAGTATGGTATTGAGCATAACTTTTCAGCTCCTCGAACTCCACAACAAAATGGCGTTGTGGAGCGTAAAAATCGTGTTTTAGAGGAGTTGGCAAGAACAATGCTAAATGAGGGTGGTTTACCAAAATACTTTTGGGCTGATGCAGTTAGCACAGCTTGTTATGTTTTAAACAGGATCTTAATTCGTCCTATTTTAAATAAAACCCCTTATGAGCTTTTAAAAGGAAGAAAGCCAAACTTGTCACATCTTCACGTATTCGGTTGTAAGTGTTTTGTTTTGAATAATGGTAAGGAAAATATTGGGAAGTTTGATGCAAAAGCGGATGAAGGTATCTTTCTTGGATACTCACATTCAAGTAAAGCATATAGAGTATATAATAAGCGTTTACTTACTGTTGAAGAATCTGTCCATGTTTCTTTTGATGAGTCTTATCCGAAAAGTGTCGGAAAAGGTATTTCTTTTGATGACGCAGGTGTATCTACAGAAGACATACTCAAGGAAGTTGTTACGGAAACTGATCAGTCCAGAACAGTTGCCCATGAGAAGGAGGAAGATACTAGTCATGAAGAAGACAAGGAAGAAAGGACAGCTGAAGTGAATGACCTTCCATCAGCTTGGAAATCTTCAAAAGACCATCCTATTGACAACATCTTGGGAGATATTTCAAAGGGAGTAATGACTCGTTCTAAAATAAGTAATTTTTGTTCTCACTTCGCGTTTGTTTCACAAGTAGAACCTAAAAATGCCAAAGAGGCCTTGATTGATGAATTTTGGCTAATGGCCATGCAAGAAGAGCTTAATCATTTTAAAAGAAATGACGTTTGGGAACTTGTCCCTCGTCCGCGAGATCATCATATCATAGGTACTAAATGGGTTTTTAGAAATAAGCTTGATGAAAACGGAGTGATAACTAGGAACAAGGCACTTTTAGTAGCACAAGGGTATAACCAAGAGGAGGGCATAGACTATGAGGAAACTTATGCTCCAGTTGCTCGCCTTGAAGCTATACGTCTTTTGCTTGCCTATGCGTGTTCTAATAATTTTAAGCTTTACCAAATGGACGTAAAGAGTGCTTTTCTAAATGGTGTCATAAATGAAGAGGTATATGTCTCACAACCTCCTGGTTTTGAGAATGCTGAAAATCCAGATTATGTTTACAAATTAAAACGAGCTTTGTATGGTCTTAAACAAGCCCCTCGGGTTTGGTATGAAAGGCTTAGAAAATTTCTAATAGATCATGGATATTCAAGAGGTAAAGTGGATAATAATCTCTTTATTAAACACAAGGGAAAGCACATCCTTTTACTTCAAGTTTATGTAGACGACATAATTTTTGGTTCAACTAACATACACTTGGTCGAAGAATTTTCTAAGGTTATGCAGGGTGAATTTGAGATGAGTCTTATGGGGGAGCTGAATTACTTCCTAGGTCTTCAGATAAAGCAACTTGATGAGGGTACAGCAGTATGTCAAACAAAGTACTGCAGAGAACTACTCAAGCGCTTTGGAATGAACGACTCAAAATCAATTGACACCCCTATGCCTACCAACGGAAATCTAGATAAAGATGAGCATGGTAAGAGTGTAGATGTCAAAAAGTTTAGAGGTATGATCGGGTCTCTTCTGTATCTTTCTGCTTCTAGACCTGACATCATGTTTAGTGTTTGTATGTGTGCGCGATATCAATCAAATCCTAAGGAATCACACCTGAAAGCTGTTAAGCGTATATTTAGATATCTTCATGGAACATCTAAATATGGGCTTTGGTATTCCAAAGGAAGTGATTGTAGCTTAGTAGGTTACTCCGATTCTGATTTTGCTGGCTGCAAATCAGATAGGAAAAGCACGAGTGGTACATGTCACTTGTTTTCAAACTCCTTGGTAAGTTGGCATAGCAAAAAGCAGGTATCTGTGGCTTTGTCAACTGCAGAGGCTGAGTACGTTGCAGCCGGTAGTCGTTGCGCTCAGATTTTTTGGCTAAAGCAACAACTACAAGACTTTAACATTCAACTCAAACGTATTCCCATAAAATGTGACAACACTAGTGCCATCAACCTTACTAAAAATCTTGTTTTACACTCACGCACTAAACACATAGAGATTAGACATCACTTTCTTCGCGACCATGTTGAAAAAGAAGACGTTGTATTTGAGCATGTTGATTCTAAAAACCAGCTTGCTGACATTTTCACTAAACCTTTGGCAACGGAACCGTTCTTCAACATTCGTCGTGAATTAGGGATTTTAGATCTCTCTTCGTTATTGTCTTAAGCATGTTTATTCTTATCTATATTATGCCTCACCTTGGTTGATGAGATTTGTTTTAGATTTCATTTATACCTCACAAGATTTCATCAACAGAGGTAATATCACTCCTTTCTATATTTCTTTTACAACTATGTGATTGTGTATGTTAGAACAAAATTCCTCACTCTCGTTTATGTGAATTTCTTTGCATATATTGTTTGAACATTAAAATCTGATTTGTGAATCATACTTGGGCATAAGTATCATGACATACTTCATAATGCATATCCATAGTGCATAAAATTAATTAAAATTTGGTGTAGCATCAGTATGTATCGATACGAACATGTATGTATCGATTCATGTCTTTCTCATTTCAAATTTGTCAAAATTGGTTCAGTATGTATCGATCCATCCGTCGTTTGTATCGATACATAGACCCTTTAAAAACAAAAATGCGTGACATGGATCGATCCATGCCCATATGCATCGACACATACTGATTCTTATTTGGATTAAATGCATTTTTTCTCACTCATGGATCGACACATCAGCAACTCTTATCACATCTCTTCACAAACTTAGTATCAGCAGCTACCATACCTCCCAAAACCTGCGGCTAACCCTAATTTCCTTCATCATCATACTCTCCAAAACCCTAAATTCATCTCCCTTTTCTTCAATATTTCATCACCATGCCTCCAAGAACCATTCCAGCTAAAGCAAAGGGAAAAGGAAAAGGAAAGGAACCGGTTGGCACTTCCCACCAGTTACCAGAAATTCCTCCAAATGCCTTAGATTTGCTTCATCCTGCTATTGCTACTGAGTTTGAGGATTCCTTCAAGACAAGGTTAGTTATGAAACCCCATGTTTTCGATAAACATGATGCTATTCATCTGGATCTCAATGATGTGGTTGAACTCCTTCATGCATAAAAACTTGGGTCATTTTTGTCTACAAAGGATGATTACCATGAGGATTTTATCCGTGCATTTTATGCTGGCTTACAATCTGGTAGAGGATATATGTTTAAGTGTTCTATCGGTGTCAGAACATATACTTTTGAAGCTGCTGATTGGGAAACAGTGTTTCAAATTCCGCTTCCGTCGCTTAATTTCAAGACCTGGCATGACCTGCATTTTGATACTGGATTTAACCTGAAGGGGTTTACTCCATCTATCTTGAAACTAGACAGACCGCTGGGTGAGGATGAACATGTTACGTCTGGTATGATAAAGAAAATTCCTCGTATACTCCACTGGATTATCTCGCACATTCTGCGTCCAGCAAACAGTGGACATTCTAGGTTAGACAGGGCAAGCATTCATCTCCTGTATATTCTTCAAAATAAGGTTCCATTGAATTGGGCAAATTACTTTGTGAAGCGCCTCTTTTTCGTGCGTAACAGTGCCAAGAATGTTGCTCTTGGTTATGCGTCTCAAATCATGAAAATTCTTAAGTTCTGGAATGTTGCAATCCCTCTAGTTCCTCTTATATCACCATCTGCTGCTCAAGAGTTTGACTCTTCCACTTTATCTCATATGGGATATCGGTGGGACAAGAACCGTCAATGTTTCTATTTCTTCAAAAGGAAATCCAAAACAAGAATCTACAATTTTGATGTGCCTTCTGAACGCATTCATGTAGTTGAAGATCAACCTGATAAAGAAATGCATGATGTGAACGAAGCAGATATGCCTGCAGCTGATGACAATGCTGGTTGGGGTGATTGGGTGCCACAAAGGTGGTCTCCAACCAACTATGTACCTGAACCAACGGCTCCTCCGTTCTCCGGCGGTACTTCATCTTCAACATCCACTGCGCATCTCACTCAAATGCTTCAACAGATGGAGCTTGCCAACCAAGAACGTCATGAAGAGGCACGGTCCTGGCACGTACAATAAAGTGAGTGGCATAAGGAGCATCGTGAGTGGCATGACGATCATACACGGATGTACCATAACCAACACTCTTGGCACACAGACTTGGTTAAGTGGCACCAAGTCTTCTACAATGAAATGTCTGGTTTTATGGACGACTGTCGTGCCAATCCTGGTATTATGGATAGATTCAGAAGTGTTGAAGTTCAGGACCGGTTCCGGCACTACACCTTCATGGGCCACAATCCAGATGCAATGCCTCCTCCTCCGCCCCCGCCAAGCTTCATAGATCCTGATAGAGATGACGAAGAGTCCTGTGGTGGCTATAATCCACATTAAACCATCATCATTTCATCTCACTGCATTTCATTGCATATTGCTTAAGTTTTTTTTGGATTACTTGTACAATATATGTCCTGGCTTGTGTAATTTTCAAACACTTCCTACTACTAAAATGCTTATTACTTTCTGTTTACGTCTGATGTTATTGCCCACATTTGTCATTCTTTGTGAGTGATTCTTTACTTTTTAAGCTTCCTTCTTTGTGATTGTTAGCTTCCTTATCATTTTTGCTGTGCCCTGCTACAACATGTTGCCTTGATAAAACTGTTTTTTTTTTTGTGTTGACAAAGGGGGAGAAATGCAGATGTTGACAGATATGCACAAACTCAGGGGGAGAATCACACATCCTGCTAAAAATTTGCCATCATCAAAAAGGGGGAGTTTGTGAGCAAATTCTTTACTTAGAATAAGTTTTGAATGATAGCAAATTGTGTGATCATTGTCTAATTGTTGGTTGTGTATTATTTTACATGATTCATTTGTGTTTTTAGCCTATACTATTGTTTCATGTCTATACATAAAGATCCACATTGATATATCTCTTAAAAGAACTCATAAAAACCATTTTGTGTCAGTATGTATCAATACATGTTCATATGCATCGATCCATAAATTTGTTGTAAATCACAAAACGTTTTTGCTTCAGTATGTATCGATCCATTCGAGTCTTGTATCGATACATGGTCAATTAAAATGCTCTATGGATCGATCCATACGAGTCTTGTATCGATACATGCCTAGTTAAAATGCTCTATGTATCGATACATACGAGCTTTGCATCGATACATGCTTACATTAATTCTCTAAAATTAATCAAAGTTACAGTATGCATTGATGCATAACCTTTTGTATCAATGCATAAGTCTGTTTTGTCTACTAACAGCTTTTGTCCTTCATATATAAGAAGTATTGTGACAGCAGTGTAAAAACAACGAATTCAGAAGAGAAAAATAGTTGAACACAAGATCAAAGGAGTGTGTAGCAGCAATTATTTTTGAGCAGTTAGAAACCTGAAAGAGACTTCATCTTCTTCATCTTCTCAATCACTTTTCTTCAAGAACATCAACACATAATCATTCTTGTTCTTTCGATTAAAGGATCAACGAGATAACGTTCAGTGGAACGATCAAGGATCTAACTGAGGTGTTCAGTGGAACGATCGAGGATCTAGCTGAGTTGAAGGTTGAAGGGGGTTTCGAGGAAAGTCAGTTTGTCCTTCAAGAACTGGAGTGTTCTTGCGGGTTTGTTAGTCACGTTTGCAGAACAGATTCAGCCGCAGCGTAGGGTTTGGAAATCGGGTGATTTCGCAAACAGGTCGTGGAACCGGTGAATTGTTTGCAATTTCTTGCAGGAAATTCTTGATCGAGCTCAGATAAAGTGGAGGTTTTATACAAGAAGAAGTTCTTGGGATTTAGAATTTTGTCTGTGTATTGTAACCTTGTATCAACGAATTCGGCATTATTGATAATTACAGTTCTCAATTTCAGTTGAAATTGAGAGGGAGACGTACCCACACGCGAGGACGACGTGGGGAACTTCCTTACCAAATCTCTGCGTATCGTATTCTTTCCTTATCTCTCTTTACGTTTCCAACAGTTTTGTGATTTCAGTTGGCGTGTTGTGACTGCACTTGTCGTGATACAATAGTGGCAAGAAAACATCTTTAACTAAACTCCACCATTGTTCATCATTGATCACATACACACCAATTGTTTGACAAAACTGTTAGCTGAGTTTTATTCATTGGAAATAGAATTTAGTGATAAGTGCATTTGATTTAGTTAGATTCTGGTGTTAATAATCTCTGTCGTTCTAATTCAAATCCAGCAATAAATTCGCGTGTCCGGTTTTCTAGTAGCGGTTCAGAATAGACGGAAGTCGATTCGGGACTGAAATTTTCCGCTAAGTTTCAATAACTCTGATAAAATTTTAAATCCGTTTATTTTCAAAGAGGTGATCTATTCACCCCCCCTCTCGATCACTAGCCACACCGTCTAACACCTTAGGCACCTCTTCTTTAGTACAAACGTATACGCCAGTTCATCTGCCGCATCTTTTTTTAAATGTGATTATTTTGAAGAAAAAAATTGAAAAAATTATTATTTTAAAATTATTTTTGAAAATGTTGGTTATTTTAAAAAAAAAATTGCTTAAAGTGGTAGGATATTAACTTAAGCATATGATATATGCCTTTGATTTTTGAGCAATGTTGTGAGGACAGTTTTCAATTGAATCATATATTTGTTATTATGCAAATGAGAAACGTGAAAACACCATTTTGTTTATGTCCAACATCGTATAAAATCTAGATGCTGTGTTTTTTCTTTGCATCACCACTTATTAATGATATATTATTGGAATTGGGTATCAAGTTTTATATATTCAAATAACATCCTTTTTCGTATATTTATTAAGTGCGGGATCAATTTGATGGGTGCTTTAAAGTAACACCGGTTAGATGCATATACCTGAGAATCTTAATCTTGAAAGTATTTCATATAGACTTTTAGCTAGAATTTAGAATACATGCTGAAATAGCCTATTACAATTGCTTTTTTAAAGGAAAATACTAACCCACCTATGATGCAAAAATATCTATGAAAATTCAAAATTGTCTCTTAAATTTTAGCTATACATCTTCGAACATATTTTTATCTTCAGTTAAAACGGTAAAATTTAGTCACATCCAATATATTTTGTAAAATTTAATTCAAATATATATTTTCCTAATATTTTTTTCCATTGATTTAAGATCTAATTCAAAGATGTACATATTGACTTGGAATGAGTCTAGAAATACATCTTAAAAATTTGAGCTTATTATTATATATTGATGAGATGTTAGTTTTGCGAAATTCCCTTGCTTTTATACACATATGCGTTGTCAACATTGCATAAACTATAGTAATGCAGTACATTAAATGCGGGGGTTGGAATAACTGTTCTTCAAAGCACTTCTATCTATTGGGAGGTGTGTTTAGAAAAATATTTCCACCCATAGGACTATGGACTTCTGTAGTTTGCAGTTTGTGCCCTATGCAATGGGACCTACGATTCTGTCCATTGGAGGTGGGAATAGCTTTCGTGCCCACAGTTTCCACTCATTGGGGGGTGCTGCAGGAAAGCTTTTCTTTCAATTGGGGGTGTAGGCTCTGAATTTTGCAGTCTATGCCCTACCCTATAGGCCTAACCTTTCCACCCATTGGAATCTGAACTGCTGCCTGTCCTATGGCCTAACCTTTCCACTCATTGGGGGTGTGCTTAGTAGACTTCAAAAAATATTCTTCCAAAATTTACCCGTCCATTAATTGCTATATTTTTTCAATTGTTCTTGCATTTTGAGTTAGTATGAGGAGCACTTAACTAAATTATTGATTCATAAAAAAAACAATTACTAACTCAATTGTTTTGTCAAAAGTACTTAGAGTTGAAGAATATCAACAATTGAGCCCATAATTGTTTATTCTAACGTCTTGTCATAGTGTAATAGATAGTCACTTTCAATAATATGTTACTTTTTAAATATCACTTTCTGATACTTTTTTATTTTTTTAATTATTATTTATAAAATTTAAAATAATATTAATTGCATATTTGTCAAAATTATCCTTAAGTAATTATTACGAAGATAGAAAAAATAAAATAAATGTTATAAATAATTAAGGATATTATAGATAAAATGAGAATTGTCTTTTGAAAAATAATAATATTGATCAGTTTTCTTGACATTTGTAAAAAGTTAAAAAATGATATTTAAAAAAGAATGAAATGAGTAATTATAATTTTTTAAAAATAAAATATGTTACTCCTTCTATCCCAAATTATAAGTCACTTTGTCAAAAATATTTACCCCAAATTATAAGTCACTTTACAATTCTAATACAACATTATTGACTTTCCCAATATACCATCTATCATTTATTATTTTATTTTTTACGAACCTTTAAAAAAAATCATCTATAATAAATTAAATGCAGTATTGTAAAGTTATACATAATTTGTCTTTCTCATACAACAATCATTATATTTCTTAATTTGCATAAAATAATGCAAAACGTCTTATAATTTGGGATGGAGAGAGTAATCTCTTAATTTTATTGATACATATTTTAATTTAGGCTTAAATATACTTTTGTTCTCCCTACTTTGAAGTTTTCTAAAATTTAATCACCACATTTAAAAAATCAACTTTTTGATCCCCTAAACTTTACTTTCCATTATCTCCCGCCACTTTTGAACACTTGGCATTCTCATGACGTGGCAACGCCAATGTAGATCCATGTCATAGTTTTTTTGAATATTTTAATGACATTTACTTAAATTTTATTTTATAAAATATTTTTAATTAATGTAAAACATTTTAATTTATTTTAAACAATATAATGACAATATAGTGAGGATAGTAAAGTTAATGGGGCTAGTGAAGATATTGAGGAGATGGGTTGGACCAAAGTACTACCCCCTAAAACTTTAAGTGAGGTTAGTGGAAGGAAAGGACCAGGTATGCAACATGGGAAATGTGAGGATTCTGATCATCTATACATACCTCTTAGGAGTTATGATGATGAAGATGTAGTTGAGTTTTCAACTTATAAGAGTGGTAAGGGAAGTGGGTTTCATTTAGGAATGATGTTTACAAACAAGGAGATAATAAGATATGCTATCAAACAATATGGAATAGAAAATCAGAAAAATATGTTCATCAAGAAGAATGATGTCAAAAGGATGGTAATTAGGTGTATGGTTGGTTGTAAGTTCTACTTAAGGATTAGTAAAAGGAATCAGCAACAATATTGACATATTGTTAGTTATGTTGATGATCATACAAGCCACAAAATTGCACATAATAGGAATGCTAAGAATACATGGCTTGCAAAAAAAATTGCAAATCCCTAAGCCATGGTCCTTATATTAAGCCAACATGTCGTATGGTTGAATCCCTTGAGAGGTGGGGAATGAAGATATCACAAGATCAAGCATAGAAGGAAAAAGGGAAGGTTAAGGATTTGATTCAAGGTGCTAATTTTTATGATTTAATCATTTGAGGAGTTATGTTGAAGAGTTGTTGAAGTGAAATTCTAAGAGTATTGTGTTTATACAATGTGATGAAAGAAAAGGCAACCATGTTTTTGAAATGATATATATCTTCTTATAGGCTTGTAAGACGGGATTTTCAAAGACATGTAGGTCACTTATTGGTTTGGATGCTTGCTTTTTGAAGGGGGATATGGTGGGTAATTAATGTCAGCAGTAGGTAGGGATGATAACAATCAAATATTTCCAATTGCATATGCAGTTGTTGAAGCCGAGACCAAAGATTCATGGGAGTGGTTCTTTTATCTGTCTTGGAAAATTTAAGTGCATTCAATCAAATAGCATGTGGCTTTACTTCTGACCAACAGGAGGTATATTGTCTTATGTCATGTATAATTTCTTATGTTGTCTTATATGTGACAGGGGTTGGTTTCTGCAATTCAAGGTATTAGTGGCCATGTATAGCATGGACTTTATGTAAAACATATATATGTTAATTGGAAGAAGAAATACATTGGTTTTGAGTTAAACAAAGTGATGTGGGAAGCAGTTAGGGCAACTACAATACCATTACGGGAAAGAGCAATGCAAAAAATGAAATTTGAATGAAGGTGCATGGAAGGACATGATAGAGATCTCTGCAAGTAATATACAAAGTGTGATATGCAAGTAAACAACATATGTGAGGCTTTTAACATGGAAATATTGGAGTACATAGACAATCCAATAATCAATTTATTATAAGGGGTCAAACATTATATTAAAAAGGGTATAACAAAACAGAAGGAGTTGTTGCAAGGGTATGATGGAATTATCTGTCCAAGAATCCAGTTGGTCATTGAGAAGAATAAAAAACATGCACAACGGTGGACTCTAACATGGCATGGAGCAGTGGCGGAACTGAGGGGGGACGTGGGAAGGCCACGGCCATCCCTCAACTTTTTATTTTTTTTTAATTCATATATATTAAATTACTAAAACATCCTTATTTTAAATTAAAATTAATTTTTATTTTTTCTTTTTCATTCAAAGTTAGGTTAAATTACAGATAAGGTAAAAAGCTCCTACCTTTCCTTTCTTTCTCATATGGGTTTGCTACCGGCACCAAAATCGGAACAGATTAAAGTGATCGGCATCTAACAGGTAAAAAACTTTATTCATTCTTCTTTTATAAAAAGTAACAAATTAAAGTGATTGCTTGATTTGTGTTTTTGAGATTTTTAGGGTTCTTCTTTCTTGATGTGTTAAAATAATCTATATGAGGTTTATTAAGCCAATTCATAACACTGTAATTTATAAATATAGTTATACATTGTAATAAGGTTTATTTAATCATTGTTGCTGCTAATTTCTAATAGTGAAGTTACCGGTATTTGAAAACGGATTAAAGTTGATTAATTAAGTTTATTAATTTTTTTCTCTTTTAATTTTTATGTTCTCTAAATTGATTTTTGGATCTGATATGATATTATATGAAGAGTAAAGATGAATAATAGGAAAATTAATTCTTTTTTCAAAAGGAAAGCATGTGAAATTGAAAGAGAATAGAGAGATGAAGAAATTATAATCCCGACATCCAAATCTGAAATAGTTCTTGAGAATCCAACAATTGAAGAGCATCATGGTTTTGAAAATTCTTTGGAACGCGGTCCAGGAAACCATCCTCCGATTTGGCAATATCCACCAAATCAAGTGGATGCAATACGAAGAGCTTATCTAAAATGGGGTCCATATCAAATTCATTTAGAAAACTATCCTTTATCCGGTAAGAGGATCATCCGAGAAGGTTTCAACATACTTGGTTTAGCATATTTCCATCATGGTTAGAATATTCACCATCTGAAGATGCCGCATACTGCTTACCATGTTACTTTTTTAGCAAAAAACTAAGTGGACGTCCCGGATCACTTGTCTTTATTTCTATGGGTTTTAGAAATTGGAAGAAAGTTAGGAATGGAAAACATTGTTCCTTTCTTAAACACATAGGGAAGGATCCTTGCTCACCACACAACAATGCAATGAAAGCTTGTCAAGACTTGTTGAATCAAGATGGTCATATTATAAATGTTATTCAAGTGCAAAGTTCAAGTCAAAGAATGAATAATCGGTTACGACTCAAGACTTCAATCGACACTGTTCGTTGGTTAACACTACAAGCTTGTGCTTTTAGGGGTCACGACGAAAGTAGCAAATCAAGAAATCAAGGTAACTTTCTTGAGTTAATGAAACTTTTAGCATCCTACAATGATGAAGTTGCAAAAGTTGTGTTAGAAAATGCTCCACAAAATTGCAAGTATACTTCACATCAAATTCAAAAAGAGCTCTTGCAAATTCTTTCTAGTAGGGTGAAAAAGAGCATTCGTGAGGAAATTGGTGATTCCAAATTTTGTATCGTTGTTGATGAAGCTCGTGATGAGTCAAAAAAGGAACAAATGGCTCTTGTATTAAGATTTGTTGATAAAGTTGGTTTAATACAAGATAGATTTTTTGATGTGGCACGTGTTAAAGACACCACATCTTTAACTCTTAAGGAAGCAATATGTGATATACTTTCTCGACATAACCTTGATGTTTCTAACATTCGTGGCCAAGGGTATGATGGTGCTAGCAATATGAGAGGATAATGGAATGGTTTACAAGCCCTCTTTATGAAGGATTGTCCTTATGCATACTATGTTCATTGTTTTGCTCATCGATTGCAACTTGCATTAGTTACATCATCAAGAGAAGTCAAACCTGTTCATAAATTTTTTGAGAAGCTGATCTTTGTTGTGAATGTTGTTTGTTTTTCTACAAAGCGTCATGATGAGTTACAAGCTGCCCAATTAGAAGAAATTGCGTATTTGTTAGAGATTGATGAGATTGTAACTGGTAAAGGTGAAAATCAAGTTGGTACATTGAAACGAGCTGGAGATACTCGTTGGGGATCACATTACGATTCAATTTCTAGCTTGATAAACATGTATGAAGCAACTTGTTTAGTTTTTAAAAAAAATTGCAAAAGATAGAGGGAGTTATGCTACACGTGGGGATGCAGATAGTTGTTACAATTACTTGAAGGCATTTGATTTTATATTTATTTTGCACTTGATGAAAGAAATCATGGGAATAACAGATATGCTTTATCAAGCCTTACAAAAAAAATCAAGATGTAGTTAATGCTATGAACTTGGTTCTTTCAACAAAACATCTTATTCAAGGTTTGAGAGAAAATGGTTGGGATATATTGTTGACTAAAGTGGTATCTTTTTATGAAAAGCATGGTATTGATATTCCTGATCTTAATGATGTTCATTCAACAACAAGATTTGGACGCTCCCGTCTTGAAGAGAATCAAGTCACAATTCAACATTACTTTAAAGTTGAAATCTTTTTCACTACCATTGACAAACAGTTACAAGAGTTGAATAGCAGATTCAGTGAGCAGGCAATGGATTTGTTAACTCTTTCTTGTTCCTTATCTCCTAAGGATGGATATAGAGCTTTTAGCATTGATACTATTTGTTCTTTAGTTGAAAAATATTATCCTATGGATTTTAGTGATCAAGAGAAGAATAATTTGCAATTTCAACTCCAACATTTTCTATTTGTTGCTCGTCAAGCATCAAACTTGAATAATTTATCAACTATTCAAGAACTATGTTCATGTTTGGTTGCATCTGGACAGGCTGAAACTTACTTCTTGATTGATAGACTACTTCGTCTTATCATGACTCTTCCCGTTTCTACGGCCACAACTGAGAGGTCTTTTTCAGCAATGAAAATTATAAAGACTAACTTGAGAAACAAGATGGATGATGGGTTTCTTGGAGATAGCATGACAGTATATATTGAAAGGGAGATTAGTGCAAGCATTAGTTCGGAGTCAATTATTGACGAATTCAAGTCACTTGGAACGCGTAAAGTATTACTTTAAGGTAGTTTTAAGTCATGTAATTTAATTTTTTAGTAATTAACTTTGTATTTATTTTAACTTTAATGTTTTATTTAAAATACTATTTACATTTTATTTATAATCTTTATTTTACGTTAGCGGCCATCCCAAATTTTTTTATCTGGCTCCGCCACTGGCATGGAGATGATGATCTATAAATATTTGGCATGACCAATGGATTGAGACCCACTGTGTCAATCTTAAAAATGAAACATGTTCATGTAGAAAGTGGGATTTGTCTGGGATACCTTGCTATCATGTCATCACATGCATTTGGAACATAAAAAAACAACCTGAAAACTATGTGACTGAATATTGCATGTATGATTCATATTTTGCATTCTTTGATTATTTATTGGTTTGTATGAATTGTATCATTGATTAGGTTTATGATTATTTCAAGAAGTCAACGTTTGATAAGACCTACTAAAATATTGTATTTCTAACAAATGGACCATAAATGTGGCCTATAGGTGATCATGTACCAATTTATCCTCTTGTTATGAACCATGCAGTTTTTATGTAATATGGTTTTGTTATAAACCGTGATCTTTTGATGTAATTTGGTCTATTACGAACCATGATCTTTTGATGTAATATGGTCTGTTATGAACCATCTTTTGTTGTAATATGGTATGTATGAACCAATTATTTTTATGTAATCAACTGGTATGAACTAGATGTTTTATGTTATCAAATGGTATGAACTAGTTGTAATATGGTATGTATGAACCAGTTGTTTTATGTTAATCAAATGGTATGAACCAGAGGTTTTATGTTAATCAAATGGAATGAACCAGTTGTAATATGGTCATCAAATTGTATGAATCAGTTATAATATGTTATGTATGAACCAATTGTTTTATTGTATGGTATCAAGTTGTTCTATGTTAATCAACAAGTTATGGGTATCAACCGGTTATATGTAAATCAACTGGTTTTATATAAATCAACTATTTTATGTAAATCAATTTATGGTATGGTATGTTTTATGTAAATCAACAAGTTATGGTATCAACTCTTATGGAGTGTATAGTGATATTATGGTATCAAATGTTACAAGTTGATACACAATATTGTAATTTCATTTCATAATCAAGTCAAGTTACACAATATTGTATATTTCAACATAGAATTGTTACAACATATAAACTAAATATGTTGGATCTTTCAAATAAAACCAACAATGTTACAAAATAGAACCTAAACAAACAACACTAATTCAACTAAGAACTTATTTCATTATTGTTTAAGCAACTAATGCAATTAACACAAAAATGGTAATCATCCAGTTGAGCTTCAAATGCTTCTTCAATAATTTCATCTTTATCTTCATTTTTTCATCTTTCATGTTGGCATCTTTAACATTTTACTTCTAATCATTCAAATTCTACAGTAATGAGGAAATGACCTCATTTGCTCTTGGGTTCATTTCTTCATCCAACCAAGCAAAGTGGCTACACTTCTTGTAACCTTGCATCGAGAGAAATCAATGGAGTAGAAGGAAGATACATCAATGTTGATATAACATAAAAGAGAAGAATATCACAAATAGCATAAATGAAATTTTACCTTATACATCCCACAATCATAGAAACGACATATTTGGTTTGCATCAGTCCATGTTATCATTAATAGAGCATCATACCACAATGACATTCGTATCTCAATGAATAATTTATATAGCTAATTTTTTAAACTAATTTCTAAAAAAATTTAAAGGAGGAAGACGAATACGGCTGGAAAACTAGGGTTCAAATATTGAAAATGGACGGTTGAAAATGGGAAACAAAAATCGTGTTTGGTTTCAAGGAGGAAGACGAAGACGATTAGGGCCCACGACTGCAAATTTGTGTTTCCGAGCTTCCAATTAAAGGTCATAATAATTTTTTTATTTAAATTATTATTTAAATTTAAATTGTTTTTTAAAACTAAAATTAAATACTGTGAATTAAAATATTCATTAAATATGACATGAAGATACTGTACATGTGTCATATCATTAATGAGACTGTCAAATGGAGGGGCCATGGAAATTTCAAGAAAAAAAAAGTTTAGTGACCAAAAAGATGATTTTTAAAATGGGAGGACGAGATTTTAAAAAGCTTACGAAAAGTATATTTGAGTCTTTAATTTATTTATCATGTTGCTTAAATATTATATATTATGTTCTATATTTATTTTATTTATTTAATCAAATAATACTTAAATTATTTGTCAATAAATATTATGATATAACTTTATTTATTTTTCCTAATTTATATAAGTCATATAAATTTATTATTATTTTAAAATCATATTTTATTTTAAAAAAAATTATTTTTTAATTATTTGATAAAACATTATTATATATAATTAAAATTTTAATATTTATATTAAGAGTGTTTTATTATAAAACATTTTCTTTGGTTAATTAAAGTAACTTAATTGATACTTTATAAAACATTTCTTTATAAATGTTTTTTTTTAAAAAAAATATATTTTTTAATTGTCACTTATAAAGTTCAATGTAATATTAATTACACTTTTGTCAAAATTATCCCTAGATAATTATTACAAAGAGAAAAAATATAAAATGAATGTAATAATTAACTAAGGGTATTATTGGTAAAAAAATAATTATTGTTTGAAAAGTAACAATAATGATTAATTTTTTTGATATGTGTAAAAAGTAAAAAGATGACATTTAAAAAGAAACTGAGTATGTGTTAAGTTGACTTAAATATTTAAATTATTGATTTAATATTTGATCTATAATATCATTTATTTATATTTATTTATTTATTTATATAAATTGCTTAAACATGGTTTAGTATATTTATATAATTAATATTTTGTTTTAGTTTTTTAACTAAAAATTATTACAAATTCATTGATTAAATTTACTAATGTATCCTATTTGTCCCCTTCCGTCAATTTTCACAAAAGAAAAGTTAACTTTTGGTGACATGGTGTGACAATGGGTTTAAATTTGAGTCATCATATGTAGTTAAAAATTGATACATTGTTTAAAATTCAGAGGTTTTATTTTTGTGAGTTTTTAATCTCCAAAAATAAAACTTCTACGGTTTAAATAATATATTAATTTTTAACTATATATGTTGACTAAAATTTACATGAATGACCTTGTTGTCCCGCCACATCACCAAAATTTAATTTTTTTTTGCTAAAATTTGGTGGAAGAGATCAAATAAAATAATGGAAGTGAAGTTAAAGACTAACTTGTAATATTTTTTAATTAAGAGATTAAAATAAAATATTAAGTTAAGTTGAGAACTTTGTGACTAATTATATCTAAAAAATATTAATATTTTTAAATGAATAATTTTATTTAAGAAAACAAAAAAAATTAAAATCAATACTTTCTTTGAATGAACGGAATATGTGCCATTGGAGAGTTTTCCTTGTCAATATTATATTTTAGTCGTAGACGTGACATTTAGGGAATTTGTTTTTAATGTGTAGCATATGTGGGGGAAAAAATCGAAACGGTAGAATTGACATTAAAAACTCCAATCTTCAAAGAGGGAAACTATGGAAGAAAATGAGACATCACATATGGTTATCATCACTAATTTTGGTTCTTATGAACCACCATGGAACAAGGTTATTTTTGAATTATAGAATCTCAGAGGGGGAGTTTGTTTTATCTTTAAAAAAATAAATTTTTTTTTGTTTTTTAAAAAGTAAATTTTATAAAAATATTTTTTAAAATATTAAAAGTTTTTCTAATTTTATTTTTTATAAATTAAAAGATTGAATTATTCATTCTATAACATAAATATACATTATTGAAGATCAAAACATAATCAAAATCACATTTTTTTTCAAAAAGTTGTATCTTAAAAATGATTTTTATGAAAATCTATTTGAAATAACTTCAAAATTAAGTGATATTTTAAAAATTTGATATCCAAAATAAATTTCGATAAAATGATAAAATACCTAAAATAACATTTTAAGAATAACTATTCAAACCAAATTTTTATTTGAAGTTTTTATAAAAAATTTCTTTATAAATATTTTTTTCACTAAAATATGTAACATTATAAAAATTATTTTAAAAAAAAAGTCAAAAGAAACATACCCTTAATCTTTTATAGGTAAGTACTTAAGCATATTTATTTTTTATTTATTTTTGTCTAGTGAGCATATTTATTTTTCAATAATGTTAATGGAATACAAAAGTTGACATGGAATAAAGAGAAATATCACTATTATTTGTAAAATATATGTTAAGTTCCACGTGCGTTCTTCTTCGTAATAATTCCATTAAATTATCATTGTATTTTATCCTTACTAATCTCAAAGTTGAATTTGAATGGTGATGATTCTCTTGTTAGATCAAAAATTACATATTTAAAATACAATTATGGCATCTCAATAAGACTTTAAAATGTATATTTTTCGATCATTATTATAAAAACTAATATATTTTTTATAAATTTATAATAATTAATATATTTGGTCATTATTATATATTACATATATCAATTATTTAATATAATTAAAAAAAATTGTTGTTATTTATAATATTGACCAGAGGTGTATGCATCTGATTTACATGATATATTATAGTCTTTTTTGTGTGATTTAAATTTTTAAAAAGTTTGACATCCCTTATAGTTTACTTAAAAAATTATTCTATATTAAGATTTTTAAATAGTATATTTTATTTTAAAATAAATTACATGATATTTAATATATTATTTACCATATTATTAAAAAATATGCATATTAAAATCGGTCTATCAAGCTTCATAAGTTTTTTAATTGTCTAAATTTAACTTATTTAATTATGTTAAGAAATGTGGTTGGGTCTAACTCAACCGTACAAAATTGGTTGGTAGAGTGAGGATTGCCCCCACTTATAAACTCATATTCATGCCATATATTATCTGATGTAGAACTCTTAACACACTCCCTCACGCCCAGGACTGGACATCTAGAGCGTGGAAATAAATGGTGGATGGCCCGATAGCGAAAACCATAGTAGGTGGCCCACCAGATCTTAAACGAGCCTCTGATACCACTTGAGAAAATCCTCGTAGCTTGGCATATTGTTTGGGTTATCAATTTGAGTTGCATTTATCTAGCATGGAGGTCTTCCATGTAACTTCCAGCAATGGTCGATAGTATGTCCAAGCCGGTTCCAATGGTCACACTTGGGATGAGGTTTGGAGTTGGTGTAAGACCCCAATTTTGACCCTAAGATCCCTCATGATATCTCATCATTTGCATTGGTTTTGGGATCATACCTCGGCACCCTCCTCACCCCCCATTCATTGGGTTTGTATTGGGAGAGATCACCAAGCACTTTTGATTGTATCATACTTTATTTTCTTTTGTTTACTAACCAAAATACCAAAAATATGTCTAGTGTAATTTCATTTCTTTTGTAGGTAGTATGTGCATACCATTTGTGCCCTATCAAGCTCATATCTAGGGTTTGAGACCCTAATGCAAAGAGATCAATCAAGGAAAGGTTCACAATAGTTCTAAGCATCATATATGAATCCCCATGTTCTTTATTTTTCATTTTGATCAAGAATTCATCAAGAGTTTGAAGCTTGTTTGCCTTGAAAGCCCTAATTCATTTGGGTGTCTTGTGTAACTTCCTCAACAAGTTTCTTCAACAACTGGTCAAAGATATCATGGGATACTTAATTTTACATCAGTATAATCATATATGATCCTCCATGATCCTCTAAGAGCAAAGGAACTTCAAGTTTTTAAGTTGGTTCAAGGAGGTTAACCAGAGAAAGTCAACTGGTCAAAACTGGGGTTCCCTAGACTCTATCTCCTACAATTTTTGTCATATGAAAATTATTCTAGAAGCACCATTACTCTTTATGACATTCCAAACAAATTTCATGTTGACATCAAGAGCTAATTTTGCTTGGAATGTCATCTTTTATGGTGAAAGATTATAGGTCATTTTTTTTGTGCCCTAGTTAAGAGGTCAACTTCCAAGAGCCATAACTTGCTTGATTGTTATCATATGAAGTCCATCCAAGTTTCATGATCAAATTCAAGATGTGCTCTCCAACTTGTCTTCTTTGAGAAATGTCAAGTTCAACTTGCAAGGGCATGTTCCAAGATGAAACATTATAGGTCATTTTGGGCCATCATCATTGAACAAGCAATTTTCCTCAACTTCTAAAATACATAACTCCCTCATGCAAGATTTAAATTGTGTCAAATTTGTGACCAAATTGAATAGGATTGAAAGTGATACAACTTTGATGAAGGAACCATTTGTTGGAGAATAGCCATCCAAGGCGCAGCGGAATTTAAAATTTTCTCCATTCAGTGATCCTTACGAATGGGCATGATCAGTGATAGAATCGTTACCTCTTGTGGCGATTCAAACCTTTGGTGCAGATCTCTGATAATGATCAAAACCTTTGATACAGATCCACGGGGCGTCACGAACGTTGAACGATGACAACGTCTCTACTCAGTCCACACGAACGGATTCCTTCAATCGTAGTGCTAGCTGTTATGAATGAAGGCTTTGAGTGAGAGAGAGAGATACGAAATTCCAACTCTTCAGTTGTGTTTTCTGTCTCAGTGAGTTACAATGCTTCTACCCAAGGGGTTCTATTTATAGAACCATTTGTGTGGGCTTCAAGCCAAAAAGCCCACTTAAGTGCATTTTGGCCCATATCTCATAAAATGCCAAAATCACTTAAGTATTTGGTACCTGAAGGAGAATTGCGGTCCAAAACGCAGCGGAAATAAAAATTTCTCCTTTAGAGATCCTTACGAATGGTCATGATCAGTGATAGAATATTTACCTCTTGTGACGGTTGAAACCTTTGGTGCAGATCTCTTGTGACGATCAAAACCTTTGATGCAAATCCACGAAGCGATCACGAACGTTGAACGATGACAACGTCTCTACTCAGTCCACACGAACGGGTTCCTTCAATCTCAGTGCTAGCTGGTACGAATGAAGGCTTTGAGTGAGAGAGAGAGAGAGAGAGTGAAAACGAAAAGAATGCAATCGCAAAAATTTGCTTCTGCACAAGGGTTCTATTTATAGAACCACTTGTGTGGGCTTCAAGCTAAAAGCCCACTTAAGTGTATTTTGGCCCATATCTTATAATATGCCCAAAATCACTTAAGCTCATGGTACCTTACCATATTTCGTATTCTTCTCAAGTACATCGTACCTTACGATGCTCTATAACTCACTTAAGGGCACCGTACCTTACGGTATTCCTTAGTTACTCTATCTCTCATCAATCCGTCCTTTGTGTGTGACCCTGTAGGTTTTCGTGACGTTGGCAATTATATTAAATCACGCATTTAACATAATAAACAGTGAGCGGTATCTAGCAACACATCACTGCTACCCAAGACACGAAAATGTCATGTGATCTGACAATTCCTTCTGTGATAATAATTATGTGTATAATTACCTTTTTGCCCTTATGTCTATATTGAACACAAGGCATAGACCGTGTCATCCTTGTCCAGTTCAATATTGGGCCCATAGACATTTATCCTGTTATGCAGGATGGGCAAATTCCATCTAGGTCACTCATGTCCCTCAGCATGCTTTGTGGAGTACCCATCAACTGTCTTTATGGTTATCCAGTTACGGACAACGTTGGATCAACAATAAAGCACTCGACTCTACATCTAGGATCCATAGTGGTTTCAGGTCGAAGAGTGGAATACACTATTATCACCATGAGAATAACCTATGACACCTTGCATAACTTTCTATATAGTATTCTCATAGCGGGTCAATCCGGTATAAATATTACTCCTAATATTCATACCTATGTTTAAGACTTGATAACTCTTTATCCATGATCCATGAGATGTGATCATCAGTCTACAAATATAATAGTCTTAATGCTTTAATGTTATCCCACTTCACACTAAAGCTCGACTACGGATACTTTAGGAATAGTGTCCTTATGTTTAATGTATTCTCACGATTAAGTCACACTTAACACATTAAACGGACTATCTATTCCAGGGACTTTATTAATCAACCATAATAAAGAGAATGCCTTTTATTATTCGATACAAGTACCAAAATGTATTGGCCTCTAGGGCTTACACCAACAATCTCCCACTAGCACTAGAGCCAATCAGGCATACCCCGTATGCCCATTGATCTAGTATGGTCATCATGCTTCTGCTGCGCAAGAGGCTTTGTCAGTGGGTCAACTATATTGTCAAGTGTAGGTACTTTACATATTTTCACATCTCCTCTATCTATTATCTCTCGAATGAGATGATAACGCCTAAGTATGTGTTTGGATCGTCGGTGAGATCTAGGCTCCTTAGCTTGTGCGATAACACCATTGTTATCATAATAGAGACCAATGGGATCCACAATGCTAGGGACTATGTCAAGTTCACTAATGAACTTTTTGATCCAAACAACTCCCTTTTCTGCATTTGAGGCAGCAATATACTCGGCCTCGGTTGTAGAATCAACAACTGTATCTTGCTTTGAACTTTTCAAGCTCACAGCGCCACCATTTCAGCAAAACACATAACCATTGGAATCATTCATATTAAAGCGTCTCAGCACCTTGTCTATGTACTCTGACTTAGGCCAAGCATTTTATGATCTATCTCTATATATTTTGATTCCTAATATATAGGCTGCTTCACCTAGGTCCTTCATAGAAAAGCATTTCCCTACCCAAGACTTTGCTTGTTGCAGGGTAGGGATATCGTTTCCAATAAGTAATATGTCATCTACATATAATACCAGGTATACGATCATTCTCCCACTAACCTTCTTGTAGACACAAGGCTCATCTTCGTTCTTGATTAATCCATATTATTTTACTGTTTCATCAAAACGAAGATTCCATGAGTAGGTCACAAGCTCATCTTGATCCATGAGTAACACATCACCTTGATCAGATATATCTCAGGTAGGTGACGTATCCTGCCTGACCTACGCTGGTCTTGTTCTACTTGAGCAGGTTGTTCTTACACAACTACTTGTATTTCCTGCTCCAGTTCCTCCATAGGTATGTCGATGCTTTGTGATTCTTGAATTTCTTCAAGCTCTACTTTCCTCCCACTGGTTCCTTTGGAAATAAAAATCCTTTTCTAGGAAAACTCCAGTTCGAGCGACAAACACTTTGCCCTCAGAAGGATTGTAGAAGTAATACCCTTTTGTTTCTTTAGGATACCCCACAAATAAGCATTTGTCAGATTTGGGCTCAAGCTTAGTTGAAATTTGTCGTTTCACATAAACCTCGCAACCCCAAATCTTTATGTAAGACATATGTGGTCTCTTACCACTCCATATCTCATATGGTGTCTTATTAACCTTTTGGATGGAACATGGTTAAGTGTGTAAGCTGCTGTCAATAGTGCATGTCCCCAAATGGAGTTTGGAAGATCGGCGTGACTCATCATGGATCGGACCATGTCTAACAGGGTTCGATTTCTTCTCTCAGATACACCATTCCATTGTGGTGTTCCAGGAGGAGTAAGTTGGGATAGGATCCCACACTCTTTCAGATGGTCATCAAACTTTAGGCTTAAATACTCACCGCCTCGATCTGATCGAAGAGTTTTAATATTCTTACCTAGTTGGTTTTGTACTTCATTCTTGAATTCCTTGAACTTTTCAAAGGACTTTGATTTGTGTTTCATTAAATACACACAACCGTATCTACTGAAATCATCGATAAATGAAGTACTGAAAACCTCCTCTGGCTGGAATGTTCAGTGGTCCACATACATCAATATGTATGAGGGCCAAAAGATCATTAGCTCTTTCACCTTTTCCTGTGAATGGAGATTTTGTCATCTTCCAAGTACTTTGGGCAGTTTCTCTTCCAGTGTCCGATCTTACCGCAATGGAAGCAGGTGCCTGCCTTTGTTATGCCTCCACTAGGCCTTAAAACAGTAACAGTGGGTCTGTGTTTGGCAACTTCCTTGCCCTTCCCTTTATCACCCTGCCTGGTGGGCCTTTTGTTCTGTCTCTTTCCATTTCCGATCATCAGAATGGACTTCCCTTTTGTCTTCAGATTCTGCTCGGCAGTTCTTAACATGGCGAGCAGTTCAGGAAGAGATTTGTCCATATCAATCATATTGAAATTTAGGATAAATTGACTGAAACTATCTGGCAACGATTGCAAGACCAAATCAGTCGCAAGTTCCTTTCCGAGGGGAAAACCCAACCTTTCAAGCTTTTCCATATACCCAATCATCTTGAGCACATGGGGACTTATAGGGGCTCCCTCAGCTAACTTGCCTTGAAAAAGGGTTTTTGAAACTTCAAACCTCTCATGCCTTGCTTGCTCTTGATAGAGCATCTTCATGTGTTCGATCATATCGAACGCTGTCATGTTCTCATGTTGCTTTTGCAACTCTGAGTTCATGACATCCAGCATGAGACAAGCAGTTTCATTGGCATCATCGACATGCTTCTTATAAGCATCTCTTTCTGCCTTAGGTGCAGAACTAGGAGGTTCCTTTTCAGGAACAAGTGTCTCCAAGACATACAACTTTCTATTATGTTTGAGGACAATCCTCAGGTTTCGGTGTCAATCCAGAAAATTTGTCCCAGACAATTTTCCTTATCAAGGATTGATCTCAAGATGTTGTTAGAGGTGTTTGCTGTCATGGTAATCTACATAAGGATTAATGAAAATATAAGTATCATTGACATATTTAATTAGGCCAATAATTAAATATGCTCCCACTATTTTACTCAAAACAAATGACCCTCATCATTTGATTCGGAAAATCCCGTTGGAAGATTTTCTAGTGGGTCGAGATCCATATTTCACTTCGTTCTAAATCCGCGTAGGCGGATTACACAAAACTAGGTTATTTAGGTAGGAACTCCTTCCAATTGTATCTCATACAACTCTCGAAAATTTCAATTGGGTGAATAACTCCTTATTCCAATCCATCATATGGATTATTCCCAACTCTTGCTTCTAAACATATATAATAAAATTATAATCAAGTTTGACTCATTGTTTTAGCAGTTGGATATTACAATTATCCCATCGCACCTTAACTAATACAAAACATGCACCTCGCGTAGGCGAAACCTACATATCCGATACCAGTCTTGATGAGTGCTAAAACTTGGAAAGCAAACACATATAATATTATTATAATTTGTTTAGCTAAGTTTGACCCATTGTTTTAACAGTTGGATATTACAATTATCCCATCGCACCTTACTAATATATAGATCATGCACCTCGCGTAGGCGAAACCTACATTATCCATTACTAGTCTTGATGAGTGTTAAAACTTGGAAAGCATAAACTTAATATTTAATTTTGAGGGAATTGCATTTGTACTGATCTCACCGGCTTGTTTATCATATAAATCGTCTCTCACATGCATCAACATACATTCACATACATTCACATGCATCAACATACATACACAATAAAACAGTTATGGCCCCTAGCGCAATTGTTCTCCCAAGCCAATGAGAGAACCTAAGCTAACCTAATAACGATCTAAGCTTCTCCAAGCAAGATCTTCAAGGTTGTCCTCCTTTAATATTGAATTCTTCTCTAAGCTTCTCCAAGCAAGATCTTCAAGGTTGTCCTCCTTTGATCTTCAAGGTTGTCCTCCTTTGATATTGAAATCTTTTCTTTCTTCATAACATTGTCTTCTTCTCTTTCTTCATAACATTACATTCCAGAAGAAACTCGTTTTACATATGAGGGTTTGAGATGAGAAAAGAAGTTACATTAAGAGATCAAAAGGAGAGGCACGACACGCAGGTCGTATTTAAAAACCCAAAACAAAATAAAGGACAACTAAGGCCATAACTGATCACCACAAGGCAATAATAATAAACACATTGTTATTATTAAATTTTAATTCCTTTAATTAATTAAAACCAAATTAAATTTCGGCGACCGATCACACTACGCAGAGTTAGCCGGTGGTTCCGCTGACCGATCAGCGGACGGGGTCAAGGGGCAGCGCCCTTGCGGGGTTGGAGGGGCAGCGCCCCTGTCCAAAATTTCAATGAACAATTCATTTGAAATGGACATTGTTTTGCATGAACACAACCCTTGCGTAGTCACAAAACAAGAACCCCAAAATTTTGACTCTTGGAGTGTGACGACCGTCACAGGCGTGTGACGACCGTCATGGGCGTGTTACGACCGTCACGCATCCAGTTTATTACGCCTGTTACGCTCGTCACACGAGCTTCACGCGGCCAAACTAATAGGACTTTGAAACGGTCTACGGACCTCTTCCAAAAAGCCCTAAATTCACAACTCCTTGACGGCACAACCCTTGCGCCGTCTCCAACCCTAATGCGCCAATTTCAGACCGTCAAACACACCTCGATTGTTGATTCAGTATGATTGATCAACAGGTCATTGCTTCACCATACTAATGTCGGATTCCGAAGCAAATGACCATTGATCGCTCAAAGGAAAACAATCATTTAGTGTTCGAATGAACGAAACAGAAACAGTATATCACATATACCGTATTTTGCATTAGGATTACTTATATCATATATAAGTTGATCGGTCTCAATTGCGTAACCTATGGACGATCGATGTATTGCTGCTTCACCATACTAATGTCGGATTCCGAAGCATAGTCAACATCAATCATCCAACTTATACACTCATGATGCCAAATTTAATTACCCGTTTAATTAATTGATTCATTTTGTCTTTTAATCATATTAATACAGAAATTAAACAGCTATCTGATTCATGGTTTCGTAAGTGGCTCTGATACCACTGAAGGAGAATTGCGGTCCAAAACGCAGCGGAAATAAAAATTTCTCCTTTAGAGATCCTTACGAATGGTCATGATCAGTGATAGAATATTTACCTCTTGTGACGGTTGAAACCTTTGGTGCGGATCTCTTGTGACGATCAAAACCTTTGATGCAAATCCACGAAGCGATCACGAACGTTGAACGATGACAACGTCTCTACTCAGTCCACACGAACGGGTTCCTTCAATCTCAGTGCTAGCTGGTACGAATGAAGGCTTTGAGTGAGAGAGAGAGAGAGAGAGAGTGAAAACGAAAAGAATGCAACCGCAAAAATTTGCTTCTGCACAAGGGTTCTATTTATAGAACCACTTGTGTGGGCTTCAAGCTAAAAGCCCACTTAAGTGTATTTTGGCCCATATCTTATAATATGCCCAAAATCACTTAAGCTCATGGTACCTTACCATATTTCGTATTCTTCTCAAGTACATCGTACCTTACGATGCTCTATAACTCACTTAAGGGCACCGTACCTTACGGTATTCCTTAGTTACTCTATCTCTCATCAATCCGTCATTTGTGTGTGACCCTGTAGGTTTTCGTGACGTTGGCAATTATATTAAATCACGCATTTAACATAATAAACACTGAGCGGTATCTAGCAACACATCACTGCTACCCAAGACACGAAAATGTCATGTGATCTGACAATTCCTTCTGTGATAATAATTATGTGTATAATTACCCTTTTGCCCTTATGTCTATATTGAACACAAGGCATAGACCGTGTCATCCTTGTCCAGTTCAATATTGGGCCCATAGACATTTATCCTGTTATGCAGGATGGGCAAATTCCATCTAGGTCACTCATGTCCCTCAGCATGCTTTGTGGAGTACCCATCAACTGTCTTTATGGTTATCCAGTTACGGACAACGTTGGATCAGCAATAAAGCACTCGACTCTACATCTAGGATCCATAGTGGTTTCAGGTCGAAGAGTGGAATACACTATTATCACCATGAGAATAACCTATGACACCTTGCATAACTTTCTATATAGTATTCTCATAGCGGGTCAATCCGGTATAAATATTACTCCTAATATTCATACCTATGTTTAAGACTTGATAACTCTTTATCCATGATCCATGAGATGTGATCATCAGTCTACAAACATAATAGTCTTAATGCTTTAATGTTATCCCACTTCACACTAAAGCTCGACTACGGATACTTTAGGAATAGTGTCCTTATGTTTAATGTATTCTCACGATTAAGTCACACTTAACACATTAAACGGACTATCTATTCCAGGGACTTTATTAATCAACCATAATAAAGAGAATGCCTTTTATTATTCGATACAAGTACCAAAATGTATTGGCCTCTAGGGCTTACACCAACAGTACCTTACCATATTTCGTATTCTACTTAAGTACACCGTACCTTACGATGTTCCTTAATTATTCTATCTCTCATCAATCCGTCCTTTGTGTGTGACCCTATAGGTTTTCGCGGCGTTGGCAATTATATTAAATCACGCATTTAACATAATAAACAGTGAGCGGTATCTAGCAACACATCACTGCTACCCAAGTCACGAAAATGTCATGTGATCTGACAAAACCTCCTGTGATAATAATTATGTGTATAATTACCCCTTTGCCCTTATGTCTATATTGAACACAAGGTATAGACCGTGTCACCCTTGCCCAGTTCAATATTGGGCCCATAGACATTTATCCTGTTACGCAGGATTGGCAAATTCCATCTAGGACACTCATGTCCCTCGGCATGCTTCGTGGAGTACCCATCAACTGTCTTTATGGTTATCCAGTTACGGACAACGTTGGATCAGCAATAAAGCACTCGACTCTACATCTAGGGTCCATAGTGGTTTCAGGTCGAAGAGTGGTATACACTATTATCACCATTTGAATAACTTATGACACTTTGCATAACTTTCTATATAGTATTCTCATAGCGGGTCAATCCGGTATAAATATTACTCCTAATATTCATACCTATGTTTAAGACTTGATAACTCTTTATCCATGATCCATGAGATGTGATCATCAGTCTACAAACATAATAGTCTTAATGCTTTAATGTTATCCCACTTCACATTAAAGCTCGACTACGGATACTTTAAGAACAGTGCCCTTATGTTTAATGTGTTCTCATGATTAAGTCACACTTAATACATTAAACGGACTATCTATTCTAGGGACTTTATTAGTCAACCATAATAAAGAAAATGCCTTTTATTATTAATAAATAATTCGATACAAGTACCAAAAGTATTGGCCTCTAGGGCTTACACCAATACCATTTTCATTTGAAGCTCATAGAAAAAGTTATTCAAGGTGGAAGAAGTGGTCATTTGACTTTGTACTTAGAAAATTTTCAACTATGTTTGATTTCTCCAACTTCCACCTTAAAATTCATCATGATCCAAGCTCCAAATGGAAAAGTCTTCAATAACAAAGTTGTTTTCTTTCATGTTAGCTTTCCAAACATCCAAGATCATGGCATTTGGACCATTATTGAGTGACTTGCACAGGGTTACTTTGCATGGCATGTTTTGGCAACTTTTGAACTCAAGTTTCAAATACCTTTGCATGGCTTCATGATATGATCTCAGCATGTTTTATGCATGATATTGGACTAAATGCAATCATCATTTGGGCCTAAATGCACGCACATGCACCCATGCACACAAGTTACTAAATTTGGCCAAGTTTTCAAAAGGTGTGGAAAGCAATCCTCATGCTATAAATACATGTCCTTATTGATCAGAAAAGGGACCTCTCTTGCCCAAGCTTTGCATCACTACTTCCCTAACCTCCATTAAAGGATAAACTTGAAGATTTCACTTGAAATCGAGTTTTAATTCTCATTCTGTTTTGGAAATAAAACTCCAAGAATCCAAGCCTTTCAATCATCCATTCCACTTCCTGCAAGTTGTTAGAGTCGAGCCAAGGCAACTTGGAAGCAAGATCGGGCTCAATTGAAGCAAACCGAAGGTGAATTTTCAGATTTTTCTCTTCTTCGATTCTCCATGAATTCTCCACTACTTTTCTTGTTCTTTGGTTGTCTGAAGACCTACCAATGTAGGCGACATGATTGGGTTGCTTTTAGGCTAAATCGAAGCAACTCGGATCATGCACCTCAAATTTCAAGTCCATGTATCTTTCAAAATACTTGGAATTGGGAGAGATTGAAGCCAGATTCAAGCTTCTGAGCATTTTTCCTTTAAAATAGTGTACTCACTTTTCATTTTCATAGAGGTTGGTGGTGGACCAGTCCGGTGAGGTCCACCGGAGAAGAAGACCGGAGCTAGGGCTCCGGTGGTGCGTTAGCACCTTCCCAACCTTTTGATCTTGTTTGAACGTTTTAATCTCGGCCTTCGGTTCTGATTACCACGCGTTTACTATGGTACATGATGGAGCGCGCATTTTGGGCATCAGATCTTCCACCTCAATTAATGAGGGAGATCTGATGACCCATGTTTTTTTGAATTTTATTTTATTTTCTTATTTTATGTTTAATCCTCTTATTTTATTTAATTCATAGAAATTTCATTTTTAATCCAAAAAATATGGGATTTCACCAAAAATCTTTAAAGATTTTCCTCTTTCATAGTTTGAATTAAAATCAGTTTTTGAATTAATTTTGATATTTTTTGTTAATTAAATTATTTTTGACTTGTTTTTAAATATTTTAAAATACTTTTGACTTTCCAAAATTTGTGAAATTTTTTGTCTAAGGTATTTTGACCTTGTTTGACCTAGGATAAATCTCTTGGCCATTTATTTGGTGATTTAAAGGGATTTGAGGTTTTTTCCATTTTAAAAGTGCATTTTAATTCATTTTAAAATTGATTTTTAATTGATTAATTGTTTAAAAATTGTGTTGAGCTATTTAATTGGTCTTGTGATGTTTGAATTTTCTGTTTGGCCTTGGTCATGGTTGATTTGACTTTTGTTTGACCAATACTATTGGATATAGGGGATTGATGAAATGTATATTTCATCTCCCAAAATGAATGAATAGTATTGATTAGATGAAATTCCTCATATGATCAATTTGGGTTTTTACTTCCCCTTCCCTCTTCATCTTCATCCCTATTCTTCCTCAATCTATCATTGACCAATAACCTTGTGTCAGATGAATCAACATGAGTCTGGCCGAGATAGGTCCCTCCCATTTTTTTAGTGTGTGGTATGTTTTAGGAGTTTGGTTCTTTGTACCAAATCTCTAACATGCATTAATACCTATATTTTTATTGTCTGGTCTCATATAGTTGTGACTTCTACATAAGTCCAATTACGATTGCTTAACATATAGCTAAATTTGTCCCGCAAGGCATAGCATTCTAGTAAGTGAGATTGTAAGTCTCCCATTCTTCATGGAATTGTATGAAAACTTGACCTTTTTTTCTTTCATGAGAGCTAGTTACATACTTGTTGATTTATCCAAGTTGGAGCCCTTCTAATGGATGATGTCTTGGCTCATGGATTCATACTTGTGAATGAATGGTTGAGTGTTCTTCAAAGAATGACTAAAACAATTAAAACTCTTCATTAACAATCAACTAACTTCTTATTAACATTGCTTTACTTTCAAGTTATTTACTTAATGTAATTTAAATTTCAGTACCTTTATTATTCATTGCCATTTACATTTCATGCAAGATGTTTATGTTTTAGTCATTTTTACTTTGCTCACTTGAGCCATATCATTTGTGCTTGTATATATTGCTTGCTTGTGATTTGTTTTTGCTTGTGGTCTTAGGACCTTAAAATACCTAATAAACAACAACAAAAAAACCTAAAAAATATCTTGGTGGACTGTTGGGCTAGATCTGAACTTTTGGATTTAGGAATAGGCAACCTCCCTATGCTAAAGGACTTGGCCAATGCCACTATTTGAGACTGAGTCATCCCCGACTATGCCTTTCATCTGATGCAAGACCTTGATTGCCCTTGATTCATCTATCACTTTATCTTTGTGCTTAATTGTTATACTATTATTATTGTTGATGTCTAATGATTGCTTCTAAGTTCACCAAGGAGTATTTCATCTGATACATTTAAAGACTACTAGCCATTAGAGTGCTTGCTTGGATGTTATAGCTATCTTTATTTGATTCCTTAGTCTTCATATGGTTTGCTTGGATATTGCTTATTCTTGTTTCTTGCTAAAGTCCAAAGCAAAATGGGTTTCTATATGACATTCCTGTCTGTTGGATTGCATTCCATTGGTCAGATCTTTTCAACTCTCAACTTTTATTTCTTGTCTAGGATAGTCCCTTCATATCCTCCCACTTCTTTAATTTCAAATCTCTCTCTCTTTTCAAAACTTTTTTTTAACTTAGACATGTTTTAATGATTAGAAACTTTGGCCTTATGCCATTGAATTCTTTAAAACTTTTTCTTAAATCAAACTTGTGAATGAACTTAACCATATTGACTTTAATTTCAAAAAAAAGTAAAAATAGCTAACAACCCCATTCAAATCTTTGTTCTTTTATGCCTTTTCTTTTAAACTTTTGATTAAAATCAATTCACCAACTTCTTTGAAATTTTTATCACGAACTATGGGGTTTTGATTCCTCATTTTTATGTTGTTAAGTAGGCATAAGACCGAAGGTATTTTCAAACACAAAAATATAATTAATCAATTATTTTCTCATCCCCCCACTCTATATTTTACCAAACATCATTTTTACCAAATCACTTGCACACAAAAAAGGGCTCCTTAGGAGTACCTAGGACACTTTGGATGCTAATACATTCCCTCTGTGTAACCAACCCCCTTACCTGTAATCTCAACATTTATTAGTTTTGATTTGAAAACTTCTTATCTTTGGGTTTTATTCGTACTTTTACACTTTTCGTTTGGAAATAATGAAAGTGTGGTGGCGACTCTGATTTTATTGACATCGAGTTTATCCATAGCACGATGGTCATAAATTTACCGCTATAATTGGTTGACCCTCCTCGAAGGCGATTCTGATTGTTGCCAAGAGATGCAAGGGCAACAGTGTCACCTGGTGTTGGAGCAACAATAGATGGAAGGGAAATCGGACCAAATGCATGAGGTGTAGCCAAGCGCAACAGTTATTCACTAACTGCATCATAGTTAGGAACAATACTACTTGATAAAATCTGATTACCAACGGACTCGAGTTCTGGTGGTAGTCCCTTAAGTGCCATGACCATGAAAAATTTACTCAGTTGTTCGGGATGGGCTATTGCATCTTTTGCATAAGGCATGAGGGTTGTGTAACACGCTTTCAAGGCATCAAGCTTACTCAGATAGGCTTGCATATCCATATTTTGCAACATCAGTGTATCGAGTTTGAGGATGACACTGTATAGACAATGAACATCGTTGGAGAAGACTTTCTTAGCCTTTTCCCAAACCTCATTGCAAGTGGAGAAGGCTTGATACTGCTCTTGGAGGTTAGGTGCGATGGAAAATAATAACACAGTACATAGATAGGAATAAGTTATCTTCCATTTAGTGAGTTTTACGGCGATAACATCATCCAATTTTGTGGTTAGGTGATCTTTATATCCCTGACCATGAAACCACATATCGACAGCACGAGCCCATATGTTGTAGTTGGTTGATCCGGTTAGTTTTTCACATGGGATAAGCGGAACTTTAGTAAATGAGACGGAATCAGCATCTCCCATGGCTTAAAGAAACAAAATTGGGGTTGTTTGAACTGGAGATCAAACATTTTTCCCTCATACGCCCCAACAAAAATCGACATCTTGTAGAAACCACTCGGACCCTACTTCTCCATGGTAATGTTCCTCTCCATTTTGGGGGGGATGCGGTACTCACATCATGTTACCTTATGCCCTCGTCTGTCCTTAATGATAAAATCCCTCATTCAATCTTGTTTCCAAACTCTCCTTTCCATCCAATTCCTCCTCTAGTATTCGGGTCTACGTGTTTTGTACACAATCTTTCCCATGGTCTGGATAAACTAGCGGCTCGATCACTAAAGTGTGTCTTTCTGGGTTATCATCATTCCCAAAAGGGTTATCGTTGTTATTCTCATACTCTACAATGATACCTCATATCAACCGATGTTACCTTCTTCGAGTTTGTTCCATATTTCGAGTCCAATGAAGTATCTCCGGAACCCCTTCAAGAAAGTACTCCCACACCTTTTTCGACAGTTATTAATGTCCCACCTACCATTATTCCCCACCAGTCTATGGCTCTTGACCCCCCCCCCCCCCACTTCTCGACCATTTCAAACATATCAGCGACGTTACCCAACGTTTGTCATCCCTGTCCATGAGGTCATACATGTCCCTAAGGTCACTGCAGACTCTCCTCTGACGCCTCCGCCATCACCGGATCTGATCCTGCAACCTGAGTCCGATCTTCCGATTGTCCTTCGAAAAGGTATACGTCAAACACGAAATCCTTCTCCATATCATATTGATTTATGTTATCACCGTCTTTCCCCTTTGCAGTATACTTGTTTTTTTTGTCTTCTGTTTCTATTCCTAAAACTCCAGGTAAAGCATTATCTCACCCTGAGTGGAGGCAAGCAATGATTGATGAAATGTGTGCTCTTCAAAGCAGTGGTACCTGGGAACTGGTTCCTCTACCCCCTGGGAAATCTTTAGTAGGTTGTCATTGGTTTTATACAGTGAAGGTTGGTCCAGATGGTAAGATTGATCGGTTTAAAGCTCGCTTGGTAGCCAAAGGATATACTCAGATTTTTGGATTGGATTATAGTGATACCTTCTCACTCGTAGCCAAGATGGCATCTGTTAGACTTCTTCTAGCCATTGTAGCCATTCGATATTGGTCTCTTCATCAACTTGATATCAAAAATGATTTTTTACATGGTGATCTTGAAGAGGAAGTATATATGGAGCAACCACCTGAATTTGTTGCTCAAGGGGAGTCATTGAATATGGTATGTAGGTTACACATGTCTCTTTATGGTCTTAAGCAATCTCTGAGAGCTTGGTTCGGCAGATTCAGCGTTGTAGTACAACAGTTTGGTATGGTCCATAGTGAAGTTGGTCATTCTGTTTTTTGTCGTCACTCAGCCCAAGGGTGTATTTATCTTATTGTGTACGTAGATTATATTATCATAACTGGTAGTGATCAGCAGGGTATACTCTAGTTAAAACAATATCTCTCGAATCAATTTTAGACAAAAGATCTTGGTAAACTCCGTTATTTCTTGGGTATTGAGGTAGCCCAATCTAAATATGGTTTGGTGATTTCTCATCGGAAATATGTTATGGATATTTTGGAAAAAACATGTTTGTTGAATGTTAAACCAGTTGATACTTCTATTGATCCAAGTGTCAAACTAATACCCAATTAGGGGGAGTCTCTATCTGACTCAGGAAGGTATAAGAGATTGGTTGGAAAGTTGAATCATCTCACAGTCACTCGTCTAGACATTTCTTTTGCAGTTAGTGTGGTAAGTCAGTTTTTAAATTCCCCTTGTCAGGAACACATGGATGTTGTTATCCGGATTCTGAGATACATTAAATGTGCTACAAAAAAAGGTTTAGTGTATGAAGATAAAGGACATACTCAGATGATTGGATACTCTGATGTTGATTGGGAAGGGTCATCCATTGATAGACGATCCACCTCTGGGTATTGTGTACTAGTTGGAGGAAACTTTCTATCCTGGAAAAGTAAGAAACAAAATGTAGTTGCAAGATCAAGTGTCGAGGCAGAGTATAGGGTCATGGCAATGACAACATGTGAACTTATTTGGTTAAAACAGTTGCTCAAGGAACTTCAAATTGAAGAAGTAAGACCAATGACATTTATTTGTGATAATCAAGTTGCATTGCACATTGCTTTAAATTCAGTCTTCCATGAGATGACCAATCATATTGAGATAGACGGTCACTTTGTTAGAGAGAAGATCGATCAGGTGACATCGTCACAAGCTTTGTCAACTCTAATGATCAATTGACAGACGTGTTTACAAAATCTCTGCAAAGTTCCAGAACAAATTATATATGTAACAAACTTGGTGCATTTGACTTATATGCTCAAGCTTGAGGAGGAGTGTTGATATTTGTAAATATATAGTGTTGAGAATATTAGTATATTCTTCCACATCGACTATATCATATAATTAGTTGTAATCTCTCTCTATATAATAAAGTCTCCGTAGTGCTTTTCTAAACACACGGTTTAACCTAAATGTCTCTAAGTCTCTCCTAATTCAATAAATTAGATAGAATTTTTAAAAATCTTAAGTATAGGAGGGTAATGACATAAATTAAGAAGTTTCATGTGCATTCTTTGTAATAATCATCATTAATTTTTCATTGAATTTTATTGTAGGATTAATTATAGTTTTTAATCCTCTATTTTATATGATTCTCCTATTTCAAATTTAAACAGTTTTGCTCTTATTTTTTTATTTTTGCAAACATTTGTATTTTTTAATGATAATTTTCATATAAAGCATGATAAATTATCGTATATAAACCTATTATAAAATTTTATAAATAAAAATATAAATTAAAAAATGATGGGACTAAAATTGTTTGAATTTAAAGTTAAATAATTAATTTTATAAATTAAGTAAAATTTGGGGATCAAAAATATAATTTAACCTTTATCCAATTAGTCTTAAATTTTAAGTTGAATTTGAATGACTGTGATTATCTTGTTAGATCCAAAATTGCATAATTAAAAACAGTCTTGCAATTTGGGGTGGAAATAAGGCGCATAATGTTTGGCTTTAGAAAGTTCGAGTCTGATTTTCAATAAAATTTTAAATTTGACCTATGATATATATATATATATATATATATATATATATATATATATATATATATATATATATATATATATATATATATATATATATATATATATATATATATATAATATATATATATATATATATATATATATATATATATATATATGTATTCTTTTAAAAAATTTGATCTAGAATGTTTTAAATTAATGCTTTTAAATAGTCTATTATATCTATTTTACAAATTCACTTTTTTTATAGAGATTAATTATTATGTACTATCGGTGTAAAAAGATTTTCACTGTCGATTCATCATCATCATCCGTTTGAATTACTTTATAGATTTTTAAAATAAAAGTCAAACTTATTTTAATATCCAACGTTTAGGATTAACTGACGGTGTAAAATCCCTTTATCATGTGTATTTCAATTAAATCCTTTCTTATATATTATTTGATTCATTTTCTATACGGATATATATATATATAAGTTGGTCTATCAAATTTCAAAAGATTTTTTTAAAAGATTAAATCTCTTTTATTTAATTAAATATTTTTTTAATAAATCTAAATTCAGGGTAGCAAATCAGATATATGTTAAAGCATTGGACTCCCAATTTTGAGAGTATATTTATTTATTTTAATTACGAAAACAATGCATTTTATATTTGTTTTTATTTGTAAAGTTATAATTAATTTTTGAGTTAATTTGAATTGTGATGATTCTCTGATTAGATTAAAAAAAAAATATATTTAAGTTGGATCTATTTAATTAAATATATTTTTTTTAAAATTTAAATCTAATATTTTTGTTTAATATAAAATTAGACTTTACTTAAACAGAAGGAATATTTAACCTATTAAACACTATATAATTTTTGTTTAATAGATTCAATTAGACTTTACTTAAATAAATGAAACTATACTTTTTACATTTTTTAAAAAAATTTAAATCTATATTTAAAAAAAAAATTAAATCTAATATTCCTGACATATTCTCATTTCTACTATTTGCAAAAGAATTTTATAATTAAAAATAAAAAGAAAATACCAAAAACTTAGATACAGACTTGATATTTATCTGCTTTGATAGGACTAATACAAGACAAAAATCCATATTTGTGGTCAATTAAAATATATAGATAATGAGTTTCTTACGTTAAAGTATAATAAATTTTTATTTATACTTTTGAACATTACGTGTACTTGTTACTTGTTAGATAATACATGTAAGACGAAATATCCTCTTAATAGAAGATTCCTTTGACCATAGAATAAGGAAATATACTAAAACCTGCACTAACACTATTAGTAGCACTTTTGATTTATTTTCCATCACATTGATGCAATATGGACATAGGGCATATAGTATAGTATGACCTATTTATAAAAAGATTGTAGGTCAAATTCAGATCTTTTCCATCTTTCTTATACCCCATGTCTCTTAAAAAGTATTTGATTATTATAAATAAATTTGATTTTTTTTAATATATTTATATGTAGTTTATATATCGACTAGATATATTAACTATTAAAAATATCAAAAAAATTAAATTTAAATGATAAGAGGATGTATTTTATTTGTACGTTTTTAATATTTCAAGATAAATGTCTTTTTAAAATATTAATATAATATTTATTATTTATTTTTATTATTATACCTTTATTTATTAATTTTTACTATTTTCAACTACTCCACTATTTATAATAAATAAAAATATTTTAATAAATAAAATTAATTTTATTATTAAAATTAACCTATCTAATTATTTTCTTAAAAAATACGAAAAACTCAAATAAAATATTTATTATGAGACGGAAGGTATATTAAATAATTTATAAAAAATTATTTAGTTTAAAAAAAATACTTAAAGATAGATTATTAGAAAGCTTAAATTTAAAATAGATTTTTAAATATATTTTAAGGAATTTTAAATCGGATAGGCAAAAAAATTCATAATAATCAGCAACTCATACATACTTTAAAAATTTATTGCAGGTTAAATTCGGGTTTTCTATAACTTAAATTGTACATCTTTAGTTATAATAAAATATAAATTTCTTGAAACATTACGATTGAGGATTTTAAAATGATTTTAATCTTTTAAATAATTATTTGTATGATTTTAATTATAATTTATTCTTTAATATTAAAAATGATAATAATATTAGTATCATTTTGTGTGGTTTTTGGCGATGTGAGACCATTCTTTAAAACCCTAATTAGAATAGCAAAACCATGTGCCATCCTGACGCTGTTGACCTTTAGGGTGGTGCCTTGCTCCACAGAATAGTTATAGCACGGATCTGATCCATCTGAAGCTGCTCCCCAATCAAACACATTGCCTTCTACTGGAGCCATTCATGAAGCCATGCACTTTAATGCAAAAATTAAAATAAAAGAATTGATGTTGGTTGCCATTACTACTATGAATATTTAATATTAATAAATTTAAATTAAATTAATATTCTATTAAACTGAATTAAACACATTTATACCTAATTAATTAGGTGTCACAGTATAGAAAAGGTACTTCATAATCGTGCACGTATGTATATAATGATTAAAAAAAAGTAATCATGATTCATGACACAGGTGAGAAGTTATGTATACCAACCTAAAACTATTATTGATATGCGAATTCCCGTGCATTAATAAATACTCCTACTTATACAACAAATTTTCTTTTTATGGATTTATTAAAAGAAAATTCTTACACTCTTTCACTTATTTTATATATATATATATATATATATATATATATATATATATATATATATATATATATATATATATATATATATATATATATATGAGACTAAAATAACATTTATTGTGGTGACAAAACCAATAGGATCCTCCTTACTTTCGCTTTTCCCAAAATTTTGCAGATATAAATATTAATATAAAACTTTGAATTTTTTGATTTTAAAGATATTAAGGTTTTAGACTATAGCTGTCTTGAATCATTTTTTTTAAATTTAAATTGAACAAACATGTTCATATGCCACTATAATTTAAAAAATAGATCGTAACTGCAAAAACGATTGCGACAAAATAGTTCGGCAAGTGTTAGTATCGATATTGTTATTATATTTCTGTTAAAAAAAATTATAATTAATTCACACCACAACAATCGTAATTAGTGTCCCGCCGACAAAAAAATCACAAATTCTCACACAACCGTTTTTTAAAACTTTGTATGCAATAAATAAATAAATAAAGTAATAAATATATTTAATAAAATAATTTTCTCTTGATTCAAAGAAGGTTACTGTTGTAGGTTTGATTAAAGTGCATAATGAATTACTATCTCCGATTTTTATTATATATCATTTTGGAAAATATAAAATATTTTTTACTATATTATAAGTCGTTTTATAATATCAATGAATCATTAATGTTATTTTTTCTATTATATCCTTAAATATTTATTAGTCTCTCTTCTTTCAATTATGTATTGTCTTTCCAATATTATTAATGAAGGATAATTTTGTAAAATCCTTCCTAATTTATTCTTTATTCATCAAAAATTCATTGATGGAATCTACATTATAGGTGTTCATGGTTGATTTCATTCGGTTCAATTTGCAATAATAATTTTAATAAAAATATATTTAACTGTTAAAATTGTTTTAATGCAATTTAAAATTAATTTGTACTAGTATTTATAAACAAGTATAATACAGTTTAATAATACCGTTTAATTAACCATATTTTTTTGCATACCCCTGATCTACAACACGCACGTAACACTATATAAGCAGTTACTACTACATATAGACAAGACAACAGCATTTGCATATTGATTACTTGTGACAAAATGGAGACACAAAGCCAGCTCCATGTTTCATCAAATTCAAATCAGCACAAAGAAGGAACCTCTTTTTTCAAAACTTGTTTCAATGGACTCAACACCTTAGCAGGTCTCTCTCTCTCTATATATATATATATATATCTTTCTTTATTTCAAACTCTTATACGAATTAATCACAATTTATTACGAATAAAAGTATCTGTATCAGCACCTTCTGATACCGTTTTGTCATAGTCAAAGGTGTTGATACCTTCTAATACTCTAACAAGGATAATAATATACATTTTCAGGTATGGGAATGCTCTCAATGCCATATGCAATTTCACAAGGAGGTTGGATAAGTTTTATGCTTCTGATTATTTTGGCCGTGATATGTTGGTACACAGCTTTACTTCTAGGAAGATGCATGCACCAACAACCACTAATCAAATCCTATGCTGATATAGCTGAGGTTGCTTTTGGTTACAAAGGAAGAACTTTCATTGCAACTTTCTTATATCTAGAGCTTTTTTTAATTCTTGTGGAGCTTCTTATACTAGAAGGAGACAATTTGGCCAAATTGTTCCCAAATATGAGTTTCACAATGATAGGGTTCAAGATTGGAAGTAAAAGTGCTTTTGTGTTAATCACTGCTTTGATAGTATTGCCAACAACTTGGTTGAGAAGTTTAGGGGCTTTGGCTTATATATCTTTTGGAGGGATTGTAACTTCTTTGATTTTAATTGGTTGTATTGTGTGGGTGGGTGAAGTGGATGGTGTTGGGTTTCATGAAAGAGGAAAGTTACTGAATTTGGGAGGTTTGTCTACTTCTATGAGCCTTTTTGCTTTCTGTTTTTCTGCTCATGCATTGATGCCAACAATATGCAATTCTATGAATGATAGAAACCAGTACTCTAAGGTCAGTGATACTTGTGTCCTTGAAATCACTTTTTTTAATCTATAGTATGGTTTGTTCTATGGTATTGAAAATAAATTAAACATAAAGTGATTTATTTATCTCTGTCTTGATTTTACTTATGAAAGTGATACTTTGCTAATTGCAGGTTATGCTGGTTTGCTTTGCTGCAAGTACTGTTATCTATGGAACCATTGCAGTATTAGGCTACATGATGTTTGGAGATAATTTGAAATCTCAAATCACATTAAATCTACCAACAAATACAATAAGTACAAAAATAGCAATATATACCACAGTAATTAATCCTTTCACTAAGTATGCTATTGTAATCACTCCAATAATCAATGCCATTGAGGAAAAATGGCATCTGTGTAAGAAAAGACCTATCAGCATTCTCATTAGAACCACCATTGTTGTCATCAGTGTGGTTGTGGCTCTTTTTGTTCCGTTGTTTGGATACATTATGGCATTTATTGGTGCTTTCTTGTGTGTGTCCATCTCATTATTGTTTCCTTGCCTATGCTACTTGAAGATGCACAAAGCTGCAAGGAGATTTGGGTTAGAATTGATCATAATTGTAGCAATTCTGGTCATTGGTACATTTATTGGAATACAGGGTACCTACACTTCACTTGTGCAAATAGTAAAAAATGTAAAGCTGTGAAGGTTTTTGCTTGGGCCATTTTTGCATACTTGAATGTCATCTTAGTTGCAATTTTACAAGCAATGTAAGCATTTTTTTTTGTTGGAGCCATTTCTTCTTTTTAATAATATAATAAATAAATGGCTTGATTAAACAAATCCTAGCAAGATGGTTGTGGCTTTTCAGAACAAGTAAATGCACTATAACAACATTTGTATATCAAATTAGCACAAAAATATGATGATATACAACAAATATCAAAGTCTTTCTTTCCTCAAAGGTATTAGAGATGCTTTTGTATAGAGTTTGTTATAGGGCTTATATTATGTGTTATCACTAAGTATAGTTGTATTAGAATTTGTTAGTGTTGTACATCTGGCATAGAATTTGTTAGTGTCTAACCTTATCAATTCCTTATATATATATATGGATCCTCTGTACTATGCGTTCTTGAGAAATACAATAACAGAATTTCTTCTTTTCTCCTTGCTTATCCTTTTAACATGGTATCTTGAGCTTTTTTTTCTTTCTCGATCTCAACGCTTCCATGGCGTCACCGTTCAGCACTGGCGGTGCTTTCCCTTTATCTCATGTGAAACTTTCACATCTCATCTCCGTCAAATTAGATGAGAAAAACTTTAAACAGTGGAAACAGCAGATCGAAGGCGTGATTCATGGTCATCGTCTTCAACGGTTCGTTACGGTACCGTGCGTTCCACCGCGTCTTCTTCCCGGTGCCGATCCAGTCATCGGCGGTCCTAATGCTGACTATCTTAATTGGGAACAGCAGGATGCGCTTATTTGCACCTGGTTGCTCTCCACTATTTCCGACTCTCTTCTTCCCAAACTCGTCGACTGCGCCTACTCATGGCAAGTTTGGTCGGAGATTCACTGCTACTTCAATACTCTGCTTACCACCAAAGTGCGACAACTGCGATCTAATCTTCGCAATCTGAGAAAAGGTTCGCGCTCCATCACTGACTTCGTTGTTCATGTTCGTGACATCAGCAAAGCGTTGGTGTCCATCGGAGATCCAGTTCCTCTCCGTAATCTTATTGAGGTAGTTCTTGATGCTCTTCCTGAGGACTACGATCCTATTGTTGTTGCGATCAACAGTAAAGACGACTTGTGTTCTCTTGATGAACTTGAGTCCAGTCTCCTTGCGCATGAATCGTGACTTGAGAAGAATCGCAAGGTTGTGATCACTGAACTGATATCAGTTAATATGGCTCAAGCTCCACCATCTTCGGTGTCGCACTCGACTGAACATTCTGGTTCTAATTCCACCTCTGAATTTCCCATTGGTACCAGCCATGTAACTGCTAATACCGACACTCATGGCACTGGTTCTCGTGGAGGTAGACATGGTCGCGGTGGTGGTCGTTATGGAGGTAGACATGGTTCCAGTTTAATTGCAAGATCAAAACTGTTCAAAGTGATGGTGGTGGTGAATTCAAACCCCTCACTAAGCACCTCACTGAATTGGGCATCATTCACAGGTTTACTTGTCCCTACACTCACCATCAAAATGGTATAGTTGAAAGAAAACATCGTCATATAGTTGAAACAGGTCTATCGTTGCTTGCTCATTCCAATATGCCTCTCAAGTATTGGGATCATGCATTTGTCACTGCAGCTTATCTTATCAATAGGTTGCCTAGTCCTTCTCTCCAAAATAAGTCTCCCTATTTCAAATTGATGCATCAGTCACCAGATTATTCTAGCCTCCGTGTGTTTGGGTGTGCTTGCTTCCCTTTTCTTCGTCCATACAACTCTCACAAGCTAGACTTTAGATCTCAGGAGTGTGTATTTTTAGGTTATTCAACTGTGCATAAAGGCTATAAATGTTTGGCTGCAGATGGTCACATCTATATCTTTAAAGATGTGATGTTTCATGAGTCAAAATTTCCATATCCTACCATGTTTTCCACCTCCCATATTCCTTCTAGTTCCTCCCCTAGCACTCCCTCTAGTGCTCCCTCAGCCATGTCCCGGTTTCCCTACCCTACTGTCCATCACATCCCTCCCTTAAATCATGACAGTCCTACTGCTCATCCTTCAACCAGTCCTTCCTCACCCCTTAATTCTGCAAACTCTTCCTCTAATGGACAGTCTATGAATGCTTCTGTAAATACTCCAGCCCACTACTGCTGCTAATTCTAATGTTTCCACTCCTGTAGCCTCATCCCACCCTAGTTCACCCTCCCCTAATGCTATCTTTTCTGATCTTGCAGAAGCAAGTACAATCTCTCCCTCTTCATTACCTCCCTCTAATTCTTCTGCTAGTCCTGCTTCCATCTCTCCTATTCTCCATCCTCAAAATGTTCACTCTATGCAAACTAGAGCTAAGAGTGGTATTGTTAAACCTAGGATGAATCCTACTCTTGTTCTCACTCATATGGAGCCTACATCTATTAAACAAGCCTTGACTATCCCACACTGGCTTCAAGCTATGCAGGATGAGTATCATGCTCTTTTGAAGAATCAGACCTGGACATTGGTGTCTCCATCTGATTCAAAAAGGCCCATTGGCTGCAAATGGGTCTTTAGGGTTAAGGAGAACCCTGATGGATCTATTAATAAATACAAGGCAAGACTGGTTGCCAAAGGATTCCATCAACATGTTGGCGGCGATTTTACTGAGACTTTCTCTCCGGTTGTTAAACCTGTAACAGTTAGAACAGTCCTCACACTTGCTGTTACTAATCAATGGTCAATTGAGCAGATTGATGTTAACGATGCATTCCTCAATTGTCTGCTTGAGGAAGAAGTATACATGATTCAGCCCCCAGGGTTTGAAGTTGCTGATAGGTCTTTGGTTTGCAGGTTGAATAAAGCATTGTATGGGCTAAAATAGGCCCCCAAGGCCTGGTTTGACAGACTTAAAGGTTCTCTGGTGCAGCATGGTTTTAAGGCAAGTAAATGTGATCCCAGTCTGTTCTTCTTCCATACTGACAGTTTAACCATTATGATTTTGGTTTATGTGGATGATATAATCATCACTGGAAACTTTCCATCCTTTATTGTCAGCCTAGTCAAGAGCCTCAACAATCAGTTTTCTCTCAAGGATCTAGGTCAACTAGACTACTTCCTTTGAATTGAGGTAACTCATATGCCAAATGGATCTCTTATACTCTTACAAACCAAGTATATTAGTGATTTACTTGCAAAGGTTAACATGGCTACTGCTAATGGTATGCCCACACCTATGGTGTCTAGTAGCAAATTATCTAAGTTTAGGTCGGCTACTGTCTCTGATCCTACACAGTACAGATCTATTGTTGGTGTCTTGCAGTATGCTACTTTAACTAGGCCTGAGTTATCCTATTTTGTCAACAAAGTGTGCCAATTCTTGTCAAATCCTTTGGAGGAGCATTGGAAAGCAGTTAAGAGAATACTCAGGTATCTCAGTGGTACACTCACGCATGGCTTGTTACTTCAGCCTGCTCCTAAACATCAGCCTCTATCTCTGCTGGGTTTTTGTGATGTTGACTGGGCAGCAAACCCAGATGATAGAAGATCCACATCCGGTGCTTGTGTTTTCTTAGGTCCTAACCTAATTTCCTGGTGGTCTAAGAAGCAGCAGTTGGTAGCAAGGTCAAGTGCTGCGGCAGAGTATAGAAACATGGCTCAACTGGCTGCAGAATTATTGTGGATTCAATCTCTCCTTCAAGAGCTTAAGTGCAAATTTCAGGTTCCTAGAATTCTTTGTGACAATCTCAGCACTGTCACTTTGGCTCACAACCCTGTGCTTCACAACAGAACTAAGCACATGGAATTAGACATATTTTTTGTGAGAGAAAAGGTCCTAAATAAAAGCTTAATTGTTGCTCATGTGTCTGCCCAGGATCAGTGGGCAGATGCACTGGCAAAACCTCTTACTGTTGTGAAGTTTCTTCCTCTGAGGAACAAGCTCAGAGTTGTCAACAAAAGACAGTTGCTGGAAGCCCCATCAAGTTCTAAGGGGGTCTATTAGAGATGCTTTTGTATAGAGTTTGTTATAGGACTTATATTATGTGTTATCACTAAGTATAGTTGTATTAGAATTTGTTAGTGTTGTACAACTGACATAGAATTTGTTAGTGTTGTACGGCTGACATAGAATTTGTTAGTGTCTAGCCTTATCAATTCCTTATATATATGGATCCTCTGTACTATGCATTCTTGAGAAATACAATAACACAATTTCTTCTTTTCTCCTTGCTTGTCCTTTTAACAACAGGAAGGGACCAATTAGATTCATTAATTCTTAATTAGATTATTGAAAGTTCATTAGAGGAGGATATTGTAGATGCCTGTGTGTTGAATTGTTGTAAATAATGTTGAATTGTTGTAAATAATGAAGTAAATAACAAACACAAATGTTTGAAGCATCATTTTCGATCAAAAAATTGTATGTTAAATTACTGAAAACATGACCATGCAACTGACATTTGGTGTTTCACCGTGCCAAATGCATTTTTGCAACTACTAATTTCTGTTTCCAGATAATTCGAGTAGCTATATACATGTTTTGTCAAGCTGATCATCATCTAAAATCGTAGCTGCCGCGTTCTGTAAGGTCCTTGCTTCAACTTCAAAAGGAAGCATGCAAGCATCGGGTACGCTATTCTACGATCATTGGGGAAAAGGCAGCAACAGGAATGAAGTTTGAAAGTGTTAATTCCTGTCTCGGCGAATCTGTCTGGAGGACAACATTGTTAGCTGCACAATATCAACAGAGATACCAGTTGACATCAGTGCCGCTTCCATGAAAAGCTGAAGCTGACAATAAGTGTAGAATCATAGCATTACCTCAAATGTTCTGGGGTGTAACTAGGATACAAAACCTCTTTTCTGCTATTTACTGTTTTGAGCTTTTAGATATCTCAAGAAAATTGATTTCAATTAGTACTTCACGAGACCAGCATTATGAGCCTTGCCCAGAACAGACTTAACATCTCCATGAAATAAGTTGAATTTTTTTGCCACAGCGAAACCAGCATTCATTCCATCTACCGCGGCACTAACGATACCACCAGCATAACCTGCTCCTTCACCAACTGGATATAGTCCTTTTACTGAAGTGCTTTCATAAGAGTCAATATCACGAGGAATTTGGATTGGTGAACTGGCCCTAGTCTGGAACAATACATTACTTAGGGAAAAGGAACAATGGTGGAGAAGCAAAGTCACAGTAATCACAATAATATGACTACAGACTGAACCATGAGCTAGGGAATTTTAGTGGAAATGTACATATTGAGGCATTATTGATAGTAGACCAAATTGAAAAATAGATTATTTTAAGTACCTCTACACCATGAAGGAGAGCTTCGTTGCAGATAAACCCTGGTAACTGAAAAGTGTGGAAGTTCAAATTTAAAAAGGAAAAATGAGGAAATTTTTAGATCAACTCTGATGGAAAACTTTGACTATGATATCCTAATTTGTAGGATATGGAAAGTGCAAACCTCTTGCTCAAACATTACAAGTGAATGCTTCAAAGCTTCACTTATGTTTGTCGGAAATAGCTGATGAAGATTTGATGCCTTCACACCCAAGCGATAACTTGACGGCGGAACAGATGTAACTGCCACAAACTAGTTAAGCTAAGTTCATCTACAGCCAGAGCCTGAGTAACATATAAACGGTATTATGGTAATTAATTGTCCATAATTTTACCTGACAACTTATTCTCAAGAAAGTCTGGAACTGTCTGGACAGGCACAACAAACTTTCCTCCTCCCATTATAGCAGCTCTTCGTTCAAACTCTCTCTAAATAATAGTATTAGTATTAGACAAAACAGGCAATGTCAAATTTATAAAATTTAGGACTCTGCTATACGGCCATCAGGAACAAGGACAATGTTGTTCAACAAAATTTCATAAGATGCAATAGTGGTCCATTTCCAAATCATTTATGCTTATTAACAGAGTGTGAACTTATATACTCTACTGCTTAATAATTAAATAGTTAAATATATTATGGAAAAACTGAACAATGAAGCCCCCCACATTTTTACTTCACACTTTGCTTTTGATAAATATAAAGATGAAAATGGGAATAAAGTAAAAAGGACATTTAATGACAAGTTTTAAATTCAAAGCATATGAACACGTCAAGCATGACAAGAATTCAAACCAACCTGAAATTCGACACCAGCAAGTGGACCATAATAATTCAAAGCTTCAAAATCATTCTTTGTAACTGATACAACAAGTGCAGCATTTGCCCACCTAGATGCTCGCCGGGAAAATGACATGCCATTGATGCATATTTCAGATGGATTTGTACTTGTCAGAACAACCTATAAGTTCCAATATTCCATACATCACTACCAGTTGATTACTTAGAGAAATTAAAACAAAGAATAATACTTTTAAAGGTGACACTTTAAATCAATCAGCACAATATGTTCACGGAACCAGCACTGCAAAGAGGTTAGGTTCCAATTAATCTAATATGCAAGTAAAAGGAGAATGCTTACCTGCCCACCTGGACACATGCAAAAAGAGTAGCAACTACGATTTTCCACGTTTGAATCGGATGATTCATTGAAATCGTTTTTGTCAATATAATTGGCAAGTTTGTAATCTGCAACTGGGACTTTACCACGTCCACGACAAACTTCAGATGCCAGTTCAGCATACTGCACATTTAAATTTGCATGCATCATAATCATAACAAAGAAATAAAAGTCTGATAAACAGCTTTTTTGATAAACAGAAGAATATCAGAAATTGAAGGATCATATAATTCCTTGTTTATTCTAACACACATAATAGATGAAAAAGGGATGTATTACAAAATAGATGTAGATGGCATCCTTAGTAGAGTTGGGTCGGGCACTCAAACCTTTGTTAGGTCTCATTCCCTTAAAATCTAAGTACCATATTTTGTTCTCTAATTCTCTTCAGTCAAATGGGTTGGTGTGGAGAGATAGGTTTGGTGGTCAATGGGGACCTGGTTTGGAATCTTAAGTGCAGGAGATCATTTTTTTTAGAGAGATACATGTGTTTGAGAATCTTCTCTCTCTGCTTCGAGATGTCATTCTTTTCCTAAAAAGTGATAAGTGGATGTGAAAGCATACTAGAGAGAGTTCTTTCTCAGTTGCCTCTGCTTCCCATGTTCATAGGGTTAGTGCTATCTCTACTTCGGTTACTCTTCCAACTAAGAACTTGACCTCCACCTTATATGAGCTAGTTCGTCTCCTTCTAAGGTCTTGGTCTTCTCTTGCCAATTTTTGCAAGACAGACTCCCTTCAAGAGAGAACTTGTCTAAAAGAGGGGTGATTACTGACCCTAGTCAGATTTCTTACGCCTTGTGCGAGGCCTTGGTTGAGTCAATTTCCTATCTTTTTATTACATGTGAGCTAGCCTTGTTGTCGGTGTCGTATAGAATGTTTCAGTGGTTGGGATGCAGTTAACTATTCTTAATGATCCTAAGGTTCTGTTTGAATATTTTCTTTCTTTAAAGGATACAATAAGTATAGGGGTGTTTTTCTTATGTTTTGACACATTTTAGTCTGGTTCATTTGGAAAGCCCGTAACTATTTCATCTTTGAGGGAGTTACAAAAACAGTGAAAGAGGTGGAGGAGAAGAGTATTTTTTTACCTAAAAATAGTTTCTTGGTAGATCAGGGGTGAACTCTTGTACTTTCTCTTACCGACTTCAGAACCCTAGCCTCTGCCTCCACCAACAGCGGACCGAGTGTTTACTTTGATTATATATATATATATATATATATATATATATATATATATATATATATATATATATATATATATATATATATATATCACTTTCTCTTAATCTATATGGCATCCTAATTATATATTGATGGAGTGGAGAAGAAGCAATAACCTTAGGTATATATATACTTATGAAAACACAAGGGTGCAGTTTTTTTTAATATATACAAACCTGTATTCTGTTTATTAGCTCCTGAGGATGCTCAATCCGTAGCCCTACCTGTTTACAATGTATAAAAGGGGGCTTTAAAAAAGGAAGAAAGAGATTGAAAATCTTGACATAAACAAATGTAAAAGCAAACATCATATTATCATTTGATTCCTCTAAATACTAAAATGAACAAATCGGCCATAACAGGGTGCACCATGTTACAATAACAAATATGAACTTGGCCAATCTACAACTTTCCATGAGAATTGGGCCTGCCTTAAGGATCAGATCTACATAAGCTTCTCCTGATTTAAATTAGAATTTTGCCAACCTACATTAAACAGTGGCAAGTCTTTCAAAGTTATTGACATGTCATGTGATTCCTGTCGGTATGTTTAACATTTTGGTAGTTATTATTCAAGTCATGTACATCGCTGGCTACATTCCCTTTGGACTTGGTTCTTGGACCTAACTCAACCCTTCAAACCGGTTGGTAGAGTCAGGACTGCCTCCACTTATAACCACATGTTCAGGTCATATATTATTCATATATTACCCGATATGGGACTCTTAACAATAACATTCCCTGATGATGATTATTCTTAATGTAATTGAATGTTTTAAATAGAAAATAGATCATAGTTGTAAGTTATCTTCAAGTCCTCTTATCAAGAAATCAAAAATCAATATGGTGTTCATAATTGCATTTTACAAAGAGATAATGCCCCTGATCATTTATCTAAACGAATTACAAAATTTAATGGTTTTTTATGGAAACATTCATCATCTTGTACTCATCATCATGCCCCTCAACAAAATACTGTGTACTCGTGCCCCTCAACAAAATGGGATCTCTAAACAAAAACAAAAAATAGACAGCTTACTGAAACCACTTTCATTTCAAGGATAACATAATCAATTTCGGGGTGATGTTTGTGCATGCTACTTCCTAACTTTAAAATTCTATTCTCTCATCGCTACTTGTTGGATATGAAAGGTTTAAGTGGGGAATTGGAAAGAATTATTGGCATTAAGTTGAAAATAAATAAGCATAAATAAGAGCTGACGAGGGTAGAGGTGAATTTGAAAAAGTTTATTAAAATCCCACATTGGAGGAATACCACACTTTAATAGTGCTTATAAATCGGACGTTTTGACTCTTGGGGCGTGCCCTAAGAGATACGCAATTTTGTGAAAGGGTGAAGATGCACCAGCACCCCCATGAACAATCACGTGCGCCCGCCGTCCGGCCGGCTCGCCTCCGGCCAGTTGGGTGAACCATTATATTTTATACCCGAAATGGTAAAAATTATCTAACATTATGTAATATTAATTAATTTAATTACTAGTGTGTGTTGTAAATTATTAATCATTATTAATTAATTATTGTTGTGCTGTAAATTAATTAATTATTAATTAATAACGGTAACCCTAGTTTTTGACCAAGCTTCCCCAATTTTGTCTTGCCTACCAGGTTTCCATGTTTTCTTATTGACCAAGTTCCATAACGGCTACTTTTGGTCCGCTCCATCTCCCCCCAGTTTTCTCTCATTCGGGTCAGATTTTCGTCTATAAATAGAGGCTTCTCACTATGCTTCATCTCAAAATTTATTGTTCTGTTTTTGTTTTCGGGTGGCTTCTTCGTGCCATCTACAGCTGGTATAAAAACCAGATACTCAAAGTGATATTCATACCATACCTGCGTCGCGATTAGATCTGTATTCGATAACCAAATACACTACTCAGTTTTATTACCTCGTCTAAGCTCCAGTGTTTACCTGCTTAAATCTTTAGGCCTACAAGTTTTATCATAATCTCGACTTGGATTTTTATATTTTGTCATTATCTTGGTTTGGATCTTGAAAAACTCTCACTTATCTCTCACAAGTGTTCCTTCCTAGGTTGCTTTTGGCCTAGGAAAGGCTACAAATGGTACTCTTGGTTATTAACTGGTTTTGTCTGATGTTACATTCTTTTAGTATGTTACTTTTTTTCACAAAGCCATCTTCTCTGTGTTTGTTCTACATGCCTCTAAATATGTCTCTCCTAATTCATCAATTTATCAATTCCTCAACCTTCAATACTAGTTGTATGAATATCGGCGATATCTATCTTTACCACTCCATCCAGGCAAAATTGTTGTAATTTGTAGTTAAATTTAACTTTTAATGGAAAAGTTAATGTACTTATAGTCAAACCCCTTTGATTTCCAAAGGCGTGGCCAAGACTACGGTGACACTTGCTCATGCCAAAATGCTTTCCACGGTAGCTATTCGTCCTTGGCCTTTTTACTAGCTTGAGATAAAAATTGCTTACCTAATTGTGACCCAATAGGAGTTTACATGGAACAATTTTTGAACTTGTTTGTTCAAGGGGAGTCTTAGTCTTCATAAATCTTTATATTAGTGGTGGCAAAATGGACCCGATCCCATTAGACATGCTCGTTTTGTCCATATTTTAGTGCGGAATGGACTAAGGGTTTAGTCCCGCACCCTCTAATGTGTCTGTCCGGCCTCATCTTATTATTTTTACCGGTCTCATCCTATTATTTTTAAGGGCTTTTGCGGACGCAGACATTAAAATATGTTTTTACATTTTTAAACTTAAAAAAATATGGTCACTTTTGTTTAATGGGATGATTTTGAGTTCTTGGACTGCGGGGTTAACACTTTTGTTTAACATTTTGGCATGATTTTGAGTGATGTTGATCACTTAGTGTTCTATAGTTATTCATTCGCCCGACTTATTTGCTTGACCCTATACGTTGATGATATGGTCACTACAGAGGTAGTGATTACTATGGTAGTAAAGCAATATCTTTGCCATCAGTTTCAAACAAATGATCTTGACAAACTTCATTGCTTCTTGAGGTTAAAGGTTGCATTGCAATGACATTGTGATTTCTCTACCATGTTAGGGTGAGCTTCTTTCAGTTTAACACATGGGCAATGCAACCTGAAAGAATTGAGGCATTATAGATTCACTCAATTTTTTTTATCAACAAAAACAAACCTCGGGACACCCATGTGTTAAATTGAAAAGCTTATTTATTCCATTTAAGAAGGTGGCTATTTAAAAGCCTTACATAACATAATCACAAAACAATCTCTACTAACCTAAAAAATAGGACTTCCTACAAACTAGGACATTAACGTTAACAAATCTTCCCTTAAACTAAGTAGATTACTTAGTTTACTTCACATATTCCAAGTAACTCTCTAAGCTTCTGAAACTGTTCTAACTTGAGGGGCTTTGTTAGGATATCAGCAATTTGATCTTGTGAGCCACAATGAACTAAACATATTGCTCCTTCCTTGCATAAATCTCTTCAAAAATGGAATCGAACTGCAATATGCTTACTCCTTCTGTGCAGTACCGGATTTTTGGATAATTTTATTGTTGAACTATTATCACAAAAAATGGTTGTGCACTCATTATTGTCACAGCCAAGCTTTTTAAGAACCATTTTCATCCAAATCGCTTGACAAGCACATGCCGCCGCTGCTACGTATTCAGCCTCCGTTGTTGACAATGTCACAATTGGTTGCTTTCTAGAAGACCAAGCTACTGCTCCTAAACTGATCATGAAAGTATATCCTAAAATGCTCTTTCTATCCTCCAAACATCCCGCGTAGTCATTGTCGCTGTAGGCAGTCAACATGCTACTTACTCCTTTCTGATATAAAATGCCAAAGCTGGTAGTTCCCTTTACGTACCTTAGCACCCTTTTTGCAGCCATAAGATGAAGTTCTGTAGGTTGAGACATGTACCTACTAATTAAGCTCACTGCATACATCAAGTCTGGACGAGTTGATGTTAAGTAAATCAAGCTCCCAACTAGCAGCTTGTAGAAAGTGCTTTCAACCTTAACTCCATTCTCATCTTTCGAAATTTTGAAACCAGGAATTATAGGATTTAAAACAGCATTGCATTCTTCCATTTGAAATCTTTTAAGTATCTCCCCTGCATACTTCTTTTGGCTAATGAAAACACCTCAATACCAAGGAAATACCTCATTTTTCCTAAGTCCGACATATCGAACTCCTTCATCATTGATTTCTTAAATTCCCCCATCATTGATTCATCATTTCCAGTATATATTAAATCATCAACATATAAACTTACAATCAAAAGTTTACCTTGAATGTTGGTTTTAACGAACAAAGTCTGCTCGCTGGAACACTTTTCAAATCCCTCCCTTAAGAAATGTGCTTCGATGCGGCTAAACCAAGCTCGAGGAACTTGTTTGAGTCCATAGAGAGCTTTTCTGAGCTTGTACACTTTGTGAGGTTCACCTTTCTTCACAAAACCAAGGGGCTGCTCTACATAGACATCCTCCATTAACTCGCCATGTAAGAATGCAGATTTGACGTCCAGTTGATATACCTTTCATTCCTTCTGAGCAGCTAGTGCAAGAATAATTCTGAGAGTGTCCATTCGAGCCACTGGTGCGAAGACTTCAGCATAATCAATTCCATATCGCTGCACATATCCTTTGGCGACCAAGCGGGCTTTAAATTTCTCCACTTCACCATGCTCATTCAGTTTCGTTTTGAAAATCCATTTTACTCCAATCTGCATTGCGCCTTTTGGTAAATCAGTGAGAAACCATGTATTGTTCTTTTCCATGCTCTTGATTTCAACCTCCATAGCTTTCTTCCAATGTTCACTTTTCACAGCTTCTTCAAAATTATCAGGGTCTGAATTTGTACCTACTACAAAATTAATTACATCATCTGAAAAACCTTCTCCACTCACATAATCATTCATCCAGGTAGGTAGGTTGTCTCCTGTTTCGTGCTTCTGGACCGGAGTGTGAGAAAGTGTTGAAATTTGACGGTTGTGTTGTTGCATTAGTTGTCCCAATTTCATCTTCAAAAACAGCAGCATTATCATCAAAATTTGGATTTGCAGCCTCCAAGTCACCATCAATTTCATCTTCTACCGTTACTTCATCTTCATTTTCTCCCCATTCAAGCTCAACAAGTATATGCTGCTTGTAGCTCTTATCCCAATCCCATTTTTTCTTCTCTTCAAACCCAACATCTCTATTGATTACTACCTTCTTTGTCACGGGATCATATATCTTGTATCCTTTCGATTCATCGCTAATTCCCAATAGAATATCACTTGTACTTTTGCTGTCCAACTTCGTTCTTTTTGCGTCTGGTACATGTATGTGACACACACATCCAAAGACCCTGAGGTGTTCAACTGATGGCTTTGCTCCACTCCAAACTTCTTCTGGGGTTGTATCTTTTAAGGCTACAGTGGGGCATCGATTGAGCACATAAACTGTCCACTTCACTGCTTCAGGCCAAAAAGGTTTTGGAATACCTTTTTCAGACAACATGCTCCTTACATAGTTCATCATTGTACGATTTTTTCTTTCAGCGACTCCGTTTTGTGTATGCCGTCGTAAGTTGTCTTTTAATTCCATTGTCTTTACAGAAATCGTTGAACTCAATAGAGGTGAATTCCCTTCGTCGATCTGTTCGTAGGCATTTGATAAAAAGACTTGTTTCTTTCTCAACAAATGTCTTAAATATTTTGAATACAGCAAATGCATTTGACTTTGCACGCAAAACATACGACCAAGCATAGCACATATTTTCTTTCACGGTTAGAAATAGGTGAAATTGGACCACACAAGTTAGCGTGAATAAGTTCTAACCTTTGTGCTTCTTTTTGGAACGGGCTCCCTATGTTGTTTTCCCTTCAAACAGTCTACACAGACTTCATCTGAGATTGTCAATTGAGGTAAACCATGCACCATCTTCTTACTCTGCAACTTTTGGAGATTTGTGTTGCTGATATGTCCCAATCTGCAGTGCCAGAGGTGTGAAAGGTCCTCGCTTGCTGCATTGAAACATATTTCCTGTTTTGATTTGAGGGACACTGATAGCATCTTGGCTACCAAGATGAACATCCGATTTGCCGTCATTTTGGTTTGAATGATCAAACCTCTACGTGGATGAAAGATTTTGCACATTCCAGCTTCTATAAGGATGGAAAGACCTCTTTCTTGGAGTTGTCCAATGCTTAAAAGATTATTTTTGAGTTCAGGAACACTAAAAGTCATCTCCGACATTGAAATTAACATCATCAACCTCCATTTTGATGCTTCCTTTGCCGGAAACATGCATTCTTGTATCGTTGCCCAGCTTCACAGTTTGTTGAGAGACACTTCCAAACTCATAAAATAGAGCTTTGTTACCACACATGTGATTACTACAGCCTGAATCCAAAAACTAAATTTCTTCTCGCTTTGCTCCAATTTCATCGACATATGCCATCAGCAACATCTCCTCCTTCTCGTCTAGCTCTGCGTAATTTGAATGTTTTCCCAAGGTAGGGCATTCATATTGGAAGTGGCCAAAATTATGACACCGGTAACATTCCACATTAGCTTTGTTTAGATATGTTCTCCCTCTTCCCGACCTCCTCTACTTTCCCCTCTTCCTCTGCCTCTACCTCTTTCTGATCTCCCTTCATGAGTCACTTTCAGCAATACTTGTTCTTCTCCGTCAACATTCTTCATTCTCAGTTCATGGATTTGCTTTGAAGTTCATCAACGGTAAGAGTGTCGACGTTGCTGGATTCTTCAATGGAGCAAAGGACATAATTAAATTTTGGTACAAGGGATCTGAGAATCTTCCCTGTAATATCCCTTTCTTGTACTATTTCTCCACATGCTTTCATATGTTTGGCAATGGAAAGAGTTTGCCCGAAATAGGCATTGACAGTCTCTCCCTCCTTCATTCTGAGCATTTCAAACTCAGACTTCAATGTTTGCAATTGAGCCTTCTTCACCCTCGTGGAACCCTTGAACTTTTGTTTCATAGAGTCCCAAATTTGCTTGGAAGTATCATCATTGAGTATGGTCTCTAAGATTTCTCTATCAATTGCTTGATACAAATAGTTCTTTATCTTCATGTCTTTCAACCGTTGCTCCTCTATCACCTTCATTTCTGCTTTTGTCGCGTGAGTGCCTTCTGGAACCGTGTTGATTCCCTTCTCAATAAGGGTCCAATATTCCTTTGCACGAAGAAAATTCTCCATCAGTTTTGCCCAATGCTCATAGTACCCATCGGATTTTGGAATCGCCAGTTGCACAAACTTCCCATTGGTACTGCTACTCTCAGCCATCTCTGCTCTTTTGTACCGATAATATCCCTCTCACTCAGTGTTTCACTCTTTGCTAAAGCTTTCTATCAGGCCCTAATTGTTGAGCTCTGATACCAGATGTTAAACTGAAAAGCTTATTTATTCCATTTGAGAAGGTGACTTTGTTGAGCTCTGATACCAGATGTTAAACTGAAAAGCTTATTTATTCCATTTGAGAAGGTGGCTATTTAAAAGCCTTACATAGCAGAATCACAAAACAATCTTTACTAACCTAAAAAATAGGGTTTCCTACATACTAGGCAATTTATTAGCAACATAGAAAATAACTCCTACAAACTAGGACATTAACGTTAACACCATGCCCCTTGTCCACACTCTGGGAATCATGTATAAAACTGAAGCGACAATTCCTGAAATCCATTCAGACCGTCTCCATCTCCAAACTTTTCTACGGCTAGAAATACATGAAAAGATTTTGGTGATTTAAGAATTATATCACCTTGATTGATGTCTCATGCAATAGGTCCCTAATGAAAATTTTTTTCAGTAACTGCAAACTATTCACAGTGAGGAAAGGACAAGGTAAAACTTTAGGGGGTTATTAATTATCAATACCGTATTAGTTGAGGGAGTAAAAGATGATTATTAATTAGTGAGTTTATAGCGAGATAATATGGTAATGTCGTCTATACATAAGAGGGACGGAAAGAGATAATTAGGCAGTCATTGAGTGGATTGAGGCCATCATTGTGAGGTTGCAAATCCTTTGTTTGACTCTTCAGTTTTGTAACTAATAATAAATTTTTAGGAGTTAGTGGGAAATTATTAGAATAATTATATTATTAATTAAGAGTTATTAGGTTTAGAATAAATAAGGGAAGACATTGGGGAGTTGATCAACTTGGAATTGAATAGGAAAAGGGACCATTTTGACATTGGGAGATGCAGACCCTCGAAGTTCTGTGATACTATTTTATAATTCAAAGGGGTTTTTCCTAGTTCCCTTTATATATCAGTTGGTTCCTATCAACTGGTATCAGAGCAATTTTGATCCAGAAATATTCTACCGTTGTGCTGGAAATTTTGGCATAAATATGGCTGCTGATTTGATTCCAAGATTTGATGGAAGAGAGGCCTATTGGTGGTTGATCCAGGCAGAACAATATTTTGGGTCAAGAAGAATGAGTGAAGAGATGAAGCTTGAGTGGGCTGCTACATTTGCATTGAGAGGAGATGCTCTTGATTGGTGGATCTCTTAGAAGGAGAGTCATCAAAATACTTGTTGGTAGAATTTTGTAAAGACCATTCTCAAGAAATTCCAACCAGAAGTTTGGGATTGTCTATTGGAGTCTGAAAACGAAACCCAGGAAATCCAAGGCAGCGATGAAATTCAAGAACCAACAACATCTCCAACTGAAGAAAAGAATAGTGGTAAAGTTGAAGATTCACAAATCCAACAATACAGTGAAAAAGAAGTTTGTAAAGTAGATATCAAATCTGATTGCGAGTACAACTCACCCTTTATTTTTCAAATTATGGGATCCAGGAGGATACATTTTTCCTACACTATATTTCTTTCACCTTGAGGACAAGGTGAATCTTTAGGGGGGAGTATTGTTAGACTCTTCAGTTTTGTAACTGATATTAAATTATTAGGAGTTAGTGGAAAATTATTAGAATAATTATATTATTAATTAAGAGCGTTTAGGTTTAAAATAAATAGGGGAAGATAGGGGGAGTTGATTAATTTGGAATTGAATAGGAAAAGGGACCATTTTGGCATTGGGAGGTGCAGACCCTGGATGTTCCTCGAAGTTCTGCGATACTATTTTGTAATTCAAAGAGGTTTTCCCTATTTTCCTTTATATATCAGTTGGTTTCTATCATCTTTGAAGCTCTGTATTATTGTTAAGTAACCAAGGAGATTTTCCCTAACTCCTTGATATAATAGACAAGCATTTTATACATATCACACCAGATAGACAAAGCTTACATGAGAAAAGGCAACAACAAGTGTCACAATTTCCATAAATTGAAATTAGGATTAAAAGATTAAGTATAAGTAAACTCACAGCAAAATCTCTCTGTAGTAATTCCACATTGTGAGTAAGAAGCATTTGATATACATCACGGGCAGAATGACCCACCGCCAGAATAACTGCATCACATTCTAACTTTTGGCTTCTTAAACGCAATTCATCAGCTGATTCTGATACCATAACCCCGAGGACATGTCCATCTTCTATATGTAGATCATCTACTCGTGTTCCAAACTTAATGGTTACCTGCAAAAGAAAGAAGCAGCACTGTTAATTGGATAGTATGAAGACAACTGCAAAAGGAAAATAACTGTGCAAGATACAAAATTACACCAACACTAATTTGTTTTTAATGCAAACAAGTTAATGGAACTCACACCCAAATCTTGGAGATGTCGCCTGAAGTTGCGAAGTAATGGAACCAACCTATCTGTTCCTAAGTGAGGTTTTCCATCAATCAATATCTTTTTGTTAGCTCCAAACTGCACTAGAGTTTTCATAACCTAAAATGAAGATATCAAGTCAACCATTCCATGAGTTAGAAAGTTAGGCATAAGGACATAATAGATCAATTAAAACAACAGAAATCTTGTTGATCTAGTAATAATCAGAGTTACTAATAGTGTATAACGGAGCGGAACGGCCAACCCCAAAAGTGGGATAGCGAATAGCGGAATAAGCTTTTGTACTAATAATTATATAATAATCTACAAAAACATGTCATATAATTAATGTAAAACTAAACAAATAACACAATACTCAAAAGATTTATAAAATCCAATGTCAAAAAACAATGCTTAATCAAGTTTCAAAACATTATAGAAAATTCAAAAGATAGTAGAAGATTCAAAACATCACATCTTAAAATTCAAACTTAGTACAAACATAGAAATCATAGGATCATCAACATCACTCCTTAAGAGTGATAGTTTGAGTTGCAATGCTTTCGGATGTGAGCGTAACTGGAGCATCTTTGAGCATGTAAGTATTACTAAGATATTAAAGTATCTTACATTTAAGTATTATTAAATTAATACTTCAAATTATTGTATTTTAGATTCATTCCAAGAAGAGAAATAAGTTGGGGCATCAAAGGTTGCAAGACTTGGTTTTCATTAAGTATAACCGAGCTTTGATTGAAAGATTTAAAATTCGGGACAAGATTGATCCTATGATTTTTGGCAAATTTAATTATCGCATTGAATAGTTGGTGGTTGAGATGGGAGAGATAGGAGAATATGATGAACCTGTAGAAGAATAGAATACTTGGTTCATGAAAATGATGATTTAATATGGTGAACATGTAGAAGATATATATAGTCATCTTAAGTTCAAGTGAAACTAACCGCAATGACACTGCCACTATTGCGTCCAATTCTAGTTACCAACTTTCCATCACTCCAGGTACCTGCACCACCCTGCCACACATAAGTCCTTGATAAATGACAGTAACAAATATCCAAAAACAACACTACTTTAAGTCAGAAGCGGTGAATGATGCAACCAAGAATGCAACAAAGTCTATTATACAGATAAAATAAACCATCACTTTGAAATAAATAAAGATGAATAGTACAACCTCCCCAAAGCAGAAGTTACTTTCCGATTCTAAAATTCTCCGAACTATAAGACTACCAATATCACGCCCCCTCTTTTCAACTGGTTGACCTCTTTCTATTAGTGTGACATCTGCACCGAGCTCCGCAAGAACAAGAGCAGCAAATAGCCCAGAAGGCCCAGTACCCACTATAGCAATTTTTGGCTTTTTGGTATCCTGCTTTTTGTTCAACTTTTTTGAGAAGATGCTGTGTCCATTTTCCCCTTTGACTGCACCTTCACTATTTTCTTTACAGTCTTGTATAATACTCATCAGATCGCCAAAATCTCTTCCCTCATGCACACGTTCCACAAGGCCAACTTTAGGTTGCAGCTGAGAAATAAAGTCCCAAGAACGAGGCTCTAGGCTGAGGAGTTTCTGGACATCCATGTCGACAATATGCACAAATTTGGGCTCCTTTATTGATTCATAAAAACCATCAATAAAACATTATAAGTATATGCAAGTGCAACAATGACAGAAACTGTACCATAATATAAAACGGGAATTCTGTTGTTACAGGCCAATATTCAGATGAACTTTTAAAATATTATACACATGAAAAGAGGTTTTAGCTACTTCCATTCGCAACCATGTACTTTATTTTGGGTGACATGCATATCCTTATAGGTCAAAACCAAAGAGTTAAAAAATATACTAATTAACTCATAGATTTAACCTGAGACATAAGAGTCCAAATCTGCACCAAGCTAGCATTTTCTGTTTCCGGTTTTTTTTTTTTAACTTTTAATAATAATACCACAAGTGTTAAATAAAAAAGGTTCATGACTATGGTAGATATGGCAAATGTTATGAGAGGACACGTAAGAGGAGAGAGGGAGGAATAACTCACACATAAAACAAATTTTGTTAGAGCTGCACATGGGTTGGCCATGTGGCTACAGTTATGTGGAGAGAGAATCTAGATCTCAGAGAATAAATCATGAGGGAAGGTTTCATTTTGCTTATGCATGTTTTGAGTGGAGAAAATCCCTAGGAGAGATAGGCCTCTCGAAGTGCCTCTTTTTCAGCTTTCTATTTCTCTTTTTCTAAGCCTTGGTTGCGTCATCTTGTGAATGGTCTTTCCACGAAGAATCATGGAAAACAGAGGATGGACAACCTGGAAGGAACGATGGAACAGATTCGACAGCTGGTGATGGAGCAACAATCACGACCGCAGGTCACGCTGGAGCAAATTCAACAGCTGATTCAAGAGCAACATGCTCGAAATCACGTGCGACACAAACGACTACGAGGGAGGGGCTACGAGGACGACGAGGATGGTGAAGGGAGTGAACGGAGTACGATTTCGCAAGAGTCACGACCACGCCATCGTCGTCATGGAGGGGGAAGCGGAACCATACTGTTTGGAAGTAGAAGGAGGTTGGAAATCCCAATCTTCAAGGGGGAAGATGCGTATGGTTGGTTAGTACGAATTGAAAGGTATTTCCACTTGAATGGAGTAAGGGTACGGGATAAGTTGGAAGCAGTGGTGTTGGCTATGGAAGACAAGGCGTTGAACTGATATCAATGGTGGGAAGAACAAGCACTATTGAGAACTTGGGATTATTAGAATAGAATACTCTACAGTTTGTTTTATTCTCTTATCGTGTGTATTACTTTGTTAGGGCACAGCTGTAAGTTTGATAGTGAGTTGTCCTCTCTGTGATAACAAACTATTCCAGCTATATATAGCTACTGATTGTTTTCTATTTTAATATGAATGAAATACAAATCAGTTCATTCTCTCTCTTTCTATTATCTTAACATGGTATCTTGAGCCTTTCTTTCCCGTGCTCCCATGGCTTCTCCCTTCAATTCCAAGGGCGGTTTTCTCTCTCCTCACATCAAACTTTCGCATCTCATCTCTGTCAAGCTTGATGAGAAAAACTTCAAGCAATGGAAACAGCAGATTAAAGGTGTGATTCGCGGTCACAAACTGCAACGATTTGTGACGACGCCGCTTGTTCCTCCGCGCTTCCTTCCGGAGCAGATCCGGTCACCGGTGGTGCGAATCCTTCATATCTTGACTGGGAACAGCAAGATGCGCTCATCTGCACCTGGCTCCTCTCTACAATCTCTGATTCCATTCTTCCGAAACTGGTTGATTGCACGTACTCATGGCAAGTGTGGTCTGAAGTTCAACGTTACTTCAACACCTTGCTCACTACCAAGGCGCGTCAACTCCGATCGGAACTTCGCAATCTCACCAAAGGTTCGCGCACGATAACTGAATTCATGATTCGTGTTCGTGACATCAGTGAATCTCTGGTATCCATTGGTGATCCTGTTCCTCAGCGAAATCTCATCGAAATAGTTCTCGATGCTCTTCCTGAAGAGTATGATCCTATTGTTGTTGCGATGAACAGCAAAGAGGATCTCAGTACGATAGAAGAGCTTGAATCGAGTCTCCTTGCTCATGAATCGCGTCTGGAGAAGAATCGTAAAGTTGTGGTTACTGAACCTATTTCGGTGAATCTTGCTCAAACACCACCGTCTTCTCAGTCGTTCTCGACTGAAGCTTTTGGTGTGGATACTGCCTCCAATTTTCCGGTTGGTACTAGTCATGTTAACGCCAACGCTGACAGTAATGGTTATGGATCTCGTGGTGGTCGATCTGGCCGTGGCGGTGGAAGATTTGGACGTGGAGGTGGTAGATCTGGTAAAGTTTCTTGTCAAATCTGCCACAAACCTGGCCATGAAGCATCTATATGCTATCATAGGTACTCATCTTCAGGTGCTCCGTCCTATCCTTCACCAAGAACTCCCTTCAATCCTTTCATGATGATGCCACACTCACCATATCCTCCTCCTGCCTTTGGTTATGCTCCTGCACCAAGACCTACACCGCCAAGGCAACCTCAACCTCAACCTTTCTTAGCAGGTTCTGATCCCAGCTTTAACAACCAATGGTGGTATCCGGATTCAGGTGCTTCGCACCATGTCACGCCTGAGATTTCAAATTTGTCTGATGCATCTTCACTGCCTGGAACTGAACAAGTGTTCATGGGGAATGGTCAAGGTTTGTTTATTGATTCTGTAGGTTCCATGAGTTTTCCTTCTTCTAATCACTCTAACTCCTCATTAATCTTGCATAATCTTCTTCTTGTTCCTCACATAACTAAAAATCTTATCAGTGTCAGCAAATTTGCTCAGGATAATCGTGTCTATTTTGAATTCCATCCTCAATTTTGTGTTGTAAAATCGCAGGATTCTTCTGAAATTCTTCTTCATGGCACTGTTGGAGCTGATGGACTCTACAAATTTGCCAAGCCCATTGCCTCTATGTCCAAGTCTATTAGTTCTAAGCCTCCTAGTTCTAATTTCTGTTCTAAGTTTAGTTCTCATTGTAATCCTGTTGCTTCTAGCAACTGTCTATCCTATTGGAATGATGATTTTCACAATAATGAAATTGCTTCTACCTCTATTTTTCATTCCTCTCCTGCTGTGCATTTATCTACTGCTCCTAATTCCTACTCTACTTCAGTCATGCATAATTCTGCTCCTATATCTAGTAGCAAATATGCATTATGGCATACTAGGCTTGGTCACCCTCATCACCATGCACTTCTTGAAGTTCTAAAACTTTGTCAAATTCCTATCCCTCAAAAGCCTCCCACTGATCTGTGTTTTACCTGCTGTTTAGGCAAGTCTCACAGACTGCCATCCACACTGTCCAATACCACATTCACTTGTCCCTTTGAACTTGTTGTGTGTGACCTTTGGGGCCCTACACCCATGGTATCCTCAGGGGGTTACTCTTATTTTCTGACCTGTGTTGATGCCTTCTCAGGATTTGTTTGGGTTTTCCCTTTAAAACTAAAATCTGACACCCTCACTCAATTCATTCATTTTAAGTCTATGGTTGAACTTCAGTTCAACTGTAAAATCAAAGGTATCCAAAGTGATGGAGGTGGTGAGTTCAAGCCTCTCACCAAATTTCTTGCTCCCTTAGGTATTACTCATAGGTTCTCTTGTCCTTACACTCACCATCAAAATGGCATAGTGGAAAGGAAACATCGTCATATAGTTGAAACAGGACTTGCTCTCCTTGCTCATTCTAAACTTCCTTTCAAGTATTGGGATCATTCATTTGTCACTGCTGCCTACCTTATCAATAGGTTACCTAGTGCTTCACTTCAAAATAAATCTCCTTATTCCATCTTAATGAACAAATCTCCTGACTACTCTTCCCTTAGAGCCTTTGGCTGTGCCTGTTTTCCTTTCCTTAGACCCTATACCTCTCACAAACTTTCCTTTAGATCTCAGGAATGCATTTTCCTAGGGTACTCTTCTGTTCACAAAGGCTATAAATGCCTTTCAGCTGATGGACACATCTATATTTCTAAAGATGTTCAGTTCCATGAAGCTAGATTTCCCTATCCTGAGCTCTTTCCTAGTTCCTCTACTCCTGTTACTTCCACCACTTCTGCCTCTTGGTTTCCTCTGCTTCTCCTCCTATACCTACTTTTAATATTCCTCCACTGCAGCATGTTTCACCCACTGCTTCCTCTCAGCCATCTTCTTCTACTGCTGAGTCCCGCATTGCTGAAAACCCCCCCTCTTCCATTCCAACTCAGCCTATATCTCCTATTGTTTCTAATGCAGGCTCTCCTTCTTCTCCCATGCATCATTTTGCATTCTCTGATCTGGCTGAGGCCAACACCATTTCCCCTTCCTCAAACTCTCCTGACACCGCTTCTTCCCTTAATCCTGTCCCTATTCCTCCCATTCATCCTCTCAACATTCATCCTATGCTAACTCGTGCCAAAAATGGCATTATTCAGCCTAGAGTCAATCCTACCTTGCTCTTAACTCATATGGAACCTACCTCAATCAAGTAGGCTTTGGCTACTCCTCACTGGTTTCAGGCTATGCAAGATGAATATCAGGCCCTGTTGAAAAATCAGACTTGGTCTTTGGTGCCTCCATCTGAATCCAAGAAACCCATAGGCTGCAAATGGGTTTTTCGTGTAAAAGAAAACCCCGATGGTACCATTCTCAAATACAAGGCAAGGCTAGTTGCCAAAGGTTTTCACCAACAGGCTGGAAGTGATTTCTCAGAAACCTTTTCTCCAGTAGTGAAACCTGTTACCATCAGACTTGTGCTAACCCTTGCAGTCACAAATAACTGGCAGATGCAGCAAATTGATGTTAATAACGCATTCCTTAATGGGCTTCTTGAAGAAGAGGTGTATATGATACAACCTCCTGGTTTTGAGTCTACTGACAAGTCCTTGGTTTGCAAGCTGAACAAGGCTTTATATGGTCTAAAGCAGGCTCCCAGAGCCTGGTTTGACAGACTCAAGGGTTCCCTTCTGCATTATGGACTGCAACCTAGCAAGTGTGATCCAAGTCTGTTCTATCTTCACACCAGCAGCCTCATCATCATGGTCCTAGTCTATGTTGATGATATCATCATCACAGGGAATTCCACTTCCTATATTGCTCAACTTATTAAGAGTCTCAACTCTAATTTTGCTCTAAAAGATCTTGGTAAGTTGGATTATTTTTTAGGGATTGAAGCCTCCCATCTGCCTAATGGTTCTATCATTTTGTCTCAAACCAAGTATGTGAGTGACTTGCTTGCTAGAGTGAATATGGCTACAACTAATGTTATGCCTACACCTATGGTATCTAGCAGCAAATTGTCTAAGTTTGGGTCAGATACTGTTGCTGATCCCACCTTGTTTAGATCTATTGTTGGAGCATTGCAGTATGCAACCTTGACTAGGCCTGAACTGTCTTTTGCTGTTAACAAGGTGTGCCAATTTTTGTCCAACCCTTTGGAGGATCACTGGAAAGTTGTCAAGAGAATACTGAGGTATCTCAGTGGGACACTTCACTATGGCCTTCTCATTCAACCTGCACCTAAACAGCAACCTCTTTCTCTCTTAGGTTTTTGTGATGCAGACTGGGCTGCAGATCCTGATGACAGGAGATCAACCTCAGGAGCTTGTGTGTTTCTTGGGCCAAATCTGATTTCTTGGTGGTCAAAGAAGCAACAACTTGTGGCTAGATCAAGTGCTGAAGCAGAGTACAAGAGCATGGCCCAGCTTGCCTCTGAGATGTTGTGGGTTCAATCTCTGCTCACTGAATTACACTGCACTTTTCAGATTCCTAAGATCCTATTTGATAATCTAAGCACTGTTACTCTAGCTCACAACCCTGTACTTCATAACAGAACAAAACATATGGAATTAGATATTTTCTTCCTCAGAGAAAAGGTCATCAGCAAGAGATTAACTGTGGTTCATGTTCCTGCTCAAGATCAATGGGCAGATCCACTAACCAAACCTCTCTCTACTGGCAAATTTTTGCCTCTAAGAGACAAGCTAAGAGTTTTAAGTAAAAGGGAGTTACTGAAAACACCCTCTGATTCTAAGGGGGACTATTAGAATAGAATACTCTACAGTTTGTTTTATTCTCTTATCGTGTGTATTAGTTTGTTAGGGCACAGCTGTAAGTTTGATAGTGAGCTGTCCTCTCTATGATAACAAACTATTCCAGCTATATATAGCTACTGATTGTTTTCTATTTTAATATGAATGAAATACAAATCAGTTCATTCTCTCTCTTTCTATTATCTTAACAGGGATGAATTTAAATTGGCTGTGATGAGAAGGTTTCAACCGAGACTCTTACACAAACCCGATGGGACCTCTGCTAAGTTTTGTGGAATACATGGAGAAGTTTGAAATGATGGTAGCACCTTTACGAAGGGAGGAGAAGGTCATGTTGGATTCCATTTTTTTAATGGACTGAAGGAAGAAATTCAAGCAGAATTAAAGCTACATGAGAGTCAAGGTTTAGCTGAACTTATGGATAGAGTTTTACTTAGTGAGGAAAAGAATGAGGTTCTCACCAAAAAGGAAAGTTCATGGAGGGATAGAGGGGGAACTCTGAGGATCAAGGATCCTGGAGATTTTGGGGTTCTAAGAAGGAGGGTGAGAAGGCTAATACTGGAGGGAATGAGAAATTTAAGGGGAGGAGGCTCAACCCTGCAGAACTGGAGGAAAGGAGTAAAAAAAGGGCTTTGTTTCAAATGTGGGGACAAATGGAACAGGGAACACATTTGCAGATTCAAGCATGTGAGTCTGAAACTATGTGAAGATAATAGTGAGGAAGAGGAAACAGAGGAAAACATAAGGATCCAACCACAGAAGATTGAGGAACGAGTGAAAAAATTGCAGACTTTGTAGTTGTCTATGCAAAGTAAGGAGAGTTTTACTTCCAATAAATCCTTCAAAATATGGATGAAAGTGAAAGACAAGGAGTTGCTGACCTTGATTGACTCAGGAGCAACCAACAACTTTATTGACTCTAGGTTGGTGAAGGAGTTAGACTTGAAAGTAGTGGAAACCCCCACTTATGTGATTGAGGTGGGAAATGGAGAGAGAGTCAAAAATCAAGGGATTTGTGAAGGATTAACATTCGAGATGCAAGGAATGGAATGTTATCAACATTTCTTTTTTATGGACTTGGGAAGGTCGGATATGGTGCTAGGGATGGATTGGCTAGCTAGCCTAGGAAACATTGAGGCTAGCTTTGGAGATCTATGTTTGAAATGGGAGTGGGAGGGCCAGAAATACAAGATACAAGGGGATCCTGCTTTGTGCACCAGACAAGCTTCTTGGAAGGCTATGGTTAAAGCCTTGACTGATGAAGGGTTGGGATTCTACCTGCAAACCCTACAAACTGACATAGGGTTATCCCCTCCTGAGCTGACAGAATGGGGAGAAGTGTTAGATCCCTTTGAAGAGGTGTTCCACTTACCTACAGGCCTACCTCCTATGAGGGATCATGATCATGCTATTAGGCTTAAAACTGAGGATGTTATACTCAATCTCAGGCCCTATAGGTATCCTTTTTACCAGAAGAATGAGATTGAGAAGATAGTGAGAGATATGCTACAAGCTGGCATCATAAGGCATAACACCAGTCATTTTTCAAGTCCAGTTTTATTGGTGAAAAAGAAGGATGTAGGCTGGAGGTTCTACACTGACTATAGGGCTTTGAATAAGGTAACCATCCCTAACAAATTCTTTATACATGTCATTGAGGAGTTGTTAGATGAGCTAGGAGGTGTTGTGATTTTCTCTAAACTGGATTTAAAGTCTGAATATCATCAAATCAGGATGAAAGAGGAGGATGTTCCCAAGACTGCATTTAAAACCCATGAGGGTCACTATGACTACCTAATGATGCCCTTTGGGTTGACAAATGCCCCATCAACATTCCAAGCTTTAATCAATGAAGTATCGAGGCCTTATTTAAGAAAGTTTTGCTTGGTTTTCTTTGATGATATATTGATATACAGTAAGAGTATGGAGGAACATAAGGAACATCTAGCTATGATCTTAAAAGTGTTACTAGAACTGAAATTATATGCTAATAAGAAAAACTGTTCTTTTGGCCAAAAGGAGATTGAGTATTTGGGACACGCCATTTCTGGAAAGGGAGTATCAGTTGATCCCAAGAAAATAGGGGACATGCTCAAGTGGCCCATACCTAAGGATTTAAAAGGGTTGAGGGGATTCTTAGGTTTAACAGGGTACTATAGAAAATTTGTAAGAAACTATGGGAAGATTGCTTGGCCTCTAATCCAATTACTCAAGAAGGATAGCTTCAAGTGGAATCAAGAAGCTCAAGTGGCCTTTGAGGGGCTAAAAGTAGCTATGACCATTATCCCTGTCCTAGGTATGCCAGATTTTAACGAAGAGTTTGTATTGGAAACTGATGCCTATGGCAAAGGAATAGGAGTTGTCCTAATGCAGGAAGGAGGCCTATTTGTTATATGAGTCAGACTTTATCTGACAGGGCTCAACAAAAATCAGTTTATGAGAGGGAACTTATGGCTATTATGACTGTCATTCAAAAATGGTGACCCTATTTAATGGGCGGACACTTCAAGGTCCACATTGACCAGAAGAGTCTTAAATTCATCACTGAGCAAAGAATAATGGGGGAAGAACAGCAGAAATGGTTGTCCAAACTTTTAGGGTTTGACTTTGAGGTTAAGTACAAACCTGGAAGGGAAAACAATGCTGCAAATTCCTTATCTAGACAAATGCAGTATGCTCATATCACAACCATTCAGTGTGAAGCTTGGGAAGGGTTGGAAGATGAAGTACAGAAACATGATAAGTTGAAAGCTATTGTGCAGGTACTGGTATCAGACCCTTGTAGCCATAAAGGGTTTCAACTTAAAGGCGAGAGATTGTATCATGAAGGCGGAGTAGTGATTCCAAAGCAATCACCAAGAGTGGCTTGGATTCTCAATGAGTTTCATGATACAGTTGTAGGTGGACACTCTGGACACTTGAGGACTTACAAAAGGATTGCTAGTGTGGTGTATTGGGAAGGCATGAGAAAGAAAATCCAGGAATACGTGTAGGCTTGTGAAGTGTGCCAAAGGAACAAATATCAGACCTTGGCACCTGGAGGACTGCTCCAACCTTTGCCAATACCAACTCAGATGTGGAGTGATATATCCATGGATCTCATTGGAGGATTGCCTAAAGTTCAAGGAGTAGATACAGTCATGGTAGTAGTGGATAGGTTGACAAAATATGTTCATTTTCTACCTATCAGCCATCCTTACATAGCCAAGGAAATTGCAGAGTTGTTCATTCAGGAAGTGGTCAGATTACATGGATTCCCTAGCTCCATAGTATCTGACAGAGATAAAGTTTTTTTAATCAATTTTTTAGTCTGAATTGTTTAAATAAGCAGACACTAAATTGAAGTACAGCAGTGTATACCATCCTCAGTCAGATGGGCAAACTGAAGTAGTGAATACTCCCTCCGTTCCTTTTTAAGTGTTATTTTTTTGACTTTTTACACATATAAAAAAAGTTAATCATTATTGTTACTTTCCAAACAATAATTCTTCTTTTACCTATAATACCTTTAATTATTTATTACATTCATTTTATTTTTTCTCTCTCTGTAATAATTACTTAGGGGTAATTTTGACAAAAGTGCAATTAATACTACCTTGAACTTTGCAAGTGACAATTGAAAAGGAACAATTTTTTTTCAAGAAAGTGACACTTAAAAAGGAACGGAGGGACTAGATATTTAGAAACTTATCTAAGATGTGTGACTGGCTTGAAACCCAAGTAATGGCCTAAGTGGCTAGCTTAGGCAGAGTATTGGTATAACACCGATTATCATGCCTCCTTAAAGACTACTCCTTTTGAGGTTTTGTATGGTAAAGCCCCACCTGTGTTAGTAAAGGGAGACACCCATTTTTCAACAGTAGATGAGGTCAATAAGTTGATAGCTGGGAGGAATATGATGCTCAAGGAAATGAAGGAGCAGTTGCTTAAGGCTCAGGATGTTATGAGAAGCCAAGCCAATAAGCAGAGAAGACAGGTGGACTATGAGGTGAGGGAGATGGTATTCTTGAAGATTCAACCTTATAAGATGAAGAAATTAGCTAAGAGAGTGAATCAAAAACTAAGCCCTAGATACCATGGACCTTATGAGATACTGCAGAAGATAGGTGCAGTGGCCTACAAGCTGAAATTGCCTGAAGACACTAGGGTACATTCAGTCTTTCATGCCTCTCTATTAAAGAAAGTTGTCACACCTAATATGGAACCTCAGGCACTACCAGTGGCATCTGGAACCTACCCCTGAGAAAGTACTGGATGCTAGGACGAATGAGCAAGGAGGAGTTGAGGTTTTAGTGAAGTGGAAGAACCTGCCAGATTTTGAAAACTCGTGGGAATTAAGAGACAGAATAAGGACAGAATTTCCATCATCTCTCCTTGAGGTCAAAGAGAGTTTTGAAGGGGGGAGAATTGGTAGATATGGCAAATGTTATGAGAGGACACGTAAGAAGAGAGAGGGAGAAAGACTCACACATAAAACAAATTCTGTTAGAGTTGCACATGGGTTGGCCATGTGGCTACAGCTGCGTGGAGAGGGGAATCTAGATCTCAGAGAATAAATCATGAGGGAAGATTCCATTCTCCTTATGCATATTTTGAGCGGAGAAAATCCCTAGGAGCGATAGGCCTCTGGAAGTGCCTTTTTTCAGCTTTTTATTTCTCTTTTTCTACTATTCATGTACTATTAGATCCCATTTGAACTCTAGTACTTAATAATATTCTATTTTTTCTTCGAATCATTTTGTGTAATGTTTAATTTTCTCTTATATGCTAAGTTGATCAATTGATCTTATCAGACTACAAATGGGACTGCAACATGACTACATTCAAAGCCGGTACATTTGACTGCAATTATCAAGGGTCACGACACAATCACTACTTAAAACCTTGAATATGACTATGTTATTGCATTTTGTTTCCTAATTGTAAGGATGTGTAAAATAATTCTTCAGGGTCCGTTTACTTCTGGTGTTTATCGTTTCTGTTTCAACGCATAAAAAAATAAAAATTAGAGAATGAATTGTGGAATTTTTCGAAAACCCGTTTTAAAATAGATTGGATGTTTTGGAAACTCTGGAAAATTTCAAAACAGTGATTTCAGTGTTGTGGAAATGCATTCTCTCTAGTTGGCTTCCATCTTCATTATATCACAATTAAACAAGTATAATTCATAACCAAATGGCATTCCAACAGCCCCGAATATACTGACTCCCTGAATGCGTCGAAGGTATTTCATGATTGAAGGGGATCTGATTTCATATTTATCACTCAGATTTGGATTCAAAATAAATTTTTTGTAATTAAAAATAAAAAACAGAGAGCTATGAAAAAATAATAAATTAAACATAATGACAAGTGTCAGCGTCCCGGACACCCCTTTTTCAAAGGTGTGGGTGCCACAGAGACAGACAGAGAATATTCTCAACAACCAAAACATTTTCCTATCCCATAGAAGAAAATTACATACCTTCCTATTTTACAAAGCATTATCAAAACTCACATAATCGCTTCTCTAACAACGGATATGAACATAGGAAACACTAGAAGTAAACAACCCTAATACATTTGCTATTTCTTATACAGATTTGGAGGCAAATTGAAGTTTTTTGAAATTAAAAACTCAAATAGATATTCATCTAAAAAAACCAAAACATACTCCAATCCAAATCAATTCCGTGGAAAATTGCATACCTTCCTAGCATCAAAAGACTTTCTAACAACCGAGAAAGGTTCTCGCGGCAACATCGAAGCAACCTGAAACAAATTAAATCCTAATTCAAATTAAATGCAAAAAAAAAAACATCAAATAGAAAAGAAACTCAAAATGAAATTCTCATTACCGGAAACTTTAGAAGTTCGGCGATTACTTGAAGAAGTGCATCGGAAACTTCTAGAAAGTCTTTACCGGGATCCTGATTGAGTGGAACAGCGAGGTTGCATAGTCTCCATGTACCCTTGAATTTGGTCTTATCGTCATTAGAAGTAGACAAAAGGTCTTTGTGCTTTGATTTTAGCTTCTTCTTCTCTGACGGGTACCGTTGTTTGCCGGTTCTCTTGGTGGCACATTTTATGATATTTCTGTTGCGGTGTGTTTGGGTGTTCCGGTGACTGGGAGTGGAAAACCAGAAAGCAGTGTGTAGCTTCGAAGAGGAGGAGGGAAGAAGAAGCATGGTGTGGTGTGGGTGCTGGTGAGTGAGCTTAACTGCTCTGTGGTTTGTTGGGGTTTGGATATGGGGTGGGTTTGTTATTAAATTATTTAAAGTAAAAATAAATATGTTTATATCTTTAAAAATTATGTATAAGTTAAATTTTGAATTTTTTTATAGAAATAATCCATTTTTTTATGGAAATTCGTAAAATATCTCTCGTTTAAAAAACATTCTCTAATTATCCCACTTTTAGGAGGAGACGTCAATTCAATTGGCGACTCATCTTAAATACTTGAATGGAGGCGCCAATTGGATTAGCTAAGACATGTGTCCTAGCCAATCCAATTGGCGTCCATGTGTATTACTTGAGAGGAGGCGTCAATTGGATTGGCACCTCAGTGGAAAATATTTTTTTTTTTGCTAAATGGTATACGTGATAGATAAATTTGAAATAGGACCACTTGATATTAATAAAAAAAATCGTTTACACAAAAAAACCTAATGGTGATGACCGGGATCACCTAACCGACCTTCGGTCCCACATCCCCTACCTACCATAACCCATGGCCCTAACCCATGTTGGTGATTCACCACTGGTGTTTGAGCATCTGAGGGGCCAGGAGTGTCACTACCAACTACAGGAGATGGTCTGTTGAGGTAGTCAGACAAGTCGGCATAGTCTTCAGTACGCATCGATGGTGTACCGCCGTAGTTGAGCTCATGACCCATGCCAGAGAAGTTGGGTTGTGGATGACTCATTGATGGGCGATCGGGACGGTTGAAGGGAGACATGGGTGTGAATGATACGTCGAGGAAAGGTTGAAAAGGTTGTTGGGGTGTTTGGTAGAGATGCGGTTGTTGGATGTTTAGGTTTTGTGAGGTTTGGGCTTCTTGGCTATGGTAGGAGGAGGTGCAGTTGGTGTTGAATGATCGTTGGGTGTTCTGGCTAAGGCAACTTTGGTAGGGTGATGGGGTGGGTGTGAAGCAATGTTGGGTCTCAGGTTGATGGTCAATTTGTTGGTGGTGGTATGGGGTATGCTCTTGGTATTGGGGTCGGGTGTATGACATGTTTTGGTTGTATGTTTGTGTGTTGGTTGAACGGAACGTTTGACGGATAGGGGGTTGTGTGTATCCGGTCTAACACTGTTATTGGGGGTTTGATGTTGAGGTGTCAGATGTGTAAGTCATCTGGCGTGGGTCGTACAAGTACATATCCTCGGCGATGAACTGAAAACCAACTTATTTGTACCAAGCCATATAAGTACGACTTGGTTTTTCTTCAGTTGGCATGACTGCGTCAGTTAACACATGGTCATGGCGATGCTTCCATTTGCGACACTCCGGTCTTGCGAAGCTTTGCCATGGATTGAAATTCCATTGATCGTTAACTTTGCGCAGATGTCATTCTCCTAGGCTAGCTGGGGGATCTGGGATATTTTGGGGCATACCGAACTGCACCTTCACACGATCACTGTTGTACATCTCCACAGTTGTAAATCGTATTATCGGTGTGCATGCAGTCTATACGGCCGCGTCTTCAGCATTGACATCATGGTCATGATCCAAATTAAGGTATGAACGCCAAATAAACTGAAATGTGAAAGAAGATAGGATTATAATCTAGGTAGAAGAAGTTAACAAAATATAACGAAATAATTAAGTTATTATCCTTACGTTTGTCGGTCGAAGGTGATCCAACAGGTTGCGATATTGAGTAATACAGTGTCTTAGACATCTGTTGTAACTCATACCACGTGCAGACCATCTACACCAAAAAGTCAAAAAATATTAGTTAGAGGTAATAATCTTTAAAGAAGTAAGTAGAGATATAGCAATTTAAACAACTTACTTTTGTGCATACGGAAATGTGAAAGGGTTGTTGTTGACGGGTGTTAGAGACGGTAGTCTTGACCAATCCTGTGCTTGTAGCAAAACAGCACATCCAGAAAATGTAGATGTGTCTTTGTGTGAGTTTTTGCACAAGGAGCTATAGAGATAGGCTAGACAAGCAGATCCCCAACTGTAACTTCCTATTTTATCTACATGTCTAAGTAGAGGTAAATACATAATATGCATGCTAGAACCACTACCTTTGGGAAATAAAAACGAGCCAATTAACAGCATAATGTAACACTTAGTTTTTATTATTCGAGCATCTTCGGTAGAATGTTCATCTAAGTATAAACTATTATAGTATGACTTAAGGCGCGAAAGTAGAATACCTTGACCTCTTGCGTTATCATCTAACAAATCAGTCTTCAAGAGATCCAAGCAAATTGAATTTGCATACTTGGTTTTACCATTAACAGCCTTACCTTCAATGGGCAGTCCTAAAAGCATGTAGACGTCTTCTAACGTCACGGTACACTCACCGGTTGGGAACCAAAATGTGTGTGTCTCTGGTCGCCATCTTTCGCATAAAGCTAGAATGAACTTGTTATCTACGGACCAAGACAAAATCTTGCTTATATGACCAAAACCGGCGAGTTCAACATAAGGTTGAATCATCGGGTCCATATGGACATATTCTTGGACCCGAGTCCAGAACCTTGATACATCCTTGTAAGACCCTAATTTTGACCCTAAGATCCCTCATGGCATCATATCATTGCTCATTGCATTGCCTCAAGGATCATAGCATGTATGGCTCCTTTACCCTAGGTTGGGACTTATGTGAGTTGGTTTGAGACCACCAAGCATGCTTGAATTGTATATTATTGCTTTTCTTATTCTTGCTTACTAACTGTAGCACCTCAAATTTGCACCTACCTTTTGTACATACATTCTCATATTAGGTCATAACATTAACATAGTCCACTGCATAACATTGCATTGTCCTTTTGCCCAAGTGCAAGTTTATCTGACAATTTAGGTCAAACTGGTCAGGAGATCAGTCAATCAAGCAAGCAAGTACAATTTCCATTGAGACAAGGCCCTAGGGTTGGTCCAACATGTTCACATGACCTAGGGATCCTTTTGAAGTGTTTTGGCCAAGGATGGGGTGCCCAGAAGTCATCAGTCAGTGTTCAGTCTACCAGAAACCCTAAAAAGTCAAATATGGTCAACTGTGCTTGATTTTATGGATTTCAAGGTGGGAGATGGTTTGAAAGGGTTCAGTCATGTCCATACAAGTCTCATTCAACATTTCAAAGGTCAAGATTGAAGAATTTGAAGTCAAACAAGAAATTTCCAAAAATAGAAAGTTGACCTGTAATTGGAATTTGCCAAAAATGGAAAGTCTTGATCCTCAAAATTACTTCATCATACAAGCTTCAAATGAAATTTTGCCCAACATGAAAGTTGAAGATCTTGTTCTCCCATTTCCAAAAAGTCCAAGAACACTCATTTATCATTTGTGGTTGGCAAGTTATGATCAAATCATTCTCAAGAATTTTTGAACTTCAAAAGGCCATAACTTCCAAACCATTTGGCCAAATTGGGTGGGGTTTTTTTGCCACAAGTCCTATTTGATGTGCTCTATCCAAATATTTCATCACAATTCACCAAAAGTCTACCAATCAAAATGGTCTTTTTCCAAGTGACTTGAATTAAATTAAGTGAGGTGAAAAAATGAGTTTTCAAATTAAGCCTTTGCTATGCATTTTACCACTTGCCAAAGTTCTGAAATGATATTTGGAGATTGTCTAAGGCCCAATTCGCACTGTAGCTCATGCACATGCAACACTTAAGTGGGATTTCATCAATTAGCAAAAACATTCCATTAACCAAATTTGGATTACCATTTGATTAACCAAGCTAATACAAACCTTAAACAGACTATATATTTCACATTTCCAATCTGAAAAGCCCTAGCACACTACACTAAAACAGATCAAAAATTGCATTCTCTCTCAAATTCTCATTTTGGTTCACTTGAACTTTTCTGAAAAAATTGCAAAGAACTCTTGTTCTTGAACTTTGATTCACCATCTACAAACCTCTTGGAAGCTTTTGAAAGCAAGGAAACACGACTGTAGGGCCATCTTCCACACTGTTCTATCAAAGCTTTCTCTCATGGCAGTTCACATTTGGAGTTGAATCGTGCTAGCTAAGCCTCGAGTCTTGCTTCCATTCATCAACACCAACATTATTGGACTTCTGTTTTAGCTCAACACGACCCAAAGACCACTGTTCCATCACTGTCTTCAAAATCTGGTAAGAATTCGAACTTAACCTTTGATGAAATTATGTAGTGCATCTTGTAGATCTTTTCACCGGGAGTGTACTGAGCTTTAAATCGAGAAAATGGCTAGGTATTTTGAGAGTTACATGGAATTTAAGTTTGACACTCCAATATGTTTTTGTTTGGTTCATGTTGTTTAGCTCGAGTTAATAGAAACTAGGGTCAGATTTGGATTGTATGTTGTTTGCTGATTCGATTGCCATGCTCAATTCCCAATTCTGGGAAATTTGTTCTTCATCATGATGAAGGTCGTACTGTAGCTGCCCAGAAACCCTAATGCTGAACCCAGAAAATCGCGATTGCCTGTTTGATTTTGTTGTTTTGCATGAGAACACTATTCCATTGCCATGTAGCGTATGACTGGTTTCCACCTCACTAAGTGAAACGCAGCGTTTCACTTAGTGAGTCAAGTTATTACCGTTTTGCCATTCCCGGATTTAATAAATCAATTAATCATTTCATTTCTAAATTTTTATTTCATTTTGGCATGGCATCTTGAAAAATTCATAAGTTGATCATTTCTTATCTAATTTTGGTGGTATTTTTTGTGGATTGATCCTCATGACCTCTAGTTTTTTATGGTATTTTTTCCAGATTTTTTGCACGTGTGATTTTTAAAAGGTGCTAGGGTTTGTTCATGTTGGTCATTTTGTGTATGTCTTACCAAATTGATTGTGAAATGATGATGCCTTATCCAATGCTTCCCAAATTTTTTGTGCTCAAACTAGACACATTCATGGTGATTTTGGTGTAGAGTTTGTGAATTTATCATTGCTGGTTGTGGAGTTATGATTTTTTTGAATAGGGGTGTGACAATTTGTGTCACACCATTGATGTCCAACTTCATGATTTTAATTACCATGCTTCTTGAACTCAAATTGGTTTGAATTTTTGCATGAATGTACTTATGGATGTCTTGTTTACATGTGAATTTTTCTGGAATTTTGAAATGCATTTTCTATTTGATTGATAATTTCTCCCCTGTTTGACCAAAATGTTGACTTTTTGTAACACATATTCTCATTTGATTTGTGAAATTCTCATACATTATTGGATGGACATGAAATTTGACATGTGATTAGTAGACATCTTAATGTTTATCATGGTTTTAATCCCATTCATTTCTCATATGTTGTCACTGATTTATGATTTATTGAAGTTGGTGCATGTTTGGTTGACTTCTTTGAGCATGTTTGAACTTGCCTTGCCTTTCTGATTTTCATTGACCCATTTCCCTTTATCCAAATGAGCTGAAATTTGGTATGCTTATCATTTTATGGATGATGTTTGATCATGAATTATTTGAGAATTTTTTGAATTGTTTGTGATTGGATTTGAGTTGCATCATTCTGTTGACTTCTTTGAGCTTCTATATGCCATGCTTTGACCTAATTTGCTTATGAAATGATGATGATGATTGATATGAACATGAAACCAATTGAGTTTGTTTCTTGATTGTTTGAACTTGATTTTGGACACTTGTCACTTGCTGTTTTGACTTTCTTATCTCTTTTTGACCCTAGGCTTGTCCTAGTGGTCATGTTGCTCATGTCTAAGTTTGTTGTTTCAGGTTAAGCAACAAATACCCAAAGAGATCAATACAAATTGATTGAGCTTGATTGATTATCATGACTAACTTGTTTGTTTTGTAGGTTGCTTGGCTCACATGCTTTGAGCTTTGTGCATTGCACATTTAACTGATTGTGTTGACTGTTGATCTCTATCTCATTTTGATTTAACTTTAAATTGTATGCTGATGTTGTCTGACTGGTTTCAGGTACATTAGTTGCTATTAGTTCTTTGAGAACTTTGCTTTGCTTTGCTTAATAGCAATTTGCATTGAGGTATAACTTCCTTACTTCATGTAGTCTGGAAGACCTGGCCTGTTACTTGGCCAGGCACCTGTCTGAAGTCCTCCTTAAGAGGCAATGTTTGTGACTGTTTACTTTTGTCCTTGTATATATTCAAAGACCTCCTAAGTGAAGAGGCAATTGGCAGAACCCAAGGGATATGCAATCTATCCCCTGCTATTCTGTGTGTCATCTGCTTTGCTCACACCACTGTGTTGATGCATTGCAGATACAAACCCAAGATCTTGTACATTTGTACAATTGAGTCAGTGTCATATGTGTAGAAGGGTTCCCCCTTTCTGAACCCACACATTCTTGTCTTAAGCTCTCCCAGGCCAGGGATAAGAGTTGTGAAGTCTTATCTTCACTCACCTTTCATCAGCTTCACCCTAACTCTCAATGTTAGGGTTAAGAGCTAACACTACCCAGTTACAGTGGTTTGTTTGTTGAGGTTGATATGACCCCTCGACTAAAACCTAACCTTGTTTGAGCCCATTGCTTGCATATAGTGTGTGCTACTTGTGCTTGTGTGTTTGCTTTAGCTTGCTTCCTGTGCAAGTTAGGTTTAGTTTGGCTTGCTTCCTGTGCAAGTCATGTTTAGGATAGGCTTGCTTCCTGTGCAAGTTAGCTAGAAACCTTAACTTAGGGATGATTTGCATGATAACATCTAGGCTCGAGTCGTAGTCTCCCTAGTTGTGTCTCCCTCTGTTATCTGGTTAGGCTAGTCCTGTATCCCTCTGTAGGGGAACTACGTCGCCCTGATCCTCATACCAGATGAGGTACGTAGGCAGGAGATTGAGCTGATCTCTCTGGGCGCCCTTTTTTTCTTTTTCAACCCTTTTGTCTTCAACCCCTCTGTGTGTGTTGTTGTGTGCTTGGAAGCTGATGTAAGTCCATCGAGTGGCGTTCGGGTTCCAGTGTGGTTTTGTTTGGTTCGGATGCTGATGTAAGTCCAGTGATTGGCATTCAGGCTCCACGTTTGCCTTTGCCTGTGTTTGTTTGTGTGCGTGTTGGCCGAGCTACGAATGCTCTGATTCTCCTTCGTCCGAGGAGATACGTATGCATAGGATGCGACATCCTAGCGAGCATGTGTCGTTTCCCCAGTCCGAACTACTTTGACTCTGATGTCTATGCTTGATAGACTAAGTAGGCCCAGGACGCGATATCCTGCCGAGTCAGTTTTGTTTGTTTTCTTGTGTCTCTTTCAGCCAGTGTGTGTGTGTGAGCAGTGTTTTAGCAACCACTTTTCCTTCCTTTTGTGCGTGGATCCCGTCGAGTACGACGGATGCGTATGGGTGCTAATACCTTCTCTTCGCATAACCGGCTCCCGATCCCATTCTCTTTGGTCGTGAGACCATGCTTTTTTTTCCAGGTTTACTCTGAGCGTTTCCTTTCCCTCTTTTGGGATAAATAACGCATGGTGGCGGCTCTGTTGTTCTTGTTTTCCCGCCGGTTTTTCGCGTAATGCGACACTAACCAAAAAGCACAAAAATATGTCACTAACTCTTTTTGTTTTGAAGCTCAAGTGATCATGTGCTCCCATGCTCCTAGGAGGCCCCTAAGCTCAAAGAAGTGGCTAGATGAAGATGAAAAAAGCATGAAAATGGTCTAAAAAGTTCCTAATCATCATATATGTCTCCCAAGTATCTCAATTTTCCAATTTGATCAAGATAACCTAAAGGGCTTGAGGATTGTTTCCCAAGGAAACCCTAATTCAACTATGCATTGACTGTGCCTTGCTCATGAAGCAACCTCAACCTATGATCAAATTCAATCAAGGGAAGCTATTTCATTAATTATTTTATGCATATATGAGCCTATGTGAGTATCCTCAATCATTTATTCATCAAGATTTGAAGTTTGGCCTTGAGAAGTTGACCAGTCAAGTCATCTGACTAAACTGAAGATCAACGAGGCATAACTTGTGATGTGTTTGTTAAATGAAGATGACCCAAAGATCAAAAATGTTCTTAAAAACCTTATTAACAACTTTCATGTTCATAAAAAATCCATTTGTAACGTGGAAGGTCATCATTCATTTCAAAACATTATAGGTCATTTTGACTAAAACCCTAATTTTAGGTCAACTTCCCAAGGACCTAACTTCCTTATTTTTTATGATTTTGAGGTGAGACCAAATGCACTGGGAATCTTAAGATATCTACTTAAATTTTTATGTTGGAAAAAATTTCATAATCCTAAAATAAACACATGTGATAATACAAAACATTATAGGTCACTTTGGACCAAAGTCATTGAATTTGAAAAATATCCAACTTCAAGTGCCCATAACTTTCTCATTAAAAATTCAAATGATGCAAAATTTAAGTCTAAATTGATCATCTCGAAAATATCTACAACTTTTATGTTGGAGGTTTTTCCATTTGAGGCTTGAATCACTGAAACAGAAGGGCTTGAAGTTGCTTGGTTTTGGCAAAATTTTCCCAAGGGAACCTAGACATGTTCTGTACCCTAAACTTCACAGCCAGTTTTCATAAATTTCCAAACTCCAAATGGATTTTTTCCCAACATAACTTTTGTTCCTTATTCCAAGAGCTTTCTAACCATTACTCACATGACCATTTTTAGATTTTGGGAGTTTCGAAGAGTTCATTGTTTATGTTCAATTTTGCAATTCACCTCATAACTTGATGTACAAGCTAATGTCAAGCCAGCTGCACGTCCAAATCATTTCTACTTGACCTCAACATGCATTTCCATTCACTTTTGGGCCTCACATGCGCCTGTACAGGCCCATGCATGGAGGATCCAAAATTCATGCACATAAGCAAAACACCTCCTTACATCAAGTTCAGCTATAAATAGAAGTGCTTGCTCATTCAAAATGGAATCGGAAGGAGATCTGAAACGCTGCTGAAGTGAAAACCCAACCCTCACTCAAAGGAATTTCAGTTTTCATTTTCAATTTCAAGCTTGAATTTCAACATCCTTAGTTGATCTTCAAGTCTTAATTCCTTAGCCTTGCATCATGATTACATCTCCAAATCAAATTTGGATCAAAAGCTTGAAAAGATCGTGTTGTTCAAAGCTGCATTTCAGAGGTATATCACCAAACTATTTTGATCTGGATCTTGCTATACAATGTGAATTGCTTGAGTTTGAACTGTTTTCTGAAGTCCTCAAGCAAGAGGCAGGCCAGTGATGGTCTTAATTTCATGAATCGTGATATTTCAGATCAAACACCATGATCTTCAAGCTCTTGTTTCTCTCTAAATAGAAACATTGAGGAAGATCCAAGGTTACATGGGTGATGTACATCACCCCAACTTCATTTTGATATCCTTAGTTTTCATTTTTATTGAGGTTGAAATCCCTGCGTGTGGTGGCCAGAAACAGTTAGTTGGTCGGAGAAAATGGTGGTTTCCACCACCATCCCCACGTGGGAGCACTAGAGCCCTCAGATCTTGCCAAAATGTTTTAATCGTGACCTTATGTTATGTTGACTTATTTTAATTCAATGTACTGTGCGCTTGACTTTGGTCCATTGTGTATCCGCGCCTCTGAGCCTTAGGATCCTGGCCACCTCATTTAATGAATTCATCCAAGCGCTCTGGATTTTTGCTATTTTCTTATTTTATGTTTAATTTCATTTAATTCATTTTATCTTCAAAAATTCATAAATATTTTATTTGAAGTCACAAAAATATGAGACCAATGCCAAAAAAATTCTTGAAAAATCTAGTTTCATATTTTGATTTTTAATTATTTTTGTGACTTTATTTAATATTTTTTGTGAATTACTTGGTTTTTAATAGTTTTTTTAATTCATTTTAAATACTTTTTGATATCTGAAAAATCGAAAAATATTTTCTTAACACATATGGATCATGATGAGTCAATGAAAAATAATCTCATTAATTTCTTAATTGATTTGAGATTTATTTGAGATTTTAATTCATATTGTGTTATTTTTATTGTTTTTAATTGTTTTTAATTGTTTTAAAATAGTTTCTGATTTCAAAAATTGTTGAAATTTTTTGTCAAAGTTTGTTTGACCATGTTAGACCTACGAGAATTTAATTGGACTTGTTGAAGTTGATTTGAATTGAATTTAAGGTTTGACCATATTTTGTCCATTTTAATTTTGCATTTATTTTAATTCCAAAAATACCAAAAAAATATGTGTGACTTGTTGACTTCTAATCTTCATTTCTCTTCTGTTTAGCATTGGTTGATGATGATTTGATTCACTTTTGACCAATTGTATATGACATTTGAATTCTCCTTTTATTCATTTCATCTTCATCTCACTTCTTTTTTTATTTTGGCCAATGAGTTAATGTCTTATGGTTGGTCTTGACATATGAGAGGTTTAACCTTCTTTGATCCAAATCAAACTCAACTTGACCCATGATCAAGTGAGTTGCTTTGTGTCCAAGATAGGTTGCTTCTTGGTCAAGCAAAAAACCTAAAGTCCATACAAGACATTTCCTCTTTTCTTTTGGCATGGCAAGTTGTAGGAGCTTGGCTTACTAGTCATGATCTCTAACTTGTGTTTATTTGCTTATAGTTTTATTGACCGGTCTAAGCTAGGTGTGATTATTACATTAGTCCACTTACGATTGCTTAACATAGCGTTAAATTGTCTCATGACAAACTAACATAACCACTAATTACTAACTTTAATTTGAGCATTTAATTTCTTGCAATTTACTTTAGTGCAATTTACTTTCTTGCTCATTTATTCATATTGCTTTTTACTTTGCTCACTTGAGCACATATTTTATATTTATGTCATTTTCCTTTTGCTCATTTGAGCTCATTATTGTATATAAATATATTGTTGCTTTGTGTTTGTTTTGTCTTTGTTTGTGTGAACCCAATGCATAAAGGAGAAAGGACTTATAATTAGGATATACCTATGCTTAAAGGAGTTCAAGAGCAACTAGGCCTCATGCCTTTAGAATGCTAAATTGATTGAAGAGCAACTAGGCCTCACGCCTTTAGAAGGCTAAATCTCAAAGTTGACTTCAAAGGACTTCCTTTCCAAAACTCATTCTTTATCCATTTCTCTTATTGTGTTGTGAACTTTTTTATGTTTGTTCTTATGTGATAGGGATTCCATCTTGAGATAGTAAGAAGGACCATTGTCATGAGTAGCCATGTTAAGAGAGACAAGCCAAATGGAGATCCTATGAGCTTGAATATAATTTGTGATTGCTTGTTGTTTGCTAAGTCCAAAGGAAATGAGCATCTTGAATCATCTCTATGATCTCAAGAAAAGGAACTCCAAGGGTTTTATCTCTTCTCTTATCTTTGTATGCTTTAGGACTAACCATTCTCTTCTTCTCCTCACTCTAACCCAAGCCAAACTCTCTTTGTACAAACTTTGACATTGTTTTCAAATTAGAAACCTAGGCCTTATGCCTTTGACTTTTCAAAATCTTTTCATTAATACTCATTGTGAATGAACCTTAATTCCACTTTGACTTCACTTAACTTGTAAATATAACTCACTTCAAGTTGTTTTTATGGTTCCAATGGCCACCTTTGTTAAACCTTTTCATAAACATTAGTCATAGGTTTGAGTTATCATAGTGGTTGATGTAAACCTCACCTTATCCTTAGTGGTTGGATTATAAGTCTTCCATGCTTATTATAGGGTTAACCCCTCACTAGCATGTTGAAGCCTTCCTCACATGGTGGATTGTTGGTTTAGGTTGAGTTTTCTCCCTTTGATAACAAAAGACCTTAAGGCTTTTGATTAAATAAATTCACCAATCTTTGAGATTTTTACCCCGAACTATAAGGTTTTGATCCTATCTTTGTGATGGTACGTAGGTAATGGGTTCATTCATTCAAACAACAAAATTGTAAATATAATCCATTCTCTTCTCATCCTCCCAATCTTTTGCACATATTTTTTTTATAAATACCAACCTACAACACACATTTGTAAAAAGAGGTTCCCTTAGAGTACTAAGGATGTTTTGGGTGCGTAAAACCTTCCCATTTCATAACCAACCCCCTTACCTAGATCTCTGACATTTTTATTAGTTTTTGATTTGATAAAACTTCTTACTTGGCTTTTGTTCGCTTTTTAGCCTTTCCTTTGGACAAATAAAAGTGTGGTGGCGGCTCGAATTGTATGTTTACTTTTGGTTTAGTCAATAAACCATAAGGTAACGAATACCCCACTACAATCCTATAAAAGAAAGAACAAAAAACTTGAATAAGTTGGTATGTTAAAATAAAAGGGGGTTGGTGAAGATGAAATAAAAAAAGTTAACAAAAGAAAAAACTTACATATGTTGTGATGTTTACAACCGTTCCTCTATGTGATTCGCCCATTGTGAGGATAAACATTTTGTCGGGGGGTTGGTGCAGATGAAACTAAAAGAAGTTGTTGCAGATGAAATTGTAGAAGAAGTATTGTAGAAGAAGTAGTGAGAGTGATGGTGTGGAAGAAGTGTTGATGTAGTGGTTGTATTTATAGGCAAATGGATGGGAGCATGAAAAGTTGTGCTTGCATGGTATCTCCACTTGAATTGGCGACCATGTACAACCTTTAAGAGGGGTCTCCATTCAAATTGGTGCCTCCATAGGGACATGCATGCAAGACCTAGGTCTGTTTGCTTAGTTTCGAGGTCTGCATGCATATTTTGACAAGGTGTCGCCAAATGGATTGGCGCCCATGTGCAAGGAATGAATGGGGGTGCCAATTTATTTGGAGTGTGTGTCTGCATGTCTGACACGTGGTTGTCCTCTCTCTTGCATGTTGAACATGTCACTTCTTAGTATCTTGCATGGTTGACACAACATTTCGTAGTAGCTTGCATGTCTGACACGTCACTTCGAACTAGCTTGCATGTGCGACACGTCACTCCGAATAGCTAGCATGTGAGACACATCATTTCCCTATTTAAGTGTCTTACTATCAACATCCAAGACACTTCACTCACATTCATCTGTAGCAAGAAAATAGTTTTCATCTACACAATGTCATCTTCACCAAAATACAGTGTCAACATTCATTGCAACGGTGAAACATACGAGTCTGAGTTATATGGTTTTTGTTTCCGAAACACTGATACCATTAGACTCACAATCAAGAGAAATGCAACCTTCTTGCATTTGAAAAAAAAATAATACAATACTGTATAGGATCGGGTATTATGTCAAAGATCACGTATCAAAATCCAATATTTTTTTAGAATAGTCAATGCAAGTTTTTTCCCCTTAAGGTACGAGACGATGAAGATGTTGAATACATGTTTGTTAGTCATGAACATTCAGGTTGCAACTGTATTGATTTGTACATTACTCTTCAACCATGTATACCATCTCAGCAGTCTCAAATAACCAGTCAGGATGAATCTGGTGAATTTGATCCACAATGGTCAGATGACGTCAACCCAGAAGAGAAGCAGAAGTGAACGTCGTTGATGAAGAAGAAGAGGATACTGAGATACAGGTTGATCACATACTGAACAACTACATTGAAGATGATGATCAACCACCACCAATACCTCTTAGTCATGTCTACAATCCGCCTCAACATATGACAAATATGGATATGCACGACGATGAAACATCCAACAGTGTTTTCTATAATCCGTATCTGAGATCAGAAGGCGAATTAAAGGTGGGAGACATGTTTCGTACCAAAGAAAAATGTGTTCTAGCTATCAAAAAATTCCATATGAACAACTCTGTTGATTTTACAGTGAAACACATTGATTATAGAAGGTATGTTATTGAATGTCGTAACATGCTTTGTAAGTTTCGTTTGGCTGCGTCTTACAAAAAGAAAAACGACTCTTGGGAGATCGCTTCAATAGACCCACCTCACAGTTGCATTGCAACTAACGTTGAACAAGATCACCATAAACTAAGCGTTGCGTTGATATGTCAAGACATTCTGCCGTTGGTTAATAAAGACCCATCGGTGAAGGTGAGTATAATTATATCCCATATCAGAACAACATATAATTATACTCCATCTTACAAGAAAGCCTGGATTGTGAGAACAAAGGTTGTTGAACAAGTATTCGGCAACTGGGAGGATTCATACAAGGAATTGCCACGGTTTTTATGGGCACTAAAAACATATGTCCCAGGAACTGTGGCAATTATGGAGACATTGCCAACGTTGATGCTAGACGGAACCTGTGTTACAGGTAATAAAATCTTTCACCGTCTCTTTTGGGCATTTGACCCGTGCATCAAAGGTTTCGCATTTTGCAAACCTATTATTCAAATTGATGGCAATTGATTATACGGAAAATACAAGGGTACTTCGCTCATGGCGGTTGCACAAGACGACAATAACAGTGTCTTTCACATTGCCTTTGCTCTGGTTGAAGGTGAAACGGCTGGTGGATGGGGTTTCTTTCTTCGACATCTCAGAACGCATGTGGCTCCACAACCCAATCTCTATTTGATTTATGATAGACATGCTGCCATTGAGAGTGCCTACAACAACCATGACAACGGATGGCATGATCATCCTTTTACCCATGTCTATTGCATCAGACACATTGCACAAAACTTCATGCGTGCTATAAAAGATAAGAATCTTCGCAAGAGAAAGATTTATGGAAAGAGTGATTCCATGTGTTGAACCGCAAGCATATGGAGTTAAAGATTGAGTTGAGCGACAAAGATGCACTTATTAAGGTTCTTGAAGATCGTGCAGTGAAGAGACAGAGAGAGCCCGGGGATTTATTTTCCTCCAGTATGCCTCAGCCTTCTGATGCTTGGAAGACGATTGTTGATCGACTCATCCTTGAGAAAGCTCAGATGTAGGTAGCCTTTTATTTAGAGATTCGACGCATCCGAAAGAAGTATACTCCCTTGGCCAGTTCAGTTGATTCAGTTGTTAGGGATCCTTAGGATGATAGTTTCCTTTTCTCTTGTATTTACATTTTTGGTTTCTGAAATTGTACTTAGTATAATCCTTCCAAATTTTATGAATAAAAAGAGATTGTATGGTCAAAATTGTTATTATTATTGATTATTGTTATTAATTGAAATATTTGCAAATAGGAATTTGTATGTTCCTTGAAAATTAAAATAGAAAACATCACATTACATGCATCATTTGCATAAGCAGGTTTCTTCAGCCATATGTCTTATAAGTTCTTTTTCTGTGTATCAGTTAAGCTGACTCATCACTATAATACTCAAGTTAATCACCAGAGAAGAATGGATCATCTAGAGTAGGAAAACAGAGAGCTTAAGGAAGAGATTGCTAGACTCACTACTTTGATGGAGTATGTTATTGCTGCTCATAATCAACCATCTTCGCCTCCTGCAACTCCTCATCTTCTGAGGACTGTTATTTCAGAGATCGCTTCAACATTTGTGCCTGTTATTGATGCCAGCCAATCTGCACTTGCCATGCATGCTGGGCTCCCATGGGGAATGACACCCAACTTTGTGCCTGAAGGGTACGCTCCAACATTTGCTTCCATGTCGACATTTAGCCCCGTCCTGGCGGTGCCTCCTCCTATTATGCATACTCTGCCTCATGTCGAGGAAACCATATACCATTTCGAGCCTTCTGAAGGTTCTGACGTTTAGGAGAAGATGGACGAGATGAAGGATCAGTTTCTTGAGCTGCACAAGGAATTAAAGACCCTAAGAGGGAAAGATTTATTCGGTAAGAGTGTTGATGAGTTATGTCCAGTACCTAATGTTAAGATTCTGGTGAAGTTCAAGGTCCCAAACTTTGAAAAGTATAAAAGGAATACTTGCCCTGTGAGTCACCTTGTCATGTATGCTAGGAAGATGTCTACTCAGACAAAAAATGATCAGTTAATCATTCATTACTTTCAAGACAGTCTCACTGGTGCTGCACTCAAATGGTACACGGGCTTGGACAGTGCCAGTGTCTATACTTTTAATGACTTGGGTGAGGCTTTCGTCAAGCAATACATGTATAATAATGATATGGCTCCGGATCGGGATCAGTTGAGGTCGATGTCTCAGAAGGTTAAAGAGACATTCAAAGAATACGTCCAAAGATGGAAAGAGTTGGCTGCTCAAATTAGTCCCCCTCTAGAGGAGAAAGAAATTACCAAGATCTTTTTGAAGATGTTGAGTTCATTTTACTATGAACGCATGATTGCAAGTGCCCCTAATGATTTCACCGAGATGGTGAACATGGGGATGAGATTGGAAGAAGGAGTCTGAGAGGGACGATTATCCAAAGATGAAGCGTCGGCAAGCAAGAAATACGGTGGTAGTTTCTCTAGAAAGAAGGAAGGAGAAACCAATGCAGTATCTGCAGGGAAACAAAAAAGACCCCTTGTGAAGAAGAATTCTCAGTCCGATTAACATCATCATCAAGTATCATCGGTAATTCCAGTTTTTACCAATAATTCAACAAATCAATCAGTTCTTGTTCAACAATAACATCAACAACGTATCGACAACAACAACAACGACACTCATCATCAGAACTATGAGAGGAAGAAGGTCTATTTTGACCCTATTCCTATGAATTATGCAGAATTATACCCCTTTTTGGTAGTCAAAAATTTGATTCAACCCAGGAATCCTCCACAAACTCCTGAACCATTGCCATGGTGGTTCAAGCCTGGCTTGCATTGTACTTTTCACCAGGGAGCTCCTGGTCATGATATTGAAATTTTTTATCCTTTGAAATATGAAGTTCAAAAGCTGATAAAGAGTGGTATGATGTCCTTTGAGGACAGAGTGCCAAATGTCAAAGCAAACCCATTGCCTGCTCATGGAAATTCTTCTATGAACATGGTAGACGGTTGTCCTGGAAATTTCAGGGTTTTTGATTTGCATCATATCCGGAGTTCATTGGTGGAAATTCATAGGGATTTGTGCTTGGCAAGTGATTGTGAACACGACCATGATGGTTGTGTCATTTGCAGCGTCAACCCTCGAGGATGTGTAATTGTTAAGAGGGATATTCAAAAGCTGATGGATGAAAATGTTATTCAAGGTCAACAGTCCAGGTATATGGGCAATGATGTAAATGTTATCGTACCGGTGTTTAAGACCCCTGAGCGGGTAGTTATTCAATTTAATAGCAGCAACAATAATAATGTCAACAGACGGGTATCGTTGTTGGTCATACGGTTAGCGGTCCCCATCCCTTATTCATCCGATAAAGTTATGTCGTATAAGTACAACGCTACCATGATAGAGAATGGGCAATAGGTTCCTCTTCCCGTTGCAAATTCAATGATGGGCATTGTAGATGTAGTGAAAGGTGACCCACAACGGTCGTGTTTTTGGTCTTGAATCCCCAAAATTTGTGGAAGATGTTTCAGCATGTAAGAAGTCAGATGTTCCTATAATAGATCTGATTAGTGCTCTAACTTGTCAGTCTAGTGAATCCAGCAGGTTGAAGACTAATGATGATGATGATGAGGTGTTACGTCTGAACAAGAAGAGTGAGTTCAACATTGTGTAACAGCTGCTCCAAACGCCATCGAAGATTTTCGTGTTGTCATTATTGATGAACTCCGGGTCACATAGAGAGGCTTTGCAGAAAGTATTGGAACAAGCCTATGTAAAACATGATGTTTCTGTGGAACAGTTTGACCACATAGTTGCCAATATTACTTCCAGTAATAACTTGAGCTTTTGTGACGAAGAACTTCCCGGGGAAGGTAGAAATCACAACTTGGAACTCCACATTTCGATGAACTGCAAAGAGGACGATATGTCCAATGTATTGGTTGATACTGGCTCGTCATTAAATGTGTTGCCTAAGTCAACTTTAGCAAGATTGTCGTATTAAGGGGCACAAATGAGGTATAGTGGTGTTATGGTTAAAGCGTTTGACGGTTCCCAAAAAACCGTCATTGGAGAGGTGGACCTTCCGGTTAAGATAGGTCCGATTTTCAAATTACTTTTCAAGTAATGTACATTCACCCGACCTATAGTTGTTTGTTGAGAAGGCCAAGGATCCATGAAGTTGGCATTGTGATGTCTACTTTGCACCATAAGCTGAAATTTGTTAAGAACGTCAAGCTTGTTGTTGTTGGTGGAGAGAAGGTGCTTTTAGTAAGTCACTTGTCATCCTTCACCTATGTGGAAGTTGAGGAGGAAGTTGGAACATCGTTCCAAGCTTTGTCTATTGCTGATGAATTGAAGATTGAGGCATCCATATCTTCTCTGAAGGATGCACAAGAATTTATTCAGGCTGGCAGCACCGACAAATAGGGTCGTGTTATAGAGATTGTTGAAAACAAGAACATGGATGGGTTGGGATTTCAGCAAGGGCCACTCAACGCCAACATCAAGGCTATGCAACAAGTTTCCCGTAGTGGAAAGTTCATTCATGTGGATGATCAACACTTAGCTGCTATTGTTGAAGACGGTGATGAAGATGAAGCTTATGCCAATTTTGTAACACACGACCAAATTTGCAACAATTGGGTTGCTGTAGACGTTCCTGTCATTGTACATCATTCAAAGTAATTGTTTTATAATTAAGGAAATCCTTCTCTTATGCCTTAGGGAGAAGTGAAACATTGTTGGGCATTTCCTTATTATCATCAATAAAAACACAATTTTATTCATCCATATCTATGATGTTTGTTTTTACTTTTTGCTTTTCTGAAAATGGTATTCATGAAAAAACATAAAAAAGCAATAACAATTTTTCCATCTGCATAATATTTGTTTGCACTTCTCTAAAATCAAAATATTAAATCATTATGCGGGTTGGTTCCCAAACCCATTGAACATAATGATCATACTCCCTCTCCAAACTTTGATTTCCCTGTATTTGAAGCTGAGGAAGAGAATGATGATGATAATGTGTCTGATGAATTGTCTTGTTTGCTTGAGCACGAGGGAAGAGCCATTCAACCATTTGAAGAGTAGATTAAATTAGTCAACCTGGGTTCCGAGGATAATGTGAAGGAAGTCAAGAGGTTAAGAAGGGGTTGGTTGATCTTCTCCGTGAATATTCTGATGTGTTTGCTTGGTCCTATCAAGATATTCCCGATTTGGATTCTGAGATTGTGGAGCATAGATTGCCTTTGAAGCCAGAATGTCCGCCGATCAAACAGAAGTTGAGAAGAACTCATCCTGATATGGCATTGAAGATTAAAGAGGAAGTGCAGAAACATATTGATGTTAGTTTCCTTGTTACCTCCGAGTATCCGCAATGGGTGGCCAATATTGTGTTTGTTCCTAAGAAAGATGGAAAAGTCTGTATGTGTGTTGATTATAGAGATTTGAATAAAACCAGTCTGAAAGATGATTTTCCTCTGCCACACATTGACATGTTGGTAGACAATACAACTAAATTCAAAGTCTTTTCATTTATTGATGAATTTTCTGGTTATAATCAAATCAAAATGGCACCCGAAGATATGGAGAAGACCATATTCATTACACCCTGGGGAACATTCTGTTATTGAGTGATGCCTTTCGGTTTAAAGAATGCTGGTGCAACATACCAGAGAGCTATGACCATTCTTTTCCATGATATGATGCATAAAGAGATTGAGGTCTATATTGATGATATGATTGCTAAATCAAGTAGTGAAGAAGAGCATGTTGAGCATTTGTTGAAGCTATTCCAGCGTTTGAGCAAATATAAACTCCGCTTGAATCCCAATAAGTGTACTTTTGGTGTTTTTTCTGGTAAGTTGTAGGGCTTTATTTCCAGCAAGAAGGGTATTAAAGTTGATCATGCCAAGGTCAAAGCAATACAAGAGATGTTTGCACCCAAAACTGAGAAGCAAGTCAGAGGTTTTCTCGGTCGCTTGAACTATATCTCGAGATTCATATTGCATACGACTGCCACATGTGTGCCTATATTCAAGCTTCTTCAGAAAGATCAGTCTTGTGATTAGACTAAAGATTACCAAAAAGCTTTTAACAATATCAAAGAGTATCTGCTTGAACCTCCAATTTTGTCTCCGCCTGTTGAAGGGAGGCCATTGATAATGTATTTCACTGTGCTTGAAGAAAGTATGAGTTGTCTTCTTGGTCAGCAAGATGAATATGGAAAAAAAATATGCAATTTACTACCTCAGTAAGAAGTTCACCGACTGTGAGACTCGGTATTCTATGCTTGAGAAGACATGCAATGCATTGGCTTGGGATGCTAAGCGTATGCGCCAGTATATGTTGAATCCTACTACTTGGTTTATATCCAAAGTGGATCCAATCAAGTATATTTTTGAGAATCCTTCTTGTAGCGGTAAATTCATGACCATCAAGCTATGGATAAGCTAATCGTCAATAAAACCAGAGTCGCCACCGCGCTTTTATTGTTTCCAAGGGAAAAAGGAAAAGTACAAACAAAACCCAAAAATAAGAAGTTTTCAAATCAAAACTAGTAAAATGCCATAAATTACAGGTAAGGGGGTTGTTTACACAGAGGGAAGGTGTTAGCACCCTAAGTGTCCTAGGTACTCCTAGGGAGCCCTTTCTTGTGTGCATATGTGTTTTTGTACAAATGATGTTTGCAAATAAATAGAATGGGGGGATGAGAAAAGAATTCATTAATTATATTTTTGTGTTTGACAAGACCTTCGGACTTGTGCCTACGTACCAACATAAAAATGAGGGATCAAAACCTCGTAGTTCGTGGTATCAATTTCAAAGTGGGTGCATTGCTTTTAACAAAAATTTAAATTTAAAAGGCACAAGGGCCTAAAAATGGTTTGAATGAGTGTTCGTCCTTTTTGGATTTTGAAATTTTAAGTCCAATATAGTTAAGTTCATTTACAAGTTTTGATTAAGACAATAGTTTGAAAATGCAATGGCATAAGGCCAAAGTTTCTAGTTAGCAAAAATGGTCTAAGTTTAGAAAACAGACACAAGCAAAGAAGATTTTAAAAAAAAGGGGAAGAGATTTGAAATTAAAGAAATGGGAAGGAGATGAAGAGACTAATCCTAAGCATAAATTTAGAAGTTAAGAGTTGAAAAGATTTGACCAATGGGATGCAATCCAATAGACAAGAATGTCATATAGAAACCCAAATTTTCTTTGGACTTTAGAATCAAGAAATATCAATACACAAGTAGAAAATTGAAGAGCAAGGCATCAAATAAAGATATCCACATCCAAGCTTAAGAACTCCATGATCATCTTCAAGTTTTGCCCATGTAGCAGGTGACTTTAGAGATGGCGTAAGTCACAGGTTCAAAATAATAGCTTCACAATGATCATGTTACGGATGAACCCAAATGGATCTTCAATGATGTATCAAATGAAGTTTCAATTCACAAGAACTTGGTCTCATGAAAATTCGCATTGGCCAAGTCCTTTACATAGGGAATGTTGCCTAAATTCTAAGTCCAATTATCTCAGATCACACCAATAGTCCACACAATATATTTTTTAGGGTTTTTGTACTTATTATGTACATTAAGGTCAAAAGACCACACAAAAAAATCACAATATACACAATTACAATATCACAAAATATGGTCCAAGTGGACAAAGTGAAAATGACATTAACATAAACAACTTGAATGGTATGAATAATGGCAAATGAATAAATCTTTAAAAAAATTAAAGTGCATTAAAAGTAAATGACTTGAAATTAAATGTTAGTTGTTAATGAATTAGAAGTTAGTATTGTTTTTGCTTTACTTTTGTTTAAGTCATTCTTTGGAGAACATTCAACCCACTTATCACAAGCATAGATCCTTGAACCAATACATCTTCCAAAGGAAGGAAAAAAGGCCAAGTTTCCACTCAATACCATGAAAGAGGGGAGACTTACAATCTCACTAACTAGAATGATATGCCTTTTGTGTCAAAATTTAGTGCTATGTTAAACAATCATAATTGGACTTATGTAGAAGTCACAACTATTTGAGGTCGGGCAATAGAATTTTGGTATTAATGCATGTTAGAGACATAGTACAGTGAACTATGCTCATGAAACATACCACACACAAAAAGAATATGCAAAGTGGGGGACCTAATCTCATCCATACTTATGTTGATTTTGCAATCAACTAGCCTTAGGATATAAAGACATTATAGGTCCATGACATGAATGCATAAAGAATGGGAATGAGATGAAGAGGGAGGGGGAATGGATCAAACACAAATTGGATAAAGGAGGACTTTTACCAAGTTAAGATCATTCATTCATTTTGGGAGATGGAATGTACATTCCATCAATCCCCTAAAGCCAATGATCTTAACCAAACAAAGTCAAATCAACCTTGACCAGGGTCCAACAACACAACTCAAACTCACAAAGTCAACTAAAATGGCTCTACACAATTTATTTGGCATTTAATTAATTAAAAATAATAAAACTAATGCATTAAATTAAATATGGTTGGTCAATTTCCTAAAACCTCATCAAAACACCAAATAAATGGCCATGAGATTCATCATAGGTCAAACAAGGTCAAAGGACCTTGGAGAAAAAATTTCAGAATTTTTGGAAACTTAAAAGTATTTTTAAACAATTAAAAATATTCACAAAATCAATTAAATCATGAAAAATATTAATAATGATCCAAAAAATAATTTTAATTTAGAAAATGAAAGAGGATTTTATTTAAATTTTTTTGGTGAAAGTCTCATATTTTTTGGATCAATATTAAATTTAATATAAATTAATGAAAATAAAAGGAATAAAATGAAAATCAATTAAATCAGAAAAACGTGGACCACTTGATCTCCCCCATTAATTGAGGTGGCAGATCAAGTGGTGGAAAACGCGCGTTTAATGATACATTTGAGTCAGCGTGCCACACGTCTGGTATTCATAAGCAAATTTCAAGATTAAAACGATTTGAATTGATCCAATGACTCAGAACACATCCCACGCATCGCTGGAGCAAAGTGTCAGTCATCTTCTCCAATGATCCTGGCTGGACTGGTTCTCTCATCACCATCACATAAATGAAAAAGGAGGACATGATCTTAAAGAAAAAATGGCGTACATCACGAATATCACCTCAATTTAACCTAACTCAAAGTATATTGAGAGATACGTGGCGTTGAATTTTGAGGTGTAAGAACTGCGTTGCTTCGATTTGACCTCAAAGCAACTCAATCTTCTTGCCTACATTGATAGGACTTCAGACAACCAAGGATCCAAGAGAATTGATGAGAATTGAGAGAGAATCGAAAAGAAGAAAAATCTGGAAAAAATACCTTCAATGTTGTGCAGAACTTGATCTCTCTTGCTTCAATTCGTGCTTGATCTTGCTTCTGGAGCTTGCAGAAGTGGATTAGGAATGGTGCAAGGCTTTAGATCCTAGAGTTCTTGAATCTCCAAATAGTGAGATTCAAACTCAAATTTCAAGTGAAATTTATCAGGTTTTCCTTTCAATTGTGAGGGTTTCAAAGGTTGGAGGTAAAACTGGCGCACAAGGTCCTTCAAATCTGATGCAAGGGACCTCTATTTATAGCAAATGTAAGTGATATTTGCACACTTGAAAATGCTTCCAAAATTGGCAATATGAAGTGCACGCTTGCATGGGCATGCACAGGCCCATGAAGTTACTTAATTAGATCCAAATACAAGTGAAATGAAGTATGAATGAGAATTGTGATGCAAGGCAAAGATGTTTTGATGTTTGAAGAATGATTCTTGCCAACTGATACAGCCCTGTTCAAGCCATGTGCAGACCCCTTAAACCTTGTGCAAAATGAATGAATTTGTTTTCTTTGGAAAGGTTAGATCAAGGGGAACTCCTCTTATGTTGAACACTTTTCTATTTGAAGCTTGTATCATGGTGAATTTTGAGGTGGAAGTTTGGAAATTTCAACATGTCAAAATATTTTCTAAGTGTCAAGCCATATGTTTAATTATTCCACCTTGGCTAACTTTTTATGTGATCTTTAAATGAGAAAAGTGTCTTCAACAAAGTTACGGCTCTTTGAAAAACCTTCAAAATAGTTACCAATTTGACATAATTTGGATTTGGGATGAATGAGTTATGCATTTTTGAAGTTGAGGAAAATCACTTGTTCAATGGTATTGGTCCAAAATGACCTATAATGTATCCTCATATCACATGCTCATAAAAGTTTATTTAGCTCTTCCTCTAAACATCAAAGTTGAAGTAGACACCCTAAATTTGATTTTTCAACTTGTAAATCTTTAATATCATAAAAATTGAGCAAGTTATGGCCTTAGGAAGTTGACTTTCAAATTAGGGTTTAGACAAAATGACCTATAATGTTTCAACATAAAAAATGACATTCCAAGCAAACTTAGATCTAGACCTAAACATGAAAGTTGTTTGGAATGTCATTTAGAGTAGCATTTATCTTGGAATCATTTTCATATGATGACAATTGTAGGAGATAGGGTCTAGGGAGACCCAGTTTTGATCAGATGAATTCATCTGGCCAACCACCATCAACCAACTTGCTAACTTGCAATTCTCTTTACTTTTTAGGCTCATGGGAGATAATATATGCATAAGATGAAGGAATTTGAAGTGTCCCTTGTGATATTTGATCAATTGGTGAAGAAGCTTGTTGAAGAAGGTACTCAAGATACCCAGATGAACTAGGGTTTCCAAGGCAAACCAATTCTAAATTCTTGAAGAATTCTTGATCAAAATAACATGTAAAGATCATGAGGACTCATATATGATTCCTAGAGACAATGTGGATCATTCCTTGGTTGAGCTTTTGGCAATGAGGGTCTTAAACCCTATATGTGAACTTGATGGATCAAATGTGATCATGTGTTCTCCCTACAAAAGAGTTAGACAAATACAAAGACATATTTTTGGTATTTTAGTTTTGTTGGTGTAAGCCCTAGAGGCCAATACTTTTGGTACTTGTATCGAATTATTTATTAATAATAAAAGGCTCTTTCTTTATTACGGTTGTTTAATAAAGTCCCTGGAATAGATAGTCCGTTTAATGTATTAAGTGTTACTTAATCATGAGAGCACATTAAACATAAGGACACTATTCTTAAAGTATCCGTAGTCGAGCTTTAGTGTGAAGTGGGATAACATTAAAGCGTTAAGACTATTATGTTTGTAGACTGATGATCACATCTCATGGATCATGGATAAAGAGTTATCAAGTCTTAAATATAGGTATGAATATTAAGAGTAATATTTATACCGGATTGACCCACTATGAGAATACTATATAGAAAGTTATGCAAAGTGTCATAAGTTATTCTCATGGTGATAATAGTGTATACCACTCTTCGACCTGAAACCACTATGGATCCTAGATGTAGAGTTGAGTGCTTTATTGCTAATCCAACGTTGTCCGTAACTGGATAACCATAAAGACAGTTGATGGGTACTCCACGAAGCATGCTGAGGGACATGAGTGACCTAGATAAAATTTGCCCATCCTGCATAACAGAATAAATGTCTATGGGCTCAATATTGAACTGGACAAGGATGACACGGTCTATGCCTTGTGTTCAATATAGACATAAGGGCAAAAGGGTAATTATACACATAAGTATTATCACTGAAGGATTTGTCAGATCACATGACATTTTCGTGTCTTGGGTAGCAGTGATGTGTTGCTAGATACCGCTCACTATTTATTATGTTAAATGCGTGATTTAATATAATTGTCAACGTCGCGAAAACCTACAGGGTCACACACAAAGAACGGATTGATGAGAGATAGAGTAATTAAGGAATACCGTAATGTATGGTGCCCTTAAGTAGAATACGAAATATGGTAAGGTACCAAATACTTAAGTGATTTTGGCATATTATGAGATATGGGCAAAATGCACTTAAGTGGGCCTTTTGGCTTGAAGCCCACACAAGTGGTTCTATAAATAGAACTCTTGTGCAGAAGCATTGTATGGGAATACAACACAACTGAAGAGTTGGAATTTCGTATCTCTCTTTCTCTCACTCAAAGCCTTCATTCATAACAGCTAGCACCACGATTGAAGGAATCCGTTCGTGTGGACTGAGTAGAGACGTTGTCATTGTTCAACGTTCATGATCGCCACAAGAGGTAACGATTCTATCACTGATCATGCCCATTCGTAAGGATCACTAAATGGAGAAATTTTAAATTCCGCTGCGCCTTGGATGGCAATTCTCCTTCAGTGGTATCAGAGCCACTTACGAAACCATGAATCTGATAACTGTTTTTGTTCTGTATTAATATGATTAAAGACAGAATGAATCAAAGATTAAATTGAGATCGATCAAGTTATATATATATATATATATATATATATATATATATATATATATATATATATATATATATATATATATATATATATATATATATATATATATATATATATATGTAATATTGATGCAAAATACATTATATATGATATAGTGTTCTCGTTTCGTTCATTCAAACACTCAATGGTTGTTTTCCTTTGAGCGATAAATGGTTATTTGCTTCTTGATCCGACATTAGTATGGTGAAGCAATGACGTGTTGATCAATCATACTGAATCAACAATCGAGATGTGTTTGACGGTCTGAAATTAGTGCATTAGGGTTAGTGACGGTACAAGGGTTGTGTTGTCAGAGAGTTATGCGATTGGGGTTGTGACTGCACACGAGTTGTGCTTTCTAAACACTTTTCCGAACAGTGTTAACCGGTTAACGCAATACGAAATAAATTTTTTTGAGTTTTTCAAAACAGTGTTAACCGGTTAACGCATTTGGTTAACCGGTTAACGCAAGATGGAAAATAGTTTTCCAAGAGATTTTCAAACAGTGTTAACCGATTAACGCATTTGGTTAACCGGTTAACGCAAGGCAGAAAATAATTTTTTGAACAGATTTCAAACAGTGTTAACTGGTTAACGCATTTGGTTAACCGGTTAACGCAAGGCAAAATTCACCCGTTCGGCTAAATCAGTGCTTTAAAGTATCAAGTGTTGATGCGAAAAACGACGTCAATTTTAAATGAATTGTTCATTAAAATTTTCGAGCAGGGGCGCTGACCGGGCAGCGGAACACCCGTTCCCGCTGACCGGGCAGCGGACCCCCGGCTAACTCTGTGTAGCGTGATCAGTCGTCGAAATTTAAATTAGTTTTTATTAATTAAAGAATTAAAATTGATAATAATAATAAAGTGTTTATTATTTTCTTGTGGTGATCGGTTATGGCCTTAATTTTCCTTTATTTTGCTTTGGGTTTTAAAATACGACCTGCGTGTCGTGCCTCTCTCTTAATCTCCCAAATGTAACTTCTTTTCTCATCTCACTCCCTCGTATGTAAAACGAGTTTCTTTATGTAATGTAATGATATGAAGAAAGAAAAGAAGTCAGTGCCAAAGGAGGACAACCTTGAAGATCTTGCTTGGAGAAGTTTAGATCGTTGTTAGGTTAGCTTAGGTTCTCTCATTGGCCTGGGAGAACAATTGCGCTAGGGGCCATAACTGTTTCATTATGTATGTATGTATGTTGATGCATGTGAATGTATGTTGATGCATGTGAGAGGCGATTTATATGATAAATAAGCCGGTGAGATCAGAAAAATTGCAATTCCCTCAAATTAAATATTAAGTTTATGCTTTCCAAGTTTTAACACTCATCAAGACTAGTATCGGATAATGTAGGTTTCGCCTACACGAGGTGCATGTTCTATATTAGTAAGGTGCGATGGGATAATTGTAATATCCAACTGTTAAAACAATGAGTCAAACTTAACTAAACAAATTATAATAAGATTATATATGTTTAGAAGCAAGAGTTAGGAATGATCCATATGATGGATTGGAATAAGGAGTTATTCACCCAACTGAAATTTTCGAGAGTTGTATGAGATACAATTGGAAGGAGTTCCTACCTAAATAACCTAGTTTTGTGTAATCCGCCTACGCGGGCTTAGAACGAAGTGAAATATGGATCTCGACCCACTAGAAAATCTTCCAACGGGATTTTCCGAATCAAGTGATGAGGGTCATTTGTTTTGAGTAAAATAGTGGGAGCATATTTAAATAAAGGCCTAATTAAATATGTCAATGATACTTATATTTTCATTAATCCTTATGTAGATTACCATGACAACAAACACCTCTAACAACATCTTGCGATCAATCCTTGACAAGGAAAAATTGTCTGGGACAAATTTTCTTGATTGGTACCTGTCGCACCTCGAAAAATGGGGATACGACTTTAAGCGAAGCGCGATCGCACGCTCGCCTTGATGGACTGAACAGAGTCGCCACCGAACTTTATTTATTCCTAAAAAGGAAAGGGGAAATATCGATAAAACCCAAGACGAAACGACAATGATTATGATCGTCGCAACCAATATCAGGGTTCGGGAGTCGATTACGCAAGGGGAAGGTATTAGCACCCCTCACGTACGTTGTACTCAACGGGAACCATTAGGTTAGTTGTGTGCGTTAGTGTTAATTGAAATATTAGACTTTTTGAATTATTAGGTGGGAAAGAAAGAAAGGATGAGAAGAGAATGTTTTTGGATTTTTTGACGAAGGACTAAACCTAAGTTTTTTATTAGTGGGCCTGACAAGATTTACAAATCCTGCTCCTACGTATCTCAAAAGAGAAATCAAGGCTTACGTAGTTCTGGGTAGAAAAATGTTTGTTTGTTGGTCGATTTTAACGAAAGCTATACTGTATTAATCGACGAAAACATTGTTTTACCCAAAACAGATGAGGAGTGAACGCATACCACACATCGAACGGATTTATAGATCTACATTCGGAAAAACGTCACTTATCTCAACTCAACAATCGTGGCCGAAACATTGTTTTGCATCACCTTAAGACAATATATCTTTAATTTATGAAAAAGGTTTTTGATTAATCGCATGGCGGCGAGAAAAGAGTTTGATTGGTTGGATGTATTTTGAGTGATGGCGAGAACTTGGATGAGCGAGATATCCATCTCGAATCCTAGTCTCAGGAGTGCACGGTATACACCACGTTCCATTTCCATCTTATTTGCAAAAGTATTTAATAAGAATTAGGTGTTTTGAATTTGATTGAGAAAGGGTTCGAAGAAACCGCATTGACAATTTTAGACGATGGCGAGAGTTAAGATAGGCGAGGCATCCGCCTCGAATCTTAATCTCAGGAGTGCACGGTATACACCATGTTCCATTTCCATCTTTATTGAAAAAGTATTAAGGTAGGAATCAAGTGTTTTGAAGGTTGAAAGACGAGTACTTGTGACTTGCAAGCTCTTACAGCTTGGGTCTAACACTCGGGACTACGTCTGGACATTCCACCCAGGCAACCTGTTTCTTTCCAATATTGCTAAGAAAAATAGTTCGAATATTTACGAGTGTTTTGGAGGGAAGACGAATATTTATGGCTTGCAAGCTCTTACAGCTTGAGCCTAATATTCGGGATTACGACTGGATATTCCATCCAGGTAATCTTTTTCTTCCAACTTTATTAAGAAAATGGTTTAGATATTCATAAATATTTTGGAGAGAAGACGAATATTTATGGCTTACAAGCTCTTACAGCTTGAGCCTAATATTCGGGATTATAACTGGATATTCCATCCAGGATAATCTTTTTCTTCACATTTTATTTAGAAAAAGATTTGAATATTGGAGTGTGGAAGAGAAGACGATTATTTACGGCTTGCAAGCTCTTACAGCTTGAGCCTAATATTCGGGATTATAACCGAATATTCCATCCGAAATAATATTTTTCTTCACGTTTTATTTAGAAAAAAGATTTGAATATTGTATTTGATTTTAAGAAATATCTCTCAATATGTGATCGAGGATGGATTCACATAAATGATTTGTAAGTTATGTTTGATTGGGAAGTGATAGTGGAAGAAAACGATCAATGTTTAATTAACAAAATTAATTAATTAAAATTTGGTTAAATCACTTATTTAAATTAATTAAAATTAATTATCAAAATTATTGAATTGAATCAAATAACTAAGTTAATTAAAATTAATTAATCCCAAAGTAACTTAACTAGTCAAGATTTAATTAATTAACCACAAAATAATAAATAAATAAGATAATGAAATAAAATATTATGAAGAAAAAAGTTTACTGTTATGCTTGGAGTTTATCGCATCAGTAATTAACCCTCTCAATGCCTTTTCCTCCATATTTGTTCAAGAGACACTTTAGAGTTTCCATATCAAGAACCAAACCGACCATCGGGAGAACGGTTGAAATGTTTTCCAGTTAGATCTTCTCCCTTGAGCAAAGATGCCCCCTGCCACATTATATTTGCTGCACTACGGAGAACATCAGGAGCCTTTCAAGCAAGATATTATAGTTATTCATTCTTAACCGATGCAATATGCCAGCAAAGTCCCTATCACTAGATATCAGAAAGCAAGAAGTTTGTTTTTAATCTGCTCATGCCTATGGATCCTTCATACATCAACTGTCAATTACACATACCATTTTGACATGTACTAGATATAGATAGGGAACAAAATAAAAGACTTATAATGCTTACAACACCAACTTCCACCAAACTAGCAGAGATTTAAAGACTAAAAAACTGGGGCATATATTTTAGCCAATCACATGAAATATGCAGTCTCTCAAACTGCAAGGATAATACCCCAAGTCCCGCATTACATAAAAAATATAATAACAACATTAATGAAATATGCAGGAAACTCGGATCATCCCATGATGACAAAGAGCATAACAGCAGCTCGAGACATGAAACCTTTAAGACACCAAATTTTATATCTTGTCAAGCTTCTCAGCTTTGGCAACCGGGTTTGCTTTGGCTATCACATCCCGTCCAGCAGTGTGGTAGTCAAATGGACAGTCGTGCTTGTCTGAGTAGCGATGTAAAGTTACCACATAGACAAATAAATCGTGTCAAGCCAAACCGCTTATTGCAGTTGGAGCACCGTTTAAGACCATCCTTGGGTTTCTTCTCCAAACTCTCCTCTGAGCCAGAAGCAACTAACGGTTGTGCAGAGATGGTTTTGGGTTGTCTTTTTCGAGAGCGAAATCGCCGGAACGATTCGACCAAGTTTGAATACTTCCAACCCCTTAGCAAAAGTGAGGTTAAAAGGAATAATGCCATGGAGGTTATTGTTAGCTAGATTCAAGTACTTGATACTCTGCATTTTAGAAATGAATTTCGGGATAGACCCGTTGAGTTGGTTTGAACTCAGATCCAGATGAATCAAATTAGGAAGAGCAGAAAATGAATCTGGAATAGCCCCAGAAAATGAATTCGAAGCCAAAGAGAGATTTTTAAGAGAAATCAAGTTACCAATGGAAGAGGGTATTTCGCCGGCAAGTTTATCAGAGGAAACATTCAAACTTTGAAGACTACCAAGCATGGTAATTGAAGACGGTATATGAGGTCGTCTGTAAGCGGTAAGCAATGAGCTTCGGTTCCACTCACATGAGGAAAATCGTTAAGTTAGATGGATAGTTTCAAACTCGGTTGTTTCGGCGCAACTTTTGGATGGAAAGAGTAGTGGTGAAGACGAATGATTTTGACGGTAGATGGTGGGCGAGGAAGATGAAGGCGATTCAATGGGTTATGGATCTGGTGGTGGTTCTAGTGATGGTGGATTTGATGGTGGAGTAGGGTTGTCATCGTTTGTGGTTAGGGAGAGGATGAGGGTTTCGTGAGGTTTATGGATGGAGATGAAGGGTGAAGGATGTCATGGTGGTGGTATCGCGTTTGGTTGATGATGGAGGTTTGTGTGGTGGATTGTTGGGTTCCTTTTGAGGGAGAATCGTGACGGATGGTGGTGGTGAAGGCGGATGAAGGTGAGTGTGTGGAAGATGATGAAGTGAGGAAGATAAAGGTGGCGGCGGATTAGGGTTTGACCGAGGAAATGAGTGATGGAGAGAGAGTGAAGTCTGGCTGTGAGAGAGAGAGAGAGAGAGAGATCCTAGAATATCGTGTGGGTAAGGTGGCCTCTCTGGAAGAAGAAGAGATTTTTGTTTTTTATCTTTTTTTTTTTAGAAGTGAGAGAGAGGAGAGAGACTCAAGAGAGACATTGAGAGTGGCCTTTTTTCTCCTAGGCATCTGTTGGGTTTTTTATCATGTGTGCTTCTTTAGCTTTTGTTTTTTTGGTGATGTGTCAAAGGGTCATTGGTTGAGAAGGATAATTGAGGATAGGGATCCATGTGTTTTCCAATTGGGATCACTGATTAATTTGAATTAAAGGCTACGATTGGACCAAAGAAACACAACATTGTTAACCAAATTAAAAACGCCTAGAATATCCCTTCTAGAAGCTTTAATCAATTTAAATCACTTAAATTAAATAAATTTTACATTTTTATATAAACATGATAAAATTAAAATGAGAGCATGATTATACCTATTTAATTTTTTCTGAATTTCCTCATACAATAATGAAAATAAACGGATTTAAAAAAATCAGGTGCGAAATCGCTCAAAAAATTAAATTAAATGCACCAAAATGATCATTGCGAAATAAACTTATTGAAAAAATACAGCGTTTCTTTTAATTTTGAAATAAATTTTGACCGATTAAACAGGCTTGAGCTGATCAGAAAGTGGCCGAGAAATTAGCTGAAAAATAAATCGAGCATACCAGATTAAACTACACAAAACGTAGATTAATAAAATTGATGTCTAGAAGCTTGATTTTTAAAACATTTCGTCTACTGATTTGATGCACATCTAGCGATTAACTCGACCGGTTCGCCTGTAATTCCAAAAAATTATTTCGACTGATATTCTAGGCATTATGCGGTATGGAATGCATGGTATGCTATGTAGACATGCAATAACTATGATGAATGCATTGAATCAGTGATTCGGGGTCAAAATTGGGGTGTGACAGTACTGAAACCTGAGGATTGTCCTCAAACATGATAAAGGGAAAGGCAAGGAAGTTGCCAAACCCAAACCCACTATTGCTACTTTGAAGCCTAGTGGAAGCATAGAAAAAGAAGGCACTTGCTTCCATGACGGTAAGACCGCACACTGGAAGAGGAACTGCCCAAAGTACCTGGAAGATAGGAAGAATGGAGTAGAGACTCCAACTTCAGGTATTTTTGTTATTGAAATTAATTTATCTACTTCTGCATCATGGGTATTAGATACTGGATGCGGTTCTCACATTTGTACAAATGTGCATGGACTAAAAAGGAGTAGAGATTTGGCAAAAGGTGAAGTCGACCTACGAGTTGGCAATGGAGCAAAGGTTGCTGCCTTAGCCGTAGGAACTTATGAATTGACTTTACCTAGTGGTTTAATAATTCAGTTAGAGAACTGTTATTATGTACCAGCAATTAGCAAGAATATTATTTTCGTTTCTTGTTTGGACAAGTTTGGTTTTTCATTTATAATAAAGAGCAACTGTTGCTCAATTTATTTGAATGATATATTCTATGCTACTGCACAAATGAACAATGGACTATATGTCCTTGATCTTGAAATGCCTATTTATAACATTAATACTAAAAGGATTAAACCTAATGAGTTAAATCCAACTTACCTTTGACATTGTCGATTAGGCCACATAAATGAGAAACGCATTTCCAAACTCCATAAAGATGGACTCTTGGACTCTTTTGATTATGAATCATATGAGACATGCAGATCTTGTTTAATTGGAAAGATGACAAAGTCTCCATTCACAGGAAAAGGTGAAAGAGCTAATGATCTTTTGGCCCTCATACATACTGATGTATGTGGACCTCTGAACATACCAGCCAAAGGAGGTTTTCAATACTTCATCACATTTACTGATGATATCAGTAGATATGGTTATGTGTATTTAATGAAACACAAATCAGAGTCCTTTGAAAAGTTCAAGGAATTCAAGAATGAAGTACAAAACCAACTAGGTAAGAATATTAAAACTCTTCGATCAGATCAAGGTGGTGAGTATTTAAGCCTAGAGTTTGATGACCATCTGAAAGAGTGTGGGATCCTATCCCAACTTACTCCTCCTGGAACACCCCAATGGAATGGTGTATCTGAGAGAAGAAATCGAACCCTGTTAGACATGGTCCGATCCATGATGAGTCACGCCGATCTTCCAAACTCCTTTTGGGGACATGCGCTGTTGACAGCAGCTTACACACTTAACCGTGTTCCATCCAAAAAGGTTGAGAAGACACCATATGAGATATGGAGTGGTGAGAAACCACATATGTCTTACATGAAGATTTGGGGTTGCGAAGTTTATGTGAAACGACAAATTTCAACTAAGCTTGAGCCCAAATCTGACAGATTCTTATTTGTGGGGTATCCTAAAGAAACAAGAGGGTATACTTCTACAATCCTTCTGAGGGAAAAGTGTTTGTCGCTCGAACTGGAGTTTTCCTAGAAAAGGATTTTATTTCCAAAGGAACCAGTGGGAGGAAAGTAGAGCTTGAAGAAATTCAAGAATCACAAAGCATCGATACACCTATGGAGGAATTAGAGCAGGAAACACAAGTGGTTATGGAAGAGCAACCTGCTCAAGTAGAACAAGACCAGCGTAGGTTGTAACACGGTGGGAGAACTGACTTTAGTTAAATGTTGCGGATAGCAAGAGTCGCCACCGACTTTTATTTTATCCAAAAGGAAAGGACATAAAAGAACAGGAAAGACCTTAAAAAGATTTTGAGTTCGGGGGGTAGGTTATACAAAGGGAAGGTATTAGCACCCTTTATATCCATGGTTATCCATGAGCTCTTAGTTACTTAGCTCACTTTGTTTGTTTGCAAGAGTGTAGTGTGTGATTAGAAAAAATTTCTTTAAGTACTTTGTAATGACCCTCGTATGGGTGTATACAAAGCCTAGTTTTAGAAATTGTGAGGTGTCATACGGTGAACTGGACTTTTTTGTGGTTTTAATCGCAATGTCGCGGTTAGCAAGAGTCGCCACCGACTTTTCTTTTATCCAATAAGGAAAGGTGGAAAAGAACAGGAAAGACCTTAATTTAGATTTTGGGTTCGGGAGGTACATTATACAAAGGGAAGGTGTTAGCACCCTTTGTATCCATGGTTATCCATGGGCTCTTAATTGCTCGATCACTTATATTATTTTTGTCTAAAAAAAGTGTTTGTGAATTGTTTGGAAAATTGTTTTGAAAAGAGAATTTAACTTTGTAATGATTCTTGTATGAATGTATACAAAGTGGTTATCCCGTTTTAGTTTTGAAAATTGTTTAGAAAAATATAACTCGGTAATGATTCTAGTATGAATGTATACCAAGTGGTGATTTTCTAAAGGCATTTTGAAAGGTGTGAGGTGCAAAAAAAATGTTTTAAGTTGTGAGCCAGCAATTAAGAGTTATACCGACCCAAGGTCTTTACGGGCATTTCCTATCCTTATGAGGGTAAAACTGTCCTTATTATTGAGAAATAAGTAGTTTTATCCTTTGGATGTAAAAGGGTCATCGTAGGGTCATCGATTGGTCATTGAAGGCAACAGTTATGAGGATACCTTAGCATTCGAAGGGACTATCATCATTTAACCGTAGGCAACATCGGAGGGTCATCGAGGGACAAAGTTGTATATTCGAAGGCAACATCCGAGGGACTATAATTTATTTTATGATGATTTAACCGAAGGGTCTTTGCTAAGGGTATCCCCACGTTCGCGGGACATGACCGTAATATCGTAATCGTAAGGCAACAAAGAGAGGTCCAAGATCACTTATTCAAAGGCAAAGTTTTACAATTAATTATATAATTAGGATGAAACTCCACATTAAAATTATTAAAAATAATATATTAAAAAATTAATACATTAGAAATTAATACATTAAAAAATTAATTTAGGGTGAAACTCCACAAGGGTATCCCACAAATAAAGTGGAATACCTAGCCAATAACCTTTTCCTGGGATATGTGAACCTTTACGAAACTCAAAAAAAAGAAACATGTCAGAACACCAAATCAGGGTGCAATCGAAGATTACACCGGAGAAATATCACAATCAATAAATAGGATAGGATAAATAATGCATGGCTATGATAAAAACATAAAAAAAAAGACTAGAAGAATCAGGTACTGTCTCGTTCGCCTCTGCCTCGCCTAGCGAAGGCCACGGATTTTGAATTTGAAAAGAGCCCCATGTTAGGAACTTTGAATTTTATGGCATTTTATCACAGGAATAACATGGTCAAACATTCAGGGTATTCAGGCATATTTAAATTCCCATACGAAAGCAAATTATATATCAACATTTAATCATGATGCATTATATATGTAGATATGGCCAATTGGAAGTATAAACAATAGAGATACGCAAACCTGTTTGCCAATTCAAGGTTGAAGGGATTGACCACTTGTAGTATCGGAATAAGTTAGGCAGCGGGAATTGGACGGTGATGGCTTCGGTGCAGATGGGCTGCCTTCAGGGTTTCTTTACTCTGAATTCTCCGGGTAGGCAGGGTTCCTATGCCAAAGTTTCTATCCGTCCTTCTCTGTTCTCTCTCTTTCTTTTTCCTCAAGGTTTTGTTCCAAGGAAACCTCAGAGTGTTTTGCTTCTCTTCCTTCTTTCTCCAGTAAATCTCCCAGTGTAAACTCCAAGTGTTTTTTCCTCTACTGAAACTTCAGTATTTATAGACTAATTTCGTGGGTAATGGGCTTGGAATGAGGGAGACCCAAGTCCAAAATAATTTGTTATATTTTATTTATTTATTTATTTTAATTATTTAATTAATTAATTAATTAATTAATTAATTAATTAATTAATTAATTTTTTTTTTTTTTTTTTTTTTTTTTTTTTTTTTTTTTTTAGAAAAAATGATGGGTAATTTTTGGGGTATGACAGCTGCCCCTGTTCAATATTCTTGAACCGAGAGAGTTAGGATGGCGTGTATGCCATTCGTGGTCTGGAGGTGGAAGATTATTGAACACTAGAATGCCCCAAAAATTTGCACTTGAGAATCGACAGTTGGTCTTGATGGAGATGGGCTTAAAGATGTCATCCGGGAGGTTTGATGACGAAAGCTTCAGATCGCGCCGTATATTAGGCCAATTTGAAGACATGGGTGCCACACTGGGTCGTACGTTAGACCGTATAATGAGTCATCCATTAGGCTGCCGACTTCGCTGGGGAGTCGGAGTGTGTCATATGCTGTTGGGGATAAAGGATCAGAATGGACCATACGCTAGATCGTATCTGAGTTGCAGAATGAGCCGTACGTTAGGCTGAATCTGATGACGAAAGGGGTAGTCGTACGTTAGACTACACTTCAGAAATGTACCGTATGTTAGGTAGCATCTGAGGGGATGGACATCCGAACGGGTCGTACGTTAGACCGTCGCAGAATGAGTCGTCTGTTAGGCCGCATCTGATGATGAAAGCGGTAGTCGTACGCCAGACTACACTTCAGAAATGTACCGTACGTTAGGTAGCATCTGAGGGTTGTAAGATCCAAACGGGTCGTACGTTAGACCGCGTTGGGGTTGTTGAAGTTCAGAATGGATCGTACGTTAGATCGTATCCGAGTTGTAGAATGAGCCGTCCGTTAGGCTGCATCTGAAAAAGAAAGTAGTCGTACGCTAGACTACACCCCTGAATGTACCGTACGCTAGGCAACATCTGAGGATTTGAAGGTCCAAATGGGTCGTACGTTAGACCGCATTGGAGTTGCTGAAGAAGTCATATGTTGGGCTGAATCAGAATGAACCGTACGTTAGGTTGTATCTGATAACCTGTATATGTTGTACTTGCAATAAATGTCTGGGATGGGCTTAGAGATGCCATCGTTAGGAGGATATCGAAGTGTTGTCAGAATGAATGTTCCCATGAACTGTATTTGAAATATGTATCTGAATCTTGAATGTGATTGATAAAGGTGTTTGTCTGAATGAACCTTCTACTTTGACTATATCAGGAGGATAATTAACCTGCAAAGAAAAAGTTAGCTTCATGCTATGTCATGATGCATGAGATGTTTCGTGTTATGCTAAAATAAATGTGAATGTTGTATGCATGCGTATGCTGTGAAAGGATGTAATGAATGAGTTATGCGTATGAGAAGTTCTGCTTGGGGACTCTACTGGGGAAAATAAATCCCCATCTACTGATTTGAGACATTTGTGTCGATGACCCTTTCTCGGCTGGGGATGCTTGATTTCTGTCTGATGGTGGAAATATTCAACAGAGCCTGGCTGGGGATGGATGAGATGATCAATCTGTCTGGTGACGCCGACCTCTGTTGGGGAGTAACTGGCTGTGCCGGGGAATACTGCCAATTTCTTCTGGGAAAAATAGGCTTGCTGGGGAAGAGAATTGGTAGCGGATTCATTGGAAGCATGGTTAGACCTTATCCTCGATCCTGAAGTCTTGTAGTAATTGCTATTGCTATTCTATGCATGTATTTTGGTAAACATTGGTCATATTCAAATGCATATATTAATTCAAATTAAATCAATGGACGTTTACGCAAACAAAACAGAAAAAGAAAAAACAAAAGCATCTTTTGAAAGAAGGTTGTATTGATTTTGAAAGAAGGCCTATAAACAGGCAATTTGTGTACAAGGAGACAGAAATCCTAGTAAGAGGAAATTGTCGAAAACAAAGAGAAAGCTATGTGGAAGAAGTCCTATTGATTTTAAGCCTACTACTGTCATTATGTCTTCGAGCATCTCATCCCTTGCTGTCGGATAGAAGTGATTGGCTTGGTCAGTCCCTCGAACTTGGATGAAAGTTGACTGAGAACGGGACATAGTCATACGCTTTAATCCCTAATTTTTGCCTGGACCGCCTTTTCAGGTTTTCAGTCCACCAGGATACCCTTTTTTGCCCAAGCCGCCTTTTCAGGTTTTCGACTTGCCGGGTGTACATTTTTTTTTTATATATCCCTAATTTTTGCCCGAACCCTTTTGGTTCGCCGGGATGCCCTTACTTTTGCCTAGATACGTCGATCTAGCGGGTCTCTTTTATGCGTAGTATTTTTTAACTATGTCCGCGTTCACGGGATGTGGGAAGTCTTCACCATCCATTGTAGCGAGTATCATGGCTCCACCTGAGAATACCTTCTTAACTACAAATGGCCCTTCGTATGTGGGAGTCCATTTGCCTCTGGGGTCAGTTTGTGGTAGGATGATGCGTTTGATTACCAAGTCGCCAATTTGGTACACCTGTCTCTTGACCCTTTTGTTGAATGCCCTGGTCATGCGCTTCTGATATATCTGCCCGTGACATACAGCCGCAAGTCTCTTCTCATCCATCAAATTTATCTGATCGAGTCGAGTCTGAATCCATTCGTCTTCGTCTAAGCCCGCCTCTTTCATGATCCTTAGAGAGGGAATCTGAACTTCCACTGGTAAAACGGCTTCCATTCCGTAGACTAAAGAGAAAGGAGTTGCCCCTGTCGAAGTTCGCACGGAAGTACGATAACCATGAAGAGCAAATGGTAACATCTCATGCCAGTCTTTGTATGTTACTGTCATTTCTTGCATGACCTTCTTGATATTGTTAGCAGTCCCTACGGCGCCGTTCATCTTTGGCCGGTACGGAGAAGAGTTATGGTGTTTTATTTTGAACTGCGTGCAGAGTTCAGTAATCATCTTGTTGTTCAAATTAGTACCATTGTCAGTGATAACTCTTTCAGGAGACAGCAGGTTTCTCAAATAGGTATTTGATAGAATCCATCTTAGAAGTCAATAAGGTGGTATGATTCAACATATACTGTCTTAGTCGGCGAGCAGCCCAGGCCAAAGCACAGCAAGCTTTCTCGGGCTGTGAGTATCTTGTTTCACAGTCGGTACCTTTTGCTAGGGCAGTATATGGCATGCTCTTTTCGACCAGACTCGCCATGTTGCCCCAACACACCTCATTGAATTTTCTAACACGGTCAAATACGTAATTAAAGGTCTTCCTTCAACTGGTGGCATCGGAACTGGAGGTTCTTGGCGATATTTCCTGATTTTGTCATAAGCTTCTTGGCATTCATCATTCCATACCATCTCTTGATTTTGTCTCAGTAATTTGAAGATGGGTTTGCAGGTAGCAGTCAAGTGTGGAATGAATCGGGCAATGTAATTCGAGTGCCCCAAGAAACCTCTGACTTCTTTCTTGTTTATTTCAGTACCCAGATTTACAATTTCAATTGATTCCTCATGCGGCTGTATAGTCTTTTCTTCTTGCAGTAGTCGGGCAAGTTCTCCAGGGACTTCACAATCTTCCTCGCTTCCATCCTCGGCTTGGTAGATCGGATTTTCAAAGTCATAATGAACAGTAGCAGAGTCATTACCAACAGGATCCAGAGTGGATATGGATCGGCAAATTGTTACGTGAGTGTGTGCAAGAAACATAGCTTGTTTGAAAAATGACAGGAAAGATAAAGAGCGCAATATTTGAATGCAAAAAGTCCATTGATCTATTGAATATGAATATGCTTATGAAAATGACAAACCCCTAACAAATTAGCCATTGTGCCTCGGGCATAGACACAATGCTTTAAGAAGTTTGATTGTAAAAGAAAATTAAAATTTGCAATTCTAGAATAAACAATAACAATTACTCCTGACTAAAGGAAATCAGGATAATGTCTTCAGTCTTCCAATTGTTGAGTCCGTCACCAATTGTTGGGAAAATCCAGCTATCCAAGTCGCAATCACTATCAGCATCTTCCATAGCATTAATCTGATTTTTGACTATCTTTCCAGAGTTAAACCCCAGGCCAGCTTTATCAGACTTGTACGGTACATTGATCAGTTGACCCCAACCAGCACGATCACCATTTTCAATCGCGGCTTGAGCATTTTCAGAGAGATCATGACAGGGGGAGCACGAACAACCTTGGGCACAAGGGGAGTTGGCTTAAGGACAGGACTGGGTGGAGGAACCACTTCAAATGACTGAGAAGGAGTCTCAAAGAATTCACCATCCATCTCGACGTATTTGAAGGCTTGCACACTACTGACAATATACTCTTCTTCTCCACATACAGTGACAACCATGCCTGCTATTGGATACTTCAGCTTTTGATGAAGCGACGAAGCTACCGCACCTGCCCCATGGATCCAAGGGCGCCCCAACAAGCAGGAGTAGGCGGGACGAATGTCCATCACGTGAAAGGTAGTGTTGAAGACTTGAGGTCCTATCTTGATAGGGAGAACCACTTCACCATAGACAACACTCTTCGCACCATCGTAAGCACGCACCACAACATCACTAGGTTTCAGTTCAATGCCTTTGTAGTCAAATTTATCGAGTACAGCTTTCAGGAGCACATTCAAGGAAGAGCCGTTGTCGATCAACACGTGAGCCAGGGTGATCCCCTCACACTCGATGGAGATATGCAGAGCTTTATTGTGATTCTTTCCTGCTGGCGTCAGGTCAGCATCGGAAAAGCCTAGGCCATTGTCAACAGTCAAATTAGCAACATAATGTTCGAATTGATCGACGGATGTTTCTTGAGGCACATGAGCGGTCTTCAAGAATTTCATCAATGCATTGGCATGGGATTCAGAGGATAATAACAAGGACAACATTGAGATTTTAGACGGAGTATGCCCCAATTGTTCCACTACATCAAAATCGCTCTTACGGATGATTTTCAGCATCTCTTCCATTTCCTGTTTGGCAACATCTTCAGAAGTAACTTCGACCGATGTCTCTGACTGAGGAGGATTGACTGGTCTTTTTCCTCGAATTTCGGGAGCGGGAGGTGAGATTTCTGGGGAGTAGATCCTTCCACTTCGAGTAGCTTTACTAGTCCCCACAATATCATTAGGATTAGCAGAACTACCAACCTGCTTTATGCCATGGATGTAAACGTCGCCTCCATAGTTCCACGGAATAGCTTTGCTGGAGGAATATGGCACGGGGCCAGGTGCGGTAATAATCAGGGGAGCCACTTTGGGCTCAGCGGTAATCTTCACAGGCACTCTAGTAGCGGTAATCTTCACTAGAGCTTTGGACCTAGTAATCACAGATACCTCTTCAATAGAGTTGTCCACCTTAGGAACCCTTTCAAATAGAATTGTACGATCATCCATCAGCCGTTGAATGCCGTTCTTCAACTTCAAACAATCATTGGGTCGGAGTACACAGAGATCGCAATCTTCAGCACAACCTGGAAATAAACCAGCTTGTAATAAATTCTTCTTAACGATCAGGAGAGGAGATGCTAAATCAGCAACGTCAGTAACGTGAGAATTGTCGTCCACAACATTAACATTCTGGTCATGATTAGGCATAGGTGCTGTGATGACATTGGGGGTCGCCGGAGGATCAAATTCAATTTCTCCAGCGTCGATCATATCCTGAATCTTGTTCTTCAACAACCAGCAATCATTCGTATCATGCCCGGGGCTATCGGAGTGATAGGCACGCCTGGCGTTGGGATTATAACGAGGAGAAGTAGTGTTGGGATTTGCAGGAGGGCCTCTAAGGGTAATCAAATTGGCCTTTAACATACTCTGCAGTGCTTGGGTTAAAGTCATATTGATCTTGGTAAACTGTCTTCTCGACCTGTCTTGTCTGTGTTGGAAGTTCTGAGATGGCGGTGCGGCAATTGTAACTGCCCCAACAGTATGGTCACGATTCTTCTTGTTATGCTTCCTCTCACTGTACACAGCATTTGATTCATTCTTTCCCTGATAGGACTTTTTGGTGCTTGCAGAAGTAGCTGCCTGTATCTTTCCACTTCGAATGTCGCTTTCAACCCGTTCACCTGTCAAGATAAGTTCAGTGAAACCTGACGAGGAACTTCCCAGTAGATGGCTGTAGAATGGGCCAGTCAGTGTACCCATGAACATGTCCACTAACTCTCGATCAGTCATAGGGGGTTTGACTCTGCCAGCCAAATCTCTCCACTTTTGAGCATATTCTTTGAAACTTTCTTTAGAGCCCATAGTCATATTTTGTAGCTGTAGCCGAGTAGGCGCTAACTCAGAATTATACTGGTAGTGCTTGTAGAAAGCTGTTGCTAAATCAGTCCATGTGCGGATGTTAGAGCTCTCAAGCTGATAATACCACTCTAACTGTGTGCCAGACAGACTCTCTTGGAAGAAATGGATCCACAGTTTCTTATCAGTAGTGTGCGGCTGAATCTTTCTCACATAAGCCCTTAGATGCATCTGAGGACAAGAGGCACCATCATACTTAGTGAAAATGGGAATCTTGAATTTGCGGGGAATGACCACATCAGAGACCAGACCCAAGTTTTCGAAATCCAGACCGGGCACTTTCTGCCCCTCCATAGCTAGCATACGTTCTTCCAGCAACTTGTACTTATCATCCTTCGGAGAGTACTGTTCATGTTCATAATCTTCATCGTCGTCCTCAGAATTGACGAGATTAGGATTCTCATCTTCCGAATCATTCTCGGTCTCTTCTTCTGAATCCTTCGGAATTCTAATCTTGACTCCTGTAACCTGTCCCTTAAGCCTTCTCCCCGGGTTGATGTAACCCACAGGTTTCTGGTCCTTCTTCTTCTCCATCAAAAGAGCTTTCAGTTCTTCCTGCCCCTTAGATAAGCTCAGCATCATTTCCTGGAATTGAGCATTCTGGGCCTGGAGATCTTTGACAGTTTGTTCGAGAGCCATTGTTCAATCTGTTTGAATCTGCTGGAATCTGTTTGATAGGAAAATCGTGAGAACACTGATCCTTTAGAATACCTGTTATGCGATGCAATGCAATGTATGAAATGTTTTCAAGGACTTTCGGGATTTAACTTTGCATAAACTAACAAAAAGAGCTTTTTTTTTCTCTTTTGTTTTTGCTTTTGTTTTTGTTTTTTTTAGCAGAGTTAAATCCCTAAATCCTTGAAATGGTTAGTACAATGCCATGATGTTATGATGTTATGATGTTATGTTGTTAGATAAATAACAAGCACAAGCAAGTCACACAACAATCATTCCTAGGTTTTAAGGCTTGCGTGAGTTCCATAGGTAAATACCCTCCCCACTGAAGTTTGGTTGGTTCAACCTGTCTTAGAATAGTAACCGGGTTCTAGAAGGATCTCAAATCATTGACCTTTCCTTAAGTCCACTTCAGTGTAACACCAAGTGGTTGACCGAAGCTTCCCTAAAGTCCAATCTCAAAGAGTGTAGTATCGAGTCTCAACCAACTCCAGTCGGAACCGAAGCCAGTTATCTCACTACTTTCTAATGGCCAGGATGAGTCAATTAGGGTTCTAAAGGTCTGGTTAATGCTTTTATGACACCACGCGAATGCCAAATATTTCCTCAACTAACATGAGGAACATCAGGACATCCAAAGTGCCACATTAACCGTAGCCATCATTTTGACCATTCCAGTATACGCCGGACAGTCGCGATGATCTCTTGCTACTTACCTAAGGTACACTAGATCCGGGTGTAGGATCTTTCACTCAAGCATAACATACCCAAGCAATCCCTTAAAAATAAATCAGACAAATTGAATAAGTGATCTTGTTTTTAAGGTAACCTCTCTTTTTAAATATTTAGGGTCCCCAGCAGAGTCGCCAGTTCTGTCATACGGTGAACTGGACTTTTTTGTGGTTTTAATCGCAATGTCGCGGTTAGCAAGAGTCGCCACCGACTTTTCTTTTATCCAATAAGGAAAGGTGGAAAAGAACAGGAAAGACCTTAATTTAGATTTTGGGTTCGGGAGGTACATTATACAAAGGGAAGGTGTTAGCACCCTTTGTATCCATGGTTATCCATGGGCTCTTAATTGCTCGATCACTTATATTATTTTTGTCTAAAAAAAGTGTTTGTGAATTGTTTGGAAAATTGTTTTGAAAAGAGAATTTAACTTTGTAATGATTCTTGTATGAATGTATACAAAGTGGTTATCCCGTTTTAGTTTTGAAAATTGTTTAGAAAAATATAACTCGGTAATGATTCTAGTATGAATGTATACCAAGTGGTGATTTTCTAAAGGCATTTTGAAAGGTGTGAGGTGCAAAAAAAATGTTTTAAGTTGTGAGCCAGCAATTAAGAGTTATACCGACCCAAGGTCTTTACGGGCATTTCCTATCCTTATGAGGGTAAAACTGTCCTTATTATTGAGAAATAAGTAGTTTTATCCTTTGGATGTAAAAGGGTCATCGTAGGGTCATCGATTGGTCATTGAAGGCAACAGTTATGAGGATACCTTAGCATTCGAAGGGACTATCATCATTTAACCGTAGGCAACATCGGAGGGTCATCGAGGGACAAAGTTGTATATTCGAAGGCAACATCCGAGGGACTATAATTTATTTTATGATGATTTAACCGAAGGGTCTTTGCTAAGGGTATCCCCACGTTCGCGGGACATGACCGTAATATCGTAATCGTAAGGCAACAAAGAGAGGTCCAAGATCACTTATTCAAAGGCAAAGTTTTACAATTAATTATATAATTAGGATGAAACTCCACATTAAAATTATTAAAAATAATATATTAAAAAATTAATACATTAGAAATTAATACATTAAAAAATTAATTTAGGGTGAAACTCCACAAGGGTATCCCACAAATAAAGTGGAATACCTAGCCAATAACCTTTTCCTGGGATATGTGAACCTTTACGAAACTCAAAAAAAAGAAACATGTCAGAACACCAAATCAGGGTGCAATCGAAGATTACACCGGAGAAATATCACAATCAATAAATAGGATAGGATAATAATGCATGGCTATGATAAAAACATAAAAAAAAAGACTAGAAGAATCAGGTACTGTCTCGTTCGCCTCTGCCTCGCCTAGCGAAGGCCACGGATTTTGAATTTGAAAACAGCCCCATGTTAGGAACTTTGAATTTTATGGCATTTTATCACAGGAATAACATGGTCAAACATTCAGGGTATTCAGGCATATTTAAATTCCCATACGAAAGCAAATTATATATCAACATTTAATCATGATGCATTATATATGTAGATATGGCCAATTGGAAGTATAAACAATAGAGATACGCAAACCTGTTTGCCAATTCAAGGTTGAAGGGATTGACCACTTGTAGTATCGGAATAAGTTAGGCAGCGGGAATTGGACGGTGATGGCTTCGGTGCAGATGGGCTGCCTTCAGGGTTTCTTTACTCTGAATTCTCCGGGTAGGCAGGGTTCCTATGCCAAAGTTTCTATCCGTCCTTCTCTGTTCTCTCTCTTTCTTTTTCCTCAAGGTTTTGTTCCAAGGAAACCTCAGAGTGTTTTGCTTCTCTTCCTTCTTTCTCCAGTAAATCTCCCAGTGTAAACTCCAAGTGTTTTTTCCTCTACTGAAACTTCAGTATTTATAGACTAATTTCGTGGGTAATGGGCTTGGAATGAGGGAGACCCAAGTCCAAAATAATTTGTTATATTTTATTTATTTATTTATTTTAATTATTTAATTAATTAATTAATTAATTAATTAATTAATTAATTTTTTTTTTTTTTTTTTTTTTTTTTTTTTAGAAAAAATGATGGGTAATTTTTGGGGTATGACATGAGGTGTAAAAGTAATTTTGAAAAGTGTGAGCAAGTAACTATGAGATACCTACCCTAGATTAAGTCTTTCGTGTTCTCGTATATTCTTTCAATGGTAAGACTGTCCCTATTATTAAGGAATAGGTAGTCATTACCTTGGATGTGTTTAAGGGACGGGCGTAGGGTCATCGTATGGTCAATGAAGGCAACATAAGGGGTGTCTTTAGCAACTCGTAGGGACTATCATCATATTTACCGAAGGGACAAGATCATTATATCGTAGGCAACCTCGTAGGGACTTGATCTTTTAAGTTTATAGGGACTTGATGATTTTTCTGTTTGAAGGGACTTTGCTTAAGACACCCCTATTTTCGAGGGACTTGACCATTTAAAGAAGGCAACCAAGAGGAATACCCTAGGAAGTACAGATGGCGATCAAAGATCGACCTACGTGTGTGAGTGTTATTTTTCAGATATTTGTCTTGAATTTAATTTTCTAAGTTCAATTATTTACAGTTAGTTTTTTGCACTCCCTAAATTACTAACCACGCAATAAATATTTACAAAAATAAAAGCAAGAAAAATAAATTCCTAAACTATTACATGGCTATGGGACAGATACATAATAATCAGGCGAGAAAGAATAAATTTACAACCTATACATTTGTTCCTAATATTATAAATAAAACAAAATTAGAATAAAGAAAATAATGAAGCAAAAATAGAATAGATAAAAGCAAATAAAATAATAAATAAACAATGGTAATAAAGCAATAATAAAATAACAATAATAATAAAGTGATAATAAAAAGGTTAGAATTTTAAAAGAAATTATTTTAGGTTAAACAAGTTAGATTTTTTTAGAAGTTATTAGAAAAATATGAGTTTAAAATAAATTAGTAATAATAAAAGAATTTAAAATATATTAATGTACAAGTTATAAAATAAAAGAGTTATGTGAAAAATATTAAGTTTGTTATTTACAAAATAAATAAAGATTATAGAAAATATCAAATTATTAGATTAATAGGTTTATTATTATTATTCAATTAGAAAAATGGTCAATTAGATTTTATTTACAAAATATATAAGGATTTATTATTATAAGTAAGTAATAAAAAAAAGTTATTAAAATAGTTAGTATTTATTATTTATTTACAAAAAATATAAAGGTTATAGAAAAATATTAAATAATTAATTTAGTTGGTTTTCACGCCCTACATTACTAAACCACGCAGTCAATATAGGATTAATGGCAGGAATTTAAATGGCAGAAAAATGAATGGCAGAAAAATAAAATGGCAGAAAATAAATGGCAGAAAATAAAATCCTAATTATTACAACGCTTTGGTGCAATTACATAATAAAGATGGCGAAAAGTAAAACTGAAAATATTACATGTTAAAACTTAAAATATTACAAGGGCGAAGCAGTTACAGTGTATGAATAACATAAATAAGAGTGAAAATAGGAAATAATAATAAGGTTTGTTAAGGTTTAAGAAAATGTTTATGGTTTAAAGGAAATAACACGGTTAAAGTTTTAGGTTTGAAATTTAGAGTTTGTGGCGAAATTGTCAGGGTTTAGGAAAAATCAGGGTAGTTAGTTATGAAAAAAAATGTGCAGATCTAAATATATGTATATAAAAAAAATATGAATTAAAAAAAAACAACGGCGTTGCTAGCGCAAAATTGCGATCATCGCAACTGGATCGGATCACACAAATGTCACGCCTCATACACGTATATGTGAAAACGGCGTATTGACACGATCCGATCCGAAAACATAATCAAATTATAACATAAAATAGAAATATATATATATATATATATATATATATATATATATATATATATATATATATATATATTTAACACACTAGTTACATATATGAACATGTATTTGAAACACAGTAACAAATATATCAACAAAATAGATAAAGTATATATCATATATAAACTATTACCAAACTGCGTGTACGATAGTATAGATCAGCCACTCTCGGTTTCTCTTTTTTGTTCTGTCTTTTGGCCTCCCTCTATCAGTCATGCTAGTAAATATATATAGGAACAAATTAGGTTAATGATAATGAGCCTAAGTTTATTTTGAAACCCAATATTAAATTAAAAACTGAATAAAGTTAAATAATTAAAATAGTTAAAATTAAAATAAAAACTAATTAACCTATTTATTTATTCTAGACCCAATATAAAAATAAATAGACTCAAAAATATAAAAAAAGTCGGGCACCAAAATGCTCGAAAAAAAAAATGAACACGTCAAAATAATCAGCGCGAAATAAATGACTCGGAAAAATACAGCGTTTGGTCGGATTTTGAAATAAAAATTATGACCGTTTAAACTGCTCAGACTGATCAACATATGACCAAAAATAGTCGTAAAAATATTTTTAGCATGTCAAATTAAACCACGTGAACCGCAGATTAATGTTACCGACATTTGCAAACTTAAACTTGACATTTTTTCGTTGACTAATTCTAGGCACAGTTAAAAAGTTAATTTGACCAGTCTGTTTGTAAATTCCGAGAAATTATTCCGGCTAATATTAAGACAGAAAAAAATGTTATGCTATGAAGATGATGCAAATGAATGTGAAACAAAAAAATTGGTTAGAGTTAAAAATAGAGGGCAAATTTTGGGGTGCAACAGCTGCCCCTGTTCAATTTTCTGAAACCTGAGGAGTTAGATTGGCCTGTGTGCCATTCGTGACTTGGAAGGTTGAAGGGGATTGAACACAAAAGCCCAAAAATTTGCACTCGCCGGTGCGTAAAGTAACACTGATGACTGGTTGTATATGCTTAAGTGGGCTTGAAGATGCCACTTGGAAGAACTGGAGATGGGCTTATAGATGCCATCCAGAATATCAGGAGGTGATAATATCTTGATGTTGATACTGGATATCAGTACTAGGTCTTCGTATAGGCCGTCTCTGAATCGTATCTAAGAACATACTTTTAATTTAAGTGTCAAAACCAAATCTTCGTGGCGATTTCTTTCTGAATTAAGTACCAGCACTAGACCTTCGTATAGATCGTCTCTGAACTGTTTTGAATTGTTGAATAGACCAGTAGAAATAAATCTTCGTGATGATTATCTCTTCTGGAAATATCCTGGATTAGGGAATAGATCTTCGTATAGACCGTTTGCCTACTATCCAAGAACAAAAGAATATCAGGATTAAATCTTCTGAAAATATCCTGGACTAGGGAATAGATCTTCGTATAGACCGTTTGCATACTATCCGAGGACAAAAGAGTATCAGGATTAACTCTCCTGAAAACATCCTGGACTAGGGAATAGATCTTCGTATAAACCGTTTGCCTACTATCCGAGGACAAAAGAGTATCAGGATTAACTCTCCTGAAAACATCCTGGACTAGGGAATAGATCTTCGTATAGACCGTTTGCCTACTATCCAAGGACACCTTGAGTAATGATTAAGTATCAGCACTAGATCTTCGTATAGATCGTTTCTGACCTGTTGTGAATTGTTGATAGTATTTTATCTGTATATAACCATCCTGCAAGGAAAAGGTTAGTTTATGCAATATGTATGCATGCATGGCATGGTGCATCTAAGTAAATGTATTATGCACTTATGGATATGCCATGGTATGATGTAAATGATGTATGTATGAATCATGCGGCCTGAAGCGTCCGGATATCTTTGTATAACAACTGCTGGCTAGGAAAAATAAATCCCGATTCGTTGCTGAAGAATATGAGGAACTCGTTCCCGTCTTGTTTGATAGTATAGTATTTGTCACTTCCCGTATTCGTTCGTCGTACTTCTATTGAAGGAATAAGTTCCTGAGTATCCCGACTGAGGATAAAAGAGATGGACATAAATTCAAGGGGAGACGTAATTCGAAGCATCTATAAAGATAGATTTGCTCTACTGGGGATTTGTAGTGGGGATGAATCGGCGAAGCTTCGTTGAACTACTACCCTCGTTCGTCCTTAGTAAATACTATTACTGCATTTTATGCATTTCTGGTAAACATCAATCGTATTCAAAAGCATACATACATTCAAACACAACCAATGGATGTTTTCGCTTATGTAAATAGAGTAAAAGTAAATCTGGATTCAAAGATGAAATTTTATTTATATCACAAAGTGACCTATACATAGGCAAGTTTGTACAAGGAGACAGAAATCCTAGTAAGAGGAATTCGTCGTAAATTTTTTATAAAACAAAGAAAACAGCTATGTGAAAAATGATCCTATTGAGTTTCAATTCTACTATTGCCATTATCTTCAAATATCTCATCTTCTGCTGTTGAGACAGAAACGATTGGATTGATCTTTATCTGTTTGAACTTGATTTAGGTAGCACCATCAGTTGAAGTTACATGAGTGATCCAAACGAGACATAGTCATACGCTTTAATCCCTAACTTTTGCCTGGATTGCCCTTTCAGGTTTTCAATCCACCGGGATACCCTTTTTTGCCCAAGCCGCCTTTTCAGGTTTTCGACTTACCGGGTGTACATTTTTTTATATATATCCCTAATTTTTTCCCGAACCCTTTTGGTTTGCCGGGATGCCCTTATTTTTGCCTAGGCCAGTCAACCTAGCGGGTCTCTTTTTATGCGTAGTATTTTTTAACTATGTCTGCGTTTACAGGCTGTGGAAAGTCTTCACTATCCATAGTAGTAAGCATCATGGCACCTCCTGAGAATACTCTTTTGACCACAAATGGTCCTTCATATGTAGGAGTCCACTTGCCCCTAGGATCACCCTGTGGTAGTATGATACGCTTGATTACCAAGTCACCAGCCTGATATACCTTTGGCTTAACCTTCTTATTGAAAGCTTTGATCATCCGTTTCTGGTACATCTGACCATGACAAACAGCTGCCAACCTCTTCTCATCAATCAAATTTATCTGGTCGAGTCGAGTCTGAATCCACTCATCTTCATCCAAGCCTGCATCCTTCATGATTCTTAAGGAATGGATCTGAACTTCAATGGGCAGAACTGCTTCCATACCATAGACTAAGGAGAATGGGGTTGCCCCTGTTGAAGTACGTATTGTAATACGATAACCATGAAGAGCAAATGGTAACATCTCGTGCCAATCCTTGTAAGTAACAGTCATCTTCTGTAGAATCTTCTTAATATTCTTATTAGCAGCCTCCACGGCGCCATTCATCTTTGGCCGGTACGGAGAAGAGTTATGGTGTTTTATTTTGAACTGCGTGCAGAGTTCAACAATCATCTTGTTGTTCTTCCGGAGAGAGCAGGTTTCTCAGATGTATATTTGATAAGATCCATCTTAGAAATCAATAAAATGGTATGATTCAACATATACTGTCTTAGTCGGCGAGCAGCCTAAGCCAAAGCATAGCAAGCTTTCTCGAGCTGGGAGTATCTTGTTTCACAGTCGGTACCTTTTGCTAAGGTAGTATATTGCATGCTCTTTTCGACCAGACTCGTCATGTTGCCCCAACACACACCCTATTGAATTTTCTAACACGGTCAAATATATGATTAGAGGTCTTCCTTCAACCGGTGGCATCAGATTTATAGGTTCTTGGAGATACTTCTTGATTTTGTCAAAAGCTTCTTGACATTCATCATTCCATATCATCTCTTGATTTTTCCAGCGAAAACCTCTACATAGTCACGTAACATCCGACTCAATCTTTCTTTGACACTGTTTTCCAAGCCTGCTCCTATTTTGACTTCTTTCTTGTCTACTTCAGTACCCAGATTTACAACCTCAATTGATTCCTCATGCGGCTGTGTAACTTTCTCTTCTTGTTGTAATAACCTAGCAAGCTCTACAGGTACTTCACAATCTTCATCCTTTCCATCTTCAGCTTGATAGATCGGGTTCTTGAAATTATAATTGGCAATAGTAGAACTGTTATCAACAGGATCCAGGGTGGATGAGGATCTGCATTTTAGTGATGTGGGTGTGTGTAAGAACACATAGCTGATGAAAATAAAATAAAAGAAAAACAAAGAGCCCAATATTTACGAAAACGAAACGTCCATTGATTTTTATTGAATGAAGTATGCAAATGAAATGACATCCCGAAACAAGCATACCATTGTGCCCCGGGTAAGGCACAAGGCTTAAAAATAACAACGCAGTAATAGTATTTACTCCTGACTAAAGGAGATAGGAATAACGTCTTCAGTCTTCCAATTGTTGAGCCCATCACCCACAGTAGGAAAAATCCAGTTATCCAGATTGTAGTCTTCATTATAGTCACCCACAACATTGATTTGATCTTTCATGTTCCCTGGATTGGTGATACGAACAGCACGAGCACGACGAACAGCCTTCTGGGACTCTACAGTGAAACCCAAACCAAACTTGTCAGACTTGTAAGGAATGTCGGGAAGCTGACCCCAAATAGTACAACCACCTTCTTCAACCACAGCTCTAGCATCTTCGAGGGAAGCCATTGTAGGAGGTACTCTGGTAACCACAGGAACTCTTTTAACCACATGAGGAACTTCAATAGCGGGAACGACCCAAGGAACTACTTCAAATGTCTGGCAAGGAGTCTCAACATATTCACCTTCCACTTCAACATACTTAAATGTATTCACATGACTGACCATATATTCTTCCTCTCCATAAACAGTTACGATATTTCCCTTCACTGGATATCTCAACTTCTGATGTAGAGTGGAGGTCACAACACCTGCCCCGTGGATCCAGGGGCACCCCAGCAAACAAGAGTACGCAGGACGAATATCCATTACATAGAAGGTAGAATCGAAGACTTGAGAGCCTACTTTGATCGGGAGATCTATTTCTCCATGCACCACTCTTCTTGAACCATCAAAGGCTCTCACCACTATATTACTTGATCTTAACACAGCATCTTCAGGACTGAGCTTGTTCAGAACCTCTTTGGGAAGTATATTCAATGAAGAGCCATTGTCTATCAACACATGAGACAAGGTATTGCCCCTACATTCAATGGAGATATGTAAAGCTCTGTTATGGTTTCTTTTGGCAGGAGTCAAGTCAGCATCAGAAAAACCTAACCCATTATCATAAGTCAGATGTGCAACACAATTTTCAAATTGATCCACAGAAATTTCATTTGGTACATGAGTAGTCCTTAAGAATTTGATCAAGGCTTTAGCATGAGCCTCAGAACACAACAACAAAGACAACATGGAAATTTTGGAGGGAGTATGCCCCAACTGGTCAACAATATCGTAATCACTCTTACGAATGATCTTCAGCATTTCTTCCATCTGTTTAGAGAGATTTTCAGCAGTCGGTGCTTCAGCTTGCACAGGTTCAACCACAGGACCTTTGCCTCGAGCATCAGTACTTGGCTCAGAAGTGGAGGTAGTAGTTGGAAGAACTGTATTTTTTAAGGTAGCTGGAGGAGAGAAAATTCTTCCACTTCTGGTGATCTTACTAGATCCAGCAATATTATCAACATCAAGGTTATCATCAGTAACATGTGTATCAGTCAAAGGTTCCTGCTTAACACCACGGATATAAACATCAGAACCGTAATTCCAGGGTATAGCTTTATCAGAAGTATAAGGAATAGGGCCATGAGTGGTAATAATCATGGGAGGCACTCTAACTTCAGCAACAGTCTTCACCAGGCCTTCAGCAGTAATTTTGATAGGACCCTTGGAAGTGATCTTGACAGGGCCTTTGGAGGTAATCTTCACTGGCACTTTATCAACCATATCCACATCTTCAAACTTCTTACCTCGAGTTAGGTGTTCACACATACTTTCCACAGAAGGAGTTCTCTCAAACAATATAGTGTAATTGTCCATGAGGCGTTGAATACCATCTTTCAACTTCCAGCAGCTATCAGGTTTGTAGGCACAATAAAAACAGTCTTCGTTGCAACCTGGAAAGAATCCAGCCTGCACCAGCTTCTTCTTGATAATAGATAAGGGAGTAGTCACATCTGCTACTGAGGAAACATATGAAACTTCATCAACAACATTAACAGTCTTCTCATGATTGGGCATGGGAGCAGTAATCAGATTTGGAGTCCCATGAGGGTCAAATTCAATCTCCTCAACTTCAATCATATCTTGAATCTTATTTTTCAGCACCCAGCAATTGTTGGTGTCATGTCCTGGACAATTAGAATGATAGGCACATCGTGCATTAGGATTGTACCGAGGAGAGGAAGTATTAGGATTCTGAGGAGGGTCCTTCAAAGTAATGAGTTCCCCTTTCAACATGTGTTGCAAGGCTTGGGCCAGTGACATGTTGATCTTGGTGAATTGTCTTCTAGGCTTCTGTTGATTGCTCTGTGGTAGCTCTGGTGTTGCAGGAGTAGGATTAGAAATGTGAACTGCTCCTACGGATTGGTGACTTCTGTTACGGCCAGGTTGACCATACACAACATTAGACTCCTTCTTTCCACTAGGGGGCTTCTTTGCAGTGCTTGATGAAGAGGCACCCACCTGTATCTTACCACTTATTATACCACTTTCCACACGCTCTCCAGTCATTATCAGCTCAGTGAAACCAAATGATGAGCTTCCAATGAGGTGACTATAGAAAGGACTATTCAGCGTACTCATAAACATATCCACTAGCTCCCTGTCAGTCAGAGGAGGTTGAACTCTGCCAGCCAGGTCTCTCCATTTCTGGGCATACTCCTTGAAATTCTCCTTAGCACCCATTGACATGCTTTGTAGCTGCATGCGAGTAGGTGCTAAATCAGCATTGTATTGGTATTGCCTGTAGAAGGCCTCAGCAAGATCATTCCAATCACGGATATTGACACTCTCCAATTGATAGTACCATTCCAATTGAGCTCCAGACAAGCTCTCTTGGAAGAAATGAATCCACAACTTCTTATCAGCAGTATGTGGTTGAATCCTCCGGACATAGGATCTTGAATGCAACTTGGGACATGAGATACCATCATACACCACAAAAGCAGGAACCTTGAAACCAATAGGTATAACCACTCCAGATATTAAACTCAGATCTTCAAAATCCAGCCCAGAAGATTTTTGTAACTCCATAGCATTCACTCTATCCACCAACATCTTGTACTTATCTTCATTAGGATCATGATAATAATTTGCTTCAAAATCAGAATCTCCCACAGTATCATGGGGACTACCTCCCTCTTTCTCAGAATTTTCAGACTCATAATCATCAACATGTTCCTTTGTCTTGATAGGGCCTCTGAATCTTCTTCCCAGATTGATAAGGCCTCCTGATCTTCTAGTCTTCTTCTTCTTCTTAGCCAGCAATGTCTTCAACTCATCTTGCCCCTTGGACAAGTTCAGAATCAACTCTTGGAATTGTGCATTCTGAGCCTGGAGATCTTTGACAGTCTGTTCAAGAGCCATTTCTGCTGAAATAAACAGCGAGGAGATAAGATACCTGTTCATAAGAAACCTGTGATGCAATAATATGGTATGTAGATGCTTATGCAATGTTTTCAAGGACCGTAGGATTTAAATTTGTGTAAACCACCAAAAAGTAAGCTTTTATTAGTAATAAACTTGTTTGCCCCTTGGGCTTACAATAAAAATGAAATGAATACAAAAAATGGGGTTTTAAGTCTCCCATGGACGTTTCCTCTTTGTGTTGAGGTCTGAGTTGAGATTCCGCTCCTCGTGAAGTTGTTTTGTTAGCTCCAGGATTCTTTCCTGACTTGCCTTGTAATGAGTCTCAAAAGTATCTCTTTGCTCCTTCAACTGGATCCAGAACCTCTGTAACTCTTCCATGTCAGTGGGCATGTCTGGATGAAGAATGATGTAAGAAGTATCTCCTTCAGCAACAAGCTCCATGGTAACTGGCAGGATAGCAGGATATGGCATCATAAGAGTCTGAGCACGAGATCGTACCCATCTGAGATATGGTTCCATAGGAATAGTGTACTTGGGTTCCAGAGTCTTGCTGTCAACCTTGTTCACTTTACCCCATGCTCGTATGAACCTTTGACGGTAACCTTGAAGATCGTTGTCGTAGTCGAACACAATACCCTGAATAAGCATGTCATGAGGACCATCAGTCTGAGCGTAACCAAACTGACGTAGAGCTAAAGAAGGGTTGTAGGTAATGCCCCCTCTTATGCCAAGGAGTGGCACATTAGGGAACTCCCCACAATGGTCAATGATGGTAACATTCTCCATAGATCTAGAGCACCAATGAATATCTGAATGAGAAAGTGACATAATCCTCTTGGACCACCTGAACCCTTGTTCATTCTTCATCACTGATCGAGGAAGGTGAGAAATAAACCACCTAGATAATAGAGGTATGCAACACATCAGAGTTCCTCGTGCCTTCGTAGTACGGGTATGAAGAGAGTGTAAGATGTCTCCAAGTAATGTAGGCACTGGATTGCGAGTCAGAAATATGTTGATGGCGTGTACGTCTATGAACTGGTCTGGATTGGGGAACAGTACTAAGCCATAAATCAATAGGGCTAAGATCTCCTCAAAAGCATCATAACTCATAGCCTTCAGGAATACTTGAGCTTTCTCCATCAATACCTTAGCAAGAATACCCTTAACTCCACTCCTTGTTTCTAGGACAATGTCTGATTTCTTTAAATGTAAGGCTGCAGCAATGACTTCAGGTTTAGGCTCTTTTTCCAAGCCTGTGAAGGGTTTCTGATCAAGAATAGGTATACCCAGAAGCTTGGAGAACTCTTCCATTGTAGGAACCAGCTGATAGTCGGGAAATGTGAAGCAATGATGTTTAGGGTCAAAGAACTGAAACAGGACACTCATCATGTCTTCATTGAACCCTGAAGTGACTAGATCCAGTAGGTGACCATGCCTCTTGATGAACTGGGAGTTTTCAGAAACTTGAGAGACCAATTCCTTAAGCTTAAGAGGTATTCCTACAAAGTTGATCCGGATAGTATACCTACGAGCAGAAGCCATGACCTGCAACAAAGAACAAAGATAAATCCTTTGGTCCTTGAAATGGTTAGTGAAAATGCTATGCTTATGATGCATGATGATGCTATGATGTTATGCTCAATCACAAACATGTGGCACACACAAACAAGTCACACAATAGCCCTAGGTTTGAAGGCTTGCATGAGGTTTAAAGGTAAGTACCCTCCCCTAAAGTTTAGTTGATTCATCCTGTCCTACAAAAGTAACCAGGTTCTAAGGGATCTCAAAATCATTGATCCTTCACAAGGGTGGTTGTTCAGTAGGCAACTTACTTGCCAACCAAAACCCTCCAAGTTTAGGATCTCAATGAGTGTAGTATCGAGTATCAACCAACTTCAGTCTTCACCAAAGCCAGTTATCTCACTACTTTCTAAAGGCCAAGATGGGATGACTAGGGTTCTAAAAGTCAGTTAGTGTATTGACAACATATGGCAGCCTCATATTATCCTTAACTTGCTTAAGGAACATAAGCACCAACCAAGAAGTCACACTAACTATGGCCACCAGATCAACCATATCGATATACGTTGTACAGTTTCCTTGGTCTATTGCCATTTACCTAAGGTACACTAGATCCGGGTTAGGGTCTTTCACACATAAGAGCACCCAACAGATAAGTATAAAGCAAACAAGGCAAACAATTTTAAAGTGATCTAATTCCAAAGGGTACCCCTCTTTTATTAAATCCCCAGCAGAGTCGCCAGTTTTGTAACACGGTGGGAGAACTGACTTTAGTTAAATGTTGCGGATAGCAAGAGTCGCCACCGACTTTTATTTTATCCAAAAGGAAAGGACATAAAAGAACAGGAAAGACCTTAAAAAGATTTTGAGTTCGGGGGGTAGGTTATACAAAGGGAAGGTATTAGCACCCTTTATATCCATGGTTATCCATGGGCTCTTAGTTACTTAGCTCACTTTGTTTGTTTGCAAGAGTGTAGTGTGTGATTAGAAAAAATTTCTTTAAGTACTTTGTAATGACCCTCGTATGGGTGTATACAAAGCCTAGTTTTAGAAATTGTGAGGTGTAAAAGTAATTTTGAAAAGTGTGAGCAAGTAACTATGAGATACCTACCCTAGATTAAGTCTTTCGTGTTCTCGTATATTCTTTCAATGGTAAGACTGTCCCTATTATTAAGGAATAGGTAGTCATTACCTTGGATGTGTTTAAGGGACGGGCGTAGGGTCATCGTATGGTCAATGAAGGCAACATAAGGGGTGTCTTTAGCAACTCGTAGGGACTATCATCATATTTACCGAAGGGACAAGATCATTATATCGTAGGCAACCTCGTAGGGACTTGATCTTTTAAGTTTATAGGGACTTGATGATTTTTCTGTTTGAAGGGACTTTGCTTAAGACACCCCTATTTTCGAGGGACTTGACCATTTAAAGAAGGCAACCAAGAGGAATACCCTAGGAAGTACAGATGGCGATCAAAGATCGACCTACGTGTGTGAGTGTTATTTTTCAGATATTTGTCTTGAATTTAATTTTCTAAGTTCAATTATTTACAGTTAGTTTTTTGCACTCCCTAAATTACTAACCACGCAATAAATATTTACAAAAATAAAAGCAAGAAAAATAAATTCCTAAACTATTACATGGCTATGGGACAGATACATAATAATCAGGCGAGAAAGAATAAATTTACAACCTATACATTTGTTCCTAATATTATAAATAAAACAAAATTAGAATAAAGAAAATAATGAAGCAAAAATAGAATAGATAAAAGCAAATAAAATAATAAATAAACAATGGTAATAAAGCAATAATAAAATAACAATAATAATAAAGTGATAATAAAAAGGTTAGAATTTTAAAAGAAATTATTTTAGGTTAAACAAGTTAGATTTTTTTAGAAGTTATTAGAAAAATATGAGTTTAAAATAAATTAGTAATAATAAAAGAATTTAAAATATATTAATGTACAAGTTATAAAATAAAAGAGTTATGTGAAAAATATTAAGTTTGTTATTTACAAAATAAATAAAGATTATAGAAAATATCAAATTATTAGATTAATAGGTTTATTATTATTATTCAATTAGAAAAATGGTCAATTAGATTTTATTTACAAAATATATAAGGATTTATTATTATAAGTAAGTAATAAAAAAAAGTTATTAAAATAGTTAGTATTTATTATTTATTTACAAAAAATATAAAGGTTATAGAAAAATATTAAATAATTAATTTAGTTGGTTTTCACGCCCTACATTACTAAACCACGCAGTCAATATAGGATTAATGGCAGGAATTTAAATGGCAGAAAAATGAATGGCAGAAAAATAAAATGGCAGAAAATAAATGGCAGAAAATAAAATCCTAATTATTACAACGCTTTGGTGCAATTACATAATAAAGATGGCGAAAAGTAAAACTGAAAATATTACATGTTAAAACTTAAAATATTACAAGGGCGAAGCAGTTACAGTGTATGAATAACATAAATAAGAGTGAAAATAGGAAATAATAATAAGGTTTGTTAAGGTTTAAGAAAATGTTTATGGTTTAAAGGAAATAACACGGTTAAAGTTTTAGGTTTCAAATTTAGAGTTTGTGACGAAATTGTCTGGGTTTAGGAAAAATCAGGGTAGTAAGTTATGAAAAAAAATGTGCAGATCTAAATATATGTATATAAAAAAAAATATGAATTAAAAAAAAAACAACGGCGTTGCTAGCGCAAAATTGCGATCATCGCAACTGGATCGGATCACACAAATGTCACGCCTCATACACGTATATGTGAAAATGGCGTATTGACACGATCCGATCCGAAAACATAATCAAATTATAACATAAAATAGAAATATATATATATATATATATATATAATATATATATATATATATATATATATATATATATATATATATATATATATATATATATATATATATATATATATATATATATATATATATATATATATATATATATATTATATATATATATATATATATATATATATATATTATATATATATATATATATATATATATATATATATATATATATATATATATATATATATATATTATATATATATATATATATATATTTAACACACTAGTTACATATATGAACATGTATTTGAAACACAGTAACAAATATATCAACAAAATAGATAAAGTATATATCATATATAAACTATTACCAAACTGCGTGTACGATAGTATAGATCAGCCACTCTCGGTTTCTCTTTTTTGTTCTGTCTTTTGGCATCCCTCTATCAGTCATGCTAGTAAATATATATAGGAACAAATTAGGTTAATGATAATGGGCCTAAGTTTATTTTGAAACCCAATATTAAATTAAAAACTGAATAAAGTTAAATAATTAAAATAGTTAAAATTAAAATAAAAACTAATTAACCTATTTATTTATTCTAGACCCAATATAAAAATAAATAGACTCAAAAATAAAATAAAAGTCGGGCACCAAAATGCTCGAAAACAAAAATGAACACGTCAAAATAATCAGCGCGAAATAAATGACTCGGAAAAATACAGCGTTTGGTCGGATTTTGAAATAAAATTATGACCGTTTAAAATGCTCAGACTGATCAACATATGACCAAAAATAGTCGTAAAAATATTTTTAGCATGTCAAATTAAACCACGTGAACCGCAGATTAATGTTACCGACATTTGCAAACTTAAACTTGACATTTTTTCGTTGACTAATTCTAGGCACAGTTAAAAAGTTAATTTGACCAGTCTGTTTGTAAATTCCGAGAAATTATTCCGGCTAATATTAAGACAGAAAAAAATGTTATGCTATGAAGATGATGCAAATGAATGTGAAACAAAAAAATTGGTTAGAGTTAAAAATAGAGGGCAAATTTTGGGGTGCAACATAGGTCAAGCAGGATACGTCACCTACCTGAGAGATATGGATATCTCATAACAGATCAAGGTAATGTATTACTCATGGATCAAGATGAGCCTATGACCTACCAAGAGGCCATAACTGGTCCCGAGTCTGAGAAGTGGCTAGAAGCCATGAAATCTGAAATGGATTCCATGTACACAAACCAAGTTTGGACCTTGGTAGAGCCTCCTATAGGAGTTAATCCTATAGGATGCAAGTGGGTCTTCAAAAAGAAGACTGACATGGATGGTAAAGTACATACCTATAAGGCAAGACTGGTTGCAAAAGGATATAAACAAATTCATGGGGTTGACTATGATGAAACCTTTTCACCAGTTGCAATGCTTAAATCTGTTCGGATTTTACTTACTATCGCTGCATATCATGATTATGAAATATGGCAGATGGATGTCAAAACTGCTTTCCTTAATGGGAATCTTCTTGAGGATGTGTACATGACACAGCCTGAAGGATTTGACATACCAGAAGAAGCCCAAAAGATATGTAAGCTACAAAGATCAATCTATGGATTGAAGCAAGCTTCTAGAAGCTGGAATCTTTGTTTTGATGAAACGATAAAACAATATGGATTCATCAAGAACGAAGATGAGCCTTGTGTCTACAAAAAGGTTAGTGGGAGCATGATCGTGTTCCTGGTGTTATATGTAGATGACATATTACTCATTGGAAACGATGTCCCTACCCTGCAACAAGTAAAGTCTTAGTTGGGGAAATGCTTTTCTATGAAGGACCTAGGTGAAGCAGCCTATATATTAGGAATCAGAATCTATAGAGATAGATCATGAAAACTGCTTGGCCTAAGTCATAGTACATACATAGACAAAGTGCTGAGACGCTTTAATATGCATGATTCCAAGAAAGGATTCATACATATGCAACATGGCCTGTGTCTATCAAAAACACAATCCCTTTCAACTAAGGAAGAAAGGGAACGTATGAATAAGATTCCATATGCATCTGCGATAGGATCTATCATGTATGCCATGTTATGTACTCGACCAGATGTCTCGTATGCTTTAAGTGCAACGAGTAGGTACCAATCTGATCCTGGTGATACCCATTGGGTAGCTGTTAAGAATATCCTTAAGTACTTGAGAAGGACTAAGGAATCATTCTTGATATATGGAGGTCAGGAAGAGTTGGTTGTAATTGGTTACACCGATGCTAGCTTCCAGACAGATAAGGATGACTTTAGATCGCAATCTGGTTATGTGTTTTGCTTGAACGGTGGCGCTGTGAGCTGGAAAAGTTCAAAGCAAGATACAGTTGCTGATTCTACAACCGAGGCCGAGTATATTGCTGCCTCAAGTGCAGCAAAGGAAGCTGTTTGAATCAAAAAGTTCATTAGTGAACTTGGCATAGTCCCTAGCATTGTGGATCCCATTGGTCTCTATTGTGATAACAATGGTGCTATCGCAGAAGCTAAGGAGCCTAGATCTCACCAACGATCCAAACACATACTTAGGCGTTATCATCTCATTCGAGAGATAATAGATAGAGGAGATGTGAAAATATGTAAGAGTACCTACACTTGACAATATTGCTGACCCACTAACAAAGCCTCTTGCGCAGTTGAAGCATGATGGCCATACTAGATCAATGGGCATTAGGGGAATGCCTGATTAGCTCTAGTGCTAGTGGGAGATTTTTGGTGTAAGCCCTAGAGGCCAATACTTTTGGTACTTGTATCGAATTATTTATTAATAATAAAAGGCTTTTTCTTTATTACGGTTGTTTAATAAAGTCCCTGGAATAGATAGTCCATTTAATGTATTAAATGTGACTTAATCATGAGAGCACATTAAACATAAGGACACTATTCTTAAAGTATCCGTAGTCGAGCTTTAGTGTGAAGTGGGATAACATTAAAGCGTTAAGACTATTATGTTTGTAGACTGATGATCACATCTCATGGATCATGGATAAAGAGTTATCAAGTCTTAAATATAGGTATGAATATTAAGAGTAATATTTATACCGGATTGACCCACTATGAGAATACTATATAGAAAGTTATGCAAAGTGTCATAAGTTATTCTCATGGTGATAATAGTGTATACCACTCTTCGACTTGAAACCACTATGGATCCTAGATGTAGAGTCGAGTGCTTTATTGCTGATCCAACGTTGTCCGTAACTTGATAACCATAAAGACAGTTGATGGGTACTCCACGAAGCATGCTGAGGGACATGAGTGACCTAGATGGAATTTGCCCATCATGCGTAACAGGATAAATGTCTATGGGCCCAATATTGAACTGGACAAGGATGACACGGTCTATACCTTGTGTTCAATATAGACATAAGGGCAAAAGGGTAATTATACACATAATCATTATCATAGGAGGTTTTGTCAGATCACATGACATTTTCGTGTCTTGGGTAGCAGTGATGTGTTGCTAGATACCACTCACTGTTTATTATGTTAAATGCGTGATTTAATATAATTGTCAACGTCGCGAAAACCTACAGGGTAACACACAAAGGACGGATTGATGAGAGATAGAGTAATTAAGGAATACCGTAATGTATGGTGCCCTTAAGTAGAATACGAAATATGGTAAGGTACCAAATACTTAAGTGATTTTGGCATATTATGAGATATGGGCAAAATGCACTTAAGTGGGCCTTTTGGCTTGAAGCCCACACAAGTGGTTCTATAAATAGAACTCTTGTACAAAAGCATTGTATGAGAATATAACACAACTGAAGAGTTGGAATTTCGTATCTCTCTTTCTCTCACTCAAAGCCTTCATTCATAACAGCTAGCACTGCGATTGAAGGAATCCGTTCGTGTGGACTGAGTAGAGACGTTGTCATCGTTCAACGTTCGTGATCGCCACAAGAGGTAACGATTCTATCACTGATCATGCCCATTCGTAAGGATCACTAAATGGAGAAATTTTAAATTTCGTTGCGCCTTGGATGGCAATTCTCCTTCAAGTAAAGATGATAAAATAACTAGTATGATACAATCAGATGCTGCTTGGTGATCTCTCCTAAAACAAACCCAATGAAAGAGGGGTAAGGAGGATGCCAAGGTATGATCCAAATGCTAATGCATATGATGAGATGGCATGAGGGATCTTAGGGTCAAAATTGGGGTCTTACATCTGCCCATATTTAAAGACATTCTAACTGAGGAGGAGAAGGTTAAAATCTTCATATCGACTCAGTAAAATGGGCTTAAATAAAAACATATAAAAATAAATGCCGGTCCATAAGAGACCTCATAATGCATATGGTGTGAATGCTAAAATAAATTCTCTGTGGGGAAATATTGCCACAAAGGAAAAGAAATCAGAGAGACTGAAAGTCCGCAGGAGCGTATTGCATTCCATAAGGAAAACTCACTGGGGAGACAAAGACTCTGGGGGATAAAAGGGTTATGCGTAGGTCAGGCTACGACTTAAAAACTACTGGGGAACTAAAGGGATTCCATGAAAATGAGAATACTCAGCCGGGGAAACAAAGGGAACATTCACAGAGGAAACGGGTAAATCAGAATAAAACGGAAATACTCGAACCATGCAGGAAAAGCGATTTCACTAAGGAAATACGCCCTCAACTCAATTGGGGAAGAAACAAACTTCAACACAGGAGGAGCAGAAATATATTATCCATTACCAATTACTGGGTAAGGAGATAATAAAAATCTGACAGAGAGGACATTTGTCACCGGTTAGGGTAAACATATCAAGGATGACTCACTGAGGGCCGCTAGGAGACATATTTATTACCGGTTACTGAGTAAGAATAGACTTGCTGGGGAAAAGCTGAAAATAGGATTTACAACTATCGGTTACTGGGCAGAAGACCACAGAGGAGAGAATATCCGTCACTGGTTAAAGTGAACATATCAAGGATAGACTCAGAGGAAAGAAAATTCGTCATCGGTTAAGATGAGCATATCAAGGATAGACTTGCCTGTGAATGTTAAGGAGGATACCCGTCATCGGTTAAGATGAACATATCAAGGATAAACCACCTGAACAAAAGGTAGGAATTACATCTATCGACTGCTGGACAGAATACCATCCAAGAGAATATTCGTCACCGGTTAAGATGAACATATCAAGGATAGACTCCTAGGGGGAGAACTGAGGATTACATCTATCAATCATTGGATAAAAGACCAAAAGGAGAGGATATCCATCACCAGTTAAAGTGAACATATCAAGGATAAACTCTACAAGGGGAGAAAAGTAGGATTTACAACTACCGGTTACTGGGCAGAAGACTGCAAAGAGAAAGAAAATCGTCATCGATTAAGATGAATATATCAAGGATTAACCCTCTGGGGAAAAAATAGGGATTACAACTACCTTTTTACTGGGTAGAATACCAAAGATGAGAATATTTGTCATCGGTTAGGATGAAGATATCAAGGATAAACTCAAATCAAGGGAAGAAAATATCCATCACCAGTTAGGATGAACATATCAAGGATATACTTCCTAGGGAAACGTGAAAATGAATCCGTTGGGGAGAAACAGGGTTACTTTTGCCGGGTATTGGGCAAGAAGTAACAAACTGCCAACTAAGGAGAATACTACTAGTTACTGGGTAATAAACTCTCAGGGGACTAAAAATATCTATCTAGGTAAGATCTAGAAAGAAACGGTCAATCAAGACTCAACCCAATGAGGATATAACTCAATGGGAGTGGTTCCATCCAGATAATCAACCGGGGAGGAAGCTGAAGTGATCATTATCCACGAGGAAATAACTCAGTGGGGAAAAGAGAAAGGTTAAAATCTTTTTGCTTAAGGGGCTAACACTCTACAATTGAAGGAGGACAAACACCAAACTTGTATGGGGATAAAGCACCACCATAACAGAGAATAAGAATCACAAGAATGAGTCAAAGTGCAATGATGCAATAATGAAACTATATGAGGGTATATGTATATATGATGATTATGCTAACAAAACGACCATAAAGGATACAAAATTTCACAGATTTGAATCATCGATACAATTCTCGGCCAATCCCCAAAAGAGGGAAACAACTGCTGGAGAAAAGAGAGATCAACATCCCAAAAGCTCAAACTTAGCTGGGGAAGGAGAAGATCTGCTGAGGAAAACCGTTATCAACTCTACGAGGAATTTTAGGTCAACACCATATCAAATGGGAGACAACCACGCATGGGATAACCACAAATAACTGCTCAGAAACCAAGAGGAAACTCTGACTGGGAGCGGATCTGATGGCGACTGGTGAGTAAACCAAAGTCCTACCGGAACCATGCAAACTGCTGCAACAAAACGTTCGAGCTCTACTAGAGACCAAATATGAATTTGGCTGGGGAATAATCAACCAACTCAGTTGGGGACAATGAAGAAATATAACCATATGGAGAAATCCACAAACACCGAGTGTTGAACAATGCTGTCGGGGATGAAAAAGAAATCACACCTACTGCTTAGGGAGAAGCAATAATGCTCCACATTTAGGGCTTACCATTTTCGAACCACTGTTGATACTCCTTTTAAATGAAATCGATTGCTTAAAATTAATGCTTTTATATGCTTAAGAAAACATGATTTTGATTAAAAAAAATAATTTTCAAAAATGATCACAATAAAATTAGAACTATTTGGATGAAAATAAATAAGAGTGGAAATAATTTGGATAAAAGCTCAACTTTATTTAATGGAATGGTAGTCTGTAAATGACAAGACTCTATAGATCTTTACAAAGTTGAAAATGGTAATTTACATGGAAAAGGGTTACATTGAATACAATGATCTCTAATCCTTCTACCAACTCTTGATATCCACGGTGCTCTTGGCTGCTACTGGGGACGACGAAACAAGACCGACCGTTGTGCTCAAGATGCAGTTACTTGCCATAATCCCTAATTTTTGCATAAATTTCCCCAAAGTGGGGTACTCAATTTATCGGGATAATTCTTTATATTTTATGTCTCTAACTTTTGCCTGGATCGCCCTTTCGGGTTTTCAATCCACCGAGATGCTCATTTTTGCCTAAGCCGCCCTTTCGAGTTTTCAACTCAGCGAGTTGTTCTTTTCTTTTTTAGGTGAAGTATTTCTTGACTGCATCTTCGTTCACATGATGAGTGAACTCTTCATCATCCATAGTTGTAAGGATCAAAGCACCGCCTGAAAAGACTCTCTTAACAACATATGTGCCTTCATAATTAGGAGTCTATTTGCCCCTAGAATCTGGTTTGGAAGATAAGATCTTCTTGAGCACAAGGTCACCTTCTCTGAAAACACGAGGTCTGACCTTCTTATCAAATGTTTTCTTCATTCTTTGTTGATATAACTGACCATGACACATGGCAGTTAACATCTTATCTTCAATCAAATTCAGCTAATCATACCTGGTTTGACACCATTCAGCCTCAGTCAGCTTGGCTTCCATGAGCACACGCAATGATGGGATCTCAACCTCTACAGGGAGCACAACTTCCATACCATATACAATAGAGAAAGGGGTTACCCTTGTTGAAGTGCGAATAGATGTACGATATACGTGCAAAGCAAATGGGAGCATCTCATGCCAATCTTTATACGTTATAACCATCTTCTGAATAATCTTTTTCATGTTCTTGTTTGCATCTTCAACAACCCTATTCATCTTAGGTCTATATGAAGAAGAATTATGGTGTGCCATCTTGAAGTCTTTGCAAAGAGCTTCCACCATATTGTTGTTCAAGTTTGATCCATTATCAGTAATAATCTTACTTGGCACACCATAACGGTATATAATCTGATTCTTAATAAACCTCACAACAACTTGCTTGGTTACATTTGCATACGACGCCGCTTCAACGCATTTTGTGAAGTAGTCAATTGCCACCAAAATTAAACGATGTCCATTCGAGGCTTTAGGCTTAATCATGCTAATCATATCAATTCCCCATATGGAGAAAGGCCATGGAGAGGAAATGACGTTCAACAGTGCCGGAGGAACATGAATCTTATCTACATATATTTGACACTTGTGGCATTTCTTCACAAACTTGCAACAGTCAGATTCCATTGTCAGCCAAATGTAACCTGCTTGCAACATCTTCTTCGCCATTGCATGTTCATTGGAATGAGTACCAAAGGATCCTTCATGGACTTCAGTCATCAACAGGTTTGCTTCGTGTCTATCCACGCATCTGAGCAGAACCATATTGAAGTTTCTTTTATATAACACATCACCATTCAGGTAGAAGTTGTCGGCTAATCTTCTCAAAGTCTTCTTATCTTTCAAAGATGCCCTAGACGGGTAAATCTGACTTTGGAGGAAACACTTGATATCGTAATACCACGACTTCTAATCCTTGACTCCTTCAACAGCAAACACATGAGCTGGCCTATCAAGACGCAACACAGTTAAATTGGGAACTTCTTTCCAATACTTTACTACAATCATTGACGCCAATGTTGCAAGAGCATCTGCCATCCGGTTTTCATCTTGAGGGATATGATGAAATTCAACCTTTGTAAAGAAAGTCGAAATCCTCCTTGCATAGTCTCTATATGGTATCAAACTGGGTTGATTCGTCTCCCATTCACCTTTGGTCTGATTCACGACCAAAGTTGAATCTCCATAGACGTCCAAATACTTGATTCTGAGATCAATGGCCTCTTCAAGCCCCATAATACAAGCTTCATACTCTGTCATACCGTTTGTACACTTGAAAGTCAATCTAGCTGTGACAAGTGATTTTGGTATAAAGTGAACACCCCGGGCCCCTCGTGAGATATCCTATTTATAATAAACTAAAGAAACTGCCTATAGGCCAAAACTTCTAAAAATAACAGACGTCGTGCCACACGATCTACAAACTACTTCATACACGTTCTGCAAACTGCTCCATATTCTGGCGCTTATTCTCCTTGTAACTGCTAGTCATTTTAAATTTCAAACTTCTCCCGCCCAGGTATTTAGGTCGACCCTGTCTCCTATGTGTTTGACGCAACCATAAATTCCTTAAGTCCCAGTCTTTATTTCAGTCGACGGAATGGGTTTCGACCACACATGATTCGTCTGTCGGTTTCATCTCCTGGTGACTTATGTTTTTCTCAACTCTTGCTTATCTTAGGCACATCTTTCTTTCGTCTGTCGGTTTCATAAGGCACTTTCATTGATTACGCCTTCAACATGCCTTATAGATTTCTTGTGGTAACAAAATTGTTTACTGTGGAAATTGGTAAACAACCGCTAGTCCTCCATAGGCCTTACAACTCAGGGTTACTTGCAGGATCGACCAGTTGATCCTAAGACATGTGCTAGTGTGACAGTGTGACTTATTCAATTCGGCAGATAATTAACTTTGTGAGAAACGACTCCTGACAAAGTATTGAACAAGCAAAAGTTTTTTCCACACGAAATGATAATGATGCTATAGCCTATGGGTGACTCGTGACCGACAACACTACAACATTCAAAAGACGTACACGACGAACACACTTTTGGTGAATTCTATTATCATAATAGAATCAGTGTCGACAACATAGACGACAACGTAAAGTGATAACTCAAAAGTAAATGAAATTAAAATAAAGTGTTCAACGGGAACAATTGAAAAATAAGGAAGTTACATTGAAATAAATGTGGTGATTCACGTACATAGCACTCTTAAAAAACTCTTGCTTCCTCGCGTTGGGAATGAGAAGTTTTTGACAAGTGATTTTGGTACAAAGTGAACACCCCGAGCCCTTCGTGGGATATCCTATTTATAATAAACTAAAGAAACTGCCTATAGGCCAAAACTTCTAAAAATAACAGATGTCGTGCCACACGATCTACAAACTACTCCATACACGTTCTGCAAACTGCTCCATATTCTGGCGCTTATTCTCATTGTAACTGCTATTCATTTTAAATTTCAAACTTCTTCCGCTCAGGTATTTAGGTCGACCCTGTCTCCTATGTATTTGATGCAACCAGAAATTCCTTAAGTCCTAGTCTTCATTTCAGTCGACGAAATGGGTTTCGACCACACATGATTCGTCTGTCGGTTTCATCTCCTGGTGACTTATGTTTTTCTCAACTCTTGCTTATCTTAGGCACATCTTTCTTTCAAACCACCCCTTGGTGGGGTATCAACCTTAAATTCATAAGGCACTTTCATTGATTACGCCTTCAACATGCCTTATAGATTTCTTGTGGTAACAAAATGCATCCCAGAGATGCCATTTTCGAATGTCGACTTTTTGTGAGATAATGGCATCTTTGAGATATCGACTTGCTCCTCACCGCTTCCACTTCTACTTAATGGTACACCTGTTTGTCCCACGCTACTGACGTCATCTAATCATGACAAACGTCTCCCTTTTTCCTCGAGACACACAAAATCACATCTCCATCACTTCACGTCTTTATGACGGAAACATGGTTATCATCATAACTGCCTTTTCGCCTCCGGGTGTCTGCAGACGTGAGAACGTGAGTACACGTGTCGAAAAAGAAAATCAAGCGTTCACTCTTCCTTTTCTTAGGGTTTAACTCTTATAAAACCCTTATTTCTTCTTCTTCTTTCCTTTTTTCTCCCTTTGCTTCAGTAGACGAAAATCACATGCACTCTGTTTTAGTAAAAAGAACAACCTTTCTTTTCCAAACCTTCAACTTCTTCCATGGCTAGCTCAAGCAAAAGCAAAACACTTCCCTCCGCTGCGAAGCTCGCACAACCACTCACCATTGATGGCAAGGAGTACGTTCTTGAACCTCCATTTGCTGAAGAGAAAGCAAAAATCTGGCATTCCTAGGTATTGATCCCTTTCTCCCTGGCTGACGAACCTTTAGCATTTTTAGGTCCACTTCCAAAAAATCGTCGTCTTGAGATAACCACGACAAATTCCTTTTTCCCCACTAATCATCTCTCTGAACCTTTGGTTTCTTCCCAAAAACCTTTCTCCCTCCGTTATGTCGACAGGAATTTTAGGACTGCTCCTCCCAAGAACTGTCCTAAGTTTTGCGCCTAGATGGATCGCTTAGAAACCGAGAAAATCGACCATTGGAAACGGACAGGTATCTATACCCTTCTGCAAATTACCCGTTGTGGCCCCCCTCAATCTTGTGGCATGTTACTGGCTTCCCTCCAATTTTGGGATAGTTTGACCAATTCTTTTCATACCAAGTGTGGCATGATTATGCCGACACTCTTGGATATTGCTGCCATTATAGGCTTGAAACCGACTGGCGAAGTCTTCGACTGTGAAGCCGTAGCACCAATCTCTATGAGGTTTGATGTTGGTGACTCTCGCAAGCCGACATACAACAATTTTATTGATCACCATTCCATATCTTCAGGCCCTGTGTCCACTGAAGAACATGTGGCCTTTCTGACTCTATGGCTATCTCGCTTTGTATTCTGCTCTAATCAATGCAGATAGCCAAACATTTTGCTCTTTTGGCAACCCAGCTTCACCAAGAGCATGACATCGCTCTGGGCCAATTAATCCTTGCCTCTCTTTATGAATCTCTATCTGAAGTTATCTGCCAAATCAAACTCTTTGACCCTGAGAACTCAAAGAAGAAGAATGTTTTGGTCCACGACCCTTTTTGGTTCTTACAACTGTGGCTCAACGCCATTTTTTCTAAAGACATATCATCCTATGGGATGAGAAGGGTTGTGTGTCCCTCAGAAGAACAACACCTTCTTTGGAAGCGCCTGATCCCTTTGACGCCCATCGACAAAACTTTTCCTGACGTCAAGGTGTTTCACCTCTTGTTTACCATCATGCTGACTCGCGCCGACTTTCACCCTTTTATGGCTCCTTTCAGCAGTCGAACTGAAGGTCCTGAATGGTTCACCATGGCTTTTCCCTCGACTGAATATGAGCATAAGACTGAAACCTTTGTCATCTAGAGATGTTTTCTGGTCCCCCAATTTCCGTCGGTTGTAACCTCTGGCACCGACCCTGGCCTAGTTGCTTACCAACCCAACTTGGTAGCCAGACAATTTGGCCTTTGTCAGTTTATCCCCAAATCACTGCATTCTTCTCTCGACATACTCACAAGCATCCTTTGTGATCAACCCTGGAGTACGATCCAAGAAGATCTTGAGACCCTTTAGGGAAACCGACCAAAGCTCCATTCCATCTCCTTTCAACCAGCCTTCTTCTGCACCAAAGAGTTTGACGATTGGTGGTTGTCGTATCTTGTTGTTTACGTTGGCACTCCTGAGGCCAAATTATCTGAACTAACTCAGGCTCTTGTTTATTTGCAGGCGAAATCGACCAAGTGTTAGGCTCTCCATGCCAAACAAATTCGCGCTTTTTAGAACTATTTCCGAGTTGTGTATCGACCTGATAATCTTTGTCGGACCATCTCTAAAGCCGCGTCCGAGTTATAGGAGAAGGTAACCAACAGGCTCCCAAGACTTAAAATCCCTGGTTACGCGAAAGACAAGTATCTTTGCGCCCTTCATTTTGGAAACATAAAATTTCCTCCTTTGCCATTTAGCCCGTTGGCTTTGGCCTTTGGCAATTCAATTCTAGATTGGTATTATTGTCCTTTTTCAGACATGCAAAATGCTTATAAGAAAAAGGCCGACAGAGTGGTACCGACAAAGCATTATCTTCCCTACTACTCAGGGCCACTTCATATTGATCCTCAATATGTTAGAGTGCTCGATTCCACACAAATTGGTAACACTTTTCTGGAAAGCTGACACCTCCTTTTAGTTGGATTTCGTTGCTTACTTGCTTTTTTATGTTTCTTTACAGCAATCCCCATAGACCCTGTGGATCACGTTCCTGCCAATGAACCTATCCTTTCGACGCAAGAGACTCAGGTTCGACTCTGGCTAATTTTCCGTTTTCTTTTACCTCAGTTTTTATTCTTAACTGTCATTTCCCTTCTTGCAGGCTGCTCATGAGAAGTCCTCTGATGATGATGAGCGGCATATTGCCCAAGTTTTGAAAAAACCCAATTCTTCGGTATGCACCTATATGAAGCAATCTCACTCAACCTTGTGATTTCTCTACGGGAAATAATATGTGGTATCTAACTTCTTACTTATGTGCAGGGTCAACCATGTTTGACAGACCCACCTATCTCTTCTCACTCCAAGAAATCCAAAAAACATGAACACTCTGCTGCCACAGGACCTGAGGTATTTCTTGTCGGCTTGTCTGATCTTCTGACTAGAATATCTGTTTATAACCTCTCTTCATGTCTTCAGCCGACTCCACAACCGACTCAGCCATCTTCCCAGCATTCCCACAAATCCAAAGGCCACCAGGGCCATAAAAGGAAGAAACATGATTCTCCCTCTAGGAGTGATAGAGCCAAGAAGAAGAAACAATACAAAGTGCTCACTCCAGAGGCTCCTTCTCTAGACGCCAACCCTATTATGGTCGACACGTCTATCCTTAATAAAGCCCCTGATCTAGCTATGGGGGCTTTGCAGTCGACCAGCACCCCCGCTGCTGCTGTCTTGGGGGAAGAAAATCTGGATGTCGTCCTCTCTACACCGACACAGGTACTCACTTGTTTTACTATATTTTCCCTTGAATTACTGGACTTTTTTACAAACATCTTTTGCTCTTACAATAGGATGATGCTTCTGGTGAGCCATCTCACCATGTCGCCGACTATACTCCCTCGTCACCGACTTCTTCTCCATCTCACCAAGCACCCTCTGTCGACACTGCTGGTGAGTTTATTGGCTTCCCTATCCAGATTAGTGATAGTGACTCTGATTCAGTCACTAGCCCTGCAACGCACACGGATTCCAGTTCGACTAGTTCTAACTCTAGTCTTTCTTCAGCTTCCTTGCCTTTGCAGGATTCAAGGGGACCAGGGGATGTTGGCACCACAAAAAACCAACATTCTCAAACTATTCCTCTATCAACTACTTCTCCTTCATCTTCCAGGGGCTGGCAATAAAGCCTTCTGCTCTAGAAGCAATTGCTAGGCTTCGTAGCCTAGTAAGATCACGTGATGCTTCTTCAGATTCTGAGCAGATTCACCACTCTGGTAAGATGGGTTCTGAAGCGACGAAAATCAAAGCTCTAATGGATAAGGTTCATTTTCACGCCTTGAATCCAGATCTCCCCCATGTGCTTATGAGTGAACCTGTTGTCGGCCCAGAAATCCTGCATGTGCTTGCCCAACTCAAAGAACTTCAGCTTTCAGAGTATGCTCAATGTGCAACGGCCTCTTTAGAAAAACTTTTGGTTCCCATGTTGCGTCATCTCGACAGCGTTAGGGAAAATGAACACCAGATTGTGACTACTGAGGCCTTTGTGAAGGAGAATGGGAGTTGGTGATGAATGCCGACGTAGAGGTCACCAAATTGCTAGGGACGATCAAGGAGAAGAAAAAGGAATTGGCCTCCAAACAAACAAGAGCTGCTGAGATACGCCAGCAAATTGATAACCTTCGGCGTCAAATTGTTGCTTTGGACAGTGAATTGAAGTCAATTACTGAGGAAGAGTCGAGTATTGTCGACAATGTTATAAAGCCTGCCCAATACACTATGGAGCAGACCACCTACGATGCCTTGGCTGTATCTGAAGAACTTTCCAACGTTGAAAAGAAGCTTGAACAGCTTAAAGTCCAGGCCGACAACTTGGAACCTACGTCTCTCCACTACAACCTTGAGCTTCAATCCTTTCAATCTAGATTCGGCCAACATTGACGGATTTTATTTTTATGTAATATTTGAACAATGGTTTTTTTGCAAATTTTTTATGTTATTATTTTATTTTTCAGCACTGTGTACATTTAATTTTCTGTGCTTTTATAGTTGGTTTCAAACATAGTTTTCTCCAACCTAGTTTATTCGATAGCCATTTAGTCTGTCAAAATCTTGACCTCTTGAAGGAGAGGCCTATACTTTTTAAAGTATTTTCCATTTACCCTCAAGATCCGCCTATCTGGTGCTAACTCTTCGACCTCGTAGGCGTTATTGGAGAAAACCTGCAAAACCTTAAACGGTCCTTCCCAATTTGGGGACCATTTACCCAAAACTCTATCATTTCTATCCATAGGCAAGATCACTCTCCAAACTAAATCGTAGGCAACAAACATTTTGCCTTTCACCTTCTTATTATAGGATCTGGCGACTTTTTCTTTCTGCCTTTGTAGTGAATCCATGGTTAACATTCTCTCTTCATCTAAATCGACTGGTTCGTCTGCCATCATGCTCCAATAATCTTCAGAAGGTATTCCGTATTGCCTTTGGGTTCTGGCTGCATGAACCTGAATCTCTACTGGTAACACTGCATCGTGCCTATATACTAGTCAAAATGGAGTTGTTCCGGTTGCTTCTTTTGGCGACGTTCGACATGCCCACAAAGCTTGATCTAACGTCTTATGACAATTTCTTGGCTTCTTGCCTACATGTTTCTTTATTAGGCTAATGATCACTTTATAGGCCGCTTCGACTTGACCATTTGCCTGTGCGTAATATGGGGTGGAAGTCAGTAATTTGATTCCCATCTCTTTCGTAAAATCTTGCACTTTTCGACTGTAAGACCCTAATTTTGGCCCTAAGATCCCTCATGGCATCATAACATTTCATTTGCATAGCCTCAAGGATCATAAGCATCTTGGCTCCTTCCCTTTGGGTGGGATCTCTCTTGTGAGTGGCTTGAGATCACCAAGCATGCTTGAATTGTATATTATTTCTTTTCTCATTTTTTTATAAACTCAAAAGCACAAAAATATGTCACTAACATTTCTTGTTTGTAGCTTGAGCAGTCACAAGATCCAAAGCTTCTAGGAGATCCTTTGTGCAATTATATGGTCAAAAGAAGATGAAAGCAAGCATGTAATGGTTACCAAAGCTCTCATACATCAAATATGCCTCCCAATTATCTCAATTCATCATTTTTGATCAAAGCAAGTCAAGGGGTTTGAGGCTTGTTTCCCAAGGAAACCCTAATTCATCTGTTTATCAACTGTGCCTTGCTCATGAAGCAACCTCAGCCCATGGTCAAATACAATCAAGGAAAGTTCTTTAATTCATCATTTCATGCATATTTGAACTTATTTTAGTTTCCTCAATCATCAATTCATCAAGATATGAGATTTGGACTTGAGAAGTTGATCAGTCAATTCATCTAACTATTTTGAAATACACTGAGACCTAACTTTTTATGTGTTGGTCAAATGGAAATGATCCCAAGAGAAAAAATGTTCTTAAGAACAATATGAACAACTTTCATGTTCATAAAGAATTGATTTGAAGCTTGTAAGGTCATTATCCATTCCAAGACATTATAGGTCATTTTGATTGAAACCCTAATTTTGGGTCAACTTCTCAAGAACATAACTCATTCATTTTTCATGATTTTGAGGTGGGATTAAATGAATTGGAAATCTTAGTGTGTCTACTTCAAATGTTATGTTGATCAAAATTTCAAAATCTCAAAATAAATACATGTGATAATGCAAAACATTATAGGTCACTTTGGACCAAATGCATTGAAATGTGAAAAAGTCCAACTTCAAGTGCTCATAACGTATTCATCAAAAATCCAAATGATGCAAACTTTGAGTCCAAATTTATTTTCTTGAAAATATCTACAACTTTCATGTTGAATATTTTGTGATTTGGAGCTTGCATCATTGAAACAGAAGGGCTTGAACATTGGCCAAATTTGGAAATTTCACATATGCATGTTTTGCACCCTACACTTCAAGCTCAAATTTCATTAATTTCCAAGGCCCAATTGGAGTTTTGATCAACATAGAATTTGTTACTTATGAAACAAGCTTTCCAACCATTACCCATAAGCCTATGTTTCAATGTTGGAAATATCATTTTCGAAGAGGAGAACATTATAGTGCATTTTGTGAAATTCATTTCAAACACATTGCATGAGCTGTTAACATCCAATATGCACGTCCAATTCTTATTTCGTGATGGATAGCAATCAATTCCAATCAGAATTGGGCCCTCCATGCACCTGTACAGGCCCATGCATGGAGGCCCTCTTCTCCCATGCACACTTTGTTCATGCACTTTCAGGTGGCTTTGGCTATAAATACATGGTATGTGAGCTCTCATTCCTCAACCTAAAGGCACCTAAACCTCTGCTGAACTCAAAACCCAACCCTCACCAAAGGAACTTTTCACTTTCTTTCAAAAATTTCAGATCTGAAATTCAATTGCATCGATTGAATTTTAAGATCCATAGTTCCTAAACCTTCTTCATTTGATCCATAGAAGCTTTTGTTTGCAAAAGGAATCAAAGATCGTGAATCATTTCTTCATAATTCAAAGATTTTGCTCAACTGCATTTTGCTTCAAAACAGCCTATACATTGTTCCATTTGCCTTGATTTTGTGTTGTCTGAAGTCCTCTGCATAGAGGCATCATTATTGTGTTCTTAATTTTTGAAATCAAGCAAGTTTAGTTGAACACCGCCAAAGTTCCATCTCTGGTTTCTCTCTCTATAGGGATCTAGAGTGGAATTGAGTGGCATATGAGTGATGTACATCACTCCACCTTTCATTTGGTACCTGGATCGTGCATTTTGGTGCACATTTGTTCTTCTGCAATTTTTGAGCTCTCACCGGAGCTAGCCGGAGAAGACGGTGGCGCTGGCCATCGTCTAGTCTCTAAATCCAATCGTGGTCGTCCATGTTCATTTCCAGATTAGATCTAGGCCTCTCATTGTTATGACTTTTTATTAAACAACGTGTGGTTGCATTGACTTTGGAACACGTTAGGCGCGTGCTTGTGGATGCTTGGATCTGCTAGCTCAATTAATGAGCTCAGGTCCAAGGGCTTACGCTTTTCCTTTTTTTTTTAATTCTGATTTTTATTTCCATTTTATTTTTTAATTCCATTTCATTTTCTAAAATTCATATCTCTTTCATTATTGGTCCAAAAATTATGGGACCAATTGCATTATTTCTCTTTTAATTTCTAGTTTCTAAAAATGATTTTTAATATTTTTTATTTTATCATTTGCTATTTTTTAATGATTTTCTCTTTTCTGATTATTTTTAATTCATTTTAAATAGTTTTTGATATTCAAAAAATACAAAAATATTTTCTCAACCTCTTTGAATGATGATAGATCTATAAAAAATATCCTGATCAATTTATTAATTGATTTGAGATTTATTTGAGATTTTAGTTCAATTAGGTTATTTTTATGCATTTTTAATTGATTAAAAATAGTTTCTGACTTTTCAAAATGCTGAAATTTTTTGTCAAACTTTGTTTGATCTTGTTGAACTTAGGATGATTCACTTGGACTTTCCAAAGTTGATTTGAAGTGAGTTTGAAGTTTGACCTTTCTTTAATATTTTAATTCAAGTTTTATTTTAAATATTAAAAAATGCCAAAAATATTTTGTTTATTTCTTGACTTCTAATATTCATTTTTGCTTCTGTTTTCTATTGTTTGACCTTGATCTTCTCTATCTTTGGTCAATACTTGTTGATTGATACATACCATTTCATTTAATGCACTTTATTTCTTCATTTCTTTCTTCTTTTTCTCCTTCTTCTTTTTATTTTTTGATCAATAAGTTAAAGATTGGTGGTTAGCATTGATTAGGGAGGTTTAATCTTCCTTGATTTAAATCTAATTCATCTTGATCATGGATCAAGTGAATGACTTTGCATTAAGGATAGATTGCTTTCTAAATCATGCAAAGGACCTAAATCAATACAAGATCATTTCTCGTCTCCTTTTTGGCATGGCAAGTTGTTGGAGTTTGATTCACTAATCAAGACCTCTAACTTGTGTTATTGCCTACATTATTATTGACCGGCCTCAGATAGTTGTGACTTCTACATAAGTCCAATTACGATTGCTTAACATAGCGCTAAATTTGCCTTATGGCACACTAACTACTAACACTAACCATTAACCGTTAACATTTACTTCTTGCTCTTTACATTTATGCAATTTACTATTCTTGTACATATTATTCATTTGCTTTTCCCCCTTTGCTCATTTGAGCACATGTTTATGTTAATGCAATTTGCCTTTTGCTCACTTGAGCACATAATTGTGTATATATTATTGTGCTTGTGTTTTATTTTGATTGTTGTGGACCAAATGCAAAGAAATGGACAAATGGACTTAGTTTCTAGGACTTTCCCTATGCAAATTGGAGTAAAAGGACCTTAATGTTGAAGATGGATTAGAAGGACCAAACCTCTAAACTCACTCTTGTCCATCCTTGATTTGCTTCATAAAACTCTTTGATGTGTGTGCTTTTGTGCTAGGGAATCCTATGAGAGCTCAAATTGAAGAACCATTGCCTTGTTCATCCAAAGTGAAAGATACAAGATACACTTAGGATCTTCTGAGAAGTTTGTTTGATTGTGTTGATTGCTTGAGCTTACTATTATTTTGCTTGCATATTACAAAGGATGGGAGCTACTTGGATCATCAATATGATCTCAAGAGAGGAACTCCATTTGTGATCTTGTTTCTTATCCCTTATCTCTTGTATGATTAGGACTTTAGCCATTCTTCTTCTTCCCTCCACTCTAACCCAAGCCAAAACTTTTGTGCAAACATTTAACACTCATTTTCAAACATTAGAAACCTAAGCCTTATGCTTTTGATTTTCAAACTTTTTTTTCCTAACACTTATTTTGAATTGAACTTCTAAGTCAATTTTGACCATATTTTGTACATACTTTTCATTGGTAATTACCACTCATTCAAATGTTTTTTTTGTGGTTTCAATGGCCACCCTCTTAATCAAATATTTTATAACCTTTAGCTATTAGGTTTGAGTTATCCTTGAGGTAGATGTAATACTCACCTATATTCTTAGTGATGGACAATGAGTCTTCCATGCTTATTATAGGGTTAACCCCTCACTAGCATGTTGAAGCTATCCTCACATGGTGGATTTGTGGTTTTAGGTTGAGTTTTATCCCTTGGATAACAAAAGACCTTAAGGCTTTTGGACCAATCAATTCACCAACTCATTTTGAAATTTCTACCCCGAACTACGAGGTTTTGATCCTAATCTTTTTTAAGATGGTACGTAGGCAATGGGTTTATCCATCCAAACACAAAATGTAAATAACTTGTATATTCTCTTCTCATCTCTTCAATCATGTTTGCACAAACAAATTTTTCACAAAATACCAACCTTACAACAAATGTGAAAAGGGCTCCCTAGGAGTACCTAGGATGTTTTGGGTGCTTAAAACCTTCCCATTGCATAGCCAACCCTCTTACCCCGATCTCTGACATTTTTACTAGTTTTTGATTCGATAAAACTTTTAGGTTTTTTGTTCGCTTTCTAACCATTCCTTTGGATAAATAGAAGTGCGGTGGCGACTCGACTTGTATGGTTTACCTTAGATTTAGTCAATATCTCTAATGGTAACGAATACCCGCTACATCGACCAGTAAAGACTGACCCTTGGTCGGTTGTAATTGTTTTTGGGATACCAAATCTGTAGATGATGTGACTTTGGACAAAGTCTATCACAGCCTCTTATTTATATTTGTCAATGCTACGGCTTCAACCCATTTTATGAAATAGTCGATACCGACCAAAACATACCTCTGTTGTTTCGATGAAGCTGGTTTTATTTCTCCAATCACATCCAATGCCCACCCTCTAAAAGGCCAGGGCTTCACAATTGTATGCAACTCGCTTGCAGGCACATGCTATATGCCCCCATGCAATTAGCATTCTTGACAGCTTTTAGCAAATTCAATGCAATCTTTCAACATTGAAGGCCAATTACACTTCTGGGCGCATCAAAAGCCATTTCATCTTCAGTCCCGCTTGATGCGCCCCACACGTTCCACTGTGTACACTAGACACAACCACCTATGCCTCACTTTCTCCTAGGCTCTTTAGTAAAACTCCTTCAGTTGTCTTTTTGAACAATTCATCATTCACCAGGACGTAGCTAAGGGCCCTATATTTTACCCTTCGATCTGTCGACCCTATAGGATTATGTAAATAATCGACTAACTGTTTGCGCCAATCACTTTCTCCCTCGTCGTCGACGATCAGAATTTCAAAATGATATTTATCTAAAGCTCCCAACTTTATAGTCGACAAATCTGATGGTGATAACAATGCCGCTCGTACCTTCTCTCTTACTTGGACCTCTTCTTCATCCTGGTCTTTCGACACTTTGTACCCTGAAGCTTCCTGCGCCAAATTGTTTGCTCTCTGGTTCTCCTTCCGTGGTATATGCTGGAGGCTTACTTGCTTAAACCTCTTGAGTAATCTGATGGTAACCACAAAATACATGATTAAATTTTCTTTAACACACCTATATTCTTTTGATACCTACTTAATTACTAACTCAGAGTCTCCCATAATTTCGACATTCCTTGCCCCCAATTCTAGCAGAAGTTCAAGTCCTGTAATCAACAATTCATATTCTGCTTCATTGTTTGTGCATACTCCTTCAATTCTTTATTTGAACTCTGCTGGAATTCCATCTGAAGAAATTATGACTCCCCCTATCCCAGAACCGTTCTTATGCCTTGAACCGTCAAAGTATAGTCTCCATGGCACTATGTCTACGTAATTTTGCGCCATTTCAACCATTGAATGGTCGACAAGGAAATCTGCCACCACTTTCCCTTTCATCGCTTTTAAAGGCACGTAAGTCAGAGAATACTCAGTTAACGCTAAAGCCCATTTACCAATTCGACTATGCAAAATTGGTTTAGATAACATGTGCTTAATAATATCAAAGTGAGAAGATACATACACATCAACAGGCTTAATATATTGCTTTAGTTTCATACAAGAAAAATACAGGCATAGACATAGTTTTTCTATATCACTATACCTAGTTTCAGGATCATTAAGCATTCAACTAAGGTAATACATAGGTCTTCCGACACATTTTTCATCCTCTTGGACAAACATACTTCCTATAGTCGATTCTGAAGCTGCAATATACAACCTCATTGGCCTATTCCTAACAGGAGGGGCCAGTACTGGAGGCTTAGTCAAATACTCTTTAATTTTGTCGAAAGCCTCTTGGTGCTCTTCTCGCCACTTAAAGTCCTCATTCTTTAGTCGAAGGAGTGGTGAAAAGGCTTTAGTTTTGCCACTTAAATTTGATATAAATCTTCTTAGAAAATTTATTTTTCCCAACAAAGATTGCAATTCCTTTTTGGTCGACGGAGGCTTGATGTCCATAATGGCTTTTGTTTTGCTTTGGTTTACTTCAATACCTTTTTATGCACCATAAAGCCAAGGAAATCACTCGCCCTCTGATATGTCGCTCCGGAATTTTTCAAGTCGAATGGCATGACAACCCACTCATATGTACCTAAGGCTCCTGGGCATCGAAACGCCGTCTTCGGCACATCTTCTTCTGCAATAAAAATTTGGTTATATCCAGAATAACCATCTAACATACTTAAATATTCAAAACCAGCGGCATAATCGACCAGCATTTCTGCTATGGGCATGGCATACTCATCTTTGGGGGTAACAACATTTAGATCTCTAAAGTCAATACATACTCTTAAAGACCCATTTTTCTTAATTATTGGCACAATATTTGCCAACCATTCGACATACCTTGCAGTTTGTATAAACTTGCTTTTGAGGAGTTACCTCAAGTTTTATCTTTGCCATGATCTCTGGTGCGAAACGTTCAGGCGTCTGCTTTACTGGCTTTCTTCCTGTTTTTATTGGCAGTTTCAGTTCGACCAAATCCCTACTTAACCCAGGCATTTCGTTATAATCCCAAGCAAAACAATCCTTAAATTCTTTAAGTAAAGATATTACCTAATGTTTTAACTCTTTGTCGATGTTAGCGCTGATGTATGTTGGCCTTTTGTCGCCATTTTCGCCAAGGTCGACTTCTTCTAAGGGGTCTTTTGGTCGCATCTTTTCTGGCGCCTTTGGGTCTTTTTCAAACCCTAAAGGTTCATCGTTATAAATGTAGTCCAAACGCTGCATGTTGACGTTTCCTTTAGCTAAAACTGGCTTATCTGGAGGCTCTGGCTCAATAGCCAAATTACATTCTTTCTTTAACACATAGGCTTGGACAACCATGTTTTCTTCAGCCTCTAGAGCCGACTTTATTTTGTTCTCGGCAACGTATGCCGAAATCCTTTTTAGAGCTTCTAGCTCAGTCATCATCAGTGACATCCCCCTAGCCTGTCGGTCGAATACCTGTATAAGGTGGATCATCTAAACGTTCCATATCCCAAATGAAGCCATGAGTCTCGTGCAGAGTTAGAGAAACAAAAGCTTCACTCAGATTAGCATACACATCCTCAACTGGAAAACAAGGAGAAATGTTGGCCAGCTTTCTCTCGAATTCCTTCTTGCCGAAATTGTTCACTTAAGCCATGAAGTACCCTTGGTCAGCTTCAATATTTTCGACCACTCCATCTTCTCTCCAAATCACCAATCTTTGATGTGATAAAGATGGTACGACTCTGACACCATGGAGCCATTCTCTGCCGAATAGCAAGTTGTAACTTGGCTTGGCATATATCACCATAAACAGTGTCGGTCTAGTTATTAAACCCACGGTGATATTCACCATGATCACACCCATGGTGCTTTTCGTTTTTCCCCCGTAGTCAGACAAGACCACGTTGTTGGATTTGATATCAGTATTATATTTGCCAATCTTCCTCTGAATATGGTGTGGCATGATGTTGACAGTAGCGCCACAATCTACCAACACTTTGTTGATAGTCACACCTTCCACTTTGGCCATAATCAACAACGGTTTCAAATGATTTTTCATAATCATCGTGGGCCTTTCAAAAACTGCTTATTGGCTCTCAGCAGAGCCATCATTCAACACAAAGTAGCATCTTGGCTGGTGTAAAGCCATTTCTTCAGCGTCGGCATCATCTACCGACTCCTCCGCCTCGGTCACACAATTATATTCTTGTGGTAGAATTGACACCATGTTGACTAAGATGTCCAAACTTGCTTCAGATTCTGAATTGAAGTCATCAAAACATTTCTCAGTTGGTCGACGAACATACTCCCTGATCCGTTCTTTTGCTGCCGTGTCAACCTTCACAACAGCTTTCTTTCCAGCATTCGCCCCACTGGCCATGCCTTTCCCAGCTATTCCTCTAGCAGCCTCTCTTTCAGCCTGTTTACGCCTCTGAAAGCGTCTCCATTGAGTCCTCGACATAGGGTTCTTCCCCAAATAATTTTCAGAGACATGAGTCCTTTTCTCAGACTTGAACTTACGCATGTAGTTAATTGCTAGACCTCCTATAGCAGCAACAACCCCTTGTGAGGTTTCTTGTTTTCCCTGAGGCTTGACCCAGGTGCCTCTAGGAACACTTGCCGATGGTACGAAGCTCCTAGGCCTCGCTTGAGCACTTTCCACAGCCTTCTTTGGGACTCTTTCATTCAGGCGCCCTCTGTTTAGCCCACTTCTTTTGCTCTTGCCCAATTGTAGCTTCTGGAAATTTTCAACAGCTACTTTGTCGGTGACAACACCACATCTAGGGCACAAGCAGACTTGTGAACCCTTATTCTTGCAGCGATATAAGAAATCTACCAGATCTTCATCAACCCTTGGGTAAACTTCAGCTATGTCGATGTCTGGGCTTTCACAAGTTTGCTCCAGCATGTCGGCCTCATCGTATTTGGTGATCTCGACCATGTTGATCTCGACTGGCTCCATGAATAGAGCTTTCTCCTGGCAGAGAGGGTCAGCGTCAATCTTCATTCTGCGGCCAGCAAATTTCAGCCTGCCTTCTTGAATCGCTTTATGAACCAGATCCCTGAAAAGATAACAATTAGAGGTATTATGACCAAGATAATTATGATACTTACAAAATCCTCTTTTCTGTCTTTGTTCTAATGGTGGTATTTTAGTACCAGGTGGCACCACCATTTGACCATCTTTAACTAACAAATCAAAAATTTTCTCACACTTAGTCACATCAAATGTATAAGTTTTCGAAGGGAATTTTGGATTGTTTTCGACAAGATTTTTCCCTTGCACAGGAAGTAATGATCGACACTCATAGGCGGATCCTGGCTTTAACTCAGGCACGTCAATTTCTAATTCGGTTGATGAGGCATAATCAGCCTCATATATTGGATCCGTCGCGTCATAGTCGACGAACACTACTTTTTCTTTCTTAGTCTTATTGTGTCTAACCTTTTCTAACCTTAGCCGTTCGAGATGTCGAACTCTATCAGCCAATTGTGACATACTTTTCACAAAAGTTGGGTCTATTTTCTTCCTAATAGAATAATCTAACCCCCCTAGAAGCCATTTGAAGAAGTTCATGTTCTGGTACTTGCGTAAAGCACCTGGCCTTTAATGATCTGAATCTATTCAGATAATCATTGATACTCTCAGCAAACCTTCTCTTAATACTAGACAATTATGCCAAACTAATTTTGGAGTGTCCTTCGTAAAACTGTTCATGGAACTTATTTTCTAGTTTGGCCTATGAATCGATCGAACTTGGGGCCAAAGAAGTGAACCATGTGAAGGCATCCTTAGTCAGAGAGGAGGGAAAGTTTTTTACTCTCAAACAGTCATTATGAGTTAAATCTCCTGAATTTGTTAAGTATCTGGCAACATGCTCTATTGTCGACTCACCATATTCTCCCCCAAACTTAGTGTACTTAGGCACTTTCATTCCTCTAGGTGCCTCGGTTTGGAGAATAAATTTAGCCAACGGGGAAGCATATAGTGGCCTTTGTAATGTGACACTCATACCATTCCTAGCCATAATCCTTTCGACAATAGTTGTCAAATTATTTTCTACTGCTAAGTCTTCTTGTCGATGTTGATCGACAATTTGATTAGCATCTTGGTGTCGGTTCACCAACACCATCTAGTTATATCCTGCTACTCCTGACTCAATGCCTTGATTTTGTCGGGGTCAAAGGATTTGTCCCTCATGAACTGTCTCATCTTCTGCTGCCCCTATCTTCATCTGAACAGGAACGGTTTGCCTACCCACTTGTGCCATCTGTCGAGCCGGTGCCCCAGAAAATTACACAAGCGCGTCAATTGATTCGCCACCTGCCTATTTGTTTCAGCAGATTCCTGTATCACAGGATTAAAAATTGTACCCATTTGATTAGTTAACATATTAACCAACTCATGGTTACTATCATCCATTTGCTGCCTCAACACCGCTATTGAAGTGTTCGACAGTGGCATGGTTCTATTCTGAGTATTATTCCTATTCTGAACATTGCCCCCTTGCGCTGATTCTTGTAGGGAGGGATTAGTATTTTAGGCGTTGTCTGAAAACAATGATGCGCTTGATGTCGACTGATATCCTAACATTAAGGAATACAACATTCCATAAAGAGGATCTGTGGTGCCAAAGCGAGGCACATAAGGTCTGAATGTTGTTATCGTTGATCCTGAACCTCCCGGTGGAGGTAAAGGAATTGACGCCCCAACCGCACCCGTAGTCGACATCGTTGAGGTTGCACTTGTCATCGGCGGCAAAGTGGCAACCTGTGAGATTACTGTTTCCGTAGTGGATAAAGTCCGTTGTGGCACTTCATCTGTATTGGAGTTTGACATTTTCGCAGTTTCTTGTGGCTTACTATATAGTTTGCCACTTCTAAGTTTCATGCAATTGCGTAACTACACTAGCATTGTTCCCACTGGGCGTGCCATTTTGTTTACTGTGGAAATTGGTAAACAACCGCTGGTCCTCCCTAGGCCTTACAACTGATGGTTACTTGCAGGATCGACCGGTTGATCCTAAGACATGTGCTAGTGTGACAGTGTGACTTATTCAATTCGACAGATAATTAACTTTGTGAGAAACGGCTCCTGACAAAGTATTGAACAAGCACATGTTTTTTCCACACGAAATGATAATGATCCTATAGCCTATGGGTGACTCGTGACTGACAGCACTACAACATTCAAAAGACGTACACGACGAACACGTTTTTGGTGAATTCTATTATCGTAATAGAATCAGTGCCGATAACATAGACGACAACGTAAAGTGATAACTCAAAAGTAAATGAAATTAAAATAAAGTGTTCAACGGGAACAATTGAAAAATAAGGAAGTTGCATTGAAATAAATGTGGTGATTCACGTACATAGCACTCTTAAAAAACTCTTGCTTCCTCGCGTTGGGAATGAGAAGTTTTTGACAAGTGATTTTGGTACAAAGTGAACACCCCGAGCCCCTCGTGGGATATCCTATTTATAATAAACTAAAGAAACTGCCTATAGGCCAAAACTTCTAAAAATAAGAGACGTCGTGCCACACGATCTACAAACTGCTCCATACACGGTTCTGCAAACTGCTCCATATTTTGGCGCTTATTCTCCTTGTAAATGCTAGTCATTTTAAATTTCAAACTTCTCTCGTCCAGGTATTTAGGTCGACCCTGTCTCCTATGTGTTTGACGCAACCAGAAATTCCTTAAGTCCCAGTCTTCATTTCAATCGACGAAATGGGTTTCGACCACACATGATTCGTCTGTCAGTTTCATCTCCTGGTGACTTATGTTTTTCTCAACTCTTGCTTATCTTAGGCACACCTTTATTTCAAACCACCCCTTGGTAGAGTATCAACCTTAAATTCATAAGGCACTTTCATTGATTACGCCTTCAACATGCCGTATAGATTTCTTGTGGTAACAAGCTGTAAATGGAAAATGCGTGCCTTGAGGAGTAATAATCATTGCCCCAATGCCATTACCATACTGATTAACAGCTCCATCAAATACCATGCCCCAACGGGAACCAGGTTCTGGCCCTTCTTCAAGCAATGGTTCATCACAATCTTTCATTTTCAAGTACAATATCTCTTCATCAGGAAAGTCATACTGCACTGACTAGTAATCTTCAATCGGTTGGTGAGCCAAATGGTTAGCCAAGATACTACCTTTGTTCACTTTTTGAGATCGGTATTCAATATCATACTCTGATAACAACATCTGCCAACGGGCAATCCTCCCAGTTAAAGCATGCTTCTCAAATATATACTTGATTGGATCCATTTTGGATATCAACCAAGTGGTATGATTCAACATATACTGAAGCAGATGCTTAGCAACCCAAGCCAATGTGCAACAAGTCTTCTCTAGCATAGAATACCGAGTCTCACAGTCGGTGAACTTCTTACTTAGGTAGTAAATTGCAAATTCTTTCTGTCCAGATTCATCTTGTTGACCAAGAACATAACTCATACTTTCTTCAAGCACAGTCAAATACATGATCACCGGTCTTCCTTCAACAGGTGGAGACAAAATCGGAGATTCAAGCAAATATTATTTGATACTGTCAAAAGCTTTCTGGAAATCCTCGGTCCAATCACAAGATTGATCTTTTGGAATAAGCTTGAATATAGGTGCACATGTGGCAGTCATGTGTGAAATGGATCTTGAGATATAATTCAAGCGACCGAGAAAACCTCTGACTTGCTTCTCAGTTTTTGGCACAGGCATCTCTTGTATTGCTTTGACCTTGGCAGGATCAACTTTAATACCTTTCTCGCTAACAATAAAGCCCAACAACTTACCAGAACGAACACCAAAAGTACACTTATTGGGATTCAAGCGGAGTTTATACCTCCTCAAATGCTGGAATAGCTTAAACAAATGCTCAACATGTTCCTCTTTATTAATGGATTTAGCAATCATATCATCAACATAGACCTCAATCTCTTTATGCATCATATCATGAAAAAGAGTGGTCATTGCTCTTTGGTAAGTTGCACCAGCATTCTTCAAACCGAAAGGCATCACTCTATAATAGAATGTTCCCCAAGGTGTAATGAGTCTGGTCTTCTCCATATCTTCGGGTGCCATCTTGATTTGATTATATTCGGAAAATCCGTCCATAAACGAAAAGACTTTGAACTTAGCTGTATTGTCTACCAACATATCAATGTGTGGCAGAGGGAAATCATCTTTCAGACTAGCTTTATTCAAATCTCTATAATCAACACATGTACAAACTTTTCCATCCTTCTTCGACACATGCACAATATTGGCCACCCATTGCGGATACTCAGCAGTCACAAGGAAACCAACATTAATCTACTTTCACACTTCTTCTTTAATCTTCACTGCCATATCAGGATGAGTCCTTCTTAACTTCTGCTTGACTAGCGGGCATTCCGGCTTCAAACACAATCTATGCTCCAGTATCTTAGAATCCAAACCAGGCATGTCTTGATAGGACCAAGAAAACACATCTAAATACTCTCGGAGAAGATCAGTCAACCCCTTCTTAACATCAGTACGCAGTCGAGACCCAATCTTGACCTCCTTTACATCATCCTCGGAACCCAAGTTGACTAACTCAATTTGCTCTTCGAACGGATGAATGGCTCTTCCTTCATGCTCAAGAAGACGAGACAATTCATCACTTACTTCTTCATCACTTTCCTCCTCAGCCTCAAACACAGGGAATTCAAATTTTGGAGAAGGAGAAGGATCATTGTATTCGATGGGGTTAGAAACTAACCTGCATAATGATTTAATATTTTAATTTTAAAGAAGTCAATTCGTGACCAAATATTATGCAGATGGACAATTATTATTATTTATTTATGTTTTTTGTGATTACCATTTTCAGAATAAAGCAAAAAGTAAAACAAAACATCATAGATGTGGATGAATAGAATTATATTTTATTGATGATCAAATTGAAATGCCCAAACAATGTTCACTTCTCCCTTAGGCATAGGAGAAGGATTTTCGAAAACAAATAAAAGCAATTACTTAGATCGATGCATAATAACAGGAATATCAACGATAGTCCAATTATTGCAAGTTTTTCCATGCGTCACAAAATTGGTGCAGTCTTCCTCTTCATCATCCTCTAGCACAACAACTAAGTGTTGTTCATTACCATGAATGAACCCTCTGCTACGGAAGCTGAGTTGTACATATTAAGATCTGACTGATGACGGTCCTTGTTGGAACCCCAATCTGGCTCTACTCTTGTTGTCGGAAACCTCTACCATCTGCCCTCACTGATCAGACTAACCATCTTCAACAATCTTCAATGCATCTTTGAATGAGGACATGGGTGCCCTAACTCTCTTTTCTTCAGCAATAGATAAGGCTTGGAACGGAGTTCCAACCTCATCCTCAGCTTCAACATAAGAGAAAGATGGCAGGTGGATGACCAACACCGCCTTCTCCCCGCCAACAAAAACAAGCTTCCCATTCTTGACAAATTTGAGCTTCTGATGCAACATGGAGGTAACAGCTCCTGCCTCGTGGATCCATGGCCTTCCTAATAGACAACTGTAGGCTGGGTGGATATCTATTACTTGAAAAGTAATTTGGAAGTCACTCGGACCTATCTTCACCGGAAGGTCCACGTCTCCAATCACAGTCTTGCGCGAGCCGTCGAAAGCTTTGACAATCACACCACTATTCTCATAGGTGCTCCTTGGTATGACAACTTAGAAAGAGTCGACTTCGGAAATACATTCAATGAGGAACCAGTGTCGACCAACACATTCAAAAAAGTATCCTTCTTACAGTTCATTGAAATGTGCATAGCCAAATTGTGATTTCTACCCTCTTTAGGGAGTTGCTCATCACAGAAGCTAAGATTGTTACAGGAAGTGATGTTAGCCACAATATGATCAAACTGATCCATCATAACATCATGTTCCACATACGCTTGTTCAAGAACTTTCTGTAGTGTTTCTCTATGCGCTTCTGAATTCATTAATAGAGACAGTACTGAAATCTTCGAGGGGGTTTGGAGAAATTGCTCCACTATGTTGAATTCACTTTTCTTGATCAGTCTAAGTACATCATCATCGTCATTAGGCTTCAAGCCGCTGGATTCACCAGACTGACACCTTGGAGCACTAACGGATTCTACCACTGGTACATAAACCTTCTTACTGACAGACAAATCTTCCATATTCTTTAAAAACACCGACCCAAACACACGACCACTGCGGGTCACCTTAGTAACATCAGTAATGCTTACAACATAACTAGTTGTATGTAACAAAACCTCTTGACCACCTTTCCACATAATAGCATTATACTGATACGGGACAACTTTATCGGATGCATACGGGACTAGACCCGCTAACCGTATTACCAACAGTGATATCGATCTATTGCTGACGTTGTTACTGTTGTTGCTATCAAATGAAATCACCACTCTCTCCGGTGTCTTGAATACTGGCACTATTACATTAACATCATCATCTATGTGACGGGATTGAACAATCTGAATCAAGCCTTCATCCATAACTGCTGTATATCCCTCTTCCCAACCATACAACCTCTAGGATTGACACTACAAATAGCACAACCATCATGGTCATGCTCACAATCACTCACCAAGCAAATATCCTTGTGCATCGTCACCAAGGACCTTCTAATGAAGCGTACATCGAATACCTTGAACTCCCCTGGACAATCGTCCACCATATTAACAGATGAATTCCCATGGGCAGGTAGTGGGTTAGCTTTAACATTTGGTGCACGATCCTCAAAGGATATCATTCTACTCTTTACCAGCTTCTAAACTTCGTACTTGAGGGGGTATCAATTCTCAATATCGTGTTCGAGGGCTCCTTGATGAAAAGCACAGTGGAGTTCTGGTTTGTACCATCATGGAAGTGGTTCAGGAATTTGCGGAGGATTTCTTAGTTGTAACAGGTTCTTGAGAACCAAAGAGGGATATAATTCTGCATATGTCATCGGAATCGGGTCAAAAGAGACCTTCTTCCACTCAAAACTTTGTTGTTGATGATTGTTGGTATTGTTGTTGTTGTAGGTGTTTGTTCGTTGCTGTGGTTGCTGTTGTTGTTGAATTGGTTTTGACTGGTTTCTGAAAATACCAGAATTACTGATGATACTTGATGATGATGTTGACGGGGTGGTTGATTTCTTCTTATGTGAGGCCTCCTTTGCCTCCCAAATGAAACTACATTAGCTTCACTCTCATTATTCTTTCTGAAATTGTTGCCATACCTCTTGCTGGATGACGCCTCCTCTCTAGACAACCGTCCTTCTCGGACACCTTCTTCGAGCCTCATCCCCATGTTTACCACTTCGGTAAAGTCACTGGGGGCACTGGCAATCATCCGCTCATAGTAAAATGAGCTCAGGGTCTTAAGAAAAATCTTAGTCATCTCCTTTTTCTCTAAAGGAGGGGTAATCTGAGTAGCAAGCTATCTCCATCGTTGAGCATACTACTTGAATGTCTCCTTATCCTTATGAGACAACGACCTCAACTGATCTCTGTCGGGAGCCATATCAATATTATACTTGTACTACTTCACGAATGCTTCACATAAATCATTGAATGTGCGGATGCTCGCACTATACAATCCCATGTACCACCTTAGAGCAGCACCGGGCAGACTGTCTTGAAAATAATGGATCAACAGCTGATCATTATCCGTTTGAGTAGACATCTTTCTGGCGTACATCACCAAATGACTGAGTGGATAAGTATTCCCTTTGTATTTTTCAAAGTCAGGCACTTTGAATTTCACCAGAATCTTCACATTTGGAACAAAACACAGTTCCGTAGCACTCTTCCCAAACAAGTCTTTACCCCTCAAAGTTTCCAATTCCTTACGTAGCTCAAGGAATTGGTCATTCATCTCATCCATCTTTTCATACACATCAGGGCCCTCAGACGGCTCAGAATGATAGATGGTGTCTTCTACACGAGGCAGGATATGCACAACTGACGGTGACACAGACATGACCAGGCTAGATGCCGACATGGAAGCAAAGGTAGGCGCAAAGCCTTCAGGCACAAAGTTTGGCGGAATTCCCCATGGGAATCCGGCAGGCATGTCGGGTGCAAAGTGAGTAGCAGTCACAGGAATAGTAGAGGTAGCCACCTCTAAAATGACTGTCCTCTGAGGAGGAGGAGTTGCGGGCGTTGGAGAAGATTGGTTTTGAGCAGCTAGGACTGACTCCATCATGGCAGTCAGACGAACAATCTCATCCTTCAGGTCTCTGTTCTCTTGTTCAAGATGCTCCATAATCTTTAAGTGATTGGCGCGGGTATTGTATTGATGAGTCAGCTTGGCTGAAGCAAAGAAGAAACATCAATGAGACATCTGGCGAAAGAGAAACCTGCTTATGCGAATGATGCATGAAATGCAATGCTTGTTTATTTTTATTTTCAACGAACTTACTATATTATTTGCAAATATATATATATATATATATATATATATATATATATATATATATATATATATATATATATATATATATATATATATATACAATAATTGCAACAATTTGATATGACCATAAAAAATCTCTTTTATTTATATAATTGGAAGGATTACACTAAGTACAATTTCAGAAACCAAATAAAAAGTACAAAAGAAAAGGAGAATAGTCATCCTAAGGATCCCTAACAACAATGTCAGAAGATCTAGCTGTAGGCGTGTACTTCCTTCGAATGCGTCAGATCTCGGTCTCAAAAGAAGCCTTCATCTGAATCTTCTCGAGGACAACTTGATCAATAATTTTCTTCCAAGCAACGGAAGGTTGAGGCATACTAGAGGAAGATGAAACCTCCGACTCTCTCTGTCTCTTTGTCACTCGGTCTTTAAGTAGCTCAATAAGTGCATCTTTGTCCTTAGACTCAAGTTGCAACTCCTCATGCTTTATGCTAAAAGCATGGAACGCTCTTCCCACATATCCTTCTCTTGTTTCATCTTGGCGAGCGTGTCTTCCAACTTCTCTACATCACGGTTAGGGAGAGTTAATGGCTCAACCACAACCATATACGTAGGTCTCTCACAAGCATAAAGCATCTTCAACTCCAAAGCTCTCTTCTTCACCCAAAGAGTGTAAGCTTCCAAAGCTACACAATTGCACAGACCAAGCTCGAATCTTCCTTTCTTATGCACATTATGCTAAGCATGCACAATCTTCTGCTTCAAATGTTGAGGATCTTTACCCTCTTGATAGAAAAACCTTCTAACAAAGTGTTATTAGGTTTGTCTCTCAAGGGGAACCCAAGTTGACGATAAGCCAAAGCAGGGTTGTAGTTAATTCCTCCTTGCGTACCAATGAGAGGCACATTAGAGAATTCACCACAACAATCAATAATCTCCACACTGCTCAAAGAAGGATCATACCAAACTATATCATCATTAGTGAGAGACATAAGTCTTTGAGAACACCGTAGATATTGTCTGTTCTCCACAAAAGCAGACGTCTGAGGCAAGTGCGAAATAAACCACTTATACAGAAGAGGAACGCAACAGACAATAGTTCCACCACCTTTAGAATTCCTTAGATGTAGAGAGAAGTACATATCACCCAACAAAGTAGGCACATGATTCCCAATCAAGAAGATTCTAATGGCGTTAACATCAACAAAACCATCAATGTTAGGGAACAAAGCCAACCCATAGATGAGAAAATAAAGATAGCTTCAAAAGCGTCCATACTACCGGCTTGAGCAAAGGAAGTAGCTTCCTTGATGAGGAATTCAGAAGTCAACCCAAACAATCCTCCTTTCTTCACCCAATGAGCCTTTATCTCAGAATTCTTCAAGTGAAGAGCTCCAACAATAAGATGAGATCTGGGAATCTCTTCCAATCCACTAAAAGGAACTTTGATAGAAACAGGTATTCCCAAGAGATGGGCATACTCCTCCAACATAGGCACAAGCTGATAATCGGGAAAAGTGAAGCAACGGTAGAGAGGGTCATAAAACTGAACCAACACACTCAGAAGTCCTTCAACCACATCAGCAGACAAGATAGACAGAAGCTTCCCATGATGTTGTTTGAAGTCCAAGGGATCTAATACAAAGGATGTTAGCTTCCTTAACTCTTTCAATTTGGGACATCTGAAACTGTACTTCTTAGTGTTCCTTCGTCCATAATCCATGGTCTGGAAATATTTGCAAACAACACCTCAGTTCCTTGAAATTTTCGTGTGATGAATGTCATGATGCACATGAATGCATGAATGCAACAATCACAAATAATGGATCACACACAAGGCAACCAAACAAAGGTCAAGGGATGAATGAAGTTATTGTCAAGATCAATCATCCATTTTGGTGGATTATGGTTTACACCTTATTAACAACCAAGTTCCATTGATATTGACAAGACTATATTAGATCAACCAAGAATCAAGGGTTTGTTGTGAGCCACGAGCATGGAGTCTAGGTAAGAACCATCCCAAAGGAGTGAACTAAGGATAAAACCTGTAGATCATGTTCTAAAAAGTTCCCATAGTCTTAATTCCATCTATCAGATATTAAAGGTTAGGATGACTGACTCATCAACCCATAATATTCTCAAGAGAAACTTGTCTGAGTGTAGTATCGCGTAACAACTGTTATCAAGTTTACACTTGAACAGTCTCCACACTACTTCCTAAATAGGCCAAGAGGGGTTAAATGTTCTACGGTCCTCAGCTTCTCGGGCCCTAAATTAGAGATAGTAATGCCTAACCACAAATAACTTGTGTGACATTCCTAACTCAAAAAGGGTCTCCACTTAGTAGATGGGTCTCAAGCCAACATGTTAAGGACTACTCCACATAAGTCGAACATGACTATACCATCCTCTTATCTTAATTGCACTCAAGTTCGGGTTAGAACTTATCTCACCACTCAGAGATCACCAAGCACAACAAGCAGATTATATCATACAAACAAATATATATACATCAAATATACAGTTATATACACACACAAAAGTAGGCTAAACCCACTTGAGACTACTCCCCAGCTGAGTCACCACTTAATTTCTGTAGTGGTAAATTCATGACCATCAAGCTATAGATAAGCTAAACGTCAATAAAACCAGAGTCGACACTGCGCTTTTATTGTTTCCAAGGGAAAAAGGAAAAGTACGAACAAAACCCAAAAATAAGAAGTTTTCAAATTAAAACTAATAAAATGCCAGAGATTACAGGTAAGGGGGTCAGTTACACAGAGGGAAGGTGTTAGCACCCAAAGTGTCCTAGATACTCCTAGGGAGCCCTTTCTTGTGTGCATATGTGTTTTTGTACAAATGATGTTTCCAAACAAATAGAATGGGGGGATGAGAAAAGAATTCATTAATTATATTTTTGTGTTTGACAAGACCTTCGGACTTGTGCCTACGTACTAACATAAAAATGAGGGATCAAAACCTCGTAGTTCGTGGTATCAATTTTAAAGTGGGTGCATTGCTTTTAACAAAATTTTAAATTTAAAATGTATAAGGGCCTAAAAATGGTTTGAATGAGTGTTAGTCCTTTTTGGATTTTGAAATTTTAAGTCCAGTATAGTTAAGTTCATTTACAAGTTTTGATTAAGAAAAGAGTTTGAAAATGCAATGGTATAAGACCAAAGTTTCTAGTTTGCAATAATGGTCTAAGTTTAGAAAACAGACACAAGCAAGAAGATTTTTTTAAAAGAAGGGGGAGAGATTTGAAATTAAAGAAATGGGGAGGAGATGAAGAAACTAATCCTAAGCATAAATTTAAAAGTTGAGAGTTGAAAAGATCTAACCAATGGGTTGCAATCCAATAGACAAGAATGCCATATAAAAACCAAAATTTCCCTTGGACTTTAGAATCTAGCAATATCAATACACAAGTAGCAAATTGAAGAGCAAGGCATCAAATAAAGATAACCACATCCAAGCTTAGCAACTCCATGATCTTCTTCAAGTTTTCCCCATGTAGCAGATGACTTCAAAGATGGAATAAGTCACAAGTTCAAAATAACAGCTTCACAATGATCATGTTGCAGATGAACTTAAATGGATCTTCAATGATATATCAGAGAAAGTTTCAATTCACAAGCAGTTGGTCTCATGAAAATTGGCATTAGCCAAGTCCTTTGCATAGAGAATGTTGCTTAAATTCTAAGTCCAATTGTCTCATATCACACTAACAGTCTACACAACATATTTTTTAGGGTTTTTGTTCTTATTATGTACATTAAGGTCAAAAGACCACACAAACAAATCACAATATACACAATCACAATATCACAAAATATGGTCCATGTAACACCCCTTTTTCTACCCCAAATTATTTAGCATATAATCATAGTAAATAAACACGCATATAAGAAAAGGGCGTCACATCGACGTTTTCAAAACTTAAAACTTTCAAAAACCAACAATACACCTGGTCAATCAAAGTAACACATTTCACTCATCATGAGTATTCAAGCAATATGCGTTCGCAGCGGAAAATAAAGAATACTCATGTATTTCATAGAATGATTCATGTCCCATACCATGATCATCATAATCACTTCAAAATAAAATAAAACAATTAATGACATAAAGCATGTCAAAATAAGATACGAGTTCAATACCACTAATCTACCCAGTGTTACATGACCAGAGCATTGACTCATTACCAAATTTCAAACTAAATACGGAACTCTCCAGCTAATCTTGAGCGAGCTACCGTCCACCTACTCCAGCAATACTACTCTGTAGTATCTGCACGATACCCATGTAAGGTAACATTCAAACAGAAAGGGTGAGAATTCCAAATCATTATGAATATAGCATAATAAGGCATAATGAATTAAAACACAATTTAAGAATTCATCACACTTGGTATAATCACATCAATAATATTAACAGACAATCATTCCACATAATTCAAATGTACATCACACTCACATCAATACACACATTCAATGATCACATAACTATAGACGACTCAATGCAAGACAATGTGACTCTATGCATGTGGTACCGCAATGTGAACTCAAAGTTTCACCGCTTTCCGATTCAATATCTAGAATCCAAGCCACGCTTCAGATCCGGACAAGACCAAAGCCTACGTCTATTTCCAATGAAGGATCACCGTTTAATACTACGCCTAATCCCAATCAAGGATTAACGTCTGCTACGTCTGTTTCCAATTAAGGATCACCGCTTAATACTACGCCTGATTCCAATCAAGAATCAACGTCTGCTACGTCTGTTTCCAATAAAGGATCACCGCTTGACCATGCTATGAATGAATGCACACATACCAACACATATGCAATTAAGACCTTCTATACCGTCTTAACATCCCTCATCTCACCATAACTCATAATTGGTACATATACACATTCATCATCATACATCATCTACTATTTCATATACACATCCATAACCATAAATCATTCACAATTCAATAATGGTATACATACACATTCATACAATATTTTATAAAATTCATGGCATTTATAAATCACATAATATCTTATAACCTGGAACAATAATAATAATCCTTTACATTATCTTTAGTCATGTTATTTCACAATCAAACATATCAACCATGTTTAACACCCATCAAAAATAAAATTCATAGAATTTGTAAGACGCATAATACACTATAATATGATATTATAATAATAGCCTTTTTCATTATCTTACCAATGCATCCGTCTGCATTCAAAACGGAGCTATAATGCCCAATTAATTCATTAATCTATCTTAATCAAGATTTTAGATTAATATTTATTCATTGCATAAGTATTCAACAACAACCTCTCTAGCTTAATGGTAAGGCATGTACAGATTCAGGGAGGTCCTGGGTTCGAACCCCACTGGTGACAAATTTTGTACAGACAACATAACAGTGTTAAACAACTAAATACCTTTTGTTTAAGACATTCTTTGGAGAACACCCAACCCACTTACCACAAGCATGAATCCTTGAACAAGGACATCTTCCAAAGGAAGGAAAAAAGGCCAAGTTTCCACACAATACCATGAAAGAGGGGAGACTTACAATCTCACCAACTAGAATGATATGCCTTTTGTGTCAAAATTTAGCGCTATGTTAAGCAATCATAATTGGACTTATGTAGAAGTCACAATTATTTGAGGTCGGGCAATAGAGTTTTGGTGTTAATGCATGTTAGATAAATAATACAATGAACTATGCTCATGAAACATACCACACACAAAAAGAATATGCAAAGTGGGGAACCTAATCTCATCCATACTTATGTTGATTTTGTAATCAACTAGCCTTAGGATATAGAGACATTATAGGTCCATGACATGAATGCATAAAGAATGAGAATGCGATGAAGAGGGAGAGGGAATGAATCCAACACAAATTGGACAAAGGAGGACTTTTAGCAAGTTAAGATCATCAATTCATTTTGGGAGATGAAATGTACATTCCATCAATCCCCTAAATCCAATGATCTTAACCAAACAAAGTCAAATCAACCTTGACCAAAGCCCAACAACACAAGTCAAACTCACAAAGTCAACTAAAATGGCTCTACACAATTTATTTGGCATTTAATCAATTAAAAATAATAAAAATAATGCATTAAATTAAATATGGTTGGTCAATTTCCTAAAACCTCATCAAAACACCAAAGAAGTGGCCATGAGATTCATCATAGGTCAAACAAGGTCAAAGGAACTTGGAGAAAAAATTTCAGAATTTTTGGAAACTTAAAAGTATTTTTTAAACAATTAAAAATATTCACAAAATCAATTAAATCATGAAAAATATTAATAATGATCCAAAAAATAATTTTAATTCAAAAAATTAAAGAGGACTTTATTTAATTTTTTTTGGTGAAACTCTCATATTTTTTGGATCAATATTAAATTTAATATGAATTAATGAAAATAAAAGGAATAAAATGAAAATCAATTAAATCAGAAAAACGTGGACCATTTGATCTCCCTCATTAATTGAGGTGGCATATCAAGTGGTGGAAATGTGTGTTCCATGATACGCTTGAGTCAGCGTGCCATACGTCTGGTATTCAAAAGCAACGTTCAAGATTAAAATGATTTGAATTGATCCAATGGCTCAGAACACATCCAACGCGTCGCCGAAGCAAAGTGTCAGTCATCTTCTCCGATGACCCTGACCGGACTGGTTCCCTCATCACCCTCACATAAATGAAAAAGGAGGACATGATCTTAAAGATAAAATTGCGTAGATCACGAATATCACCTCAATTTAACCTAACTCCAAGTATATTGAGAGATACGTGGAGTTGAATTTTGAGGTGTATGAACTGAGTTACTTTGATTTGACCTCAAAGCAACTCAATCTTCTTGCCTACATTGATAGAACTTCAGACAACCAATGATCCAAGAGAATTGATGAGAATTGAGAGAGAATTGATGAAAAGAAAAATCTGGAAAAAATACCTTCAATGTTGTGTAGAACTTGATCTCTCTTGCTTCAATTTGTACTTGATCTTGCTTATGGAGCTTGCAAAAGTGGATTAGGAATGGTGCAAGGCTTTGGATCCTGGAGTTCTTTAATCTCCAGACAGTGAGATTCAAACTCAAATTTCAAGTGAAATTTTTCAGGCTTTCCTTTTAATTGTGAGGGTTTCAAAGGTTGGAGGCAAAGCTGGCGCGCAAGGTCCTTCAAATCTGATACAAGGGACCTCTATTTATAGCAAATGTAAGTGATATTTGCACACTTGAAAATGCTTCCAAAATTGGCAATGTGAAGTGCACGCTTGCATGGGCATGCACGGGCCCATGAAGTAACTCAATTAGGTCCAAATGCAAATGAAATGAAGTCTGAATGAGAATTGTGATGCAAGGCAAAGATGTTTTGATGTTTGAAGAATGACTCCTGCCAAGTGATACAACCCTGTTCAAGCCATGCAAAAACCCCTCAAACCTTGTCCAAACTGAATGAATTTGGATTCTTTGGAAAGGTTAGATCAAGGGGAAGAACTCTTATGTTGAACAATTTTCCATTTGAAGCTTGTATCATGGTGAATTTTGAGGTGGAAGTTTGGAAATTTCAACATGTCAAAATATTTTCTAAGTGTCAAGCCATATGTTTAATTATTCCACCTTGGCTAACTTTTTATGTGAGCTTTAAATAATAAAAGTGTCTCAAACAAAGTTGTATCTAATTCAAAAACCTTCAAAATAGTCACAAATTTGATATAATTTGGATTTGGGATGAATGAGTTATCCATTTTTGAAGTTGAGGAAAATCACTTGTTCAATGGTATTGGTCCAAAATGACGTATAATGTATCCTCATATCACATGCTCATAAAAGTTTAATTAGCTCTTCCTCCAAACATAAAAGTTGAATTAGACACCCCGAATTTGATTGTGAAACTTGGAAATCTTTCATATCATAAAAATTGAGCAAGTTATGGCCTTAGGAAGTTGACTTTCAAATTAGGGTTTAGACAAAGTTGACTTCCAACCACCATCAGCCAACTTGCTAACTTCCAATTCTCTTAACTTTTTAGGATCATGGGAGATCATATATACATAAGATGATTGAATTTGAAGTTTCCCTTTAGATATTTGATCAATTGGTGAAGAAGCTTGTTAAAGAAGTTACTTAAGATACCCAGATGAACTAGGGTTTCCAAGGCAAACCAATTCCAAATTCTTGAAGAATTCTTGATAAAAATAACATGCAAAGATCGTGAGGACTCATATATGATGCTTAGAGCCAATGTGGATCATTCCTTGGTTGAGCTCTTGGCAGTGTGGGTCTTAAACCCTAGATGTGAACTTGATGGATCAAATGTGATCATATGTCCCCCCTACAAAAGAGTTAGACAAATACAAAGACATATTTTTGGTATTTTAGTTAGTAAAGATGATAAAATAACAAGTATGATACAATCACATGGTGCTTGGTGATCTCTCCCAAAACAAACCAAATGGAAAAGGGTTAAGGAGGATGCCAAGGTATGATCCCAATGCTAATGCATATGATGAGATGGCATGAGGGATCTTAGGGTCAAAATTGGGGTCTTACATTACTTTAACTGGGAGGATCGCCCATTGGCAAATGTTGTTATTAGAGTATGATATTGAACACTGATCTCAGAAAGCGATTAAAGGTAATATCTTGGATGACCATTTGGCTTATTAACTTATTGAAGATTATTAGTCAGTGCAATATGATTTTCTTGATGAAGAGATTTCATACTTGAAGATGAAGGATTGTAATGAACCATTGCTTAAAGAAGGGCCAGAACCTAGTTCTCGTTGGGGCATAGTATTTGATGGAGTTGTGTAACTCGTATGGTAATGGCATTGGGGCAGTGATTATTACTCCTCAATGCACTCAATTTACATTTACAACTAGATTGACCTTCGGTGTACAAATAATATGGTTGAGTATGAAGCTTGCATTATAGGGTTTGAAGAAGCCATTGTTCTCAAAATTAAGTATCTTGACTTCTATGGAGATTCAACTTTGGTTGTGATTCAGATCAAAGGTGAATGGGAAACAAATCATCCCAGTTTGATACCATATAGAGATTATGCAAGGAGGATTTCAACTTTCTTTACAAAGGTTGAGTTTCGTAATATCCCTTGAGATGAAAACCGGATGGCAGATGCTCTTGCAACATTGGCGTTCATGATTGTGGTGAAGTTTTTGAATGAAGTTCCTAATCTGACTGTGATGCGTCTTGATAGGCCAACCCATGTGTTTGATGTTGAAGAAATCAAGGATGAAAAGCCATGGTATTTTGATATCAAATGTTTCCTCCAAAGTCAGATTTACCCGGTTAGGGCATCTTTGAAAGATAAGAAGACTTTGAGAAGATTAGCTAACAACTTTTACCTGAATGGTGACATGTTTTATAAAAGAAATTTCGATATGGTTTTGCTCAGATGCATGGATAGACATGAAGCAAACCTATTGATGACTGAAGTCCATGAAGGTTTCTTTGGTACTCATTTTAATGGACATGATATGGAAAAGAATATGTTGAGAGCAAGTTACTACTGGCTGATACTCGAATCTGACTGTTGTAAGTTTGTGAAGAAATGCCACAAGTGTCAAACTTATGCAGATAAGATTCATGTTCCTCTAAAACTATTGAATATCATTTCCTCCCCATGGCCCTTCTCCATGTAGGGAATTTATATGATTGGCATGATTGAGCCCAAAGCTTCAAGCGGACATCGTTTCATCTTGGTGGCTATTGATTAATTTACAAAATAGGTTGAAGTGGCATCGTATGTAAGGTTTATCAAGAATCAAATTATATACGGTTATGGTCTGCCAAGTAAGACAATTACTGATAATGGATCGAACTTGACTACTAATATGGTGGAAGCTCTTTGTAAAGACTTCAAGATTTCACATCATAATTCTTCTCCCTACAGACCAAAGATGAATGGGGTTGTTGAAGCCGTGAGCAAGAACATTAAGAAGATTATCCAGAAGATAGTTGTGACGTACAAAGATTGACATGAGATGCTCCCATTTTCTTTGTATGGGTACCGTACATTCGTCCGCACTTCAACAAAGGCAACCCATTTCTCTCTTGTTTATGGCATGGAAGTTGTGCTCCCCGTGTAGGTTGAGATCCCGTCATTGCGTATCTTGATGGAAGCCAAGTTGACTGGAGCAGAATGGTGTCAGACTAGTTTTGACCAACTCAATTTGATTAAAGATAAGAGATTGACTGTTATGTGTCATGGCCAGTTATATCAGCAGAGAATGAAGAAAGCTTTTAATAAGAAGGTCAAGCCTCATGTGTTTAGAGAAGGTGACCTCGTGCTCGAGAAGATTCTATCTTTCAAACCTGTTTCTAGGGGAAAGTGGAATCCTAATTATGAAGGCTCATATGTTGTTAAGAGAGCTTTTTTAGGTGGTGTTTTGATTCTTACAACTATGGATGGTGGAGAGTTCACGCGTCCTGTGAATGTCGATGCAGTCAAGATATACTTCGCCTAAAAAGAAAAGAACACCTCGCTAAGATGAAAACCCGAAAGGGCGACTTAGGCAAAAATGAGTGTCTCAATGGATTGAAACCCTAAAGGGAGATCCAGGCAAAAGTTAGAGTCAAAAACAAAAAAAATTATCCTGGTAGATTGAGTACCCCGCCTTGGGGAAATCTATGCAAAAATTAGGGATTATGGCAAGTAATTGCATCCGGCTGGTCCTGATCTTTGAAATAGTTTTGAACGGTTATTTGGTGCTGATTCATCATTCTCAGCCAAAGACAAGAACACAGTGGATTTCAAAGATGGTAGGGAGAGTAGTGGTCATTGTATTCAATATAGCCATTTTCCATATAAATTTACATTTTTAAACTTTGTAAAGATCCACGGAGTCCCGCCAATTGCGGACTAGCATTTTATTAAATAAAGTTGAGCTTTTACCCAAATATTTCTTATTCTTATTTGTTTCTGCTTAATAAAATTGAATTTTTTTATTGGTGATAATTTTTGAAATAAATAAATCAATGAATACACATTTTTCTCAAAATAATAAGGCATTTACTTTAAGAACAATCGATTTCAAAAAAGGAATGTCAACAACAATCTAAGAGCAGTAAGTCTGGATACGTGAAGCATTGTTGTCTTCCCTGAACAGTTAGTTGGTGATTTTTACCTCCTCAACAGTTCGCCATTCATCCCGAGCATGGTTGATGGGTTGCTCCCCAAGCAATTTGTCGTCCCTAGTAGAGCTGATGTGTTGCTCTCCTTGCAATTCATCATCTATCCCAACTGAGGCTTTACAGTTTTCACTCTCAGTTTGCATATATGTTTGTGAAGGAACTTTGGATCTTTGTCAAACCTTTACGTGGTTTTCAGACCCCTAACACATTTATTTGGTTGCTGCATAGTCGTGGAAGCTTCTCCCCTTCGTGAGTCTGCGAATCCGGTGAATGTATTATGGGCATTGAAATTGGTTTATTTCTCAATCTCTAAGAAGAGTCTGATGACCGTAGCTTTCCTTTTGAGGAATTTGTTGTTGATTTGTGTGCTCGTGTGGCTTTTGATTTGTCTTGGAAGATTATATATCCCCAGTGAGGTCCCACAGAGTCCAATTTTCGATGGAATCCCCAACAGTTTTTGTGATTCCTCACTCAGAGTTTTGCCTTTTATTATGACTTGGATCCCTGGCATTCATATAGTTTTTGATTTTGAGCAGTATTGTAGTTGTCTCCTGCAGGGTTGTCTCCCATTAGATATGATGTTGACCTAAAATTCCTCGTATTATGGACTTGTTGCTTCAAAGTATATATATCCCTCAGCTTGAGATATGAATCCTTAGTAGATTTTCCTTATCCTTAATATAAAGATTGATATTTTCAACAGTGCTTTTGTCCCCCGCGGAGTTTGCCAGTCTCTATTTTCTCCTCTTCTAGAGAGTTTGAGTTTAAGCAAGATCTTTTGATAATCTTGGCTTATCCCCTAGCAGTATCTCCTCCTCTTCTGAGAGTTGAGTTTGAGCTAGATTTATTCTGATCCTTTTTTATTGCTACGAATATATATTTCGCAAAGTGTTGACTTTGCAGTAGTGTGTGGTTGGATGCATGTCCTCCATGTCTTTCCCTATCTCGAGTTTAAATTATTTTTACCAAGATCTTTACCTAACAGGTTCTCCAGTTGGTGTTCCCATCTTGTTGAGATTAAGTCGAGTATCTAGTGGTGATGATTCAGATCTTCATGTTTGTATCCTTTGTGTTTGTCAGCATGATCATATACATACTTAAGCATATTCATGCATAAAGCACAACATCAAATATTTCACTGAACATTTTTTCGCATTGACCTTTGTTCCGATCCCCTGCTTTGGCAATATTATTTCCCCAAGCAGATTTGGTGTGTCTGTCCTCCTTCAATTGTATAGTGTCAACCCCTTAAGTAGAAAGAGTTCATCCTTTCTTCTTCCCCACTGAGTTATTTCCTCGTGGATGATTATTATTTTTGTTTCCTCCCCAGTTCATTATCTGGATGGAACCACTCCCCTTGGGTTATATCCTCATTGGGTTGAGTCTTGTTTGACTGTTTCTTTCTAGTTCTTACCTAGATAGATATTTTGGTCCCCAAGATTTTATTACCCAGTAACGGGTAATATCCTTCTTGATGGCTGAGTACTTTAACTGTGATTTACCCAATAACCGGTAAAAGGTAATTTACTTCTTTGATTTTCTCCAGAGGATTCATTTTTCTCGTTTCCCCAACAAGTTTATCCTTGATATGTTCATCTTAACCGGTGACAGATATTCTTACTTTTTTGGTTTTCTACCCAATAAAAAGGTAGTTGTAAATCCTTATTTCCCCATAGAGTTTATCCTCGATATGTTCACTTTAACCGGTGACAAACATTCTTATTGTTTGGTATTATGCCTAGTAAATGGTAGATGTAAATCCTATTCCCTACTGAGTTTATCCTTGATATGTTCACTTTAACCAGTGACAGATACTCTATCTTCGGTCTTCTACCCAGTAACAGGTAGTTGTAAATCCTATTTCTTTTGGTAGTCTATCCTTAAGATGTTTACCTTAATCGATAACAAATATTTTCCCCATTCCCCAGGTAGTTTACCCTTGATATGTTCATCCTAACATATGACTGATATTTCTTCCTTTTACTTTATCCTTGATGTTCAGTTTAACCGGTGACGAGTACTCTTTCTTTGGTCTCCTGCCCAGTAAAAAGGTAATTGTAATTCCTATTTGATTCCCTTTTCCCGGCAGGTTATTCTTACCTAGTATCCGGCAATGAATATTCCTCATTTTCCTCAGCGAGTCATCCTTGATATGTTTACCCTAACCGGTAACGGATGTCCCTCTATCCGAGTAAATTATCTTCTTACCCAATAACCGGTGGTAGATAATATGTCTCTTTTACTCCTATGTTGAAGTTTTTCTTCCCTAGTTGAGTTTGGATTCGTATTTCTTTATGAAATCGAATTTCCTTTTGTGCGAGTATTTTGTATTTGTTTTGATCTACTCTCTTCCCCTGCAGATTTTTCTTTTTACCTAGTATGAGTATTTCCATTGATTTATTTTCACGGAAAGTCCGCTCGTGTCTCCAGAAGTTTTTAAGTCGTAGTCTGGCATACACATAGCTTTTTATCCCCTAGAGTCTCTATCCCCTCAGTGAGTTTTCCTTATGGAATGAATTGTGCTCCTCTGGATTTTCAGTCTCTTCGGATTCTTTTCCTTTGTGGCAATATATTCCCCACAAAGATTGTTTTTGCATTCATATCATACGCATTATGAGGTCTCTTAGGGACCAAAATTTGTTTCTTGATGTTGTTATTTAAGTTCATTCTACTGAGTTGATACGAAGATTTTAACCTTCGCATCCTTAGCTAGAATGTCCTTAAATAGGGGCAGCTGTAAGACCCTAATTTTGACCTTAATATCCCTCATGTTATATCATCATTGGCATTGGCTTTGGGGTCATACCTTGGTATCCTCCTTACCCCTCATTCATTGGGTTTGCATTGGGAGAGATCACCAAGCACTTTTTATTGTATCATACTTTATTTTCTTTTTTTACTAACCAAAATACCAAAAATATGTTTAGTGTAGTTTCATTTCTTTTGTAGGTAGTATGTGCATCCATCTGTGCCCCCACCAAGCTCATACCTAGGGTTTGAGACCCTCAATGCAAGAGATCAATCAAGGAAAGGTTCAAAATGGTTCCAAGCATCATAGATGGGTCCCCATGTTCTTTATTTGTCAATTTGATCAAGAATTCATCAAGAGTTTAAAGCTTGTTTGTCTTGGGATACCTAATTCATCTGGGTATCTTGTGTGACTTCCTCAGTAAGTTTCTTCAACAATTTGTCAAATATATCAAGGGATGCTACATTATGCATCATCTCAAACACATATCATTCTCCATGAGCCCTAAATATCAAAAGAACTTCAAGTTTGCAAGTTGGTTCAAAGAGGTTGACCAGAGGATTTCAACTAGTTAAATCTATGGTATCCTAGATCCTATCTCCTACAATTTTTGTCATATGAAAATTATTCCAAGAGAAAAGTTACTCTTTATGACATTACAAACAACTTTCATGTTAGAATCGAGATCTAGTTTTGCTTGAAAAGTCATTTTTTATTGTTAAAGATTATAGGTCATTTTATTTGTGCCCTAGTTAGGAGGTCAACTTCCAAGGATAAATGTTTGTGATATTAAAGCCATCCAAGTTTCATGATCAAATTCAAGATGTATTATCCAACTTTTCTTCTTTGAGAAAGGTCAAAATCTACTTACAAGGTCTTATACTAAGAGGAAACATTATAGGTCATTTTGGGTCATCATCATTGAATAAGCAATTTTCCTCAACTTCTAAAATCCATAACTCCCTCATGCAAGATTCAAATGATATCAAATTTGTGACTAAATTGAAGAATAATGAAAGATATACAACTTTAATTAAGGAACCATTTTCATTTGAAGCTCATAGCAAAAGTTATTCAAGGTGGAAAAAGTGGTCATTTGACTTTATACTTTGAAAAGTTTCAACTATGTTTGACTTCTCCAACTTCCACCTCACAATTCACCATGATCCAAGCTCCCAATGGAAATGTTTTCAATGTAAAAGTTGTTCCCCTTCATGTTACCTTTCCAAAGAGTCCAAGATCTTGGCATTTGGAACATTTTTGAAGTACTTGTGCATGGTTGCATTGCATGGCCCCATTTGGAAGTTTCTCATGACCAATTTTAATTCCACATTGCATGGTCTCATGTCAAGGCTTCATCATCACTCGTGCACGATTTTGAACCTTTTCCAATAATTCTTTGGGCCTATCACACACTCATGCAAGCATGCATATCATGTTGCTATTTTTGGACAAATTTGAATTGGTGTGAAAATTAACTTGCTATGTTATATATACATGTCCCTTTAGCTCAAAAATGGATCCCTCTTGCCCAATCTTTGCATTGCTTCTTCCCTAACCTCCATTAAAGGATAAACTTAAATATTTCAATTGAAATCAAGTTTCAATTTCATTTATGTTTTGAGATTGAAACTCCAAGAATCCAACCCCTTTGATCATTCATTTCCTCTATTGCAAGTTGGTAGAAGCAAGCTCAAGCAAATTGAGATTAAGATCGAGGTTCCTCACTGCAAATAGAAGGTGAATTTTGTGAAACTTATCTTCTTCGATTCTCCTTCAATTCTCCACCATTTTACTTGGTTTTTGGTTGGCTGAAGTCCTACCAATGTGGGGAACAAGATTGAGTTGCTTTGAGGTCAAATCGAAGCAACTTAGTTCATACTCCTCAATTTTCAATTCTATGTATATTTCAATATACTTGGAATTGGAGAATTCTGAGGTCAGATTTGGATTCTTTGCATTTTTTCCTTCAAAATAGTATACACACTTTTCATTTTGGTGAAAGTTCATGGTGGACCAATCCAGTGAGGCCCACCGGAGAAGATGATCAGAGTTAGGGCTCCGGTGCTGCGTTGGAACACCCTATGCCATCTAATCCTTGTCTCACGTTTTAATCCCGACCCTTGCTTTGTTTGACTCCCTTTGCTACGCGTTTGAATCAAGACCATGGTAGTCCTTAACGCTTGGCCATCAGATCTGCCACCTCAATTAATGAGAGAGACCTGATGACCCTTGTTTTTTCTTATTTTCTGATCTTATGTTTAATCCTTTTGTTTTGCTTAATTCATAATAAATTCATTTTTAATCCAAAAAATATGGGACTTTCACAAAAAATCTTTAAATATTTTCCTCTTCCATATTTTCAGTTAAAATCTTTTTTTGGATTAATTTTGATAGTTTTTGTGAATAAAATGATTTTGGACTTGTTTTTAAATATTTTAAAATACTTATGACTTTTCAAAAATTCTAATTTTTTTGTCTAAGGTCCTTTGACCTTGTTTAACCTAGGATAAATCCCTTGGCCATTTATTTGGTGATTTGAAGGGATTTGAGGTTTTGTCCATTTAAAAATGCATTTTAATTCATTTTAAAATTGATTTTTATTTGTTTAATTGATTAAAAATATGGTTGAGCCATTTGATTGACTTTGTGATGTTTGACTTTCTATTTGCCTTGGTCATGGTTGATTTGAACTTTTATTTGATCAATACTATTTGATTTATGGGGGTGATGAAAAAATATACATTTCATCCCCCAAGATGAATAAATAGTATTAATCAGATGAATTTTTTCATGTGATCAATTTGGGTTTCTATTTCCCCTCCCCTCTTCATCTTCATCCTTATGCTTCGCCAATCCATCATTGACCAATGATTTCTCTAATGTCCAAATGCTAGTTGATTCATCAATGACCTTGTGTAATATGAATCAACATGAGCTGGATTGAGATAGGTCAATCCCAACTTTATTTTTGTGCGTGGTATGTTTTAGGAGCTTGGTTCTTTATACTAAGTCTCTAACATGCATTAACACCAATATCTTTATTGCACAGCCTCAGATAGTTGTGACTTCTACATAAGTCCAATTACGATTGCTTAACACATAGCTAAATTTGTCTCGCAAGGAATAACATTCTAGTAAGTGAGATTGTAAGTCTCTCATTCTTCATGGTATTGTATGAAGACTTGACCTTTTTTCCATTCATGAGAGCTAGTGGCATACTTGTTGATTTATCCAAGTCGGAGCCCTTCTCATGGATGATGTCTTGGTTCATGTCTTCATACTTGTGAATGGATGGTTAAGTGTTCTCCAAAGAATAGCTTAAACAAATGGAACTCTTCACTAACATTTGACTAACCTTTTATTAATATTGTTTTACTTTCAAGTCATTTATTTAATGCAATTTAAAATTCAGTATCTTTATCATTCATTTCCATTTACATTTCATGCAACTTGTTTATGTTTCGGTCATTTTCTTTTTTGCTCACTTGAGCCATACCTTATGATTGTATATATTGTGTACTTGTGATTTTTGTTCTGTTTGTGGTCTTAGGACCTTTAAAATACTTAATAACATAAAAAACTCTAAAAAAATATGTTGGTGGACTGTTGGACTTGATGTGAACTCTTGGACTTAGAATTAGACAACATACCTTATGCTTTAAAGGTCTTGGCCAATGCCACTATCTGAGACTGAGTTATCCTTGATTATGCCTTTCATCTGATGCAAACCTTGAGTGCCCTTGGTTCATCTTCTATGTGGTCTCTATGTTTAAGTTGTTATTTTGACTTTGTGATTGATATTTGAAGATTTTTTTCTGAGATTTTGCCAAGGATTATTTCATCTGATGCATGGGAAGATAATGAAGACTGCTAGTTATTGGAGTTCTTACTTGAATGTTATGGATATCTTTATTTGATGCCTCTGATCTTCATATTGATTGCTTGGATATTTCTTATGCTTATTGTCTGCTCAAAATTCCAAAGGAGATGGGTTTCTATCTGATATTATTGTCTTGTGGATTGCATCCCATTGGTCAGATCTTTTCAACTCTTAACTTTTAATTTCTGTCTAGGGTAGTCTCTTCATCTCCTCTTACTTCTTTAATTTCAAAATCTCTCCCTCTTTAAAAAAATCTTCTTTGCTTATGTTTTTAACTTAGACATGTTTTAATAATTAGAAACTTTGGTCTTATGCCAATGAATTTTCAAACTTTTTCTTAAATCAAATTTGTGAATAAACTTAATCATATTGACCTCAATTTCAAAAAGACAAAAAGGAATTAACAACTTCATTCAAATATTTTGGCCATTTTGTGCCTTCTTATTTTAAACCTTTGTTAAAATTAATCCACCAACTTCTTTGAATTTTTTTACCACGAACTACGAGCTTTTTATCCCTCATTTTTATGTTGGTAGGTAGGCATAAGATCGAAGGTCTTGTCAACCATAAAAATATAATAATTGATTATTTTCTCATCCCCCCAATCTATATTTTTATCAAACATCTTTTTGACCAAAACACTTGCACACAAAAAAGGGCTCCCTAGGAGTACCTAAGACACTTTGGTGTTAACACCTTCCCTCTGTGTAACCAACCCCCTTACCTGTAATCTCTGACATTTTTTTAGTTTTGATTTGAAAACTTCTTATCTTTGGGTTTTGTTCATACTTTTCCCATTTCCCTTGGAAACACTAAAAAGCATGGTGGCGACTCTGGTTTTATTGACGACAAGTTTATCCATAGCTTGATGGCCATGAATTTACCGCTACAACAACATCCCCAATGATTTGCTCCGGAGATCACCTTGAAGATTAAGCATGAGATCGAAAGACTCCTCAAAAGTCGGTTCATCAGGACTGCAAGGTACGTCGAATGGTTAGCTAATATAGTGTCTGTCATTAAGAAAAATGGAATTCTTAGAATCTGTATAGATTTTAGAGATTTAAATAATGCCACGCCAAAGGATGAATATTTGATGCCCATGGAAGAAATGATGGTCGATTCGGCTGCAGGCTTTGAATATTTGAGCATGCTTGATGGCTACAATCAAATTCTTATAGCCGAAGATGATGTCCCCAAGACAACTTTTCGATGCCCTAGAGCTTTGGGGACATACCAATGGGTTGTGATGTCGTTTGGCCTAAAAAACACCGGAGAATCCTATCAAAGAGCTATGAATGCTATATTTCATGACTTCATTGAAATTTTTATGCAGATATATATTGATGACATTGTGACAAAATCGTCATCGCAAGAGGATCATCTTGATCACCTTCGATGCTCATTCGATAGAATGAGAAAATATGGATTAAACATGAATCCATTAAAATGTGCTTTTGGTGTACATGCAGGATACTTTTTAGGTTTCGTGGTACACAAACAAGGCATCGAGATCAATCAAAACAAGACAAAGGCGATCTTGGATCTTTGTTGGGGAAGATAAACTTCTTGAGGAGGTTCATATCAAATCTAAGTGGCAAGATGAATGTGTTTTATCCACTACTCAGGATCAAGAAGGAAACTGATTTTCACTGGGGACAGGAGCAGCAAAAGGCTTTTGACGCCATCAAATGATACCTTATAAAGCCTCCCATTTTGTTGCCCCCTAAGAGGAGTAAAAATATGAGTTTGTATATTGTTGTGTTGGATACGACCATAGGGAGTATGTTAACTTTAGAGGATATTAATGTTGTCGAAGGACCCATATATTACCTCAGTCGAAAGTTGATAGATGCTGAAACTAGGTATAATCTGATTGAAAAACTGTGTCTATGTCAATACTTCGCGTGTATGAAACTAAAGCAATATATAAAACTAGTTGATGTTTATGTTTCGTCTCACTATGATGTTATTAAACATATGCTATATAAACATATTCTGCATAGTCGAATTGGAAAATAGGCACTAGCTTTAACAAAGTTTTCTTTGACATATAAACCTTTAAAGGCTATGAAGGGGCAAATCGTAGCAGATTTTACAGTGGATCATGCTATGATCGAACCTTCACTAAATATGGTTGACACAAACCCTTGACGATTATATTTTGATGGGTCGAGCCACAAAGATGGAACAGGAATTGGGGTATTGATATTATCCCCGCAAGATATTCCGACAAGATTCAAGTGTAGAATCGACGAAAAATGTTCCAATAATGAAGCCGAGTATGAGGCCCTAATAATTGGTCTTAGAATCCTGAAAGAATTAGGATCCAATAAAATAGATGTGAAAGGATATTCGGAGTTGGTAGTTAAGCAAGTCACACTAGAATACAAGTGCATTAAAGAAAATTTGTTGAAGTATTTCGTGATGGCAACACAACTATTGGAGTACTTTGAGATCGTCGGCATTACGCATGTACCAAGGAATGAGAACCAAGAAGCCAACGATCTAGTACATATCATTTATGGGTACAAGATGTCTAAGTCAAGACTCTAGGAAATTATCGAGGTAGGAGAGAATATGGTGTCGGACGTACCACCACCACTTAGTGCAAACATCCAAGAGGCGAAGGGGAAAGATAACCTTGATGGTAGTGTCAGATGTTATAAGGTTTCGACGATGAGCGCCTCGAAGATTTTGAGTTTGAAAATTTCTGGAGACACGAAGTTTTCGCTGTTGGCAATTCATCACCATCAGATTGGAGAAAACCAATTTTGGATTACTTAGAGAATCCAGTCAAAAATACTGACAGGAAAATCAAGTACAGGGCCCTGAGCTATGTACTGCTGGGAAATAGATTGTTGAAAAAAACTCCAGAGGGAATATTGCTTAAGTGTCTAGGAAATACAGAAGAATACTTGGCCATATCTGAAGTACACGGTGGAACCTGTGGTGCATACCAATCAGACCATAAGATGAAGTGGATATTGTTCCGACAAGGCGTTTATTGGCCCAGTATGTTGAAGGATTGTATCGAGTTGGCCAAAGGATGCCAATAATGCCAAATGCATGCGAGCGTCCAACACGTACCAGTAAGTGAGTTGCATTCGATTATCAAGCCATGTCCCTTTAGGGGATGGGCGTTAGATGTCATTGGGGAGATTCGACCGGCCTCATCGACGCAACAAAAGTTTATCCTGGTCGGAATAAACTACTTTACAAAATGGATCAAGGTTATCCCTTTGGTAAAAGTAGATCAGGAGGTCGTGATCGAATTCATTCAAAAGCATATCATATATAGATTTAGCATCCCAGGAACCATTACCACAAACCAAGGTTCGATTTTTGTGGGGCAAAAGATGCAAGAATTCGCTATCGAAACAGGTTTCAAGTTGATCACTTCCACACCTATTTACGCGCAAGCAAATGGCCAAGTCGAAGCGGCCAATGGGGTAATAATAAGTCTAATCAGAAAACATGTTGCCAAAAAATTGGCACAAGACTTTGGACCAAATCTATGGGCATGTCGAACATCCCCAAAAGAGGCAACAAGTTCGATGCCTTTTCGTCTGACATTTGGTCACGATGTCGTGTTACTAGTAGAGATTTGTTTACAGTCATTCAGGGTGCAATGCTAGAATGATATTCAGTTGGAGATATATTGGGAGCAAATGTTTGGTGAATTGGATGATTTAGACAAAGAGAGATTGACTGCGATAGAAGTATTGATACGAAAAAAAGAGTGCGTGGCCAAAGTGTACAACAGAAGGGTTAAAACAAAAACCTTTGCAGTAGATGACTATGTTTGGAAAGTAATTATGCCTATGGATCGAAGAGATCGAACCTTGGGAAAATGGTCTCCAAAATAGGAGTGACCATTTCAAGTAATCCAAACACTTACTAATAACGCCTGCGAGATTTAGGAACCAGGCATGGATCGAAGGGTCTTAAGGGTAAATGAGAAATATTTGAAGAAATATAAACATATGCTACAAGAGATTCAAGTCCAAACATAACAAAAATATTCATTAATTCGTTTAAATAGCCTAAAAGGCATTACAAAAAATGGTCTACAGACCTTACAAAACCAATACAAGAGAAATTTAGACGGGAAATCCAGATTTGAAATCCTCAAAGGAGGTTATCTCGTGACCAATTCGACTATCTAGAAATTTTTTCTTCCCTTGCAGCTGCTTGATGCTAGCCTCGATTTTGAGGGCTTTTTCGCTATGAGAGTTCCCCTTCAGAACTTCGCGGTCGATGGCTTCCTGTGTAGGAAGCTCTTCAGCCGTCTCTAAGGAAGGCATTTGTGTTTCCACCTCAGCAATTTTCTTGTTAAGTTTGGCTATATGCGCTTGGTAGTCCAAAATTTGATGGTCGAAGGTTTGTTGTTGGCAGATGCGCTCCTTTTTCTTGGCTTCAAAGTCACTAAGTTTTTTCTCGCATACCTCACTAAAATCCCACTCAAGCCTCATTTCGTTGAGCTTCGTTTTGATTTGAAAGTCAACATTTCTACGAAGGTTAAGGTCCTTGACAAATTGAGTAAATAAAGCCTCAAACTCGATAAAATACTTGACAATCGAGGCAGGAAGCTCATGAAGTGCAAGTGCGTCAAGGAGCTTAAAGACGTCACGGGCTAAACCTTCTTCTTCATCAAGGACGATTAAAAATTTATGCTCGAATAGTAGGTCATTCAATTCCGGAGTGTCAGAGTGGCGGCGTCATCCATCTTCGACGAAGGAGCCATTGTTGAGGACGAATGTTGCGCCTCAGTCGAAAGTTGACGAAGTTGTTGTAGTTTCCTTAGAGCCTCCGCTAGATTCCGTTATTTGATAGCCATGATCTCGTCCGGAGTCAGAATGTTGGTAGAAATACCTTCGTTAATAACATTCGGAGGATCTTGGGTTGGTTGAGAAATGGGATTCTGTTGGATCTCAGGCGAGACACTTTGAAACTCAGTTTGCTTTTGTGGGCTAAAGACAACCTCAACAATTTGATTGTCGGCCCTCTCTTCTGCCATAGGTTCGTCCGGAGTCGAATCAGACACATATTCCTAGGGTATAAAAAATTAGAACTCACGTCGAAAATAAGCCCACAAGTTGGTGGAAAAAAAAGAAGGACGAATACTTGATGGGCCACGTGAGGCGAAGAAAAAGGAGGAATCCTCTTTGGATCATGAGGGGGAAAGGCCTCCTCAAGGTCATCTGGGACTTAGGGTTCACAATCGAAGGAGCTGCCTTCGAAGGGGTATTTTTAGCCTGAGCTTTCCTCCTTCGGATTGGAGTAGGAGGAGTTGTTGGTGGTACCTTCGACGTTGGGAAAATGTGCAAATGCACACTGCCGCCAGACTCCTTGTTATCGACCAAAGGGACCTCTTCAGGAAACTGGATCATAAGACAAGTAAGAAGGTGATGAAACTGTTAGAATAAGAAAACCTTTTGAGGACATTGATACTAAGTACCTTCGGTTTTGGCGTCGATGGCGCCCGTTGCTTCTTCGAGAGCTTAGCCAATTTTGGTTCAGATGGGGGAACCCTTTTTCGACCCTAACAACAGAAACGTTTAGTTTTTAACGTTCATAAGGAAATAGGGAGTGAAACAATAACATTTACCTTTCTTGGGGCTTCATCGACATTGTCAGTTTAGATTATGGTGTCGGGAGCATTGATAGACGACGGCGAAGGCGGTATATCGCTGGCGAAGTTGGAAAAGGCATCAATCATATTCTGGAGAAAGAGATCGCTGGAAAAGGCTTAACGTTGGTAGATGGCCCACCATTCGTCAAAATCTGTTGTTGTTAAAAAGGACCGTTGAAACTTGAACATAGGAAGTTCATAGTGTTTAGTGGACTTGCAGAAACGAAGGTAGGCTTTATGGTCATCAGAACTTAATGATCGATCATACCATACAATGTCGGTCAAATGTAATACTAAAGGCTGACCATTTGACTTATCCAAAATAGGCGAGCCATCAAATTAGGTTGATAACTCATAAAACCGTACCCCTTCGACCCCGCCTCAGTTTTGAAAGATAGCAGCGTAGGAGTAAAAAATGTTATCCATACAACATTCGATTGTGTTGTGGCCTGAGGAGAGTCACTTGGGAAGGGATATTTAAACCATTTTGGGCCGAAGCTTCGATCCATGAATGGGTCCATGCCAGGGGCAAACTTCTCGGCCTCGATAAACAGGTTCAGGTACTTCATGAAGAGGTGTCTATTGGGAGTCTTTTAACATGTCATCAAAGCTAACCTTGCCCCTTCGATCGGTCGATCCTCATTCAACCGAAGGATGCATTTTGACACTGGATAACCTAGCTGATATTCAAAAGTGGCATTTAACCAGTGTTGTAAAAACCATATAGGACCCAACAAATTCAAGGCCTTAGGGGTATTATGGAGAAATTTTAGTTTCAGGGTTGCAAGCCCCAAAGATTGATGCAAGCAGGCTAGTAGCAGCTTACCCAAAGAGACCTGTCGACCCTCATGAATTTGGATTTCCAGATTAATATAACTCTTGGCTATATGCAAAGAGCCAGGACAGAATACGTAATACGAAAGCCACAGTGTGAGAAAAATGATATGTTCTTCGTCTGATACTTCGACGAAATTTTGTTGTGATGGTCCTCGATGTAGTTTTGCAGACTGGCTCGATCAAACAAGAAAGTCTTTCCCGTCGGAAGTGTGGGGTCGAAGGTATCTCCAAACGACAATAGAACAGTAATGGCCGCTACGTCGAAGAGTGTGGACGTCAACATCCCACATGGAAGTTGGAAGGTGTTGGTCAAACCTGTTGGTGTAAGCCCTAGAGGCCAATACTTTTGGTACTTGTATTGAATTATTTATTAATAATAAAAGGATTTTTCTTTATTATGTTTGTTTAATAAAGTCCCTAGAATAGCTAGTCCGTTTAATGTATCAAGTATGACTTAATCATGAGATCACATTAAACATAAAGACACTATTCTTAAAATATTCGTAGTCGAGCTTTATTGTGAAGTGGGATAACATTAAAGCATTAAGACTATTATGTATATAGACTGATGATCACATCTCATGGATCATGGATAAGGAGTTATCAAGTCTTAAACATAGGTATGAATAGTAAGAGTAATATTTATACCGGATTGACCCGCTATGAGAATACTATATAGAATGTTATGCAAAGTGTCATAAGTTATTCTCATGGTGATAATGGTGTATACCACCCTTCGACCTGAAACCACTATGGACCCTAGATGTAGAGTTGATTGCTTTATTGCTGATCAAACATTGTCTGTAACTAGATGACCATAAAGACAGTTGATGGGTACTCCACGAAGCATGCTAAGGGACATGAGTGACCTAGATGGAATTTGTCCATCCTGCGTAACAGGATAAATGTGTATGGACCCAATATTGAACTGGACAAGGATGACACGGTCTATGCCTTGTGTTCAATATAGACATAAGGGCAAAATGGTAATTATACACATAAGTATTATCACAGAAGGATTTGTCAGATCACATGACATTTTCGTGTCTTGGGTAGCAGTGAATGATGTGTTGCTAGATACCGTTCACTGTTTATTATGTTAAATACGTGATTTAATATAATTACCAATGCTGCAAAAACCTGCAGGGTCACACACAAAGGACAGATTGATGAGAGATAGAATAACTAAGGAACACCATAAGGTACGGTACACTTAAGTGAATTGTAGAACATCGTAAGGTACAATGTACTTAAGTAGAATACAAAATATGGTAAATTACCACACGCTTAAGTGATTTTGGCATATTATAAAATATGGGCCACATACACTTAAGTGAGCTTTTTAACTTATAGCCCACACAAGTGGTTCTATAAATAGAACCCTTGTGCAGAAGCATTTAGTGCAGTTGTAATTTTCATTTCTCTCTCTCTCTCTCTCTCTCTCTCTCTCTCTCTCACACACACACACACACACACACACTAAAAACCTTCATTCGTAGCAGCTAGCACTGAGATTGAAGGAATCCGTTCGTGTGGACTGAGTAGAGGCATTGTCATCATTCAACGTTCATGATCACTCCGTAGATCTGCATCAAAGGTTTCAATCGTCACAAGAGGTAACCATTCTATCACTGATCATGCCCATTCGTAAGGATCACTAAAGGAGAAATTTTTAATTTCCGCTGCGTTTTAGATCACCCTTCTCCTTCAGTGGTATCAGAGCCACTTACGAAACCATGCACCTGATAGATGTTTATTTTCTGTATTAATATGATTAAAAGACAGAATGAATCAAAGAATAAACGAGTAATTAAATTCGGCATCATGTATGTACGATTTGGATAATTGATGTTGACTATGCTTCGGAACCGACATTAGTATGGTGAAGCAGCGATACATCGGTCATCCATAGGTTACGCAATTGAGATCGATCAAGTTATATATATGATATAAGTAATCCTAACGCAAAATACGATATATATGATATACTGTTTCTGTTTCGTTCATTCAAACACTTAATGGTTATTTTCCTTTGAGCGATCAATGGTCATTTGCTTCGGAATCCGACATTAGTATGGTGAAGCAATGACCTGTTGATCAATCATACTGAATCAACAATCGAGGTGTGTTTGACGGTCTAAAATTGGCGCATTAGGGTTAGTGACGGCACAAGGGTTGTGCCGTCAAAGAGTTGTGAATTGAGGGCTTGTTGGATCACGTCTGTTGACTGTTTCAAAGCGTTGTTTTTGGCCGCGTGACGTTCGTCATGGGCCTGTGACGATCGTAACAAGCTGGACGTGACGGTCGAAACATGCTTTGTGACGGTCATCACATTCACAGATTCAAAATTCTAGGTGTTTCTGTTATTTTAGCCGCGTGACGTTCGTCATGAGCCTGTGACGGTCGTAACAAGCTGGAAGTGACGGTCGTCACATTCACAGAGTTAGAATTCTCGGGGTCTCTGTTTTGTGACTGCGCAAGAGTTGTGTTGATGCAAAACGACGTCGATTTCAAATGAATTGTTCATTAAAATTTCGGATAGGGGCGCTGCCCCCTTGAACCCCGGCTAACTCTGCGTAGTGTGATCGGTCGTTGAAATTTAATTTGGTTTTATTTAATTAAACGAATTAAAATTAATAATAATGTGTTTATTATTATTGTCTTGTGGTGATCAGTTATGGCCTTAGTTTTCCTTTATTTTGTTTTGGGTTTTTTAAATACGACCTGGTTTGTCGTGCCTCTCTTTTAATCTTTTAATGTAACTTCTTTTCTCATCTCACTCCCTCGTATGTAAAACGAGTTTCTGTAAATTTAATGTTATGAAGAAAGAGAAGAATTCAATATCAAAGTAGGACAACCTTGAAGATCTTGCTTGAAGAAGCTTAGATTGTTATTAGGTTAGCTTAGGCTCTCTCATTGGCTTGGGAGAACAATTGCGATAAGGGCCATAACTGTTTCATTATGCATGTTGATGCATATGAATGTATGTTGATGCATGTGAATGTATGTTGATGCATGTGAGAGACGATTTATATGATAAATAAGTCGATGAGATCAGAATAATTGCAATTCCCTCAAATTAAATATTAAGTTTATACTTTCCAAGTTTTAGCACTCATCAAGACTAGTATCGGATTATATAGGTTTCACCTACGCGAGGTGCATGTTCTATATTAGTAAGGTGCGATGGGATAATTGTAATATCCAATTGCTAAAAAAATGGGTCAAACTTAACTAAACAAATTATAATAAGATTATATATGTTCAGAAGCAAAAGTTGGAAATGATCCATGTGATGGATTGGAATAAGGAGTTATTGAATAACTAAAATATTCGAGAGTTGTATTAGATACAATTGGAAGGAGTTCCTACCTAAATAACCTAGTTTTGTGTAGTCCGCCTACACGGACTTAAAACAAAGTGAAATGTGGATCTTGGCCCACTAAAAAATCTTCCAACGGGATTTTCCGAATCAAATGATGAGGAATGATGAGGGTCATTTGTTTTGAGTAAAATAGTGGGAACGTATTTAATTAAAGGCCTAATTAAATATGTTATTGATACTTATATTTTCTTTAATTCTTATGTAGATTACCATGACAACAAACACCTCTAACAACATTTTGCGATCAATCCTTGACAAGAAAAAATTGCTTGGGACAAATTTTCTGGATTGACACCGAAATCTGAGGATTATCCTCAAACATGATAGAAAGCTGTATGTCTTGGAGAAACCTGTTCCTGAAGAGGAACCTCCTAGTTCTGCACCTAAGGCAGAAATAGATGCTTAAAAGAAGCATGTCGATGATGCCAATGAAACTGCTTGTCTCATGCTAGCTACCATGAACTCAGAATTGCAAAAGCAACATGAGAACATGGCAGCGTTCGATATGATCGAACACCTGAAGATGCTCTATCAAGAGCAAGCAAGGCATGAAAGGTTTGAAGTTTCAAAATCCCTTTTTCAAGGCAAGTTAGCTGAGGAAGCCCCTGTAGGTCCCCATGTACTCAAGATGATTGGGTATGTGGAAAACCTTGAAAGGTTGGGTTTTCGCCTCTGAAAGGAACTTGGGACTGATTTGATCTTGCAATCGTTTCCAGATAGATTCAGTCAATTTGTCCTAAATTTCAATATGAATGATATGGACAAATCTCTTCCTGAACTACTAGCCATGTTAAGAACTGCTAAGCAGAATCTGAAGTCAAAAGGGAAGTCCATTCTGATGATCGGAAATGGAAAGAGACAGAACAAAAGACCCACCAAGCAGGGTGAGAAAGGGAAAGGCAAGGAAGCTGCTAAACCCAGACCCACTGTTGCTGCTTTGAAGCCTAGTGGAGGCATAGCAAAGGCAGACACCTGCTTCCATTGCGGTAAGACCGAACACTGGAAGAGAAATTGCCCAAAGTACCTGGAAGATATGAAGAATGGAGTAGAGACTTCAACTTAAGGTATTTTTGTTATTGAAATAAATTTATCTACTTCTGCATCATGGGTATTAGATGTTGGATGCGATTCTCACATTTGTACAAATGTGCAGGGGCTTAAAAGAAGTAGAGATTTGGCAAAAGGTGAAGTTGACATACGAGTTAGCAATGGAGCAAAGGTTGTTGTTTTAGCCGTAAGAACTTATGTATTGACTTTACCTAGTGGTTTAATAATTCAGTTAGAGAATTGTTATTATGTACCTGCAATTAGCAGGAATATTATTTCCATTTCTTGTTTGGACAAGTTTGGTTTTTTATTTATAATAAAGAACAATTGTTGCTCAATTTATTTGAATGATATATTCTATGCTATTGCACAAATGAGCAATGGGCTATATGTCCTTGATCTCGAAATGCCTATTTATAACATTAATACTAAAAGGATGAAACCTAATGAGTTAAATCCAACTTACCTTTTGAATTATCGATTAGGCCACGTAAATGAGAAACGCATTTCCAAACTCCATAAAGATGAACTCTTGGACTCTTTTGATTATGAATCATATGAGACATACAAATCTTGTTTAATTGGAAAGATAACAAAGTCTCCATTCACGGGAAAAGGGGAAAGAGCGAATGATCTTTTGGGCCTCATACATGTTAGGGACCAATTAGTACTACTTTTTATATCATTTTATTGGTCCCTTTTACCAAGTTTTGATGTAATTACACACTTTTATTCTCATTATTTTGTATAAATGCAATTAAGTTTAATTTATGTTGTTTTGAATAGTTATTTCACATATTTGTTAGTTTTGTAGAATTTTTGGGCAAGAGAGCTTTGGATTGCACAATCATAATTTTAAAGAAGTGTTGAACATAATTTGGAGGCCTAACTTGGAAGAATACCACTTGGAAAACTATTTGGATGAAGCTTGCAAAGCAAGGAAGCTGAGGTAGCTTTAGTTCGCGCCGCGAACCCCCTTCGCACCGCGAAGCCTTCGAATCCAGCAAGCTGTTTTTGGGCCAAGGGTTCTGTGTTCAAGGCCAACTGGTTTTGCCATTTTGGTGTCTGCCTTATGGGAGCTTTTCTGATTTTGATGAAAATGATCATTTTAGGAAATGTCAACCCTTTTAGAAAATCAGAATGGAAATTGAACAGAGGATTCCAACACATTCACACATTCATTGATAGTTTTGCTATTTTGTAAGAGAGAAAAACAGAGTTTTCTTCCATTGCATTTTGCTTTCCAAAATGATGATGAGGAGCTAAACCCCATTTTGTCAAGATTGGAGGTAGTAGCTATTCTCATTTATTTATGTATTCCATTTGATTTATATATATGATAAAAGATTGTTGATGTATTGAATGTTATTTTTGCCCTAAGTTGAAAATCAGATTTGAGTAGTTGTTGAAAGAGATTATTTAAGTCTTGACATAAAATAGATTTTCAAGTAGTGAATAAGTTGTAGAGACAGATTTATTCACCACTCTTCTTTGGTATCAACCATTAAAGATTGCTATATTGATAGTTAGGTGGAGAGATCGTCTAAGGATCAATATAAGTGATTATCACAATATCATTTAGACATAAATGACATTGAGAGGATACTTGAACATCATCAATAATCTTAAATCTATATAGTTATCATAAGGAATCATAAGCACTTGGAATAGTGAACTCCAATCTTGCCAAGCTTTTACATTTGATTAAAACCATTTTATTATTTTTAGTGACATTTTACTCAAAAAGATAACTTTCCAAACAAAACAACTTGGTTACTTTCTAAACTTATAACAATTTGGATTATAGAACGGCGGTAATAACAACCAATCTTTGTGGATACGATATAAAAATATTTGCCGAAGATATACTTTTCAACAAATTGGCGCCGTTGTCGGGGATTGGTGTTCGATATTACAAGCATTGCAATAATTCATTGTTTTAAGTTTTGTTACTTTTATTACCATCCCTCTTGTGTTTCACTTGGTTTGTTAGTTTTGTAGATTCTAGTGCATGCGAGGAAAAGCTACCGAGGAGCAATTTCAATTTGATCTCGAAATTGAAAGAACACTTAGGAAGCTCAATAGCAAAACACGAAGAAGAAGGAAACTAGCCGAAGAGAGGAACCGGAGAGAAGAAGCATCTACTTCCGCACTTGTTCAAATCGAAGAAGTGGTTGTAGAAGCTTGTGACGGAAACATGGCGGATGACAATCGTACCGAAATGTCCACTAATAGTCCAAGAAGGAATGCTCAATTTGCCCGTGGAGGAAGAAATACGGAGATGAAGACCGGAATCCTCCAACTTCTCTATGCAAATCCGTTCACCGAAATGGACCATGAAGATCCGTATACCCATCTCATCAAATTCTATGAGATTGCGGGTTCTACGGGAATTGATGAAACGGGTGAAGAGGCATTATTCAAAAGGATGTTCCCACACTCCTTAGTGGGAAAGGCAAAGGAGTGGTACCTTGATCAAGCACCAAGAGTGATGACGGATTGAAATTTACTAGAAGAAAAGTTCTTAGAAAGATATTTTCCTCAATCCCGATTCATGGAAGCCAAAACGGCTATTGCGGTATTTACTCAAGGAAGCAACGAGTCTCTAAATGAGGCTTGGGAAAGATTCAAGTCAATGTTAAGAAAATGCAAGGGTCATGGTTTTGATGAGCTCACTCAAATCCATATTTTTCTAAATGGGCTCCAATCAACTCACAAGACACTTTTGGATGCTACCGCGGGTGGTTCTCTTATGTCAAAGAATGCTGAAGAAGCTAAAGTCATTATTGATCGGATGGCACTCAATGATCGCCAAAGTCAACATGACCGTAGCCCTTCCCAACGTAAACCGGGAGTTCTTGAGTTAAATACCAATGACGTCATTCTTTCTCAAAACAAGCTACTCTCTCAATAAGTGGAGTTGCTTACTCAACAAATGGCCAAGCTTCCACAGCAAATGAAGGAAATTCAAGGGTCTCAAGTTCGACATCAAGTAACATGTTGCGAATTATGTCAAGGAGATCATCCTACTGGTTTTTATCCTCCACTAGAAGAAGTGAGTTATGTGAACAATCAAAATCAAGGCTATCAAAGACAACCTCCTAACAATCAAGGTTATCAACCAAGAAACAATCAAGGCTATCAACCATCAAGGTTCAACAATCAAAATTTTCAGCAACAAAGTCCCTATCAACACCCAAACTCTCAAGGCCAACAATCGCAAGGAGGAAATTCCAAGCTAGAGAACACTCTTCAACAATTCATGCAAGCTTCCATGGAAAATCAAAAGAGTAACGAAGCAGCAATTAAGAATCTGGAAAATCAAGTAGGCTAACTTGCGAAGCAACTGTCGGAACAAAACGCAGGATCTTCCTTTTCCGCTAACACTCAAACCAATCCAAATGAGCATTGTAAAGCAATTGTCATGAGGAGCGGTAAAGAGTTGACAAGTGGAAAAGTGAGGAAATTACAGTAGAGAGTGATATGGATGAGGTGCTGGAAAAAGAGGACATGGTTGGTGGAAGGGAGAAAGTGGCTGGAACTCTTCAGTTTGCAACGCGATCCCCCTTCGCGCCGCGAAAAGAGCAGGATTTTCCAACAGAGAAGCAGACTGAATTGGAGGTGAAAAAGGATGTCGAACCAAGAAAGAAGAAGAAAGGAGAGAAAGGTGTGAGCGTCATTCCAACCCAATATCTACCTTATCTGCATGCTCCATCGAAGAAGGACAATGCTAGACATTATGCACGGTTCATGGACATATTCAAACAACTTCAAATCAATATTCCATTTGCCGACGCATTAGAGCAAATGCCACGGTACGCAAAGTTCATGAAACATATTCTTACAAAGAAAAGAAGACATGTGGAAGATGAAACCATCTTGCTTGATGCACGTTGTAGTGCCATCATTCAAAAGACTCTCCCAAGGAAGGAATCTGATCCAGGCCGAGTCGTTTTACCGGTAACCATTGGAAGCACATACATTGGTAATGGTTTGATTGACTTGGGATCTAGCATCAATCTAATCCCCCTATCCATCGTTAAAAGATTGGGAAATGTTGAGATCAAATCGACAAGGATGACCTTACAACTAGCCGACAAATCTACCACTTCACCATATGGAATTGCTCAAGACATGTTAGTGAAAGTGGACAAATTCTTGTTTCCGGTACATTTCGTGATAGTAGAGATGGATGAAGATCGTGATGTTCCTCTAATTCTTGGAAGGCCATTCATGAAAACAGCCCGGATGATGATTGACATTGATGATGGACTAATGAAGGTGAGAGTGCAAGATGAAGAGGTGACCTTTAATCTCTTTGAAGCCATGAAGCATCCAAATGACAAGCATGATTCTTTCTGAATCGATGCAATAGAAGAGGAATTAGTGGAGGTCGCAAACCAAGTTCATATTTCTAATCCTATAGAAAGATCTCTTATCGGAGCCTATAATGTGTTGACCGAAAATGAAGAAAAAGAGATTGAAGCAATGTTGCATGAGTTAGAGTCTTGTGGCGAGCTTACTTATCAAGAAGAAACAAAGGAAGACTTGGATGCGACGAAGAAAACGGAAGAACCAAAATTAGAGCTGAAAATGCTACCTTCACACTTGAAGTATGTGTTCCTTGGTGACGAGTGTACTAAACCGGTGATCATTAGTAACACCTTGTCCACAAAAGAGGAATACAAATTGATACAAGTGCTGAAAAAGAATGAGGGTGCAATAGGGTGGGTGTTATCCGACTTGAAGGGTATTAGTCTGACCTATTGTATGCATAAGATCATGATGGAAGAAAATTTCAAACCCGTTTCACAACCTCAAAGGCGTCTAAATCCATCAATGAAAGAAGTAGTTCGGAAAGAAGTTGTCAAACTCTTGGAAGCCGAAATGATTTATCCTATCTCCGATAGTGAATGGGTGAGTCCGGTACAAGTAGTTCCCAAGAAAGGTGGCATGACGGTTATCAAAAATGATAAAAATGAGTTGATTCCAACAAGAACGGTAACCGGGTGGAGGATGTGTATCGACTATAGAAGACTAAACCAAGCTACAAGGAAAGATCACTTTCCACTACCTTTCATGGATCAAATGTTGGAAAGGTTAGCAGGCAAAAATTTCTACTGTTTCTTGGACGGGTACTCGGGGTACAACCAAGTTTCGGTCAATTCGGCGGATCATGAGAAGACAGCTTTTACATGTCCTTTTGGCATCTTTGCTTACCGAAGAATGCCTTTTGGGTTATGTAATGCACCAGCAACATTTCAACGGTGTATGCAAGCGATATTCTCGGACTTAATAGAAGAATGCATTGAGGTGTTCATGGATGATTTCTCCGTTTATGGATCATCTTTTGATTTGTGCTTAAAATATCTTGATGTGGTTTTGGGAAGATGCATGGAGACCAACTTAGTGCTTAATTGGGAAAAATGCAACTTTATGGTCACCGAAGGTGTTGTACTCGGTCACAAGATCTCCTCCGAAGGATTAGAGGTTGACAAAGCTAAGGTGGAAGTTATCAAGAAACTACCACCTCCAACAAATATAAAAGGAATAAGGAGCTTTCTCGGACATGCGGGTTTCTACCGGAGATTCATCAAAGATTTTTCAAAGATAGCAAAGCCATTGAGTAACTTGCTCAACAAAGGTACGCATTTTCTTTTCGATGAGTCATGTCTCAAAGCTTTCCTTGATTTAAAAGAAAAGTTAGTCACCTCACCCATAATCGTGGCACCGAATTGGAAACTTGATTTTGAACTTATGTGTGACGCAAGCGATTATGCGGTTGGTGTGGTGTTGGGTCAAATAAGAGATGAAGTTTTTCATGCTATCCACTATGCTAGTAAAGTGTTAAATGAAGCACAAGTCAATTATGCGACAACTGAAAAAGAGTTACTAGCTATAGTGTACGCATTGGAAAAGTTTAGAGCTTACTTGATAGGGTCAAAAGTTGTAGTCTACACTGACCACTCGGTGATCAAATATTTGCTAACCAAGCCGGATTCCAAACAAAGACTAATTCGTTGGATTCTCTTATTGCAAGAGTTTGATTTGGAAATCCGGGATAAAAAAGGTTCCGAAAACTTGGTGGCGGATCATTTATCTCGTTTGGTCAATGTGGACATTACAAACAAAGAAGAGGAAGTACGAGAAGAATTTCTGGATGAAAAACTGTATACGATTCAAGTGAGGCCTTGGTTTGCTGATTTTGCTAATTACAAAGCAACCGGGTTAACACCGGAAGACCTCACTGGTAATCAAAAACGGAAATTCTTGGCGGATGCAAAATATTATGTTTGGGATGATCCTTATCTGTTTAAAGTGGATGTAGATAATATTTTGAGAAGGTGTGTAACACTTGAGGAGTCAAGAGACATCCTTTGGCATTGTCACAACTCTCCGTATGGAGGTCACTATAGCGGTGTGAGAACAGCCACTAAAGTGCTCCAATCGGGCTTTTATTGGCCATCTTTATTTAAAGATGCACATGAACATGCGAAGAGTTGTGATACATGCCAACGGAGTGGAGGAATAGACAAACAGGACAAAATGCCTCTAACCAACATGCTAGAAGTAGAAGTTTTTGATTGTTGGGGTATTGATTTCGTTGGCCCATTTCCCTCTTCTTTCTCAAATGAGTACATACTAGTGTCCGTTGACTATGTTTCGAAGTGGGTAGAAGCAATTGCTTCACCTAAGGCCGATGCCAAAACAGTGATTAAATTTTTAAAGAAAAATATATTTTCACGTTTTGGTGTGCCTAGGGTGTTGATAAGTGATGGAGGATCACACTTTTGCAATACACCTCTAGAAAAAGTTTTGCAACATTATGGTGTAAAGCACAAGGTGACCACTCCCTACCACCCACAAGCGAATGGTCAAACGGAGGTTTCTAACCGGGAATTCAAGCGGATCCTTGAAAAAACAGTCTCGAATTCAAGAAAAGATTGGTCTTTAAAACTGGATGAAGCTTTGTGGGCGTATCGTACCGCCTACAAAGCACCTATTGGGCTAACTCCGTTTCAAATGGTGTATGGGAAGACTTGTCATCTTCCAGTGGAAATGGAGAATATGGCATTATGGGCTCTCAAATTCTTGAACTTCGACTCCACTGTAGCTGGAGAAAAAAGAAAAGGACAACTCCATGAATTGGAGGAATCAAGGAACAACGCTTACCATTCGAATAAACTGTACAAGGAAAAGGTAAAGGCATACCATGATGGAAAGGTCTGTCATAAGGAGTTTCATGTTGGACAAATGGTATTGCTTTTCAACTCAAGGTTGAAGTTATTCCCTGGTAAGCTGAAGTCAAAATGGTCAAGACCGTTTATTGTCAAAGAGGTGCGCAACTATAGGGCCATTATGATCAAGGATCCAAAGTCACAAGAGAGTTGGACTGTAAATGGCCAAAGACTCAAAGTCTACCATAGTGGCGACGTAAATCGGGATGTGTGTGTAATTTCTCTATCCGGACCGGGCTAATCATTGGACCGTCGAGCTCTAAACGACATTAAACAAAGTGCTTGTTGGGAGGCAACCCAACGTTGTAAGTCCGCATTTTACATTTTCTCAATTCTGCTGTGTTGATATTCTGCTGTGTTAAATTCTGTGAAATTGGGTTCTGTCCACTACAGTTCGCCCCGCGACCATCTTTCGCCCAGCGAACTGAATGCAAAGGTTCAGTTCACGTCGCGAACAGGGTTCGCCCCGCGAACGGTGCGTGGCAGAACCACTTAAGTTCTATTTAGGTTATTTTTTTCTGTCCATTCTCTTTTCATTTTTAAAACAACAACTTTCCCTCTTTTCCACTCTCACTTCCAAACTTCCAAAACAAAAAAAATTTCCTTCTCCATCTCCCAAATCCTCATTTGTAACAAAGAATCAAGCGCAATTCAATAAGGTATGTTGTTCTTTTCATGTTCTCTTCTCCATTCCTTTCGGGTTCTCATTTAGGTAAGGTTAAGGTTTTGTAAAAAATTGAAACTTGACACTTGAAATAACCTTGCATGTCTAAATTGGGTTCAAATTAGGATTAGGATAGACATTGTGATTATGACTGTTGGAAGTAAAAACCTTAAAATCTTTGGACCCCTAGAAGGCTCCTAGAGATTTCCTGGTTCGCAGGGTTCGCGCCGCGAACTGGGAAATTCCAGTGCCATGTTTTATGTTGTTGATTGCTAACTCTCTTAATGTTTTGTTGTGTGGTTGTTCTGATGTTTATTGCAGATGTCTAAGAGAACCAAAACCACGACTTCCGTTCAGCCTCGTTCATTGAGACGGTTCACAAGTGACGAACACGAAGAACGATTTGAAAACTTAATCAAGAGAACAATCCAACCGGAAAGGTTCATCTGTTTATCACCGGGTGGGATTTATCGGAATTTGGTTTCAAAATTTGAGAGAAGAAGGTGGACCAAACTTTGTGAACCAGAGGCGGCAATCAATTATGATATCGTACGGGAATTCTATGCAAACGCCATGCATCTTGAAGAGGGAGTATCTTTCAACTACCAAACAAGGGTAAGAGGCAGGATTATTTCTTTTGGCAGAGATGCAATTAACTCATATCTTGGTAATCCTCTAACCTTGGGAGAGAATGAGCGGTGCGAGTATCGTACCCAGGAAATGGTCAACGTTTGGGATCTTCCAGCGGTGAGTGCCATCTTGTGCCTTCAAGGAAAAACATTTGACCTAAATGATCAAGAACTTCCAAAATCATGGAAAAGAGAAAATCTAAATCTGGAAGTAAGGGCATTTCTGGTGCTGTTGTTGAACAATATCCGGCCAAGGAGCCACAACACCACGATCCCTTTGGATGTAGGGTGTTTGTTGTACTACATCATGATCGGCAAATCTGTGGATGTAGCATCAATCATAGCGGGAGAAATGTGGAAGATGGCTATAAGCGGAACAAAATTTGGTGGTAAAGCAGGTGTGCTTGCATACCTAGGGCTGACCAAGGGACTTTGCCGATGGGCGAATGTTGCCATTCCGGATGAAGTACACTTCTCTATCACTAGTGTGATTAACGACGCTTATCTGAATAGGTTATGCCAAAGCCAAATGAGCAGAGCCGAAGGAGCTGGGACTTCGTCATCCAGACCCCGACCTCGCACTACTCCAGTCTTTGACCAGATGGCGTTTGCCAATTATTATTGTGAGAGCTTTGAGGCCTCTAGAAGGTCTCAATCATTTATCTTTGATGTTATGCAGCAACAATTCCAGAACACGTTTCTTGCACCCGAAGCCCGCACATTTCCTTCTCAGGCGGAATATGTTGCTTATGCTAATTGGCCTGAGGGCAGGCCAGCTTTTATGGGGGGTGCAAGAAGTGGTGCAAACCATGGAGATGAGATGGAGGACGTCCTTGGATCTGTTGGTGGTGGCCAAGAGGAGGAAGATTGAGGAGTTGGTGAATTTGAGGAGTTTGTTTTAGTTTGAGTTTTCTTTGTGTTATTTTGCTTTTGAAATTTTTTGATGTACTTTTGGGTGGCTCTTGTTCACCAAAACTTTGGTTTGTTAGTTGTTTTAATAATTGCATGAATACTCTTTGAGATTTAAGTGTGTTACAATCAAATTGGTTTACCAACATTTTTTGTTTAATTGTTCTTACTCTTAAGTCAAGCTTAAAGCAACAAAGAAATGTTCGCAAAGAAAGAAGCATAGGACACTTCGAGTGGTGATGATAAGAACTAGTGTCGGCATTTCAAGGTACACTTTATCGCTTTTTAGACTTAACATGAGTAGTTTGATGGTATGTGCAAATTCTATATCATAAATTCATTGAAATATATGTCATTTTTGAATCAAAATAGGACTTAATCAATTGTGAGAAAGCTTTCCATTGTACACTAAAATGCGGGAAACCGAGCATTATTTCAACTCATTCTTATCATGCTAAATCATGCATCAATCTATTTTTGTGTGAAAATTTTGAAAATGATAGAGGCATTGTTTGTTGAGAAAAACCACTTGACCAAAAAGTTTGAATCAACTAACCTTATGAAGAGTAATCCTTAGTTAAACCCCTTTGAGCTTATTTTAGGATTCATTTGAAAGATAATTGTAAAATCAATTGAAAATTTTAGAATAAATGAATCCTAATTTCTTTCGTATCAATTGAACCCTCAAACCGAGTTGTTTGCAAATTTTGCCTTTTGCTTATGTCTAAGTAGGGAGCATTATTGAATAAATTTGGTTTTGGAATCTAAAGTTGGGGAGAGTAAAGTAAAAAGATATGATTAGAAACTTGGAAAAGTGAGTTTTTATGAAAGGGTGAAAATATGAAAAGAAATAAGAAAAAGAAATCACCCTTGAAACCATAGAGCAAAGAAAAAGAAAAGAAAGAAAAAAGCAAAGAAAATGCTCATGGTTGTGTGGATGTGAAAAGAAAAAGAAAAAGAAAAGGATAGGGATCAAAGAAATGGAAATTGTGTAGAGTTGAATGTTTGGGAATGCTCCCTTAGGATAGGCAACTTTGTTGAATTCTCTTAATCATATCCTTTCTTGTAACCTAAGCCACATTACAACCCTTGAAAGACCTCTTGATTCTCATTTTTCACATGATTTGGTATTTGCTTTGATGACCGCATGATTTGAGTTGTTGTTGATTTAATTGCTTGGATGAGTGAAAGTAACCCTTCATGTTATTCATCATTATTATGATGTGTGTGTAAGTTTGATTCAATTTTGACATACATGACTTTGAATTCCTTGGAATGATTTTTACACTCAACCATTTCTCTTATTCATGTTTTGTCTAGAATTGAGATAGGTGGATTGAGAAAGTGCCAAACACTTTTGAACCATTTGAATGTCCTTGGTAAATCCTTGTTTCAATCTTTTGTGTCATTGCTTTGGTTGTGATGGTGGAAACTTTTGTTTAGGGACAAACAAAATGCTAAGTTGGGGAGAGTTGTTAGGGACCAATTAGTACTACTTTTTATATCATTTTATTGGTCCCTTTTACCAAGTTTTGATGTAATTACACACTTTTATTCTCATTATTTTGTATAAATGCAATTAAGTTTAATTTATGTTGTTTTGAATAGTTATTTCACATATTTGTTAGTTTTGTAGAATTTTTGGGCAAGAGAGCTTTGGATTGCACAATCATAATTTTAAAGAAATGTTGAACGCAACTTGGAGGCCTAACTTGGAAGAATACAACTTGGAAAACTATTTGGATGAAGCTTGCAAAGCAAGGAAGCTGAGGTAGCTTCAGTTCGCGCCGCGAAGCCTGCGAATCCAGCAAGCTGTTTTTGGGCCAAGGGTGTTGTGTTCAAGGCCAGCTGGTTTTGCCATTTTGGTGTCTGCATTAGGGGAGCTTTTCTGATTTGGATGAAAATGATCATTTTAGGAAATGTCAACCCTTTTAGAAAATCAGAATGGAAATTGAACAGAGGATTCCAACACATTCACACATTCATTGATGGTTTTGCTATTTTGTAAGTGAGAAAAACAGAGTTTTCTTCCATTGCATTTTGCTTTCCAAAATGATGATGAAGAGCTAAACCCCATTTTGTCAAGATTGGAGGTAGTAGCTATTCTCATTTGTTTATGTATTCCATTTGATTTATATATATGATAAAAGATTGTTTATGTATTCCATTTGTTTTGCCCTAAGTTGAAAATCAGATTTGAGTAGTTGTTGAAAGAGATTATTTAAGTCTTGACATAAAATAGATTTTCAAGTAGTGAATAAGTTATAGAGATAGATTTGTTCACTACTCTTCTTTGGTATCAACCATTAAAGATTGCTATATTGATAGTTAGGTGGAGAGATCGTCTAAGGATCAATATAAGTGATTATCACAATATCATTTAGACATAAATGACATTGAGAGGATACTTGAACATCATCAATAATCTTAAATCTATATAGTTATCATAAGGAATCATAAGCACTTGGAATAGTGAACTCTAATCTTGCCAAGCTTTTACATTTGATTAAAACCATTTTATTGTTTTTAGTGACATTTTACTCAAAAAGATAACTTTCCAAACAAAACAACTTGGTTACTTTCTAAACTTATAAAATTTGGATTATAGAACGGCGATAATAACAACCAATCTCTGTGGATACGATATAAAAATATTTGCCGAAGATATACTTTTCAACAATACATACTGATGTATGTGGACCACTGAACATACCAGCCAGAGGAGGTTTTCAGTACTTCATCACATTTACTGATGATTTCAGTAGATATGGTTATGTGTATTTAATGAAACACAAATCAGAGTCCTTTAAAAAGTTCAAGGAATTCAAGAATGAAGTACAAAACCAACTAGGTAAGAATATTAAAACTCTTCGATCAGATCGAGGTGGTGAGTATTTAAGCCTAGAGTTTGATGACCATCTGAAAGAGTGTGGGATCCTATCCCAACTTACTCCTCCTGGAACCCCCCAATGGAATGGTGTATCTGAGACAAGAAATCGAACCCTGTTAGACATGGTCCGATCCATGATGAGTCACACTGATCTTCCAAACTCCTTTTGGGGACATGCACTATTGACAGCAGCTTACACACTTAACCGTGTTCCATCCAAAAAGGTTGAGAAGACACCATATGAAATATGGAGTGGTAAGAAACCACATATGTCTTACATGAAGATTTGGGGTTGCGAAGTTTATGTGAAACGACAAATTTCAACTAAGCTTGAGCCTAAATCTAACAAATGCTTATTTGTGCGGGGTATCCTAAAGAAACAAGAGGGTATTACTTCTACAATCCTTCTAAAGGCAAAGTGTTTGTCGCTCGAACTGGAGTTTTCCTAGAAAATGATTTTATTTCCAAAGGAATTAGTGGGAGGAAAGTATAGCTTGAAGAAATTCAAGAATCACAAAGCATTGATACACCTATGGAGGAATTAGAGCATGAAACACAAGTAGTTGTGGAAGAACAACCTGCTCAAGTAGAACAAGACCAGCGTAGGTCAGACAGGATACGTCACCTACCTGAGAGATATGGATATCTCATAACTGATCAAGGTGATGTATTACTCATGGATTAAGATGAGCATGTGACCTACCAAGATGCCATAATTGGTCCCGAGTCTGAGAAGTGGCTAGAAGCCATGAAATCTGAAATGGATTCCATGTACACAAACTAGGTTTAGACCTTGGTAGAGCCTCCTGTAGGAGTTAACCCTATAGGGTACAAGTGGGTCTTCAAAAATAAGACTGACATGGATGGTAAGCTACATACCTATAAGGCAAGACTGGTTGCAAAAGGATATAAACAAATTCATGGGGTTGACTATGATGAAACCTTTTCACCAGTTGCAATGCTTAAATCTGTTCGGATTTTACTTGCTATTGTTGCATATCATGATTATGAAATATGGCAGATGGATGTCAAAACTGCTTTCGTTAATAGGAATCTTCTTGAGGATGTGTACATGATACAGCCTGAAGGATTTGACATACCAGAAGAAGCCCAAAAGATATGTAAGTTACAAAGATCAATCTATGGATTGAAGCAAGCTTCCAGAAGCTGGAATCTTCATTTTGATAAAACGGTAAAACAATATGGATTCATCAAGAACAAAGATGAGCCTTGTGTCTACAAGAAGGTTAGTGGGAGCATGGTCGTTTTCCTGGTATTATATGTAGATGACATATTACTCATTGGAAACGATGTCCCTGAAGGAGAACGGCGATCCAGAACGTAGCAGAAATTAAAATTTTCTCCTTTAGTGATCCTTACGAATGGGCATGATCAGTGATAGAATATTTACCTCTTGTGATGATTGAAACCTTTTATGCAGATCTACGAAGCGATTAGGAACGTTGAACGACGACAACGCCTCTACTTAGTCCACACGAACGAATTCCTTCAATCTCAGTGCTAGCTGCTATGAATGAAGGCTTTGAGTGTGTGTGTGTGTGTGTGTGTGTGTGTGTGTGTGTGTGTGTGTGTGTGTGTGTGTGTGTGTGTGTGAGAGAGAGAGAGAGAGAGAGAGAGAGAGAGAGAGAGAGAAAAGAGAAAATGAAAATGCAACCGCAATAAATGCTTCTGCACAAGGGTTCTATTTATAGAACCACTTGTGTGGGCTTCAAGCTAAAAAGCCCACTTAAGTGTAAGTGGCTCATATTTTATAATATGCCAAAATCACTTAAGCGTGTGGTACCTTACCATATTTCGTATTCTACTTAAGTACATCGTACCTTACGATGTTCTACAATTCATTTAAGTACACCGTACCTTACGGTGTTCCTTAGTTACTCTATCTCTCATCAATCCGTCCTTTGTGTGTGACCCTGTAGGTTTTCGCGGCATTGGCAATTATATTAAATCACGTATTTAACATAATAAACAGTGAGTGGTATCTAGCAACACATCACTGCTACCCAAGACATGAAAATGTCATGTGATCTGACAAATCCTTCTGTGATAATACTTATGTGCATAATTACCCTTTTGTCCTTATGTTTATACTGAACACAAGGCATATACCATGTCATCCTTGTCCAGTTCAATATTGGGCCCATAGACATTTATCATGTTATGCAGGATGGGCAAATTCCATCTAGGTCACTCATGTCCCTCAGCATACTTCGTGGAATACCCATCAACTGTCTTTATGGTTATCCAGTTACGGACAATGTTTGATTAGCAATAAAGCACTCGACTCTACATCTAGGGTCCATAGTGGTTTCAGGTCGAAGGGCGGTATACACCATTATCACCATGAGAATAACTTATGACACTTTGCATAACATGCTATATAGTATTCTCATAGCGGGTCAATCCGGTATAAATATTACTCTTAATATTCATACCTATGTTTAAGACTTGATAACTCCTTATCCATGATCCATGAGATGTGATCATCAATCTATATACATAAGAGTCTTTATGCTTTAATGTTATCCCACTTTGCAATAAAGCTCGACTACAGATACTTTAAGAATAGTGTCCTTATGTTTAATGTGATCTCATGATCAAGTCACACTTGATACATTAAACGGACTAGCTATCCTAAGGACTTTATTAAACAAACATAATAAAGAAAACTCCTTTTATTATTAATGAATAATTCGATACAAGTACCAAAAGTATTGGCCTCTAGGGCTTACACCAACAATCCCTACCTTACAACATGTAAAGTCTTGGTTGGGGAAATGCTTTTCTATGAAGGACCTAGGTGAAGCAGCCTATATATTAGGAATCAGAATCTATAGAGATAGATCACAAAAACTGCTTGGCCTAAGTCAGAGTACATACATAGACAAAGTGCTGAGACGCTTTAATATGCATGATTCCAAGAAAGGATTCAGACCTATGCAACATGGCATGTGTCTATCAAAAACACAATCCCCTTCAACTAAGGAAGAAAGGGATCGCATGAATAAGAATCCATATGCATATGCAATAGGATATATGATGTATGTCATGTTATGTACTCTACCAGATGTCTCGTATACTTTAAGTGCAATGAGTAGGTACCAGTCTGATCCTGGTGATGCTCATTGGGTTGCTGTCAAGAATATCCTCAAGTATTTGAGAAGGACTAAGGACTCATTCTTCATATATGAAGGTCAGGAAGAGCTAGTTGTAATTGGATACACCGATGCTAGCTTCCAGACAGATAAGGATGACTTTAGATAACAATTTGGTTATGTGTTTTGCTTAAACGGTGGCGCTGTGAGCTGGAAAAGTTCAAAGCAAGATACAGCTGCTGATTTTACAACCGAGGCCGAGTATATTGTTGCCTCAAGTGCAGCAAAGGAAGTTGTTTGGATCAAAAAGTTCATTAGTGAATTTGGCATAGTTCCTAGCATTGTGGATCCCATTGGTCTCTATTGTGATAACAATGGTGCTATCGCACAAGCTAAGGAGCCTAAATCTCACCAACAATCCAAACACATACTTAGGCGTTATCACCTCATTCGAGAGATAATAGATAGAGGAGATGTGAAAATATGCAGAGTACCTAAACTTGACAATATTGCTGACCCACTAACAAAGCCTCTTGCGTAACAGAAGCATGATGGCCATACTAGATCTATGGGCATTAGGGGTATGCCTGATTGGCTCTAGTGCTCGTGGGAGATTGTTGGTGTAAGCCCTAGAGGCCAATACTTTTGGTACTTGTATCAAATTATTTATTAATAATAAAAGGCTTTTTCTTTATTATGTTTGTTTAATAAAGTCTTTAGAATAACTAGTCCGTTTAATGTATCAAGTATGACTTAATCATGAGATCACATTAAACATAACGGACACTATTCTTAAAGTATCCGTAGTCGAGCTTTATTGTGAAGTGAGATAACATTAAAGCATTAAGACTATTATGTATATAGACTGATGATCACATCTCATGGATCATGGATAAGGAGTTATCAAGTCTTAAACATAGGTATGAATATTAAGAGTAATATTTATACCGGATTGACCCGCTATGAGAATACTATATAGAATGTTATGCAAAGTGTCATAAGTTATTCTCATGGTGATAATGGTGTATACCACCCTTCGACCTGAAACCACTATGGACCCTAGATGTAGTGTCGAGTGCTTTATTACTGATCAAATATTATCCGTAACTAGATGACCATAAAGACAGTTGATGGGTACTCCACGAAGCATGCTAAGGGACATGAGTGACCTAGATGGAATTTGTCCATCCTGCGTAACAGGATAAATGTGTATGGGCCCAATATTGAACTGGACAAGGATGACACGGTTTATGCCTTGTGTTCAATATAAACATAAGGGCAAAAGGGTAATTATACACATAAGTATTATAACAAAAGGATTTGTCAGATCACATGACATTTTCGTGTCTTGGGTAGCAGTGATGTGTTGCTAGATACCGCTCACTATTTATTATGTTAAATACGTGATTTAATATAATTTCCAATGCCGCGAAAACCTACAGGGTCACACACAAAGGACGGATTGATGAGAGATAGAGTAACTAAGGAACACCGTAAGGTACGGTGCACTTAAGTGAATTGTAGAACATCGTAAGGTACGATGTACTTAAGTAGAATACGAAATATGGTAAGGTACCACGCGCTTAAGTGATTTTGGCATATTATAAAATATGGGCCACATACACTTAAGTGGGCTTTTTAGCTTATAGCCCACACAAGTGGTTCTATAAATAGAACCCTTATGCAGAAGCATTTAGTGCAGTTGCAATATCATTCTCTCTCTCTCCCTCTCTCTCTCACTAAAAGCCTTCATTCGTAGCAGCTAGCACTGAAATTGAAGGAATCTATTAGTGTGGACTGAGTAGAGGCGTTGTCATCGTTCAACGTTCGTGATCGCTCCGTAGATCTGTATCAAAGGTTTCAATCGTCACAAGAGGTAACCATTCTCTCATTGGTCATGCCCATTCGTAAGGATCACTAAAGGATAAATTTTTAATTTCCGTTGCGTTTTGGATCGCCAATCTCTTTCAAAACCCTCCCAGAAGTACATAGAGGCCAGCAACATGCAATGATTGATGTGATGGGCATACCTAGAGATTTGGATGGCGTCGAAGATCCCTGCACTTCTCCATCGATCCTGGCATTTTTTTTTGACTTTGTTAAGGCACACCAAATATTCTTTATTGCCCGAAGTAGGCATAGATCTGAAGATTCTGACTTTGGAATCCATAAACCTAACATCGATAACTCCGACCTTGTCGAAGGATGAAGGAGCAGTAGGACCATAACCAGGGAAAAATCCTTGGACTGTTTCGGTGCAGACTTTGGGTCTGCAAGAGGCCCATGAAACACAACTAATTTCTTGTCAACAAAAAAAAGGAATAAGCATCTGGCGTTGCCAAATTTTCATCACCGCTTCATCAAAAGAAACAGGTTGAGGGATGCGTTTCATGCTTTCTTTTGCGTTTAATTTAAAGGAAATAGGGTTGTCCCCGATGTTGAAAGAGCTTGCGTCTTTAGTACGTGTGGAAGAAGCTATTGTTAAGAAGGTTGAAGGAAATATGGTGAAGCTAAGGTTGCTGAAGAAAAATGCAGAAGAAAAATGCAGGAAAAGTATGCAGATACGCGGTTGTGGAACATAAAAGTTTGAGAATGAAGAGGTGGTTATTTACAGGCGAACAAATGAACAGTCAAGCATTAGTCGGCTGACAAGTGTCCAACTAGGAGGTAGTGGGAGAATTGGTGGCGTTGGTTGTAATTCCACGACCTAGAGGATATCTAGTAATGATGATAATGTGTCTAGGAAACTGCAATGCAAGAAATCCATCATCACACATAAAACCATCATTAATGATTAGATGGCTAGATGAAATTTAGAAAGTCAAAAGTCAGGTTTCTCGGTCGAAGAGCTCAAGTCGAAACCAGCTTTTTCAGGGGGCAATTTGTTAGTTGGCAAATTTCATCCCAAGGAGTGCAAGGCTTGGTCGACCACAGGGACAATCGGGACGAGGCAAAAAAGCGGAGTACGGGGTCGACGTAAAGGGAAGTCTGTCGAAGTCGAAGGCCAGCATACCATGATGGAAATTAATCGTGCATATCTGAACATGGGAAGTTACCTGCAAACGTGAGAGAGGTGCTCCGACACGTGTCATCTCGTGAGTGGGTCATAACCTCCCAACAATTATTTTCTACTAGTATTTAAGCAAATTGTAATGATAATTTCAAAAGGTGGTATTTTTAGCATTGTAGTAGGAGTATACTTGAAGTACCAAAGTGTTTACGAGAAAAGAGTCATCTCCCTACAAAATGTACTTTTGCTTCCATTTATATTTACAAGTTATTTAACTTACCAAATTGTATTTTTTTATTTTTGTTCATTTACATCAGACTTTTGTCCTTTACTGTATTACTTTTACTGCATTTCTAACTTGCAAAATGTTGCATTCACTATCTTTAAATATTCCAAACAGTTTACCAATGAAATAGTCATATACTTAACACACAAGTCTAGGACTTTGTAGCCAGTCCTGCAAGTAAATCTCAAATAGGAAGGCTAGAGATTGTTGGCGAGAAACACTTGCGTAATGACCATATTTTTGACAATTGTAGTACTGAATATGACTTTTATCAGGCTTTCTTTCATCGCCTCTTCCTCTACCTGCACCACCACCTATGTGATTGCCTTGGCTAGAAGTTTGTCTCTAATTCGACAAACTACCTTCTTGATGATTTCCTCTACCTGTCGAATTATTGTAACTTCCTCTACCCTTGTTACCATTCCATTTTTTTTGTCTTTCTTAGTTAACTGAACTTGCAAAGCCACACCAGTCTTCGACTTGCTTGCAGTTCTTTCAACCATTCTTTGTTCATGAAATTCAAGAGTCCCTTGAAGCTATTCTTTTGCCATGCTTGAAAATCCTTTAATTCTTCTATGGCTACTACCACATGATCGAACTTTGGAGCCAATGATCTCAAAATCTTTGACACTACAGATTTTGATGTCAACACTTCTCCACACGTCTTGATTTGATTCACCAATTTTGTTATTATGGTGAAGAAATCAGTCATACTTTCATTGTCTTCCATCTGAATCAATTCATACATTCTTTTATGAGTTTGTAACTTCACCTCTTTCACTTTCTCAACGCCTCCAAATGATTTCTCCAGGATGTCTCATGCTTCCTTTGTTGAATCTATATTACCAACTTTTTCAAAGTTGTCTGGCTGGATCACCGCATTGATGGATTATAAAGAGAGTCTTATAATCCTTCTTCTTCAAATCTTTGTGTGCAACCTTTTGTTCATTCCTAGCATTCTCTCCAATTGATGTTACTCCATTCTTCACGAGATCTCAAAGATCTTGATAACAAAAAATAACCTTCATCTGCTTGCACCAATTTTCATAATTCTTACTATTCAAGATGGGGAGATTTGCCGAAAAATGTTCGTTCTGATGATTCATCGTGATTCAATGCATCCCAAAGATCATACAACCAGTGCTTTAGATATCAGATGTTGGAAAAACTCCAATCTTGAAGTTAATCAAATCAATCTTGGTGAAAAAGATTCAATCTTTCTGATTAAATACACCTCTTGTTCTTCACCTTCTACTCAGGTGAAACAACCACTCATTGATTGCAAAATGATTCTACACTACACAAAGAATGAAAGAAGAAAATAATGCAATTGAGAAAAAAAAAGATTGTAGAGGAAGAAGAATAATGTATGTTGTTGTGTAAACTATACTCTAAGTGTTTGATAATGTGTGTTAATCACAACTGTGATTTTAGAAACTACACAATTCTTTCTTACACTTGATGATCACTTGGTTACAAATGAAATAGAGCTCATCTCTATTTATAAATGATATTACTTGCACTATAAGTAATCACAAAATAACTAACTCAACTAAAATTAAACTAAGTTAACTATTTCGACTTTATCGACTTCTTCGACAACTATATGTTTTGATAAGATGTATTTGATTTAGCAAATACAGACTCTGTTTGACACAACCTAATTTCGACACCCGTCGAATAAAGACACACAATTTCGACTTCTAACACAAAGAATTATATATTTAACAGTAAAATTATATAACATCTCATATCATTTTTAAAATGTTGGTGGTTGTTTACTGTGGAAATTGGTAAACAACCGCTGGTCCTCCCTAGGCCTTGAAACTAAGGGTTACTTGCAGGATCGACCAGTTGATCCTAAGACATGTACTAGTGCAAGTGTGGTTTATTCAATTCGACATAACAACTTTCTAAGGAACGGCTCCTGACAAAGTATTGAACAAACGCAGGTTTTTTCCACACGAAGAGGTTTAAATGATGTTATAGCCTATGGGTGACTCGTGACCGACATCACTACAACATTCAAAAGATGTATACGACGAACACGCTTTTGATGAACTCTATTATCGTAATAGAATCAGTGTCGACAGCATAGACGACAACGTAAAGTGAAAACTCAAAAGTAAATGAAATTAAAATGAAATGTTCAACGGGAACAATTGAAAAGTAAGGAAGTTGCATTGAAATAAATGTGGTGATTCACGTACATAGCACTCTTAAAAACTCTTGCTTCCTCGCGCTTGGGAATGGGAAGTTTTTTACAAGTGATTTTTAGTACAAAGTGAACACCCAGAGCCCCTTGTGGGATATCCTATTTATACTAAACTAAAGAAACTGCCTACAGGCCAAAACTCCTAGAAACTAGCAGACGTCGTGCCACACGATCTGCAAACTACTCTATCCACGTTCTGCGAACTGCTCCATATTCTGGCGCTTTATTCTTCTTGTAACTGCTAGTCATTTTCCAATTTCAAATTTCTCCCGCCCAGGTGTAACACCCCAAATAAAATAAGAGAATTATTTAAATTAAGTTAATAATATATTTAATAATTTAATTAAATAACTTGAATTATTGGATTATTATTATTATTATTAATTGGAATAATAATTATTGGAAAATATATAAGTTGGGATAAGGAAAAAGGGTTTCAGTTTGGTAAAGAGTTTTCACGTGAAACAGAGAAGCGGCTGAAAGGTAAAAAGTGGAGAAAGGGCAAAGAGGAAGAGCTAGAGAGCAAAGGTTGAAGAACGGAAAAGCTCGAAGCTTAGAGATTGCCGGATTATCTCAGGTAAGGGGGGTTTATCGTCGTTTAATGGGTATTATAGATTAACATGTCATGGGTAGTGATAAGCCGTTGAATTGACCCTAATTGGGATTATGAATGCTGGAAAATTTCGTTGGATGAAACTGTGTTTAGGCTGTAATTGAATATGTGTTTGGGTTAGTTGTGAATTTCCGAACGTATAGCTTTTTACGGAATTGGAATCGGAGGTCCGGAAGTCCTCCAACGGCGAAAAATGCGGAGAACTCTGCATTCTGCCTTGTGTTAGCGCAGGAACTGCTGTTTTGTCTGCGTTAACCGGTTAACCCAGGGCGTTAACCGGTTAACACTGTTATATTTTGTGAAAATGTGCTGTTTTGCCTGCGTTAACCGGTTAACCCAGGGCGTTAACCGGTTAACACTGTTGCGTTTTGCCAGAAAGTGTATTTTGTCCTGCGTTAACCGGTTAACCCAGGGAGTTAACCGGTTAACACTGTTGGAAAGTGGAAAAGTTGATATTTTAATGTTGTGAACATAATTGGTGATTGGCATATTCTCGTTGATTTCGATGAGTAATTTTGTTGAGTTTATGTTATGAAGTGTTGATACAAATATGTTGATAAGTTGTGTTAAAGTTGTTGAAAATACTGAGTTGTAGGCTGGTGAGCCAAAGTTGATTATAAGTTGATTTTGTTGAAAATACTGAGTTGTAGGCTTGATGAGCCAAAGTTGATTATAAGTTGATTATGTTGAAAACCTTGTTGTGTTGCTATTATGATTATGTTGTCGAAAGTTTAAAGTCGTGTATGCCATGTACATTTCATATGCATTAAGTCGGAGCTTTGCTCACACCACGTTGGCCTGGATTGGCAAAAATCGGAGCTTTGCTCACACCACGTTGGCCTGGATTGGCAAAAATATGGAGCTTTGCTCACACCACGTTGGCCTGGATTGGCAAATTTTAAGTTGAAAGTTGAAGGCTTATGCCTTGATGCCCAATAAAATGGCAATGAATTTTAAGTTGGGAGTTTTACTCCGATTGGTACCACATGCATGACGAGTCGAGTCTCATTTGAGTTGCATTTTATATTGTTATTGAGTTGCATTTTATGTTGTTATTGAGTTGCATTTTGTGTTGTTATTGAGTTGCATTTTACGTTGTTATTGAGTATGATGTTTGAGTTGATGTGCCGTTACTGAATGCATGATATGATTAGGGTGATTAACGTGTAAATTTACTTAACATAACATGATAATTTATAATGTTTGTTATATCGATTGAGGAACTCACCCTTACAACTATTTTTCAGGTAACGAGCAATGAGTTGAGTAGAAGCTAATGCTTGGAGTCTAGTGTAGTCTCCTAAGTGGGTCATGCTCTGATAGATGTAACATCGGGACGGGATGTTTTAATTGTTTTATTGTTGATTGTTGAACCTTTTTATCTGTAATATGTTATATGTTGGAATGGTTGGTTGATTTATATCCGCTGCGAATTATGCAAACAAAAATGTTTATTTTGATTGAATAAAGAGCATGACAGTTTTTGTGGTGTGAAATGTTGTGTGACACCCTTGGTGCATGATTACTCTGATATATATATATTTGTTGTTATTAAATAATTGGGGTATTTTAGAAGGGTGTTACATTAGTGGTATCAGAGCAGGTCGGTCTGTCCGGCCAGTTGTCGTGTCGTTACTGTCTAACAATTGTGTAATTGTTACTAGTCTAACTTTAAGTTGTGTTGTAGTACTAAGTTGAAATGGCTGGAAGGAATGACGCTGCAATGGCTGCCGCAATGCAAGCGATGGCACAAGCTGTGCAGAATTTGCCAAATGCTGGTGGTGATGCTGGATCACGTAGCTTGGCGACTTTTCAGAGAGAGAATCCGCCGGTGTTTAAAGGGAAGCATGATCCAGATGCAGCCTTGGGATGGTTGAAAGAGATGGAGAGAATCTTCCGTGTTATGGATTGCACTCCAGCTCAGAAGGTTCGGTATGGTACTCACATGCTAGCAGTCGAAGCTGATGACTGGTGGCTAGAGACTCACGAGAGGTTGACCGTGGCAGGTGAAGTCATTACTTGGGATGTATTCCGTAGGGAATTTCTGAGAAAGTATTATCCGGAAGATGTCTGTGGCAAGAAGGAAATTGAGTTCCTTGAGCTGAAGCAAGGAAACATGTCTGTCACTGATTATGCTGCGAAATTTGTGGAGTTGTCCAAATTTTATCCTCATTACACTGGTGCTGGTGCTGAATTTTCAAAGTGCATCAAGTTTGAAAACGGACTGCGCTCTGAAACTAAGAAGGTTGTTGGGTATCAGAAGATACGCATTTTTACTGAATTGGTTGATAGCTGCAGGATATTTGAAGAAGACAATAATGCTCATTACAAGATTGTCAGTGATCGCAGAGGCAAGCAACATCAAAATCGTGGCAAGCCGTATGATGCTCCAGTGGGAAAAGGGAAGCAAAGAGCTGCTCCGGCTCAGAGAGCTCGTGGGGGAGGTGCTCCTGCTGGTATAGTTTGCTTCAAATGTGGTCAGGCTGGTCATAAGAGTAATGTATGCACTGCTGAAGTAAAGAGGTGTTTTCGCTGTGGTAAGATTGGTCATGCAATAGCTGATTGCAAGCACAAGGAAGTGATTTGTTTTAATTGTGGCGAAGAAGGGCATATTGGAAGTCAGTGTCAGAAGCCAAAGAAATCTCAGACTGGAAGGGTGTTCGCATTGACCGGAACTCAAACCTCCAGTGAGGACAGACTTATCCGAGGTACGTGTTATATTAATGGCTTTCCTCTTGTAGCTATTATTGACACAGGTGCGACTCATTCCTTTATATCTTTGGATTGTGCTGTGAAACTTAAGTTAGAGATATCTGAGATGTTTGGTAGAATGGTAATTGATACTCCTGCGAAGGGTTCAGTGACTACTACTTCGGTTTGTTTAAATTGTCCTTTGAGTATTTTTGGTAGAGACTTTGGAATGGACCTAGTGTGTCTTCCACTAGTGCAGATTGATGTTATTCTGGGTATGAACTGGTTGGTGTTTAACCGAGTTTCTATCAATTGTTTTGATAAGACTGTGGTCTTTCCTGAGAGTGAGGAAGGAAAGAGTTTGTTTCTATCAGCAAGGCAAGTGAATGAAGAAGTAGCTGATGGGGCAGAGTTGTTTATGCTGTTAGCAACTTTGGAGGCTAAAGATAAACTGGTGATTGGCAATCTAGCCGTGGTGTGTGATTTTCCTGATGTGTTTCCGGAAGAGGTGAATGAATTACCGCCAGAGCGTGAAGTGGAGTTCTCGATTGATTTGGTACCTGGTACTAGACCGATATCGATGGCTCCGTACCGTATGTCTGCTGTTGAGTTAACTGAATTGAAGAGTCAGTTGGAAGATCTGTTGGATAAGAAATTTATTCGTCCGAGTGTGTCACCGTGGGGTGCACCAGTGCTATTGGTTAAGAAGAAAGAAGGTACTATGAGGTTGTGTGTGGACTACAGGCAACTGAATAAAGTGACGATCAAGAATCAGTATCCTTTGCCGAGGATTGATGATTTGATGGATCAGTTGGTTGGTGCAAGTGTGTTCAGCAAAATAGATTTGAGATCTGGGTATCATCAGATCCGTGTGAAAACTGAGGATATTCAGAAGACTGCTTTCAGAACAAGGTATGGACATTATGAGTATTCTGTAATGCCTTTTGGTGTGACTAATGCGCCTGGAGTATTTATGGAGTATATGAATAGGATTTTCCATCCGTACCTAGACAAGTTTGTTGTGGTGTTTATTGATGATATTTTGGTGTATTCGAAATCTGAAGAAGAGCATGCTGAGCATTTGAGAGTGGTTTTGGGAGTTCTACGAGAAAAGAAGTTATTTGCTAAACTATCCAAGTGTGAATTTTGGTTAGAAGAGGTTAGTTTTCTTGGTCATGTGATTTCAAGAGGTGGTGTTGCTGTTGATCCTTCCAAGATAGAAGCGGTATCTAAGTGGGAAGCTCCGAAGTCTGTTGCTGAGATTCGAAGTTTCCTTGGTTTGGCTGGTTATTATAGGAAGTTCATTGAAGGATTTTCTAAGTTGGCGTTGCCATTGACGATGTTGACTAGGGAATTACCATCCGGGTAAAGCAAACGTAGTGGCTGATGCATTGAGTCGGAAATCATTACATATGTCTATGCTAATGGTTAAGGAATTGGATTTAATTGAGCAGTTTAGAGACTTGAGTTTGGTGTGTGAGAGTACTCACAATAGTGTTAAATTGGGAATGTTGAAGTTGACAAGTGGTATTCTGGATGAGATCAGAGAGGGTCAGAAATCCGATATGCTTTTGGTTGATAAGTTGAGCCTAGTGAATCAAGGTCAAGGTGGCGAATTCAGAGTTGATGAGAATGGTGTTTTGAAATTTGGTAGTCGGGTGTGCATTCCGAATGTCACCGAACTTAAGAAGAGTATTCTTGAAGAAGGACATCGTAGTGGCTTGAGTATTCATCCTGGAGCTACTAAGATGTATCATGATTTGAAGAAGTTATTTTGGTGGCCGGGAATGAAAAGAGAAATTGCGAGTTTTGTTTATTCTTGTTTGACTTGTCAGAAGTCAAAGATTGAGCATCAGAAGCCGTCTGGGCTAATGCAACCGTTGGCTATTCCAGAGTGGAAGTGGGATAGTATCAGTATGGATTTTGTTTCTGGTTTACCGAGGACAATTAAGAATTTTGAAGCTATTTGGGTGATTGTTGACAGATTGACAAAGTCGGCTCATTTCATTCCGATCAGAATGGACTATCCGTTAGAGAGATTAGCTGAGTTGTATATTGAGAAGATTGTAAGTTTGCATGGTATTCCGTCTAGTATTGTTTCGGACAGAGATCCTAGATTTACATCGAAATTCTGGGAAGGTTTGTAGAAGGCTTTGGGAACTAAGCTGAGATTGAGTTCTGCATATCACCCGCAGACTGATGGTCAGACTGAGAGGACGATTCAGTCACTAGAAGATCTGTTGAGGGCTTGTGTTTTGGAAAAGGGAGGTGCTTGGGATTGTTATTTACCTTTGATTGAGTTTACCTACAACAATAGTTTTCATTCGAGTATTGGTATGGCACCGTTTGAAGCTTTGTATGGTAGGAGATGTCGGACACCTTTATGTTGGTATGAGTCCGGTGAGAGTGCTGTGGTTGGACCGGAGATTGTTCAACAGACTACAGAAAAGATTAAGATGATTCAGGAGAAGATGAGAATTGCTCAGAGTCGTCAGAAGAGTTATCACGACAGGAGGAGGAAGTCACTTGAGTTTCAAGAGGGAGATCACGTGTTTCTTCGTGTTACTCCGATAACTGGGGTTGGTCGAGCCTTGAAGTCAAAGAAGTTGACACCTCGATTTATTGGTCCTTATCAGATTTTGGAGAGGATAGGAGAGGTAGCCTATCGTATCGCTTTACCGCCGTCACTTGCGAATTTGCATGAGGTTTTTCATGTGTCTCAGTTGAGGAGGTATATTCATGATCCGTCGCATGTGATCCAAGTAGATGATGTACAGGTGAGAGATAACCTGACTGTTGAAATATCGCCTATGAGGATTGAGGATCGAGAGTTGAAGCAGTTGCGGGGTAAAGAGATTGCCTTAGTGAAGGTAGCTTGGGGAGGACCAACAGGTGGCAATGTGACTTGGGAACTGGAGAGTCAGATGAAAGAGTCTTATCCAGAGTTATTTGCTTGAGGTATGTTTTCGAGGACGAAAACTCTTTTAGTGGGGGAGAGTTGTAACACCCCAAATAAAATAAGAGAATTATTTAAATTAAGTTAATAATATATTTAATAATTTAATTAAATAACTTGAATTATTGGATTATTATTATTATTATTAATTGGAATAATAATTATTGGAAAATATATAAGTTGGGATAAGGAAAAAGGGTTTCAGTTTGGTAAAGAGTTTTCACGTGAAACAGAGAAGCGGCTGAAAGGTGAAAAGTGGAGAAAGGGCAAAGAGGAAGAGCTAGAGAGCAAAGGTTGAAGAACGGAAAAGCTCGAAGCTTAGAGATTGCCGGATTATCTCAGGTAAGGGGGGTTTATCGTCGTTTAATGGGTATTATAGATTAACATGTCATGGGTAGTGATAAGCCGTTGAATTGACCCTAATTGGGATTATGAATGCTGGAAAATTTCGTTGGATGAAACTGTGTTTAGGCTGTAATTGAATATGTGTTTGGGTTAGTTGTGAATTTCCGAACGTATAGCTTTTTACGGAATTGGAATCGGAGGTCCGGAAGTCCTCCAACGGCGAAAAATGCGGAGAACTCTGCATTCTGCCTTGTGTTAGCGCAGGAACTGCTGTTTTGTCTGCGTTAACCGGTTAACCCAGGGCGTTAACCGGTTAACACTGTTATATTTTGTGAAAATGTGCTGTTTTGCCTGCATTAACCGGTTAACCCAGGGCGTTAACCGGTTAACACTGTTGCGTTTTGCCAGAAAGTGTATTTTGTCCTGCGTTAACCGGTTAACCCAGGGAGTTAACCGGTTAACACTGTTGGAAAGTGGAAAAGTTGATATTTTAATGTTGTGAACATAATTGGTGATTGGCATATTCTCGTTGATTTCGATGAGTAATTTTGTTGAGTTTATGTTATGAAGTGTTGATACAAATATGTTGATAAGTTGTGTTAAAGTTGTTGAAAATACTGAGTTGTAGGCTGGTGAGCCAAAGTTGATTATAAGTTGATTTTGTTGAAAATACTGAGTTGTAGGCTTGATGAGCCAAAGTTGATTATAAGTTGATTATGTTGAAAACCTTGTTGTGTTGCTATTATGATTATGTTGTCGAAAGTTTAAAGTCGTGTATGCCATGTACATTTCATATGCATTAAGTCGGAGCTTTGCTCACACCACGTTGGCCTGGATTGGCAAAAATCGGAGCTTTGCTCACACCACGTTGGCCTGGATTGGCAAAAATATGGAGCTTTGCTCACACCACGTTGGCCTGGATTGACAAATTTTAAGTTGAAAGTTGAAGGCTTATGCCTTGATGCCCAATAAAATGGCAATGAATTTTAAGTTGGGAGTTTTACTCCGATTGGTACCACATGCATGACGAGTCGAGTCTCATTTGAGTTGCATTTTATGTTGTTATTGAGTTGCATTTTATGTTGTTATTGAGTTGCATTTTGTGTTGTTATTGAGTTGCATTTTACGTTGTTATTGAGTATGATGTTTGAGTTGATGTGCCGTTACTGAATGCATGATATGATTAGGGTGATTAACGTGTAAATTTACTTAACATAACATGATAATTTATAATGTTTGTTATATCGATTGAGGAACTCACCCTTACAACTATTTTTCAGGTAACGAGCAATGAGTTGAGTAGAAGCTAATGCTTGGAGTCTAGTGTAGTCTCCTAAGTGGGTCATGCTCTGATAGATGTAACATCGGGACGGGATGTTTTAATTGTTTTATTGTTGATTGTTGAACCTTTTTATCTGTAATATGTTATATGTTGGAATGGTTGGTTGATTTATATCCGCTGCGAATTATGCAAACAAAAATGTTTATTTTGATTGAATAAAGAGCATGACAGTTTTTGTGGTGTGAAATGTTGTGTGACACCCTTGGTGCATGATTACTCTGATATATATATATTTGTTGTTATTAAATAATTGGGGTATTTTAGAAGGGTGTTACACCAGGTATTTAGGGAGACGATGTCTTCTATGTGTTTGGCACGATCCAAAATTCCTTAAGTCCCAAGCTTCATTTCAGTCGACGGAATGGCTTTTCGACCAAACGTGTTTCTTCTGTCGGCTTCATCCCTTGATAACTTACGTTTTTCTCAACTCTTGCTTATCTCAGGCACATCTCCACCCTTTGATGGGGTATAAACCCTAAATTCACAAGACCCTTTCATTAATTACGCCTTCAACATGCTTTAGAGATTTCTCGTGGTAACAAAATGCCCCCCATAGATGCCATTTTCGAATGTCGACGTTTGTGAGATGATGACATCTTTGAGATGTCGACTTGCTCCTTACTGCTTCCACTTCTACTTAGTGGGACACCTGTTTTCCCCACGCTGATGACGTCATATAATCATAACGAACGTTTCCTTTTTTCCTCGAGACGCACAAAATCACGTCTTCATCACTTCACGTCTTTATGGCTGAAACGTGCTTACCGTCATAACTGCCTTCTCTCCTCCACGTGTCTGCAGACGTGGGAACATGGGTATACATGTCGAAAATAGAAGATCAAACATTCACTCTTATTCTTTTCTCAGGGTTTAACCCCTATAAAATCCTTGTTCTTTCTTCTTCTTTTCTTTTTTCGCCCTTTGCTTTAGCAAACGATAATCTCCTGCACTCTGTTTTAGTAAAAAGAGCAACCATTCTTCTCCAAAAAACTTCCACTTCTTCCATGGATAGCTCAAGTAAAAGTAAAGCATTTCCCTCCACTGCTAAACTCACACATCCTTTCACCATTGATGGTAAGGAGTACGTTCCTGAGCCTCCATTTGCAGAAGAGAAGGCAAAAATCTGGTGTTCTCAGGTATTGATCCCTTTCTCCTTGGTTGACGAACCTTTAGCGTTTTTAGGTCCTCTTCCAGAAAATCACCGCCCTGAGATAACCAAAACAAATTCCCTTTTCTCCACCAATCATCTCTCTGAACCCTTGGTTTCTGTCCAAAAGCCTTTTTCCCTTTGTTATGTCGACAGGGATTTTAGGACTGCTCCTCCCAAGAACTGTCCTAAGTTTTGTGCCTGGATGGATTAATTGGAAACAGAGAAAATCGACCATTGGAAAAGGACATGTATCTACACCCTCCTACAGATTGCCCATTGTGGCCATCCTCAATCTTGTGGCATGTTACTGGCTGCCCTCCAATTTTAGGATAGTTCTACCAACTATTTCCATACCAAGTGTGGCATGATTACGCCAACACTCTTGGACGTTGCTACCATCACTAGCTTAAAACCGACTGCCGAAGTCTTCGACTGCGAAGCCATAACACCAATCTCTCAGCGGTTTGACGTTGGTGACTCTCGCAAGCCGACCTACAACAATTTTATTGATCACCATGCCAAATCTTCAGGCCCTGTGACCACTGAAGAACACGTGGCTTTTCTGACTTTGTGGCTATCTCGCTTCGTGTTCTGCTCCAGATCTATGCATATAGCCAAACATTTTGCTCTCTTGGCAACCCAGCTGCACCAAGAGCATGACATCGCTCTGAGCCAATTAATTTTGGCCTCTCTTTATGAATCTCTGTCTGAAGTTGTTTGTCAAATCAAGCTCTTTGACCTTGAGAATTCAAAGAAGAAAAATATTTTGGTCCATGGACCTTTTTGGCTCTTACAACTGTGGCTCAACGCCACTTTCTCTAAGGACATAGCGCCCTATGGGATGAGGAGGGTTGCGTGTCCCTCAAAAGAACGACATCTCACTTGGAAGCGATTGATCCCTCTTACGCCCATCGATAAAACATTTCATGACGTCAAGGTATTCCGCCTCTTGTTCAACATCATGCTGACCCGCGCCAACTTTCTCCCTTCTATGGCCCCCTTCAGCCGTCGAACTGAAGGTCCTGCATGGCTCACCAGGGCTTTTCCTCCGACTGAAGATACGCATAAAAATGAAACCTTCCTCATCTGGAGACATCTTCTGGTCCCTCGATTTCTGTCGGCTGAGACCTCCGGTAGCAACCCAGACCTAGTTTCTTATCAACCTAACTTGGTAGCCAGACAATTTGGCCTTTGCCAATTTATTCCCAAGTCCCTGTATTCTTCTCCTGAATTACTCACAAATATCCTTTGTGATCAACCCTAGAGTATAATCCAGGAAGATCTTGAGACCCTCTGGGAAAACCGACCAAAGCTCCACTCCACTCCCTTTCGACCAACCTTCTTCTGCACCAAAGAGTTTGATGATTTGTGGCAGTCATATCTTGCTGTTTATATTGGCGCTCCTGAGGCCAAACTATCTTAACTAACTCAGGCTTTTGTTTATTTGCAACCGAAATCGACCAAGTGTAAGGCTCTCCATGCCAAACAAATTCGTGCTTTTCATAACTATTTCCAAGTTGTGTATCAACCAGATAATCTTCGTCGGACCTACTTTGAGGCCACGTCCGAATTAAAGGAGAAGGTAACCAACAGGCTCCCAAAACTTAAAATCCCTGGTTACGCGAAAGACAAGTATCTTTACGCCCTTCATTTTGGAAACAGTTGGATTGTGCCGCTTACTTGCTTTCTTATGTTTCTTTACAGCGATCCCTCTGGACCTTGTGGATCACACTCCTACCAACAAACCCACCCTTTCGACACAAGAGGCTCAGGTCCGACTCTGGATGAATTGCCGTTTTCTTTTGCTTCGATTTTTATTCTTAACCATCATTTCCCCTTTTGCAGGCTGCTTCTGAGAAATCCTCTTATGATGATGAGCATCCTATTGCTCAAGTCTTGAAAAAACCCAGTTCTTCGGTATGCACCTACATGAAGCAGTCTCACTCATCTTTGTGATTTTTTTAAGGGAAACACTATGTGGTCTCTAACTTCTTACTTATGTGTAGGGTCAACCACGTTCGATAGACCCCAATGTCTTCTTTCACTCAAAGAAATCCAAAAACACAAACGCTCTACTGCCACAGGATCTGAGGTATTTCTTGTTGGCTTGTCTGATCTTCTGACTAGAATATCTGCTTATAACCTTTCTTCATGTCTTCAGCCGACTTCCCAGCCGACCCTGCCATCCTCTCAGCACTCCCACAAATCCAAAGGCCATCAGGGCCACAAAAGGAAGAAGCACGATTCTCCCTCTAGGAGTGGTGAAGCCAAGAAAAAGAGACACCATAAAGTGCTCACTCCAGAGGCTCCTGCTTTAGATGCCGACACTATTGTGGTCGACACTTCCCTTCTTAACAAAGCTCCCGCTCCAGCTGTTGGGGCTTCGCAGTCGACCAGCACCCCCGCTGCTGCTGTCTTGGGGGAAGAAAATCCAGATGTCATTTCCCATGCGCCGACACAGGTAATCACTTGTTTTACTATCTTTTCCCTTGAATTACTGGACCTCTCTTACATACATCTTTTTCCTTACCATAAGATGCTGCTTCTGCTGAGCCGTCTCACCCTGTCGCCGATTATACTCCTTCATCACCGACTTCTTCTCCAACTCACCCACTACAATCTGTCGACACTGCTGGTGAGTTCATTGGCTTCCCTATCCAGATTAGTGATAGTGACTCTGATTCAGTCACTAGTCCTGCAACGCACACGGATTCCAGTTCGACTAGTTCTGACTCTAGTCTTTCTTCAGCTTCCTTGCCTTTGCAGGATTCAAGGGGACCAGTGGATGTCGGCACCATTAAAAACCAACCTTCTCAAACTACTCCTCTGTCAGCTACTTCTCCTTTATCTTCCCAGGGGTTGGCGATAAAGCCCTCTGCCCTAGAAGAAATTGATAGGCTTTGTAACCTAGTGAGATCACGTGATGCTTCTTCTGTCTCTGAATAGCTTCATCACTCTGACAAAATGGGTTCTAAGGTGACGAAAAACAAGGCTTTAATGGACAAGGTTCGTTTTCACGCCTTGAATCCAGACCTCCCTTCTGTGCTTATGCATGAACCTGCTGTCGGCCCAGAGATCTTGCACGTGCTTGCCCAACTTAAAGATCTTCAGCTTTCAGAATATGCTAAGCGTGCAACGACCGCTTTAGAACAACTCCTGGTTCCCATGCTGCGCCATCTCGACAACGTTAGGGAAAATGAACGCCAAATTGGATCTACTGAGGCCTTTGTGAAGGAGAAATGGGAGTTGGTGATGAATGCCGACGCAAAGGTCACCAAATCGCTGGGGACGATAGATGAGAAGAAAAAAGAATTGGCCTCCAAACAAACAAGGGCTACTGAGATACGCCAGCAAATTGATGAACTTCGTCGTCAAATTGCGGTGTTGGACATTGAATTGGAGTCAGTTGCTGATGAGGAATCGAGTATTGTCAACAAGGTTATAAAACCTGCCCAAGCCACTGTGGAGCAGACCACCAGCGATGCCTTGACGATAGCTGAAGAACTTTCCACTGTTGAGAAGAAGCTTGAACAACTTAAAGACCAGGCCGACACCTTGGAACCTATGTCTCTCCATTACAACTTTGAGCTTCAATCTTTTCAATCCAAATTCGGCCAACTTTGACCGCTTTTATTTTTTGTGTAATATTTGAACAATGGCTTTTTGCCAATTTAATGTCATCATTCTATTTCAGCACTGCGTATATTTATTTTCTGTGCCTTTTGTAGCTGTTTCAAACATAGTTTTCTCCAACATAGTTTATTCGACAGTCATTTAGTCTGTCAAAATCTTGACCTCTTGAAGGAGAGGCCTATACTTTTTCAAGTATTTTCCATTTACCCTTAAGATTCGCCTATCTGGTGCCAACTCTTCGACCTCGTAGGCGTTATTAGAGAAGACATGCAAAACCTTAAACGGTCCTTCCCAATTTGGGGACCATTTACCCAAAACTCTATCATTTCTATCCATAGGCAAGACCACTCTCCAAACTAAATCGTCGACAGTGAACATTTTGCCTCTCACCTTCTTATTGTAGGCTCTGGTGACTTTTTCTTTCTGCCTTTGTAGTGAATCCAAGGCTAACATTCTCTCCTTATCTAAATTGGCCAGTTCGTCCATCATCATGCTCCAATAATCTTCAGAAGGTATTTCATATTGCCTTTGGGTTCTGACTGCCTGAACCTGAATCTCTACTGGTAACACTGCATCGTATCCATATACCAGTCGAAATGGAGTTGTTCTAGTTGTTTCTTTTGACGACGTTCGACATGCCCACAAAGCTTGATCTAACGTCTTGTGCCAATTCCTTGGTTTCTTGCCTATATGTTTCTTTATTAGGCTAATGATCACTTTATTGGCCGCTTCGACTTGGCCATTTGCCTGTGCGTAATAGGGGGTAGAAGTCAGTAATTTGATTCCCATTTCTTTTGCAAAATCTTTCACTTTTCGACCAGTCACAACTGACCCCTGGTCGGTTGTGATTGTTTCTGGGATGCCAAATCTGCAGATGATCTGACTTTGGACAAAGTCTATCACAGTCACTTGGTCTACATTTGTCAATGCTACGACTTCGACCCATTTTGTGAAATAGTCGATACCGACCAAAACGTACCTTTGTTGTTTCGACGAAGCTGGTTTTATTTCTTCGATAACATCCAATGCCCACACTCGGAACGTCCAAGGTTTCACAATTGTGTGCAACTCGCTTGCAGGTGTAACACCCTTCTAAAATACCCCAATAATAATTAAAACAACAAATATAAATCAGAGTAGATATGCAATTTAAGGGTGTCACACTTGACACTTCACACCATTCACCAAAATAGTTTGTCATGCTCATTTATTAATCAAAATAAAACATTGCACAATTCGCAGCGGAAAGAGATCTAATCAATCATGCAAACCATGTAACACATTACATGTAAAGTTGTTCAACAACCAAAATGAAAACAAAGTAAAACATCCCGTCCCGATGTTACATCTACCAGAGCATGACCCACTAAGGAACTACACTAGACTCCAAGCACTAGCTTCCACTCAATCACTGCTCGTTACCTGAAACATAGTTGTAAGGGTGAGTTCCTCAATCGATATAATAAGCATTATAAAATATCATGTAATGCTAAGTAAATTAACACATTTCATCACCCAAATCAGATCACACATTCAGCAACGGCAACATCAACTCAAAATCATAATCATACTCAACCCAACACAAAACACACGTATAATATTGGAATACATCCATTCATTTATACGCCATACATACATTATGCAATGAGACTCCATGCATGCGGTACCGACTATTCGTGAACACATAGTTCAACCTCACCGATCAAACCCAGATACGGCTACTAAGCTCACTAGTCCCACTCATTTGAGACCTAGTGACTCACTCACTAATTCCTCACCATGGGAATTAGCTACCACCCCAAGGGCTATGCTGTGCACGCTAAATCACCTAGCATGCAAACATCAACAACAATCCACAATAACTCACTCACTAATTCCTCACCATGGGAATTAGCTACCACCATAAAGGCCATACTATGCACGCTAAATCACCTAGCATGCAACCATCAACAACAATCCACAATTGACATATGCTCACACTAAGCCATAAACAGTCCATTCACAATTGCATACATAACAGATACATTCACAGTATTATGCATACCATCATACATCATCAACATATTTATCACAGAATCATATTCATATCATGCCAAATAATAAATCACAGTATTAGCACACTCTACTAATACCTATACTGCTCAAAACAACGGGAAATGATCCTTAATATATCATACACCAATATAGGCCAATCATCAAATATGTCCACAATATTTAAATATCAATTTTCCACTTTTCAAACAGTGTTAACCGGTTAACGCCCTGGGTTAACCGGTTAACGCAACACAAAACACGCTTCCTGGCCATTTTAACAGTGTTAACCGGTTAACGCCCTGGGTTAACCGGTTAACGCAAGACAGACAGCAATTTCTCATAATTCATAACAGTGTTAACCGGTTAACACCCTGGGTTAACCGGTTAACGCAAGACAGAAAGCTGTTCCTGCGCTAACACGAACAGAATGCAGAATCCCCCGCATTTTTCGCCGTCGGAGGACTTCCAGACCTCCGATTTCAATTCCGTAAAAAGCTACACATCCAGAAATTTACGATTCACCCACATATAGATTCAATTACAGTTTTAACATAACTTATTCATCATCATTTACAACATTCCTCATCCCAATTAGGGTCAATTCAATGGCTTATTACTACCCATTACATGTTAACCCATAATACCCATTAAACGACGATAAACCCCCCTTACCTGAGTTAATCCGACAATCCTTTAGCTTCAAGCTTTTCCCTTCTTCAACCCTTGTTCTCTTGCTCTTCCTCTTTGCCCTTTTCTCACTTTCTGTCGCTTCTCTGGTTTTCACGTGAAAAAAACCCTTTTTACCAAATGGAACCCTTTATATATATTCCAACTTTATTATTCCAATAATAATAATCCAATAATATTCCAATTATTTAATTAAATTAATAAATATACTATTAACTTAAATTAAATAATTATCATATTTTATCGGGGTGTTATAGCAGGCACATGCTGTATGCCCCCATGCAATTGGCATTCCTAACAACTTTTAGCAAATTCAATGCAATCTTTCAACATTGTAGGCCAATAAATTCCTGAGCGCATTAAGAGCCATTTCATTTTCAGTCCCGCTTGATGCGCCCCACACGCTCCACTATGTACACTAGACACAACCACATATGCCTCACTTTCTCCTAGGCATTTTAGTAAAACTCCTTCAGCTGTCTTTTTGAACAATTCATCACTCATCAAGATGTAGCTAAGGGCCCTATATTTTACCTTTCGATCTGTCAACCCTATAGGATTACGTAAATAATCGACTAGCGGTTTACGCCAATCACTTTCTCCCTCGTTGTCGACGGTCAGGATTTCAAAATGATATTTATCTACAGCTCCCAACTTTATAATCGACAAATCTGATGGTGATAACAATGTCGCTCGTACTTTCTCTCTTACTTGGACCTCTTCTTCATCCTGGTCACTCGACGCTTTGTACCCTGAAGCCTCCTACGCCAAATCGTTTGCTCTCTGGTTCTCTTTCCGTGGTATATGCTGGAGGTTGACTTGCTCAAACCTCTTGAGTAATCTGATGATAACCACAAAATACATGATTAAATTTTCTTTAACACACCTGTATTCTTTTGATACCTGCTTAATCACTAACTCAGAGTCTCCCATAATTTTGACATTCCTTGCCCCCAATTCTAGCATTAGTTCAAGTCCTGTAATCAACGACTCATATTCTGCTTCATTATTTGTGCATACCCCTTCAATTATGTATTTGAACTCTGCTGGAATTCCATATAGAGAAATTATGACTCCTCATATCCCAGATCCATGCTTATGCCTTGAACCATCGAAGTATAATCTCCATGGCACTATGTCTACGTAATTTTGCGCCATTTCGACCATTGAATGGTCGACAAGGAAATCTGCCACTACTTGCCCTTTCATTGCTTTCAACGGCACGTATGTCAGAGAGTACTCAGTTACCGCTAAAGCCCATTTACCAATTCGACTATGCAAAATTGGTTTAGATAACATGTGCTTAATAATATCAAAGTGAGAAGATACGTACACATCAACCGACTTAATATATTGCTTTAATTTCATACAAGAGAAATACAGGCATAAACATAGTTTTTCTATATCACTATACCTAGTCTCAGGATCATTAAGCATTTGACTAAGGTAATACACAGGTCTTTCGACACATTTTTCATCCTCTTGGACTAACATACTTCCTATAGTCGATTCTGAGGCTGCAATATACAACCTCATTGGCCTATTCCTAACATGAGGAGCCAGTACTGGAGGCTTAGTCAAATACTCTTTGATTTTGTCAAAAGCCTCTTGGTGCTCTTCTTACCACTTGAAATCCTCATTCTTCAGTCGAAGTAGTGGTGAAAAGGCTTTAGTTTTTCCACTTAAATTTGATATAAATCTTCTAAGAAAATTTATTTTGCCCAACAAAGATTGCAGTTCCTTTTTGGTCGACGGGGGCTTGACGTCCATAATGGCTTTTGTTTTGCTTTGGTTTACTTCAATACCTTTTTTATGCACCACAAAGCCAAGGAAATCACCCACCTACACACAAAAAGCACACTTTAATGGATTCATTTTCAATCCACATTTCCTCATCCTTGAAAAGGCCTTTCGTAGATGTTCGACGTGAGTAAGTCGACCATTTGATTTTATCACAATATCATCAATGTATACTTGCATGAAATCTTCAATAAAATCATGGAACATTGAGTTCATTACCCTCTGATATGTTGCTCCGGCATTTTTCAGACCGAATGGCATGACAACCCACTCATATGTTCCCAAGGCTCCTAGGCATCGAAACGCCGTCTTCGACACATCTTACTCTGCAATAAAAATTTGGTTATATCCAACATAACCATCTAACATACTTAAATATTCAAAACCAGCGGCCGAATCGACCAACATTTCCGCTACGGGCATGACATATTCATCTTTGGGGGTAGCAACATTTAGATCTCTAAAGTCGATACATACTCTTAAAGACCCAATTTTCTTAATTACTGACACAATATTGGCCAACCATTCGACATACCTTGCAGTTTGTATAAACTTGCTTTTTAGGAGTCTTTCTACTTCTGCTTTTATCTTTGCCATGATCTCTGGTACGAAACGCCTAGACGTCGTTATCGTTGATCCTGAACCCCCCGATGGAGGTAAAGGAATTGATGCTCCAACCGCACCCGTAGTCGACATCGTTGAGGTTGCATTTGTCATCGGCGACAAAGTGGCAACCTGTGAGATTACTGTTTCCGTAGTGGATGAAGTTCCTCGTGGCACTTCATCTGCATTGGAATCTAACATTTTCAAAGTTTCTCGTGACTTACTATATAGTTTGCCCTTATAAGTTTCATGCAATTTCGTAACTGCGCTAGCACGGTCCCACTGGGTGTGCCATTTTGTTTATTGTGAAAATTGATAAACAACCGCTGGTCCTCCCTAGGCCTTGAAACTAAGGGTTACTTGCAGGATCGACCAGTTGATCCTAAGACATGTGCTAGTGCAAGTGTGGTTTATTCAATTTGACAGAACAACTTTGTGAGGAACGACTCCTGATAAAGTATTGAACAAACACAGGTTTTTTTCCACACGAAGAGGTTTAAATGATGCTATAGCCTATGGGTGACTCGTGACCGACGTCACTACAACATTCAAAAGACGTATACGACGAACACACTTTTGGTGAACTCTATTATCGTAATAGAATCAGTGTCGACAGCGTAGACGACAACGTAAAGTGAAAACTCAAAAGTAAATGAAATTAAAATAAAATGTTCAACGTGAACAATTGAAAAGTAAGGAAGTTGCATTGAAATAAATGTGGTGATTCACGTACATAGCACTCTTAAAAACTCTTGCTTCCTCGCGCTGGGAATGAGAAGTTTTTTACAAGTGATTTTTGGTACAAAGTGAACACCCCAAGCCCCTTATGGGATCTCCTATTTATACTAAACTAAAGAAACTGCCTACAGACCAAAACTCCTAGAAACTAGCAGACGTCGTGCCACACGATCTGCAAACTGCTCTATCCACGTTCTGGGAACTACTCCATATTCTGGCGCTTTATTCTTCTTGTAACTGCTAGTCATTTTCCAATTTCAAATTTCTCCCGCCCAGGTATTTAGGGCGACGCTGTCTTCTATGTGTTTGACACGATCCAAAATTCCTTAAGTCCCAAGCTTCATTTCAGTCGACGGAATGACTTTTCGACCAAACATGTTTCTTCTGTCGGCTTCATTCCTTAATAACTTACGTTTTTCTCAATTCTTTCTTATCTCAGGCACATCTCCATCCTTTGATGGGGTATAAACCCTAAATTCACAAGATCCTTTCATTAATTACGCCTTCAACATGCTTTAGAGATTTCTCGTGTCACATGAAAAAAAATTCAAATTGTAATTAAATGCTATTTGATAATGTAAAAGCTAAAATTTAATTTTAGTGAAAATACAAGGAAAAACTCTCGAGGATTACATTCACCCAATAAGTTTACGTCGAACTAAATCGAATGTAATATTTTGTATACCTTATCTCTTTTCTTTTTTTTTCTTACTTCAACCGCACAAGTGAAGCAAAAACGCCGTCGTGTTAACCTCTCCAATGGCATAACCACGGTGCAGAAAAACTCAATTGAGCGGTTTGAACCGAAAGAATAGTATCGAGCACGAAGTATACAAGAACCATGGATCTTCTATGCGCCGCATATTCAAATGACGACGAAGAAGAAGAACCTAAACGAATGAAATTATCTGACCATACTCCCACAACCTCATCAAAATCTTCAACTCTTTCGAGCCTCCATACACAAACTCTCGTTCCAGGTAGCTATGTTTCCAAAAGACAACGCGCTTCCATGGCTTCCATCTCTGCTGCATCTCTTACCCTTTCATCGTCTCCGTCTTTCACATTATATGGTACTCTTCTTTTACTCTCCCTCACTTGTTTTCTCTCCTTTGTTCAATTGGACTAGAATTAGGTTTTGATATGTCATTCAATTAGGTTTTGGACTAGTGTTGATGCATGATCCCAACAATCTCAGATTCTGTTTGTCAGTTTTTTCAAAAAAACTAGGCAGTGATTGAGAGAGTTAAGTCTGAGACTTAAGTGGGAGAGGAGGGGAGCAAGTTTAGTACATGATATACCTTCCTTTTGGTATATCACGATCCATAATACTCTAGGGATTGATAATTTAACTCTTTTTTTTATTACAGTTATGTTAATTAAGCATAAGTACCTATCAAAAGGACAAAGAAAAAGAGAGTTTGGATTAGCTTCTAGTTTAAGGGAGCATCTCAATTATAATAAGTATATGGTTCTGTACTTCTGAAGTTGTTCTTGTGTGCTTATATATGTTTATGGAGAAGTATGTGATGTTAGTTTTGAAAACAATTGAAATGCAGAAGATATTTCTTTCTATCTATATTAGAACCTGTATGGAAACCTCATGGTTATTACAAGATTCTTTTGATATTTATTTTTTCCAAGTGCTGGAGAAGATTATCCAAACTAGTTCATAATCTGGTACAACATTATGAGAGGCAAACAATTTTTTTTGGACTCAATTCGAGGTAAAACATATGAGCCAGAAACTTTGGGTTGTAAACGCTGAATTTATTTCATAATTTTTATTTATGTTCCTTGATATAAATTCCAAATCAGTGTTCTCTATACTAAGTATTTATTATTGTATTATTTAAGTGAATTGAGTCAACGGAAAAACAAGCATATGATAGCAAAGAGCCACAAGCCCCCTTGCCTTATATATAGCTTCTCTTGGCATGGCTTTATCTTGGCCTGAAATCTAGTTCCTAATTTAGGGACCTATTTAGTGAGGAAGGTCAATGGAAAAGTAACAGCGAAAAGGGCAATGCCATAACTTTGAACCGTGCAGCAACATCATTTTTCTATATTATCATCTGATGCTCAGACGGAGTGATGATTGTATAATTATCATTATTGTATCTTATCATCTGAGGCTCAAACTGAGTGATGATTGTATAATTACAATTTCTTTATTTTCTCACACTGAGCTTGACCTTTTCTTGATTATACATTTCTTAGATATAGATTTGCTTGATATTTTATTGCTTCTATCTATTTCCACACCTCTATATTGAACTTTAAATCATTGATAGAATGATAGGAATGATCAGCTGGCCCATTATAGTATTAAGGGGCCCAAGCAGTGGTTGGTCTATTCTAGAAGGGGAAAAGGGGAATTTACTAGAAAGCCATGAGCTGTCAGCATGTCGCATGCCATGGGAGTGACTGTAATCATTTTACCACAATATATGGGGTCGAACATCAGAGGAGAGAGGCATCTAAGAATTTGGGTGTGATTGTTATGGATAGGAGGGATTGGCTTCCTATAGGAGCACCACGCTCCGTGGCAGTTTAGGTGTAACTACTCTGTAATTTCCCTCATTATTATTTACACAATTCTTTCCTTCATTATCAATCTGTTACAGCTGTTCTACTTTATTATTCATTGAGTTCCTAACAAACTGGTCCGACTATCGTATTCTGATGATGGGAGCCAGTGAATGCCACCAAAGCAAACACAACAAATTATTCTGAAGAAAATGGAATCGTAAGTAGAAGCTATGGGGAGTGAGATCTCAGAATTGAGAAGTACACTTGCTGTAGAGGAGAACGTGGTCAAGGAGAATCACATGAGTTTGGTCGCGATGCTAGAGAAGAGCTTAGGCAAATTTTTACAACCAGGAGAAGCAAGTGTGAAGTAAGGAGACACACCCTTGAAGGATAAGCACATGGAGGAGGAGTTGACGTCGGGAGAGACATTGAAGACGAAGACTCATCAACTATCTGATGATGCGTTAGTTGAATTCGTCAGTCTGTGAAGAAAGTGGAGTTGCCGAAGTTTGATGGTGAAGATCTAGGTGGGTGGATTTCTAGCACAAAGGTGTATTTTTGCATCCAGGACACCAAATTGGACGTGATGGTGAGTTTGGCATAATTGTGTATGGAGGGACCAACTATTCATTGTTTCAACTTGTTGGAGCCGAGGAAGTATTAACATGGGATACCTTGAAGGGAGAGTTGCTGGACTGTTAGGGTGGACACAATGATGGCGATGCGTATGAACAGTTGACGGAATTCCGACAACAAGCGGCGGTGGATGAATACATATGGGAGCTTGATTACATAACAACCTATATACCATGATTACCAAACAAGCAATACATGGGGTATTTCCTCCATGGCTTGAAATCAGAGATTCAGGGTAAGGTGAGAAGTCTGGCGGCGATGGGAACCATGACACGAGCAAGGTTGTTGCAAGTAACACGAGTAGTGGAGAAGGAAATGAAAGGTGGGAGAGGTACTACCAGTCAAGATACCATGATTACCAGACAAGCAATACATGGGGTATTTCCTACATGGCTTGAAATCAGAGATTCGGGGTAAGGTGAGAAGTCTGGCGGCGATGGGAACCATGACACGAGCAAGGTTGTTGCAAGTAACACGAGTAGTGAAGAAGGAAACGAAAGGTGGCAGAGGTACTACCAGTAAATGTAACTCTAAATCCGGTTACCATTTCAGATTTGGGTCAAGTACTGGAATGGGTCGGGGTGGAGGATCCGACTTGGTCTATGTGGAGGATAGAAAGAAGCATGGGTCAGGTGGTAGGTCTAAATCCGGGCCTAATGGGTCAAAAGGAGGAAGACCAGCCCAAGATGAAAAAAAGGTCAAACCCACGTGATAGAGGATCTACACACTTGTCTTACCAGATGCGTTTGGACAGGAAGTAAAAGGTTTTTGCTACAAATGTGGGGGCCCATTCCACCCCATGCATCAGGGCCCAGACCGTCAACTCCGTGTTATGGTGGTCAATGAAGGTGACAAGGACGGCATCGACGACAAACTATTGGCCGTGGAGATGGAAGAAGCGGAGTGCGAGGACGAAGGCCAGTTGTTGATGATGGGGTTATGTAACTTCAACACTAATCACCACAATCACCCAGTCAAGGTCAATCCAAGGAGTTCCAGTTCTGATTTTGGTTGACAGTGGTGCCACGCATAATTGTGTCTCAAAAGCTTGTCCAAAGGATTGAGGTGGAAACATGAAGATACTTAGGAATTGAGTGGGCAGATGGTGATGGGTACCAAACTCACACCAAAGGGAAGTGTCATGGGCTAGAGATGGAGGTTGGAGGATTCTAGGTTGTAGTGGACACTCACATATTTGAATTGAGAAACTTAGATGTTGTTCTGGGCATTGAATGGCTCAAAACATTGGGAGACAATTGTGAATTGGACGAGGCAAACAATGAGTTTTTGGAGCGGTAAAAGGTGGGTGACTATGCAAGGGTTAGGAGGAAAAGAGGGGCAGTGGGTTGCGTTACAAAGCATCTGGGCTGAAACAATTCAATTGCAAAATAACTGGGTAGTATTGAAAAGGTAAAGAAGGTAGGGGCAGAAGTTCCTAGTCTATCCTTAAAGCAACAGAAGGAGTTAGAAGCAATACTGAAGAAGCTTGAAATGGTGTTTAGAGAGCCTCAAGGGTTGCCTTCCGTAAGAGAAAGGGCTCATTCTACTAATTTGATTGATGGTCAGAGCCCTGTGAATGTTAGACCATATCACTATCCCCACCATCAAAAATATGAGATTGAAAAGCAAGTAAAAGAGATGCTCGCAACAGGGATTATACGAAACAGCGCCAGTGTGTACTCAAGTCCATTTATTTTAGTCAAATAGAAGGATAATACATGGAGAATATGTGTGGATTATGGAGCCCTCAAGAAAGCGACAATACTGGATAAGTTCCCTATTTTGGTCATTGAAGAATTATTAGATGAGTTACATGGCTCTAAGTACTTTTCGAAGTTGGATTGAAGTCTGATATCATCAGGTTCGGGTGAAAACAGAAGACATCCATAAAACTGCATTTAGAACTCATGAGGGGCACTATGTAGCAGTTGACCCGGGTAAGGTTGCAAGTGTCACAACATGGCCTATTCCATAAAATGTCACGGGAGTGCGTGGTTTTTTGGGCTTGACAGAGTATTACAGAAAATTTATTCGAGAGTATGGGAAAGTTGCAAGGCCACTGACATAATTAGCCAAAAAGGATGCTTTTATATGGGGACCTCATGCTAAGGAAGCTTTTGAGAATTTAAAAGAACAGCTCACAATAGCACTGGTTTTTTACTTTACCCAACTTTGACAAGCAATTTGTTGGAGTGTGACCCATCAGGGTGTGGGAGTGGCACAATATTGATGCAAGACAGACGCCCCGTAGCCTATTTTAGCAAGGCCTTGGGAGTTAGAAACCTGTCTAAATCATCTTATGAGAAGGAGTTGATGGCTGTAGTCATGGCTATCCAACATCGGAGACCGTATTTGTTGGGAAGAAGGTTTGTGGTTTTGACGAATCAGAGAAGCCTGAAGGAATTGTTGCAACAAAAGATCGTCAGTGCTGAACAACAGAACTGGACTGCTAAGTTACTTGGCTATAATTTTGAAATTCGTTATAAGCCCGGTAAGGAGAATATAGGGGCTCATGCTTTATCCCGTGTGGCTACGGGAGCTAAACTGAATATTATGGTAACATATCCCACCTGGAAGGAGCAGGAGTGATCCAAAAGGAGGTGCATGAGGATGAGAAATTGCTGGGAATTATTAAAAAGTGGCAGGAAGATGTGAAGTTGGTACCGGGTTTTGAGTTATGAGGGTCGTTTTGTGATCTCTAGTAAATCAACCTTCATCCAGAAATTGTTGGGTGAATTCCACATGACTCCATAGGAGGGTCACTCCGGATTCTACAGGACATATCGAAGGATTGCTGCAAATTTCTATTGGCTTGGAATGAAAAATGACCTACAGGAGTTTGTTAGGGCATGTGATGCGTGCAAAGGCAAACATGCCTTGCTGCTTCCCCTGGAAGTTTATTGCAACCATGTCAATACTGGAGGAAATTTGGGAGGATGTATCAATCGTTTTCATTACTGGGCTCCCTAAGTCAGGAGGATATGAGGCTATCTTGGTCATAGTGGACAGGTTGTCGAAATACAACCACTTTGTCCCTTTGAAACACCCCTACACTGCACGAACTGTAGCATATGTTTTTGCAGAGGAAGTTGTACCACTACACGGTATCCCTGCATCTATTGTGAGTGATCGGGACCCAATTTTAATAAGTCATTTCTAGAAAGAGTTTAAAATGCAAGGCACACATTTGAAAATGAGTACTGCATAGCACCCGGAATCGGATGGACAGACTGAGGTTGTTAATTTTTGTTGAGACTTATTTGAGATCTTTCATTGCGGATCAACCAAAGACATCGGTGTTGTGGATCCATTGGGCCGAATACTGATTTAATACCACTTTTCATGCTGCAACGTGACAAACTCCATTTTAAACAGTTTATGGAAGGAAGCCTTCAAATCTCATACGATGGGGTCAGGGAGAGACTAGAGTAGAAGTTGTTTAGAGGGATCTGATGGAGCGTGATGAAGCTTTATAGCCGCTGCACGAGCATCTGTTAAAAGCGCACAGGAACGAATGACGGCACAGGCAGACAAGAAGAGGACGGATCGGAGTTTTGAGGTGAGAGAATGGGTGTTTGTCAAACTCACAGCAAGGTATTATGGGCCCTATTTGGTGTTGGAACGCATAGGCGCAGTGACGTACAAATTGAAATTGCCTTTAGGGTCTAAAGTTCATCCCGTTTTTCATGTTTCTCTGTTATAAAAGCTGTAGGGGACTACCAAGTAGAGGAATCATTGCCAGACCATTTAAATGGAGAAGTTGCGTAACAGATTGAAGCTGGAGAGGTGTAAGCTTCAAGGTAGGTGAAACAAGATGGTGAAGAGGTGACACTGCACTGGAAAGGGAAGTTAGTTGAAGAGACCACTTGAGAGGATATGCTCACAATCAGAAGTCAATTTCCACACTTTTGCCTTGAGGACGAAGCATTATGATCAGGAAGGGGTATTGATAGGAATGGTCAGCTAGCCCATGATAGTATTAAGGGGCCCGAACAATGGTTGGTTTATTCTAGAAGGGGAAAAGGGAAATTTACTAGAAGCCATGAGCTGTCAGCAAGTGGCATGCCTTGGGAGTGACTTTAGCCGTTTTACCATAATATATGGTGTCGAGTATCAAAGGAGAGAGGCATCTAAGAATTTAGGTGTAATTGTTATGGATTATTAGAAAGTAATGTGTAGAGTTTCCATTTCATCATAACAGAATTTTAGCTTCCTATAGGAGCACTACGCTCTGTGGCAGTTTAGGTGTAACCTACTCTGTAAATTCCCTTATTATTGTTCAATAATACACAGTCCTTTCCTTCATTATCAATCTGTTACTGCTGTTGTACTTTATTATTCATTGAGTTCCTAACACAGACACAACTAATCTGATCTTTTTCTTGCTCATCAACATAGGGAGTATCTTGGAGGCTGATATACCCCATAACATTTTAGCATTGTTGAGAAGTGAAGCAAAGGGTCATAAAAGCCTAAACTCGGTATCTGAAAAGCTATCTGTATCTCTATCTGGACATACAAGAGCTGTCAATGCTATACATTGGTCATCAACTCACGGTAAGTTCTCTTTGACTGATTGTTGTTTCCCTTGTTTATGATATAACTTACTGTTAGGAAATAATATTTTCTTACACTGTTTCTCAAAGGTGAAATTATTTTATCATATATTTATATTTAAAGCGTATATTTATTCCAAATATAAAATTATAATATTTATAAGTATCACAAAGCTACACATGGAGGAGAGGATAGCCCAGAGCAAGAGAGATATTCTTGCTGTATCTGTTATTAGTAATGATCTGTTCATTGTAGTTACCTTGCAGCTCACCTCCTTGCATCTGCTGGGATGGACAATATGGTATGCATATGGAACGTATGGAGCAGAGATAAGAAGAAAGCATGTGTGCTAAACTTCCACAATGCCGCTGTGAAAGATGTGAAATGGTCTCAACAAGGGAACTTCTTGCTTTCTTGTGGATATGATTGCACATCAAGGTTGATTGATGTTGAAAAAGGGATGGAAACTCAGGTTTTCAGAGAAGATCAAATGGTTGGAGTTATAAAGTTCCACCCAGACAATTCAAATCTCTTCCTTTCTGGGGGATCTAAGGGGCATATCAAACTATGGGATATCAGAACTGGCAAAGTTGTGCATAACTATAATCGAAATTTAGGTTCCATTTTAGATGTTGAGTTTACAACGAACCGGAAGCAATTCATTTCTTCTAGTGATGTATCTGGGAGCAATATCAGTGAGAATTCTATTATCGTTTGGGATGTCTCAAGACAGGTGCCGTTGTCTAATCAGGTGAGCTAACTCAAATTGTTCTGATGGTTGCTTATCATTAGTTTAGGTGCATTGCGAATATTGATTAGTATTAACTGCTTTTTTTATAACAAAAAATCGTTCCAGAGGGGATCGGATAATGCAAATAGCCTAGTAAAAGACATCATAGCTTCCAAGTTCTGGTCATGGTTTTAAAAGTTAAAATTAAAACCAGACTAATAATTGAACCAGAAAATTAACTCATTCAATATTTCATGGCCCAACCATGACTGGATTGTGATTAGATCAGAATTAATGTTCAATATATGAATTAATTTATTATGTTGTTTTTAAAATTGTTAAGATATTATCTTATTTGTTTAAATTCTGTTTTTGGTAACTTGTGTATCCCTTTTTAATTGATTCTGGCCCCTAATCTAAGGGATAGAGTAGGTTAAGCCTTGTGTGTGTCTATATATTATATTATTCTAATATCTTCTACTTAGTTTAAATTTGTAAATGTTAAGATCTCCCACACACCTAGGATGTTGTTCCCTTACCTATGTCCCCTGCCAATGTATATATTTAGGAAGTGTATCAGAGTGATAGAGCACTTGGGCCCAGCGACTAAGAGGCTGCTGAAGCAAGGCCCAAACCTGCTGTTTGAAGGGTTTACACCCCCCAGAGGAAAGAAGCATCAAGGAGGGGAAGTGAATAGGCAAGGTACTCGATCAACTCGAAAGCCCCATCCTATTTATAACTTCTTATGTTATCATCGTCTCTCTCCTTATTGTTCTTTTATAGCATCTTTATCTTCTATTTTCATTCCTAAAAATGTTTGTGAGGCACTTGATCATCCAGGATGGCGGCAGGCCATGATTATGAAAATGCAAGCTTTGGAGCATAATAATATTTGGGATCTAGTCCCGCTTCCTCCGGGCAAGAAACCTGTTGGATGTCGATGTGTCTATGCTGTTAAATTTGGGCCTAATGGACAAATTGATCATCTCAAAGTTCGTTTAGTGGCCAAATGTTATACTCAGGTTTATGGCCTCGAGTATGGTGATACTTTCTCTCCTGTGGCAAAAATCACCTCTGCTCATTAATTTCTAGCCATAGTTGTCATAAGTCATTGGCCACTGCATCAATTAGATATTAAAAATGCATTTTTACATGGAGATTTAGAAGAAGATTTATATGGAGCAACCACCTGAATTTGTTGCTCAGAGGGAGTCTGACTTGGTTTGCAAACTACGACGCTCTCTCCATGGACTTAAACAGGCCCCACGAGCTCAGTTGTTCAGGCCTTTGGAATGTAACGTACTGAGCAGATCATTCAGTCTTCTATTGCCATACCTCCAAATAAATGTGTTTATTTGGTGGTTTATGTAGATGATATAGTCATCATTGCAAATGATCGACGGAAAATTTCTCAACTGAAGAAACATTTATTAAGACATTTTTCAGACCAAGGATCTAGGAGGGTTGAAATATTTTCTTGGAATTAAAGTTGCTTAGTCAAAGAATGAGATTGTCAATTCACAAAGGAATTATGCATTAGATGTACTCAAAGAAACTAGTATGTTGGATTGTAGACCAGATGGTAGTCCTTTGGATCCAAATTAGAAATTGCTACCCAACCAGGGGGAGCCTTATTGTGATAGATACCGAAGATTGGTTGGAAAACTCATCTACCTTACTATTAACAAGGTCATATATTTCTTTTGCGGTTGGAGTGGGAAGTCAATTCATGCAATCTCCTCATAAGGATCTTTGAGATGCAGTAATTTGAATTCTAAGGTAAATAAAAAAATAACCGGGACAAGGATTGCTTTATGAAGACAACAGAAGCACTCAAATAGTCGGATTTTGCGATGCAGATTGGGCAGGTTCACTAATTGATAGGCGTTCTAGTTTAGGGTATTGTGTGTTTATTGGAGGAAATCTTATATCATTGAAAAGCAAGAAGCAAAATGTGGTTGCAAGGTCAAGTGCAGATGCTGAATATAGAGCTATGGCTGTAGCCACGTGTGAGCTCATTTGAATTAAACAACTTAATGAATTGAAATTTGGAGATACTCAACAAATGAAACTTTTTTGTGATAACCAGGCAACACTACATATAGTTTCTAATCCAATGTTTCACAAGAGAACTAAATATATTGAAATTGATTGTCATTTCGTCCAGGAGAAAATTCTTTCTAAAGTTGTCACCGAATCTGTTAGTTTCAATGATCAACTAGCAGACATTTTCACAAAATCTTTAAGGGGGCCGCGGATTCAAAATATTTGTTCCAAGCGTGGAACATTTGATTTATATGCTCCATCTTGAGGGGGGAGGGAGTGTTGGAATATAAAATAAATTAGAATATTTTTAAGAGATTAATAACTAATTAAATGCTTAGTAAATCACATTCATGTACTTGGGAACTAGAATGCCAACTCCATTCCATCCCATTATTTTACAGGCTTTGGCACAGCAGATATAAACGAGACGGGCATGCCCGTTTGGCACCCCTATGCGTGATGAAAATGCCTCTGGAACTGTGCTATAAACTTATAGGTTTCAGCTGGTCTCTAGACAGCGAGTTTCTAGACATGATTGTCAATTGGAAAACAGGTTTTGTTAATGGAAGATGACGATAGCAACTGCGGGAGTTTATGGTGGCATCGATGATTAGAAGCACATTGAAGGTGCTAAAAACAAAGATACAACCCAAAAGCCAGCTGCAATGGAGGCAAGGCAACAAAAATCGTGGGCACTAATTAACACCAAAGGGAATAGGTTTTCTAAATATTATTAGTTGATAATCATGCTGTAATGAAAGCAATTACTATTTAGATGCCTCATAATTTAGCTTCCTAAGATGGAATCAAATCATTTTTGATTTCTTCTATAGGAGAAACGAAAAACAAACAAATGTGCCATTAATTGTGGTAATAGACTGCTAACATATTTAGACATTGGAAACTTTAACTTTTTCAACTAAGGTTTTCTACTTATTCCTCCTTCCTTTAGACAAAGTCTTTTCCTCCCCTCTTAAAATCCCAAACAGTGACTGCTGTCTCGCTGTTGCTTATGCTTCTTTACTTAAGAACATGTTCTAATGTGTGAAATGCCTGTGTATATTGTACACTACTATAATTTTCACATGAGATTAATTGCTATGCATAGTCACGGTAAAAGTGCAACACAATCATTCATAGGTCATATTTTAAATATGATTAAAGTAAAAGTCAAACACTTATAAAATCTAATGGTTATGATTAAGTGAATGTGAAAAATATTTTTATCCTTTTCATGTTGCCATTGCCTACATATATGAGAATAATATAGTAATCTACCATATTTATTCATCTAAACTTGTCTTTTCTTAAGGGACTTTGTCTTCCGGCAGAATATTGATATTGGTTGATGAGTGAGAGGTAAAAATATTAATGCAGAACTCATCTTTTGTTTTAAAGATTAATAAATTTGTGAAATACAAGCATGTTCTGCAGTAATAACAAATATTATGAAAGATCATTTTTCACCTTTTCTAAAGACTATCTAATAATAATGCTGAGATAAAACTCAAGCCACAAATGCCTTAATCTCTAAATATCAAGATGACCCTAATATTCATTGTTAAGAGTGTAAGTTTAAATTTTAATTAACATGTTCTGCTTCTGAATCAGGTTTATGTGGAGGCTTATACTTGTCCCTGCGTTAGGTCCCATCCCTTTGATCCAGTTTTTGTTGCTCAATCAAACGGTAACTATGTCGCAATGTTTAGTTCAACTCCCCCATACAGACTCAACAAATATAAGAGATATGAGAGTCATGGGGTTTCTGGATTTCATATTAAGTGCAATTTCAGCTTGGATGGGAAAAAGCTTGCATCAGGCTCTTCCGATGGATCAATATACATATATGATTATCAGTCATCCAAAGTAATTAAGAAAATAAAAGCCTTTGGCCAAGCATGCATGGACATTTCCTTCCACCCAGTTATGCCTAATGTTTTTGCTTCATGCTCATGGGATGGAAGTGTTTCTGTTTTCGAGTAAATGGTTTTCTGTTGTAATTGTTTGTTAAACAGTTGCCTATCAGTGATATATCTAAGAAACTATAATGATGTGACCCTTTCTTGTTTCTGAATAGTGATCAAAGTTACTAACGATGGATGAAAATTAAAGTGTTTCATTATGTTTCTCATAATGCCTTATATTTTTTCCTCAATGAAGATCTGTTTCTGATAATGTACTCATTTGTAGTAACAATTTGTAAAGATGGAAAACGATGTTGTTTGCCATTATCATCCAAATAGTCTGATAGTGAACCTGCTTCCACACCCACTATAGCAAAGACATAAATATGGTGTTCATCACTATAGAGATTTTCTTGACCTTTGTAGCTTTCTAAAATATTTTATAGTCATAGGATCCATATAATAAAATGTACTTCTGTAGCAACAAATATCACCTTCAAAATGTGAGAAACACAACATAGTGGATTATTCTTTACAGCCACCATACTTTGAAACCGGAAATGGTAGCATTTATTTGCATGTCCTACACACTCAAACTTGGGACTTTATTTCCCCTCCTCTAAATAAGAGAAAGACAGACAAAATATAGCATGAGACATTGATACAGCTCACAAGTCATCACAGACAATGTCAACCTAGGTTGGCCTGATCGGTATAAATTTAACCTAAATTTCACAAGTTTGAGTTCTTTTGCCAGACTCGTGAGGTAAGAATTTAGTTAGTAAATTGTATCACCTGCACGCAACTGCAGAAACTAATCTTTTGAGTCGGATAGGATCACAATGGACAATAAAGCTCTTTCTCAAAAAAAAAAATATAACATTGTTGCATGTTCAAAACTGAGTTCGAATCCAAAACCTCTGGTGGAGACCTATTACTATTTCATTCAAGTGCTCTGGAGCATAAGAGACAATGTCTAGGTACTTGTAACTAATACCAACCATTATGGAAGGAACATAAAATTAAATATGAGTTCAAATAAGAGAAAATAGTGGGGGCAAACTCAGCTGTTCTTAGTTCATGCACTTCTTGCAATTAGGATGAGAGATAGAAGGGGGCCAAACAAACAAACTGGTAAACAAGACATAATTATGTAATTCCCTTTCCACTCTTCATGGGGGGTCAATTGTAGGGGGACAAGACACACCACCATTCTCTCTTTTTAGATGAATTTGTTAATGGGACCATTTTCAATACAAATTAGAGAACACAAGTCAATTTTCAATTCTGAAAAAAAAAAAGAAACTGTTATATCTGCACATCACACACCACTATCTAGAGAAAACTAGTATGATTCTCAACATCATTGGTCCACACAATTTACAGCTAGCCTTCAATTAGTACTGTTTATATTGGAAATTTTTGTGATTTCTAATCCCATTTAAAGGAATTTAAAGGAAGGAACACTCTTATGAAACCTACTAACCTATGAGAACATAATTTAATTTTCAACATCTATATGAATATGTTCCCCACCTTGCATGGTCTTAACCTCTCCTCTCTCTTTATTATCCTTCTATTTATTTTATTTATCTGTTTTTTGCCCCACTAGTCTTTTCTCAAAAAACAAACTTAAAAGGCAAAAAGGTAAGAAGAAATATGGAATTAAGAGAGAGTGATGAAATCAAATCAAAGCATGCCCCTATTCAACACTCCATATGGCTGCAATCATCATCTAAAAGATATATACTTTTCTAGTGTACTTGAGGTCAAGAGTGCATTTGCATTTCAAGGTCCCACAAGTTAGCCTATGGGGTGACATGAAGCGATGGAATGAAAGTTTTTCTAAGCTAATTAAGCCAGTTGAACTCTAGGATTTGACATGAACTTCATAGTCTTAATCACTATACCATATTACTACTATCATCATTGTTCTAAATTACAATCTCCAACCGCAATCATGGTCGCAATATAAAGAAATAGAAGTCTCTTCAACATGGTTTTAAATTGCCGTCCATAAAGCTACAATATTGTTGATGTAGTACTCTCCACAACCGCTTCAGACTGCAAATGTGGTGTGATATTTAAATCATACTGTGATGATAATAGGAACATCACTTGACATTTTCGTTTATGTCTATCAATTTTTTTAAGCGTCTTTCAAGTGTGTAATTCAATCACCTACCAATAAAATTCATACAACAATAACCTTAATGTGCGTCACAACATCCACATTGACTACAATGATAAGACTCACAACTGTATCCTCGACCGCAACCACAATTTAAAATCATGCTTTGCAATTATAATTGCAACGTCTGCATTTTATTGCAATGCAAATATTTACATTATAACCGCGTAATTTAGAACTATGATAATGCAAGTATTTACATTGCAACCGCAAATTTAAAACTATGATGATTTGAATGTGTCAAAAAACTATGCAATAATTACTCCACAAAAGTTTGTGCTTTGCACCAAACATGATTACTTTGGAATCAGAAAACCACCTACTAATTAAGCTACTGTCACTAAATACACTTTACTAATCTAACTGTCTATTTCTTTATAATTCATCTTGTCAATGACATGTACATGCTTACAACTTTTGGATTAATGTTTATCCTTTGCTACATACTAGACCATAATCAAAATGTTTGTGCCTTGTTCACTAGCCTTCCAATTCTCGCCTTCAAAAGTAGCCGACAAACTCATTTTATTACTTGTACCATGTGATTTGTGGCCTCATTTTATTTGTTTGGTTCTTCTTTATTGCTACCTCCAAAGGGCCAAAGAATTTAAAATAGCATTAATATAAACAAACAACCATAGTTTTTCTTATATGCCCTTTGCTCTAAATTTCCCTAATTAGCAAACATGCTTAATAAGACCAATACTCACTAATCAATCTCTTACTTGCATGTTATGTTTTATTATATATGTTTATTATTAATGTCATGGAACACTATGCTTTTAAGACCTGACAAGAATGATTATAATTTAAGTTTACATGGTTCTGAAAATCTTTGAGGGAATAAGTTTGATACATGTCGTTTGTTGACACTAAATTCTAGAAAAGCTGACTCCAGCTAGGAGATCAATTAGATTCTTCCTGCTAAATATTTTCATATAATATTATTTTACCTTTAACAGAGTTTGGTCTCACTTTTACTAACCATGTTTGCATACTAGTCAATTTTTATTCAACTTGCATGAACTTAACTTTCTGTTCATGTTGTCGAGATATTTTGGATGTAATTATACTTTTTTGTCTTTTTAAAATACCAAAAAAATATAATCATAAAATATTAAGGGCGGTAAAATAGACTCAGTCTACTCAACATGTTTGTTTTGTCGGTATTTTTTTATGAGACAAATCAAGAAGATTTTAAGTTTGTACCCTCTAATCTAATCGTCTTATTCAATCTCGTTTTTTCCGGACATTAACAATAATTTAAGCAACTTTTAGTTTTTAAAGAGAAAAGGCGTGCATGTCGCTCCACCTGCAATTTTTTTTTGCAGAACAAACCATAATTTTAGACTTGAACCTTTAATTATGTCTGTCCATCCCGTTTTTTTCGAGTTTTTGTAGGATAGACCTAAATATGACCTTCTGTCGCGGAACTTATTATTTATATAACTTTATGGACTAATTATAAATACTTTTATTATTTTTTAAAATTATTATCTATATCAACGTGTCTTCATCGAAGCTTGTGTAGATTACAAGTGTCCTATTTTTCTCACTATCAATTATTTTTTCCTTAATATGGATAAATTGGATTAGATCCTGTCATAACTTAACAGTTAAGATTACTGATAAGAGAAAGAAAAAAAGTTAAGAAAATGAGGGAATCCATTGTTTGAATTTCTGTCATTTTTTGTACTACAAATTAGTGTTTTCTTGTCATGTTAGTATATAGTCTTTGAGTGTGATAATACATGTATGTCTTTTTCTCAAAAACACATGTGCAGATAACTCACAAGAGTCAAAAGTAAGAAAGTGAAAGGTTGTGGTTTCTATCATTTTAAACAAGTACCATTTTCTCAAGTGATGTGAGAGTTAATAATAATAATAATAATAACAATAATAATAATAATAATAATAATAAATAAAAATAATAACAACAACAACAATAATAATAATAATAATAATAATAATAATAATAATAATAATAATAATAATAATAATAATAATAATAATAATAATAATAATAATAATAATAATAATACATAAAGCAAAAAAAAGAGATACATATTTTGAAAGCATGCATGCATATAAGGATATTTTAAAACTTCCAATAATATTAAAACCCTAGATACTTTTTCTATTGGTAGATGAAAATTGGATGACTCCTATTTAAAGTTAATTTAGTGAAGTTAAAATACAAGATGTCTAGTCTTGATAGATTCTTTAATTTTTGCATGCTTGTTCTAAGTGCAGTGAATCTAGAAAAGTAAAAGCATGAAGGGTAAATAAAGTGTTTCAAAAGTACAAAATAATTGGCACACATTGATCATAATAATGGTATGCATGAAGTAAGAAGAAACTAATGAGATAAAGGGTTGATAATAAGGAATCTCTTGAAATTCTATAAATACTTTTTTTCTCTTTGACAGTTCAATGCAGAAATCAGAATTTGACAGCAAATTTAGCTTTTGTAATATAATGGTGTACTGTGTTATCTATTTGTTGCATGAAGTGGTAGACAAAGTATATATGATAATACTCATTAACCATTCATATCTATAGGTATAGGTAATAGGTAATAGGTATATAGCTATAGGTTAACTTTGCCTTTATACATGTTTTTTTTTTTTTTATATTCTTTTTTCAACTTTTTTCCACTTAGCCATTTAAATTTTGTTTGAATTTGAAGCATGTAAGGACACGTCCTGTTAGAGGTACAAGCATAGTACATACAAAGTGACATTACTTTCATATCTCTCTCAACATATTTGTGATAATCCTTTTGTCGGTCAAGTGTGGCCTAAGCACTTCCCCTTGTGTGTCGGTGAAAAAGGTTTTCCACATTACAAAAGTAAAAGGAAATCTTCATTGTGGAAAAATAAACAACATGCATCTCAACTTAATATATGTTCATTTGAGAAGAGTCTCAAGTTTTGTAGGTCATGTATAGGTTAGATAGAGTTTAACTGTAACAAAATAAGCCGATACAGTTTAAGCCGATACAGTTTAACTCTAATAAATTTAAAGTCCGGTGCGATAATCCGTCTTATACGTCCATAAAGACGGTCATGGTTCTTAGAATGCATCAACTCACATTTTTTTAAATAGTGAAACAAAAATATTAGTCGGCATTATCAATTTTTTCAAATGTGTTTTAAAGTATTGTGATTCGTAAGGAATTTTTCTGAGACGATCCTGAGAAAGTCAAGTTCAAGTGAAAGTGACGGTCACAAACGAAGGAAAGATGAAAGTTCGACGGTTTAGACTTTGACTTTTGTAAGATACAGGTAGAAGATTATCTATATCGAAAAAAGTTACAACAACCTAATAGACAAACACTTACTATTATTAGATTGTCATTATCTCAAAATATTGCTTTTAACATTGCAAAGAAAAAGATTACTGCTAATTTTATGAAAGCCCTTTCTAGAATGTATGAAAAGTCATTAGCCTCAAATAAATTTTATTTGATAAGGCAGTTGTTTACGCTTCAGATGACAAAAGACACATCAGTTGAACAACATATCAATGAACTTAATATTGTTACAACGTAATTGAATTCAATTGGAATCAAATTTAACGATGAGGTATGACCATTAATACTTTTTTCTTCCCAACCAGATAAATGTGCTACTGTTACAACCGCGAGTAGCTCACAAGAAAGTCAAAAGATTAAATTTGATGATGTTCGTGATATGGTTCTCAATAAAGAGATCCGATAGAAAAAGTTGGATGAATCTCCTTCCTCTTAAGTACTAAAGATAAATTCAAGAGGAAGAAATTCAATAAGATGATATGGATATGGTAAATCAAATGAAATACAATCCAAATTCACAAACAATTGTAATTCCCATAACTCAAAGACAATTAAGTGTTAGAATTGTGAAAAGAAGGGACACTACAAAAAAAATGCAAACTCCCACGAAAGAATCAAGAGGAAAAAGGTGAATAAAATATTGTTTCCACCTCAAGAGGATAAAACACGTTGATTGTTCATTGGAGAGTAAAGAGTCTTGGGTGTTATACTTTGGAGCATTCATTCACGCTACTTCGAAAAAATAATTCTTTAAGAAGTGTATCTCCATAAATCTCGGTAAAATTTACCTTGGTAATGAGCAATCTTGTGGACTGTAGGCAAAGATGAAATAAATATTTATTTGAATTGATTTGTATGAGAATTGAAAAATGTCAGACATATTCTTGACTCAACAAAGAACTTAATTTTCGTATGCCAGTTGGCTAGTGACGACTACATAATAGTCTTCCATGGCGATGCTCGGAAGATTTCAAAGGCTGTAATGAGAATTTCTCGTGAAAGACAAAACAATACTCTTTACAAGACACCTGAAGCATGTCATTTGATTGTAGTTGAAACAAATAAAAGTTCTAATGTATGGCACCAGAGAATAGGCCATGAGTGATAAAGGGATGAAAATTATGCACTCAAAAGGAAAAATACTAAGTCTGTGGTCTGCAAAAATTGACATACGTGAAGAAATAGGGAATTGAGCTTATTCACTTTGTTGTTTGAGGTTCAAAAATTGTCTCATCCGTTGGTGAGAAACACTACTTTGTGATTTTTATCAATGATCACTCTAGGAAGATATATGTATACTTTCTAAAGCATAAGTCTGGAGTATTTTAAGGCTTGTAAGGGATAGAAAGTCGTGTTGGAAAATGAGACAAGATTGAAGATAAAAAAGGCCAGAAGTAACAATGGTGGTGAATATGAAGATACTTGATTCAAGAAACATGTTATGAGTACGAGATCATAATGGAGATAACTATACTAGAAACTCTTCAACATAATGGTATAACTGAGTGAATGAATATAAACTTTACTAAAAGAGTCAAAAGGTTAAGTATGTAGAAAGGCTTACCAAAGGAGTCATAGGTAAAAATAATTAGCCAAATCCATTAGAGAAAAAAAATACCATAAGAGGTATGAAGCGGAAAAAAATATAAACTCTCACATCTTAGAGTTTTTGGTTGCGTAGCATATATGCATATTAGTGATTAAGGCAGAAATACAATGGATCCCAAATCAAAGAAATGTACTTTTATCGGTTATGGTGGGGATGGTTTTGGCTACTGACTTTGAGATGGTGAAAATAAATAGATGATATACAATAGAGATATTATTTTCAACAAAATAAGGATATACAAAGAGATGCATATCACAACCACCAATGACTCAAGATTGAGAGAGCCTATGTATGTAAAGTTAGACGATGTCCCTTGAAGTCCCAATGTTGAAAGTCCATAGTTATAGGAATCAATTGAATCAAGTATTAGGCAATTGGAGACATTAGAGCATCCTACTTCTACTCTTGTATTAAAAAGATCTTCTTGAACTCATGTTACCAATAAGAGATGCATGAAATATATGTTGTTGGTTGATAGACGAGACGAAATAATGTCATACCATAAATGCTAGTAAGTGGGAGACTGTCAGGAAAGACGAGACGAAGTCTTTAATTTCTAATAATACATGTGAACTAGCCAAGTTAACTATGGGAAATAATTAAGTTAACAACAAATGAGTGTATCAAGTGAAGAAAAGCCATGTGGATTTAAAAGACACAAAGCTCTACTAGTGGTAAAAAGATTCATGCAAAAGAAATGAGTTAACTACACTGAAATTTTTGCTTCGGTTATGAAGCAAAATACTATCTGGTCTTTGTTAAGTATTCTGGCCAATGAAGAACTCTATAATGAGTAATTGGATTTGAATATTGAATTTCTTATTGGAACTTAGTAGAGGAGATATACATGCCCCAATCTAAAATATTCTTAGAAGAAGGGAACAAGAATATGATGTGTAGACTAAAGAAGATCTTTTATGACTTGAAACAAGTTCCAAGACAATGGTATATGAAGTTTGAAGGCTTAATGGAAATGAAAGGTTTCAAGAAGTGAAATGTCAAACATTGTTGTTTCTTCAAGAAATATAAGTCTAGTTGTATAATTTTATTTTATATCAATGATATGCCGGTAGCAGACTCAAGTATGAACGAGATCAGAAAGGACTTAGGTCTTGCAAAAAGGATCCTTAGTATGTAAATCACAAGAGCTAAGAAAAAAAAGAAGCTTTGCACTTATCCCAATAAGAGTACACTAACCGTGTTTTGCAAAAAATTAGCATGGAGAATGCCAAAACTATTGACACAAAGGAGGAAAGAGAATCCATGACTAAGAGTTTGTATACTTCATCCATTAGAACTTTAATGTACATAATGGTTTGTACAAGGCTATACATTCACCATTTAGTGGGAGTTATTAGTAGGTTTACATTGAATATAGGTAAATCTCATTGGGAAATAACTATGTGGATTTTGAGGTACCTACAAGACACCACTACAAAATGGTTGTACTTTGACAAAGGAGAAATAAAAGTAAAAAGGCTACATTGGCGCAAACTTTATTGGGGATGTTGATCACTAGATAAGTACAACAACTACATATTTACTATTGGTAGTGTAGAAATTATTTGGATATCATAACTACAAAAGATTCTTGCTTTATCCACTAATTTACATAGATCGAGTATTGTCGCTACGCGAAAAAACACAGTTGACTACTGACACAGAGTTGCCATTAGATTTTATTTATTCCAAAATAGGAAAGGAAAAATATCGATAAAACCCCCTAATGAAAGGAAATAAATTGGTCTCGCAACCAAAACTAGGGTTCAGAAGTCGATTATACGAGGGGAAGGTATTAGCATCCCTCGCATCCATCGTACTCGATGGGAACCATCTAGGTTATCTACATGAATGGGTGTTGTTGTCTAAAGGTTCACTTGCTAAAAGGGGAATGATTGGTTTTTTATTTAGTGTGCTCTCCAAGGATTGAGGCCCTTGTGCCTACATATCATCATCGTTAAATGAAGAATCAGAGTTCCGTAGTTCGGAGTAGAAAATGATTGTTTGTTGGTTGATTTTACCTTGAAAAAAAAGGTTTTCGGGGTGATACCCTAAGGCGCAAAAATGAGTTTGATGAATTGATGTTGATTTTAGGTTTTTGAAAAGAGATTATTTTTTATTAGAATTTCTCTAAAGACTATGGGTAGAGGTGAATATTTCAGATAACCAAGCCAAGCGTCTTGTGTCCTAAATACTCAGAGTAAGGGTAGGAAAACTTCATTCTTACTCATTCTCCACCACTTAAAGCTCGTGGCACACCATTTTATTCGTACATTTTACTATGTTTTAAATTTGATTGAGAAAAATGCCGCTTGACGTTGGATCAAGGGTTTATTCTTTATTGCTTTGAAACAGTGAGGTTGGCCTAACTCATAAGAGTTCAAAAGCAAAACAAAAGAAGGGAAAATTACAACCAAAAGGGGAAGGGATACATGGAAAATTACAAGGGGAATAATATGAGAAATAAAGGGGCTCATTGTAAGGTAGCCCAAGAGAAAGCCTTGTGTGTGCAAAGTGACCTTAGCTAACAAGTGGATAATGGACTAAAAACATGACTCCCTAGGGTAGTGCCATGAATGCCATTATTGAAATAAAAGATTTCAAGTCCAAACAAACTCCAAGTCAAAGCAATAGGTAAAATATAATAATCCAAGGTCCAAATAAAAGGGTCCTAACAAGTCCTCTAAGTCCAACATTAGGTCACACATGATACATCTTTTTGGTCTTTTCATTTTATCATGTTTTTGTTCTTTTTGATATGTAAAGCAATAAAGAAATGATAAGAAAAAAAATGGCATAACATAAAGGATGTATGAGGTGAGTGGAGGATAATGAACATAAATGTAAAGTGCTTTGAAATAAAATGAACAATAAAAGTAAATTGCGAGAATTTAAATGGCGAAGAAATAAAGTGCAATAATATAAAAGTTAGAAGTTAGTAGTTAGTGACAAAGTTACAAAAGGTGTTCACCTAGGGATTTTTTATCCACAAGTCAAAGGACTCAAAATATGGTGCATTAAGGGATAGCCTATCATTGATTCAAAGTGTAAAAAATAATACAATGATAATTTATCAACATGTTTTAATCAAAGAAGATTGAATCAACCGAAACATCTATCTATCAATGATTTGAAATATGGAAGATCTATTAATCGAGCAATCACATTAGCATAAAAAAATGAAGAGTTGGTGGTTAGTGATTCAAAAAATCGAATCGGGACAATTTAACATTATGTCAAGCCACAATTTATGTGCTCAAAACATGTTAGAAAAATAACATAAACTTATTCTCCTAAAACTTGTAACACAATGGAAAAAATAAAAGCAAAAACAATCCAAAAGAATAAAATAAAAGAAATAAGCACATGATAAAAATTGATTGCAACTAAATTAGAAAAAAAAGTTTAAAAAGTGGTAGCAAAGTTATGAACCCAAGACATGGCGGTTGGGAGACCTTGGTCTCTACCACTCCACCATGTCCAACTAGTTGTCATTTTTATGCAACCATTTATACATATAATATAAAAAACAAAATAAATGGAAAAATACAAAATGAGTAGAAATCAAAACATAATATGTTTTCATGAAACAACCCTGTTCATCTTCTCATGCACATAAAAAAACAAAGAACAAAAATCCAAAAAAAATGCAAACCAAACAAACTCATTTGTCTCAAACTTGACTAAACTATAAAAAAATACACCATGAATAAACACCCATTTTCAAACACAAAAACATAACTAAAATGCTAATACGCTTGAGTTGCAATCATTACCAAGTTTGTGATATAGAAACTAAGTTGTTGTGGTGTTAAGTTTGAAAATGAAGCAAAAGGTTTGGAAAAATGGAGGCTTGGGTTGAAACTTAATGGAAGGGGTTGAGTTGTGAGTGTAGAAAATGGAAGGATTAGGAGAAAATGAAATGAGAAGAAAGTTGTGGGTGGTTGTTTGAGAAAGGATGATTGTGTGAGTTTGGGTTTAGGTTTAAAGAGAGAGTTTGAGTGATTTTGACAGAATTTCTAGGGGCAGTTAGCTTGTGAAAATAAGGAGGAATAATATTCTATTTATAGGGAAAACATGTGGGTTGGTGTGTGTAAAAATGGGATTCACTTTGTGTAAAAAATGAAAGTTACTTATGTTGTTCATGCAGGTGTAACTACTAACCAGGATTTAGGTAACCGGTTACCCATGCAAAATTAACGTTGGAAGTCTGCTGAAAGCAGGTGTATCCGGTTACCAGGATTTGGGTAACCGGTTGCAGATGCAGAAATTTTCCTTGGAGGCTTGTTTAAGAGAGGGTGTAACCTGTTACAAGAACTAAAAGTTGGAATTTTTGCTATGTTATATATTTTTTCTTTGAAGTGCCATCAAGAAAACACTAGTTTTTCCTCAGGTATAACCACCATGCCTTGAGTCCGTGTAATATGCCTATAGTTATGAATGTTAGTGCAAATATGGTGATGAAATGATGAATGTATGCATGTGTAGTAGGGCCATGGACCAGATGAAAGTTGTATAGGGTAAGGTAAATTTTGGGGTATGACAACTGCCCCTATTTAATCTTCTCGGACCTTAATGTATCTATATTAACGAATTTCACACATTCATGGTAAGAGAGGATTAAGTACAAAAAATATTCGATAATTTTCCATACTGGGAATGAATGAATATGATATGAAGTGATGAGTATCTGTGAAGGGTTATTTATGAATGGCAAATGGGCTATGATATGAAGTCATCTGCTGGGGGTTGAATATGGTATTTTGTGGGAAATATGGGTCAGCTACACGGAGAGATGTTTAGGCATGCATGATGTATATGATGATACGTAATATGAGTATCTCTTCAAGTGATGGGCTTCGTCAGTCTTGGTGATTGAGACATTCCCGTGGGATTCCGAAGATTTATGCATTTGCAAAGGCAAACCATAAGGGTATGGTTGTAACTTGAATTCTTCTACAAAAGGAAAAGAGACTTCTTGAAAAAGGCAAGCATGACTTGGCCGGGGAGCAAGGTCCTTTGTGCATAAGGCAATGAGAATTCTATGGTAGTTGAAATTATTTTCCGCTACAAAAGGTATAGGAGACTTGCAAAAGGAAAGGGATGACATGGCTCTTTCTCGTGCAAAAGGCAATGGGAACTCAATGACAAAAGGTTAAGGAGAAAAACAAAGAGGGGAATGATAACTTCGTTGGGGATAATTTTCTCATACAAAAGGTAATGAGTACTTTCTCAGTGAAAAGCCGATTAATAATTTTACCATACAAAAGATATTGAGAATATCTTAACAAAAAGTTAAGAACGGGATATGGGGCCAAATATAGATTCCGCCGGGGATATACTTATCATACAAAATATAATGAGAACTCCTTAACAAAAGGCTAAGAGGATAATGGAATATTTCTCAATACAAAAGATAATGAGAAATCCTTAGCATAAGACTAAGAGAACGATATACAAAAGGTAATGAGAACTTCTTAGCATAAGACTAAGAAGAGAACGGTTTCTCATACAAAAGGTAATGAGAATCCCTTAGCATAAGACTAAGAGGACAAATACCAAAAATCTTTAAATATTTTTCTCTTTCATATTCTGAATTAATTTTTTTTTGGATTAGTTTTGATATTTTTAATGAATTAAATGCTTTTGTGCATATTTTTAATTGTTTAAAAATACTTATGACTTTTCAAAAATCATGAAATATTTTGTCTACGGTCCTTTGACCTTGCTTGACCTAGGATAAATCTCTTGGCCATTTATTTGGTGTTTTGAATAAATTTTAGGTTTTGACCAAATTAAATTGTATTTTAATGCATTTTTAATTTGATTCTTAATTGATTAAATGTGTAAAAACTATGTTGAGCCATTTTTATGGTCTTGTGATGTTTGACTATTTGTTTGGGCCTTGGTCAAGGTTGATTTGACTTTTGTTGGAGTAAAACCATTGGATTTAGGGGATTGATGAAATGTACATTTCATCTTCCAAAATGAATGGATGGTTTTAATTTGATAAAATTCCTCCCATGACCAATTTGTGTTTCTCTCATTCCCCTCCATTTTCATCTTCATCCCTATTCTTTTGCATTTCCTCATTTGACCAATGAGATCTCTGATGTCTTAAGGATAATTGGTTCATCAATGACCTTGTGTCAGATGAACCAATACAAGTATGACTGAGATAGGTCCCTCCCTCTTGATCTTTTCTTTTAGTGTGTGATATGTTTTAGGAGTTTGGTTCATTATACCAAATCTCTAACATGCATTAACACCTAAATTTTTATTGTCCGGCCTCAGATAGTTGTGACTTCTACATAAGTCCAATTATGATTGCTTAACATAGAGCTAAATTTGACCCTAAAGGCATAGCATTCTAGTAAGTGAGATTGTAAGTCTCCCATCCTTCATGGTATTGTGTGGAAACTTGACCTTTTTTTCTTCCCATGGAAGATGTCTTGGTTTAAGGATGTATGCTTGGGAATAGATGGTTGAGTGTTCTCCAAAGAATGACTTAATCAATTAAAATACATCACTAACACTTGGATAACCTTTGACTAAGATTTGATTAACTCTTATTAATATTGCTTTACTTTCAAGTCATTTATTTTATACAATTTAAATTTCAGTGATTTACCATTCATTGCCATTTACGTTTCATTTAACTTGTTTATATTTATGCCATTTTCACTTTGCTCATTTGAGCCATATCTTGTGACTGTATATATTTTTTATGCATTTTGATTTTGTTTGTGGTCTTAGGACCTTAAAACACTTATTAAACAACAAAAACCCTAAATAATATTTGGTGGACTGTTGATCTTGATCTAAACTTTTGGACTTAGGATTAGGAAATATTTCCTGTGCAAAAAGGACTTGGCCAATGCCAACATTCGGAGACCAATTTATTGTGAACCAAGCCTTCATCTGATGCAAGCCTTGGACCCTATTTGAATTCATATGTTACTTTGTCTTGGTGCTAATTGTTATTTTGATCTTATGTCTGATGCTTTGTTCTAAGTTGATCAAGGAATATATCATCTGGTACATGAGAAGACAAAGAAGACTGCTAGCTATGAGATTTGCTTACTTGGATATGGCTTGATCTTCATGATGTCCAGATATTGCTAATTGCTTGTTGATTATTTCTTGATTCAAAGTCCAAAGGGAAAGTGGGTTTTGTATATGACATTCCTGTTTGTTGGATTGCATCCCATTGGTCAGATCTTTTCAATTCGTAACTTTTAATTTTATGCTTAGGGTAGCCTCTTCATCTTCTCCCACTTCTTAAATTTCAAAATCTCTCCCCCTTTTCAAAAAATTTTCTTTGCTTGTGATTTCAAACTTAGACCTTATTTCAAATAGAAACTTTGGCCTTATGCCAATGGATTTTCAAACTTTTTTTTTCTTAAATCAAATTTGTAAATAAACTTAATCATATTGACTTAAAATTTCAAAAGACAAAAAGAACTAACAATTTCATTCAAATTTTTGGTCCTTCGTGCCCTTTTCATTTAAAATTTTATTAAAATCAATTCACCAACTTTGAAATTGTTATCACGAACTACGAGATTTTGATCCCTCATTTTTATGTTGGTACGTAGGCACAAGTCCGAAGGTCTTGTCAAACACAAAAAATATAATTAATGAATTCTTTTCTCATCCCCACACTCTATTTTGCTCAAACATCTTTTATACCAAAACACACATACACACACATAAAAAAGGGCTCCCTAGGAGTACCTAGGACACTTTGGGTGCTAACACCTTCCCTCTGTGTAACCAACCCCCTTACCTGTAATCTCTGGCATTTTATTAGTTTTGATTTGAAAACTTCTTATCTCTAGGTTTTGTTCGTACTTTTCCCCTTTTCTTTAGAAACAATAAAAGCACAGTGGTGACTCTGGTTTTATTAACATTAAGCTTATCCATAACTTAGTGGTCATGAATTTACCACTACACTCATAGAGCGCAAGTTTGTCAGACTCCCCCACCTCCACCTCGACCAGAAACCCCGGTCCGATAAGAGGAGTGGGTAGACGAAACGATTGAGCAAGAATACCAGGAAGCCGAACCAATTCCTAGGGTAGCTCGAAGGACTCCAACTGTACTAGTTAATAGGAACCATGATCTCCACCATGTGGTCAGGAAGATTCGACAAGAGGCAACAACTGGGAGCAAAACTTAGAGGCTATAGTCGAACGAATCATAGTGCGAAATGGGATAAACCCAGACCTACAGAGGCTGACATACTCTTCTCCTTTATTAGATTTTGTTTTACAAACATAATTTCCTAGGGGGTGGAAGGTTCTAAAAAACTCACCAAGTTCGTCGGAGATACTGAAGAATCTACCGTCGAACATGTTGCCAGATATCAAACCGAAGCTAGCGACATAGAAAATAATGAGGATTTGAAGTTGAAATACTTTCCAAGTTCTCTTACAAAAAATGAGTTCACATGTTTTACGATTCTACCTCCATAATCCGTCCAAACATGGACACAGTTAGAGAGATTGTTCCATGAACAGTTTTACATGGGACGGTAAAAAATATGTCTGAAAGAAGTAGCCAACATCAAATGAAATACCGTTGAGTCAGTTGATTTGTACCTCAACAGGTTTAGACTGTTGAAGGCTAGATGCTTTACTCAATTCCCTGAGCATGATTTAGTCGAGATAGCTGAAGGCGGTTTAGACTATTTTATCAGAAAGACGTTGGATACCCAATATCTGAGGGATATAGCGTAATTAGCTGATAGAGTTTGACACATCGAACGCTTGAAAGTTGAAGAGACAAAAACTGGTCGATACCATAAGAAAGAGAAAGTGTCTTATATAGCTGTTGAGGAATACTCTTCTAACGATGAAGCATTTGTCGATGAAAGCGAGGTCATCATGGCTGAACTCAAGCCTGGACCTCCTTACACGTGTAAAGTGTTAAAACCATCGAACGAGAAAAATCCCATCGAAGCAGAAAAAACAAATAAATACGTTGCTAAAACTTAGACGTTTGACGTGTCTAAGTGTGACAAGATATTTGATTTATTGATTAAAGATGGTAAAATAATTGTTTCTCAGGGTTTAAAGGATCTACCTTTAGAATAGGAAAAGAAAAGGGGATTTTTTAAGTTTCATAACTTTCTTGGTCATAAAACTTATCAATGTGTTCTTTTCTGGGATTTGGTGCAAAAAGCATTGAAAGAAGGAAGGCTTCAATTTGGAGAAAGGCCGAAGATGCAAGTGGAATATGATCCTTTGAAGGTTGAAGAAACCTTGTACTCTGAACCTCTTGAATGCATGATGGTGGAGACTACTGATGGTCTCCTGGAGTCTCTGGATGCTGTTTCTCTTGTTGAATCTTTTGAAGTATTAATGGTTGAAAATACTGATGGTTTCGACAAGAGAGCTGAAGATGAACTGAAATCAGCTTATCCCCGAGCGGGTGAAAGCCTAACATATTTCCAAGAGAAATTCAAAGTGAGTGGGTCAAAATCGATATTATGTCCAAGGTGTAGTGCTGTGTTTGACGAGAAAGCCGCTGAAAGATTGGAAGCTGAAAAAAAAGGTACAGGAAGAAGAGAAGCATGTCATCCCCAGACTTGTGTTCGACAAACATGGAGAACCACGTTGAAACGAAGAGTACATGAGGCAGTTCTAACTGTCTTGACGAAAGACTTTCCTTCCGCCATCAGATATCCCATAGGAGAAGTGGGTGGAATCGGTGAACCAGAAGGGGGGTAAGAGGCCAAAGTGGAGAGTGATAGATTTAGAAAAAGAAACAAGGACGCCAAAAAAGAAGGTTGAAACAAGAGGTTATGTAGTTTCTCCCAACTACAAGGGGAATAACCCAATGACCAGAACACAATACAGACGTTACTGTTGGTGTAAGCCCTAGAGGCCAATACTTTTGGTACTTGTATCGAATTATTTATTAATAATAAAAGACATTTTCTTTATTATGGTTGATTAATAAAGTCCCTGGAATAGATAGTCCGTTTAATGTATTAAGTGTGACTTAATCATGAGAACACATTAAACATAAGGACACTATTCTTAAAGTATCCGTAGTCGAGCTTTAGTGTGAAGTGGGATAACATTAAAGCATTAAGACTATTATGTTTGTAGACTGATGATCACATCTCATGGATCATGGATAAGGAGTTATCAAGTCTTAAACATAGGTATGAATATTAAGAGTAATATTTATACCGGATTGACCCACTATGAGAATACTATATAGAAAGTTATGCAAAGTGTCATAAGTTATTCTTATGGTGATAATAGTGTATACCACTCTTCGACCTGAAACCACTATAGATCCTAGATGTAGAGTCGAGTGCTTTATTGCTTATCCAACATTGTCCGTAACTGGATAACCATAAAGACAGTTGATGGGTACTCCACAAAGCATGCTAAGGGACATGAGTGTCCTAGATGGAATTTGCCCATCCTGCGTAACAGGATAAATGTCTATGGGCCCAATATTGAACTGGACAAGGGTGACACGGTCTATACCTTGTGTTCAATATAGACATAAGGGCAAAGAGGTAATTATGCACATAATTATTATCACAGGAGGTTTTGTCAGATCACATGACATTTTCGTGACTTGGGTAGCAGTGATGTGTTGCTACATATCGCTCACTGTTTATTATGTTAAATGCGATTTAATATAATTGCCAACGTCGCGAAAACCTACAGGGTCACACACAAATGACGGATTGATGAGAAATAGAGTAACTAAGGAACACCGTAAGGTACGGTGCACTTAAGTAGAATACGAAATATGGTAAGGTACCAAATACTTAAGTGATTTTGGCATATTATGAGATATGGGCCAAAATACACTTAAGTGGGCTTTTTGGCTTGAAGCCCACACAAGTGGTTCTATAAATAGAACTTTTGTGCAGAAGCATTGTATGGGAATACAACACAACTGAAGAGTTGGAATTTCGTATTTCTCTTTCTCTCACTCAAAGCCTTCATTCATACCAGCTAGCACTGAGATTGAAGGAACTCGTTCGTGTGGACTGAGTAGAGACATTGTCATCATTCAACGTTCGTGATCGCTCCGTGGATTTGTATCCAAGGTTTTGATCGTTAGAAGAGATCTGCACCAAAGGTTTGAATCGCCACAAGAGATAACGATTCTATCACTGATCATGCCCATTCGTAAGGATCACTAAATGGAGAAATTTTTAATTCCGCTGCGCCTTGGATGGCAATTCTCCATCAGTGGTATCAGAGCCACTTACGAAACCATGAATCTGATAACTGTTTTTGTTCTGTATTAATATGATTAAAGACAGAATGAAACAAAGATTAAATTGAGATCGATCAAGTCATATATGTGATATATGTAATCCTGATGAAAAATACATTATATATGATATAGTGTTCTCGTTTCGTTTATTCAAACACTCAATGATTGTTTTCCTTTGAGCGATCAATGGTCATTTGCTTCTTGATCCGACATTAGTATGGTGAAGCAATGACGTGTTGATCAATCATACTGAACCAACAATCGAGATATGTTTGACGGTCTGAAATTGGTGCATTAGGGTTAGTGACGGCACAAGGGTTGTGTTGTCAGAGAGTTATGCGATTGGGGTTGTGACTGCACAAGAGTTGTGCTTTCTAAACACTTTTCTGAACAGTGTTAATCGGTTAACGCATATGGTTAACCGGTTAAAGCAATACGAAATAAATTTTTTTAATTTTTCAAACAGTGTTAACTGGTTAACGCATATGGTTAACCAGTTAACGCAAGGCGGAAAACAGTTTTCCAAGACATTTTCAAACAGTGTTAACTGGTTAACGCATTCGATTAACCGGTTAACGCAAGGCAGAAAAGAATTTTTTGAACAGATTTCAAACAGTGTTAACCGGTTAACACATATGGTTAACCGGTTAACGCAAGGCAAAATTCACCCGTTCGGCTAACTCAGTGCTTTAAAAGTATCAAGTGTTGATGCGAAAAGCGACATTGATTTTAAATGAATTGTTCATTAAAATGTGGTGATCGATCGTCGCGATTTATTTTGATTTTAATTAATTAAAGGAATTAATAATAACAATAAAGTGTTTATTATTGTCATGTGGTGATCGATTATGGCCTTAGTCTTCCTTTATTTTGTTTTGGGTTTTAAAATACGACCTGCGTGTCGTGCCTCTCTCTTAATCTCCCAAATGTAACTTCTTTTCTCATCTCACTCCCTCGTATGTAAAACGAGTTTCTTTTATGTAATGTAATGATATGAAGAAAGCAAAGAAGTCAGTGCCAAAGGAGGACAACCTTGAAGATCTTGCTTGGAGAAGCTTAGATCGTTGTTAGGTTAGCTTAGGTTCTCTCATTGGCTTGGGAGAACAATTGCGCTAGGGGCCATAACTGTTTCATTATGTTTGTATGTATGTTGATGCATGTGAATGTATGTTGATGCATGTGAGAGACAGTTTATATGATAAACAAGCCGGTGAGATCAGAAAAATTGCAATTCCCTCAAATTAAATATTAAGTTTATGCTTTCCAAGTTTTAACACTCATCAAGACTAGTATCGAATAATGTAGGTTTCGCCTACGCGAGGTGCATGTTCTATATTAGTAAGGTGCGATGGGATAATTGTAATATCCAACTGTTAAAACAATGGGTCAAACTTAACTAAACAAATTATAATAAGATTATATATATGTTTAAAAGCAAGAGTTGGGAATGATCCATATGATGGATTGGAATAAGGAGTTATTCACCCAACTGAAATTTTCGAGAGTTGTATGAGATACAATTGGAAGGAGTTCCTACCTAAATAACCTAGTTTTGTGTAATCCGTCTACGCGGACTTAGAACGAAGTGAAATATGGATCTCGACCCACTAGAAAATCTTCCAACGGGATTTTCCGAATCAAATGATGAGGGTCATTTGTTTTGAATAAAATAGTGGGAGCATATTTAATTAAAGGCCTAATTAAATATGTCAATGATACTTATATTTTCAGTAATCCTTATGTAGATAACCATGACAACATACACCTCTAACAACATATTACGATCAAACCTTGAGAAGGAAAAATTGTCTGGGACAAATTTTCTGGATTGGTACCGAAACATGAGGATTATCCTCAAACATGATAAAGAGAAAGGCAAGGAAGTTGCCAAACCCAAACCCACTATTGTTGCTTTGAAGCCTAGTGGAAGCATAGTAAAAGAAGGCACCTGCTTCCATTGCGGTAAGACCGCACACTGGAAGAGGAACTGCCCAAAGTACCTGGAAGATAGGTAGAATGGAGTAGAAACTCCAACTTCAGGAATTTTCGTTATTGAAATTAATTTATCTACTTCTGCATCATGGGTATTAGATATTGGATGCGGTTCTCATATTTGTACAAATATGCATGGACTAAAAGGGAGTAGAGATTTGGCAAAAGGTGAAGTCGACCTACGAGTTGGCAATGGAGCAAAGGTTGCTGCCTTAGCCGTAGGAACTTATGAATTGACTTTACCTAGTGGTTTAATAATTCAGTTAGAGAACTGTTATTATGTACCAGCAATTAGCAGGAATATTATTTCCGTTTCTTGTTTGGACAAGTTCGGTTTTCATTCATAATAAAGAACAATTGTTGTTCAATTTATTTGAATGATATATTCTATGCTACTGCTCAAATGAACAATGGATTATATGTCCTTGATCTTGAAATGCCAGTTTATAACATTAATACTAAAAGGATGAAACCTAATGAGTTAAATCCAACTTACCTTTGGCATTGTCGATCAGGCCACATAAATGAGAAACGCATTTCCAAACTCCATAAAGATGGACTGTTGGACTCTTTTGATTATGAATCTTATGAGACATGCATATCTTGTTTAATTGGAAAGATGACAAAGTCTCCATTCACAAGAAAAGGTGAAAGAGCTAATGATCTTTTGGCCCTCATACATACTGATGTATGTGGACCACTGAACATACCAGCCAGAGGAGGTTTTCAGTACTTCATCACATTCACTGATGATTTAAGTAGATATGGTTATGTGTATTTAATGAAACACAAATCAGAGTTCTTTGAAAAGTTCAAGGAATTCAAGAATGAAGTACAAAACCAACTAGGTAAGAATATTAAAACTCTTCGATCAGATCGAGGTGGTGAGTATTTAAGCCTAGAGTTTGATGACCATCTGAAAGAGTGTGGGATCCTATCCCAACTCACTCCTCCTGGAACACCCCAATAGAATGGTGTATCTGAGAGAAGAAATCGAACCCTGTTGGACATGGTCCGATCCATGATGAGTCACGCCGATCTTCCAAACTCCTTTTGGGGACATGCGCTGTTGACAACAGCTTACACACTTAACCGTGTTCCATCCAAAAAGGTTGAGAAGACACCATATGAGATATGGAGTAGTGAGAAACCACATATGTCTTACATGAAGATTTGGGGTTGCGAAGTTTATGTGAAACGACAAATTTCAACTAAGCTTGAGCCAAAATCTGACAGATGCTTATTTGTGGGGTATCCTAAAGAAATAAGAGGGTATTACTTCTACAATCCTTCTGAGGGGAAAGTGTTTGTCACTCGAACTGGAGTTTTCCTAGAAAAGGATTTTATTTCCAAAGGAATCAGTGGGAGGAAAGTAGAGCTTGAAGAAATTCAAGAATCACAAAGCATCGATACACCTATGGAGGATTTAGAGCAGGAAACACAAGTAGTTGTGTAAGAGCGACCTGCTCAAGTAGAACAAGACCAGCGTAGGTCAGGCAGGATACGTCACCTACCTGAGATATATGGATATCTGATCAAGGTGATGTATTACTCATGGATTCATCAAAAACAAAGATGAGCCTTGTGTCTACAAGAAGGTTAGTGGGAACATGATCGATTTCCTGATGTTATATGTAGATGACATATTACTCATTGGAAACGATGTCCCTACCTTGCAACGAGTAAAGTCTTGGTTGGGGAAATGCTTTTCTATGAAGGACCTAGGTGAAGCATCCTATATATTAGGAATCAGAATATATAGAGATAGATCACGAAAACTGCTTGGCCTAAGTCAGAGTACATACATAGACAAAGTGCTGAGACGCTTTAATATGCATGATTCCAAGAAAGGATTCATACCTATGCAACATGGCCTGTGGCTATTAAAAACACAATCCCCTTCAACTAAGGTAGAAAGGGAACGCATGAATAAGATTCCATATGCATCTACAATAAGATCTATCATGTATGCCATGTTATGTACTCGACCAGATGTCTCGTATGCTTTAAGTGCAACGAGTAGGTACCAATCTGATCCTGGTGATGCCCATTAGGTAGCTGTCAAGAATATCCTTAAGTACTTGAGAAGGACTAAGGACTCATTCTTGATATATGGAGGTCAGGAAGAATTGGCTGTAATTGGTTACACCGATGCTAGCTTCCAGATAGATAAGGATGACTTTAGATCGCAATCTGGTTATGTGTTTTGCTTAAATGGTGGCGCTGTGAGCTTGAAAAGTTCAAAGCAAGATACAATTGCTGATTCTACAACTGAGGCCGAGTATATTGCTGCCTCAAGTGCAGCAAAGGAAGTTGTTTGGATCAGAAGTTCCTTAGTGAACTTGACATAGTTCCTAGCATAGTGGATCCCATTGCTCTCTATTATGATAACAATGGTGCTATCGCACAAGCTAGGGAACCTAGATCTCACCAACGATCCAAACATATACTTAGGCGTTATCATCTCATTCGAGAGATAATGGATAAAGGAGATATGAAAATATGTAGAGTACCTACACTTGACAATATTGCTGACCCACTAACAAAGCCTCTTGCACAGCAGAAGCATGATGGCCATACTAGATCAATGGGCATAAGGGGTATGCCTGATTGGCTCTAGTGCTAGTGGGAGATTGTTGGTGTAAGCCCTAGAGGCCAATACTTTTGGTACTTGTATCGAATTATTTATTAATAATAAAAGGCATTTTCTTTATTATGGTTGATTAATAAAGTCCCTGGAATAGATAGTCCGTTTAATGTATTAAGTGTGACTTAATCATGAGAACACATTAAACATAAGGACACTATTCTTAAAGTATTTGTAGTCGAGCTTTACTGTGAAGTGGGATAACATTAAAGCATTAAGACTATTATGTTTGTAGACTGATGATCACATCTCATGGATCATGGATAAGGAGTTATCAAGTCTTAAACATAGGTATGAATATTAAGAGTAATATTTATACCGGATTCACCCGCTATGAGAATACTATATAGAAAGTTATGCAAAGTGTCATAAGTTATTCTCATGGTGATAATAGTGTATACCACTCTTCGACCTGAAACCACTATGGATCCTAGATGTAGAGTCGAGTGCTTTATTGATGATCCAACATTGTCCGTAACTGGATAACCATAAAGACAGTTGATGGGTACTCCACAAAGCATGCTAAGGGACATGAGTGTCCTAGATGGAATTTTCCCATCCTGCATAACAGGATAAATGTCTATGGGCCCAATATTGAACTGGACAAGGGTGACACAGTCTATACCTTGTGTTCAATATAGTTATAAGGGAAAAGGGGTAACTATGCACATAATTATTATCATAGGAGGTTTTGTCAGATCACATGACATTTTCGTGACTTGGGTAGCAGTGATGTGTTGCTAGAAGTGATTTTGGCATATTATGAGATATGGGCCAAAATACACTTAAGTGGGCTTTTTGGCTTGAAGCCCACACAAGTGGTTCTATAAATAGAACTTTTATGCAGAAGCATTGTATGGGAATACAACACAATTGAAGAGTTGGAATTTCGTATTTCTCTTTCTCTCACTCAAAGCTTTCATTCGTACCAGCTAGCACTGAGATTGAAGGAACCCGTTCGTGTGAACTGAGTAGAGACGTTGTCATCGTTCAACGTTCGTGATCGCTCTGTGGATTTGTATCCAAGGTTTTGATCGTTACAAGAGATCTGCACCAAAGGTTTGAATCGCCACAAGAGGTAACGATTCTATCACTGATCATGCCCATTCGTAAGGATCACTAAATGGAGAAATTTTTAATTCCGCTGTGCCTTGGATGGCAATTCTCCATCAGTTACCAACGGAACAAAAAAGCTGGGAAAGAGGCTTCGACATTGCAGTTGAAGCCTTTTGAAACTTCTGGACAGAAGAGCAACTCACAAAAGGAGTGTGGGCAGAAAAATGAAAGATCGTGCCTAATCAAACAATAGCTATGTCTGTTGGCCCTACAAGGAAAAAAGGGATGGTATCTTCTCAAAGTATGAAATGATCTCCTCAGGTCGAGAAAGATGAAGAGCTGGAACATATGTTTAAATCGAATGAGGAGGAGCCTGAATACTCCCCAGTCGGATGAGGGGGGAACCTGAATACTCTCACCAGTCAGATGAAGAGTTCGACGAAGATATGTACGACGATACTAATAACGACAATTAGGGTGAAGATTTTGTCGTTAACTGCGACAACGTATCAGTGTTGCCTGCAGAGTATGATATGGTGTCAAAAGTCTCCAAAACTGAGGAGGACTTCATGCCAGACGAAACTGTTTGAGGTAAACCACTGTGCTATTACATTATGAATAATGGCGTGGTTGAGGAGCAAAAAGCCATGTTCAAAAGACCCACCCCAGGGATGATGTACCATCTAAAGCCTTTATTCATAAGGGTGAAGGTCGACAGGATAGTAGTGAATAAGGTATTCGTACACGGTGGTGCATTCGTGAACCTAATGCCTTACACTTTGTTCAAGAAGATGGGGAAATGCGACGATGATCTCCGACATTAAAATATGGTTCTATCCAACTATTAAGGAAAAACCAATAATATACTTGGTGTTATCCAGGTAGATCTAGCCGTTGGCACGACCACGCGCTCGACGCTCTTTATGGTAATAAATTCTAAAGCTAATTTTAACCTACTCCTAGGATGAGAGTGGATCCTGGGAATAGGAGAAATACCACCAACTGTACATCAAAGGATCATAATCTGGAGGAAAGACGACATTGTGGAAAACATCGAAGCTGACCAAAGTTATTAAAGGGTTGATGAGGCCAAGGGCTCGAAGAAATCTTTCGAACATCATTTGGAAAACATCACACCTCGTGATGATGAATCAGGGTCCTACACTTCAGTCAACACAGGTCACATGTTGAACCTCGATCCTGACTACAGTTTCATATGGAATTTTGAAGAAGAAATGGAGCCAGAAATGGTAATTCCACCCACGGGGTGGCCTGCAGCCCACGAAGATGACTGCCGAGTTAGAATGTTTAGCTCGAATTTCGGCCTATTTGGCTGAGAACAAAAGAAAGTCGGCCTTAGAAGGTGAGAGACTTCAGAATATAGCTTTCGAAGCCAACGAGGGAGAAGATGACAAGACCAAACAATAGCTTCAGATAGCCGAAGGCTTGATTGCATATATGCCAATCAGCCTTTGGGGTTTGAGAAAAACCCATTAGATGAGTTGTAGAAAATGCAAGCACAATACCCACTCAAAGAAATTGATCTAGGAGATGGAGTCACAAAAAGACCAACGTACATAAGTACTAAAGTTGGGTCAAAGATGAAGGTTAAACAGATCAAGGTGTTGAAAGAATACAAAGACTATTTCTCCTGGAACTACAGCAAAATGCCTGGTATGGATCTAAGTGTGAAGGAGCACCGATTCCCTATTCAACCTGGAAAAAGGCCAGTAAAGAAAAATCCTCGACGGTTTGCTCCCGAAGTCACTATAAAGATTAAGTAGGAGATTGAAAGACTCCTCAAAAGCCGATTCATCAGAAATGCAAGGCATGTCGAATGGTTAGCTAATATAGTACCTGTTATTAAGAAAAATGGAACTTTCAGAGTCTGTATAGATTGTAGAGATTTAAATAATGCTACTCCAAAAGATGAGTATTTGATGCCTGTGGCAGAGATGCTGGTCGATTCAGCCACATGCTTCGAATACTTGAGTATGCTCGATGGTTACTCTATCTATAATCAAATTCTCATAGCAAAGGATGATGTTCCCAAGACGACATTTCGATGTCCTGGGGCTTTGGGGGCATATGAATGGGTTGTAATGCAGTTTGATTTAAAATATGATAGAGCAACCTATGAAAGATCCATGAATGCCATATTTCCATGATTTTATTGAAAAATTTATGCAGGTGTATGTAGCGGTAAATTAGTGACCATCAAGCTATGGATAAACTTGACGTCAGTAACGCCAAAGTCGCCACCGCGCTTTTATTGTTTCCAAAGGAAAAGGGAAAAGTACAAACAAAACCCAAAGAAGAGAAGTTTTCAAATCAAAACTAATAAAATGTCAGAGATTACGAGTAAGGGGGTTGGTTACATAGAGGAAATGTGTTAGCCTTCAAAGTGTCCCAAGTACTCCTAGGGAGCCCTTTTTTGTGTGCATATGTTTTTGGTATAAATTATGTTTGATAAAATATAAAGTGAAGGGATGAGAAAAGAATTAATTAATTATATTTTTGTGTTTGACAAGACCTTCGGTCTTATGCCTACATGCCAACATAAAAATAAGGGATCAAAATCCCGTAGTTCGTGGTAAAAATTTCAAAGAAGTTAGTGAATTGATTTTAACAAAAGTTTAGATGAAAAGGCACAAAAGTCCCAAAGATTTGAATGAGGTTGTTAGTTCTTTTTGTATTTTTGAAATTAAAGTCAATATGATTAAGTTCATTCACAAGTTTGATTTAAGACAAAGTTTGAAAATTCAATGGCCTAAGGCCAATGTTTCTAATCATTAAAACACGTCTAAGTTTGAAAACACAAACAAAATAAGGTTTATGAAAAGAGGGAGAGATTTTGAAATTTAATAAGTGGGAGGAGATGAAGAGACTATACTAGACAAGAATTAAAAGTTAAAAGTTGAAAAGATCTGACCAATGAGATGCAATCCAACATACAAAAATGTCATATAAAAACTCATTTTCCTTTGGACTTTGATAAGCAACAAGCAATAAGCAATATCCAAGCATCATATGCAGACCAAGGCATCAAATAAAGATATCCATAATATCCAATCAAGCCTTCCACTAGCTAGCAATCTTCAGTATCTTCCAATGTAACAGATGAAATATTCCTTGATCAACTCAGAAAAAACATTAAACATAGGCAATATACCAATATAACAATTAAGCACAGAGACAGAGTAGCAGATGAATCAAAGGTGTAAGACCCTAATTTTGACCATAAGATCCCTCATGCTATCTCATCATATGCATTAGCTTTGGGATCACACCTTGGCATCCTCCTTACCCCTAATTAATTGGGTTTGCATTAAGAGAGATCACCAAGCACATTTGATTGTATTATAATTTGTTTTTCATTATTTACTAACCAAAATATCAAAAATATGTCTATGTATAATTTTGTAGGTAGTGTGTGTGTTCACATATGCTTCATCAAGCTTATATCTAGGGTTTGATACCCTCAATGCAAGGATACTAATAAATAGATGGTTAACATTAACTCTATACATCATATATGGATCCCCATGATCTTCACATATCATTTTGATCAAGAAATCATCAAGAGTTTGAAGCTTGTTTGCCTTGGAAGCCCTAATTCATCTGGGTATCTTGTGTGACTTTCTCAACAAGTTTCTTCACCATTTGATCAAATATTGCAAGGGATACTTCATATTACATCATCTTATACATATATGATCCTCCAAGAGTCCAAGAGATCAAGAGAATTTCAAGTTTGCAAGTTGGTTTATGGTGGTTGACTAGAGAAAGCCAACTGGTCAAAACCGGGGTTCCTTAGACCCTATCTCCTACATTTTTTGTCATATGAAAATGATCCCAAGAGAAAAGTTATTCTTTTTGACATTCCAAACAAATTTAATGTTGAATTCAAGAGCTAGTTTTTTCTGGAAGGTCATTTTTTATGGTGAAAGATTATAGGTCATTTTGTCTGAACCCTAGTTAGGAGGTCAACTTCCAAGGACCATAACTTGCTCAATGTTTATGAGATGAAAGCCATTCAAGTTTCATGATAAAATTAAATATTTCCTCTTCAACTTTGATTGTTGTAAGAAATTAAAATTCAACTTTCAAATGCATGTGCCAAGAGGAAACATTATAGGTCATTTTAGGCCATTATTATTGAATAAGTGACTTTCCTCAACTTTTGAAATGCATAACTCCTTCATGCCAAATCCAAATGAGGTCAAATTTGTGACAAAATTGCATAGGTTTGAAATATCTACAACTTTGATGAAGGAACTGTTCCCATTTGAAGCCCATAGCAAAAGTTATTCAAGGTGGAAGAAGTGAACATTTGACTTGGTACTTAGAAAATTTTCAAATATGTTTGATTTTCCAAACTTCCACCTAAAAATTCATCATGATCCGAGCTTCAAATGGAAAAGTGTTAAATATGAAAGTTGTTCCCCTTGATATCACCTTTACAAAAAGTCCATGATTATCTCATTTGGCCAAGAATTGGAGGACTTGCGCATTGGTTCTTTTCAAGGGTTCATTTGGATGAAATTCACATTCACATTTCAATCTCCTTTGCATGACCACATGGCATGATTTCAGTATTGCAAATGAAGGATTTTGGACCTGATCACATCACTTGATGAGCCTATCACACACCCATGTAAGCATGCAAGTGAATTGCTATTTTTGGTCAATTTTGGAAGTGTGTGGAAATCAAATGCAATGCCTATAAATAAGTCCCTCATGGCCTATAATTGAAGACACCTTACCCAGGCTTTGAACATGCAATCCAAACCCTCACCATTAGAGGATAATCTTGAAGGTTTTCATTTGAAAACCGAGCTTCAAATCTCATTCTGTTTTGAGATTGAAACTCCAAGAGTCCAAGCCTTTCCTTGATTCAATTCAAAATCATGAAATTTTTTGTCTAAGGTCCTTTGACCTTGTTTGACCTAGGATAAATCTCTTGGCCGTTTATTTTGTGTTTTGAAGAGATTTTAGGTTTAACCAAATAAAAATGTATTTTAATTCATTTTTTTAATTCAATTTTTAATTTATTAAATGTGTAAAAATTATGTTAAGCCATTTTTATGGTCTTATGATGTTTGACTATTTGTTTAGGCTTTGGTCAAGGTTGATTTGACTTTTGTTAGATCAAAACCATTGGATTTAGGGGATTGGTGAAATGTACATTTTATCTCCCAAAATGAATGAATAGTTTTGATTTGATAAAGATCCTCCCTTGGTCAATTTGTGTTTCTATCTTCCCCTCCCTCTTCATCTTCATCCCTATTCTTTCTCATTCCCTCATTTGACCAATGAAATTGATCGGTATCCAATTCTAATTGTTTTCTGACACTCATTCGACATAAGTTCACGAAGTTGGTAACACATTATTTTACCTATTTATGTTATTTTATTTAGTAAATTAGATGTTTGCATTTCCATTCTGTTTTGATTATTATCTTCGGTTTTCATCAATGTACTCCATTTTACGTCTCCTTGTGGTAGTTTGATTTGTTTCAGGTGTAAACAAGAATACCCAAAGACTTGCCAAGGGAATCGAACATTCCGGGCTCGTCGGAAGAAGAAGTTTTGAAGGTACAGTAGCCCTGACACGACCACCCGTGTTTCCTGACACATCCCGTGTCAAGGGAAGGAAGCCCAGCATGCTAAAACAGGGAGTTGACACGGGTGCCCGTGTCAGCAGCCCTGGCAGGGGGCGTGTTGGAGAATTTGATCAGTATGCCAACACGGCCGACCGTGTTGCCTGAAACGGCCAGTGTTGGCTTGGATGCCTCATCTTCTAATTTTTCCAATTTTTTGGCATTGCTGATCCCGGAGGGCATTTTGGACATATTCTACATCAAATATTTGATCAGTAACTATTTGGGGGACTTTTGGAGACAGAGAACAGAGACTTTTTACATGATAAAGAATTGGCACGATTGAGATTGGAACGATCAAGAGTTGCGGAGAACGGAGGTCCTTCAAGAGAGGATGCGATTGAAGATCAACGGAATCCTCTGATTCTTGTAATGTCTAAATTATATATTGTATCTTATTTGAATAATATGAGTGGCTAAACCCCCAAATGCTAGGGGGTGTCCCTGATTTGATCGTGTAATGACTATGAATTGATAATTTCCTCAATATTATGTTTGTTTGTCAATTTCATTGTGCAATGATTTTAATGCTTTCATTATCAGAAAAATAAGGATTGTTATATGGTTAACAACTTGTGGGATTGCAATTGTTAAGGATTTTGCAGGTGAAACTTTAGTAGATATCACCTAGGACTAGGGATACCCTATGGTTACCGGTTATATCTTGTTATTTCAAAAAACATGGTTTCGTTATAATCACCTAAGGACTTAGAGATTAGAAGTAATGACCAAAGGTTTCCCTCTAAGGCTTTAGGAGGAAACAATTTTAAGATCTGGTAATTGCCTTTTTGAACTCTTTGAGGAGATATGCATTCAAGGTCATTGCATGAGATATTCATACACCACCCTTGGCATAATATTATAAATTGTGTAAAAGACTTATTCTGTTTCATTTCTTATTCCATTAGACAGTGACTTATTACAAACCCTTAAACTATTTATTTTGTTCAATTGAATCATAATTCAAACTAATATTGTTGCGCAGTCCTCGAGATCGATATTTGGGAAACGTCCCTATTATTACTACATTGGAAAAATAATACACTTGCTATTTTCCCGATCAAGTTTTTGGCTCCGTTACCGGGGACTGCCAAATATAAAGTTTAAATTATTTCAAGTAAAATTTTGTTGCTCTGCAACTAAAATTTATTTTTTGTTATTTTAATCATTTATTTCGATCGATATCAACTAATTTGTGTCTGATATTTGTGTGCGAGGTAAGGCCTCATCTGATTTTCCTTTTGACGCAGAAATCAAAAGAACTTTGTGGGCAAGACTTAGACAAGCTCGATTGGTAAGACTAGAATCAGAAGAAGAAAAACCTTCCATTCATTCAGGTTTAGAGAGAGAGAGAGAGAGATCTAAATAATGGGGGAGAAACCACCGCCACCAGAAAGATTGTTGGGTGACTACGTAGGCGCAAATGCACCAACCATAAGATTAATAATTGTTAACCAACCAATGAATGTGGCTAATTTCCAGTTACATCCTAGTACTATTAATCAACTTGAAAGAAATCATTTCACTGGAAAGGTAAATGAAGATGCAAACAAGCATTTGCAGAGGTTTATGACCATGAGCAACACTCTAAAAATTGATGGTCACACCGAAGAAGCTAAGAAGTTGAGAATGTTCCCGTTCACCTTAGTAGAAGAAGCCTAAGAATGGTTCTATTCTCTCCCAACCGGTAGCATTACATCTTGGGAAAAGATGGAAAAAGCCTTCCTGAATGAGTATTTTCCAGTGTCGGTTTTTTTGAGGAAGAGGTATGAAATTCTGAATTTTAAGCAGAAAGACGGGAATCCTTGGGAGACGCTTACAAGAGTTTCAAAAGGATCCTGACAGCCTACCCAACTCATGATATGGACCCAACAAAACAGATGTAGATGTTTGTGAATGGTATCAAAATAAAGACCAAACAGTTGATTGATACCGCAACCGGTGGCTCTACTAATTTCTCAACAGCCACCGGTATCAAAAAGATCATTGAAGCTATTGCTGCTAATGAGCACTTGGAGTTGTACGACAGATGTGTAAGTAAACCAGAAGGGGTTATTGATTTGAAGCAGGAAACCAATAGAATTCGTATAGAAGATACTATAGTTGCTGAAGTTGAGAAGAAGCTGAAGGCAATGAATATAGGTACCCAACAGGTGGCACAAGTCCAACCTGCTCCTATTATCTATTGTGAGATTTGTAATGGACCGCACCAAATGATGTATTGTTTTGCAACTCCTCAACAAGTTAAGGAAATCAAATTTTTGAAGCAGAATAATCCCTATTCCAACACATATAATCCAGGTTGGAAGAATCATCCCAATTTCTCATGGAAATATCAGAAAGGGAACGCTCCGCAACAAGGTCAATACCAAACTCAATATCAACAACAACAACAAGCCCCTAAGAAAGCTGATTGGGAGATTGCCGTTGAAAGAATGGCAAATCATAATGTTCAATTCCAAGAAGAAACCCGAAACAATTAGTATAACACTACCGCATCCATAAAAAATCTTGAAGTCCAGATGGGTCAAATAGCACAACAATTAGCCTCGATTTCTCAAGCACAAGGTGCTCTACCTAGTGCAACTCTGACAAATCCTAGAGAGCATAATACTGTGAGTGCTGTGACAACAAGAAGCGGTAAATCTCATGAAGTACTTGAGGAGACAGCTGAAGAGAAAGATCAATTGATCGAAATGGATCTTAAGATCAAAGAAAATGAAGCTGTGAGGGAAGAATTGGTTGCACCAAAACAAGTGGTGAAACAAAAAGTCGTTGAGCCTAAGCCGGTCATTAAGCTTCCTTTTCTCACAAGAAACAAGAAAAAGGGGCAACATGAGAAATGTTTTGAGAAGTTCCTAGAATTGTTCAAGAAGCCTGAAATTAACATTCTGCTTTTGGAAGAACTTGAACAAATGCCTACGTATGCGAAGTTCATGAAGGACATCATTTCAAAAAGGCGTACCATCGGCACCAACCTGATTATTCTAACCGAAACTTGTAGTGCTATTTTGCAGGGTATGAAGATCCCAATGAAAAAGAAAGATCGAGGAGCTATCACTATTCCTTGCACCATTGGAGATAAGTCATTCAAAAAGGCTCTTATTGATCTAGGAGCCAGTGTGAGTCTCATGCCGTTATCCATTTACAAGAAGTTGGGTATAGGGGATGTGCAAGATACCAGGATGACACTCTAATTTGTAGATCATTCGGTTAAGAAACCTTATGGTATTGTTGAAGATATTCTAGTGAAAATTGACAAGTTTGTATTCCCGGTGGATTTTGTGATTCTAGAAATGCCTGAAGATGAAGAGATTCCTCTCATTCTTGGGAGACCTTTTTTAGAGACGGGAAAATGCTTGATTAACATAGAAGAAGGGACTATGACTTTGAAGGTTTATGATGAGGAATTAAAATTGATGTTCGAAACACCATGAAATACAAAGATGATATTTGCACCAGTCATACTATAGAGGTTTTGGATCAAGTGATGATGTATGATAGTCCTTTGAATGCACCATAATTACCTTTGGAAAGAGTGTTGAGTTTGTCCATTTTCAACAGTGATAAAGAAGTGGACAACGAGGAATCCGAAATGCTGGCCATGATGGACGCACAACCCTCTTGGAAAGGATCTCGACCACACCGATGGGAAGATTTACGATTACCTCAAACTAGTGAGGAGGATAAAGAGCCCAAGAAGGGAACGGAGTTGAAACAACTTCCTGAGAATCAAATATGTCTTTCTCGATTCTGAAGGTAAATGCCCATCTATAATAAATTCGTGCCTCAAGAATATCCAAGAAGAGAAGGTCATCCAAGTCCTGAAAAAAATACAAAAATGTTATTGGATGGACAATTGAGGATTTGAAAGGTATTAGTCCTACCGTGTGTGTAAGACCCCAATTTTGACCCTAAGATCCCTCATGGCATCATAACATTGCATTTGCATTGCCTCAAGGATCATAAGCACCTTGGCTCCTTACCTTTGGGGTGGGATCTCTTGTGAGTGGTTTGAGATCACCAAGCATGCTTGAATTATGTATTATTGCTTTTCTCACTTTTATTCATTGACCAAAAAGCACAAAAATATGTCACTAACATCTCTTGTTTGTAGCTTGGGCAGTCACAAGGTCTAAAGCTTCTAGGAGACCATATGTGCATTGATATGACCAAGGGAAGATGAAAGCAAGCATGGCAATGGTTCCCAAAGCTATCATCCATAAAATATGCCTCCCAAGTATCTCAATTCATTATTTTGATCAAAACAAATCAAGGGGTTTGAAGCTTGTTTCCCAAGGAAACCCTAATTCATCTGTTCATCAACTATGCCTTGCTCATGAAGCAACCTCAACCCATGGTCAAATACAATCAAGGAAAGTTATTTAATTAATCATTTCATGCATATTTGAACTTGTTTAAGTGTCCTCAATCATCAATTCATCAAGATATGAGGTTTGGACTTGAGAAGTTGATCAGTCAATTCATCTGACTATTTTGAAATACACTGAGACCTAACGTTTTATGTGTTTGTCAAATGGAGATGACCCCAAGAGAAAAAATGTTCTTAAGGACTATTTTGGAAGGTCATCATCCATTCCAAGACATTATAGGTCATTTTGATTGAAACCCTAATTTTGGGTCAACTTCCCAAGGACATAACTCCTTCATTTTTTATGATTTTGAGGTGAGATCAAATTAATTGGAAAGCTTAAGATGTCTACTTCAAATGTTATGTTGAGAAAAATTTCAAAATCTCAAAAGAAATACATGTGATAATGCAAAACATTATAGGTCACTTTGGACCAAATGCATTGAAATGTGAAAAAGTCCAACTTCAAGTGCCCATAACTTCATCAAAAATACAAATTATGCAAAATTTAGGTCCAAATTGAGTTCCTTGAAAATATATACAACTTTCATGTTGAAGATTTTGTCATTTGGAACTTGCATCATTGAGACAAAAGGGCTTGAACTTTGGCCAATTTTGAAAATCTCACATATGCATGTTTTGCACCCTACACTTCATGTCCAATTTTCATCAATTTCCAAGGCCCAAATGGAGTTTTGATCAACATAACAAATGATCCTTATGCAATAAGCTTTCCAACCATTACTCATGAGGTGGTGTTCCTATTTTTAACATGGCATTTTCGAAGACTTGAACATTATAGTGCATTTTTGGAAAATCATTTCATTTGCCTTGCATGAGCTAATATAGTCCAATCTGCACGTCCATTTTGCTTGCCTCATGCATCAGCCTTCATTTCCAAGTGGAATTGGGCCCTCCATGCGCCTGTACAGGCCCATGCATGGAGGCCCTTTCCATTCATGCAAACTTTGAATCATGCATTTCAGATGCTTTCTCCTATAAATACAAGGCCAATGCTCTTCATTTCTTCAACCTTAAGGCACCCTAGTCGCTGTTGAACTGAAATCCTAGCCATCACTAAAGGAACTAATCCATTTTTCTTCAAATTTTTCAGATATGAATTTTGATTTCATTGATCAATTTTCAGATCTCAAAGTTCCTAAACCTTCTCTCCTTGATCCATAGTGTCTACTGTAAGCAAAAGCATCCAAGGATTGTGACTCAAAGCCTTGCAAATCAAAGGTTTACTTCAACTGTTATTTGCTTCGAATCAACTTATATAGTGCTCTATTTTCATTATTGTTGTGTGTTCGGAAGTCCTCTGCATAGAGGCAACATTACTATGCTTTCAATTTTTGAAAATCATGAAGTTCATATGAACACCACAGAATTTCCACTTTTGATTTCTCTCAATATAGAGATCTAGAATGGAATTGAGTCGTACAGGGGTGTCGCAACCTGAAAAATACAGTGTACGAAAAAAACAACCGGCGAAAGAAAAAGACAGAAGAGTCGCCACCGTGCGTTATTCATCCCAAAGGAGGGAAAGGAAACGCTCGAAGTAAACCTGAAAAAGGAAAGGACAAGACGGGGTCTCGCAACCAAATCTTGGGTTCGGGAGTCGGTTATGCGAAGGGAAGGTATTAGCACCCCTACGCATCCGTAGTACTCTACGGGATCCACTTTTGTAGTTCTTGTCTAAAGGGTATGGGTTTACCTAATGTGTTTATTTACTAAAAAGGTTAAGAGAAATGACTCGCACGGATGTCGCATCCACTGCATACGTATCTCATCTGAATATGAGAATCAGAGTCTTCGTAGCTCGGCTGACCTATGGGTTGGGGGATGTGTGCTCGCTAAGACATCGCGTCTTATGCCTACGTATCTCATCTGGAATGAGAATCAGAGCAAGCCGTAGTTCGGCTAACTACGGGGTTGTGGATTGGGTTTTGGACGAACGACGTCACTACGCAATCTACCGGATGCTCGACCTTTGGAGACCTACTCGCCTGTAGTAGAAGGAGTAAACGTGTGTTATGGAGAAGAAAAATCAATGAAGGGTTTGTTTGCATTGTAGGAACGCGCATGCAAAAGGGTAATGAGGATAAGACCTCATAGCTCTTAACCCTGGACAAAGGAACCTGCATAAAGTAAACACAAAAACATTGCCTCCTATCGAGGTCTTCCAGCTAGGAAAGCAGTAAAATGCGGGAAAAATGTAAAAGTACCACACGGATAAAGATCCGAAGTAACAACAATTAAAGGAACGATAAACCCTGAGATCCTTCCAAGCTAACATCATCAAAGAAAGTGGGTCAGTACAGGTAATCGGAATGAACCTCCAGGGGGTATCCCACAAATAAAGTGGGAAACCACGCAAGTTATCCCTGCAAACGTCATGTGAGCCCTCACAAAAAAAACTCAACAAACAGGTTAGAGAAACAAAATAGGGTAACCAAGAGTTGCCCCTAAATCAAAATGTAACCACATGAATAATTCCATCAAAATCCACAAAAAGCTCACAAAAAGCAATCAAGGGTAGGAGGCGTAAACCTCTTGTCAAACACATGCATCAAAAGGGTATCAAATTCACCCATAATACCTCATACATTTAGAGCATTCAAATTAAAGGCATAAAGATGATGAATATATGACAAACCTGATTGGAGAGCTTGATTGAAATTGAGTTGCACCCGTGAGGTTTACAAAACAATCTTTAGGGTTTATGTGAGGCAGAGGTGATTCTGTGCAGTTGAGTTCCCTTCAGGGTTTGGAGGCTGCTCTGAACTCTGTTAGTTCTTCTCTCACTATCTTTTTCCTCAGGGTTTTGTTCCAAGGAAACCTCAGAGTATTTTGCTTCTCTTCCTTTTTCTCTCCAGTGAATCTCCCAGTGTAACTCCAAGTGTCTTTTCCTCTACTGAAACTTCAGTATTTATAGACTGATTTTCGTGGGTAGTTGGCTCAAATGAGGGAGACCCAAGTCCAAAAAAAAAAAATTGTTATATTTTATTTATTTATTTATTTTTAACTTTTTTTTTTCGTTTTCTTTTTTTCGTTTTTTTTTCCAGGAAAAATGAAGGGTAAATTTTGGGGTATTACAGCTGCCCCTATTCAATCAACTGGAGACCCGGAAAGAAGATGGCAGCTGCTTTCGTACTTTCGAGGTATCAAGGGATTGAATACAATAAAAGCCCAAAAATTTGCACTGAAGTGAAGTGGAGTGATAATGCCTATCAGAATCGGCAAAGAGGTGGTCTTGAAAGAAGAATCCGTCTGGTACGGTGAGAGTCAGTCTGAATATCGAAAAAGAATGTTAAACTGGATACCAAAATAAATGGTAACACAGAAATAACCATGGCCTGAATGCCGCTCATCAGTCTGAATACTGGAAAGGACTTCGATCTGAACATCGGAAAATTGGCCTGAATGCCACAAGTCGCATCGACCTGAACGTCGGAAACTTCTTCGATCTGAACATCGGAAAGACTTGGCCCTTGTGTGTCATGATGCAATGTTTATCAAAAATTCGGACGTCATTTTTGCAAACAAAACAGTAAAATGAAAATGAAAACAGAGATATACTGAATAACATGATTTTATTGATTGAATGGCCTCTGAATAGGCATTTACATCAGGAAGCAATCCCTGGAAAGAGGTAATCGCACAAAAGATAAAAACAGAAATTAATCTAATGGCAATGTGAAATGGATTTCTATTGGGTTCCAATTCTGCTATGACTTGCTCGTCTTCAAGATCCTCCAGATGATCAGCCTTCTGAAAAGGTGATTGGACTGTTTCCTACCTTTCGAAAATTTCCAGTCATCGACATGAGATGAGATTCAGAACTAACTCAGAACGCAGTCATTCGCTTAATCCCAAACTTTTGCCTGGATCGCCCTTTTCGGGTTTTCAGTCCACCGGGATACCCATTTTTGCCTAAGTTGCCTTTTCAGGTTTTCAACTTACCGGGTGTACGATCTTTTCATTTTTAATCCCTAATTTTTGCCCGAACCTTTTCATTTTCTTGATTCATCGGGATGCCCATTTTTGCCTGGACTATTCTTTTTACTGTCCAGCGGGTCTATTTTATGCGAAGTATTTTTTTAACTGCGTCTGAGTTCACAGGGGAAGTGAAGTTTTCACCATCCATAGTTGCAAGCATTAAGGCCCCACCATCAAAAACCTTGGTGACAATATACGGTCCATCATAGTTAGGAGTCCACTTGCCCCTGTGATCTGTCTGAGGAGGAAGGATCCTTTTCAACACTAAATCTCCGACTCGGAAGCAATGAGGACGCACCTTCTGATCAAAGGCTCTCTTCATCCGACTCTGATACAACTACCCATGACAAATGGCTGCCATTCGCCTCTCTTCGATAAGACTCAACTCATTGAACCTTGTCCGAATCCATTCGGCTTCGTCTAACTTGACATCCAACAGGACTCTTAGAGAAGGAATCTCCACTTCAACAGGTAGGACTGCTTCTATACCATACACCAGGGAGTAAGGGGTTGCCCCAATCGACGTACGTACTGAAGTACGGTACCCATGCAAGGCGAAGGGTAGCACCTCATGCCAATCTCTGTACGTGACGACCATCTTCTGCACAATCTTCTTTATGTTCTTATTTGCCGCCTCAACAGCGCCGTTCATCTTAGGGCGGTAGGGGGAAGAATTGTGATGCTGAATGTTGAAGTTCTGACACAACTCCTTCATCATTTTGTTGTTGAGATTAGAACCATTATCAGTAATGATTCTTTCGGGAATCCCATAGCGACGAATGATTTCTTTCTTGATGAAACGGGCAACCACATGTCTGGTGACATTCGCGAACGACGCTGCTTCGACCCACTTGGTGAAATAGTCGATGGCAACAAGGATGAAGCGATGCCCATTGGAAGCAGTCGGCTCAATATTTCCAATCATGTCAATGCCCCACATAGAAAACGGCCACGGCGAAGTCATCACATTCAGAGGATTTGGCGGCACATGCACCTTATCAGCATAAATCTGGCATTTATGACACTTCCGAGCATATTTGAAGCAATCTGATTCCATGGTCATCCAATAATAACCCGCTCTCAACAATTTCTTAGCCATTGCATGTCCGCCGGCATGAGTACCGAAGGAACCTTCATGAACTTCCTGCATTAACATGTCCGCCTCGTGTCTGTCCACGCATCTGAGCAAAACCATGTCGAAGTTCCTCTTATACAGCACATTGTCTTTGTTCAAGAAGAAACTTCCTGCCAATCTTCTCAAAGTCTTTCTGTCGTTGTTGGATACCCCTGCAGGGTACTCTCGATTCTTCCGAAAGCACTTGATATCGTGGTACCAAGGCTTGTCATCGACTACCAGCTCAGCAGCAAACACATATGCGGCCCTGTCAAGGCGCATCACATCGATCCTGGGAGCATGGTTCCAACGAATTACCTTGATCATGGAGGATAGAGTAGCAAGTGCGTCTGCCATCTGGTTCTCATCACGAGGTATATGATACAATTTTACTGTTGTGAAGAAAGTCAACAGTCTTCTCGTGTAGTCTCTGTAGGGGACCAGAGTGGGTTGGAGAGTATTCCAATCACCATTTACTTGATTGATCACCAGAGCTGAATCTCCGAAGATGTCCAGAGTCTTGATTCTCAGATCAATGGCTTGCTCAATACCCAAAATACAGGCCTCGTACTCAGCTTCATTATTTGTGCACTCAAAAGTCAAACGAGCGGTGAAAGGCATGTGGGCACCTTTCGGAGTAGTAATGACAGCGCCAATTCCACTTCCTCTAGCATTGACAGCCCCATCAAACAACAAAGTCCACTTTTCGTTTGGATCAGGTCCCTCCTCAACAACTGGCTCTTCACAGTCTTTCATCTTGAGGAACATGATGTCTTCATCTGGAAAATCAAACTTCATCGACTCATAATCATCAATCGGCTGCTGAGCAAGATAGTCTGACAGAATACTCCCTTTGATGGCTTTCTGGGATGTATACTGGATATCATACTCTATTAAAATCATCTACCAACGGGCAACACGTCCGGTGAGAGCCGGCTTCTCAAAGATGTACTTCACTGGATCCATCTTAGAAATCAACAAGGTAGTATGGTTCAACATATACTGTCTCAGTCGGCGAGCAGCCCAGGCCAAAGCACAACAAGTTTTCTCAAGCTGCGAATATTTGATTTCACAGTCGGTAAACTTTTTGCTAAGGTAGTATATGGCATGCTCTTTTCGACCAGACTCGTCATGCTGCCCCAATACACACCCCATCGAGTTCTCGGTCACTGACAGGTACATTATTAGAGGTCTCCTAGGAACTGGAGGTATAAGGATTGGAGGTTTCTGTAGATACTCTTTTATCTTCTCGAAAGCCCTTTGACAATCTTCATTCCACCTGATAGCCTGATCTTTCCTCAGCAATTTGAAAATTGACTCACACGTGGTTGTTAGGTGAGAGATGAACCTTGCAATGTAGTTCAACCTCCCTAAGAAACTACAGACTTGCTTTTCTGTTCTTGGCTCTGGCATTTCCTGTATCGCTTTTACTTTGTCGGGATCCACCTCAATCCCTTTTCCGCTAACAATAAAACCCAACAATTTTCCCGATCTCACCCCGAAAGTGCACTTGTTCGGATTAAGTCTCAGTTTGAATTTCCTCAAACGCTCAAACAGTTTCTGCAAATTCACCAAATGTTCTTCTTCTGTCTGAGATTTGGCAATCATATCGTCCACATAAACCTCGATTTCATGATGAATCATATCATGGAACAGAGTCACCATAGCTCGTTGATATGTTGCTCCGGCATTTTTCAGACCAAACGGCATCACCTTGTAGCAGAAGGTGCCCCATGGGGTTATGAAAGTTGTCTTTTCCATGTCTTCTGGTGCCATCTTGATTTGGTTATAGCCAGAAAAGCCATCCATGAAGGAGAATACCGAGAACTGAGCTGTATTATCCACCAAAACGTCGATGTGAGGTAATGGGAAATCATCTTTAGGGCTAGCTCTGTTCAGATCCCGGTAGTCGATACACATCCGTACCTTTCCATCCTTCTTAGGTACTGGGACGATGTTTGCAACCCATGGCGGATAATTGGTGACTGCTAGAAACCCTGCATCCAACTGCTTTTGCACTTCTTCCTTTATCTTGACAGCCATCTCTGGTCTTGTTCTTCTGAGCTTCTGCTTGACCGGAGGACAACCTTCTTTGAGAGGCAAGCGGTGTACCACGATGTCTGTGTCCAGCCCGAGCATGTCCTGATAAGACCAGGCGAAGATGTCAACGTATTCTTGCAGCAATTCAATCAGCCCTTTCTTCACATCATCTCCCAAAGCAGCCCCTATCTTGATTTCTCTCTTGGCGTCCTCGGTGCCGAGATTAATCACTTCAACAGACTCTTGATGCGGTTGAATAACCCTTTCCTCTTATTTTAATAACCTGGTAAGCTCTTCAGGGAGTTCACAGTCTTCATCACCCTCTTCTTCAGCTTGAAAGATTGGATTTTCAAAGTCGAAACGAGCTGTAGCAGAAACGTTATCAATAGGATCCGGTGATGTGTGTCGCATTACGCGAAAAACCGGCGGGAAACGAAAACAACAGAGCCGCCACCGTGCGTTATTTATCCCAAAATAGGGAAAGGAAACGCTCAGAGTAAACCTGGAAAAAGCATGGTCTCGCGACCAAAGAGGATGGGATCGGGAGTCGGTTATGCGAAGGGAAGGTATTAGCACCCCTACGCATCCGTCGTACTCGACGGGATCCACGCACAAAAGGAAGGAAAATGGTTGCTAAAACACTGCTCATAAACAAACAAACACTGGCTGAAAGAGACACAAGAAAACAAACAAGACTGACTCGGCAGGAAGTCGTGTCCTGGGCCTACTTAGTCTATCAGGCATAGACATCAGAGTCAAAGTAGTTCGAACTAAGGGGGAAAACACATGCTCGCTAGGATGTCGCATCCTATGCATACGTATCTTCTTGGATGAAGAAGAATCAGAGCATTCGTAGCTCGGCTCACGCACACAGACAAAGCAACACAGGAAATCGACTGCCAATCGCTGGGCTTACGTCAAACTCCACACAAAAACATGCAAACATGGAACCCGAATGCCAATCGCTGGACTTATATCAGCTTCCGAACCAAACACACCCACACTGGAACCCGAATGCCAATCGCTGGACTTATATCAGCTTCCAAGCACACAATAAGAGGATACGAAATGCCAATCGCTGGGCTTACATCCATCTCCTGACACACGCAAAGACAAAACAAAACGGGCGCCCAGAGAGATCTGCTCATCTCCTGCCTACGTACCTCATCTGGTATGAGGATCAGGGCGACGTAGTTCCCCTACGAAGGGACAAAGGACTAGCCTAACCAGATAACAGAGGGAGACCCAACTAGGGAGACTACGACTCGAGCCTAGATGTTATCATGCAAATCATCCCTAAGTTAAGGTTGCTATCTAACTTGCACAGGAAGCAAGCTATCCTAAACATGACTTGCACAGGAAGCAAGCCACACTAACCTGAACTAGAAAGCACAAGCAATCCATCAAAAGCACAAAGCAAGCACACACACTATATACACACAAAGTGGGGCTCAAACAAGGGCTAGGTCTTAGTTGAGGGGTCATATCAACCTCAACAAACAGACACTGTAATCAGGTGAAGTTTGCTCTTAACCCTAACATTGAGAGTTAGGGTGAAGCAGATGAAAGGTGAGTGAAGATGAGACTTCACAGCTCTTATCCCTGGCCTGGGAGAGCTTAAGACATGAATGTGTGGGTTCAGAAGGTGGGAACCCTTCTACACATATGACTGACACAATGTACAATGATCTTGGGCTAGTATCTGCAATGCATCAACACAGTAGTGTGAGCAAAGCAGATGACACACAGAATAGCAGGGGATGGATTGCACATCCCTGGTATCTTCCAATGCCTCTTCACTTAGGAGGTCTTTGGATATGTACAAGGACAAATGTAAATAAACACAAACATTGCCTCTTAAGGAGGACTTCAGACAGGTGCCTGGCCAAGTAACAGGCCAGGTCTTCCATACTACATGGAGTTAGGATATTATACCTCAATGTAAATGCTCTTAAGCAAAGCAAAGCAAGTTCTCAATGGAACTAAAGCAACTAATGTACCTGAAATCAATCAAATATAATTAGTACTCAGACAAACCAAAACCAAACAGCAAAGATCAACAGTTAATCTGTACAGGCAAACAATAATCACAATGCACAAAGGGTGCAAGCCATATGGCACAAACTCAAGTTTTAAAACCTACAAAAAAAAGTCAAAGTTAGTCATGAACAAGCAACAAGTCAACTCCAATTGAGTAAGCATCATCAAGCATAGGCCATTGTGCTATTAACCTGAAACACAACTCAAATGTGAGAGCACAAACCACTAGTACAAGACTAGGGTCAAAATGATATCAAAAGGTCAAAACAGAACATGAAACTTATCCATAATCAAGATCAAACAATTAGGAAACAAATCCAGGTGGTTTCACATTCATATCATTCATCATTATCATTTCATGAAGGAAAAGGCACAACACATGCAATTTGCAACCTCAAAGGACCAAACAGAATGATCACAATCAAATCAATATCAAAGCATTTCAATAAATCTTCAAAAAATTCATGATCAAACAGCATCCATAACATGTCAATCATACCAAATTTCAGCTCATTAGGGTCAAGGGAAGCAAGTCAATGAAATTCATAAAGTCAACACAAGTTCAAGCAAGCTCATTCATGGCATCAAAACAAGCATCAACTTCAACCAATCATAAAACAACAATCAAACATGATAAATGAATGAGACCAGAGCCAAGATGCACTTCAAGATGTTCACAATACTCATGCCAAATTTCACATCCATCCAATTAATAACCAGAATTTCACAAATCAAATGAAAACATGTCTCACAAGAAGTCAACAATTGGTCAAACAGGGGAGAAATTATCCAACAAATAGGAAATGCACTCAAAAATTCCAGAAAAATTCACAAGCATTCTCAACACTCACAAGTATCCTCATGCAAAAATCCAGCTCAATTCATATTCAATAAGCATTGCAAATAAAATCAAAAAGATGCACAAGGAATGGTATGGCACAAAATGTAACACCTACAAAGATCATGTCATAACTCTCAATCCAGGAACTCAAAAATTACAAACCACATATCAATATGACCAGGAGTGAGTCTAGTTTATGCACAAAAAATTTCATGAATTTCTAATGAAGCATCATCATTTTATGAGCAAAAGAGTGAGCATGGTGCACAAGATGACATGTCAAAGCAAACCCTAGGCATTTACTTTTTCCAGCCGTGCACAATATTATTAAAAATCATCAAAAAATTCAGGACATCACAAGGATCATGGCATAAAAAACTTCATGTGATTTGGATAAAAATTGGATGAGTTATGAATTTTCTAAAGTCAGCATACCAAAATGAAATGAAAATGGAAAACCAAATGAAATAATTGATTTAATATGTGACGCAGTAGCAGTTTTGTAATTACGAAGCTCACTAAGTGAAACGCCGCGTTTCACTTAGTGAGGTGGCGCGCTGTAATTCGCTTCATGGAGCAAAAACGCGAAACGCATGCAAGAACACAACCAATCACGATCTGGAAACGATTTGGCTAGGGTTTCATCATGTTCATCATTGTTCTTCCAGATTTCCAGCTCATGAACAAAATTTCAAAAACATGGACAAGTGATATATCATTGTGTTCGTCTCATCATGTACATCATCAAAACAACAATTATTTAGCCTAATTCAAACTCATGTGAACAAATCGAACAAAAGAAGATCTAACAACCAATCTTCAAATCACAATATCTCATTCAATACATGATGAAATTCCACGATTCAAAGTTCATTGTACTCATGGCAACAGGATCTACAAGAAGCATAACATGATTTCAACAATGATTAAAATCGAATTCCAACCTTCAAGTGAGGACAGTGTTGAATCCGTGGTTATTTGGCATTGGAATGTAGAAACAGCAGCTCAATGATGCTCCAGGAGGTGAATGGAAGGATGATCCTAGCTCAGTAATGCTCAATCGTGCTCAAAAATCCGATTGCCATGTGAGGATGCTCAATGTAACAGTGCTGCTCTAGCTTCAACAGTGATGAATTCCAGCTTTAATCCAACTCCAATATGATTGTGGATGATGATTCAGTCGTGGAAATGGCAAGGGATTGGAAGAAACTTGCAGAAAAAGTGAAAAGAAAAATGGAGAGAAAATGCAATTCTTAGATCTAGATCTGAGTTTGTGGTGAATGCTAATGTGTTTTCTGTTAGAATTATCCATTTATACCATCTGTTAATGATTCTTACTAATCAAACTTAAGCTAAACCAAAAGGATTAATGAATGCAAGTGTTATGTGCAAATGCTAAAATCACCTCCATGTGCATGGAGTGCATGCTACAGTGCACGAAAATGGGCCTAAGTAAACTCCAAATATCATTTTCAGTCAGATGCAATTGGTAGAATGTGTAGAAAATGCTTAAATTGAAAGTCACTTTTTTACCCCTCCTTTTTTAAATTCAAGCCACTTGAAAAATGCCATTTTGATTGGATGATTTTTGATGGAATGTGATGAAGGAATTGGATAGAACATGTCAAATGTGACTTGTAGCAAAAAACCTCACTTAATTTGGCCAAATGGTTTGAAGGTTATGCCACTTTGAAGTTCAAAAATTCTTGACAATGATTTGATCATAACTTGCCAACCACAAATGGTAAATGAGTGTTCTTGGACTTTTTGGAAAGGTGAGAGCAAGATCTTCAACTTTCATGTTGGACAAAATTTCATTTGAAGCTTGTATGATGATGTAAATTTGAGGAGAAGAACTTTCCATTTTTGGCAGTTTCCAATTACAGGTCACCTGCTATTTTTGGAAACTTTTGATCTGACTTTATTTTCTCCAATCTTGATCTTTGAAATGTCAAATGAGACTTGTATGGACATGAATGAAGCCTTTCAAACCATCTCCCACCTTCCAATCCATAAAATCAGGCACAGTTGACCACAGTTGACCACAGTTGACTTTCTAAGGTTTCAGCTGAAATTTAGCTTGACTGATGAGCTTTGATCATCCAATCTTTGGCCAAACCACTTCAAAATAATCACATAATCATATGAACTTGATAAACCATCCCTAGGGCTTTGTCTCAATGGAAATTGCACATGCTTGCTTGTTTGACTGATTCTCCTGATCATCTTGACCTAATCTTGTCGAATGACTTGCACTTGGGCAAAGGACAATGCAATGCTATACAGTGGACTATGTTATGTTAATGACCTAATGATGAAAATGTATGTACAAAAGGTAGGTGCAAATTTGAGGTACTACAGCTGCCCCTATTCAATCAGCTGGGAACCCGAATGGATGGTAGCAACGGCTGTCAGGCTTTCAGGGTAAACAGGGATTGAATACCAAGAACCGTAGAAATTTGCACAATGCGGGGATCCACCAACGGAAACGTCCACTGGGATCTGATATTTATTACTAAGAATTTTGATTTTTCTGATTTTTCTTCTCAAAAGGGTACAACCACCTCCAGACATCTCAAGACGATGAATGGGAATAGAAATCACAACTAGATGCCAACGGACAACTAGGAAAAACTCGAAGTTTACCAAGACCAACGGAGAGGTAACCAGACATCAACGGACGACGGATGAACTGGGAAGGATACAACCACATGTCAGCGGACATAGTGGGAAAAACTCGACGTTTACCAAGACCAACGGAGAGGTAGCTCTACTGGGGACGACCAGGAAAAACTCGACGTTTACCAAGACCAACGGAGAGGTAACCAGACATTAATGAATGACTGGAATAGATGCAACCATACGTCAACGGACGTAGTTGGAAAAACTCAACGTTTACCAAAACCAACGGAGAGGTAACTCTACTGGGGACGACCAGGAAAAACTCGACGTTTACCAAGACCAACGGAGAGGTAACTCTACTGGGGACGACCAGGAAAAACTCGACGTTTACCAAGACCAACAGAGAGGTAGCCAGACATCAACGGACGACGGATGAACTGGGAAGACTCGACCAGACGTCATCGGACAAAAGGGAGAAGCTCGACGTTTATCGACACCAACGGAGAAGGAGACCAGACATCAACGGACGACGGATGAACTGGGAAGGACTCGACCAGACGTCATCGGACGAAAGGGAGAAGCTCGACGTTTATCGACACCAATGGAGAAGGAGACCAGACATCAACGGACGACGGATGAACTGGGGAAAATACAACTAGATATCAACGGATAACTAGGAAAAACTCGACGTTTATCGACACCAACGGAGAGGAGGAGCCACTTCACTAAGGAAGGGGGATAACAACCGGAAACTGAATAGGACGTTCACCGACGACTCTACTGGGGATTCTGGCTGGGAAGCAACCAGACATCAACGAATGACTGGTGAATAGGATACACAATCAGACGTCAACGGACGACTGAGAAAAACTCAACGTTTACCGAGACCAACGGAGAGGTAACCCTGCATGGGGGGAATATATCACCAACAACCGTCAACAGACGATCGGGAAAAACTCGACGTTTATCGAAACCAACGGAGAGGTACTCTGAGGGGATCAACAACCATTAACTAATGATATGTGGGGAACAAGCAACTATACGTCATCGGACGCATAGGAAAAACTCAACGTTTATCGACACCAACAGAGAGGAGGACTCTTCTGGGGATAATGAACACAACCAAATCATCAACGAATGATCGGGAAAAACTCGACGTTTATCGACACCAACGGAGAGGAGGAATGCTTCACTAGGGAAGGAGAACGCAACCCAATCATCAAGGGATGATCGGGAAAAACTCGACGTTTACCAAGACCAACGGAGAGGTAGCTCACTGGGGTCAAGGTCACGACAGAGAGCAAACAGGAAGGAACACCAAGGATACCGGGTTGTAGGCATGAAAAAGGTGACCGACCAAAGCGTGAATTGGTTTGTATTCTAAAACACTCATCATCCTGAAGAGGGCTAGAAAAGCAGTCTTGTTAAAGGATGGACATTCGATTCCGAACAAAGGAATACGAATCCTACTCAGTTGGGGAGGACGACTTCGACCCAAGAGTGCATGAGACATATTATCTATAGCCGTCAAAACGTAGATAATACACTCGCAAGGAAGATTATCCATAACCGGGTTGAGGTTGTTAGATGGATAAATCGACCGACATCATCCTGAAGAGAGCAAAGGCAAACTTGTCAAAGGATGGACATTCGATTCCACGAGGAATACGAATCTTACTCTACTGGGGATGACGACTTCGACCCAAGAGCGCATGAGATATATTATCTATAGCCGTCAAAACGTAGATAATACCCTCGCATGGAAGATTATCCATAACCGGTTTGTAGGTTGTTAAATGGATAAATCGACCGAAAAGAAAGGCATCGGGGTACCAGACTAGGTATGCAAAGATGACCAATCAAAAGGGGAAACCACAAACATTACCAGCAATCAGTGAATGAAAGAGGACCTACTGGGGATAAAATTGCTTACTCGGAGCAAATATCCGACAGGTGAAAGGAATATCAATACCAAGACTGGATAATGATAACCACAAAGAGGGGATTACATCTACCGGTTAGTAGGTAGAAAACCACGGAAAAGTAACCGTCATCAACTAGGATGAGCACAAAGGTTGACTCCACAAAAGGGGAAAACAAGGAGTTTACATCTACCGGTTCGTAGGTAGAAGACTACAAAGATAGGACTTACAACTGCCGGTTTGTAGGCAGAGGCCAAAAAACGGTCTGCTAAGAGAAAAAAGGATTTACAACTACCGGGTAGTAGGTAGAAGACCGCGAAATCCGCCAACAATCAGAATGAACCACCAAGGTTACCTCTGCTAGGGGATGAAAGTGGGATTTTACAACTACCAGGTATTAGGTAGAAAACCACAAAGATAGGACTTACAACTACCAGTTTGTAGGTAGAAGCCTACAAACAGTCAATGGAAAGCCAATTTAGGATCAATCCGAAGAGGCAAATTGAATCAAGACATCATAATGAGGAAAGAACTCAATAGGGAAAACCCATCCCAAGGGGAGGGAACGGAAACAACCGTCATCCACGAGGATATAACTCCGTGGGGAAATGCAGAAGGAAATGACAGACACTTTCTGCTTAAGGGGTCGACTCTATATGGAGAGATCAGACACACCCACCTCTGCTAGGGGAATTGACCCAATCTTGCAAGATGCTGCCAACTTCGGGGAGTAACACTGCTGGGGATACCCACTCAACTAAGGAGTCACTTGTTGAGAAAACACCAACCTCTCAACCATGCTGGGGAACCCAATTCTGAAGTCGATCCAATGGCGCGATGCTAAACTCTTTCCGACAACCCAATCTCGGATGGTCACCACGACCTAGGGCTAATGGATATGTTTGCAATGTTGATGCATGAGTTTTTTTGTTTTACACAATGCCCCATGATCATGGAAATGCTACGCACTAATGATGCCATATGCTATGCTTATCTAAATGATGAATGCATAAACACACGTCTCCTCCAGAGACAACACCGGGGAGCTTCAGGAACTCTGCTGAAGATTTCGATATTACATCCATTTCCACCCTGCTGGGAAAAGACAAACCTCGCTGGGGAGACAGCTTCAGACTTGGAAAACAAACACAACTCCGCTGGGGGTATGGTGTACTTCAGGCTTGCTGAGGAGGCACCGATCTCGAATCTGCTAGGGAGATAACCCTCTCACACCCACTGGGGAAATACAACCTATTGGACACGGAACACCCTGTCGAGTCGCCGAACAGCGGCATCCGTCGTCCACCCACAGTGTCGGCTTTCCACTTTTGAGAACTCCCAGACTCATCTGGACTTTTCTGATTCATCCCACGAAGATCGAATTCCTGGGATTCATACAAACTTTCCAGTCCTTAGACTTTGAAGAGTCTTCTTGATTAACTTTCCAGGATCGTCGTTCTTCTTTCGTCGTCCTTTCACTGTTCGTCTATCCCTCTGCCCCTAGTTGGACTCTGTGGGGATCTTTTGTCAAAGGGCTTCATATCATAGCCTGTCAGCGAGTGAAGGTATCTAACAGCACCCGCACAAAAGATCGTTGGATAAAAGCGTGCCCCAGGCATGCCAACATTTCAACACCTAGGTCACTCAAACTTCCGAATAAGATTTTCAGACTTTCAATCTCATAAGCGTGCATCGGAAGGGATCTCCACGTTTCAAAATGCAAATATTCTTATAAAAAATAACCGGATGTTTTCGTAATCAAAGCGGTAATGAAAACAAAAACAAAACTATTTGACTGAACACGCATTTTACTGACTGAAAAAGATGGCTCAAAAACCGAGCGACCCATAGGAAGCAATCCCTGAAAAGAGGTGATCGCGCACAAAAAAAGAAAAATCTACCCTAATGGCAATGTGAAACCGTGGTCTCATCGGGTTCCAACTCGGTTACACCTCATATGTCCTCAAGGCTTTCCGCACTTTCTGTCTTCTGAACAAGACGCTTCCGATCGATCTCTGTCGGAGATTAGCCGAGTCATATCCAAGCGCAAACGATCATGCTGGACGCAGTTGTTCGTTTCAATCCCTCTTTTGCCTGGACCGCCCTTTCGGGTTTCAGTCCACCGGGATACCCTTTTTTGCCCAAGTCGCCCTTGTGGGGTTTTCGACTTGCCGGGTGTACAGTTCTTTTCTTTTATCATCCCTAACTTTTGCCCGAACCTTTTCTCTTTTTTTTCGGTTCGCCGGGATGCCCCTTTTTTGCCTGGACTCTTTTATTCTTTTTGTCCAGCGGGTCTCTTTTACGAAGTATTTTTTAACTGCGTCCGCATCTGCAGGGGATGGAAAACCCTCGCCATCCATGGTCATCAGCAACAAGGCTCTATCAGAGAAAACCTTCTTGGCCACGAACGAACATTCATAACCGTTTATCCATTTGCCCCACGATCGTCTTGAGGAAGAAGGATCCTTTTCAAAACCAACTCTCTCACGTGGCCCGCACGAGGTCGCACTTCTTAGTTAACAACACGCTTCATTTACTGGGTACAGCTGCCCCATGACAAGTAACTGTCGGCCTCTTTTCGCAATCAGGCTCAACGCGTCATACTGAGTCCTTATCCACTCATCCTTTTTCAAGTTTACGTCCAACGGGACCCCATGACGAAACCTGAGTCTCAAATGGTAGTACAACCTTCATCCCATGCCGGAGTGAGAAAGGCGTTGCCCCAGTAGATGCACTTACCGAAGTACGACACTCAGGATACCAACTTCGTACTCAGCCACCCTCGTTGATGCGTTTAAATATTATCAGGGAAGCACTAGCTCACTCCCTTTAAACTTTCCCCATCAGACATCAGAATCCGTTCGGATTCAGGGTCAGGCCCCTCCTCCGGGATCGGTCACTCTCAATCTTTCGATTTGAGCACCTCGAGATGTCCTCATTAGGGACTTCAGACTTCCTGGGTTGAGAATCATCAATGGGTTATTGGGCGAGATAACCATACACTACCCTCCTCTTGATTGCTTTTTGGGAGGTATACTGAATATCGTATTCAGTCGACGCCAATTGCCCTCTCGCAACCCGTCCATGCTGACTTCCCAAGCACATACTCGATCAGATCCATCTTGGACATCCACACGGTGGTATGAACCAGCATACTGTCTCAGTCGGCGAGCAGCCTATGCCAAAGTACATCAAGTTTTCTCGAGCAGTGAGTGTATTGTTTCACAGTCGATAAACTTTTTGCTTAGGTAAATTGCATGCTCTTTTCGACAAGACTCGTCATGCTGACCCCATACGCACCTCATAGACCCCTCGAGGGCTGTCAATTACAGAATTAATGACCGTCTCTCTACCAGAGTCATCAGAATTAGAGGTTCCTGCAACTTATTTTTCTCAATGCCCCTTGGCAACCATTATCCACCTGACCGCTTGTTCTCTTTTTTCTTCGGTTCAGGCATTTTTTGCATTTTTCTTTTCTTTTCCTCTTTTTTTTTCTTTTTTTTTCGCAGGATCGACCTCGATTCCTCTTTCGTTCACAATAAGCCTCGACAACTTACCGGACAACACTCCAGAAGTGCACTGATTCGGACTCAACCTCAGTCTGAGTTGTCTCAACCCAGTCAAACGACTTGCCCCGGATTCACCAGATGCCCTTTTTCTGCTTGGACTTTGCTATCATGTCATCAACATAGCATTTGATTCCACGATGAATCATATCATGAAACAAAGTCACTCTGATACGTGGCATCGGTGTTCCTGAGACCGATCGGCATCGCCTTCGCTCTTGACACTCGCCTCCATACGGAACCAACTTTCACTTCCTTTCCGACCTCGGTGGTGCATGGATCATCAATTTTGAATCGCTCCTCGTGCGGTTGAATCACCTTCTCCTTTTGTCTTAATAACCTGGCTAATTCCAGCAGATCACAATCTTCTTCGCCTTATTCTTCGGCATGATAGATCGGATTGTCGAAGTCATACAGAGGTTTAACCGAATTGTTATCAATAAGATCAGGAGAAAAGTCACTTTTGAGGTTGGAACAAGACAAATCAAAAGGAAAGAGAAAGAAAAACATCGCCATTTTTACTTTTATTTTTTTTTAAAGCTGCAAAAAGTGAAAAACAGGGAACACCGCTTTAATCACAAAAACATCCATTTATTACTGATGCAAAATGTTGCACAATGAAACACATGAGATGGCCCTTATAATGGACCATTACGCTTCGGGCAAAACGCATGGCTTTCATGCAAACAAAATAAAACCAGAAATCCTACACCTCAGGATGAGTGACAGTGGTGATTTTGGAGGCCTTTCAGTTGTCTGGTACGCACGACTTTATCCATAATTCGAGCTCGCGGTCATGGTCGGTCTCTTCACTCACTGTACAGGCGTGACCAGGATTCAGCATTCCTGCACTGACGAAAGTGTACGGTGGACGACATCCTCTGTTTTGTCTAGACGACTCCTGATCTGGCTGATAGCCGACCCCAAACATGTCTGCTTTTACCACGATGTCGATGATCCTTCCCCAACCTTGGGCCTCTCTGTTCTTTACCACTTCCAGGGCTTGTTTATAAGAAGAAATGGACAACTTCTTCTCTTTCTCAACAACAAAGGCGTTTTCCACCTGGACTGTTTCCACTGCCTGACTTGGTGTTTCAAATTTTCCACCGTCCATTTCTACTTCCGACATCTTCTGAGTCGTCTCCCTCATCATTGCACACTCACTTGTGGCGACAGCCGCACAACAAATATCAGCACTAGGGAAAGCTCCATCCTTCATCAGAGGTTTTGGAACCACAGACATTGAAACCTTTAACTGATCCTCCTCAGTCACCTCCATTCTTCTCTTGGCCTTTTTCACCATCTTCACTTTTACAGGACCCTGCCTGGGTACGGGGTTGACATCCTCATTCATTATCTGTGCCAAGCTGATAGCCTAGAGTCCACCATGTCCTGGACGACATGTTTGAAAGCTCTACAACCCTCAATAATGTGCCCGGGTGCCCCAGAATGGAAATCGCATTTAGCATTCTCATCATAGTTTGGAGGCCTCCGCTGCTGTTCCACGGGAATCAAAATCCTTGGGCGGACTAACCCCAGATCCCTCAATCTTTTGAACAGGAGAGTATAAGTCACAGGTGGCTCCTCAAACTGACGGCCAACCTTCTCTTTCTTCACCAGGCTCTTAGCTTTCAGTGCTCTCTGTTGAGGTGGTGGTTGTTGCTGTGGTACAGTTGGGTTATCAACAAGAATGATTACAGCGGCAGCATAAGGGTGATAACGATCCTTACCGCGTTCTTTCTTTATCTCCACACCTCCTGATTCAACCTCCCTTTTGAATGGACCACTGCCAGATGGTTTCTTTGCCACAGTACTAGAGGGGTTATTTGCTTCAGCTGACAGAGCCTTTTCCTGAACTTTCTCCTTGATTATCCAGCCTTCAATTCTTTCCAATCTCTCAGCCATTGCTTGCTACCCTAGAGCAAGCCCTTGCACCACACTGAACAACTCCCTTATCATCTCTTTCATCTCAAGAAGGTCGGCGCTGGGTGGATCCATCCTGAACAGAAGAGCTATGCGCACCGGTTGACACCTACAAAACAGCAAATGGGTTAGTATGACTCACACATGCAATGTCTATCCGTACCAGGAATATTCTGTCCTTTGATTCTGGCATCACTGAGACAAATAATTTTTCATCAACAACATTCTGACCTCTGGCTGTCTCTCAACCAGAATCTTAATCAAAGATGGACCCCGGGTACGGGTAGACATGAGTTGAATGCAGGTGAATGTGAAATGATGATGATGCAAATGCATGAATGCAGGTCACTGTGCCACCAAGTCATCTGAAGACCCATCAAGTCTCTGAACCAGTCACAGTCATCTGAGGGACTAAGTCACCATAAATCCGACTTGGGGAGTTCCGAAATAAACGGAACCGGAGATTACATCTTATCATCACAGGAACATCCACTGAACGGATGACAGCCAGATCCTCTGAACAACTACTCTCAAATTCAACCCGGGGATCCGAAATAAACGGAACCCGCTGATAAACCACGGACAGAACTCCGGCGTCCCAGAAATAAATGTCCATAATTCACAGTCACTATCAGTACCCAGAGTCACCAACAAGTCACCATCAAGTCAGCAACAGTACCTGTGATAATGATCATTCCCTCCCCACTCACGGGTGTCATCTAGGCCAGGGTAAGGTCGAGAGAAACGCAGGATAAACAACCCTTTCAAGAATATCATCCTGTGCACACCCGACGTATGCACCGATAATACCCCATCAGAGTCTGAATTGCTCGTGATATCAATGTTCCGCTAAGTGGCGCATACCACCCGCTTCCCATGAATCACTCTATTCCTAGGTTTCCTAGATTTCACTCATAGCCTGAGTATTGGGCCTTTTACCTCGAGTAACTCCCACCCCAAACAGAGAAACACAGCACAGCCAGCACAGATGAATATGAATGAATGCAAACATTAATGCACACAATAAATGCAAACAATAAATGAATGAATGCAATAAATAACAGCAAACAGCAACCAAAACCCTAACCTAGAGAGCGCTAGGAGAGACTCGCTTAGGGAAGATGGACCAGCAAGAGGTCAACTTCTCTTTGATCCCCAGCAGAGTCGCCAGCTATCGCATTACGCGAAAAACCGGCGGGAAACGAAAACAACAGAGCCGCCACCGTGCGTTATTTATCCCAAAAGAGGGAAAGGAAACGCTCAGAGTAAACCTGGAAAAAGCATGGTCTCGCGACCAAAGAGGATGGGATCGGGAGTCGGTTATGCGAAGGGAAGGTATTAGCACCCCTACGCATCCGTCGTACTCGACAGGATCCACGCACAAAAGGAAGGAAAATGGTTGCTAAAACACTGCTCATAAACAAACAAACACTGGCTGAAAGAGACACAAGAAAACAAACAAGACTGACTCGGCAGGATGTCGTGTCCTGGGCCTACTTAGTCTATCAGGCATAGACATCAGAGTCAAAGTAGTTCGAACTAAGGGGGAAAACACATGCTCGCTAGGATGTCGCATCCTATGCATACGTATCTTCTTGGACGAAGAAGAATCAGAGCATTCGTAGCTCGGCTCACGCACACAGACAAAGCAACACAGGAAATCGACTGCCAATCGCTGGGCTTACGTCAAACTCCACACAAAAACAGGCAAACATGGAACCCGAATGCCAATCGCTGGACTTATATCAGCTTCCGAACCAAACACACCCACACTGGAACCCGAATGCCAATCGCTGGACTTATATCAGCTTCCAAGCACACAACAAGAGGATACAGAATGCCAATCGCTGGGCTTACATCCATCTCCTGACACACGCAAAGACAAAACAAAACGGGCGCCCGGAGAGATCTGCTCATCTCCTGCCTACGTACCTCATCTGGTATGAGGATCAGGGCGACGTAGTTCCCCTACGAAGGGACAAAGGACTAGCCTAACCAGATAACAGAGGGAGACACAACTAGGGAGACTACGACTCGAGCCTAGATGTTATCATGCAAATCATCCCTAAGTTAAGGTTGCTATCTAACTTGCACAGGAAGCAAGCTATCCTAAACATGACTTGCACAGGAAGCAAGCCACACTAACCTGAACTAGAAAGCACAAGCAATCCATCAAAAGCACAAAGCAAGCACACACACTATATACACACAAAGTGGGGCTCAAGTAAGGGCTAGGTCTTAGTTGAGGGGTCATATCAACCTCAACAAACAGACACTGTAATCAGGTGAAGTTTGCTCTTAACCCTAACATTGAGAGTTAGGGTGAAGCAGATGAAAGGTGAGTGAAGATGAGACTTCACAGCTCTTATCCCTGGCCTAGGAGAGCTTAAGACATGAATGTGTGGGTTCAGAAGGTGGGAACCCTTCTACACATATGACTGACACAATGTACAATGATCTTGGGCTAGTATCTGCAATGCATCAACACAGTAGTGTGAGCAAAGCAGATGACACACAGAATAGCAGGGGATGGATTGCACATCCCTGGTATCTTCCAATGCCTCTTCACTTAGGAGGTCTTTGGATATTTACAAGGACAAATGTAAACAAACACAAACATTGCCTCTTAAGGAGGACTTCAGACAGGTGCCTGGCCAAGTAACAAGCCAGGTCTTCCAGACTACATGGAGTTAGGATATTATACCTCAATGCAAATGCTCTTAAGCAAAGCAAAGCAAGTTCTCAATGGAACTAAAGCAACTAATGTACCTGGAATCAATCAAATACAATCAGTACTCAGACAAACCAAAACCAAACAGCAAAGGTCAACAATTAATCTGTACAGGCAAACAATAATCACAATGCACAAAGGGTGCAAGCCATATGGCACAAACTCAAGTTTTAAAACCTACAAAACAAAGTCAAAGTTAGTCATGAACAAGCAACAAGTCAACTCCAATTGAGTAAGCATCATCAAGCATAGGCCATTGTGCTATTAACCTGAAACACAACTCAAATGTGAGAGCACAAACCACTAGTACAAGACTAGGGTCAAAATGATATCAAAAGATCAAAACAAAACATGAAACTTATCCAAAATCAAGATCAAACAATTAGGAAACAAATCCAGGTGGTTTCACATTCATATCATTCATCATTATCATTTCATGAAGGAAAAGGCACAACACATGCAATTTGCAACCTCAAAGGACCAAACAGAATGATCACAATCAAATCAATACCAAAGCATTTCAATAAATCTTAAAAAAATTCATGATCAAACAGCATCCATAACATGTCAATCATACCAAATTTCAGCTCATTTGGGTCAAGGGAAGCAAGTCAATGAAATTCATAAAGTCAACACAAGTTCAAGCAAGCTCATTCATGGCATCAAAACAAGCATCAACTTCAACCAATCATAAAACAGCAATCAAACATGATAAATGAATGAGACCAGAGCCAAGATGCACTTCAAGATGTTCACAATACTCATGCCAAATTTCACATCCATCCAATTAATAACCAGAATTTCACAAATCAAATGAAAACATGTCTCACAAGAAGTTAACAATTGGTCAAACAGGGGAGAAATTATCCAACAAATAGGAAATGCACTCAAAAGTTCCAGAAAAATTCACAAGCATTCTCAACACTCACAAGTATCCTCATGCAAAAATCCAGCTCAATTCATATTCAATAAGCATTGCAAATAAAATCAAAAAGATGCACAAGGAATGGTATGGCACAAAATGTAACACCTACAAAGATCATTTCATAACTCTCAATCCAGGAACTTAAAAATTACAAACCACATATCAAAATGACCAGGAGTGAGTCTAGTTTATGCACAAAAAAATTCATGAATTTCTAATGAAGCATCATCATTTTATTTGCAAAAGAGTGAGCATGGTGCACAAGATGACATGTCAAAGCAAACCCTAGGCATTTATTTTTTCCAGCTGTGCACAATATTATTAAAAATCATCAAAAAATTCAGGACATCACAAGGATCATGGCATAAAAAACTTCATGTGATTTGGATAAAAATTGGATGAGTTATGAATTTTCTAAAGTCAGCATACCAAATGAAATGAAAATGGAAAACCAAATGAAATAATTGATTTAATATGTGACGCAGTGGCAGTTTTGTAATTACGAAGCTCACTAAGTGAAACGCCGCGTTTCACTTAGTGAGGTGGTGCGCTGTAATTCGCTTCATGGAGCAAAAACGCGAAACGCATGCAAGAACACAGCCAATCACGATCTGGAAACGATTTGGCTAGGGTTTCATCATGTTCATCATTGTTCTTCCAGATTTCCAGCTCATGAACAAAATTTCAAAAACATGGACAAGTGATATATCATTGTGTTCGTCTCATCATGGACATCATCAAAACAACAATTATTTAGCCTAATTCAAACTCATGTGAACAAATCGAATAAAAGAAGATCTAACAACCAATCTTCAAATCACAATATCTCATTCAATACATGATGAAATTCCACGATTCAAAGTTCATTGTACTCATGGCAACAGGATCTACAAGAAGCATAGCATGATTTCAAAAATGATTAAAATCGAATTCCAACCTTCAAGTGAGGACAATGTTGAATCTGTGGTTATTTGGCCTTGGAATGTAGAAACAGCAGCTCAATGATGCTCCAGGAGGTGAATGGAAGGATGATCCAAGCTCAGCAATGCTCAATCGTGCTCAAAAATCCGACTGCCATGTGAGGATGCTCAATGTAACAGTGCTGCTCTAGCTTCAACAGTGATGAATTCCAACTTTAATCCAACTCCAATATGATTGTGGATGATGATTCAGTCGTGGAAATGGCAAGCGATTGGAAGAAACTTGCAGAAAAAGTGAAAAGAAAAATGGAGAGAAAATGCAATTCTTAGATCTAGATCTGAGTTTGTGGTGAATGCTAATGTGTTTTCTGTTAGAATTATCCATTTATACCATCTGTTAATGATTCTTACTAATCAAACTTAAGCTAAACCAAAAGGATTAATGAATGCAAGTGTTATGTGCAAATGCTAAAATCACCTCCATGTGCATGGAGTGCATGCTACAGTGCACGAAAATGGGCCTAAGTAAACTCCAAATATCATTTTCAGTCAGATGCAATTGGTAGAATATGTAGAAAATGCTTAAATTGAAAGTCACTTTTTTACCCCTCCTTTTTTAAATTCAAGCCACTTGAAAAATGCCATTTTGAATGGATGATTTTTGATGGAATGTGATGAAGGAATTGGATAGAACATGTCAAATGTGACTTGTAGCAAAAAACCTCACTTAATTTGGCCAAATGGTTTGAAGGTTATGCCACTTTGAAGTTCAAAAATTCTTGATAATGATTTGATCATAACTTACCAACCACAAATTGGAAATGAGTGTTCTTGGACTTTTTGGAAAGGTGAGAGCAAGATCTTCAACTTTCATGTTGGACAAAATTTCATTTGAAGCTTGTATGATGATGTAAATTTGAGGAGAAGAACTTTCCATTTTTGGCAGTTTCCAATTACAGGTCACCTGCTATTTTTGGAAACTTTTGATCTGACTTTATTTTCTCCAATCTTGATCTTTGAAATGTCAAATGAGACTTGTATGGACATGAATGAAGCCTTTCAAACCATCTCCCACCTTCCAATCCATAAAATCAGGCACAGTTGACCACAGTTGACCATAGTGGACTTTCTAGGGTTTCAGCTGAAATTCAGCTTGACTGATGAGCTTTGATCATCCAATCTTTGGCCAAACCACTTCAAAATAATCACATAATCATATGAACTTGATAAACCATCCCTAGGGCTTTGTCTCAATGGAAATTTCACATGCTTGCTTGTTTGACTGATTCTCCTGATCATCTTGACCTAATCTTGTCTGATGACTTGCACTTGGGCAAAGGACAATGCAATGCTATGCAGTGGACTATGTTATGTTAATGAACTAATGATGAAAATGTATGTACAAAAGGTAGGTGCAAATTTGAGGTACTACAATGTGCATCTGCGTGAGTGATGGTATGTGCTTATGAGTGTGAACAAGAAGTGAAAACTAAACAAAACATTGCCATTTTTTTTATTTTGAAAAACTGCAAAAATAGAAAGATAGGGAACGAAATATTTGAATGCAAAAATACGTCCTTTATTTATGATAAAAATGCAAGTGTCACATAGACGGGCCCTACAATGAGTCATTACGCCCTGGGCGGAACGTAAGACTTGGATATGCATGAATAAACAAAGAAAATTACTCTTCAAGAAGAGTGACTTGGATAATCTCTTCAGAAGACCAATTGTTGATGACTTCACCTGGGATCCTCGGGCGCACCCAGTTGTCAATGTCACAATCACTATCCCCATCTTCTTCGTTGACTGCAGAGACTTGACCATACTGAATGATGCCAGCACTGGAGAAAGTGATCGGCCCCTGAAGTGTTGTAGAAGTCAAAACTGGCTGATACCCAATCCCGAACTTATCTTCTTTCACTGGTAATACCAACAGACGCCCCCAACCGGGAGCAACACCTGAATCCACCACGGCCCGTGCCTGCTTAAAGGATGAGATAAAGGCACCCGCTTTATCCTCTTCCACCGGAGTTGCATCCTTGACTTGAACTGACTCAAAGGCCTGACACAGAGTCTCATGAATTTCACCCTCTACTTCTACATACTTGAATGTAGACAGGTTACTGACCAGGATGTCCTCCTCACCACAGACGGTGATAATTCGTCCGTTGACCGAAAACTTAATCTTCTGATGTAGAGTTGAAGAGACTGCCCCAGCATTATGGATCCAAGGACGACCCAGCAGGCAACTGTAGGAAGGACTGATATCCATCACGTAGAAGACAGTGTTGAAGGTTTGTGATCCAATCAGAATTGGCAATTCTACCTCTCCAAACACCGATCTCTTAGAACCATCGAAGGCTCTCACAATAAGATCTGAAGGTTTCAAGACCAAACTTCTAACTTCGACAGGGCTCTCTTGGGTAGCACATTGAGAGAGGAGCCTGTATCCACCAGAACATGCGATAGCACGGTGTCTCTGCATTCCATCGAGATGTGCAGAGCCTTGTTATGATTGCATCCGGCTGGTGTCAAGTCAGAATCGGTGAAACCCAACCCGTTGCTTGCATGCACATTGGCGACGATCCCTTCTAGTTGGTTTACCGAGATTTCTTAAGGTACATATGCAGCATTAAGAACCTTCAGAAGTGCCTCCCTGTGTGCCTCCGAACACAACAGGAGTGAGAGGATGGATATCTTGGACGGAGTCTGAATCAACTGATCGACTACCTTGTAGTCGCTTTTCTTTATGATTCTCAGAAGCTCGTCCACATCCTTTGCAAAAGTGGGCTCAGAACCATCCTGGGGTGCAGAGGTACCCTCATTCACGACTTGCTTGCCTTTGGTTTTCGCCACAGCATCAACATTATCAGCTTGGGTAACCGGTGGTGAGAATAATCTACCACTCCTGGTGAATCGGCCGATTCCACCGACATTATCCACTGCGGGACCGTCAAGTTCAGGCTTCTGACCCTCTTCTACTTTCAGTGGCCGTTCCACCTTATGATCGTGCATATACACACTCCCCCCATAATGCCACGGAATGGCCCTTTCACTGGTGAAAGGTAAAGGACCAGGGGTTGTGATGGTCATAGTAGATCGTCGCACTGGTGGCACGGGTTGCGCTTCTGGCACACTGATCTAATTAGTTGGGTAGAAAATATTGATAGTAGCAATATCACAGTCGTACTCGGAAATCTCATTCATTGAAATGCAAGCATCCGAAACATCGGGATCAAGTTCAATTACATCAGGATCATCCACATTGGAAAAAATAAATACATCATCATGGATTACAGAATCAGTAGGAACAACATCTGCGAATTCATCAGTAGCATCTTCAAACCCTTCTTCCTCAACCCCTTCCACAAACTCTTGGACAGACAAATCTTCAACCTGGAGGATACCTTTGTCGAGCAAGGCCTGGATACCCTGCTGTAGCTTCAAACAACCTCCACTCTGAGTGGCACAATCCAAACAACCCTTCCCACAACCGGGGAAAACATCGGCCTTCAGCAAGCATCCTTTGATATCCAACAATGGAGTCTTCAACTTCAACACATCCTTAATGGACTTGGCTTTTCCCTCTATCATGTTAACGTTCGCACCACCATGCTGGGGCATGGGATTATTAACGACATTCGGAGCCGGTGCAAGGTCGATGGCCTTTGAATCTATGAGGTCTTGAACTACGTGCTTAAAAGCTTTGCAGTTCTCAATATTGTGGCCAGGTGCCCCAGAGTGGAAGCTACACCTAGCGTTGGCGTCGTAACCCACCGGAAGTCTTCCAATAGGAGGAGCCAGAGTGCGCAGTTGCACAAGTTGTAGTTGTTGAAGACTAGAAAGCAACTGAGCGTACGACATTGGAAGGGTGTCGAAACGCCGGTCCATCATCCTTTGCCTCTGTTGATAAGCGGGTCTGTTACCCGGTTGCTGCTGCTGTTGATACTGAGCTGGTTGACGTTGTGATTGTTGTTGTAGTGGTGCTGCAGCTGGAATGGTCACAGCCGCAACATACGGTTGCTGATGATAATTCTGAAAATTATTCCTCCGGTTATCCCTGTTCTTATAAGAAGATATGGCATTTGCATCCCCTTCTCTCCTCTTCTGTCCCTGAATGAACGACTTCTTCACCCCCGATGAGGATCCACCTCCACTCTGGCTCTTATAGGTCTTTAGGTAATTCTCCACCCTTTCTCCAGTAGAGACCACATCAGCAAAGTTGGAAGCATTGCACCCCACCAGACGCTCCAGATAAGGTCCAGGCAGCGTGTTCATGAACATGTTGGCCATTTCCTTTTCCAACATCGGAGGCTGAACACGGGAAGCTGTCTCCCTCCAGCGTTGAGCGTACTCCCTGAAGCACTCATTGCTTTTAAGAGACAGATTCTGAAGTTGAGTTCTGTCCGGAGCCATGTCTGCATTATACTGATACTGCTTCACAAAAGCCTCTGCCAAATCCCTCCAGCAACGGATGTGGGCTCTGTCTAGCCTCATATACCATTCTAAGGATGCCCCAGCTAGGCTATCCTGGAAGAAGTACATAAGTAACTTCTCGTCATCAGAGTATGCAACCATTTTACGGAAATAGGCTTGCACGTGAGTTTTGGGGCAAGAGCTGCCATGGTATTTGTCAAATATCGGGACCTTGAATTTCGGTGGCACTCTCACACCTGGGACCAGCCCCAAGTCAGCAACATCTACTCCCAGAAGATTCTGTCCTTCCACTGCTTTCAACCTCTCTTCCAATCTTCTAAACATGGGGTCCATGCCAAAGTCTTCCTGAAGCAAGGGGAACTGATCATCCTGACCATTCTGAATAGGTTGTTGATCTAGGTTGACATGCGGGATCAGGATAGGCCCCTGTCCATTGGGACCATTAGCCTCTCCAGTTGGAGGATCAGCCAACGTCTCCGGTTGAGTAATAGGGGGATCCCTCTGTACCAACAATCTAAGCTCCTGCTGTCCTTGAGCCACCCCTTGAACCAAATCCATGAATTGATTCATGCGAATCTTCATCTCGGCGAGCTCTGCTTGTAGGCTCTCCATCGCTCTCTGTTGATTCCTTCGGGTACCGTATCGGTGAATGCCTGAGTCAGCTATCCTGCTAGTGGGACACCAAACAATATGAGAACACTGCAGCGATACCTGTTATGCAAGATATGACAATGAATATGTAAATGCAATGCCATGTTTATCAAATCCAAAAGGTATTCTACCCCCTTGATTCCAGTCTCACATCAGGCGAATAGTGCAAGAAGACTGAGTCATGGATAAACTTCTGAGATCAAGATGCAACAAAGGGAAACCAACATACAAATGAGTTCCAGGAAAGGGGCTTTAGCCAAAAGTACATCAAAAGAGGATCCCCACAACAAGCCTGTGGATTATCACTACACAGCAACAAAACAAAAAGTAAAGGGAGGAACAAAAACCAGGGATCAGCCTCCTGTATACAACCCATAAGGACTGCTCCTCACTTCATCCAGTAATGCCACCGTGTCGGGATGATCTGGAGATTCTGTCAAATGCCGGATAAGCAGATTCCTCTTGTGAATGATCCCATCCAGTTCGTTGATGTGCTCTCTGTAGTAATTCCCATCATCTTCTCCGAATACCTCTTCAAGTTTGGATTTCTTCAAACCTGCCAACACCTTGAGTTCTTCAATCTGTCCTCGAGCCTCATGGAGTTGATCTGTGATGTAGCCATTAGTAGAACGGGCGCACAGAAGCTCATTGTTTTTCCCCTTTAGCAAAGTCGTCAATTTCTCTATCTGACCAGTCAGTTCGGCTACTGGCTGAAGCAACCATGCTGAGATCGGGCAGAAACTCAGAACTGTAGAACAATAACTATGACCTGATAGGAACTCTGAGAAAACTGGCAATCTCCTCCAGAGTAGGGACCAAGATATAATCCGGGAATGTGAAACACCTCAATGGAGGGTCATAGAACTGTAGCAGTGTGAATAGGGCGTCATGTTGATCTTTGGAAAGAACCGTGACGAAACTTAGAATCAGACCGTAATCCTCTCGGAATCCTTCTAGAGAACCAGGATCCATTAACTGCATCAACTGTTGGATGGGCTCCAGACAGACCACCGGAAACTTGTAGGCGACAAGTCTCTTTCTGCCAATATCCATCTTAAGAGAACCAGAAAAACTCCGACTGGAATCAAGAAGAAGATGTAAACCCCCTTGAAATGGATAAACATGTGTTAAATGATATGAATGCAAATGATGTGATGATGTGAATGCAGTGCAGTGGTATGTCAATCAGGATTGCTGTATCTGCTTGAACATCTGTCGGGTTGCACTGTCTGAAGAGAAAAACCACTGAAGAATATAATACAAGATCAAAGCTCTGCTCTAGAAAACCGGGTTGGTTGGAGGTTAAGGTTTCCTGAATTTAGCCCGCCCCTCACTGGTAGGTTCTAAGAACAGAAGTTCGTCAACTTCAGCCCTTCAGTCGCGAATAATACGTTTACCACTGAAGGTTTGGCATTATTACGGGATAAAAAACCTCCACTGACTCCCCTCAACAGGACATCCTAAAGCAAGTTCCCAGTCTCGGGGTCCTCGGATTGATCAGCGAGAATGCGCCCACCAGAGCTAACATAATCACGTCTCGGAGGAGAGGCCTCGACTGAGTTCTCGGGAAATGGTCACCAGAGTCGACGATTTCTAAAGGAACATCATGTCGTTACGGAACATCCGTAGGACATAATATATCCAAGAGAAACCTCGTCTGGGTGTGGTTCTTCACGAACGACTTAACGTAGCAACATGCCATGCAAGCCTCATGATTATCCACTCTAAAACCTGTGTGTACACTCAAGCCTGGGTAATGGGCTTATCTCTCGTAGAACATCCCATCCCAACAAACAAACAACAGCTCCAACAGATACAGCAAATGAATGCAAGCAAGTAAGTAAATAAATGTACAAAAGCATGAACACCCAATAAACAAGAAAATCACACAAGCTAGGAGGGACTCGCTTAGGGAAGATGGACCAGCAAGAGGTCAACTTCTTGGTCCCCAGCAGAGTCGCCAGCTGTCGCAACCTGAAAAATACAGTGCGCGAAAAAAACAACCGGCGAAAGAAAAAGACAGAAGAGTCGCCACCGTGCGTTATTCATCCCAAAGGAGGGAAAGAAAACGCTCGAAGTAAACCTGAAAAAGGAAAGGACAAGACGGGGTCTCGCAACCAAATCTTGGGTTCGGGAGTCGGTTATGCGAAGGGAAGGTATTAGCACCCCTACGCATCCGTAGTACTCTACGGGATCCACTTTTGTAGTTCTTGTCTAAAGGGTATGGGTTTACCTAATGTGTTTATTTACTAAAAAGGTTAAGAGAAATGACTCGCGCGGATGTCGCATCCATTGCATATGTATCTCATCTGAATATGAGAATCAGAGTCTTCGTAGCTCGACTGACCTATGGGTTGGGGGATGTGTGCTCGCTAAGACATCGCGTCTTATGCCTACGTATCTCATCTGGAATGAGAATCAGAGCAAGCCGTAGTTCGGCTAACTACGGGGTTGTGGATTGGGTTTTGGACGAACGACGTCACTACGCAATCTACCGGATGCTCGACCTTTGGAGACTTACTCGCCTGTAGTAGAAGGAGTAAACGTGTGTTATGGAGAAGAAAAATCAATGAAGGGTTTGTTTGCATTGTAGGAACGCGCATGCAAAAGGGTAATGAGGATAAGACCTCATAGCTCTTAACCCTGGACAAAGGAACCTGCATAAAGTAAACACAAAAACATTGCCTCCTATCGAGGTCTTCCAGCTAAGAAAGCAGTAAAATGCGGGAAAAATGTAAAAGTACCACACGGATAAAGATCCAAAGTAACAGCAATTAAAGGAACGATAAACCCTGAGATCCTTCCAAGCTAACATCATCAAAGAAAGTGGGTCAGTACAGGTAATCGGAATGAACCTCCAGGGGGTATCCCACAAATAAAGTGGGAAACCACGCAAGTTATCCCTGCAAACGTCATGTGAGCCCTCACAAAAAAAACTCAACAAACAGGTTAGAGAAACAAAATATGGTAACCAAGAGTTGCCCCTAAATCAAAATGTAACCACATGAATAATTCCATCAAAATCCACAAAAAGCTCACAAAAAGCAATCAAGGGTAGGAGGCCTAAACCTCTTGTCAAACACATGCATCAAAAGGGTATCAAATTCACCCATAATACCTCATACATTTAGAGCATTCAAATTAAAGGCATAAAGATGATGAATAGATGGAAAACCTGATTGGAGAGTTTGATTGAAATTGAGTTGCACCCATGAGGTTTACAAAACAATCTTTAGGGTTTATGTGAGGCAGAGGTGATTCTGTGCAATTGAGTTCCCTTCAGGGTTTGGAGGCTGCTCTGAACTCTGTTAGTTCTTCTCTCACTATCTTTTTCCTCAGGGTTTTGTTCCAAGGAAACCTCAGAGTATTTTGCTTCTCTTCCTTTTTCTCTCCAGTGAATCTCCCAGTGTAACTCCAAGTGTCTTTTCCTCTACTGAAACTTCAGTATTTATAGACTGATTTTCGTGGGTAGTGGGCTCAAATGAGGGAGACCCAAGTCCAAAAAAAAAAAAAATTAATTTTTTTTTTATTATAATGTTTTTTTTATTTAATTAATTTATTTATTTTTAACTTTTTTCTTTTTCGTTTTCTTTTTTTTTTCATTTTTTTTTCTAGGAAAATTGAAGGGTAAATTTTGGGGTATTACAAGGGGTGATGTACATCACCCCAGCTCTCGATTGATACATGGATCATGCCATTTGGTTACCATTTTTATTTCTGCAACTTTGGACATGGCCAGAAGTTGGCCGGAGAAGACGGTGGCGCTGGCCACCGTCTAGTCTCCAGATCAGATCAGAACCGTCCATTGCGTTTTCCAGATTTAATCTCATCCACCTAATGTTATGACTCATTTAATGGCTCAGTGTGATGTGTTTGACTCGCGTGTATGGTGAACGCGCGCTTCTAGGCCTCCATGTATAAAGTGCATTAATGTTATGACCCATTTCCATTAATGCACTTTAATTCTTCATCTTCTTCTTCTTCTTCTTCTTTCTTTCTTCTTTTTGATCAATGAGTTAAAGATTGGTGGTTAGCATTAATACATGGAGGTTTAATCTTCCTTGATTCAAATCTAATTCATCTTGATCATAGATCAAGTGAATGGCTTTGCATTAAGGATAGGTTGCTTCCTAAATCATGCAAAGAACCTAAATTAATACAAGATCATTTCTCATCTTCTTTTTGGCATGGCAAGTTGTTGGAGTTTGATTCACTAATCAAGACCTCTAACTTGTGTTGTTGCCTACATTATTATTGACCGGCCTTAGATAGTTGTGACTTCTACATAAGTCCAATTACGATTGCTTAACATAGCGCTAAATTTGCCTTATGGCACACTAACTATTAACACTAACCATTAACCATTAACATTTACTTCTTGCTCTTTACATTTATGCAATTTACCATTCTTGTACATATTATTCATTTGCTTTTCCCCTTTGCTCATTTGAGCACATGTTTATGTTAATGCAATTTGCCTTTTGCTCACCTTAGCACATAATTGTGTATATATTATTGTGCTTGTGTTTTGTTTTGATTGTTGTGGACCAAATGCAAAGAAATGGACAAATAGACTTAGTTTATAGGACTTTCCCTATGCAAATTGGAGTAAAAGGACCTTAATGTTGAAGATGGATTAGAAGGACCAAACCTCTAAACTCACTCTTGTCCATTCTTGATTTACTTCATAGAATTCTTTGATGTGTGTGCTTTTGTGCTAGGGGATCCTATGAGGGCTCAAATTGAAGAATCATTGCCATGTTCATCAAAAGTGAAAGATACAAGAGACATTGGGGATCTTCTAAGAGCTTGTTTGATTATGTTGATTGCTTGAGCTTACACTTATTTTGCTTGCATATTCCAAAGGATGGGAGCTACTTGGATCATTAATATGATCTCAAGAGAGGAACTCCATTTGTGGTCTTGTTTCTTATCCCTCATCTCTTGTATGATTAGGACTTTAGCCATTCTTCTTCTTCCCTCCACTCTAACCCAAGCCAAAACTTTTGTGCAAACATTTAACATTTGTTTTCAACATTAGAAACCTAAGCCTTATGCTTTTGATTTGCAAACTTTCTTTTCATAACACTTATTTTGAATTGAATATTTAAGTCAACTTTGACCATACTTTGTAAATACTTTTCATTGGTAAATACCACTCATTCAAATACTTTTTTGTGGTTTCAATGACCACTCTCTTAACCAAAACTTTTTTATAACCTTTAGCTATTAGGTTTGAGTTATCCTTGAGGTAGATGTAATACTCACCTATATCCTTAGTGATGGACAATGAGTCTTCCATGCTTATTATAAGGTTAACCCTCACTAGCATGTTGAAGCTATCCTCACATGGTGGATTTGTGGTTTTAGGTTGAGTTTTCTCCCTTGGATAACAAAAGACCTTAAGGCTTTTGGACCAATCAATTCACCAACTCATTCTTGAGATTTTTACCCCGAACTACGAGGTTTTGATCCTAATCTTTTTTAAGATGGTACGTAGGCAATGGGTTTATCCATCCAAACACAAAATGTAAATAACTTGTATATTCTCTTATCATCTCTTTAATCATGTTTGCACAAACAAATTTTCACAAAATACCAACCTTACAACAAGTGTGAAAAGGGCTCCCTAGGAGTACCTAGGATGTTTTGGGTGCTTAAAACCTTCCCATTGCATAACCAACCCCCTTACCCCGATCTCTGACATTTTTACTAGTTTTTGATTCGATAAAACTTTTAGGTTTTTTTTCGCTTTCTAACCATTCCTTTGGATAAATAGAAGTGGGTGGCGACTCGACTTGTATGGATTACCTTGGATTTAGTGAATATCTCTAATGGTAACGAATACCCCACTACAGTGTGCATGCATAAAATTCTCATGGAAGACGACCATAAACCGATGGTTCAACCACAGAGAAGACTCAACCCAACGATGAAAGAAGTAGTTTGGAAAAAAGCGGTGAAATTGTTAGGCACAAGTCTTATCTATCCTATTTCTAACAGCCCATGGGTGAGTCCGGTGCATGTGGTGCCAAAAAGGGAGGGACCACCTGTCGCGTCACGCGAAAAACCGGCGGGAAACAAGAACAACAGAGCCGCCACCGTGCGTTATTTATCCCAAAAGAGGGAAAGGAAACGCTCGAAGTAAACCTGGAAAAGACATGGTCTCGTGACCAAAGAGAATGGGTTCGGGAGTCGGTTATGCGAAGGGAAGGTATTAGCACCCCTACGCATCCGTCGTACTCGACGGGATCCACGCACAACAGGAAGGAAAATGGTTGCTAAAACACTGCTCAAAACACACACACACTGGCTGAAAGAGACACAAGAAAACAAACAACTGACTCGGCAGGATATCGCATCCTGGGCCTACTTAGTCTATCAGGCATAGACATCAGAGTCAAAGTAGTTCGGACTGGGGAAACGACACATGCTCGCTAGGATATCGCATCCTATGCATACGTATCTCCTCGGACGAGAGAAGAATCAGAGCATTCGTAGCTCGGCTAACACACACACAAACAAACACTGGCAAAGGCAAACGTGGAGCCTGAATGCCAATCACTGGACTTACATCAGCATCCGAACCAAACACACGCACACTGGAACCTAACTGCCACTCGATGGACTTACATCAGCTTCCAAGCACACAACAGACAAAACAAAGACACAGGCGCCCGGAGAGATCTGCTCATCTCCTGCCTACGTACCTCATCTGGTATGAGGATCAGGGCGACGTAGTTCCCCTACGGAGGGATAAAGGACTAGCCTAACCAGATAACAGAGGGAGACACAACTAGGGAGACTACGACTCGAGCCTAGATGTTATCATGCAAATCATCCCTAAGTTAAGGTTTCTAGCTAACTTGCACAGGAAGCAAGCCTATCCTAAACATGACTTGCACAGGAAGCAAGCCACACCAAACCTATCTTGCACAGGAAGCAAGCTAAAGCAAACCTAACTTGCACAGGAAGCAAGCTAAAGCAAACACACAAACACAAGTAGCACACACTATATGCAAGCAATGGGCTCAATCAAGGTTAGGTTTTAGTCGAGGGGTCATATCAACCTCAACAAACAAACCACTGGAACTGGGTAGTGTTAGCTCTTAACCTTGCCATTGAGGGGGCTAAGGTGAAGCAGATGAAAGGTGAATGAAGATGAGACTTCACAGCTCTTATCCCTGGCCTGGGAGAGCTTAAGACAAGAATGTGTGGGTTCAGAAGGTGGGAACCCTTCTACACATTTGAAACTGACTCAATTGTACAATTGTACAAGATCTTGGGTTTGTATCTGCAATGCGTCAACACAGTGGTGTGAGCAAAGCAGATGACACACAGAATAGCAGGGGATAGGTTGCATATCCCTTGGGTTCTGCCAATTGCCTCTTCACTTAGGAGGTCTTTGACTCTACACAAGGACAAATGTAAACAGTCACAAACATTGCCTCTTAAGGAGGACTTCAGACAGTTGCCTGGCCAAGTAACAGGCCAGGTCTTCCAGACTACATGAAGATTAGAAATATACCTCAATGCAAATTGCTTATACAAGCAAAGCAAAGCAAAAAGTTCACAAGGAACTGAGCAACTAAAAGCACCTGAAATAGTCAAGCAGACATTAGTATGTAACTTCAAAACAAAGCAAAAGGAAACAAACATCAACAGTTAATCATAAGCAAGTGAATGTGCAAGGCACAAGGCTCAAGGCATGTTAGCCAAGCCACCTACAAAACAAACAAGTTAATCAATGATTTTCAAGCAAGCTCAATCAAAAAGAATTGGTCTCATTGGTCATTTGTTGGTCAACCTGAAAACATGAGCTCAAAGGTGAGTAACAGGACCACTAGGGCAAGCCTAGGGTCAAAATGGGATGAAAAGATCAAGACAGCAAGTAATATCCAATCAAAATAAAATTCAAACATTTAAGAAGCAAACCCAATTGGTTTCAAGTTCATATCATGCATCATCATCAATTCATAGACAAAAGAAGTCAAAGCATGGCAAATGAAAGCTCATAGAAGTCAACAGCAAGACTTAACTCAAAAGCAATCTTAAACATTTCCAAAAAATCACCAAATAAATCATGATCAATCACAACCCACAGCATGGTAAGCATGTCAAATTTCATCTCATTTGGACAAATGGAAGGCAGTCAATGAAAATCAGAAAGTCAAAACAATTTTGAACATGCTCAAGGAAGTCAACCAAACATGCATCAACTTGAAAAAATTCATAAATCAGAGATGGCATATGATAAATGAATGGGACTAAAACCATGGAAAAGCTGAGGATGTCTAGTTATCTCATGTAAAATTTCATGTTCATCTAATAAAGTATGAGCATTTCACAAAACAAATGGGCACATGCATCACATAAGGTCAACATTTTGGTTAAACAGGGGAGAAAATCTCAAACAAATGGAAAATGGCACAAATAAATTCAAGAAAAATCACATGTGAACTAGACATACAAGAGTAGGTTTATGCAAAAATTCACATCAATTGGAGGTCAAGAAGCATGGCTATGAAAAATCAACAAGTTACACATCCATGGTGTGACACAAATTGTCACACCCTACTTCAAAAATTCACAACTCCCAATCCAGATAAGAGAAATTCACAAACTTTACATCAAAATAAACATGAATGAGTCTAGTTTGCACACCAAAAATTTCAGGTCCATTGGATGAGTCATGACCATTTCACAAAGGATTTGGCAAGATGTACAAGAAAAGGATACATGTCACAAACCAATATGCCAAATAAAATCCAATGATCAAAAAATTCTGGAAAAATTATGATAAAGAAGTAGAGCTCATGATGAAGATTTAGCAAAAATTCCCATGAGAATTGGATTTAAAATGAATGATTTATGATTTTTCAAAGTTTGAGTTCTAAAATGGAAGAAAAATTGAAAAAAATGATACAAATCAATGTGTCATGTGCCCCGGATGGCACTTTTGTAAATAAACCAACCACTTAATCAAACGGCCGCGTTTTGGACGCTGGAAAGAAATGTTTTCATTGGTTGGCCTGGGGAAACAGTACCATGCATACGTGATTGGGGCGAAATCTGGGCATGGCTTTCACAAATTAGGGTTCATGCATGAACAGGAACAATGTTCATCTTCCAAAATCGAGTTACTCAAATTTTTTTCCAGAAATGGCAATTGAATATACACAAATGATCAGCAAAGCATGACAAACATGAATCCAACATTAATTTCCATTAAAACAACACACAACTCCTGAATCGAGCAGAAATGCATTTCATCCTCAAACTTAAAAACAACATAACTCAAGAAATAATCAACCAAATCAAGTGATTCGAGTTTCAGAATGACCAGTAAGAAAAGATTTACACAAGGTATAGCATCCTTTTAAGAAACTAGAGATTCGATTGCTTACTTGATTTTGAAGAAACTTGTGAAACAGTTGTTGTTTGGTGTGGCAAGCTCGAAACAGATGCCTTAGGGACCTCCAAATGATGGATGATGAAGAAATCTTGGCTTGAAACAAACTGATTTAGCTCTAAATCAACTCTGCCATTAATGGTGCTTTGCAAAAACAGTCGGGCCAAAGCTTCTTACAGTTGGAGAATGATGGTGGAAACAAGCTCAAAGTGGTGTTTAGGTGGTGGATCGAGCAAGGCAAGGTTCAGTTCTTTGGGAGTTTTTGACAGACTTTGAAAATGGGAGAAAATGAGGTTTTTAGAGAGTGAATGATTTTCTGTTTCTAATGGTGGCTGCTAGGGTTTGTTTCAGAGATAAAATGATGAATATATACCCTGTTTAATGGTACTGATCAAGGTTCATGAAAATGTGGAACGGAGTTGGTGAAAAGTGTACTTTTTGCCAATTTTCAAGCAAGTTGGGGATGGGTGTGTGTACTGCACGAAAATGGGCCTCCAACAAGTCTCAAATGTCATTTCTGAACATATTCCAATGGCCAAAGTGATTACAAATGGTTATTTTAAAAGGTCAAAATTTCACTTCACTTGAAATTAATTCAAGTAAGTCAAAAAATGCCATTTTGATCTATGATGTTTTGGTGAGTGATGGTTACATTTTTGGAAAGAGGAGGTCAAATGTGACTTGTTGGAAAAAACCCCACCAAATTTGGCCAAATGGTTTGAGAGATATGGCCTTTTGAAGTTCAAAAATTTCTGAAAATGATTTGATCATAACTTGCCAACCATACATGGGAATTGAGTGTTCTTGGACTTTTTGGAAATGGGAGAACAAGATCTTCAACTTTCATGTTGGGCAAAAATTCATTTGAAGCTTGTATCATGATGTAAGTTTGAGGATCAAGACTTTCCATTTTTGGCAGGTTTCAATTACAGGTCCAGTTTCTATTTTTGGAAATTTCTGATCTGGCTTCAAATTCTTCCATGATGGTGTTTGACATGATATATGAGGCCCATTTGGACATGAATAAGCTCTCTCTCAAACCAAATCCCATCATCAAAACCATAAAATCAATCACAGTTGACCAAGTTTGACTTTTTAGGGTTTCTGGCAAACTGTGCATTGACTGATGACTTCTGAACATCCAATCCTTGACCAAAACACTTCAAAAGGACCCTTAGGTCATGTGAACATGTTGGACCAACCCTAGGGCCTTGGCTCAATGAGAATTGTACTTGCTTGCTTGATTGACTGACCTCCTGACCAGTTTGACCTAATTCTTCTGATGACTTGCACTTGAGGCAAATAGGACAATGCAATGTTATGCAGTGGACCATGTTATGTTATGACCTAATATGAGAATGTATGTACAATGATAGGTGCAAATTTGAGGTGCTACAGCTGCCCCTATTCAATCAGCTGGGAACCCGAATGGATGAGAGCAACGGCTGTCAGACTTTCAGGGTAAACAGGGATTGAATACCCAGAACCGTAGAAATTTGCACTCTGCCGGATATGATACAAGAAGAACCACGTCATTTACTGATGACGCCTGCAATTGACAACTTCAGAAAAGCGAAACCATTTACCGATGGTTAGAAACTGGTAACTTGATATTTACCGATATCAACTTCAGCAAGACCATTTACCGATGGCTGCTGGGAAACAACTTCTGATGTAAAAGGAAGCAAAACCATTTACCGATGGTGGCTTCAAAGAAACTTGACATTTACCGATATCAACTTCAACCCGACCATTTACCGATGGCTACTGCAACTGGAGATCCGATATTTACCGATATCGAAGAAAACGGGGCCATTTACTGATGGCGGATAAAACTGGGCATTCAATATTTACCGATATCGAAGCATACAGGGCCATTTACCGATGGCGTCTCCACTTGGGGAGGAACAAAATCTTTGTGGTGTAATCAGACAAGACGCTTACCGACGACTTCTGGGGATCTTGATTTTATCAACAAGGAAACAAAGCATGACCAGACATTTACCGATGACTGGGATGAGACTCGACGTTTACCGACATCGAAAGATGATGTTTACCGACATCAAAACAAACGACCAGACATTTACCGATGACCGGGGAACACTTCACTAAGGGAAAAAACGAATATTTGCAACTGGAAACCAGTTAGGACGTTTACCGATGACTCTACTGGGGATTTAGCTGGGGATTATCAGACATTTACCGATGACTGCAGAAAAGACTCGATGTTTACCGACATCGAAAGATGATGCTTGCCGACATCAAAAAATGACCAGACATTTACCGATGACTGGGGAGAAAACCCGATGTTTACAGACACCGAAACAATGGTGTTTACCGACACCAAAAATGATGACCAGACATTTACTGATGACTGGGGAGAAAACCCGATGTTTACAGACACCGAAACAATGGTGTTTACCGACACCAAACAAAGAAACACACGCGAGTGCTAGTATGACACTTACCGGTATCACAAGAACGACTTTTTAGATATGTCAAGGCAAGGTTGACCACTTGCTGGGGGTCTCACTGGGGAGAAACAAACTTTCTGTCACCAACGGGTGAGGTAATAAACCTTTGTGGGGATATCAAACCTGAATGCTGTCAAGAGCAACTGTAGCAGACTTGCTGTGCTGATGTTGAATGAAATGATCCGCCTCTGCCGGGGATACGGTCTGGTGAGGTTAACACATGAATGCATATGTTTGAATTTTTCTATGGCGTAATGTTCCATATTGAATGGGAATGCTACGCAGTTTGAGGATGCAATGATCACTAAAAATGCAAAAAATGCAAAAATGATGAAAAACTCCGGCTGGGGAGCCAAAAACTGATCGGGTACTCCAACTCTGCGGGGAGACTCTTGCAGGGAGAGCAACGACTTCTCACTCATGTTGGAGAATAGCACTGCTGCTGGGGGAAGGTAAACTCCGCTGGGGATATCCTTCAGTCCACAGATAGGATAAATGCTGGAGATAAATTTCAATGAACCTGCCTCACTCGGGGAGGAAATCGGCAAATACAGGCCTGCTGGGGATTGGCAATCCTTAGATCTGTTGGGGAATAGAAGGCACTATCCACAGACGTCTCCGCAGGGGAACATAGCTCTGATAGCTTCCAAACTTGCTTGGGGAAAATATCTGCTGAGGAAACGTCCTTACAGATGCCAATCCTGAAAAACAGCACAACAAAATGCCCCCAGGGGATACATGGACAAGATACGCTCAAGTGTCCTCAACATTCAAAATGATTTTCAAATGTTTCATCATCCTGCAAGCTATTGTTTAGCCTTCATGTTTTTATATGCGATGCTTATCAAAAAATTCGGACATTTTTGCAAACAAAACAGTAAAAATAAAAACAAAAGAGCCATTTATCTGAATAACGACTTTTATTGATTGAAAATGTGCCTGAAGAGGCAAATACATTGGGGAGCAATTCCTAGGAAGAGGTAATTGCGCACAAAAGGAAAAATCTATCCTAATGGCAATGTGAACACGACATCCACTATTTCCCAATTCTGTTATAACTCACAGATCATCAGTTTTCCTCCCAACTCCTTGCTTTCTGAGAAGAATGACTGGACGGATCACATCTTTCGAGATGGCAGACGACAAAGCTTGATGAAGTACAGACAACTCAGACTGTAGTCTTCGCTTTAATCCCTCTTTTGGCTGGATCGCCCTTTCGGGTTTTCAATCCACCGGGATACCCATTTTTGCCTAAGTCGCCCTTGCGGGTTTTCGACTTACCGGGTGTACAAATTCTTTTCATTTTATCCCTAATTTTTGCCCGAACCTTTTCTTTCTGTTTTTTTGGTTCGCCGGGATGCCCTTTTTTGCCTGGACTCTTTTTCTTTTTGTCCAGCGGGTCAATTTATGCGAAGTATTTTTTGACTACATCTGAGTTAACAGGAGACGGAAAGTCTTCACCATCCATAGTTGTAAGCATCAAGGCTCCACCGGAGAAGACCTTTTTCACAACATATGGACCTTCATAATTAGGAGTCCACTTGCCCCTGTTATCTGCACCGGGCGGGAGGATCCTCTTCAAAACTAGATCACCGATCTGATAGCTTCGAGGACGCACTTTCTGATCAAAGGCTCGCTTCATCCTTCGCTGATACAACTGTCCATGACATACAGCTGCTAACCGTCTCTCTTCGATAAGGCTCAACTCGTTAAACCTTGTTCGAATCCACTCGGCTTCGTCCAGCTTGACATCCAATAAAACTCTCAGAGAAGGAATCTCCACTTCAACAGGTAGGACAGCTTCCATACCATACACAAGGGAGTAAGGGGTTGCCCCGGTCGACGTACGTACTGAGGTACGGTACCCATGCAAAGCGAAAGGCAGCATCTCATGCCAATCCTTGTACGTAACGACCATCTTCTGCACAATCTTCTTGATATTCTTGTTTGCCGCTTCTACAGCACCATTCATCTTTGGTCTGTAAGGAGAAGAATTGTGATGTTCAATCTTGAAATCTTTACAAAGCTCTTTCATCATCTTGTTATTGAGATTCGAACCATTGTCAGTGATGATTCTCTCCGGAACTCCATAACGACAGATGATTTCTTTCTTGATGAACCGGGTAACCACTTGTTTGGTAACGTTAGCATAGGAAGCTGCTTCCACCCACTTGGTGAAATAGTCAATCGCTACCAAAATGAAGCGATGTCCATTCGAAGCAGTGGGCTCAATACCTCGGCTGCAAACACATACGCAGGCCTCTCGAGTCGATTCACCGCAACATGTGGCACATGATTCCACCAATGAACTTTGATCATGGAAGACAAAGTTGCCAAAGCATCAGCCATCTGATTCTCATCCCGGGGGACATGGTACAACTTCACCTTCTTGAAGAACGTCAGTATTCTTCTGGTGTAATCTCTATACGGAATCAAATGCGGCTGATTCGTATTCCAATCTCCATTGACTTGATTGACCACTAGAGCGGAATCTCCATAAATGTCAAGCGTTTTGATCCTCAGATCAATGGCTTCTTCTATCCCCATGATACAAGCCTCATACTCAGCTTCGTTGTTGGTGACGTCAAACGTCAATCTGGCAGAAAAAGGTATATGAGCACCTTTAGGATTGATCAGCACTGCCCCAACACCATTACCGTTCATATTCACAGCCCCATCAAACATCAGTGTCCACTTGTCATCCGGATCCGGTCCTTCCTCAACAAGAGGCTCTTCGCAATCTTTCATCTTAAGATACATGATGTCTTCATCAGGGAATTCAAACATCATAGGCTGATAATCTTCAATCGGTTGCTCGGCGAGGTAGTCTGACAGAACACTACCTTTGATGGCCTTCTGTGACGTGTACTGAATATCATATTCTGTTAGAATCATCTGCCAACGAGCAACGCGTCCGGTGAGAGCCGGTTTCTCAAAGATGTACTTCACTGGATCCATCTTAGAAATCAATAAGGTAGTATGGTTCAACATATACTGCCTCAGTCGGCGAGCAGCCCAGGCCAAAGCACAGCAAGTTTTCTCGAGCAGTGAATATCTTGTTTCACAGTCGGTAAACTTTTTGCTAAGGTAGTATATGGCATGCTCTTTTCGACCAGACTCGTCATGCTGTCCCAATACACACCCCATCGAGTTCTCAGTCACTGACAGGTACATTATCAGAGGTCTCCCTGGAACTGGAGGTATAAGGATTGGAGGTTTCTGTAAATACTCCTTTATCTTATCAAAAGCTTTCTGACAGTCATCATTCCACCTGATTGCTTGATTCTTTCTTAGCAATTTGAAAATTGGTTCACACGTGGCAGTTAGGTGAGATATGAACCTTGCAATGTAGTTCAATCTCCCTAAAAACCCACGGACTTGCTTCTCCGTTTTTGGTTCAGGCATCTCTTGAATAGCTTTGACTTTCGCTGGATCAACCTCAATCCCTTTTTCACTGACAATGAAGCCTAACAGCTTCCCTGATCTCACCCCAAACGTACACTTGTTCGGATTCAACCTCAGCTTGAACTTTCTCAACCGGTCAAACAGCTTCTGCAAATTAACCAGGTGCTCCTCTTCTGTCTGCGACTTCGCAATCATATCATCTACGTACACTTCAATTTCTTTATGCATCATGTCATGAAAAAGAGTCGTCATTGCCCTCTGATAGGTAGCACCAGCATTCTTTAGCCCAAATGGCATCACCTTATAGCAGAACGTGCCCCAAGGTGTAATGAATGTCGTCTTTTCCATGTCCTCTGGCGCCATCTTGATCTGATTATATCCGGAGAAACCATCCATGAAAGAGAATACCGAGGATTGAGCCGTATTATCAACCAATACATCAATGTGAGGTAATGGGAAATCATCTTTCGGACTCGCTCTATTCAAATCCCGGTAATCGACACACATTCTGACTTTGCCATCCTTCTTCGGCACAGGAACGATGTTGGCCACCCATGGGGGATAACTTGTAACAGCCAAAAAACCTGCATCCCACTGCTTCTGAACCTCTTCCTTGATCTTAGTTGCCATATCAGGACTCGTTCTACGAAGCTTCTGCTTGACCGAAGGACATCCTTCTCTAAGAGGTAATCGATGCACCACAATGTCTGTATCCAACCCAGGCATATCTTGATATGACCAGGCGAATATCTCCACATATTCTCTCAGCATCTCAATCAGCCTCCTCTTGACAGAGTCCTCTAAAGCAGCCCCAATCTTGATTTCTCTTTTGGCGTCCTCAGTACCCAAATTAACAACCTCCAACTCCTCCTGATGAGGTTGGATGACCCTTTCCTCCTGCTTCAGCAATCTGACCAATTCTGCAGGAAGTTCACAGTCTTCCTCACTCTCCTCTTCAGCTTGGTAGATGGGATTGTCGAAATCATACTGAGCCATAACAGAACTGTTCATAGTGAATGCCATAAGATCGCTTCTGCATGTTTAATGCTTTGTTTTAGAAAAAGAGTTCAATAAAGTCACAAAAAACAAAAACATTGCCATTTTTATTGTTTTTGAAAAAGGATGAAAACAAAAAATAGAAAGACAGGGATCACAAAGTTTGATTTCAAAAAATGTCCTTCATTAATGATAATCATTAAAACATGATGAGGCCCTACAATGAATCACTACGCCTTGGGCAGATCGTAGGATTTTCATGCAAAATGAAAAAACAACAGAAAATTACTCTGTCAGAAGAGTAACTTGAACCACTTCTTCAGCCGTCCAGTTGTTGATAGACTCCCCTGGTGCACACGAGCGAACCCAGTTGTCCAAATCACAATCACTGTCACAGTCTTCACTACCGGTTGCAGAGACGTCGCCATGATTCATCAGCCCAGCGCTGGTAAAGGTACTCGGACCCGCTTGACCATTCTGCTCTGCTTGGAGAGGCTCGTAACCAACGCCAAATTTGTCTTCTTTGACAGGCAAGCACACCATCTTGCCCCAGCCTTCAGCTTTGCCAGAATCAACAACCTCCTTAGCCTGCTTGTAAGAAGTAATTGAAGCACCTGGCTTCCTCTGCTCAGCGTACGCCACTTTCTCAAGAGCCACAGTCTCAAACGCCTGACATAAGGTTTCGTGGATCTCGCCATCCACCTCAACATACTTGAACGAGGATAGATGACTCACCAGAATCTCTTCTTCACCGCACACAGTCACAATCTGACCGTTCCAGACATACTTGAGTTTTTGATGGAGAGTCGACGAGACTACCCCTGCTGCATGAATCCATGGACGCCCCAATAAACAACTATAGGCGGGCTGGATGTCCATAACATAGAAGATGATATCGAATACCTCAGGACCTATCTTCACAGGCAAGGTAACTTCCCCACACACAGAACGTTTGGATCCGTCGAAAGCACGAACGATCAGGTCACTGGGAGTAAGCACAAACCCTTCCACATCAATCTTCTTCAGAATCTGCTTAGGCAGCACATTCAGCGACGACCCGGTGTCTACCAATACGTGAGACAACACTGCCCCCTTGCACTCCATGGTGATGTGCAAGGCTTTGTTATGGTTTCGCCCTTCAGGCGGTAAGTCCAGGTTGGTGAATCCTACACCATGCCTGGTGCTCACATTGGCCATCACACCCTCCAGTTGATTGACAGAAATCTCCTGAGGCACGTAAGCCAGATTCAACATCTTCAGCAAGGCATTACGGTGTGCCTCAGAGCACAACAACAGTGAAAGTATAGAAATCTTGGACGGAGTTTGATTCAACTGATCTACAATCTTGTAGTCACTCTTCTTGATTATCTTCATAAACTCCTCCACGTCCTTCTCAAATGACCCCTCGGGCGCTTCCTTCTGGACAGGCTCTTCCTCAACCACAGCTTGCTTACCCTTTGCTTTGGCGAGAGCCTCAGCATTATTGTCCCTCAAAGGCTGCGGTGCGAACAGACGACCGCTTCTGGTAAAACCTCCTGGACCCCCTACATTATCCACAGCCGGACCAACAGTTGCAGGAACTCTATTCGGTAAACCAATTGTCACTGGAGCTTGATTCACTGGTCTCGTCTGACTTTCAGCCCTTCTGTTACTGCGGTAAGCATTATCATACTTCCACGGCACGACTCTACTATTCTCAACAGCCCTCCTTCCAGACGCGGCGATAGTAGTTGGAGCACTGATGGTTACAGGCACGGAAATGGTAACTGGGGTACCATTTGTTGCAGGTGCACTAACGACCCTTTGTCCACGTTCTTCAGACGGTTTAAAGTAAATGGTGATAGTTGACACTGTTCCACGATCTTTTACAGCCCTACTGAATTGCAAACAACCCTCATCCATCATACCCTGGATACCGGCCTTTAACTGGTCGCAACCATTCTCAGATTCTGCACAGCCCAAACAATCCTCATCACAGCCCGAGTAGACACCCCCATTCAGCAGACGGCCCTTCACAACTAGCAGAGAAGTCTGAACATCATCAACATTAACAACCAGATCTTCAGCTTCTTTCCCCTCAATATTGTTCACTCTATGCCCACTATGCTGAGGCATAGGGTTGTTTACGACATTAGGCACTGGAGCGAAGTTGATTGCTTTGGCATCGATCAAATCTTGGACCTTGTGCTGGAGAGCCCGACACTTCTCAGTATGATGCCCTGGTGCCCCAGAGTGAAAGTCACAACGGACGTTGGCGTCGTACCCAGGAGGCAATACTGTAGGCGGAGCCATTGTACGCAACTCAACCATCCCCAACCTGAGTAGTTCGGGCAGCAGTTCGGCGTACGACATGGGTAGCGAATCAAAACGTCGATCAGGCATCCTTTGTCTGGGCTGATACGGACGTTGTTGTTGTTGTTGTTGCGGTTGTTGAACTCTTTGTTGTTGTTGTTGACGAGGTTGAGGTGCCGGAATGGTCACTGCAGCAACCTGACAGCGTTGACTTCTGTTCTGATCTCTGCGGTATTGAACAGCATTAGTTTCACCCTCTCTTCGACGAGGTGCCCCAGCAAACGACTTCTTAGAAGAAGAGGAACCAGCATCTTGGATCTTCCCAGTTTTAATCAAGCTCTCAGTCCTCTCTCCACAAATGACAACATCAGAAAAACTACCGAATGGGCAGCTCCCCATCCGGTCCATAAACACACCCTGAAGAGTGCCGATAAACATATCTGTCAACTCCCTCTCCAGCATAGGGGGTTGAACTCTAGCAGCCAGTTCACGCCACCTCTGGGCGTACTCCTTGAAGCTCTCTCCGGATTTCTGACATAGACTCTGCAGCTGAGTCCGGCTCGGTGCCATGTCCATGTTGTGTTTGTATTGCCTCAAAAAGGCCTCACCCAGATCCCTCCAGCATCGGATCGAATCTCTCTTTAATTCCATGTACCAGTCCAAAGAAGCCCCAGATAGACTATCTTGGAAAAAATACATCCACATCTTTTCATCATCGGTATACGCAGAGATTTTTCGATAATAAGCCTGCACATGGGTGCGAGGGCAAGAAGTACCGTTGTATTTATCGAAGGACGGTGCTTTGAACTTGTAAGGGATTCTCAAACCTTCCACCAACCCCATATTGGTAACATCAAAACCGAGAGAATTTTGACATTCCATAGCCCGGATCTTCTCAGCAAGGGCATCAACTTTACGATCCCTCTCATCAACCCTTCCCAGAACATCTTCGTCTTCACTGAGCAGAGTGAACATATCCTCTTGTCTGTCAACAATCGGAACAGGATTACGGGCCGGGGCATGGACTGCTCTGGCATTAGCGGCATCTGGAGCAATAGGTTGACCGTTGATTCGAATACCCCCCAACTCATCACCTACAGCATAGTTGTTGATGGGTACAGCAGCAGCAACATTATTATCATTGACCGGGCCTCCCTCTGGCGGAGCATGGTTGACCGGTGGAATTGCAGCCTCTTGTCTCTGAACCAAGGCTCGAAGTTCTTCTTGACCTTGTGCAACCCCTTGCATCATATTCATAAACTGGGCCATGTTAGCCTTCATCTCAGCCAACTCAGCTTGAACTTGATCCATACCTCTCTGTTGATTCAGTCTTGTTGAGTAGCGGTGCGGACGTTGATCAGCTACCCTGCCTGAACAGGAACCAAGAGTGAGAAGTCACGACCAAGAACACCTGTTATGCAAAATGATATGAGTATGGTGCTAATGATGCGTATGATGCACATGATATGTTCATTCCTCAGGCATTCAAAGAGCCTGAGTCATCCTCAAAAGATGGCAACCTGCAGCAAGAACAACATAGAAGCACAGAAACAACATACACAAGAGTGATGAGTACAAGGTGAAACCAACAACCTCATCTATATGAGCAACAAGATCATATAACAAGGTCGACAAAAAAAATCCAAACAATCGGAGTACAACAATGAATCCCATCCAACAAGCCCGGAGGTGATTCTCAACATGCACATCAAAGATACAAGCTAAGACAAGCGGCCTCCCGGAATGAGAGTCTTCAAGTACTGACACTGGTCTATCAACAGGTCACATTCTGAACATTCTGGCAAAAGAGTGATCTTCTCCTTCAGTTGTCGTCTAAGCTCTACCACTTCTCCTCCAAGGTGGTTCTCTGATGCCTGTCTCAAGTCTACTTCCTTCTTCAACTGGATGTCTTTATCTCTGAGTTGCTTCTCCAAGTCTCTGATCTTCTTCTGATAGCTGGCCTCAACTCTCTGCAACCTCAAGCACTCCCGGTGTTCTGCATCTAACATGCTCTCCATCTCCTCGTAGGATCTCTTCTTGCTTCTCAGTCTGCTAGCATCTTCTTCTCGCACTCCTCTGAGTTGATGAGCCAAGTTCAAACTATCAGCTTTGGCTTTGTACAGCTCCATCTGGGTATCTTGCTCCTTCTCTCTCAACCGGCGATTCTCCATCAGGGCTTGCTTGTAGTGCTCCGCAGGCACACTCTCAGCAAGGATCAAAGGTGGTTGCTCGTGCAACGGCTCCATCCTATCGTAGGGTAACAACAAAGTTTCTACTCTCTCCTTGACCCAATCAGTGTAATCAGGCATGGCAACGGCAAACTTCTTCCCTAAGACAGATCCATCCTTCACACCAATAGACTTCCAAGCTCCTCCTATCTGCTCCAATCTATCCGGGTCGCTCTGCTTCTCAAAATACACACTTTCAGCTACCTCAGCCTCAAGTGGTCTTCCCTTCATCACAAACCCCAACTGGCGAAGAGAAAGAACCGGGTTGTAATTGATGCAACCCCTAGTCCCTACGAGTGGCACATTACGGAATCCTCCACAGCTCATAATGACGTTACGCACATCCATCCGGTAAGATTGCCACCTGATATCATAGGAGGTAAGAGACATAACCCTCTGAGTCCACTTATGCGTGCTCTGAGCATCCACAAAAGGTCCACTGACTGGCAGAAGAGACAAGAACCATCTGAGCAAAAGCGGGAGACAACACCTGATAGCCCCACCCTTACCATGCCTACTGTGAATAGCATAGCAAGTGTCAGCTAATAGAGTAGGAACTGGATTTCCTCCAATGAAAATACTGACTGCAGCATAGTCAACAAAATTGGGCATACTCGGAAACAGGACGATCCCATAGATCATGACGGCCAACTGAGCATGAAAGGCTTCCCAACTTCCCTTCTCTGCTTCTTCTCTAGCTACCCTCAACAGAAACTTCAAAGGCAATCCTACAACATCCCCACTGGACTTCCAACTATCACTGACTTCCTTGATACCCAAATGGAGAGCTCTGGCAACAACTCTGAAATCAACCTCCTTGGGCACATCCAAGAAAGGAACCTGATACCGGACCGGGACACTCAACAGAATGGAGTACTCCTCAAGAGTAGGCGCCAACTGATAATCTTGAAAGGTGAAACAATGAAGCTCTGGGTCGTAGAACTGTAGAAGAGTCTGCAACGGCACCGGATCGACTACCATCTTCAACAGGGTCAGAATATCTCCATACTGGTCAACAAACCCCTTCTGGTTACCACTGGTCATAAGGTTGCTCAACTCAATCAGAGACGTCAAAGGTTCACGGTGAAAGCTGTAGGAACAAGTCTTCCGCTTCAACTCTGGGACTGTTACCATCTCTATCAGTGAACAAGCTCTGGAATGTACCTGAGAAATGATATGCATGCAGGGATTAGCCTTTTTTCTTTCTTTCCTTTTCTTTTTTTTTTTCCTTTTTTTTTTGCGTATTTTTTTTTGAAAATAAACATGTTATGATGCAAATGATGCAGACAAGACTGGTTGGCTGTGTCTCTCAGAACACAGGATCAAAACTTCGGCTTGAACTCGGAACCACAAATTCATCTGAAACCCAAAGTCATCTGAGACCCCAAAATTCTGAACCAATAGTCACCAACAGGATCACAAGTCACCAACAAGTCACCAACAAGTCACCAACAAGTCACCAACTGTAGCTGTAATAATGATCATTCCCTCCCCACTCACGGGTGTCATCTAGGCCAGGGTAAGGTCGAGAGAAACGCAGCATAAATAACCTTTCGCAGAACATCATCATATACACACCCGAAGTATGTAACGATAATATCCCACCAGGGTCTGAACTGCTCGTGATATCAATGTTCCGCTAAGTGGCGCAATACCACCCGCTTCCCATGAATCAATCTATTCCTAAGTATCCTAGATTTCACTCATAGCCTGGGTATTGGGCCTTTTACCTCATGTAACTCCCACCCCAACAGAGAGAAACAGACAACCAGCCATCCAGGTGAACAGATGAATATGAATGCAAACATTAATGCAAACATAAATGCAAACAATAAATAAATGAATGCAATAAATAACAACAAACAGCAACCAAAACCCTAACCTAGAGAGCGCTAGGAGAGACTCGCTTAGGGAAGATGGACCAGCACGGGTCAACTTCTCTACTATCCCCAGCAGAGTCGCCAGCTGTCGCGTCACGCGAAAAACCGGCGGGAAACAAGAACAACAGAGCCGCCACCGTGCGTTATTTATCCCAAAAGAGGGAAAGGAAACGCTCGAAGTAAACCTGGAAAAGACATGGTCTCGTGATCAAAGAGAATGGGTTCGAGAGTCGGTTATGCGAAAGGAAGGTATTAGCACCCCTACGCATCCGTCGTACTCGACGGGATCCACGCACAACAGGAAGGAAAATGGTTGCTAAAACACTGCTCAAAACACACACACACTGGCTGAAAGAGACACAAGAAAACAAACAACTGACTCGGCAGGATATCGCATCCTGGGCCTACTTAGTCTATCAGGCATAGACATCAGAGTCAAAGTAGTTCGGACTGGGGAAACGACACATGCTCGCTAGGATATCGCATCCTATGCATACGTATCTCCTCGGACGAGAGAAGAATCAGAGCATTCGTAGCTCGGCTAACACACACACAAACAAACACTGGCAAAGGCAAACGTGGAGCCTGAATGCCTATCACTGGACTTACATCAGCATCCGAACCAAACACACGCACACTGGAACCTAACTGCCACTCGATGGACTTACATCAGCTTCCAAGCACACAACAGACAAAACAAAGACACAGGCGCCCGGAGAGATCTGCTCATCTCCTGCCTACGTACCTCATCTGGTATGAGGATCAGGGCGACGTAGTTCCCCTACGGAGGGATAAAGGACTAGCCTAACCAGATAACAGAGGGAGACACAACTAGGGAGACTACGACTCGAGCCTAGATGTTATCATGCAAATCATCCCTAAGTTAAGGTTTCTAGCTAACTTGCACAGGAAGCAAGCCTATCCTAAACATGACTTGCATAGGAAGCAAGCCACACCAAACCTATCTTGCACAGGAAGCAAGCTAAAGCAAACCTAACTTGCACAGGAAGCAAGCTAAAGCAAACACACAAATACAAGTAGCACACACTATATGCAAGCAATGGGCTCAATCAAGGTTAGGTTTTAGTCGAGGGGTCATATCAACCTCAACAAACAAACCACTGGAACTGGGTAGTGTTAGCTCTTAACCTTGCCATTGAGGGGGCTAAGGTGAAGCAGATGAAAGGTGAATGAAGATGAGACTTCACAGCTCTTATCCCTGGCCTGGGAGAGCTTAAGACAAGAATGTGTGGGTTCAGAAGGTGGGAACCCTTCTACACATTTGAAACTGACTCAATTGTACAATTGTACAAGATCTTGGGTTTGTATCTGCAATGCGTCAACACAGTGGTGTGAGCAAAGCAGATGACACACAGAATAGCAGGGGATAGGTTGCATATCCCTTGGGTTCTGCCAATTGCCTCTTCACTTAGGAGGTCTTTGACTCTACACAAGGACAAATGTAAACAGTCACAAACATTGCCTCTTAAGGAGGACTTCAGACAGTTGCCTGGCCAAGTAACAGGCCAGGTCTTCCAGACTACATGAAGATTAGAAATATACCTCAATGCAAATTTCTTATACAAGCAAAGCAAAGCAAAAAGTTCACAAGGAACTGAGCAACTAAAAGCACCTGAAATAGTCAAGCAGACATTAGTATGTAACTTCAAAACAAAGCAAAAGGAAACAGACATCAACAGTTAATCATAAGCAAGTGAATGTGAAAGGCACAAGGCTCAAGGCATGTTAGCCAAGCCACCTACAAAACAAACAAGTTAATCAATGATTTTCAAGCAAGCTCAATCAAAAATAATTGGTCTCATTGGTCATTTGTTGGTCAACCTGAAAACATGAGCTCAAAGGTGAGTAACAGGACCACTAGGGCAAGCCTAGGGTCAAAATGGGATGAAAAGATCAAGACAGCAAGTAATATCCAATCAAAATAAAATTCAAACATTTAAGAAGCAAACCCAATTGGTTTCAAGTTCATATCATGCATCATCATCAATTCATAGACAAAAGAAGTCAAAGCATGGCAAATGAAAGCTCATAGAAGTCAACAACAAGACTTAACTCAAAAGCAATCTTAAACATTTCCAAAAAATCACCAAATAAATCATGATCAATCACAACCCACAGCATGGTAAGCATGTCAAATTTCATCTCATTTGGACAAATGGAAGGCAGTCAATGAAAATCAGAAAGTCAAAACAATTTTGAACATGCTCAAGGAAGTCAACCAAACATGCATCAACTTGAAAAAATTCATAAATCAGAGATGGCATATGATAAATGAATGGGACTAAAACCATGGCAAAGCTTAGGATGTCTAGTTATCTCATGTAAAATTTCATGTTCATCTAATAAAGTATGAGCATTTCACAAAACAAATGGGCACATGCATCACATAAGGTCAACATTTTGGTCAAACAGGGAAGAAAATCTCAAACAAATGGAAAATGGCACAAATAAATTCAAGAAAAATCACATGTGAACTAGACATACAAGAGTAGGTTTATGCAAAAATTCACATCAATTGGAGGTCAAGAAGCATGGCTATGAAAAATCAACAAGTTACACATCCATGGTGTGACACAAATTGTCACACCCTACTTCAAAAATTCACAACTCCCAATCCAGATAGAGAAATTCACAAACTTTACATCAAAATAAACATGAATGAGTCTAGTTTGCACACCAAAAATTTCAGGTCCATTGGATGAGTCATGACCATTTCACAAAGGATTTGGCAAGATGTACAAGAAAAGGATACATGTCACAAACCAATATGCCAAATACAATCCAATGATCAAAAAATTCTGGAAAAATTATGATAAAAAATTAGAGCTCATGATGAAGATTTAGCAAAAATTCCCATGAGAATTGGATTTAAAATGAATGATTTATGATTTTTCAAAGTTTGAGTTCAAAAATGGAAGAAAAATTGAAAAAAATGATACAAATCAATGTGTCATGTGCCCCGGATGGCACTTTTGTAAATAAACCAACCACTTAATCAAACGGCCGCGTTTTGGACGCTGGAAAGAAATGTTTTCATTGGTTGGCCTGGGGAAACAGTACCATGCATACGTGATTGGGGCGAAATATGGGCATGGCTTTCACAAATTAGGGTTCATGCATGAACAGGAACAATGTTCATCTTCCAAAATCGAGTTACTCAATTTTTTTTCCAGAAATGGCAATTGAATATACACAAATGATCAGCAAAGCATGACAAACATGAATCCAACATTAATTTCCATTAAAACAACACACAACTCCTGAATCGAGCAGAAATGCATTTCATCCTCAAACTTAAAAACAACATAACTCAAGAAATAATCAACCAAATCAAGTGATTCGAGTTTCAGAATGACCAGTAAGAAAAGATTTACACAAGGTATAGCATCCTTTTAAGAAACTAGAGATTCGATTGCTTACTTGATTTTGAAGAAACTTGTGAAACAGTTGTTGTTTGGTGTGGCAAGCTCGAAACAGATGCCTTAGGGACCTCCAAATGATGGATGATGAAGAAATCTTGGCTTGAAACAAACTGATTTAGCTCTAAATCAACTCTGCCATTAATGGTGCTTTGCAAAAACAGTCGGGCCAAAGCTTCTTACAGTTGGAGAATGATGGTGGAAACAAGCTCAAAGTGGTGTTTAGGTGGTGGATCGAGCAAGGCAAGGTTCAGTTCTTTGGGAGTTTTTGACAGACTTTGAAAATGGGAGAAAATGAGGTTTTTAGAGAGTGAATGATTTTCTGTTTCTAATGGTGGCTGCTAGGGTTTGTTTCAGAGATAAAATGATGAATATATACCCTGTTTAATGGTACTGATCAAGGTTCATGAAAATGTGGAACGGAGTTGGTGAAAAGTGTACTTTTTGCCAATTTTCAAGCAAGTTGGGGATGGGTGTGTGTACTGCACGAAAATGGGCCTCCAACAAGTCTCAAATGTCATTTCTGAACATATTCCAATGGCCAAAGTGATTACAAATGGTTATTTTAAAAGGTCAAAATTTCACTTCACTTGAAATTAATTCAAGTAAGTCAAAAAATGCCATTTTGATCTATGATGTTTTGGTGAGTGATGGTTACATTTTTGGAAAGAGGAGGTCAAATGTGACTTGTTGGAAAAAACCCCACCAAATTTGGCCAAATGGTTTGAGAGATATGGCCTTTTGAAGTTCAAAAATTTCTGAAAATGATTTGATCATAACTTGCCAACCATACATGGGAATTGAGTGTTCTTGGACTTTTTGGAAATGGGAGAACAAGATCTTCAACTTTCATGTTGGGCAAAAATTCATTTGAAGCTTGTATCATGATGTAAGTTTGAGGATCAAGACTTTCCATTTTTGGCAGGTTTCAATTACAGGTCCAGTTTCTATTTTTGGAAATTTCTGATCTGGCTTCAAATTCTTCCATGATGGTGTTTGACATGATATATGAGGCCCATTTGGACATGAATAAGCTCTCTCTCAAACCAAATCCCATCATCAAAACCATAAAATCAATCACAGTTGACCAAGTTTGACTTTTTAGGGTTTCTGGCAAACTGTGCATTGACTGATGACTTCTGAACATCCAATCCTTGACCAAAACACTTCAAAAGGACCCTTAGGTCATGTGAACATGTTGGACCAACCCTAGGGCCTTGGCTCAATGAGAATTGTACTTGCTTGCTTGATTGACTGACCTCCTGACCAGTTTGACCTAATTCTTCTGATGACTTGCACTTGAGGCAAATAGGACAATGCAATGTTATGCAGTGGACCATGTTATGTTATGACCTAATATGAGAATGTATGTACAATGATAGGTGCAAATTTGAGGTGCTACACCACCGTCATAAGAAACGAGAAGAATGAGTTAATCCCTACAAGGACAGTTATAGGTTCGCGCATGTGTATTGACTACAGGAGGTTAAACATAACGACTAGAAAGGACCACTTCCCGTTACCATTCATTGATCAAATGTTGGAAAGGCTAGTCGATCATGATTACTATTGTTTTCTAGATGGATACTCCGAGTATAATCAAATTGCTGTTGCTCCGAAAGACCAAGAGAAGACAACATTCACATGCCCTTATGGCGTGTTTGCATACAGAAGAATGCCATTCGGGATGTGTAATGCTCCTGCCGCTTTCCAACGTTGCATGACTTCCATCTTCGCCGACATGCTTGAAAAGCATATGGAAGTGTTCATGGATGACTTTTCGGTCTTTGGATCCTCGTTTGATAACTGTTTAACTAACCTTTCTCTTGTTTTAGACAGGTTCCAGAAAACAAATTTAATTCTGAACTGGGAGAAATGTCATTTCATGGTGCGAGAAGGAATAGTCTTGGGTCACAAAATTTCCTACAAAGGAATTGAATTCGACCAAGCAAAAGTGGAAGTGATATCTAAACTCCCACCTCCGATTAACGAGAAAGGTATCAGGAGTTTCTTAGGATACGCAGGTTTTTACCGCAGGTTCATAAGAGATTTCTTTAAAATCACAAAACCGCTGACCACTCTTTTGGTCAAGAATAAGGCTTTTATGTTTGACGAAGAATGCACCACAACTTTTGAGACATTAAAAAACAAGTGAAGTTCAGCACCAATTGTTATTGCCCCAGATTGGTCTCTTCCATTTAAAATCATGTGCGATGCTAGTGATATTGCTGTAGGGGCAGTTCTAGGACAACGGAGAGAGAAGTTGCTACATGTCATTTACTATGCTAGTCATGTGCTAAACCCTACACAGATGAACTATGCAACTACTGAGAAGGAGTTATTGGCCGTGGTTTATGCATTTGACAAATTCTGGCAATACCTGTTTGGATTGAAGGTTGTCGTTTATACTGACCATGCTGCTTTGAAATACTTATTTGCTAAACAGGATTCTAAGCCAAGGCTTATAAGGTGGATCTTACTCCTCCAAGAATTTGATGTGGAGATTAGGGACAAAAGGGGATGTGAAAACACAATAGCCGATCATTTGTCCCGAATGTCACCAATTGAAGAAACGGAAGACACGAGATCAATAAAGGATAAGTTTGTTGATGAACACATCCTAGCTGTCATCGATATCCGGTGGTTCGCAGACTATGCGAATTATTTGGTAGGTGGTGTAATCCCTAATGATTTTGATTCTAACAAGAAGAAAATTTTTGTTCATGATTGCAGGTTCTACTTGTGGGATGACCCACACTCCTATACAAGAGAGGAGTAGATGGGCTAGTCAGAAGATGCGTCCCGGAGGAGGAACAAAGGGATGTGCTTAGAGCTTGTCATGACTCAGATTATGGAGGACACTTCAGTGGTGACAGAACAATAGCTAAATTCCTTTAGTTAGGTCTATATTGGCCCACACTATTCAAATATTCCCAAGACATAGTCAAAGAGTGCGACAGATGTCAACGAACAAGCAATATTTCTAAGAGAAATCAAATGCCGTAGAATGCTATGCTGGAAGTTGAATTGTTTGATGTGCGGGGAATAAACTTCATGGGACCGTTTCCACCCTCATTTGGAAATAATTACATCTTGGTAGAAATGGACTACGTGTCAAAGTGGGTGGAAGCGATGGCATTACCCACCAATGATTCTAAAGTGGTAATGACTTTTCTGAAGAATAATATTTTTTTCGAGATTTGGAGTGCCGAGAGCACTCATCAGTGATGAAGGTACTCATTTTTTAAAAAAACTGTTGGAGAATCTGTTGAAGAAATATAATGTTAAACACAAGATCACCATTCCATATCACCCTCAAACGAGTGGCCAGGTCGAAGTGTTCAACAGGCAGATAAAGCAAATACTGGAAAAGACTGTTTACGTATCTCGAAAAGACTAGGCAGTGAAGTTAGAAGATGAGCTATGGGCAAACATAATGGAATTCAAAACACCTATAGGTATGTCCCCCTATCAGTTAGTTTACGGTAAAGCTTGTCACTTGCCACTTGAGTTGGAGCACAAAGCGTTTTGGGCTTCCAAATTCTTAAATTATGATCTTGCCAAAGCCGGTGAATCCCAAATTCTTCAACTCCATGAGCTAGAAGAGTTTAGAAATCAAGCCTACGGGAATGCTAAACTCTATAAGGAGAAGACAAAAAAATGGCATGATCAGAAGCTATAGAGAAAGGAGTTTGTGGAGGGGCAGTTGGTACTCTTGTTCAATTCTAGGTTAAAACTCTTTCCCGGAAAGTTGAAATCCAGTTGGTTGGGTTTGTTCTTGGTTCACAGAGTATTTCCCCATGGAGCAATAGAACTTAAAAATCCAAGTAACGGGGATACATTTAAGGTGAACGGACAAAGAGTGAAACATTACTACAAAGGGCAGAAGAGTGGTTTGATTGAAAATGTTCGTCTCAGAGGATAAGAGGGACGACCTTCGAGCCATGCAACGTTAAACACAGCGCTTCGTGGGAGGCAACCCACGCTGTTTAATTCTAACAATTTCAGTTATTTTGGTGTGGTTCAAAATTTTTTGTTTGTAGGTTCGCAAAATAAATTGCATAGGACGGAAGGAGAGGTTTGAGCCCAACCTATAGAAGGAATTTTGCTAGAAGAGCAGGGAGAAACAGATGAAAAAAATGAATTTTCTGGCAAAAAACAGGGTACTGACATGGCTACCCGTGTCACTTGACACGACCCGTGTCAGGCATTGCCATCAGAGTCCAGGAATTTTCTAGTAGGCTGACATGGCCGCCCTTGTTAGCTGACACAACTCATGTTAGCTCTATTGTACAAAGAGGGGATTTACAGAGTCCTGACACGGCCACCCGTGTCACAAGACACGGCCCGTGTCAGGCATCGCGGTGGAGATTTTTTTGAATTTCAAATCTTGATTTTTGTGGCTCCCACTCTGATTTTTCACCAATTAAAACCCTTTAACTCACATTCAATCCCATTAATCAGATTTTTATCACTTCTCTCTCTCATTTTCACTAAACCCTCCTTCTTCCTCCATTCACTTTCCATTTTTCTCCATAACCTCCTCTACTAAAGCTCATTCCTTTCCACCATATGCCGTCCAAATCGCCGACTCACTTCACGAAAGTTGCTCCGTTCCCCGTCCCCTACAATTACACAATGATCTTTTCTCCTTATTCCATACTTTATTTTTGTTCATAAATTTTTGCAGGAACCAATCATGCCGCCTAAACGAATTGCTAAGGGAAAGGAAACAGAGGCTGAACCGTCAAGGCCTCGGAAAAGGACCACCCGTCATCCAAATTCTCACGACATAATTTTCGACAACCTGGAGCACGAAAGGCGTTACTCATCTCACGTCAAGCGTAAGATAACACCAACGAGGTATTTATGCTCTGACACTTTAGCTCAATTGGGTCTATCTGAGGAATTGGATAGGATGTTTCATGTGCTAGGCATGCTTGAATTTGTGCACTATGAGGCACCTACATATGAGCACATTACTTTAGAATTTTTGAGCATTATTGAGTTCAAGCTGAAGAAAGGATGGACAAGTACCATAATGTACTATGGTGGGACTATGCATTTCAGGTTATATAATGTTGACCACGAGTTAACAGTTGAGCAGCTGGGTGAGATCCTCCGCTTACCCCTGTATGGCCCCGGAGCCGTTCCGGATAGCTTTGATGCTAAAATTTTTTGGTTGGCCATCACGGGTCAAACCAATTATGTGGCAAAGGGGGCTAAAGCATATGGCATTTAGAACCCCTATTTCAGGTATGCTCAAAAGGTACTGGCTTTCACACTCTTCAAGAGGGGTGATAGTACAGGTGTGGCTACCTCGAGGGAGATTTTCTTTCTATTTTCCATGGCAAACAGGGTTGCTGTGAGCGTTGCAGCATTTGCAGCGGACTACCTCGGTAGAGTGGGCAGAGCGGCTCAAGGGGGAATTTCCATTGGGGGAATAATCACACAGATTACCCATCATTTCGGTTATGACCTTGCTACACTAAATGCGACACCAGCGTCAGGTAAGAATAAGCTAGACATGAACGCGCTAGTTCATCAATGTATGATATCCCAAATCTTTGATTATTATGAGTTGATGAGTTATAGTCAGTTTATCATGGCACTTCCTGACCCTGCGAGGATAAGCATTGCCAACACTGCTAGTTGGTTATATGAGAGTGCCGTCCAAGACGATATGGACGAGCACAATGCTGACCTGTTTGTTGCAGGTGACCAACAAGAGGAAGATGTGAAGGAGCAGGAGCAGGAGCAGTTTGTCCCTCCGCATGAGGACACCATGCATACAGGTGCCGGGTCGTCATCTATGACACCAAACCAATGGTCGTGGGTACAGACTAAGATCAGTGATCTCCGAGCGGAGCAAACACGCCAAGGAATAGAGCAACCTCGTAAAGGGAATGTTATGGATGAGATACATGCGATGATGCAATGGCTGATGTTTCAATTTCCTCCACCGCAGTGAGGCTGTGTGAGTCCCCCCTCTATCTTGGATTAAACATTGCGGATAATGTTTGGTTCAAGTGTGTGTGTGTGTGTGTGGGGGGGGGGTGAGTTATTATTTGTTCTTATTATTTTCAGCATTATATTATTTTTGTTTAATTAATTAGTTGTATGGTATTTTGTGTGTTACAGATAGAGGATATTCGTTCTGGATGAATGATGAGGCTTGGAGCGATTGGATGAAAGACACACCCCTTTACTTGCTCTTCCAGAAACCCCCGAAAGTTGATGATGCTGAACTGAAGAATCGGACACGACTCTCTGTCACTGGAATACACAAGAACACTTTGTACCCAAAGCTAAGACGAAACTACATCACACAGAGAGGTATCTTGGAAACCTGTATGCTATACCCAACATGGTGAGAATCACAGAAAGCCAAACACTTATTATCATGAGAGCTTTCCAAGTATGTCTCTGTCACTCTGAGTTTGTGTAAGTAGATATTGGAATTTCATAACACACACGTACACACTGAGGCATTTTTTTATTTAAACCACGAGCCTTTCCAGCCAACCCGTCATTATTACCCTTCATTTACCCAATTCGAGCCATATTCCCTTTTTGTTAATTATAAACCACTGTAAATAACCATAAGCCCAAACACTACCTTACCTTGCTCGGATAAGTGTTGTTGATTGCTGATCTGTGGAAAATCCTAAGTTTGGGGTTGGGACACCGGTGAGAACTAGATTAGTGCAGTTGAAAAAAAAAGAGATAAGTGTGAAACTTCAAAAAAAAAAGAAAAAGAAAAAAAAATCCGAGAAGTGAAATAAAGCACTTATCTAGAAATATTGAGGTTGGCAAAAAGCATGCTCAAAGGAGCACAAAAAAGAGAAATAAGAGCCAATGAATCCTATTAAGAACGGTGTTCAAAAGAAAACCTGTTAGTTGGAACGATTGAACACAGTGATAAGGATAACAACACGGACTCTGAGCCTAAACCACTAGTTGCCTCCTTTTTGTTTGTTTTTCCCCACCTTACACCTAAGCCTCATTACAACCTAAAAAGTCCTCGAATAGTATGTGTGGTATGTTTTTGAAATGAAGATATCTATTATTCAAACTTATGAGGGGTCTCTGCATGCTCTGACTTTTGAGTGAAAACACTTTTACCCTGAGAGATTTGGTGAGAGTGTGAAAAGCTACAGGTGAAAAGGTGCTTCGATGTGAAAATGTAGCGGAACGTCGGAAGTCAGGGGAGAGTAGAATAGTGAACGAAAGTGAAAAGGGAGTCACGAAAGATCATAGTGGTATTGCGGGAAGTGACTTGGAAGAATTTGGGGGTGACCGTCCTGCTGTCCCAAGCATCACTTGAGGACAAGCAATGAGATAAGTTTGAGGTTGTGACCGGTCTCCAATTCTACTTGTTTTCTGACACTCATTCGGAATAAGTTCACGAAGTCGGTGACACATTATTTTACCTGTTTATGTTATTTTGTTTAGTAAATTAGATGTTTGCATTTCCATTCCGTTTTGATTATTATCTTCGGTTTTCGTCAATGTACTCCATTTTATGTCTCCTTATGGTAGTTTGATTGGTTTCAGGTGTAAATAAGAATACCCAAAGACTCGCCAAGGGAATCGGGCGTTTCGGGCTCGTCGACGGAAGAAGTTTTGGAGGTACAATAGCCCTGACACAGCCACCCGTGTTGCCTGACACAACCCGTGTCAAGGGAAGGAAGCCCAACATGCTAAAACAGGGAGCTAACACGGGTGCCTGTGTCAGCTGACACGGCCCGTGTCAGCAGCCCTTGTAGGGGGCGTGTTGGAAAATTTGATCAATAAGCCAACACGGCTAGCCGTGTTGCCTGACACGGCCAGTGTTGGCTTGGACGCCTCATATTCTAATTTTTCCAATTTTTTGGCATTGCTGATCCCAGAGGGCATTTTGGACATTTGCTACATCAAATATTTGATCAGTAACTATTTAGGGGACTTTTGGAGACAAAGAACAGGGACTTTTTACACGATAAAGAATTGGTACGATTGATATTGGGACGATCAAGAGTTGTAGAGAACGGAGGTCCTTCAAGAGCGGATGCGATTGAAGATCAACAGAATCCTCTGATTCTTGTAATGTCTAAATTATATATTGTATCTTATTTGAATAATATGAGTGGCAAAACCCCCAAATTCCAGAGGGTGTCCCTGATTTGATCGTGTAATGACTATGAATTGATAATTTCCACAATATTATGTTTGTTTGTCAATTTCATTGTGCAATGTTTTTAATGCTTTCGGTATCAGAAAAATAAGGATTGTTATATGGTTAACAACTTGAGGGATTGTAATTGTTAAGGTTTTTCAACAGTGAAACTGTGGTAGATATCACCTAGGACTAGGGATACCCTATGGTTACCGGTTATATATTGTTATTTCAAAAAACTTGTTTTTATTATAATCTCCTAAGGACTTAGAGATTAGAATGAATGACCAAAGGTTTCCCTCTAAGGCTTTAGGAGGAAACAATTTTAAGATCTGATAATTTCCTTTTTGAACTGTTTGAGGAGATATGCATTCAAGGTCATTGCAGGAGATATTCATACACCATCCTTGGCATAATATTATAAATTGTGTAAAAGATTTATTCTGTTTAATTTATCATTCCATTAGACAGTGACTTATTACAAACCCTTAAAATTTTGTTTTGTTCAATTGAATCACAATTTAAATTAATATTGCTGCACAGTCCTCGAGATCGATATTTGGGAAACGTCCCTATTATTACTACATTGGAAAAATAGTACACTTGCTATTTTCCCGATCATAAATCTCTAATGTATTAAGGCTAATTGGTTCATCAATGACCTTGTGTCAGATGAACCAATACAAGTATGATTGAGATAGGTCCCTCCCTCTTGATATTTTCTTTTAGTGTGTGGTATGTTTTAGGAGTTTAGTTCTTCATACCAAATCTCTAACATGCATTAACATCTAAATTTTTATTGCCCGACCTCAGATAGTTGTGACTTCTACATAAGTCCAATTACGATTGCTTAACGTAGAGCTAAATTTGACCCTAAATGGAATAGCATTTTAGTAAGTGAGATTGTAAGTCTCCTATTCATCAAGGTATTGTGTGAAAACTTGACCTTTTTTCCTTTCATGAGAGCTAGTGGCATACTTGTTGAATTATCCAAGTTGGAGCCCTTCTCATGGAAGATATATTGGTTTAAGGATTCATACTTGTGAATGGATGGTTGAGTGTTCTCAAAAGAATGACTTAATCAATTAAAAAATACCACTAACACTTGACTAGCATTTGACTAACTCTTGTTAATTTTGCTTTACTTTCAAGTCATTTACTTTATGCAATTTAAACTTCAGTCATTTATCATTCGTTACCATTTACATTTCATTTAAACTGTTTATGTCATTTTCCTTTTTCTCATTTGAACCATATATTATGATTGTATATATTTGTTTGTGCATTTTGATTTTGTTTGTGGTCTTAGGACCTTAAAAATACTTAATAACAACAAAAACCCTAAAAAATGTCTGGTGGACTGTTGATCTTGATCTGAACTATTGGACTTAGAATTAGGCAACATCCCCTGTTCAAAAAGGACTTGGCCAATGCCAACATTCCGAGACCGAGCTATTGTAAATTGAGCCTTCATCTGATGCAAGCCTTGAGCTTTGTTTGAATTCATCTGCTACTCTTTCTTTGTGCTTAATAGTTACGTTGACCTTGTGTCTGATGCTTTTCTCTAAGTTGATCAAGGAATATTTCATTTGATATATGACAAGACAAAGAAGACTGCTAGCTATGGGATTTGATTGCTTGGATATGGCTATCTTTATTTGATGCCTTGATCTTCATAATGTTTGGATATTGCTAATTTCTCATTGATTATGGCTTGATTCAAAGTCCAAAGGGAAAATGGGTTTTCTATATGACATTCTTGTCTGTTGGATTGCATCCCATTTGTCAGATCTTTTAAACTCTTAACTTTTATTTTATGCTTAGGATAACCTCTTCATCTCCTCCCACTTATTAAATTTCAAAATCCCTCCCCCTTTTTAAAAAGTTCTTTGCTTATGATTTCAAAAAATATAAGAGTTTCACCAAAAAATTTCAAATAAAATCCTCTTTCATTTTCTGAATTAAAATTATTTTTTGGATCATTATTAATATTTTGCATGATTTAATTGATTTTGTGAATATTTTTAATTATTTAAAAATACTTTTAAGTTTCCAAAAAGTCTGAAATTTTTTCTCCAAGGTCCTTTGACCTTTTTTGACCTATGATAAATCTCATGACCATTTCTTTGGTGTTTTGACGAGGTTTTAGGAAATTGACCAACCATAATTTAATTTAATGCCAATTTTTATTATTTTTAATTGTTTAAATGCCAAATTAATTGTGTGGAGCTATTTTAATTGGCTTTGAGAATTTGACTTGTGTTGTTGGGCCTTGGGCAAGGTTGATTTGACTTTGCTAGGTTAAGATCATTGGATTTAGGGGATTGATGGAATGTACATTCCATCTCCCAAAATGAATGAATGATCTTAATTTGGTAAAAGTCCTCCTTTTACCAATTTGTGTTTGATCCATTCCCCCTTCTCTCTTCATCTCATTCCCCTTCTTTATCCATTCATGTCATGGACCTATGATATCTCTATATCCTAAGGCTAGTTGATTGCAAAATCAACATAAGTATGGATGAGATTTGGTCCCCCACTTTGCATATTCTTTTTGTGTGTGGTATGTTTCATGAGCATATTCCATTATACTATGTCTCTAACATGCATTAACACCAAAATTCTATTGCCCAGCCTCAAATAGTTGTGACTTCTACATAAGTCCAATTATGACTGCTTAACATAGCGCTAAATTTTGACACAAAAGGCATAACATTTTAGCTAGTGAGATTGTAAGTCTCCCCTCTTTCATGGTATTGTGTGGAAACTTGGCCTTTTTTCCTTCCTTTGCAAGATGTCTTGGTTCAAGGATCCATGCTTGTGATAAGTGGGTTGAGTGTTCTCCAAAGAATGACTTAAACAAAAGCAAAGCAAAAGCAACACTAACCCCCAAATTCACTAACAACTAACATTTAATTTCAAGTCATTTACTTTTAATGCACTTTAATTTTTAAGCCTTATTCATTTTCCATTATTCATACCATTCAAATTATTTACTTTTATGTCATTTTTAATTTGTCCACTTGGACCATATTTTGTGATAGATTGTGTTTGTATATACTTGTTTGATTGTGTGGTCTTTTGACCTTAATGTACATAATAAGAAGAAAAAACCCTAAAAAACATCTTGTGTGGACTGTTGGTTCGATATGAGGCTATTGGACTTAGAATCTAGGCAACACTCCCTATGAAAAGGACTTGGCCAATGCCAATTTTCATGTAACCAAGTACTTGTGAAGAACATTCATCTGATACAACTTTGAAGATTCATTTGAGTTCATCTGCAACATGATCATTGTGAAGCTATTATTTTGTACCTGTGACTTATGCCATCTTTGAATTCATCTGACACATGGGAATTTTTGAAGAAGATCATGGAGTTGCTAAGCTTGGATGTGGCTATCTTTATTTGATACCTTGCTCTTCAACTTGGTATTTGTGTATTGTTTGTTGCTTGATTCAAAAGTCCAAGGGAAATTTGGGTTTCTATATAACATTCTTGTCTATTGGATTGCAGCCCATTGGTCAGATCTTTTCAACTCTCAACTTTTAAATTTATGCTTAGGATTAGTCTCTTCATCTCCTCCCCACTTATTTAGTTTCAAAATCTCTCCCTCCTTTTAAAATCTTCTTTGCTTGTGCTTGTTGTTTTCTAAACTTAGACTATATTGCAAAAATTAGAAAGTTTGGCCTTATGCCATTGAATTTTTAAACTCTTTTCTTAATCAAATTTGTAAATGAACTTAACTATACTTGACTTAAAATTTCAAAAGCCAAAAAGAACTAACACTCATGCAAACCATTTTAGGCCCTTGTGCCTTTTAAACTTAAGTTTTGTTAAAAATAATCCACTCACTTTGAAATTGATACCACGAACTACGAGGTTTTGATCCCTCATTTTTATGTTGGTACATATGCACAAGTCCGAAGGTCTTGTCAAACACAAAAATATAATTAATGAATTCTTTTCTCATCTCTCCACTCTATTTATTGCAAACATCATTTTATACCAAAATACATATGCACACAAAAAGGGCTCCCTAGGAGTACCTAGGACACTTTGGGTGCTAACTCCTTCCCTCTGTGTAACCAACCCCCTTACCTATAATCTCTGGCATTTTATTAGTTTTGATTTGAAAACTTCTCATTTTTTGGGTTTTGTTCGTACTTTTCCCTTTTCCCTTGGAAACAATAAAAGCGCGGTGGTGACTCTGGTTTTATTGACGTCTAGCTTATCTATAGCTTGATGGTCATGAGTTTACCGCTACAGAAAATAAGTGGCGAATCTGCTGGGAGTAGTATCCAGTGGGTTTAGCCTACTTTTTATGTATATATATATATATATTTGTATATTTGATGTATGTATATTTGTTTGTGTGATATAATCTGCTTGTTATGCTTGGTGATCTTTGAGTGGTGAGATAAGTTCTAACCCGAACTTGAGTGCAATTAAGATAGGAGGATGGTATAGTCATGTTCGACTTGTGTGAAGTAGTCCTTAACAAGTTGGCTTGAGACCCATCTACTCAGTGGAGACCCTTTTGGAGTTGGGAATGTCACACAAGTTATTTGTTGTTAGGCATTACTATCTCTGATTTGCGGCCCGAGAAGCTGAGGACCGTAGAACATTTAACCCATCTTGTCTTATTTAGGATGTAGTGCGGATACTGTTCAAGTGTAGACTTGATATCAGTTGTTACGCGATGTTACACTCAGACGAGTTTCTCTTGAGAATATTATGGATTAATGAGTCAATCATCCTAACCTGTAATATCCGATAGATGGAATTAAGACTCTGGGAACTTTTTAGAACATGATCTACAGGTTTTTATCCTTAGTTCACTCCCATGGGATGGTTCTTACCCATACTTCATGCTCGTGACTCACAACAAACCCTTGATTCTTGGTTGATCCAATCAAGTTTTGTCAATATCAATGGAACTTGGGTGTTGATAAGGTGTAAACCACAATCCACCAAAATGGATGATTGATCTTGACAATGGCTTGATTCATCCCTTGACCTTTGTTTGTTTGCCTTGTGTGTGATCCCTTATTTGTGATTATTGCATTCATGCATTCATGCGCATCATAACATTCATCACACAAACATTTCAAGGAACTGAGGTGCTATTTGCAAATATTTTCAGACCATGGATTATGGACGAAGGAACACTAAGAAATACAGTTTCAGATGTCCCGACTTTAAAGATTTAAGGAAACTAGCATCTTTTGTATTAGATCCCTTGGACTTCAAACAACGCCATGGGAAGCTTCTGTCTATCTTGTCTGCTGATGTAGTTTAAGGACTTCTGAGTGTGTTGGTTCAGTTTTATGACCCTCTCTACCGTTGCTTCACTTTTCCTAATTATCAGCTTGTGCCTACGTTGGAGAACTATGCCCATCTCTTGGGAATACATGTTTCTAACAAGGTGCCTTTTATTGGATTGGAAGAGATTCCCAGACCTCATATCATTGCTGAAGCTCTTCACTTGAAGAAGTCTGAGATATAGGCTCATTGGGTGAAGAAAGGAGGATTATTTGGGTTGACTTCTGAGTTCCTCATCAAGGAAGCTACTGCTTTTGCTCAAGCCGGTAGTGTGGATGCTTTCAAAGCTATCTTTGGGCTACTCATCTATGGTTTGGCTTTGTTCCCTAACATTGACGGTTTTGTTGATGTTAACGCCATTAGAATTTTCTTGATTAGGCATCCTGTGCCTACTCTGTTAGGTGATATGTACTTATCTTTGCATCTAAGGAATTATAAGGGTGGTGGAACTATCGTCTGTTGTGTTCCTCTTCTGTACAAGTGGTTTATTTCGCACTTGCCTCAGACGCTTACTTTTGTGGAGAACAACCAATGTCTACGGTGGTCCAGAGACTTATGTCTGTCACTAATGATGATATAGTTTGGTATGATTCTTCATTGAGTAGTCTGGAGATTATTGATTGTTGTGGTGAATTCTCTAATGTGCCTCTCATTGGTACACAAGGAGGAATCAATTACAACCCTGTTGTGGCTCGTCGTCAACTTGGGTTCCCCTTGAGAGACAAACCTAATAACACTTTGTTAGAAGGTCTTTTCTATCAAGAGGGTAAAGATCCCTCACATTTGAAGCAGAAGATGGTGCATGCTTGGCATAATGTGCATAGGAAAGGAAGATCCGAGCTTGGTCTGTGCAATTGTGTAGCTTTGGAAGCTTACACTCTTTGGGTGAAGAAGAGAGCTATAAAGTTGAAGATGTCGTATGCTTGTGAAAGACCTATGTCTACGGTTGTGGTTGAGCCCTTAACTCTCCCTAACCAAGATGTAGAGGAGTTGGAAGTCGCGCTTGCCAAGATAAAGCAAGAGAAGGATATGTGGGAAGGGCATTTCCATGCTTTAAGCCAAAACCATGAGGAGTTGCAGCTTGAGTCTAAGGACAAAGACACACTTATTGAGCTACATGAAGATCAAGTGATGAAGAGACAGAGAGAGACAGAGGTTTCATCTTCCTCTAGTATGCCTTAACCTTCCGTTGCTTGGAAGAAGATTATTGACTAGCTTGTCCTCGAGAAGACTCAGATGAAGGCTTCTTTTGAGACCGAGATCCGACGCATTCGAAGGAAGTACGCGCCTATAGCCAGATCTTCTGACATTGTTGTTAGGGATCCTTAGGATGACTAGTCTCCTTTTCTCTTGTATTTTCATTTGGTTTCTGAAATTGTACTCAGTGTAATCCTTCCAATTATATATATAAAAGAGTTTTTTTTATGGTCATATCAAATTGTTACAATTATTGTTAAATATACACGTATTTGCAAATAATATAGTAAGTTCCTTGAAAGTAAAAATAATAATCAAGCATTGCATTTCATGCATCATTCGCATAAGCAGGTTTCTCTTTCGCCAGATGTCTCATTGGTGTTTCTTTTGTGCTTCGGCCAAGCTGACTCATCGATACAATACCCATGCCAATCACTCAAGGATTATGGAGCATCATGAACAAGAGAACAGGGACTTGAAGGATGAAATTGCCCGTCTGACTGCCATGATGGAGTCGGTCCTAGCTGCTCAGAGTCAGTCTTCTCCAACCCCTACAACTCCTCCGCCTTAAAGGACTGTCATTTCAGAGGTGGCTACCTCTACCGTTCCTACAACGACTGCTCACTTTGCACCCAACATGCCTGCCGGATTCCCATGGGGAATGCCTCCGAATTTTGTGCCTGAAGGCTTTGCGCCTACTTTTTCTTACATGCCCACATCTAGCCCGGTCATGTCTGTGCCGCCACCAATTGTGCATACTCTACCTCGTGTAGAAGACACCATTTATCATTCTCAGTCGTCTGAGGGCCCTGATGTGTATGAAAAGATGGACGAGATGAAGGACCAATTCCTTGAGCTGCATAAAGAATTGAAAACTTTGAGGGGTAAGGATTTGTTTGGGAAGAGTGCTGCGGAACTTTGTTTGGTTCCAAATGTGAAGATCCCGGTGAAGTTCAAAGTGCCTGACTTTGAAAAATACAAGGGGAATACCTGTCCACTCAGTCATTTGGTGATGTACGCCAGAAAGATGTCTACTCAAACCGATAATAATCAATTATTGATCCATTATTTTCAAGACAACTTGACCGGTGCCGCTCTGAGGTGGTACATGGGATTGGATAGTGCGAGCATCCGCACATTCAATGATTTGGGCGAAGCATTCGTAAAGCAGTACAAGTATAATGTTGATATGACTCCAGATAGAGACCAATTGAGATCATTGTCTCAGAAGGATAAGAAGACATTCAAGGAGTATGCACAAAGATGGAGAGAGCTTGCCGCTCAGATTACCCCTCATTTCGAAGAAAAGGAAATGACCAAAATTTTTCTCAAGACCCTGAGCTCATTTTACTATGAGCGGATGATCGCCAGTGCCCCCAGTGATTTCATCGAGATTGTGAACATGGGGATGAGGCTCAAAGAAGGTGTTAGAGAGGGACGATTATCTAGAAAGGAAGTGTCATCCAGCAAGATATATGGTAAGAATTTTAGTAAGAAGAAAGAGAGTGAAGCTAATGCAGTTTCAGTTGGGAGGCAAAGGAGGCCTCACGTAAGAAGAAATCAACCATCCCGTCAATATCATCATCAAGTATCATCAGTCATTCCAGTATTTTCAGCTAATCAGTCAACACCAATTCAACAACAACAACCAAAACAACGAACAAACACCTACAACAACAACAATACCAACAATCATCAGCAACCAAATTTTGAGAGGAAGAAGGTCTCTTTTGACCCAATTCCGATGACGTACGCAGAGTTATATCCGTTTTTGGTTCTCAAGAACCTGTTGCAACCAAGAAATCCTCCTAAAATTCCTGAACCACTTCCATGGTGGTACAAACCCGAACTCCGTTGTGCTTTTCATCAAGGAACTCCCGGTCACGACATTGAGAATTTCTACCCCCTCAAGTATGAAGTCCAGAAGCTGGTTAAGAGTGGAATGATGTCTTTTGAGGACTGTGCTCCGAATGTCAAAGCTAATCCACTACCTGCCTATGGGAATTCATCTGTTAATATGGTGGATAGTTATCCTGGAGAGTTCAAGGTATTTGATGTACGCTTTATTAGAAGGTCCTTGGTGAAGATGCACAAGGATATTTACTTGGTTAGTGATTGTGAGCATGATCATGATGGTTGTGCTATTTGCAGTGTTAACCCCCGAGGTTGTATGGTTGTGAACAGAGACATCCAAAGGTTGATGGATGAAGGCTTTATTTAGATTGTTCAATCCTGTAATATAGATGACGATGTCAATGTTATAGTCCCGATTTTCAAAACTCCCGAGAGAATGGTAATTCAGTATGATAGCAGCAGCAGTAACAATGTCAGCAACAGATCGATATTGTCGTTGGTTATACGGTTAGCGGGTCCAGTCCCGTATGCATTCAGTAAGGCTGTCACATATCAGTATAACGCTATTATGTTGGAGAGTGGTCAAGAGGTTCCTTTGCCTACGATCAGTTCTGTTGTAAGCATAACTGATGTTACCAAGGTGACCCGTAGTGGTCGTGTGTTTGGGCTGGTGTTCCCAAAGAACGTGGAGGATTTGTCTGGCAATAAGAAAGTTGAAGTACCAACAGTAGAGTCTGTTAGCGCTCCAAGGTGTCAGTCTGGTCAATCCACCGACTTGAAGCCTAATGATGATGATGAGATACTCAGACTGATCAAGAAGAGTGAATTCAACATGGTGGAGCAGTTGCTCCAAACCCCCTCAAAGATCTCAGTACTGTCTCTCTTAATGAACTCAGAAGCGCATAGAGAAGCACTACAGAAGGTTCTTGAGAAAGCGTGTGTGGAACATGATGTTACAGTGGATCATTTTGATCATATTGTGTCTAACATCACGTCCTGCAATAATCTCAGTTTCTATGATGAAGAACTCACCGAGGAGGGTAGAAATCATAATTTGGCTCTGCACATCTTGATGAATTATAAAGATGACGCTTTGTCAAATGTGTTAGTAGACACCGGGTCCTAATTGAATGTAATTCCAAAGTCGACTTTGTTCAAGTTGTCATATCAAGGAGTGCCTATGAGATATAGTGGTGTGATCGTCAAAGCTTTTGACGGTTCGTGCAAGACTGTGATTGGAGAAGTGGACCTCCCAGTGAAGATAGGTCCAAGTGACTTCCAAATTAGTTTTCAAGTAATGGATATCCACTCGACCTATAGCTGCTTATTGGGAACGCCATGGATTCATGAGGCAGGAGCCGTTACTTCAATGTTGCATTAGAAGCTGAAGTTTGTCAAGAATGGGAAGCTTGTTATTGTTGGTGGGGAGAAGGCGTTATTGGTTAGCCACCCGTCATCTTTATCTTATGTTGAAGCTAAGGATGAGGTTGGAACTCCGTTCCAGGCCTTATCTATTACTGAGGAAAAGAGAGTTGGGGCACCCATGTCCTCATTCAAAGATGCATTGAAGATTGTTGAAGATGGCCAGTCAGATCAGTGGGGGCAGATGATAGAGGTATCCTACAACAAGAGCAGATCCGATTTGGGTTTCCAACAAAGTTCACCAGTGGTTAGATCTGGAGATGTGCAACTCAGTTTCTGTAGCGGAGGGTTCATTCATGGTAATGAACAACACTTAGTTGTTGTGCTAGAGGATGATAAAGATGATGACTGCACCAATTTTGTGACGCATGGAAAAGCTTGCGACAATTGGACTACTGTTGATATTCCTGTTATTATGCATCAAGTAATTGCTTTTATTTGTTTTGAAAATCTTTCTCCTATGCCTAAGGGAGAAGTGAACATTGTTTGGGCATTTCCAAATTTGATCATGAATAAAATATAATTCTATTCATCCACATCTATGATGTTTTGTTTTTACTTTTTGCTTTATTCTGAAAATGGTAATCACAAAAAACATAAATAAACAATAAATTGTCCATCTGCATAATACTTGGTCACATATCACTTCTCTAAAATCAAAAATCAAATCATTATGAAGGTTGGTTTCTAACCCCATTGAATACAATGATCCTTCTCCTTCTCCAAATTTTGAATTCCCTATGTTTGAGGCTGAGGAAGAAAGTGATGAAGAAGTAAGTGATGAATTTTCTCGTCTTCTTGAGCATGAAGGAAAAGCCATTTAGCCATTCGAAGAGCAGATTGAGTTAGTCAACTTGGGCTCCGAGGATGACGTGAAGGAAGTCAAGATTGGGTCTCGACTGTGTCCAGATGTCAAGAAGGGGTTGGTTGATCTTCTCCGAAAGTATTCAGATGTGTTTGCTTGGTCCTATCAAGACATGCCTGGTTTGGATTCTGAGATTGTGGAGCATAAATTGCAGTTGAAGCCAGAATGCCCGCTAGTTAAGCAAAAGTTGAGGAAAACTCATCTTGATATGGCAGTAAAGATCAAAGAAGAAGTGCAGAAGCAGATTGACACTGATTTCCTTGTTACCACTGAATATCCGCAATGGGTGGCCAATATTGTACCTGTTCCGAAGAAGGATGGAAAAGTCCGTATGTGTGTTGATTATAGAGATTTGAACAAACCTAGTCCGAAAAATGATTTCGCTCTACCACACATTGATATGTTGGTAGACAATACAACTAAATTAAAAGTCTTTTCGTTTATGAACGGATTTTCCGGTTATAATCAGATTAATATGGCACCCGAAGATATGGAGAAGACCACATTCATTACACCCTGAGGAACATTCTGTTATAGAGTGATGCCTTTCGGTTTAAAGAATGATGGTGCAACTTAACAAAGAGCAATGAATACTCTTTTTCATGATATGATGCATAAAGATATTGAAGTCTATGTTGATGACATGATTGCTAAATCCATTGATGAAGAGGAACATGTTGAGAACTTGTTGAAGCTATTCCAGCGTTTGAGGAAGTATAAACTCCGCTTGAATCCCAATAAGTGTACATTTGGTGTTCGTTTTGGTAAGTTGTTGGGCTTTATTGTCAGTGAAAAAGGTATTGATGTTGATCTTTCCAAGGTCAAAGCAATACAAGAGATGCCTGCGCCCAAAACTGAGAAGCAAGTCAAAGGTTTTCTCGGTCGCTTGAATTATATCTCAAGATTCATTTCGCACATGAATGCCACATGTGCGCCTATATTCAAGCTTCTTCAGAAAGATCAGTCTTGTGATTGGACCGAAGATTTCCAAAAAGCTTTTGATAGTATCAAAGAGTATCTGCTTGAACCTCCGATTCTGTCTCCGCCTATGGAAGGAAGACCATTGATCATGTATTTGACTGTGCTTGAAGAGAGTATGGGTTGTTTTCTAGGTCAACAAGATTAGACGGGAAAGAAAGAGTTTTCTATTTAATACCTCAGTAAGAAGTTCATCGACTGTGAGACTCGACATTCTATGCTTGAGAAGACTTGTTGCGCATTGGCTTGGGCTGCTAAGCATTTGAGTTAGTATATGTTGAATTATACCACTTGGTTGATATCCAAAATGGATCCAATCAAGTATATATTTGAGAAGCCTGCTTTAACTGGAAGGATTTCCCGTTGGCAGATGTTGTTATCATAATATGATATCGAATACCAATCTCAGAATATGGTGGAAGCTCTTTGCAAGGACTTCAAAATTGCACATCATAATTCTTCTCCCTACAGACCTAAGATGAATGGGGCTGTTGAAGCTGCGAATAAGAACATCAAGAAGATTTTTCAGAAGATGGTTGTAACATACAAGGATTGGCATGAGATGCTCCCATTTACTTTACACGAGTATTGTACATCCATCCGCACTTCAACAGGGGAAACCCCTTTCTCTCTTGTATATGGCATAAAAGTTGTGCTCCCGATAAAGGTTGAGATCCCATCATTGCATGTGTTGATGGAAGCCAAGTTGATTGAGGCTGAATGGTGTTAGACCAGGTATGATCAGTTGAATTTGATTGAAGAGAAGAGGTTGACTGCCATGTGTCATGGTCAATTATACCAGCAGAGAATGAAGAAGGCTTTTGATAAGAAGGTCAGACCACGTGTTTTCAGAGAAGGTGACCTTGTGCTTAAGAAAATATTATCTTTCAAACCAGATTCTAGGGGAAAACGGACTCCTAATTATGAAGGCCCATACATTGTTAAGAGAGACTTTTCAGGCGGTGCTTTGATTCTTACAACTATGGATGGTGAAGAGTTCACGTGTCCTGTAAACACGGATGCAGTCAAGAAATACTTCGCCTAAAAAGAAAAGAACAACTCACTAAGTTGAAAACCTGAAATGGCGGCTTAGGCAAAAAAGAGCGTCTCGGTGGATCAAAAACCCGAAAGGGCGGTCCAGGCAAATATTAGAGACATAAAACAGAAAATTATCCTGATAAATTGAGTACCCCACCTTGGGGCAATTTATGCAAAAATTAGGGGTTAAGGCAAGTAACTGCATCCTGCTGGTCTTCAGATTTGAAGACGTTCTTGAGCACAATGATCTGTTTTGATTTATCGTCCCCAGTAGAGGTCAAGAGCACAATGGATATCAGGAGTTGGTAAAAGGATTAGTGATCATTGTATTCAATGTAACCCTTTTCCATGTAAATTACCATTTTCAACATTGTAAAGATCTACGGAATTTTGTCATTGACGGACTACCATTCTATCAAATAAAGTTGAGCTTTTTATCCAATTGTTTCTACTCTCAATAGTTTTAAATTTTATTATGATCATCTTGAAAATTAAAATTTTAATCAAAATCATATTTTCCTAAACATATAAAAGCATTTAATTTTTAAGCAATCAATTTCATTTAAAAGGAATATCAACAGTGATTCGAAAGCAGTAAATCCCTAAATGTGGAACATTATTGGTTCTCCCCAAGCAGTAGGTGCGATTTCTCTTTCATCCCCGACAACATTGTTCAACACCCGGTGTTTGTTGATTTCTCCAGGCGGTTAATTCTCCATTGTCCTCAACTGAGCGGGGGTTTCTTCCCCAGCCGAGTTTCTATTTGTTCTTCAGCGGAATGCAGAAATTTCGCATGGTTCCAGCAGAACTTTGGTTTCCCCGCTAGTTGCAATCAGATTCGCTCCCAATCAGAGTTTCCTCCTAGTTTCTGAGCAGCTATTTGTGTTTATCCCCTGCAGGGTTGTCTCCCATTTGATGTGGTGTTGACCTAAAATTCCCCGCAGAATTGGTAACATTTTCCTCAGCAAATATCCTCCTTCCCCAGTTAGGGTTGAGTCTTTGGGATATTGATCTCTCTTTTCTCCAGCAGTTGTTTCCATCTTTTGTGGATTGGCCGAGAATTGTATTGATGATTCAAATCTGCGACGTCTTTGTATCCTTTGAGATCGTTTTGTCAGCATAATCACCATATATCCATATACATACACATATATGCATTCATATAACTTCATTTTTGCACTTGTTAGATCATTCTTGTAATTCTTATTCTCTGTTATGGTGGTACTTTATCCCCGTACAAATTTGGTGTGTCTGTCCTTCTTCAATTGTAGAGTTTCAACACCCTAAGTAGAAAGATTTTAACCTTTCTCCTTTCCCCACTGAGTTATTTCCTTACAGATGATTATTATTTCAGCCTCCTCCCCAGTTGATTATCTGGATGGAACCACTCCCCTTGAGTTATACCCTCATTGGGCTAAGTCTTGTTTAACTGTTTGTTTCTAGATCTTACCTAGATAGATACTTTTGGTCCCCTAAGAGTTTATTACCTAGTAACTGGTAGTATTCTTTTTAGTTGGCATTTTTTACTTCTGGCCCAATACCCGACAAAAGTAACTCCTTTTTATCCCCAGCGAATTTGTTTTTACGTTTCCCCAGGAAGTATATCCTTGGTATGTTCATCCTAACCGGTGACGAATATGTTCTTCCCCTGCTTTGAGTCTATCCTTGATATGTTCATCTTAACCGATGACGGATATTCTCATCTTTGGTATTCTGCCCAGTAAAAAGGTAGTTGTAATCCCTATTTTGTTTCCCAGAGAGTTAATCCTTGATATGTTCATCCTAACCGATGACAGGTTTTCTCCTCTTTGCGGTCTTCTGCCCAGTAACCGGCAGATGTAAATCCTACTTTTCTCCCCTCAGAGTCTGTCCTTGATATGTTCATCCTAACCGGTGACAGATATTCTCTTCGATGGTATTCTATCCAGCATTCGATAGATGTAATTCCTACTCGTGTTGTTCAGGTGGTTTATCCTTAATATGTTCGTCCTAACCGATGACAGGTATCCTCCTTAACATCCCCAGACAAGTCTATCCTTGATATGTTCATCTCAATTGATGACAAATTTTCTTTCCTTTGAGTCTATCCTTGATATGTTCACTTTAACTAGTGACAGATATTCTCTCCCTTTGGTCTTCTGCCCAGTAACCGATAGTTGTAAATCCTATTTTCAACTTTTCCCTAACAAGTCTATTCTTACCCAGTAACCGGTAATGAATTCACCTCCTGGTGACCCTCAGTGAGTCATCCTTGATATGTTTACCCTAACTGGTAACGAATGTCCTCTCTGATAGATTTTTATTATCCCTAGCAAGCAGTGGATAATATATTTTTTCTCCTACTGTGATGAAGTTCATTCCTTCCTCAGTTGAGTTGAGTGCGTATTTCCTTAGTGAAATCGTTTTTCCTGCATGGTTCGAGTAATTCAGTTTTACTCTGATCTACCTGTTCCCCTGCAGACATTGCTTTTGTTTCCCGACTGAGTCTTTCCATTTTCATGGAATTCCTCTAGTCCCACATTAGTTTTTAAGTCGTAGCCTAGCATACACATAACTTTTTATCCCCCTAGAGTCTCTGTCTCCCTAGTGAGTTTTTCCATATAGAATACATTACACTCCTGCGGACTTTCGGTCTCTCTGACTTCTTTTACTTTGTGGCAATATTTCCCCATAGAGATTTATCTTTACATTCATATCATATGCATCATGAGGTCTCTTAGGGACCAATTTTTTTTCTATATGTTGTTATTTAAGCCCATTCTACTATGTCGATTCGAAGATTTTAACCTTCTCCTCCTCAGTTAGAATGTCCTTAAGTAGGGACAGTTGTAAGATCCCAATTTTGACCCTAAGATCCCTCATGCTATTCACATCATATGCATTAGCATTGAGATCACACCTTGGCATCCTCCTCACCATTCACTCATTGGGGTTGTTATGGGAGAGATCACCAAGCACCATGTGATTGTATCATACTTATTATTTTATCATTTACTAACCAAAATACCAAAAATATGTCTTTGCATTTGTCTATTTCTTTTTGTAGGTACGGAACTTGATCACCTTTGATCTATCAAGTAAACATCTAGGGTTTAAGGCCCTCATTGCTAAGAACTCAACCAAGGAATTCTCCGCAATGGCTCTAAGCATCATATATGAGTCCCCATGATCTTTACATATTATTTTTATCAAGAAATCATCAAGAGTTTGGAGTTGGTTTGCCTTGGAAACCAAGTTTATCTGGGTATCTTGTGTAACTTCTTCAACAAGCTTTTTCACCAATTGATCAAATATTTCAAGGGGAATCTAAAATTTCATCATATTATGCATATATGATCTCCCATGACTCCCAAAAGTCAAGAGAATTGCAAGTTATCAAGGTGGTTCATAGTAGTTGACCAGAGAAAGTCAACTGGTCAAAACTAGGGTTCCCTAGACCCTATCTCCTACAATTTTCATCATATGAAAAAGATTCCAAGCACAAAGTTACTCTAAATTACATTCCAAACAACTTTCATGTTGAGGTCTAGAGATAGGTTTGCTTGGAAAGTCATTTTTTATGTTGAAAGTTTATAGGTCATTTTGTCTAAACCCTAATTTGAAAGTCAACTTCCCAAGGCCATAACTTGCTCAATTTTTATGAGATGAAATATTTCTAAGTTTCACAATCTAATTAAAGGTGTCTACTTCAACTTTTATGTTTGGAGGAAGAGCTAATTCAACTTTTATGAGCATATGATATGAGGATACGCTATAGGTCATTTTGGACCAATACCATTGAACAAGTGATTTTCCTCAACTTCAAAAAATGCATAACTCATTCATCCCAAATCCAAATGAGGTCATATTTGTTACCATTTTGAAGGTTTTTGAAATAGGTACAACTTTGATGAAGACACGTTTCTCATTTGGAGCTCACATGAAAAGTTAGCCAAGGTGGGATAATTGAACATATGGTTTAACACTTAGAAATTTTTTTGACATGTTAAAATTTCCAAACATCCACCTCCAAATTCATCATGATACAAGCTTCAAATGGAAAAGTGTTAAACATAAGAGTTGTTCCTCTTGACCTAACCTTTCCAAAGAGTCCAAATTCATTCATTTTAGACAAGGTTTGAGGGGTCTGCGTATGGTCTGAACAGGGCTGCATCAATTGGCAAGGATCAATATTCAAACATCAATACACTTTTGCCTTGCATCACAATCCACATTCAGACTCAATTTCACTTGCATTTGGACTTAATTGAGTTGCTTCATGGGCCTGTACACGCCCATGCAAGCGTGCATCATGCAATTGCCAAAATTTGGAAGTATTTTGAAAGGTGCAAATATCACTTGAAATTGATATAAATAGAGGTCCACTGCATCAGAATGAAGGACCCTTGCGCGCCAGCTTTGCCTCCCACATTTGAAACCCTCACAATTGAAAGGAAAACCTGAGAAATTTCACTTGAAATTTGAGTTTGAATCTCAGTGTTGGGAGATTCAAAAAATCCAGGATCCAAAGCCTTGTACCAATCCTAATCCACTTTTGCAAGCTTCTAGAGCAAGATCAAACACGAATTGAAGGAAGAGAGATCAAGTTCTGCACAACATTGAAGGTATTTTTCCAGATTTTTCTTCTCTTTAATTCTCTCTTAATTATCATCAATTCTCTTGGATCCTATAGTGGTAAATTCATGATCATCAAGCTATGGATAAGCTAGACATCAAATAAGAAGAGTCGCCACCGCGCTTTTATTGTTTCCAAGGGAAAAGGGGAAAAGTACGAACAAAACCCAGAAGTAAGAAGTTTTCAAATCAAAACTAATAAAACGTCAGAGATTACAGGTAAGGGGGTTGGTTACACAGAGGGAAGGTGTTAGCACCCAAAGTGTCCTAGGTACTCCTAGGGAGCCCTTTTTCTGTGCATATGTATTTGGTATAAAAATGATGTTTACAAACAAATAGAATGGGGGGATAAGAAAAGAATTCATTAATTATATTTTTGTGTTTGACAAGACCTTCAGACTTGTGCCTACGTACCAACATAAAAATGAGGGATCAAAACCTCGTAGTTCGTTATACAAATTTCAAAGTGGATGCATTGCTTTTAACAAAAATTAAGTTTGAAAGGCACAAAGGCCTGGAAATGGTTTGAATGAGTTAGTTCTTTTTGGATTTTCTGAAAGTTTAAGTCAAGTATAGTTAAGTTTATTTACGAATTTGATTTAAGAAAAGAAGTTTGAAAATGCAATGGCATAAGGCCAAAGTTTCTATCTTTTTGCAAAGTGGTCAAAGTTTAGAACAAAATAAGTTCAATCAAAGAAGATTTTAAAAAGGGAGGGAGAGATTTTGAAATTAAAGAAATGGGGAGAAGATGAAGAGACTTATCCTATGCACAAAATTAAAAGTTAAGAGTTGAAAAGATCTAACCAGTGGGTAGGAATCCAATAGACAAGAATGTCAATAGAAACCCAGAATTCCCTTGGACATTTAGAACCAAGCAACACACAAATGCCCAATTATATTATCTTGAAGAGCAAAGGAATCAAATAAATATAGCCACATCCAAGCTTTAGCCACTCCATGATCTTCTTCAAATTAGCCCATGTAACAGATGAATTCCACAAGTCACTGGTTCAAAATAAAAGCTTCACAATGATCATGTTGCAGATGAACTCAAAGGGATCATGAATGATGTATCAGATGAAGTTTCAAATTGCAAGCACTTGGTTTCACAGAAAGTTGGCATTGGCCAAGTCCTTTAGCATAGGAATGTTGCCTAAGTTCTAAGTCCATTTGTCCAAGATCAAGCCAACAGTCCACACAATTTTTTTTAGGGTTTTTGTTGTTATTATGTACATTAATGGTCAAAGACCACACAAACAAGCAAATTATACATAAATAAGATATATCACACAATATGGTCCAAGTGGACAAAGTGAAAATTGCATTAACATAAACAATTAGTATGGTATGAATAATGGCAAATGAATAAAGACTAAAATTAAATGAAATTAAAGTAAATGTCTTGAAATTAAAAGTTAGTTGTTAATGAGTTAGAAGTTAGTATTGTTTTGCTTTTGCTTTTCATTTTTTAAGTCATTCTTTGGAGAACACTCAACCCACTTATCACAAGCATGGATCCTTGAGCCAAGACATCTTCCAAAGGAAGGAAAAAATGCCAAGTTTCCACACAATACCATGAAAGAGGGGAGACTTACAATCTCACTAACTAGAATGCTATGCCTTTTGTGTCACAAATTTAGCGCTATGTTAAGCAATCGTAATTGGACTTATGAAGAAGTCACAACTATTTGAGGTCGAGCAATAAATTTTTGGTGTTAATGCATGTTAGAGACATATTATAATGGACTATGCTCATGAAACATACCACACACACAAAAAACATGCAAAAGAGGTGGCCTAATCTCATCCATACTTATGTTGATTTTTCAATCAACTAGCCTTAGGACTTTGAGATATTATAGGCCAAATGAAATGGATGCATAAAGTAGGGGAGTGAGATGAAAAAGGAGGGGAATGGATCAAAACTCAAATTGGTCAAAGCTAGGCGTTTACCAAATTAATATCATCCATTCATTTTGGGAGATGGAATGTACATTCCGTCAATCCCGTAAATCCAATGATATTAACTTGACAAAGTCAAATCAACCTTGACCAAGGCCCAACAACAAGAGTCAAACTCAAATAAGTCATCACAATTGGTCAACAAAATTATTTGGCATTTATTCAAATTAAAAATACTAAAATAATGCATTTAAATTAAATATGTTTGTCAAATTCCAAAAACCTCATAAAAACACCAAAGTAATGGCCATGAGATTTATCATAGATCAAACAAGGTCAAAGGACCTTGGAGAAAAAATTTCAGAATTTTTAAAGACTTAAAAATATTTTTAAACAATTAAAAATAATCACAAAATCAATTAAATCATGAATTTTTTTAATAATGATCCAAAAAATAATTTTAATTCAGAATATGAAAGAAGAAATTATTTGAATTTTTTTAGTGAAACTCTCATATTTTTTGGATCAATATTAAAATTAATATGAATTAATGAAAATAAAAGGAATAAAACAAAAATATGAAAATATGAATAAACGTGAGCCACTTGATCTCCCTCATTAACTGAGGTGGCAAATCAAGTGGCCTAGAACGCGCATTCCATGATGCATGCTAGTCAACTCATCCACACACTTGGTATTCACAATGGACACGTGAGATTAAAACATTTTGGAATGATCATGTGGCTCAAAACCTGTCCAGCACGCCACCGGTGCTGGACCTCCGGTCACCTTCTCAGGCGAGGCTCACCGGACTGGTTCTGTCATCACCATCACATAAATGAAAAATGAGGACATGACCTGAAAGAAAAAATGGCGTAGAGCACGAATCTGACCTCAATTTTAACCAACTCCACATATATAGAAAGATATGAGGAGTTGAATTTTGAGGTGTGTCAACTGAGTTGCTTCAATTTGACCTCTAAGCAACTCAATCTTCTTGCCTACATTGGTAGGACTTCAGACAACCAAAGATCCAAGAGAATTGAGTGAGGATCAAAGAGATGAAGTTTCTGAAAATTACCTTCAATGCTATGTAGTTCTTGATGTTGCTTGCTCCAAACACGATCTGATCACACTTGAGAAGCTACCAGGAAATGATTAGAGAGGTTGCAAGGCTTTGGATCATGGAGTTCTTGAATCTCCAACAGTTGAGATTCAAACTCAAATTTCAAATCGAAATTTCTCAGTTTTTCCTTTAGAATGAGAGGGTTTCAATGGGGGGAAAAGTTGGCGCACAAGGTGTGTTTCAAATGAGCCCAGAGGTCATGTATTTATAGCATGAATGAATGATATTTACACACTTCAAATTTTGTCCAATTTTAGCAATGTTGATGGCACGAGTGCATGGGCATGTGCAGGCCCATGATGCAATGCAAAAAGGTCCAAAATGATTCCAAATGAAGTCTGAATGAAAGCTTGATTGGAAAGGCAAAGTGAACTGAAGTTTTGAAGTTTGATTCTTTCAAATTATGCAGCCCTGTTAAAGCCATGTGCAGACCTATCAATCTTTGTCCAAAATGCATGAACTTGGGTTCTTTAGAAAGCTTGGATCAATGGGAACAAGTTTGATGTTGAACACGTTTTCATTTGGATCTTGGAACATGGAGAATTTTGAGGTGGAAGTTTTGAAATTTCAACATGTTGAAATTTTTTCTAAGTGTCAAGCCATATATCTCAATATTCCACCTTGCTTAACTTTTTATGTGAGCTTCAAATGAGAAAAATATCTTCATCAAAGTTGTATCTATTTCAAATACCTTGAAAATGGTCACCAATTTAATGTCATTTGGATTTATAATGATAGAGTTATGCATTTTTGAAGTTTGGAAAAATCACTTGTTCAATGGTATAGGTAAAAAATGACCTATAATGTAACCTCATATCACATGCTCATAAAATTTGAATTAGCTCGCACTCCTGATAACACGAAATTATATCATATTTTAGGACTTAATTCCATTAAATTCTATGACTATTTATTTCGGTTTACTGCATTTTATGAGATATTACGTGGTATTTTCTTCCTAATTGTCGCAGGTAGTCTATTTTGAAGAACAAGTGAAAATGGAAGAAAAGGAGGTGCAAAAAGGAGAGAAAAGGGACCAAATGCCAAAGCCCAGCCCAAAGCGCACAAGTCACCAACGCTGTGCCTGTGACGGACGTCACAGGGTGCGTGACGAGCGTCACGCAAAACAGCCTTGTGACGGACGTCACACATAGTGTGACGAGCATCACACAATTCCACTACCTTTTTGGCGCAAGTAACGCCCTCAGAAGGACTTGAAGAAGAACGTTGAGAAGTTGGTCTCCTATATCCACGCCGTGCATGTAGCCACGTTGAAGAATGGGAGAAACGGAAAGCAGTTACCAACACTATTATAAATAGCCATCTCAAAAACCTAAAAGCCTCTCCGGTTTTTCCACGCTCATATTGCCGAAGCTCTGCCAAATTTCTTTTCACGCTTTTGCTTATTTTTTTTTTCTTTTCCAGCACTTAACATTGTTTATTTTATTTATTTCTTTTGCAAGCTTTACATTCTTTTTCCCTTGCAAATTTACCTTTCCCGTTTTAGCTTTTAGATATTTTTCGCATAGTAGTTTCTACACCGGAAACTATTGTGCAACTTTATACTGGATTTAACCTTACGTTATATTCCAGTTTTATTTCCTTGATTTAATTTACTGTTTAATTGAAGAATCCAAGAACAAATCCTACCGGCTTGTGGTGGAGTGTTCAAGACTATTGTATTATGCATTCAGGTTCTTTAATCATTATTTAATATTTTGTTTTATTATTTATCTATATTATCTTCCTGGAATGAGTCTGTTTATGCATGATATAAATTCTTATTTATTTAGCATGTCTGGCTAATTTGCCTAGGTATCGGTATGTAAAGTAAGCAGAATAAGGGATCAAGACTGAGTCGGTCTATCTAAACTTAAAATCAAAATCAATCTTTTTACGGTCTCAACTTACAGGTTTAATAACAAGATTTTTTACAAAAGTAAAAGACATAAAGAAGTTAAAATCAATAGAGCGAGAGTTTGAGATTTTAACTGGACAGTGTAAGTTAGGCATTAATTCTAGATCAGGGCGAGAGCAAGTTTTAGAGTTAATTAAATTCTGACCTTTTCCAAAAAGTATTTTTAAAGATTGAATGTGAGGACGAGAGTTAAGCATTTGGATTTAATTATATAACCTAAGTCAACAGAGCGAGAGTTTGAGATAAGGGTGTTTAAAACGGTCAGTATTTTCTTAAAAAGAGTTTCTGCAACTTTATTGCTTTCAAAATATGGTTTTTGACTTAATTATAAGTGACAGCAACATTAATATAAAATCATGGTTTATTCAACAGAGCGAGAGTTTGAGATAGGACCTTTAACCAATAAAGTTAACCGAAACGATTCATTTTAAAATCAAGAAACCGACAAAGACTTGATTCCCTAGTTTTGACGAACTACATACCGATATCCGTTTTATTAATATTTAATCTAGATATTAGTTTAGCTCTTAGTTTTTTCCCAAACAATCAAACATTTTCACCTTAGATTTACGTAGTAACCTTAGATAACGGTATATCGATTCATAAGTCCCTGTGGGATCGATATCTTTTAAAACTACGCGATAGAACTGTGCACTTGCAGTTTGTATCCCATTCTCGACTCACCCAGTTGAGCGATCAAGTTTTTGGCGCCGTTGCCGGGGACCTTTATTCAATCGATATCGTAACTCTTCTGTTACGCTGTAGAGACTAAGGTTTCTTTTCCTTCTATTTTCTTTCTTTCGTTGATTTGTATGCCACGCACTCGCTCTCAAGGCGAACCGCTCTATTTACGAATCAACGATATCGAACTATATCTCCGAGTCTTACGACGAATTCGGGAATATCGTGCTGAAAACAATCTCCCTCCTATAGACCTTCCTGATCTCAAAGATTTTCCTTCTTTAACCGAGATGGCAGAACCAGCTCGTGCTCTTAGAGATTACGCCGCTCCATCGCAAGATGAACCGCATTCAAGTATTGCTCCGCCCGCAATCGAAGCAAACAACTTTGAACTTAAACCTTCGTTGTTGCAGGCTGTGCAACAGAACCAATTCTCTGGAAATCTTACCGAAGATCCAAACCTTCATTTATCCGTATTTGTCCAATACGCTGATACTGTTAAAGCTAATGGTGTCACTTCAGAGGCAATTCGACTTCGTCTTTTTCCTTTCTCATTAAGAGATAGCGCTAGAAGATGGCTTCAATCTCTTCCTTCCAACTCAGTCACCACATGGAACGAGTTGAAGAAAGTTTTTCTTGCCCGATATTTTCCGCCAAGCAAAACAGCTATGTTAAGAGCCCAGATAAACGGATTTAAACAGAAAGACAACGAGTCTCTTTTCGAAGCATGGGAAAGATACAAAGACATGATGAGACTTTGCCCACACCATGGTTTGGAAGACTGGTTAGTAATTCACACATTTTATAATGGCCTCTTATACAATACAAGGTTAACAATAGACGCCGCTGCAGGTGGTGCACTAATGAACAAACCTTACGCTGATGCTTACCAGCTTATCGAGAGCATGGCCCAAAACCACTATCAGTGGGGAACCGAACGAACAACGGTGGAAAAACCTCAACCGAAAACTGGCATGTACGAGATAAGTAACCTTGATCACGTCAATGCAAAAGTGGATGCTTTGGTCCAGAAAATTGAAAGTTTAAACGTATCACCTCCAGCCGCCGTGGTTGCTATAACTCAGAATTGCGAGGTCTGTGGAATCCAAGGCCACACTCCTGCGGAATGTCAACTCTTGACTGGAATCCAAGCAGAGCAAGTAAACTATGCTCAAGGAAGCCCCTATTCGAATACCTATAACCCAAATTGGAAGAACCATCCAAACTTCTCATATAAGAGTAATAATGCTTTATACGCACCTGGACAGTCTCCAAGTCAAGCCCCATCTATACCTCCGGGATATCAGAAACCGAATCCTAACAATAACACCCCTAGAAAATCCAACTTGGAAATCATGATGGAAAACTTTATAGCTTCCCAACAACAAACCAATAAAGATTTCTTAAACCAGAACATACACACTGGCGAACAACTTAAACAACTAGCAAGCAAAGTAGATGCCCTGGCTACCCATAACAAAATGCTGGAAACGCAAATATCTCAAGTAGCTCAACAACAAGCACCTACTGCTGCACCAACTGGTACATTCCCTGGACAGCCCCAACCCAATCCGAGAAGCCAAGCTCATGCAATTATATTGAGAAGTGGAACGGAAGTGGAAGGACCGTCTGACCCAAGGATAGAAAACCAAAACCTTAAGAAATCTACTGAGGAAAGTGAACCTAAGGAAAAGGAAGAGAGTAATAAGGAAACCCTAGAAAAGAAGGAACCTTATGTACCTCCACCACCTTACAAACCACCCATACCTTACCCTCAAAGGCTTGTTAAAACCAAAGATGTAGGCCAATTTAGAAAATTTGTTGATCTCCTTAAACAATTAAACGTTACAATTCCGTTTACCGAAGCTATTACGCAGATGCCCTCATATGCTAAATTCTTAAAAGAAATTCTTTCTAATAAAAGGAAACTTGAGGATAGCGAAACCGTTACACTCCCTGCCGAATGTAGCGCTATAATCCAAAACATGCCCCCTAAACTCAAGGATCCGGGTAGTTTCTCTATACCCTGTCACATAGGAAAATTTGTCATCGACAAAGCCTTATGCGATTTAGGAGCCGGAATTAGCGTTATGCCTTTATCCATATGTAAGAAACTGGAAATGGGAGAATTAAGACCGACCAAAATGTCTGTGCAATTAGCAGATCGTTCCATCAAATATCCTGTAGGAATCCTTGAAAACGTTCCCGTACGCATAGGTCAGTTTTACATTCCCACTGACTTCACAATTATGGACATTAGAGAAGATGATACGACACCTATTATACTAGGAAGACCATTCTTAGCAACTGCCGGTGCAATCATAGACGTAAAACGAGGACGACTCACCTTCGAAGTAGGCGAAGAGAAAATTGAATTCATTCTTTCCCAATTCTTGAAAGCACCTGCAATAGAAGATACATGTTACTTCATGGATATCATCGATGAATGCATAAAAGAAGCAGAGTCAGGAGAAGACAAATCATCAGACTATCTTCTAGAGGACAAATCTAAACAATGCCTAGCAATAACACCGGATCCTACGCAGTGTCTTAACAAACCAACCCCTGATTTGAAAACACTTCCCAAAAATCTGAGATATGAATTCCTAGACTTAGAACTTGAACGACCTGTGATAGTTAATGCAGATCTAGGAAGACTCGAAACAGAAAAACTCCTACATATCTTAAGAAAATATCCAACCGCACTAGGATACCACATCACCGATCTTAAAGGAATAAGCCCTTCTATTTGTATGCACCGCATCATGTTAGAAGAAGACTGTAAAACCTCTAGGGAACACCAGAGAAGACTAAATCCGATCCTAAGTGAGGTAGTAAAGAAAGAAATAACCAAGTTATTGGAAGCAGGTATTATATATCCTATATCTGATAGCAAATGGGTTAGTCTTGTACACGTCGTACCAAAGAAAGGAGGCATAACCGTTATTGAAAACGAAAAAGGAGAAACTATAACTAAACGAATCGAATCGGGATGGAGAATGTGCATTGATTATAGGAAACTAAACAAAGCAACCCGAAAAGATCATTTCCCTTTACCATTCATTGACCAAATGTTAGAACGATTAGCTAAACATTCACATTTCTGTTATTTAGACGGTTATTCAGGCTTTTTTCAAATACCAATTCACCCTGATGACCAAGAAAAGACAACATTCACATGCCCTTTTGGTACCTTCGCTTATAGACGAATGCCGTTTGGTCTGTGTAATGCCCCTGCAACTTTTCAAAGATGCATGATGGCAATATTCGTCGACTTTCTCGAAAACATCATGGAAGTATTTATGGATGACTTTTCTGTATACGGACAAAGTTTCGAAGAATGCCTTGAAAACCTGGAAAGAGTTCTGGAGCGATGTGTAAAAGTAAACTTAGTACTTAATTGGGAAAAGTGCCACTTTATGGTACAAGAAGGCATTGTTTTAGGACACATCATCTCGAACAGAGGAATTGAAGTAGACAAAGCCAAAATAGAGGTAATCGAAAATCTTCAACCCCCAAGAACTGTGAGAGAAGTACGAAGTTTTTTAGGACACGCCGGTTTTTACCGACGATTCATCAAAGACTTCTCTAAGATAACTAAACCCTTAACCGGACTGTTGATGAAAGATGCTGAATTCATATTCGACGATAACTGTTTAAAAGCATTTCAAACTCTTAAACAAGCATTGATCTCCGCACCCATTATGCAGACACCAGACTGGAATGAACCATTCGAAATAATGTGCGATGCCAGTGATTATGCTGTAGGTGCTGTTTTAGGACAAAGAAAGGATAAAAAGCTTCACGTTATATATTACGCTAGCAGAACCCTGGATGAAGCACAGATGAATTATGCCACAACCGAGAAAGAACTCCTAGCAGTGGTATTTGCGCTAGATAAATTTCGTTCTTACCTGGTAGGAGCCAAAATAATAGTTTACACTGATCACGCTGCTATCAGGTACCTTTTAACAAAAAAGGATGCTAAACCTAGACTCCTAAGATGGATCTTGTTACTACAAGAATTCGACTTAGAAATCAAGGACAAGAAAGGAACTGAAAACGTAGTAGCAGACCACCTCTCTAGACTTGAGAACCTTGAACCGGAAAGAACATCCATTAATGATGATTTCTCGTATGATAAACTCATAGCTACTTTGGAAGAGAACAACTCCGACATGCAAGTAGAAACCACCTTAGCTATATCTGTCACACCATGGTACGCTGATCTAGTCAATTATTTAGCTGCCGGAATAGTTCCACCTACTTTATCTTACCAGCAGAAGAAACGATTCTTCCACGACATAAAACACTATTACTGGGATGATCCCTTACTTTTCAAAAGAGGTCCCGATGGTATTTTCCGTCGATGTATACCCGAAGAAGAGGTAGAAAATATAATCCAACACTGTCACTCTGCGCCTTATGGTGGACACACAAGTACATCCAAGACCTGCTCTAAAATCCTACAAGCTGGCTTTTATTGGCCAACTATATGGAAGGACGTACATGCGGCTATTAAGGAGTGTGACAGATGTCAACGCACGGGAAACATATCTAGACGTGACGAGATGCCACAAAAAGGTATTTTGGAAGTAGAGATTTTTGACGTGTGGGGGATAGACTTCATGGGACCTTTCCCATCCTCTTTCGGTAACAAATACATACTCGTGGCAGTTGACTACGTATCAAAATGGATCGAAGCTATAGCTTCTCCAACAAATGACACCCGAGTAGTAACTAGACTCTTTAAAAATATAATATTTCCGAGATTTGGCATCCCAAGAATAGTAGTCAGTGATGGTGGATCACACTTTATATCCAAGGTACTCGAAAAACTACTACTTAAATATGGAGTGAGACATAGGATAGCAACACCTTACCACCCTCAAACCAGTGGACAAGTGGAAGTATCTAACAGAGAAATCAAGCAAATACTAGAAAAAACGGTCGCCACTTCAAGGAAAGATTGGTCATTGAAATTACCAGAAGCTTTGTGGGCATACCGAACTGCTTATAAAACTCCCATAGGGACGACCCTATTTAAGCTCATTTATGGAAAATCCTGTCACCTCCCGGTAGAATTAGAACATAAAGCCTATTGGGCTATTAGAAATTTAAATTTGAATTATAAAGCCGCCGGTGAAAAGAGAATCCTTGACATAAACGAATTAGAGGAACTCAGAAGAGACGCCTATGAAAATGCCAAAATCTATAAAGAAAGAACAAAACAATGGCATGACAAGCGTATATCAAGGAAAATCTTCAAGCAAGGCGACGCAGTACTTTTATTTAACTCTAGACTAAAGTTATTCCCGGGAAAACTACGATCCAGATGGTCAGGACCTTTTCATATCACTAAAATCTTTCCCAGTGGAGCGGTAGAAATAAAAGGACAATCTACAGAACCGTTCACCGTAAACGGGCAACGTCTGAAACATTATCACTATGCGGAAACCAACGAGGATTCGCAAATTCTACACTTAGACGAAACGCCCCCAGGACTCATAGACTATATTTAACAGTTTCTTTGTCGAGCTTGCGACATTTAAACAAAGCGCTTAGTGGGAGACAACCCACAAATTAATTTGTTATTTTATTATTCTATTATTATTATCATTTCCCTATTTTTCTCTTAATTATTCTTTTAATTTCTATTTAGTATTCATTATTGATTTATTAAAAAAAAAAATATATATATATATATATATAATAATAATAATTCTTTTCTTCTTTCGGCATTTGGCCAAACCCTGACTTAAACTCATGTTTCTTTTCTCTAGCTAACACTAACCAGATGGGACATTCTGATCGTATGGGTATCAAGTTCAGAGGAATGGCTCAGAAACAAAAGTTTGAAGAACTAGCCGCTAGAGAGATGCTACCTAGTTTATATGCTGATGATTGGGCTATGACTGCCCTTGGACTGAGACAGAGTGTCCTGTTTTTGCTGAATCAGATAGGATGGGAGACCTCCCCTATCCTGAGACACTTCACCACCTACCGGAGACTCACACTAGAATTCCTTAGTTCATTAATCTATCTACCCAGCCATGGAAAAGGAATTAGCAGAGGTTTTATCCAGTTCAGAATGTTCAATATGGAGTACCAATTTAATATTAGAGACTTCACCAACCTTTTGGGTTTTCCTACCTCCTTTGATACATTCACTGTAAGCCAGGAAGAACTTTTTGAATATAGAGAGCTTGAACACTTTTGGGGTAAGCTGACTGGAAATGATGAGCCCGAAGAACATGAGTTTCTCTCTAGAAACATACATAACCCGGCTTTTCGCTATTTCCATAAGATCCTGACCCACACTTTATTTGGGAAGAAGCCAAATAGTACTTCAGTTTCACGTGATGAACTCTTCATCATATTTTGTGCTTCCCAGAACCGTCCAGTAAACGGTGCTACTTTTATGTTAGCTAATTTGGACCACCTTATCCAGGATGAGCGAGCACCCATTAGAATAGGCGGTTTGATCACTATGATAGGTAATGCTATTGGATTACGTCAGCCTATGCTTGACCTTAGCCCTTTTTGTGGCATTACTACTATGAGTATACCCTTCCTCTTCAACACTATGTTTATAGCAAACATAGGGTCTGATGAGTTCGAGCTTATTATTGATAACCAGGTTCTCTGCCTATTCACCATGCCCGATCCTAGAACTAGTGTTCATAACCAAAGGAACTGGCTCTATAACCTGAATGAAACCCCAACTCCTGCTGGATCCACTGAATCCATCCAGGACTATGAGATTTGTGATGACTATGAGCACTATGTTGACCATATCTCTCAAGCTGAGTCTGACCCTCAGACACCATCCGGCTATCATGATATTGACCCCCCTCCTCAGCCTGTTCCGACCGAAGAATCAGCCATGCCTGATCTCCGACATCATATGCCAGGAACGGATATTAAAACCGTCATTGAAGCTTTGATGTCAGAACAAGACGCCCTCAGGGAAGATTTCCACAACTTGAGGCATGAAGTCCTAGAATACATGAGCAACACGGCAAGTCAGTTACGTATGTTACGGCATCGTGTTAACTCTTTTGCTCCTCCGGCCAGAGATCCGAAGATAGATGGAATTTAGTTATTTCTTTCTAAGTTATTTAGTTTTAGGCTAGATTTTTCATTAATGTTGTTTGAATTCATGTTCGCATTTATTTTCCTTTCATTTCATTGTTTTCCCTTCCTGTATTACATTATGTTAATTTTATTAAAGCTTTTATTTATTTAATTTATGCAATGGCTATGTTCTCTACTGTTCTACTGTTACTCAGAATAAATTATTATTATGAGAAATAGAATAGCATGCAACACAAATTAATTAGCTAAATTAAATAGAACAATCTAAAAAAAAAAAAAACCAAATAAAACAAAATAATCAAAATAAATTCATCTCCAGATTAATTATGTGAAGCGCTGCTGAATGCCCTGCCAAAAAGAACTGTGTGACGAGCGTCACACACTCCATGACGAACGGCACGCACAACTCCTGTTACGAACGTCACACCCTTGTGACGAGCGTAACGCCCCTCAGACATGTGAACGTTAGGGAGCCGTTGGAGACGAACGTTACACCCCTTACCTTTTTACATTCCCCATTCACTTTTCATTTAACCACACTTAATTACTCTTCAACCACTTTTTCTTTCTATCTTCCAACCCTTCTCCTATAAATACCTACCAAAACTTCCTTCATTCACCACAAAACAATTCTCTCATATCAAATACATTTCTTTTTCTTTCCAAATCATCCCTTCAAAAATTCATCACAATGGCGGGAAATCAAAATTTCGGAAATATCATCTTCCGATCCGGAGATGACAACTACCAGCAAGAGCAATTCGAATGTTTCCAACAGCGAGGCGTCGCTTCCACCAGGTACCCCGATTTAACTTGTTTACAACAATTAGGATTACTCCAAGGTATCGAATGGATGCTCCGCCTAGCCGACTTAACCTTCCTTTGCACTCATAATCAACCCACCTACCCATCCCTAACCTTAGAATTCTTAAGTTCATACGACTACACCACTCCCGCCGGTGAAGACGAATTTTTAACCGGTACCGCAACCTTCCGTATGTTCAACACCGAGTACTCCTTAACCCAAAACCAATTGAGTACCATGTTACAATTTCCCATAGAAGGTCAGGTACACCCCAGAATCCCTCCAAACTCAAACTGGAACACAATTGGCGTTTTTGGCCTTTTTAAGAAAATTACCGGTATAGATACCTACAACTGGGAAGAACTCCTTCTCTCCCATATACATAACCCCACTATCCGATACTTCATCCGCATCTTGCAAAACATAATTTTTGGAAGACCAAACAACAGCAAGGTCAACTCAAAGGAGCTATTTTTCCTCCAATGCGTCTTCGAACCGGATACTCAGGTAAACGCCGCCTCTTTTCTCTTTCATCATATCCGCACCTTATGTGCTAGAGGCCGGCAACCCTTTATAATTGGTGGATTAATAACATCCATAGCACTTGGCCTGAACCTAGGGGATAAACTCCAAACTTTAGAATCCCTACCTCCCCTGTCTATGGATATCAGCTATTGCCGCTCCAGCCGCCTGATTAAAAACAGAGTAGGCGGAGGATATTATCTTATGGTGAACAACCAGGCTGTCCCAAGCGTTGTTCTACCAAATATCGCCCTAACTGATGTCACAAACCCCGACCGCCACCTCTATGATCTAAACGCTCCTGAAACCACCGAGCCTTTACAAACAAACCCACAAACAGATGAGTTTGAAGAAATGGAACAAGGTGATCATCCTCCTACACAACATTCAGCCCCGCTCAACCCTTCCGGTAATGCAACTGGCCCATCCTCCCAACGTCGTCGACGAAGAAGGCCTGCAACCAACGACGACATTATGGATGCTATCGATGGAATGCAGGCACAGAATGTCGAGATGCTGCAGATGATGCATCAAATGCAACAGCAACAAGACGCTAGGAATGCCATAACCGACCAGCGGTTTACTGAGTTGTTTAGCAGGTTCGACAACTTAGACATACGTCAAAGATCACCAGGTCCAAGAACCAGAGGCGGAAGGCAGCCTTAGTTGTTATTTTCTTTGCATTTCCATTATGTATTTCTTTCCCTTAAAACATTGAGGACAATGTTTAGTTTAAGTATGGGGGGGAAACAATATTCTTCCTATTTCCATTTTTCAAGTATGTTACCTTCCCTTTCATTGTTATTTCCCTTTCTTACTATCTAAAAAAAAAAAAAAAAAAAAAAAAAGTCCGAGTGTGAAATATTTCTATTATCTATTCCCTCAATTTTCTTGAGCCATAACAAAAAAAAAATTTTTTAACACACCCAATAAGTATAAAGGTTGCTTACTTTATAAAACTTGAGTGAAATCAAGACAAAAAATCATTACCATAACAACGCTCTGAGAACCTCAACATGTTAGATCAGGATAAGTATCTATTATACAAATCCCTCGAACTTTTAGCTTTAGAGTAACCCCCGAGTAGTTTATACGAGAAGTCAGCACCATCTTAATAGCAAACTACGTGGAGAACCGATGAATATAAGTGAATGACTCCCAAAGTAACATAAAATATATGAATATATCAGGAAATGCACTGATTAAATTAGGTGACCCTTACCAGATCATTTAATCTAAAGGTTGCAGATCATGCAAAAACACAATATGAAAAATCCATTATGAGTTGGTTCAGTAGGTATCTGGTACTGAACTCGGTAGGGCGGACTACGGTTCGATCCCCCACAATTTGCAATGGACTGAATAACGAAGTTATCCGACTTATGTACCAGAACTTCTAGCTAAAAGCGGATCATAATCACTAACCGGTTACTCCACTATGTGCGCGAAAAGATAAAGGGCTTAATGTGATTTCGCTAGAATGAAAGCGGGTGAAATAAAAGTAAAGGAACTAGGATAGCTATAATGGCAGTACTTGAACTGATTTGCATAAGGTAGGGTTATCTAAGTTGTAACGGTAGTTGTTGATGTCAAGACTAAACTCAAAATTGCTTCTAAACAAAATCCATTTGCAACCTATTACGAATTGATGTGTGTTTTAAAACTTCGCCGGGCTAAATTTTTGAAAACGATTTCTATACTGAATTTTTGCTTGAGGACAAGCAAAGATCTAAGTATGGGGGAGTTTGATAACACGAAATTATATCATATTTTAGGACTTAATTCCATTAAATTCTATGACTATTTATTTTGGTTTACTGCATTTTATGAGATATTACGTGGTATTTTCTTCCTAATTGTCGCAGGTAGTCTATTTTGAAGAACAAGTGAAAATGGAAGAAAAGGAGGTGCAAAAAGGAGAGAAAAGGGACCAAATGCCAAAGCCCAGCCCAAAGCGCACAAGTCACCAACGCTGTGCCTGTGACGGACGTCACAAGGTGCGTGACGAGCGTCACGCAAAACAGCCTTGTGACGGACGTCACACATAGTGTGACGAGCGTCACACAATTCCACTACCTTTTTGGCGCAAGTAACGCCCTCAGAAGGACTTGAAGAAGAACGTTGAGAAGTTGGTCTCCTATATCCACGCCGTGCATGTAGCCACGTTGAAGAATGGGAGAAACGGAAAGCAGTTACCAACACTATTATAAATAGCCATCTCAAAAACCTAAAAGCCTCTCCGGTTTTTCCACGCTCATATTGCCGAAGCTCTGCCAATTTTCTTTTCACGCTTTTGCTTATTTTTTTTTTCTTTTCCAGCACTTAACATTGTTTATTTTATTTATTTCTTTTGCAAGCTTTACATTCTTTTTCCCTTGCAAATTTACCTTTCCCGTTTTAGCTTTTAGATATTTTTCGCATAATAGTTTCTACACCGGAAACTATTGTGCAACTTTATACTGGATTTAACCTTACGTTATATTCCAGTTTTATTTCCTTGATTTAATTTACTGTTTAATTGAAGAATCCAAGAACAAATCCTACCGGTTTGTGGTGGAGTGTTCAAGACTATTGTATTACGCATTCAGGTTCTTTAATCATTATTTAATATTTTGTTTTATTATTTATCTATATTATCTGCCTGGAATGAGTCTGTTTATGCATGATATAAATTCTTATTTATTTAGCATGTCTGGCTAATTTGCCTAGGTATCGGTATGTAAAGTAAGCAGAATAAGGGATCAAGACTGAGTCGGTCTATCTAAACTTAAAATCAAAATCAATCTTTTTACGGTCTCAACTTACAGGTTTAATAACAAGATTTTTTACAAAAGTAAAAGACATAAAGAAGTTAAAATCAATAGAGCGAGAGTTTGAGATTTTAACTGGACAGTGTAAGTTAGGCATTAATTCTAGATCAGGGCGAGAGCAAGTTTTAGAGTTAATTAAATTCTGACCTTTTCCAAAAAGTATTTTTAAAGATTGAATGTGAGGACGAGAGTTAAGCATTTGGAGTAAGGGTGTTTAAAACGGTCAGTATTTTCTTAAAAAGAGTTTCTGCAACTTTATTGCTTTCAAAATATGGTTTTTGACTTAATTATAAGTGACAGCAACATTAATATAAAATCATGGTTTATTCAACAGAGCGAGAGTTTGAGATAGGACCTTTAACCAATAAAGTTAACCGAAACGATTCATTTTAAAATCAAGAAACCGACAAAGACTTGATTCCCTAGTTTTGACGAACTACATACCGATATCCGTTTTATTAATATTTAATCTAGATATTAGTTTAGCTCTTAGTTTTTTCCCAAACAATCAAACATTTTCACCTTAGATTTACGTAGTAACCTTAGATAACGGTATATCGATTCATAAGTCCCTGTGGGATCGATATCTTTTAAAACTACGCGATAGAACTGTGCACTTGCAGTTTGTATCCCATTCTCGACTCACCCAGTTGAGCGATCAACTCCAAACATCAAAGTTGAAGTAGACATCTTTAATTTGATTTTGAAACATGGAAATCTTTCATCTCATGAAAATTAAGCAAGTTATGGCCTTGGGAAGTTGACTTTCAAATTAGGGTTTAGACAAAATGACCTATAATGTTTCAACATAGAAAATGATATTCCAAGCAAAATTAGCTCTAGGTCTCAACATGAAAGTTGTTTGGAATGTCATTTAGAGTAACGTTTCTCTTGGAATAATTTTTATATGGTGAAAATTGTAGGCGATAGGGTCTAGGGAGACCCAGTTTTGATCAGATGAACTCATATGGCCAACCACCATCAACCAACTTGCTAACCTTCAATTCTTTGGACTTTATTAGCTCATGGTAGATCATATATGCATAAGATGATGAAATTTGAAGTGTACCTTGATAAATTTGATCAATTGGTAAGATAGCTTGTTGGAGAAGTTACTTAAGATACCCAGTCAAACTAGGGTTTCCAAGGCAAATCACTTCCAAACTCTTGAAGAATGCTTGGTCAATATAACACGTAGGAGTCAATGGAGCTCATATATGACGCTCATAACCATTATTGGATCAATTCATGGTTGTGTTCTTTGTCATGAGGGTCTCAAACCCTAGATATGAACTTGATAGATTAATGAGATCATGCCCTACCTACAAAAGAGTTAGGCAAATACAAAGACATATTTTTGGTATTTTGGTTAGTTAAAAATGATAATATACAAGTATGATACAATTACAAATTTCTTGGTGATCTCTCCCAAAAACAAACTCAATGAAGGAGAGGTAAGAAGGATGCCAAGGTATGATCTCAATGCTAATGCTTATGATGAAACTGCATGAGGGATCTTAGGGTCAAAATTGGGGTCTTACAGATCACTGGTTGTCTGAAGTCCTACCAATGTAGGCAAGAAGATTGAGTTGCTTTGAGGTCAAATCGAAGCAACTCAGTTCATACACCTCAAAATTCAACTCCATGTATCTCTCAATATACTTGGAGTTAGTTTGAATTGAGGTCACATTCGTGATCAGTGCCATTTTCTCTTTAAGATCATGTCCTTCTTTTTCATTTTTGTGATGATGATGAAAGAACCAGTCCGACCAAGGTCACCTGAGAAGATGACCGGTGATTTGCCCTGGCGATGTGCTGGACACGTTCTGAGCCATTTGATCATTTCAAATTGTTTTAATCCTGAGCGCTCTTTGTGATTACCATTGGTGTAGCACGTTGACTCGTGTGTTTGGTGGAACGCGCGTTTTAGACCACTTGATCTTCCACATCAGTTAATGAGGGAGATCAAGTGGTCCACGTTTTTTCTGATTAATTGATTTTCATTTTATTTCCTTTATTTTCATTAATTCATATTAAATTTAATATTGATCCAAAAAATATGAGAGTTTCACCAAAAATTTCCAAATAAAATCCTCTTTCATTTTATGAATTAAAATTATTTTTTAGATCATTATTAATATTTTTCATGATTTAATTGATTTTGTGAATGTTTTTAATTGTTTAAAAATACTTTTAAGTTTCCAAAAATTCTGAAATTTTTTCTCCAAGGTCTTTTCACCTTGTTTGACCTATGATAAATATCATGGCCATTTCTTTTGTGTTTTGATGAGGTTTTAGGAAATTGACCAGCCATAATTTAATTTAATGCATATTTTTATTATTTTTAATTGTTTAAATGCCAAATTAATTGTGTAGAGATATTTTAATTGACTTTGTGAATTTGACTCTTGTTGTTGGGCCTTGGGAAAGGTTGATTTGACTTTGCTATGTTAAGATCATTGGATTTCATGAGCGTAGTCCATTATACTATGTGTCTAACATCCATTAACACCAAAATTCTATTTCCCGACCTCAAATAGTTGTGCTTTCTGCATAAGTCCAATTATGATTGCTTAACATAGCGCTAAATTTTGACACAAAAGGCATTTCATTCTAGTTTGTGAGATTGTAAGTCTCCCCTCTTTCATGGTATTGTGTGGAAACCTGGCCTTTTTTCCTTCCTTTGGAAGATGTCTTGGTTCAAGGATCCATGCTTGTGATAAGTGGGTTGAGTGTTCTCCAAAGAATGACTTAAACAAAAGCCAAGCAAAAGCAACACTAACCCCTAATTCACTAACAACTAACATTTAATTTCAAGTCATTTACTTTTAATGCACTTTAATTTTTAAGCCTTATTCATTTGCCATTATTCATACCATTCAAATTGTTTACTTTTATGTCATTTTTACTTTGTCCATTTGGACCATATTTTGTGATAGATTGTGTTTGTATATACTTGTTTGATTGTGTGGTCTTTTGACCTTAATGTACATAATAAAAACAAAAAACCCTAAAAAACATCTTATGTGGACTGTAGGTTTAACCTGAGGCTATTGGACTTAGAACCTAGGCAACATTCCCTATGCAAAGGACTTGGCAAATGCCAATTTTCATGTAACCAAGTACTTGCGAAGAACATTCATCTTATATAACTATGAAGATCCATTTGAGTTCATCTACAACATGATCATTGTGAAGCTATTATTTTGAACCTGTGACTTACGCCATCTTTGAATTCATCTGACACATGGGAAATTGTGAGGAAGATCACGGAGTTGCTAAGCTTGGATGTGGCTATCTTTATTTGATTCCTTGATCTTAAACTTGCTATTTATGTATTGTTTGTTGCTTGATTCAAAAGTCCAAGGGAAATTTGGGTTTCTATATGACATTCTTGTCTATTGGATTGCATATTGGTTAGATCTTTTCAACACTCAACTTTTAAATTTATACTTAGGATTAGTCTCTTTATCTCCTCCCCACTTATTTAATTTCACAATCTCTCCCTCCTTTTAAAATCTTATTTGATTGTGCTTGTTATTTTCTAAACTTAGACTATATTGCAAAAATTAGAAACTTTGGCCTTATGCCATTGAATTTTTAAACTCTTTTCTTAATCAAATTTGTAAATGAACTTAACTATACTTGACTTAAAATTTCAAAAGCCAAAAAGAACTAACACTCATGCAAACCATTTTAGGCCATTTTGGCTTTTAAACTTAAGTTTTGTTAAAAGTAATCCACTCACTATGAAATTGATACCACGAACTACGAGGTTTTAATCCCTCATTTTTATGTTGGTACGTAGGCACAAGTTCGAAGGTCTTGTCAAACATAAAAATATAATTAATGAATTCTTTTCTCATCTATCCACTCTATTTATTGCAAACATCATTTTATACCAAAACACATATGTACACAAAAAAGGGCTCCCTAGGACACTTTGGGTGTTAACACCTTCCCTCTGTGTAACCAACCCCCTTACTTGTAATCTCTGACATTTTATTAGTTTTGATTTGAAAACTTCTTATTTATTGGGTTTTGTTTGTACTTTTCCCTTTTCCCTTGGAAACAATAAAAGTACGGTGACGACTCTGGTTTTATTGAAGTCTAACTTATCTATAACTTGATGGTCATGAATTTACCGCTACACCTGGTCCCCAATGTTAAAATCCTGATGATGTTCAAGGTCCCTGACTTTGAAAAGTGTAAAGGGAATACTTGCCCGATAAGCCATCTTGTGATGTACGCTAGAAGAATATGTACTCAGACTGATAATGATCAGTTGCTGATTCACTATTTCCAGGACAATTTGACTGGAGCTTCTTTAAGATGGTATATAGGTCTGGACAGTGAGAGCGTTTGTACTTTCAACGACTTGGGCGAGGCCTTTGTTAAGCAGTACAAGTACAACCTGGATATGGCACCCTATAGAGACTAACTAAGGTCTATGTCTTAGATAGATAAGGAGACATTCAAAGAGTATGCCCAGAGATGGAGGGAGTTGGCTGCCCAGATTAATCCACCCTTAGAGGAGAAAGAGATGACGAAGATCTTGAAGACACTGAGCTCGTTTTATTATGAGCGTATGATTGCAAGTGCCCCCAATGACTTTACCGAAATGGTAAATATGAGGATGAGGCTAGAGGAAGGAGTCCGTGAAGGACGTCTGTCTAAGGAAGAAGCATCGTCTAGCAAGAAGTATGGTGGGAGTTTCTCTAAAAGGAAGGAGGGAGAAACTAATTCAGTATATGTAGGAAGGAAGAGGAGGCCTCATGTCAGAAAGAGTTCCTAACCTCGTAAACATCAACATCAAGTTTCATCAGTGATTCCTGTATTTTCCAACAATTCCAACAATCAACCAATTCCAATTCAGCAACAACAAAGTCAACAACAACCGCAACAAAGAACCAACAATAACAACAATAATAACCAACAAATCTTTAAGAGGAAGAAGGTATCCTTTGACCCTATTCCTATGTCGTATGCAAAATTATACCCGTCCTTGTTTCTCAAGAACCTCACCTAACCAAGAAATCCTCCATAGATTCCTGAGCCACTTCCATGGTGGTTCAAACCTGCACTTTGCTATGCTTTTCACTAGGGAGCCCCTGACCATGATATAGAGAACTGTTACTCTCTGAATTATGAATTCCAAAAGCTTGTGAAGAGTGGAACGATGTCCTTTGAGGAAAGAGCGCCTAATGTGAAAGCTAATCCCTTGCCTGCTCATGGTAACACTTCTATCAACATGGTGGATGGATGTCCAGGGAATTTCTGAGTTTTTGATGTACGACGTATCCGAAGATCTCTAGTGGAAATGCATAAAAATATGGGTTCAATCAGTGACTGTGAACATGACCATGATGGTTGTGCAATCTGCAATGTGAACCCCCGTGGGTGTATGGTTGTCAAGAGGGATATACAAAAGTTAATGGATGAGAATGTAATCCAGATTCAACAGTCGAGGGATATAGATGATGTTAATGTAATTATACCAGTATTCAAGACCCATGAGTGGGTGGCTATCCAATTTGATAGCAGCAACAACAACAATATCAACAGATCGGTATCACCGTTGGTTATACGGTTAACGAGCCATGTCCCGTATGCATCCGATAAGCTGTGCCCTATCAATACAACGCCAAAATGGTGGAGAATGGCCAAGAGGTTCCACTTCCAGTTGTAGATTCCGTGGTGAATATTGATGATATTGCAAAGGTGACCCGTAGTGGTCGTGTGTTCGGTCCGATATTTCTGAAAGATGTAGAAGATGTTTCAGCAAGTAAGAAGGCAAAGATTCCAGTGGTGAATCTAGTTAGGACTTTAGTGTGTCAGTCTGGTTGTAGCGGGGTATTCGTTACCTTATGATTTATTGACTAAATCAAAAGTAAATCATACAATACGAGTCGCCACCGCACTTCTATTTATCCAAAGGAAAGGTTAGAAAGCGAACAAAAACCAAGTAAGAAGTTTTATCAAATCAAAAACTAATAAAAATATCAGAGATCTGGGTAAGGGGGTTGGTTATGCAATGGGAATGTTTTAAGCACCCAAAACATCCTTAGTACTCTAAGGGAGCCCTTCTTGCAAAGTGTATTGTAGGTTGGTATTTGTGAAAATATTTGTGCAAACATGATTGGGGAGATGAGAAAAGAATATACATATTATTTACAATTTTTGTTGTTTGAATGGATAAACCCATTGCCTACATACCATCACAAAGGTAGGATCAAAACCTCGTAGTTAGGGGTAAAAATCTCAAAATATGGGTGAATTTATTTGATCAAAAGCTTTAAGGTCTTTTGTTATCAAACGGAGAAAACTCAACCTAAACCAACAATCCACCATGTGAGGAGAACTTCAACATACTAGTGAGGTATCCACCCTATAATAAGTATGAAGGACTTATAGTCCAATCACTAAGGATAAGGTGAGGTTTACATCAACAGCTATGATAACTCAAACCTATGGCTAATGTTTATGAAAAAGTTTTTTTAACAAAGGTGGTCATTGAAACCACAAAAACACTTTGAAGTGAGTTGTATTTACAAGTTAGAAGTATTCACAAAAATGAAGTCAAAGTTGACTTAAGGTTCATTTACAATGAGTATTAGTGAAAAAGAGTTTGAAAAATCAAAGGCATATGGCCTTGGTTTCTAGTTTTGAAAACAATGTCAATGTTTGCACAACAAGAGTTTGGCTTGGGTTAGAGTGGAGAGAAGAAGATAAGGGCTAGTCCTAAACATGCAAAGATAAGAGAAGAGAAAAAACCCTTGAAGTTCCTTTCTTGAGATCATAAAGATGATTCAAGATACTCCTTTCCTTTGGACTTAGCAAGCAACAAGCAATCAAAACAATTAAACATTCAAGCTCCTAGGATCTCCACTTGGCTTGTCTCTCTTAGCTTGGCTATTCATGACAATGGTCCTTCTTACTATCTCAAGTTTGGAATCCTTACCACACAAGAGCACACAATAAAAAAGTTCACAATGCAATAAGAGGAATGGACAAAGAATGAGTTTAGATTAGAGGTCCTTTCAAGTCAACTTTTAAGATTTAGCATTCTAAAGGCATGAGGCCTAGTTGCTCTTGAATTCCATTAAGCATAGGTAATGTCCTAATTCTAAGTCCTTTCTCCTTTTTGCATTGGGTTCACATAAACAATCACAAAACAATCACAAAGCAACAATATATTTATTCATAATAATGAGCTCAAGTGAGCAAAAGGAAAATAGCCTAAACATAAAATATGAGCTCAAATGAGCAAAGGGAAAAGGCAATATGAATAAATGAGCAAGAAATTAAATTGCATTAAAGTAAATTGCAAGAATTAAATGCTTAAATTAAAGTTAGTAATTAGTAGTTAGTGTTAGAGTGTCATAAGGCAATTTAGCGCTATGTTAAGCAATCGTAAGTGGACTAATGTAGTAGTCACACCTATCTGAGTTCGGTCAATAAAACTATAGGCAAATAAACACAAGTTAGAGATCATGACTATTAAGCCAAGCTCCTACAACTTGCCATGCCAAAAGAAAAGAAGAAAGGCCTTGTATGGATTTCAGGTTCTTTTCTTGACCAAGAAGCAACCTATCTTGGACCCAAAGAAATTCACTTGATCTTTGATCAAGTTGAATTTGATTTGGATCAAAGAAGGTTAAGCCTCTCATATGTCAAGGCTAACCACAAATCATTAACTCATTGACCAAAAGAAAAAGAAGAAGATTAAGATGAAATGAAATGAATAGAAAATGAGAATTCAAATGACATAATCAAAACACAATGATCAAATGTGAACGGAATCATCATCAATCAATGGTAAACAGAAGTGAAATGAAGATTAGAAGTCAATAAAGATCAAGCATATTTTTGGTATTTTTTGGACTTAAAATAAATGCAAAATAAAATGGACAAAGTAAGGTCAAACTTCAAATTCAATTCAAAGCAACTTGGATAAGTCTAATTGAATCGTCATAAGTCTAACATGGTCAAACAAGGTTTGACAAATTTTCTCATCATTTTTTGAAAACAGAAACTGTTTTTAAACAATTAAAAATCAAGAAAAATAACACAAATGAACTAAAATCTCAAATAAATCTCAAATCAATTAAGAAATTGAGGAGAATACTTTTCATAGACTTGTCATCATCCATATGTGTTAAGAAAATATTTTTGGAATTTTTGAATATAAAAAAGTATTTAAAATGAATTAAAAACTATTAAAAACAAAATAATTCACAAAAAATATTAAATGGAATCACAAAAATAATTAAAAATCAGATTATGAAACTAGATTTTAAAAGAAATTTTTTGCAATTGGTCCCATATTTTTGTGATTCCAAATAAAAGAGTTATGAATTTTTGAAAATAAATGGAATAAAAGAAAATAAAACAAAAGTTGGAACATATGATAAATCCAGGAGCGCATGATATGTTTCATTAATTGACGTGGACAATCCAATGGCTCAGAGGCACGCTTCCATGGTAATCACTAGTCAAGCGCGTTGCAAAGTGGATTTAAAAAAGTCAAATAAAGAAAAGGCCAGGATTAGAACCTAGGAGCCAGATCTGAAGGCTATGGTGCATCCACGTGGGGACGGTGGTGGAAACCACCGTCTTCACAGTGTCGCAACCTGAAAAATACAGTGCGCGAAAAAAAACAACCGGCGAAAGAAAAAGACAGAAGAGTCGCCACCGTGCGTTATTCATCCCAAAGGAGGGAAAGGAAACGCTCGAAGTAAACCTGGAAAAGGAAGGAACAAGACGGGGTCTCGCAACCAAATCTTGGGTTCGGGAGTCGGTTATGCGAAGGGAAGGTATTAGCACCCCTACGCATCCATAGTACTCTACGGGATCCACTTTTGTGGTTTTTGTCTAAAGGGTATGGGTTTACCTAATGTGTTTATTTACTAAAAAGGTTAAGAGAAATGACTCGCGCGGATGTCGCATCCACTGCATACGTATCTCATCTGAATATGAGAATCAAAGTCTTCGTAGCTCGGCTGACCTATGGGTTAGGGGATGTGTGCTCGCTAAGACATCGCATCTTATGCCTAAGTATCTCATCTGGAATGAGAATCAGAGCAAGCCGTAGTTCGGCTAACTACGGGGTTATGGATTGGGTTTTGGACGAACGACGTCACTACGCAATCTACCGGATGCTCGACCTTTGGAGACTTACTCGTCTGTAGTAGAAGGAGTAAACGTGTTGCTTTGGGTTTTAGGGTTTGGGATGCTCAAGGGCAAACAGGCAGTTCTTGACGAAGGAACCGCGCTACATGTGGAGATATGAATACAAAACACAAAACATGTATCTCAAAGTAAAATGCCACCAAGGGGCTCAAACATTGCCTCCTATCGAGGTCTTCCAGCTAAGAAAGCGATAAAGTACGAGAAAAGGAAAAAATTACCACACGGATAAAGATCCGAAGTTACAGCAATTAAAGGATTAGCAACCCTGAGATCTCTCCAGCTAGACCATCAAAGAAAATCAGTCAATACGAGTAATCAGAATAAACCTCCGGATGGTATCCCTGCAAGAGTATGTGAGCCCTCACAAAAACTCAACAAAAGGGTTAGTGAAACACGATAAGCATTTTTTTCATGGATAATAGTATGGTTTCAGAAACCTCAAACCCTGTGGCATACACTTCAGAAAATAAACGATTAAGCATTCAAGGCATTATTTATACATTCATACATAATTATGAACCCGTGGGCAAAAACCTAATGAAATTCATCCATCATACCTCAAACATTCAGATGATCCAAATTAAGAGCATAAAGGTAATGGGAATGAGGGCAAACCTGATTGGAGAGCTTGATTGAAATTGAGTTGCACCCGTGAGGTTTACAAAACAATCTTTAGGGTTTATGTGAGGCGGAGTGAACTTTTCAGGGCTGCCTGAAGGTCGCTGCAGAGTAGTTCCTAGGTTTCCTTCTCTCAAAATCTTTCTCCAGTGAATCTCCTAGTGTAACTCCAAGTGTGTTTTCCTCTACTGAAACTTCAGTATTTATAGACTGATTTTCGTGGGTAGTGGGCTCAAATGAGGGAGACCCAAGTCCAAAATTTTTTTTGTTATATTTTATTTATTTATTTAATTAATTTAATTAATTTATTTATTTTTAACTTTTTTTTTTCCAGTAAAAATGAAGGGTAAATTTTGGGGTATTACAGCTGCCCCTATTCAATCAACTGGAGACCCGGAAAGAAGATGGCAGCTGCTTTCGTACTTTCGAGGTATCAAGGGATTGAATACAATAAAAGCCCAAAAATTTGCACTGAAGTGAAGTGAAGTAACAATGTCTGTCAGAATCGGCAAAGAGGTGGTCTTGAAAGAAGAATCCGTCTGGTACGGTGAGAGTCAGTCTGAATACCGAAAAAGAATGTTAACTTGGATACCAAAATAAATGGTAACACAGAAATAACCATGGCCTGAATGCCACAAGTTGCATTGACCTGAACGTCGGAAACTTCTCCGACCTGAACATCGGAAAACTGGCCTGAATGCCACAAGTTGCATCGACCTGAACGTCGGAAACATCTTCGATCTGAACATCGGAAAATTGACCTGAATGCCACAAGTTGCATCGACCTGAACGTCGGAAACTTCTTTGATCTGAACATCGGAAAACTGGCCTGAATGCCACAAGTTGCATCGACCTGACCGTCAGAAACTTCTTCGATCTGAACATCGGAAAATTGACCTGAATGCCACAAGTTGCATCGACCTGAACGTCGGAAACTTCTTCGATCTGAACATCGGAAAATTGGCCTGAACGACACTTCGGTCTGAATACCAGAAACTGGCCTGAACGCCACTTCGATCTGAATATCGGAAATTGGCCTGAACGCCACTTTGGTCTGAATACCAGAAACTGGCCTGAACGCCACTTCGATCTGAATATCGGAAATTGGCCTGAACGCCACTTTGGTCTGAATATCGGAAATTGGCCTGAATGCCACAAGTTGCATCGACCTGAACGTCGGAAACTTCTTCGATCTGAACATCGGAAAATTGACCTGAATGCCACAAGTTGCATCGACCTGAACGTCGGAAACTTCTTCGATCTGAACATCGGAAAATTGGCTTGAATGCCACAAGTTGCATCGACCTGAACGTCGGAAACTTCTTCGATCTGAACATCGGAAAATTGGCCTGAATGCCATAAGTTGCATCGACCTGAACGTCAGAAACTTCTTCGATCTGAACATCGGAAAACTGGCCTGAATGCCACAAGTTGCATCGACCTGAACGTCGGAAACTTCTTCGATCTGAACATCGAAAAACTGACCTGAATACCACAAGTTGCATCGACCTGAACGGTGGAAACTTCTTCGATCTGAACATCGGAAAACTGGCCTGAATGCCACAAGTTGCATCGACCTGAACGTCGGAAACTTCTTCGATCTGAACATCGGAAAACTGGCCTGAATGCCACTTCGGTCTGCGTCGACCTGAACGTCGGAAACTTCTTCGATCTGAACTTCGGAAAACTGGCCTGAATGCCACAAGTTGCATCGACCTGAACGTCGGAAACTTCTTCGATCTGAACATCGGAAAATTGGCCTGAATGCCACTTCGGTCTGAATACCGGGAAAACTTCATGCCTGTCAGCATCGGCAGAAATATGGAAAGATAATAGAGGCGGCGCATGGGCCAATGACACTTGCTGGGGATAACAAAGGTAAGTCATGAACAATCTTCAGTCTGAGTACTGGAAACAACTTATAGCTTATCACTTGGGATACCGAGAATGTTTTATGCTTACGTGCGTATGTTTGAATCTTTCAATGGCGTAATGCTCCATGAAAATGGAAATGCTACGCGATTTGGGAGGATGCAATGCAATATGATTCTACATGCAGGGATGTGAAATGCTGGGTAGAATGCCAAGTTGAGGCAAGGGGATCTACTGGGGAAATGATCACCATCTTCTGGACCCTGGCAAGGCTGTTGGAGATGCACAGTGCAAAGAATTCTATGGGGAAATGACCCGCCACACGGTGTTCTAGCAATGACGAAATACCGAGATTCTGACTGGGGAGAGAACGACACTGAACACCTGCTGTTGGGGAAAGCGATAGTGGTTCTGGCAACCACGATCTGCGAGAGATGACTCAACAGGGGAAGCAAACACTGATACGGTACCGAGGTTCTGCTTCAAGGAAAGAAACCATGGATCTGGCATTGGGATTATCGATCTGGCCTCGAACTCTAAGGAGCAGCCACTTCTGCTGGGAAGATACAGTCTGGCACTGTCAACTCCGCTGGGGGTATACAATCTGGCACTGTCAACTCTACTGGGGAGTGTATATTCTGAAACAACCGCTTGGGGAAGCACAATGGTGAGAACCTGCTGGGGATTGAAGAATCCAACACTCTGATCAGCTCTGCAGGGATAAGACACCAGATTCGTATGTTGGCGACTTCACTGGGGAAGATATTCACGATCATCTGCAGGGGATTTTAAGGAAATGCCCCGAGGGTACCTGTTCTGAATAGACGATCCAAAGCACTTAAAATTTACAGCAATTTTAAATGTTTATTGAGCATGTACTTGTAAAGCCCTTATGTGTCATGATGCAATGTTTATCAAAAATTTGGACGTCATTTTTGCAAACAAAGCAGTAAAATGAAAACAGAGATATACTGAATAACATGATTTTATTGATTGAATGGCCTATGAATAGGCATTTACATCAGGAAGCAATCCCTGGAAAGAGGTAATCGCACAAAAGATAAAAACAGAAATTAATCTAATGGCAATGTGAAATGGATTTCTATTAGGTTCCAATTCTGCTATGACTTGCCCGTCTTCAAGATCCTCCAGAAGATCAGCCTTCTGAAAAGGTGATTGGACTGTTTCCTACCTTTCGAAAATTTCCAGTCATCGACGTGAGATGAGATTCAGAACTAATTCACAACGCAGACATTCACTTAATCCCTAACTTTTGCCTGGATCGCCCTTTTCGGGTTTTCAATCCACAGGGATACCCATTTTTGCCTAAGTTGCCTTTTCAGGTTTTCAACTTACCGGGTGTACGATCTTTTCATTTTTAATCCCTAATTTTTGCCCGAACCTTTTCATTTTCTTGGTTCGTCGGGATGCCCATTTTTGCCTGGACTATTGTTTTTACTGTCCAGCGGGTCTATTTTATGCGAAGTATTTTTTAACTGCGTCTGAGTTCACAGGGGAAGTGAAGTTTTCACCATCCATAGTTGCAAGCATTAAGGCCCCACCATCAAAAAACCTTGGTGACAATATACGGTCCATCATAGTTAGGAGTCCACTTGCCCCTGTGATCTGTCTGAGGAGGAAGGATCCTTTTCAACACTAAATCTCCGACTTGGAAACAACGAGGATGCACTTTCTGATCAAAGGCTCTCTTCATCCGACTCTGATACAACTGCCCATGACAAATGGCTGCCATTCGCTTCTCTTCGATAACACTCAACTCATTGAACCTTGTCCGAATCAATTCGGCTTCGTCTAACTTGACATCCAACAAGACTCTTAGAGAAGGAATCTCTACTTCAACAGGTAGGACTGCTTCCATACCATACACCAGGGAGTAAGGGGTTGCCCCGGTCGATGTACGTACTGAAGTGCGGTACCCCTGCAAGGCGAAAGGTAGCATCTCATGCCAATATCTGTACGTGACGACCATCTTCTGCACAATCTTCTTTATGTTCTTATTTGCCGCCTCAACAGCACCGTTCATCTTAGGGCGGTAAGGGGAAGAATTGTGATGCTGAATGTTGAAGTTCTGACACAACTCCTTCATCATTTTGTTGTTGAGATTAGAACCATTTTCAGTAATGATTCTTTCGGGAATCCCATAGCGACAAATGATTTCTTTCTTGATGAAACGGGCAACCACATGTCAGGTGACATTCGCGAACGACGCTGCTTCGACCCACTTGGTGAAATAGTCGATGGCAACAAGGATGAAGCGATGCCCATTGGAAGCTGTCGGCTCAATCTTTCCAATCATGTCAATGCCCCACATAGCGAACGGCCACGGCGAAGACATCACATTCAGAGGATTCGGCGGTACATGCACCTTATCAGCATAAATCTGGCATTTATGACACTTCCGAGCATATTTGAAGCAATCTGATTCCATGGTCATCCAGTAATAACCCGCTCTCAACAATTTCTTAGCCATTGCATGTCCGCCGGCATGAGTACCGAAGGAACCTTCATGAACTTCCTGCATTAACATGTCCGTCTCGTGTCTGTCCACGCATCTGAGCAAAACCATGTTGAAGTTCCTCTTATACAGCACATTGTCTTTGTTCAAGAAGAAACTTCCTGCCAATCTTCTCAAAGTCTTTCTGTCGTTGTTGGATGCCCCTGCAGGGTACTCTTGATTCTTCAGAAAGCACTTGATATCGTGATACCAGGGCTTGTCATCGACTACCAGTTCAGCAGCAAACACATATACGACCCTGTCAAGGCGCATCACATCGATCCTAGGAGCATGGTTCCAACGAATTACCTTGATCATGGAGGATAGAGTAGCAAGTGCGTCTGCCATCTGGTTCTCATCACGAGGTATATGATACAATTTTACTGTTGTGAAGAAAGTCAACAATCTTCTCGTGTAATCTCTGTAGGGGACCAGAGTGGGCTGGAGAGTATTCCAATCACCATTCACTTGATTGATCACCAGAGCTGAATCTCCGAAGATGTCCAAAGTCTTGATTCTCAAATCAATGGCTTGCTCAATACCCAAAATACAGGCCTCGTATTCAGCTTCATTATTTGTGCACTCAAAAGTCAAACGAGCGGTGAAAGGTATGTGCGCACCTTTCGGGGTTGTAATGACAACGCCAATTCCACTTCCTCTAGCATTGACAGCCCCATCAAACAACAAAGACCACTTTTCGTTTGGATCAGGCCCCTCCTCAACAACTGGCTCTTCACAGTCTTTCATCTTGAGGAACATGATGTCTTCATCTGGAAAATTAAACTTCATCGGCTCATAATAATCAATCGGCTGCTGAGCAAGATAGTCCGACAGAATACTCCCTTTGATGGCTTTCTGGGATGTATACTGGATATCGTACTCTGTCAGTACCATTTGCCAACGAGCCACCCTTCCGGTGAGAGCTGGCTTCTCGAATATGTATTTGACTGGATCCATCTTAGAAATCAACAAGGTAGTATGGTTCAACATATACTGCCTTAGTCGGCGAGCAGCCCAGGCCAAAGCACAGCAAGTTTTCTCAAGCTGCGAATATTTGATTTCACAGTCGGTAAACTTTTTGCTAAGGTAGTATATGGCATGCTCTCTTCGACCAGACTCGTCATGTTGTCCCAATACACACCCCATCGAGTTCTCAGTCACTGACAGGTACATTATCAGAAGTCTCCCAGGAACTGGAGGTATAAGGATTGGAGGTTTCTGTAGATACTCTTTTATCTTCTCGAAAGCCCTTTGACAATCTTCATTCCACCTGATAGCCTGATCTTTCCTCAGCAATTTGAAAATTGGCTCACACGTGGTTGTTAGGTGAGAGATGAACCTTGCAATGTAGTTCAACCTCCCTAAGAAACTACGGACTTGCTTCTCTGTTCTTGGCTCTGACATTTCCTGTATCGCTTTTACTTTGTCGGGATCCACCTCAATCCCTTTTCCGCTAACGATAAAACCCAGCAGTTTTCCCGATCTCACCCCGAAAGTGCACTTGTTTGGGTTAAGTCTCAGTTTGAATTTCCTCAAACGCTCAAACAGTTTCTGCAAATTCACCAAATGTTCTTCTTCTGTCTGAGATTTGGAAATCATATCATCCACATAAACCTCGATTTCATGATGAATCATATCATGGAACAGAGTTACCATAGCTCGTTGATATGTTGCTCCGGCATTTTTCAGACCAAACGGCATCACCTTGTAGCAGAAGGTGCCCCATGGGGTTATGAAAGTTATCTTTTCCATGTCCTCTGGTGCCATCTTGATTTGGTTATATCCAGAAAATCCATCCATGAAGGAGAATACCGAGAACTGAGCTGTATTATCCACCAAAACGTCGATGTGAGGTAATGGGAAATCATCTTTAGGGCTAGCTCTGTTCAGATCCCGGTAGTCGACACACATCCGTACCTTTCCATCCTTCTTAGGTACTGGGACGATGTTTGCAACCCATGGCGGATAATTGGTGACTGCTAGAAACCCTGCATCCAACTGCTTTTGCACTTCTTCCTTTATCTTGACAGCCATCTCTGGTCTTGTTCTTCTGAGCTTCTGCTTGACCAGAGGACAACCTTCTTTGAGAGGCTAGCGGTGTACCACGATGTCTGTGTCCATCCCAGGCATGTCCTGATAAGACCAAGCGAAGATGTCAACATATTCTTGCAACAGTTCAATCAGCCCTTTCTTCACATTATCTCCCAAAGCAACCCCTATCTTGATTTCTCTCTTGGCGTCCTCGGTGCCGAGATTAATCACTTCAGTAGGCTCTTGATACGGTTGAATGACCCTTTCTTCCTGTTTTAAGAACCTGGCAAGTTCTTCAGGGAGTTCACAGTCTTCATCACCCTCTTTTTCAGCTTGAAAGATTGGATTTTCAAAGTCGAAGCGAGCCATGGCAGAACCGTTATTAATAGGATCCGGTGACGTGCATCTGTATGAGTGATGGTATGTGCTTATGAGTGTGAAAGAAAAAAGTGGAAACTAAACAAAACATTGCCATTTTTTTATTTTGAAAAACTCCAAAAATAGAAAGACAGGGAACGAAATATTTGAATGCAAAAATACGTTCTTTATTTATGATAAAAATGCAAGTGACACATAGACGGGCCCTACAATGAGTCATTACGCCCTGGGCGGAACGTAAGACTTGGACATGCATGAATAAACAAAGAAAATTACTCTTCAAGAAGAGTGACTTGGATAATCTCTTCAGAAGACCAATTGTTGATGACTTCACTCGGGATCCTCGGACGCACCCAGTTGTCAATGTCACAATCACTATCCCTATCTTCTTCGTTGACTGCAGAGACTTGACCATACTGAATGATGCCAGCACTGGAGAAAGTGATCGGCCCCTGAAGTGTTGTAGAAGTCAAAACTGGCTGATACCCAATCCCGAACTTATCTTCTTTCACTGGTAATTCCAACACACGCCCCCAACCGGGAGCAACACCTGAATCCACCACGGCCCGTGCCTGCTTAAAGGATGAGATAGAGGCACCCGCTTTAACCTCTTCCACAGACTCTTGGACAGATAAATCTTCAACCTGGAGGATACCTTTGTTGAGCAAGGCCTGGATACCTTACTGTAGCTTCAAACAACCTCCACTCTGAGTGGCACAATCCAAACAATCCTTCCCACAACCGGGGAAAACATCGGCCTTCAGCAAGCATCCTTTGATATCCAACAATGGAGTCTTCAACTTCAACACATCCTTAATGGACTTGGCTTTTCCTTCCATCATATTAATGTTTGCACCACCATGCTGCGGCATGGGATTGTTGACGACATTAGGAGCCGGTGCAAGGTCGATGGCCTTTGAATCTATGAGGTCCTGAACTACGTGCTTAAAAGCTTTGCAGTTCTCAATATTGTGGCCAGGTGCCCCAGAGTGGAAGCTACACCTAGCGTTGGCGTCGTAACCCACCGGAAGTCTACCAACAGGAGGAGCCAGAGTGCGCAATTGCACAAGTTGTAGTTGTTGAAGACTAGAAAGCAACTGAGCGTACGACATTGGAAGGGTGTCGAAACGCCGGTCCATCATCCTTTGCCTCTGTTGATAAGCGGGTCTGTTACCCGGTTGCTGCTGCTGTTGATACTGAGCTGGTTGACGTTGTGGTTGTTGTTGTTGTAGTGGCGCTGCAGCTGGAATGGTCACAGCCGCAACATACGGTTGCTGATGATAATTCTAAAAATTATTCCTCCGGTTATCCCTGTTCTGATAAGAAGATATGGCATTTGCATCCCCTTCTCTCCTCTTCTGTCCCTGAATGAACGGCTTCTTCACCCCTGATGAGGATCCACCTCCACTCTGGCTCTTATAGGTCTTTAGGTAATTCTCCACCCTTTCTCCAGTAGAGACCACATCAGCAAAGTTGGAAGCATTGCACCCCACCAGACGCTCCAGATAAGGTCCAAGCAGCGTATTCATGAACATGTTGGCCATTTCCTTTTCCAACATAGGAGGCTGAACACGGGAAGCTGTATCCCTCCAGCGTTGAGCGTATTCCCTGAAGCACTCATTGCTTTTAAGAGACAGATTCTGAAGTTGAGTTCTGTCCGGAGATGTCTGCATTATATTGATACTGCTTTACGAAAGCCTCCGCCAAATCCCTCCAGCAGCGGATATGGGCTCTGTCCAGCCTCATATACCATTCCAAGGATGCCCCAGCTAGGCTATCCTGGAAGAAGTACATAAGTAGCTTCTCGTCATCAGAGTATGCAACCATTTTACGGAAATAGGCTTGCACGTGAGTTTTGGGGCAAGAGCTGCCATGGTATTTGTCAAATATTGGGACCTTGAATTTCGGTGGCACTCTCACACCTGGGACCAGCCCCAAGTCAGCAACATCTACTCCCAGAAGATTCTGTCCTTCCACTGCTTTCAACCTCTCTTCGAATCTTCTAAACATGGGGTCCATGCCAAAGTCTTCCTGAAGCAAGGGGAACTTATAATCCTGACCATCCTGAATGGGTTGTTGATCTAGGTTGACATGCGGGATCGGGATAGGCCCCGGTCCATTGGGACCATTAGCCTCTTCAGCTGGAGGATCAACCAACGTCTCCGGTTGAGTAATAGGGGGATCCCTCTGTACCAACAATCTAAGCTCCTGTTGTCCTTGAGCCACCCCTTGAACCAAATCCATGAATTGATTCATGTGAATCTTCATCTCGGCGAGCTCTGCTTGTAGGCTCTCCATCGCTCTCTGTTGATTCCTTCGGGTACCGTATCGGTGAATGTCTGAGTCAGCTATCCTGCTAGTGGGACACCAAACAATATAAGAACACTGCAGCGGTACCTGTTATGCAAGATATGACAATGAATATGTAAATGCAATGCCATGTTTATCAAATCCAAAAGGTATTCTACCCCCTTGAAATGGATAAACATGTGTTAAATGATATGAATGCAAATGATGTGATGATGTGAATGCAATGCAGTGGCATGTCAATCAGGATTGCTGTATCCGCTTGAACATCTGTCGGGTTACACTGTCTGAAGAGAAAACCACTGAGGAATATAATATAAGATCAAAGCTCTGCTCTAGAAAACCGGGTTGGTTGGAGGTTAAGGTTTCCTGAATATAGCCCGCCCCTCACTGGTAGGTTCTAAGAACAGAAGTTCGTCAACTTCAGCCCTTCAGTCGCGAATAATACGTTTACCACTGAAGGTTTGGCATTATTACGGGATAAAAGACCTCCACTGACTCCCCTCAACAGGACATCCTAAAGCAAGTTCCCAGTCTCGGGGTCCTCGGATTGATCAGCGAGAATGCGCCCACCAGAGCTAACATAATCACGTCTCAGAGGAGAGGCCTCGACTGAGTTCTCGGGAAATGGTCACCAGAGTCGACGATTTTTAAAGGAACATCATGTCGTTACGGAACATCCGTAGGACATAATATATCCAAAAGAAACCTCGTCTGGGTGTGGTTCTTCACGAACGACTTAACGTAGCAACATGCCACGCAAGCCTCATGATCATCCACTCTAAAACCTGTGTGTGCACTCAAGCCTGGGTAATGGGCTTATCTCTTGTAGAACATCCCATCCCAACAAACAAACAACAACTCCAACAGATACAGCAGATGAATGCAAGCAAGTAAGTAAATAAATGTACAAAAGCATGAACACCCAATGAACCAGAAATCACAAAAGCTAGGAGGGACTCGCTTAGGGAAGATGGACCAGCAAGAGGTCAACTTCTTAAGTCCCCAGCAGAGTCGCCAGCTGTCGCAACCTGAAAAATACAGTGCGCGAAAAAAAACAACCGGCGAAAGAAAAAGACAGAAGAGTCGCCACCGTGCGTTATTCATCCCAAAGGAGGGAAAGGAAATGCTCGAAGTAAACCTGGAAAAGGAAGGAACAAGACGGGGTCTCGCAACCAAATCTTGGGTTCGAGAGTCGGTTATGCGAAGGGAAGGTATTAGCACCCCTATGCATCCATAGTACTCTACGGGATCCACTTTTGTGGTTTTTGTCTAAAGGGTATGGGTTTACCTAATGTGTTTATTTACTAAAAAGGTTAAGAGAAATGACTTGCGCGGATGTCGCGTCCACTGCATACGTATCTCATATGAATATGAGAATCAGAGTCTTCGTAGCTCGGCTGACCTATGGGTTGGGGGATGTGTGCTCGCTAAGACATCGCGTCTTATGCCTAGGTATCTCATCTGGAATGAGAATCAGAGCAAGCCGTAGTTCGGCTAACTACGAGGTTATGGATTGGGTTTTGGACGAACGACGTCACTACGCAATCTACCGGATGCTCGACCTTTGGAGACTTACTCGCCTGTAGTAGAAGGAGTAAACGTGTTGCTTTGGGTTTTAGGGTTTGGGATGCTCGAGGGCAAACAGGCAGTCCTTGACGAAGGAACCGCGCTACATGTGGGGATATGAATACAAAACACAAAACATGTATCTCAAAGTAAAATGCCACCAAGGGGCTCAAACATTGCCTCCTATCGAGGTCTTCCAGCTAAGAAAGCGATAAAGTACGAGAAAAGGAAAAAATTACCACACGGATAAAGATCCGAAGTTACAGCAATTAAAGGATTAGCAACCCTGAGATCTCTCCAGCTAGACCATCAAAGAAAATCAGTCAATACGAGTAATCAGAATAAACCTCCGGATGGTATCCCTGCAAGAGTATGTGAGCCCTCACAAAAACTCAACAAAAGGGTTAGTGAAACACGATAAGCATTTTTTTCATGGATAATAGTATGGTTTCAGAAACCTCAAACCCTATGGCATACACTTCAGAAATTAAACGATTAAGCATTCAAGGCATTATTTATACATTCATACATAATTATGAACCCGTGGGCAAAAACCTAATGAAATTCATCCATCATACCTCAAACATTCAGATGATCCAAATTAAGAGCATAAAGGTAATGGGAATAAGGGCAAACCTGATTGAGAGCTTGATTGAAATTGAGTTGCACCCGTGAGGTTTATAAAACAATCTTTAGGGTTTATGTGAGGCGGAGTGAACTTCTCAGGGCTGCCTGAAGGTCGCTGCAGAGTAGTTCCTAGGTTTCCTTCTCTCAAAATCTTTCTCCAGTGAATCTCCCAGTGTAACTCCAAGTGTGTTTTCCTCTACTGAAACTTCAGTATTTATAGACTGATTTTCGTGGGTAGTGGGCTCAAATGAGGGAGACCCAAGTCCAAAAAAAAATTTGTTATATTTTATTTATTTAATTAATTTAATTAATTTATTTATTTTTAACTTTTTTTTTTCCAGGAAAAATGAAGGGTAAATTTTGGGGTTTTACAGCTGCCCCTATTCAATCAACTGGAGACCCGGAAAGAAGATGGCAGCTGCTTTCGTACTTTCGAGGTATTAAGGGATTGAATACAATAAAAGCCCAAAAATTTGCACTGAAGTGAAGTGAAGTAACAATGTCTGTCAGAATCGGCAAAGAGGTGGTCTTGAAAGAAGAATCCGTCTGGTATGGTGAGAGTCAGTCTGAATACCGAAAAAGAATGTTAACTTGGATACCAAAATAAATGGTAATACAGAAATAACCATGGCCTGAATGCCACAAGTTGCATCGACCTGAACGTCGGAAACTTCTTCGATCTGAACATCGGTAAACTGGCCTGAATGCCACAAGTTGCATCGACCTGAACGTCGGAAACTTCTTCGATCTGAACATCGGAAAATTGACCTGAATGCCACAAGTTGCATCGACCTGAACGTCGGAAACTTCTTCGATCTGAACATCGGAAAACTGGCCTGAATGCCACAAGTTGCATCGACCTGAACGTCGAAAACTTCTTCGATCTGAACATCGGAAAATTGACCTGAATGCCATAAGTTGCATCGACCTGAACGTCGGAAACTTCTTCGATCTGAACATCGGAAAATTGGCCTGAACGCCACTTCGGTCTGAATACCAGAAACTGGCCTGAACGCCACTTCGATCTGAATATCGGAAATTGGCCTGAACGCCACTTTGGTCTGAATATCAGAAACTTGCCTGAACGCCACTTCGATCTGAATATCGGAAATTGGCCTGAACGCCACATTGGTCTGAATATCGGAAATTGGCCTGAATGCCACAAGTTGCATCGACCTGAACGTCGGAAACTTCTTCAATCTGAACATCGGAAAATTGATCTGAATGCCACAAGTTGCATCGACCTGAACGTCGGAAACTTCTTCGATCTGAACATCGGAAAATTGGCCTGAATGCCACAAGTTGCATCGACCTGAACGTCGGAAACTTCTTCGATCTGAACATCGGAAAATTGGCCTGAATGCCATAAGTTGCATCGACCTGAACGTCGGAAACTTCTTCGATCTGAACATCGGAAAACTGGCCTGAATGCCACAAGTTTCATCGACCTGAACGTCAGAAACTTCTTCGATCTGAACATCGGAAAACTGGCCTGAATGCCACTAGTTGCATCGACCTGAACGTCGGAAACTTCTACGATCTGAACATCGGAAAACTGGCCTGAATGCCACAAGTTGCATCGACCTGAACGTCGGAAACTTCTTCGATCTGAACATCAGAAAACTGGCTTGAATGCCACTTCGGTCTGCATCGACCTGAACGTCGGAAACTTCTTCGATCTGAACATCGCAAAACTGGCCTGAATGCCACAAGTTGCATCGACCTGAACGTCGGAAACTTCTTCGATCTGAACATCGGAAAATTGGCCTGAATGCCACTTCGGTCTGAATACCGGGAAAACTTCATGCCTGTCAGCATCGGCAGAAATATGGAAAGATAATAGAGGCGGCGCATGGGCCAATGACACTTGCTGGGGATAACAAAGGTAAGTCATGAACAATCTTCAGTGTGAGTACTGGAAACAACTTCTAGCTTATCACTTGGGATACCGAGAATGTTCTATGCTTATGTGCGTATGTTTGAATCTTTCAATGGCGTAATGCTCCATGAAAATGGAAATGCTACACGATTGGGGAGGATGCAATGCAATATGATTCTACATGCAGGGATGCGAAATGCTGGGTAGAATGCCAAGCTTAGGCAAGGGGATCTACTGGGGAAATGATCACCATCTTCTGGACCCTGGCAAGGCTGTTGGAGATGCACAACGCAAAGAATTCTGTGGGGAAATGACCCGCCACACGGTGTTCTAGCAATGACGAAATACCGAGATTCTGACTGGGGAGAGAACGACACTGAACACCTGCTGTTGGGGAAGATATTCACGATCATCTGCAGGGGATTTTAAGGAAATGCCCCGAGGGTACCTGTTCTGAATAGACGATCCAAAGCACTTAAAATTTACAGCAATTTTAAATGTTTATTGAGCATGTTCTTGTAAAGCCCTTATGTGTCATGATGCAATGTTTATCAAAAATTCGGACGTCATTTTTGCAAACAAAACAGTAAAATGAAAACAGAGATATACTGAATAACATGATTTTATTATTTTGAATGGCCTCTGAATAGGCATTTACATCAGGAAGCAATCCCTGGAAAGAGGTAATCGCACAAAAGATAAAAACAGAAATTAATCTAATGGCAATGTGAAATGGATTTCTATTGGGTTCCAATTCTGCTATGACTTGCCCGTCTTCAAGATCCTCCAGATGATTAGCCTTCTGAAAAGGTGATTGGACTGTTTCCTACCTTTCGAAAATTTCCAGTCATCGACGTGAGATGAGATTCAGAACTAATTCAGAACACAGACATTCGCTTAATCCCTAACTTTTGCCTGGATCGCCCTTTTCGGGTTTTCAATCCACCGGGATACCCATTTTTGCCTAAGTTGCCTTTTCAGGTTTTCAGCTTACCGGGTGTACGATCTTTTCATTTTTAATCCCTAATTTTTGCCCGAACCTTTTCATTTTCTTGGTTCGTCGGGATGCCCATTTTTGCCTGGACTATTCTTTTTACTGTCCAGCGGGTCTATTTTATGCGAAGTATTTTTTAATTGCGTCTGAGTTCACAGGGGAAGTGAAGTTTTCACCATCCATAGTTGCAAGCATTAAGGCCCCACCATCAAAAACCTTGGTGACAATATACGGTTCATCATAGTTAGGAGTCCACTTGCCCCTATGATCTGTCTGAGGAGGAAGGATCTTTTTCAACACTAAATCTCCGACTTGGAAACAACGAGGACGCACTTTCTGATCAAAGGCTCTCTTCATCCGACTCTGATACAACTGCCCATGACAAATGGCTGCCATTCGCTTCTCTTCGATAAGACTCAACTCATTGAACCTTGTCCGAATCCATTCGGCTTCGTCTAACTTGACATCCAACAAGACTCTTAGAGAAGGAATCTCTACTTCAACAGGTAGGACTGCTTCCATACCATACACCAGGGAGTAAGGGGTTGCCCCGGTCGATGTACGTACTGAAGTGCGGTACCCCTGCAAGGCGAAAGGTAGCATCTCATGCCAATCTCTGTACGTGACGACCATCTTTTTCACAATCTTCTTTATGTTCTTATTTGCCGCCTCAACAGCGCCGTTCATCTTAGGGCGGTAAGGGGAAGAGTTGTGATGCTGAATGTTGAAGTTCTGACACAACTCCTTCATCATTTTGTTGTTGAGATTAGAACCATTATCAGTAATGATTCTTTCGGGAATCCCATAGCGACAAATGATTTCTTTCTTGATGAAACGGGCAACCACATGTCTGGTGACATTCGCGAACGACGCTGCTTCGACCCACTTGGTGAAATAGTCGATGGCAACAAGGATGAAGCGATGCCCATTGGAAGTTGTCGGCTCAATCTTTCCAATCATGTCAATGCCCCACATAGCGAACGGCCACGGCGAAGACATCACATTCAGAGGATTCGGCGGTACATGCACCTTATCAGCATAAATCTGGCATTTATGACACTTCCGAGCATATTTGAAGCAATCTGATTCCATGGTCATCCAGTAATAACCCGCTCTCAACAATTTCTTAGCCATTGCATGTCCGCCGGCATGAGTACCGAAGGAACCTTCATGAACTTCCTGCATTAACATGTCCGCCTCGTGTCTGTCCACGCATCTGAGCAAAACCATGTCGAAGTTCCTCTTATACAGCACATTGTCTTTGTTCAAGAAGAAACTTCCTGCCAATCTTCTCAAAGTCTTTCTGTCGTTGTTGGATGCCCCTGCAGGGTACTCTTGATTCTTCAGAAAACACTTGATATCGTGATACCAGGGCTTGTCATCGACTACCAGTTCAGCAGCAAACACATATGCGGCCCTGTCAAGGCGCATCACATCGATCCTGGGAGCATGGTTCCAACGAATTACCTTGATCATGGAGGATAGAGTAGCAAGTGCGTCTGCCATCTGGTTCTCATCACGAGGTATATGATACAATTTTACTGTTGTGAAGAAAGTCAACAGTCTTCTCGTGTAATCTCTGTAGGGGACCAGAGTGGGCTGGAGAGTATTCCAATCACCATTCACTTGATTGATCACCAGAGCTGAATCTCCGAAGATGTCCAAAGTCTTGATTCTCAAATCAATGGCTTGCTCAATACCCAAAATACAGGCCTCGTATTCAACTTCATTATTTGTGCACTCAAAAGTCAAACGAGCGGTGAAAGGTATGTGCGCACCTTTCGGAGTTGTAATGACAACGCCAATTCCACTTCCTCTAGCATTGACAGCCCCATCAAACAACAAAGTCCACTTTTCGTTTGGATCAGGCCCCTCCTCAACAACTGGCTCTTCAAAGTCTTTCATCTTGAGGAACATGATGTCTTCATCTGGAAAATTAAACTTCATCGGCTCATAATCATCAATCGGCTGCTGAGCAAGATAGTCCGACAGAATACTCCCTTTGATGGCTTTCTGGGATGTATACTGGATATCGTACTCTGTCAGTACCATTTGCCAACGAGCCACCCTTCCGGTGAGAGCTGGCTTCTCGAATAGGTATTTGACTGGATCCATCTTAGAAATCAACAAGGTAGTATGGTTCAACATATACTGCCTTAGTCGGCGAGCAGCCCAGGCCAAAGCACAACAAGTTTTCTCAAGCTGCGAATATTTGATTTCACAGTCGGTAAACTTTTTGCTAAGGTAGTATATGGCATGCTCTCTTCGACCAGACTCGTCATGCTGTCCCAATACACACCCCATCGAGTTCTCAGTCACTGACAGGTACATTATCAGAAGTCTCCCAGGAACTGGAGGTATAAGGATTGGAGGTTTCTGTAGATACTCTTTTATCTTCTCGAAAGCCCTTTGACAATCTTCATTCCACCTGATAGCCTGATCTTTCCTCAGCAATTTGAAAATTGGCTCACACGTGGTTGTTAGGTGAGAGATGAACCTTGCAATGTAGTTCAACCTCCCTAAGAAACTACGGACTTGCTTCTCTGTTCTTGGCTCTGGCATTTCCTGTATCGCTTTTACTTTGTCGGGATCCACCTCAATCCCTTTTCCGCTAACGATAAAACCTTACAATTTTCCCGATCTCACCCCGAAAGTGCACTTGTTCGGGTTAAGTCTCAGTTTGAATTTCCTCAAACGCTCAAACAGTTTCTGCAAATTCACCAAATGTTCTTCTTCTGTCTGAGATTTGGAAATCATATCATCCACATAAACCTCGATTTCATGATGAATCATATCATGGAACAGAGTTACCATAGCTCGTTGATATGTTGCTCCGGCATTTTTCAGACCAAACGGCATCACCTTGTAGCAGAAGGTGCCCCATGGGGTTATGAAAGTTATCTTTTCCATGTCCTCTGGTGCCATCTTGATTTGGTTATATCCAGAAAATCCATCCATGAAGGAGAATACCGAGAACTGAGCTGTATTATCCACCAAAACGTCGATGTGAGGTAATGGGAAATCATCTTTAGGGCTAGCTCTGTTCAGATCCCGGTAGTCGACACACATCCGTACCTTTCCATCCTTCTTAGGTACTGGGACGATGTTTGCAACCCATGGCGGATAATTGGTGACTGCTAGAAACCCTGCATCCAACTGCTTTTGCACTTCTTCCTTTATCTTGACAGCCATCTCTGGTCTTGTTCTTCTGAGCTTCTGCTTGACCGGAGGACAACCTTCTTTGAGAGGCTAGCGGTGTACCACGATGTCTGTGTCCATCCCAGGCATGTCCTGATAAGACCAAGCGAAGATGTCAACATATTCTTGCAGCAGTTCAATCAGCCCTTTCTTCATATTATCTCCCAAAGCAACCCCTATCTTGATTTCTCTCTTGGCGTCCTCGGTGCCGAGATTAATCACTTCAGTAGGCTCTTGATACGGTTGAATGACCCTTTCTTCCTGTTTTAAGAACCTGGCAAGTTCTTCAGGGAGTTCACAGTCTTCATCACCCTCTTTTTCAGCTTGAAAGATTGGATTTTCAAAGTCGAAGCGAGCCATAGCAGAACCGTTATTAATAGGATCCGGTGACGTGCATCTGCATGAGTGATGGTATGTGCTTATGAGTGTGAAAGAAAAAAGTGGAAACTAAACAAAACATTGCCATTTTTTTTATTTTGAAAAACTGCAAAAATAGAAAGACAGGGAACGAAATATTTGAATGCAAAAATACGTCCTTTATTTATGATAAAAATGCAAGTGTCACATAGACGGGCCCTACAATGAGTCATTACGCCCTGGGCGGAACGTAAGACTTGGACATGCATGAATAAACAAAGAAAATTACTCTTCAAGAAGAGTGACTTGGATAATCTCTTCAGAAGACCAATTGTTGATGACTTCACCCGGGATCCTCGGACGCACCCAGCTGTCAATGTCACAATCACTATCCCCATCTTCTTCGTTGACTGCAGAGACTTGACCATACTGAATGATGCCAGCACTGGAGAAAGTGATCGGCCCCTGAAGTGTTGTAGAAGTCAAAACTGGCTGATACCCAATCCCGAACTTATCTTCTTTCACTGGTAATTCCAACAGACGCCCCCAACCGGGAGCAACACCTGAATCCACCACGGCCCGTGCCTGCTTAAAGGATGAGATAGAGGCACCCGCTTTAACCTCTTCCACAGACTCTTGGACAGACAAATCTTCAACCTGGAGGATACCTTTGTCGAGCAAGGCCTGGATAGCTTGTTGTAGCTTCAAACAACCTCCACTCTGAGTGGCACAATCCAAAAAATCCTCCCACAACCGGGGAAAACATCGGCCTTCAGCAAGCATCCTTTGATATCCAACAATGGAGTCTTCAACTTCAACACATCCTTAATGGACTTGGCTTTTCCTTCCATCATATTAATGTTTGCACCAACATGCTGCGGCATGGGATTGTTGACGACATTAGAAGCCGGTGCAAGGTCGATGGCCTTTGAATCTATGAGGTCCTGAACTACGTGCTTAAAAGCTTTGCAGTTCTCAATATTGTGGCCAGGTGCCCCAGAGTGGAAGCTACACCTAGCGTTGGCGTCGTAACCCACCGGAAGTCTACCAATAGGAGGAGCCAGAGTGCGCAATTGCACAAGTTGTAGTTGTTGAAGACTAGAAAGCAACTGAGCGTACGACATTGGAAGGGTGTCGAAACGCCGGTCCATCATCCTTTTCCTCTGTTGATAAGCGGGTCTGTTACCCGGTTGCTGCTGCTGTTGATACTGAGCTGGTTGACGTTGTGGTTGTTGTTGTTGTAGTGGCGCTGCAGCTGGATCGGTCACAGCCGCAACATACGGTTGCTGATGATAACTCTGAAAATTATTCCTCCGGTTATCCCTGTTCTGATAAGAAGATATGGCATTTGCATCCCCTTCTCTCCTCTTCTGTCCCTGAATGAACGTCTTCTTCACCCCTGATGAGGATCCACCTCCACTCTGGCTCTTATAGGTCTTTAGGTAATTCTCCACCCTTTCTCCAGTAGAGACCACATCAGCAAAGTTGGAAGCATTGCACCCCACCAGACGCTCCAGATAAGGTCCAGGCAGCGTATTCATGAACATGTTGGCCATTTCCTTTTCCAACATAGGAGGCTGAACACGGGAAGCTGTATCCCTCCAGCGTTGAGCGTATTCCCTGAAGCACTCATTGCTTTTAAGAGACAGATTCTGAAGTTGAGTTCTGTCCGGAGCCATGTCTGCATTATATTGATACTGCTTTACGAAAGCCTCCGCCAAATCCCTCCAGCAGCGGATATGGGCTCTGTCCAGCCTCATATACCATTCCAAGGATGCCCCAGCTAGGATATCCTGGAAGAAGTACATAAGTAGCTTCTCGTCATCAGAGTATGCAACCATTTTACGGAAATAGGCTTGCACGTGAGTTTTGGGGCAAGAGCTGCCATGGTATTTGTCAAATATCGGGACCTTGAATTTCGGTGGCACTCTCACACCTGGGACCAGCCCCAAGTCAGCAACATCTACTCCCAGAAGATTCTGTCCTTCCACTGCTTTCAACCTCTCTTCCAATCTTCTAAACATGGGGTCCATGCCAAAGTCTTCCTGAAGCAAGGGGAACTGATCATCCTGACCATCCTGAATGGGTTGTTGATCTAAGTTGACATGCGGGATCGGGATAGGCCCCGGTCCATTGGGACCATTAGCCTCTTCAGCTGGAGGATCAGCCAACGTCTCCGGTTGAGTAATAGGGGGATCCCTCTGTACCAACAATCTAAGCTCCTGCTGTCCTTGAGCCACCCCTTGAACCAAATCCATGAATTGATTCATGCGAATCTTCATCTCGGCGAGCTCTGCTTGTATGCTCTCCATCGCTCTCTGTTGATTCCTTCGGGTACCGTATTGGTGAATGCCTGAGTCAGCTATCCTGCTAGTGGGACACCAAACAATATGAGAACACTGCAGCGGTACCTGTTATGCAAGATATGACAATGAATATGTAAATGCAATGCCATGTTTATCAAATCCAAAAGGTATTCTACCCCCTTGAAATGGATAAACATGTGTTAAATGATATGAATGCAAATGATGTGATGATGTGAATGCAATGCAGTGGCATGTCAATCAGGATTGCTGTATCCGCTTGAACATCTGTCGGGTTACACTGTCTGAAGAGAAAACCACTGAGGAATATAATATAAGATCAAAGCTCTGCTCCAGAAAACCGGGTTGGTTGGAGGTTAAGGTTTCCTGAATTTAGCCCGCCCCTCACTGGTAGGTTCTAAGAACAGAAGTTCGTCAACTTCAGCCCTTCAGTTGCGAATAATACGTTTACCACTGAAGGTTTGGCATTATTACGGGATAAAAGACCTCCACTGACTCCCCTCAACAGGACATCCTAAAGCAAGTTCCCAGTCTCGGGGTCCTCGGATTGATCAGCGAGAATGCGCCCACCAGAGCTAACATAATCACGTCTCGGAGGAGAGGCCTCGACTGAGTTCTCAGGAAATGGTCACCAGAGTCGACGATTTCTAAAGGAACATCATGTCGTTACGAAACATCCGTAGGACATAATATATCCAAAAGAAACCTCGTCTGGGTGTGGTTCTTCACGAACGACTTAACGTAGCAACATGCCACGCAAGCCTCATGATCATCCACTCTAAAACCTGTGTGTACACTCAAGCCTGGTTAATGGGCTTATCTCTCGTAGAACATCCCATCCCAACAAACAAACAACAGCTCCAACAGATACAGCAGATGAACACAAGCAAGTAAGTAAATAAATGTACAAAAGCATGAACACCCAATGAACCAGAAATCACAAAAGCTAGGAGGGACTCGCTTAGGGAAGATGGACCAGCAAGAGGTCAACTTCTTAAGTCCCCAGCAGAGTCGCCAGCTGTCGCAACCTGAAAAATACAGTGCGCGAAAAAAAACAACCGGCGAAAGAAAAAGACAGAAGAGTCGCCACCGTGCGTTATTCATCCCAAAGGAGGGAAAGGAAATGCTCGAAGTAAACCTAGAAAAGGAAGGAACAAGACGGGGTCTCGCAACCAAATCTTGGGTTCGGGAGTTGGTTATGCGAAGGGAAGGTATTAGCACCCCTACGCATCCATAGTACTCTACGGGATCCACTTTTGTGGTTTTTGTCTAAAGGGTATGGGTTTACCTAATGTGTTTATTTACTAAAAAGGTTAAGAGAAATGACTCGTGCGGATGTCGCGTCCACTGCATACGTATCTCATCTGAATATGAGAATCAGAGTCTTCGTAGCTCGGCTGACCTATGGGTTGGGGGATGTGTGCTCGCTAAGACATCGCATCTTATGCCTACGTATCTCATCTGGAATGAGAATCAGAGCAAGCCGTAGTTCGGCTAACTACGAGGTTATGGATTGGGTTTTGGACGAACGACGTCACTACGCAATCTACCGGATGCTCGACCTTTGGAGAATTACTCGCCTGTAGTAGAAGGAGTAAACGTGTTGCTTTGGGTTTTAGGGTTTGGGATGCTCGAGGGCAAACAGGCAGTCCTTGACGAAGGAACTGCGCTACATGTGGGGATATGAATACAAAACACAAAACATGTATCTCAAAGTAAAATGCCACCAAGGGGCTCAAACATTGCCTCCTATCGAGGTCTTCCAGCTAAGAAAGCGATAAAGTACGAGAAAAGGAAAAAATTACCACACGGATAAAGATCCGAAGTTACAACAATTAAAGGATTAGCAACCCTGAGATCTCTCCAGCTAGACCATCAAAGAAAATCAGTCAATACGAGTAATCAGAATAAACCTCCGGATGGTATCCCTGCAAGAGTATGTGAGCCCTCACAAAAACTCAACAAAAGGGTTAGTGAAACACGATAAGCATTTTTTTCATGGATAATAGTATGGTTTCAGAAACCTCAAACCCTGTGGCATACACTTCAGAAATTAAACGATTAAGCATTCAAGGCATTATTTATACATTCATACATAATTATGAACCCGTGGGCAAAAACCTAATGAAATTCATCCATCATACCTCAAACATTCAGATGATCCAAATTAAGAGCATAAAGGTAATGGGAATAAGGGCAAACCTGATTGGAGAGCTTGATTGAAATTGAGTTGCACCCGTGAGGTTTATAAAACAATCTTTAGGGTTTATGTGAGGCGGAGTGAACTTCTCAGGGCTGCCTGAAGGTCGCTGCAGAGTAGTTCCTAGGTTTCCTTCTCTCAAAATCTTTCTCCAGTGAATCTCCCAGTGTAACTCCAAGTGTGTTTTCCTCTACTGAAACTTCAGGATTTATAGACTGATTTTCGTGGGTAGTGGGCTCAAATGAGGGAGACCCAAGTCCAAAAAAAAATTTGTTATATTTTATTTATTTATTTAATTAATTTGATTTATTTATTTATTTTTAACTTTTTTTTTCAAGGAAAAATGAAGGGTAAATTTTGGGGTATTACACACCGGTGAGCCAACTGTTTCTGGCCACCAGTTGCAGGTTTTCAAACCTCAACTAAAATACACGTGCCTTATACCAAAATGAAGCTGGGGTGATGTACACCACCCATGTAACCTTGGATTATCCTCAAGATCTCTATGGAATGAGAAATCTGAGATGGAAAATCCAGGTGTTCAATCTTAAATGCATCAATTCACAAAATTAAAGCCACTATTGGCTTGCCTCTCACACATGGACTTCAGAGAACCAAATAAACACAAGCAAATCACAATATATGATGAGATATGGATCAAAACAGTTGAGCAATGAACCTTTGAAGTGCAGCTTTAAACAACACAATCCATTCAATCTCTTGCATCCAACTTGATCTTGAGGTGTGATATGAGTGCAAGGCTAAGGAATAAGTGTTGAAGATCAACTGATTTTGTTGAAATTCAAACTTGAAATGAGAAATTAAAAATGAGAATTCCTTTGGTATGGTTGGGTTTCAATTTCTGCAGAGCTTCAGGTTAAATCCAGGATGAAATTTGAATGAAGCAAGCATGGTATTTATAGCTGAAGTGCAAGGAATGAGGTGCCAAAACCGTGTGCATGAAGCTTTGGGTCCTCCATGCATGGGCCTGTACAAGCGCATGTGAGGCCTAAAATCAATTGGAAATGAGTGCTGAGCTCATTCTGAAGTGAAATGGACGTGTAATTTGAATGGCAATTGCTTGTGCATGAAGATTCAATGTGAATTCCATATTTGGGCCTAAATGTTCCCCTCTTCGAAAGTAACTCATGGAAAATCTAAACATAGGCATGTGAGTAATGGTTGGAAAGGTCTTGACATAAGGAACAAAAGTTATGTTGGGAAAAAATAAATTTGGAGTTTGGAAAATTGTGAAAACTGGCCATGAAGTTTGATGTACAAAACATGTCTTTGAAATATTTGTCAAAAGTGACCAACTTAAAGCCCTTCTATTTCAATGATGAAAGCCTCAAATAGAAAAACCTTTAACATCAAAGTTGTAGGTTTCTTCAGTATGATCAATTTGGACTTAAAGTTTTCATCATTTGGATTTTTGATGAGAAAGTTATAGGCACTTGAAGTTGGACTTTTTCAAGATTTTATGGTTTTCGTCCAAAGTGACCTATAATCTTTTGTATTATCACATGTGTTTATTTTAGGATTATGATTTTTTTTCCAACTTAAAATTTTAGTTATACATCTTAAGATTTCCAATGCAATTGGTCTCACCTCAAAATCATAAAAAATGAAGAAGTTAGGTCCTTGGGAAGTTGACCCAAAATTAGGGTTTCAGTCAAAATGACCTATAATGTTTTGATATGAATGATGACCTTACAAGTTTCAAATGAATTTTTGATTAACATGAAAGTTGTTCATATGGTTCTTAAGCACATACTTTCTCTTGGGGTCATCTTCATTTGACAAACACATCAAACGTTAGGTCTCAGTGGATTTCAATTTGGTCAGATGACTTGACTGGTCAACTTCTCAAGTCCAAACTTCAAACCTTAATGAATGAATGATTGAGGACACTCACATGAGCTCATATATGCATAAAATGATGAATGAAAGAACTTCCCTTGGTTGACTTTGATCATAAGTTGAGGTTGCTTCATGAGCAAGTGTTAAGGACCAATTGGTACTACTTTTTATATCATTTTATTGGTCCCTTTTACCAAGTTTTGATGTAATTACACACTTTTATTCTCACTATTTTATATAAATGCAAATAGGTTTAATTTATTTTGTTTTGAATAGTTATTTCACATATTTGTTAGTTTTGTAGAATTTTTGGATGAGAAAGCTTTGGATTGCAGCATCATAATATGGAAGATTTTGGATGAAGCTTGCAAAGCAAGGAAACTGAGGCAGCTTCAGTTCGCCCCGCGAACAAAGTTCGCCCCGCGAACTGAATGAGACAGCATCGGTTCGCCCCGCGAACAAAGTTCGCCCCGCGAACCCTGCGAATCTAGCAAACTGATTTTTGGGTCAAAAGTGCTGTTTGGAAGGCCAACTGGTTTTGCCATTTTGGTGTCTGCCTTGGGATAGCTTTTCTGCTTTGGATGGAAATGATCAATTAAGGAAATGTCAACTCTTTTAGGAGAGAAAAACACATTATTCACATTCATTAAATTAATTATCATTCACACATTGATATTGAGAGCTTTTTGTAAGAGAGAAAAACAAAGTTTTTCTTCTTTAACTTTCTGCTTTGAACAATGATGATGAGGAGCTAAACTCCCCTTTGTCATGATTGGAGGTAGTAGCTATTCTCATATGTTTATGTATTCCATTTGATTTATATATATGATAAAGATTGTTGATGTATTGAATACTGTTTTTGCCCTAAGTTGAAAACCAGATTTGAGTAGTTCTCGAGAGAGATTATTTGAGTCTTGACATAAAACAAATTTTCAAGTAGTGAATAAGTTGTAGAGATAGATTTATTCATTACTCTTCTTTGGTATTAAGCATTAAAAATTGTTATATTGATAGTTAGGTGGAGAGATCGTCTAAGGGTCAATATAGTGATTATCACAATATCATTTAGACATAAATGACTTTGAGAGGATACTTGAACATCATCAATAATCTTAAATCTATATAGTTATCATAAGGAAGCATAAACATTTGAAATAGTGAACTCCAATCTTGCCAAGCTTTTATAATTGATTAAAACCATTTTATTATTTTTAGTAACATTTACTCACAAGATAATTTTCCAAACAAAACAACCTTGTTACTTTCTAAACTTATAACAAATCGAATTATAGAATGGCGGTAATATCAACTAATCTCTGTGGATACGATATAAAATATTTGCCGAAGATATACTTTTCAACAAATTGGCGCCGTTGCCGGGGATTGGTGTCGATATTACAAGCATTGCAATATATCATTGTTTTAAGTTTTGTTACTTTTATTACTATCCCTCTTTTGTTCCACTTGGTGTGTTAGTTTTGTAGATTCTAGTGCATGCGAGGAAAAGCCACCGAGGAGCAATTTCAATTCGATCCCGAAATTGAAAGAACACTTCGGAAGCTCAATAGTAAAACACGAAGAAGAAGGAAACTAGCCGAAGAGAGGAACCGGAGAGAAGAAGCATCTACGTCCGCACTTGTTCCAATCGAAGAAGTGGTTGTAGAGGCTTGTGACGGAAACATGGCGGATGACAATCGTACCGAAATGTCTGCTAATAGTCCAAGAAGAAATGCTCAATTTGCCCGTGGAGGAAGAAATACAGAGATGAAGACCGGAATCCTCCAACTTCTCTATGCAAATCCATTCACCGGAATGGATCATGAAGATCCGTATACCCATCTCATTAAATTTTATGAGATTGCGGGTTCTACGGGAATAGACGAAGCGGGTGAAGAAGCATTATTCAAGAGGATGTTCCCACACTCCTTAGTAGGAAAGGCAAAAGAGTGGTACCTTGATCAAGAATCAAGAGTGATGACGGATTGGAATTTGTTAGAAGAAAAGTTCTTAGAAAGATATTTCCCTCAATCCCGATTCATGGAAGCCAAAACGGCTATTGTAGTATTCACTCAAGGAAGCAACGAGTCTTTAAATGAGGCTTGGGAAAGATTCAAGTCAATGTTGAGAAAATGCAAGGGTCATGGTTTTGATGAGCTCACTCAAATCCATATTTTTCTAAATGGGCTCCAATCAACTCACAGAACACTTTTGGATGCTACCGCGGGTGGCTCTCTTATGTCAAAGAATGCGGAAGAAGCTAAAGTCATTATTGACCGGATGACACTTAATGATCGTCAAAGTCAACATGACCGTAGTCCTTCACAACGTAAACCGGGAGTTCTTGAGTTAAATACCAATGACGCCATTCTTGCTCAAAATAAGCTACTCTCTCAACAAGTGGAGTTGCTTACTTAACAAATGGCCAAGCTTCCACAACAAATGAAGGAAATTCAAGGTTCTCAAGTTCGACATCAAGTAGCATGTTGCGAATTATGTCAAGGAGATCATGCTACTGGTTTCTGCCCTCCACTAGAAGAAGTGAGTTATGTGAACAATCAAAATCAAGGCTATCAAAGGAACAATCAAGGTTATCAACCATCAAGGTTCAACAACCAGAATTTTCAGCAGCAAAGTCCTTATCAACACCCAAATTCTCAAGGACAACAATCGCAAGGAGGAAATTCAACGCTAGAAGACACTCTCCAACAATTCATGCAAACCTCCATGGCAAATCAGAAGAGCACCGAGGCAGCAATCAAGAATTTGGAGAATCAAGTAGGTCAGCTTGCAAAACAATTGTCGGAACAAACTGCAGGATCCTCTTTCTCCGCTAACACTCAAACCAATCCAAAGGAGCACTGCAAGGCAATATTTACTAGAAGTGGTAGAGAGTTGACAGGTGAAAAAAGTGAGGAAATTACAATAGAGAATGATATGGATGTTGTACTGGAAAAGGAGAAAGTGGCAGAAACTGCTCGGTTCGCGCCGCGATCTCGCTACGCGCCGCGAAAACAGCAGAACCAGCAATTGATGGAAGAACAGCAGTGTGAAGCGGAAATGAATAAGGAAATCGAACCAAGAAAGAAGAAAAAAGGAGACAAAGGAGTGAAGGTCATTCCAGTTCAACATTTTCCATATCCGCACGCACCATCAAAGAAGGATAATGCTAAGCATTATGCACGGTTCATGGACATCTTCAAGCAACTTCAAATCAACATTCCATTTGCTGATGCATTAGAACAAATGCCACGGTATGCTAAGTTCATGAAGGACATTCTTACAAAGAAAAGGAGACACGTGGAAGACGAAACCATACTGCTTGATGCACGGTGTAGTGCCATCATCCAAAAGACTCTACCAAGGAAGGAGTCCGATCCGGGCCGAGTTGTTCTACCGGTAACCATTGGAAGCACATACATTGGAAATGGTTTGATTGACTTGGGTTCTAGTATAAATTTAATCCCTCTCTCCATTGTTAAAAGATTGGGGAATGTTGAGATTAAATCGACAAGGATGACTCTACAACTAGCCGACAAGTCTACCACTTCACCATACGGAATTGCTCAAGACATGTTAATGAAGGTGGACAAATTCTTGTTTCCGGTAGATTTTGTGATAGTAGACATGGATGAAGATCGTGAGGTTCCTATAATTCTTGGAAGACCATTCATGAAAACGGCACGAATGATGATTGATATTGATGATGGACTAATGAAAGTGAGGGTACAAGATGAAGAGGTAGCCTTCAATATTTTTGAAGCCAAGAAGCATTTCAATGGTAAGTGTGACTCCTTCCGAATCGATGCCACCAAGGAGGGACTAGTTGAGATCGCAGACCAGGTTCATCTCTCTAATCCATCAGAGAAATCTCTTATCGGAGTCTACAAAGTTTCCACCAAAAACGAAGGCTTGGAGATGACAAAGGAAGTGGAAGAGCCAAAACTAGAGTCACATTTGAAGTATGTGTTCCTTGGTGATGCCTGTATTAAACCGGTGGTTGTTACTAATGCATTGTCCACAAAAGAGGAGAATCAATTGATGCGAGTGCTGAAGAAGAAGGAAGTTGTCAAACTAGTAGAGGCCGAGATGATTTGTTCTATCTCCGATGGTGAATGGGTGAGTGTTGTGCAAGTAGTTCCGAAAACGGGTGGTATCAGATTTTATCGAAGGTTCATCAAGAACCTCTTGAAGACAACAAAGCCCTTGAGGAAGTTGCGTAACAAAGCCGGATCGTGAAGACCGTTGAACCGTCGAGCTCTAAACGACGTTAAACAAAGCGCTTGTTGGGGGGCAACCCAACGTTGTAAGTCTGCATTTTAATTTTTTTTTTCTGCTGTGTTAAATTTTGAAAAAATTGGGTTCTGTTTTTTACCGTTCGCCCCGCGAACTGAATTCACAGCTTTAGTTCGCGCCGCGAACAAGGTTCGCCCCGCGAACAGTGAATGGCAGAACCAATTTTTTTGAAATTTCCTTCAGTTCGCTCCGCGAACAAAGTTCGCCCCGCGAACTGTAAAAAAAAAAAAAAAAAAAAAAAACTTTTGTTTTATGTCGTTTTCGTTTCATTCCTATTTTCACGAACTTAGGAGATTCTTTCAACAACCTCGCTGCTCCACTTCCAAACCTCCAAATTTCAAAACTTCTCCTCTCCATTCCCTTCCTAAGAGGATTATATTGATTATGATAAGTGGCCTGAGGGCAGGCCAGTTTTTTTGGGGGGTGCAGGAAGTGGTGCTACCCATGGCGATGAAATGAAGGAAGATTGAGGAGTTTGTTGAATTATAGGGTTTGTTTTTATTTTGAGTTTTCTGTGTATTATTACTGTTTTTGTTGAATTTTGAACTTTGGGTTGTTAGTTGTTTTGATAATTGCATGAATACTTTTTGAATTTTAAGTGTGTTTTAATCAAATTTTGGTTTACCAACATTTTTGTTTAATTGCTCTTATTCTTAAGTCAAGCTTTAAGCAACCGAGAAATGATCGCAAAGAAAGAAGCATAGGACACTTCGAGTGGTGATGATAAGAATTAGTGTCGGCATTTCAAGGTACACTTTATCGCTTTCTAGACTTAACATGAGTAGTTTGATGGTGTGTGCAAATTCCATGTCATAAATTCATTGAAGCATATGTCAGTTTTGAATCAAAATAGGACTTAACCAATTGTGAGGAGGCTTTCCATTGTACACTAAAAAGCGGGAAACCGAGCATTATTTTAACTCATTCTTATCATGCTAAATCATGCATCAATCTATTTTTGTGTGAAAATTTTGAAAATGATAGAGGCATTGTTTGTGAGAAAAACCACTTGACCAAAAAGTTTGAATCAACTAACCTTGTGAGGAATAATCCTTAGTTAACCCCCTTTGAGCTTATTTTAGGATTCATTTGATTGATCATTGTAAAATCAATTGAAAATTGTGGAATAAATGAATCCTAATTTCTTTCGTATCAGTTGAAACCTCAAACCGAGTGTTTGCAAAATTTTGCCTTTTGCTTATGTCTAAGTAGGGAGCATTATTGAATAAATTTGGTTTTGGATTCTAAAGTTGGGGAGAGTAAAGTGAAAAGTTGATTAGAAATTTGGAAAAGTGAGTTTTTATGAAAGGGTAAAAATATGAAAGGAAACAAGAAAAAGAAATCACCCTTGAAACCATAGAGCATAGAAAAAAGATTAGAAAAAGAAAAGCAAAGAAAATGCTCATGGTTGTGTGGATTTGAAAAGAAAAAGAAAAAGAAAATGATAGGGATCAAAGATAGGGAAATTGTGTAGAGTTAAACGTTTGAGAATGCTCCCTTAGGATAAACAATTTGGTTGAATTCTCTTAATCATATCCTTTCTTGTAACCTAAGCCACATTACAACCTTGAAAGACCTCTTGATTCTCATTTTTCACATGATTTGGTACTTGTTGTGATAACCGCATGATTTGAGTTATCGTTGATTTAATTGCTCGGATGAGTGAAAGTAACCCTTCATGTTATTCATCATTAGTATGATGTGTGTGTAAGTTTGATTCAATTTTGACATATATGGCTTTGAATTCCTTGGAATGATTTTTGCACTTTACCATTTCCCTTATTCATGTTTTGTCTAGAATTGAGATAGGTGAATTGAGAAAATGCCAAACGCTTTTGAACCATTTGAATGTCCTTGGTAAATCCTTGTTTCAATCTTTTGTGTCACGCTTTGGTTGTAAGGGTGGAAACTTTTGTTTAGTGACAAACAAAATGCTAAGTTGGGGAGAGTTGTTAGGGACCAATTGGTACTACTTTTTATATCATTTTATTGGTCCCTTTTACCAAGTTTTGATGTAATTACACACTTTTATTCTCACTATTTTGTATAAATGCAATTAGGTTTAATTTATTTTGTTTTGAATAGTTATTTCACATATTTGTTAGTTTTGTAGAATTTTTGGATGAGAAAGCTTTGGATTGCAGCATCATAATATGGAAGATTTTGGATGAAGCTTGCAAAGCAAGGAAACTGAGGCAGCTTCAGTTCGCCCCGCGAACAAAGTTCGCCCCGCGAACTGAATGAGACACCATCAGTTCGCCCCGCGAACCCTGCGAATCCAGCAAACTGATTTTTGGGTCAAAAGTGCTGTTTGGAAGGCCAGCTGGTTTTGCCATTTTGGTGTCTGCCTTGGGATAACTTTTCTGCTTTGGATGGAAATGATCAATTAAGGAAATGTCAACTCTTTTAGGAGAGAAAAACACATTATTCACATTCATTAAATTAATTATCATTCACACATTGATATTGAGAGCTTTTTGTAAGAGAGAAAAACAGAGTTTTTCTTCTTTAACTTTCTGCTTTGAACAATGATGATGAGGAGCTAAACTCCCCTTTGTCAAGATTGGAGGTAGTAGCTATTCTCATATGTTTATGTATTCCATTTGATTTATATATATGATAAAGATTGTTGATGTATTGAATATTGTTTTTGCCCTAAGTTGAAAACCAGATTTGAGTAGTTGTCGAGAGAGATTATTTGAGTCTTGACATAAAACAGATTTTCAAGTAGTGAATAAGTTGTAGAGATAGATTTATTCATTACTCTTCTTTGATATTAAGCATTAAAAATTGTTATATTGATAGTTAGGTGGAGAGATCGTCTAAGGGTCAATATAGTGATTATCACAATATCATTTAGACATAAATGACTTTGAGAGGATACTTCAACATCATCAATAATCTTAAATCTATATAGTTATCATAAGGAAGCATAAACATTTGAAATAGTGAACTCCAATCTTGCCAAGCTTTTATAATTGATTAAAACCATTTTATTATTTTTAGTAACATTTACTCACAAGATAATTTTCCAAACAAAACAACCTTGTTACTTTCTAAACTTATAACAAATCGAATTATAGAACGGCGGTAATATCAACCAATCTCTATGGATACGATATAAAATATTTGCCGAAGATATACTTTTCAACAGCAAGGCACAGTCAATGCACAATTGAATTAGGGTTTCCTTGGGAAACAATCCTCAAGCACTTTGGTTTATCTTGATCAAATTGGAAAATTGAGATACTTGGGAGGCATATATGATGATTGAGAGCTTTGGGAACCATTTTCATGCTTGCTTTCATCTTCATCTAGCCACTTCATTGAGCATAAGAGCCTCCTAGGAGCAAAGGCACATGTGATTGCTTGAGCTTCAAAACAAAAGAAGTTAGTGACATATTTTTGTGCTTTTGGTTAGTAAACAAAATAAGAAAATCAATAATATACAATTCAAGCATGCTTGGTGGTCTCAAACCAACTCACACAAGTCCCAACCCAAAGGTTAAGGAGCCATGATGCTATGATCCTTGAGGCACTGCAATGAGCAATGATATGATGCCATGAGGGATCTTAGGGTCAAAATTAGGGTCTTACACTGGTGAATCAAGCAAATTGAAAGCTAACGATGATGATGAATTTTTAAAGTTGATCAAAAGAAGTGAGTTCAATATGGTAGAGCAGTTGCTCCAAACTCCGTCAAAGATCTCCATGCTATCACTATTGATGAATTTTGAAGCACATAGGGAGGTGCTGTAGAAAGTGCTAGAGTAGGCTTATGTTAGGCATGATGTGACTGTGGATCAGTTTGACCACATTGGTTCCAATATTACTTCTTGCAATAATTTGAGATTTTGTGATGAAGAACTTTCTGAGGAAGGCAGAAATCACAATTTGGCCTTGCACATTTCTATGAACTGTAAGGAGGACGCTATGTCCAATGTGTTGGTTGACATTGGTTCGTCTTTGAATGTGCTTTTGAAATCAACTTTGTAAAGACTTTCTTATCAAGGCGCCCCAATGAGATACAATGGTGTGATTGTCAAGGCGTTCGACGGTTCTCGTAAGACCGTCATTGGTGAAGTGGACTTTCTAGTGAAGATAGGTCCGAGTGATTTCCAGATTACTTTCCAGGTAATGGATATCCACCCGACCTACAGTTGCTTGTTGGGAAGGCCATGGATTGATGAAGCTGGAGGTGTGACGTCTACTCTACACCAGAAGCTAAAATTTGTGAAGAACGACAAGCTCGTCGTTGTTGGTGAAGAGAAGGCATTATTTGTGAGCTATCTATCATCTTTTACATATGTTGAAGCTGAGGAGGAGGTTGGAACGCCATTCCAAGCCTTGTCTATTGCTGAGGAGTAGAAAAATGGGGCACCTATGTCTTCTTTAAAAGATGCACAAAAGGCTATTAAGGCTGGCAACATTGATCAATGGGGTCGTATGATAGAGATTGTTGAGAACAAGAATATGGCTGAATTGGGATTTCAACCAGGGCCGTTCAACACTAGAGCTGAAGTTATGCAACCCAGTTTCCATAGTGGAGGGTTCATTCATGGGAATGATCAACACTAGCTGTCGTGATTGAAGACAACGGTGATGAAGACGAAGCTTGCGCCAACTTTGTGACGCATGACCCGACTTGCAACAATTGGGTTGCTGTTGATGTTCCTACTATTGTTCATCGCTCTAAGTAATTTTTTTTCATTTTTAAAGAAAAATCCTTCTCCTATGCCTAAGGGAGAAGTGAACATTGTTGGGTACTTTCATTATTATCATCAATAAAATACAATTTTATTCATCCACATCTATGATGTTTTATTTTTACTTTTTTCTTTTCTGAAAATGGTAATCACAAAAAACATAAATAAATAATAATCTTCCATCTGCATAATATTTGGTCGCACTCCACTTCTCTAAAATCAAAATATTAAATCATTATGCAGGTTTGTTCTCAAACCCAATGAATACAAGGATCCTACTCCCTCTCCAAACTTTGATTTCCCTGTGTTTGAAGCTGAGGAAGAGATTAATGATGATATATCTGATGAATTATCTCGTTTACTTGAGCACGAGGAAAAAGCCATTAAGCCATTTGAAGAGCAGATTGAACTAGTCAACTTAGGTTCCGAAGATGATGTGAAGGAAGTCAAGATTGGGTCTCAACTGTGTCCAGAAGCTAAGAAGGGGTTGATTGATCTTCTTCAAGAATATTCCGATGTGTTTGCTTGGTCCTATCAAGACATGCCTGGGTTAGATTCTAGAATTGTGGAGCATAGATTGTCGTTGAAAACAGAATGCCCGCCACTCAAGCAGAAGTTGAGAAGAACTCATCCTGATATGGCATTAAAGATTAAAGAGGAAGTGCAGAAGTAGATTGATGTTGGTTTTCTTGTAACCTCTGAGTATCCGCAGTGGGTGGCCAATATTGTGCCTGTTCCCAAGAAAGATGGAAAAGTACGTATGTGTGTTGATTATAAAGATTTGAACAAAGCTAGTCCTAAAGATGATTTTCCTCTGCCACACATTCATATGTCGGTAGATAATACAACTAAATTCAAAGTATTTTCGTTTATGGACGAATTTTCCGGTTATAATCAGATCATGATGGCACCTGAAGATATGGAGAAGACCATATTCATTACACCCTAGGGAACATTCTGTTATAGAGTGATGCCTTTCGATTTAAAGAATGTTGGTCCAACATACCAGAGAGCTATGACCACTCTTTTTCATGATATAATGCATAAAGAGATCGAAGTCTATGTTGATGATATTATCTCCAAATCAAGTGATGAAGAAGAACATGTTAAGCATTTGTTGAAGTTATTCCAGCGTTTTATGCAATAGAAACTCCGCTTGAATCCCAATAAGTGTACTTTTGGTGTTTGTTTTGGTAAATTGTTAGGCTTTATTGTCAGCGATAAAGGTATTGAGGTTGATCATGCCATGGTCAAAGCAATACAAGAGATGCCTGTGCCCAAAACTGAGAAGCAAGTTAGAGGTTTTATCGGTCGCTTGAACTATATCTCAAGATTTATATCGCATATGACTTCGACATGTGCGCCTACTTTCAAGCTTCTTAGGAAAGATAAGTCTTGTGAGTGGACCGAAGATTTCCAGAAATCTTTTGATAATATCAAATAATACCTACTTGAGCCTCCGATTCTATCTCCACCTGTTGAAGAAAGACCGTTGATCATGTATTTGACTGTGCTTGATGAGAGTATGGGTTGTGTTCTTGGTCAGCAAGATGAACGTGGGAAGAAAGAATATGCAATTTACTACCTCAGTAAGAAATTCACTGAATGTGAGACTCAACATTCTATGCTTGAAAAGACATGTTGCGCATTGGCTTGGGCTGCTAAGCGTCTGCGCCAATATATGTTGAATTATACTACTTGGATGATACCCAAAATGGATCCAATTAAGTACATTTTTGAGAAGCCTGCTTTAATTGGGAGGATTGCCCGTTCGCAGATGTTGTTATCCGAGTATGATATTGAATACCGATCTCAAAAAGAAATCAAGGGTATCATCTTGGCTGACCATTTGGCTCATCAACCGATTGAAGATTACCCATCAGTGCAATATGATTTTCCTAACAAAGAGATTTTATACCTGAAGATGAAAGATTGTGATGAACCACTGTTTGAAGAAGGGCCAGAACCTGGTTCCCGCTGGGGCATGGTATTTGATGAAGTTGTTAATTCATATGGTAATGGCATTGGGGAACCATACTCCTCAAGGAACTCATTTTCCGTTTACAGATAGATTGACATTCAAGTGTACAAACAATATGGCTGAGTATGACGCTTGCATTATGGGGCTTGAAGAGGCCATTGATCTCAGAATAAAGTATCTTGGCGTCTATGGAGATTCAACTTTGGTTGTGAATCATATCAAAGGTGAATGGGAGACGAATCAACCCGGTTTGATACCATATAGAGACTATGCGAGGAGGATTTCAACTTTCTTTACAAAAGTTGAATTTCATCATATCCCTCGAGATGAAAACCGGATGGCAGATGCTCTTGCAACTTTGGCTTCAATGATTATGGTGAGATTTTGGAATGAAGTTCCTAATTTGACTGTGATGCATCTTGATAGGCCAGCCCATGTGTTTGCTATTGAAGAAGTCAAAGATGAAAAGCTATGGTATTTTAATATCAAGTGTTTCCTCCAAACTCATATTTACCCGCTTGGGGCATCTTTGAAAGATAAGAAGACTTTGAGAAGATTAACTGGTGACTTCTACCTGAATGGTGATGTGCTTTACAAGAGAAAAATCAATATGGTTCTGCTCAGATGCATGGATAGACACGAAGCAAACTTATTGATGACTGAAGTCCATGAAGGTTCCTTTGGTATTCATTCCAATGGACATGATATGGCAAAGAAGATATTAAGACCAGGTTACTATTGGTTGACAATGGAATATGACTATTGCAAGTTTGTCAAGAAATGCCACAAGTGTCAAATTTATGTAGATAAGATTCATGTTTCTTCGACACTATTGAATGTCATCTCCTCTCCATGGCCCTTATCCACGTGGGGAATTAATATGATTGGCATGATTGTGCCCAAAGCTTCGAACATACATTGTTTCATTCTGGTGGCTATTGATTACTTCACAAAGTGGGTTGAAGCGGCATCGTATGCAAATGTGACTAAGCAAGTTGTTATTAGGTTTATCAAGAATCAAATTATATTCCGTTATGGTGTGCCAAGTAAGATAATTAAACAATAGATCAAACTTAAACAATAATATGGTGGAAGCTCTTTGCAAAGACTTCAAAATTGCATATCATAATTCTTCTCCATACAGACCCAAGATGAATGGGGCTGTTGAAGTTGCAAACAAAAACATCAAGAAGATCATCCAGGAGATGGTTATAACTTATAAAGATTGGCATGAGATGCTCCCATTTGCTTTGTATGGGTACCATACATCTGTCTGCACTTCAACAAGGGCAACCCCTTTCTCACTTGTTTGTGGCATGGAAGTTAAGCTCCCCGTGGAGGTTGAGATCCCGTCACTGTGTGTGCTAATGAAAGCCAAGTTGACAGAAGTTGAATGGTGCCAAACCAGATATGACTAGCTGAATTTGATTGAAGAGAAAAGATTGATTGCCATATTCCATGGTCAGTTGTATCAGCAGAGAATGAAGAAAGCATTTGATAAGAAGGTCAAGCCTCGTGTGTTTAGAGAAGGTGACCTCGTGCTTAAGAAGATCTTATCTTTCAAACCTGATGCTAGGGGCAAATGGACTCCTAATTATGAAGTCTCATATGCTGTTAATAGAGCCTTCTCAGGCGGTGCATTGATTCTTACAACTATGGATGGTGAAGAGTTCACTCGTCCTGTGACTGCCAATGCAATCAAGAAATACATCGCATAAAAGAAAATAACAACTCACTAAGTTGAAAACCTGAAAGGGCGACTTAGGAAAAAATAAGCGTCTTGATGGATTAAAAACCCGAAAGGGAGGTCCAGGAAAAAGTTAGAGACATAAAATAGAAAATTCATCCTGATAGATTCAGTATCCCACCTTGGGGAAATCTAGGAAAAATGAGGGATTATGACAAGTAACTGCATTCGGTTGGTCCTAGTCATGGGGGCAGTTTTGAGCAAGTCATTTGGGTCTGATTCGTCATTTTCAACCAAAGACAAGAGCACAATGGATATTGAAGTTGGTAGGAAGAGTAGTGATTATTGTATTAAGTGTAGCCCTTTTCCATGTAAATTACCATTTTCAACTTTTGTAAAGATCTATGGAGTCTTGTCATTTACAGACTACCATTCTATTAAATAAAGTTAAGTTTTTTTATCCAATTGTTTCTACTCTTATTTATTTCTGCTAAATAAAATTGAATTTTTATGATGATAATTTTGAAATAAATTAATGAATAAATTTTTTTTTTCTTAAATAATAAAAACAATTACTTTAAGAACAATCGATTTCAGCAAGGAATATCAACAACAATCTGAGAACAGGTAAGTCTTGATGTGCGAAGCCTTGTTGGTCTTCCCTAAGTAGTTGGTTTAGTATTTTTCTCCAACAGTTTGTCAAGTATCCCCAGCTGAGTTACAGGTTCACATCCCCAGTAGAGTGGAGCTGATAATCAGTCCCGATACTCATTTTGATGTCCTCTAGTTCGTGACTTCAGAGATCCGAAACCTTTATTTGGTTTCCATTCGCATATTTGTGTTGCATGAATTTTACAGTTCATCAGATCTGGTTATCTTTTCATTGGAATTGGTTTATTTTGCAATTTTCTAAAGGAGTCTGATGATTTTTGAGGGATGCAACGATCTTGGCCATATCATCCTCAGTTTTTTGGCTTAGATCCCCGTGCAGAGTTTTATCTCTTGTATTCCCCGACGGAGTTCATCTTCAGATATCGAAGATCCCTCGTTTTTGGCAGTTTTGGATTCTGAGTAGTATTTTGGTTTAGTCCACTGCAGGGTTGTCCCCCATCTAATATGGTGTTAACCTAAAATTCTCCATAGAGTTGACAATTTGGATCCTCAACATATCTTTTATCTTTCCCCAGCCAGGGTTGAGTTATTCAGAGCTAGATGACTTATGTTCATCCCCAGCATTTTCTCTAGTTGATGTTTCCATCTTGTTGAGATTAGCCGAGTTTTACAGTGATGATTCAAATATGTGATATTTGTATCCTTTGTGTTGTTTCGTCAACATAACTATAATTATATACATACATAAAACACTACATCAGATATTTCATTATTCATTTTATTGTATTTGATTCCTTTATTCTGGTCCCCTGCTACAATGATATTATTTCCCCATGCAGGTTTGGTATGTCTGTCCTCCTTCAATTGTAGAGTGTCACCCCCCTTTAGGCAGAAAGAGTATAACCTTTCTCATTCCCCATTGAGTTATTTCCTCGTGGATGATCATTATTTCAGTTTCCTCCCCAATTAATTATCTGGATGGAATCACTCCCCTTGAGTTATATCCTCATTGGGTTGAGTCTTTGTTTGACCGTTTCTTTCTAGTTACTACCTAGATAGATATTATTTGTCCCTTGAGAGTCTATTACCCAGTAATTGGTAATATTCTTCTCAACTTTTGAGTACTTTGCTTTTGCCCAATACCCAGTAAAAGAAACCTACTTCCTTTGTTGTCCCCAGCGAATTCGTTTTCACTTTCCCCCCAAGCAATCTATCCTTGATATGTTCATCCTAACTGGTGACGAATATTCTTCCTTTTTCGGGTTTCTACCCAGTAAAAAGGTAGTTGTAATCCCTACTTTTATTCCCCAAAGAGTTAATCATTGATATGTTCATCTTAATCGATGACAGATTTTCTCCTCTTTGCGGTCTTCTACTGAGTAACCGATAGATATAAACCATACTTTTTCCTTTGCGTTTATCCTTGATATGTGCATCCTAACCGATGAAGGATATTCTCTCTTAGGTCTTTTGCCCAGTAACCGGTAGTTATAAATCCTACTTTTCTCTCTGAGTCTATCCTTGATATGTTCATCCTAGCCGGTGACGGATATTCTCTCTTTGGTATTCTATCCAGTAGCCGATAGATATAATTCCTATTTTCCCCGGCAGTCTATCCTTGATATGTTCGTCCTAATCGATGACAAATATTCTTCCTTTGAGTTTATCCTTGATATGTTAACTTTAATCGATGAAGAATATTCTCTCTTTGGTCTTCTGTCCAGTAACCGGCAGTTGTAAATCCTATTTGATCATTTTTTCCAGTAGGCTATTCTTACCCAGTAACCGGTAACGAATACACCTCTTTTTCCTCAGCGAGTCATCCTTGATATGTTTATCCTAACCGGTAACAGATGTCCCTCTGTCAGAGTGTATTATCTTCCTACTCAGTAACCGGTAATAGATAATATATTTCTGGTACTCCTGTATTGAAGTTTATTCTTCCCCAGTTGAGTTTGAATCACGTATTTCAGCTTTGTTTTGATATACTCGTTTCCCCCTGCATATTTTCCCTTTATCCCCAACCGAGTCCTTCCATTGATTTATTTTCATGGAAATCCCCTCGTGTCTCAAACAGTTTTCAAGTCGTAGCCTGGCCTACGCACAAGTTTTATTCCCCAGAGTCTCTGTCTCCCCAATGAGTTTTCCTTATGGAATGCACTATGCTCTTGTGGACTTTCAGTCTCTCCGGATTCTTTTCCTATGTGGCAATGTATTCCCCATAAAGATTATTTTAACATTCATATCATATGCATCATGAGGTCTCTTAGGGACCAAAATTTGTTTTTATATGTTGTTATTTAAGTCCATTTTGCTGAGTTGATACGAAGATTTTAACCTTCACATCCTCAGTCAGGGTGTCCTTAAATAGGGCCACCTATAAGACCCCCATTTTGACCCTAAGATCCCTCATGTTATCTCATCATATGCATTAGCTTTGGGATCACACCTTGGCATCCTCCTTACCCCATATTCATTGGGTTTTCATTGGGAGAGATCACCAAGCACATTTGATTGTATCATACTTTGTTTTTCATTATTTACTAACCAAAATAGCAAAAATATGTCTATGTATAATTTTGTAGGTAGTGTGTGTGTTCACCAATGCTTCATCAAGCTTATATCTAGGGTTTGAGACCCTCAGTGCAAGGATACTAATCAAGAGATGGTTTACATTGACTCTAGACATCATATATGGATCCCCATGATCATCACATATCATTTTGATCAAGAATGCATCAAGAGTTTGAAGCTTGTTTGCCTTGGAAGCCCTAATTCATCTGGGTATCTTGTGTGACTTCCTCAACACGTTTCTTCACCATTTGATCAAATATTGCAAGGGATACTTCATATTACATCATCTTATACATATATGATCCTCCATGAGTCCAAGAGATCACGAGAATTTCAAGTTTGCAAGTTGGTTCATGGTGGTTGACCAGAGAAAGTCAACTAGTCAAAATCGGGGTTCCTTAGACCCTATATCCTACAATTTCTGTCATATGAAAATGATCCCAAGAGAAACTTTAGTATTATGACATTCCAAACAACTTTTATTTTGAAGTCAAGAGCTAGTTTTGCATGGAAGGTCATTTTGTATTGTGAAAGATTATAGGTCATTTTGTCTGAACCCTGGTTAGGAGGTCAACTTCCAAGGACCATAACATGCTCACATTTTATGATATGAAAGACATTAAAGCTTCATGATCCAATTAAATATTTCCTATTCAACTTTTTTTCTTAGAAGAAATTCAAATTCAACATGCAAATGCATGTGCCAAGAGGAAACATTATAGGTCATTTTGGGCCATTACCATTGAATAAGTGATTTTCCTCAACTTCTAAAGTGCATAACTCCTTCATGAAAAATCCAAATAAGACCAAATTTGTTACCAAATTGAATAAGTTTGAAATAGATACAACTTTTATGAAGGAACATTTCCCATTTGAAGCCCATAGAAAAAGTTATTCAAGGTGAAAGAAGTGAACATTTGACTTGGTACTTAGAAAAGTTTCAAATATGTTTGATTTTCCAAACTTCCATGTCAAACATTTTCATGATCCAAGATTCAAATGGAAAAGTGTTCAACGTTAAAGTTGTTCCCCTTGATATCACCTTTCCAAAAAGTCTAAGATCATATCATTTGGCCAAGAATTGGAGGACTTGCGCATGGGTTCTTTTCAAGGGTTCATTTGGATGAAATTCACATTCACATTTCAATCTGCTTTGCATGACCACATGACATGATTTCAGCATTTCACATGAAGGATTTTGGACCTGATCACATCACTTGGTGGGCCTATCACACACCCACACAAGCATGCAAGTGAATTGCTATTTTTGGTCAATTTTGGAAGTGTGTGGAAATCAAATGCAATGCCTATAAATAAGACCCTCATGGCTCAGAATTGAAGACACCTTGCCCAAACTTTGAACCTGAAATCTAAACCCTCACCATTAGAGGATAATCTTGAAGGTTTTCATTTGAAAATCAAGCTTCAAATCTCATTCTGTTTTGAGATTGAAACTCCAAGAGTCCAAGCCTTTCCTTGATCCAATTCAACTCCTACAAGCTTCTGAAGTCAAGCCAAGGCCAATTAGAAGCAAGATCAAGCAAGTTTGAAGCTCACTCAAAGGTGATTTTCCAGAATTTTCATCTCCTTAATTCTCTCTCAATTCTTCATCATTCTTTGTGATTTTTGGTTGACTGAAGTCCTACCAATGTAGGCAACAAGATAGAGTTGCTTTGAGGTTAAATCGAAGCAACTCAGTTCTTGATCCTCAAAATTCAAATCCTTGTATCTTTCTATATACTTGGAATTGGAGAAAATTGAGGCCAAATTCGTGATCCTGAGCATTTTCTCTTTGAAATAGTGTCCTTGTTTTTAATTTTCCATTAAGATGAAGTTGGACCAGTCCGATGGAGGTCACCGGAGAAGATGACCGGGCCCCTAGCTCCGGTGGTGTGTTGGCACACCTCCTAACCATCTGATCATGTTGGAATGTTTTAATCTGAGCCATTCTTCCTGATTACCACGCGGGTACACGCCTTGACTATAAAATATGATGGAAGCGCGCGCTTGGCCATCAGATCTTCCACCTCAATCAATGAGGGAGATCTGATGACCCTTGTTTTTTTGTATTTTCTAATTTTCCATTTAATTGCCTTATTTTATTTAATTCATAGAAATTTGATTTTTAATCCAAAAAATATGGGACTTTCACCAAAAATATTTAAATATTTTTCTCTTCCATGTTCTGAATTAAAATATTTTTTAGATTAATTTTGATATTTTTCACGAATTAAATGTTTTTGTGCATATTTTTAATTGTTTAAAAATACTTCTGACTTTTCAAAAATCATGAATTTTTTTTATCTATGGTCCTTTGACCTTGTTTGACCTAGGATAAATCTCTTGGCCATCATTTATTTGGAGTTTTGAAGAGATTTTAGGTTTTGATCAAATAAAAATGTGTTTTAATTCATTTTTTAATTGAATTTTTAATTGATTAAATGTGTAAAAATTATGTTGAGCCATTTCTATGGTCTTGTGATGTTTGACTATTTGTTTGGGCCTTGGTCAAGGTTGATTTGACTTTTCTTGGATCAAAATCATTGGATTTAGGGGATTGATGAAATGTACATTTCATCTCCCAAAATGAATGAATAATTTTGATTTGATAAAGGTCCTCCCTTGGTCAACTTGTGTTTCTATCTTCCCCTCCCTCTTCATCTTCATCCCTATTCTTTCCCATTCCCTCATTTGACCAATGAAATCTCTAATGTCTTAAGGCTAATTAGTTCATCAATAACCTTGTGTCAGATGAACCAATACAAGTATGACTGAGATAGGTCCATCCCTCTTGATCTTTTCTTTTAGTGTGTGATATGTTTTAGTAGTTTGGTTCTTCATACCAAATCTCTAACATGCATTAAAATCTAAAGTTTTTATTGTCCGACCTAAGATAGTTGTGACTTCTACATAAGTCTAATTACGATTGCTTAACATAGAGCTAAATTTGACCCTAAATGGCATATCATTATAGTAAGTGAGATTCTAAGTCTCCCATTCTTCATGGTATTATGTGGAAACTTGACCTTTTTTAATTTCATGAGAGCTAGTGGCATACTTGTTGAATTATCCAAGTTGGAGCCCTTCTCATGGAAGATGTCTTGGCTTAAGGATTTATACTTGTGAATGGATGGTTGAGTGTTCTCCAAATAATGACTTAATCAATTAAAAAATACCACTAGCACTTGACTAACATTTGACTAACTCTTGTTAATATTGCTTTACTTTCAAGTCATTTACTTTATGCAAATTAAATTTCAGTCATTTATCATTCATTGCCATTTACATTTCATTTAGATTGTTTATGTTTATGTCATTTTTCTTTTGCTCATTTGAGCCATATCTTGTGATTGTATATATTTGTTTGTGCATTTTGATTTTGTTTATGGTCTTAGGACCTTAAAAATACTTAATAACCAAAAAAACCCTAAAAAATGTCCGGTGGACTGTTGATCTTGACCTGAACTATTGGTTAGGCAACATCCCCTGTTCAAAAAGGACTTGGCCAATGCCAATATTCTGTGACTGAGCTATTGTGAATTGAGCCTTCATCTGATGCAAGCCTTGAGCTCTGTTTGAATTCATCTGCTACTGTTTCTTTGTGCTTAATAGTTATTTTGATCTTGTGTCTAATGCTTTTCTTTAAGTTGATCAAGGAATATTTCATCCTATACATGAGAAGACAAAGAAGACTGCAAGCTATGGGATTTGCTTGCATGGATATGGCTATCTTTATTTGATGCCTTGATCTTCATAATGTTTGGATATTGCTAATTGCTCATTGATTATGACTTGATTCAAAGTCCAAAGGGAAAATGGGTTTTCTATATGACATTCTTATATGTTGGATTGCATCCCATAGGTCAGATTTTTTCAACTCTTAACTTTTATTTTATGCTTAGGATAGCTTCTTCATCTCCTCCCACTTCTTAAATTTCCAAATCCCTCCCCCTTTTCAAAAACTTTATTTGCTTACGATTTCAAAACGTAGACTTTGTTTAAATCATTAGAAACTTTGGCTTTATGCCAATGGATTTTCAAACTTTTTCTTAAATCAAATTTGTAAATAAACTTAATCATATTGACTTAAAATTTCAAAAGACAAAAAAAAGAACTAACAACTTCATTCAAACTTTTGTGCCTTTTGTGCCTTTCTTATTAACCCTTTTGTTAAAAGCAATTCACCAACTTTGAAATTGTTTCCACGAACTACGAGGTTTTGATCCCTCATTTTTATGTTGGTACGTAGGTACAAGTATGAAGGTCTTATCAAACACAAAAATATAATTAATGAATTCTTTTCTCGTCCCCACACTCTATTTTTCTCAAACTTATTTTTATACCAAAACACATATGCACACATAAAAAAGGGCTCCCTAGGAGTACCTAGGACACTTTGGGTGCTAACACCTTCCCTCTGTGTAACCAACCCCCTTACCTGAAATCTCTGGCATTTTATTAGTTTTGATTTGAAAACTTCTTATCTTTGGATTTTGTTCTTACTTTTCCCTTTTCCTTTGGAAACAATAAAAGTGCGGTGGAGACTCTGGTTTTATTGACGTTAAGCTTATCCATAGCTTGATGGTCATGAATTTACCGCTACAAAAGGGATCCAAAATCTTGCATTAGATGAAGGTATAGTCAAAGGTAGCTCAGTCTCAAATGTTGGCATTGGCCAAGTCCTTTAGCATGGGGAATATTGTCTAGTTCTAAGTCCAAAAGTTCAGATCAAATCCAACAGTCCATCAAGATGTTTTTTACGTTTTTTGTTGTTATTAGATGCTTTAAGGTCTTAAGACCACTAACAATATATATACAATCATAGGATATGGCTCAAGTGAGCAAAGTGAAACAGACTAAAACTTAAACAAGTTGCATGAAACGTAAATGGAAGATGAATGATAAATGTACTAAAATTTAAATTGCATTAAGTAAATGACTTGAAAGTAAAGCAAAATTAATAAAGAGTTAGTCAAATGTTAGTGAAGATTTTTAATTTATTAAGTCATTCTTTGGAGAACACTCAACCATTCATTCACAAGTATGAATCCTTGAACCAAGACATCATCCATGAGAAGGGCTCTAACTTGGATAAATTAACAAGTATGCCACTAGCTCTCATGAATGGAAAAAAGGTCAAGTTCCCACACAATTCCATGAAGAATGGGAGACTTACAATCTCACTTACTAGAATGTTATGCCTTCTTGATCAAATTTAGCTCTATGTTAATAAATCATAATTGGACTTATGTAGAAGTCACAACTATCTGAGGTCGGGCAATAAAAATATTGGTGTTAATGCATGTTAGAGATTTGGTACAAAGAATCAAACTCCTAAAATATACCACACACTAAAATAAAGTGGGGAACACCTATCTTAGTTAGACTTGTGTTGATTCATCCGAAACAAGGTCATTGATGAATTAACTAGTATTTAGACATTAGAGAAATCACTAGTCAATGATGAATTGGGGAAGAATAGGGATGAAGATAAAGAGGGAAGGGGAAAAAGAAACCCAAATTGATCACAGGAGGAATTTCTACTGATCAATACTATCCATTCATTTTGGGAGATGAAATATAGATTTCATCAATCCCCTAAACCCAATAGTATTGGTCAAACAAAAGTCAAATCAACTATGATCAAGGCCAAAACAGAAAGTCAAACATCACAAGACCATAAAAATGGATCAACATAATTTTTAAACATTGAACCATTTAGAAATCAAATTTAAAATGAATTAAAATGCATTTAAAAATGGACAAAACCTCAAATCCCTTCAAAATACCAAATAAATGACAAACATATTTATCCTAGGTCAAACAAGGTCAAAGGACCTTAGACTAAAAATTTCATGATTTTTGGAAAGTCAGAAGTATTTTAAAACAATTAAAAATAAGCTAAAAAAAAATTAATTTATGAAAAATATCAAAATTAATCCAAAAAATGATTTTAATTCAAAATATGAAAGCGGAAAATAGTTAAATTTTTTGGTGAAAGTCCCATATTTTTTGGATTAAAAATGAAATTGATATGAATTAAAAAAAAATAAAGGAATTCAATGAAAATCAGAAATAAAATAAAATTTAGAAAAAAGAGGGCCATCAGATCTCCCTCATTAATTAAGGTGGCATATATGATGGCCAAGCACGTATCATCCACCATGTTCCGTAGTCAATGCGCGCGCATGGATGGTAATCAGAAGGAGCGGTCAATATTAGAACGTGGACTCAAGATCAAATGGTTGGAATATTGCCAACACATCACCAGAGCCCTAACTCCGGTTGTCTTCTACGGTGGGCCTCACCGGACTGGTCCATCCTTAACCAATCAGAAAATGAAAAGTAAGGATACTATTTTAAAGAGAAAAAGCTCATGATCACGAATCTGGCCTCAATTTTGTCCAATTCCAAATATATTGAGAGATATGAGGAATGGGATTTTGAGGTACATGATCTGAGTTGCTTCGATTTGGCCTCAAAGCAACTCAATCTTGTTGCCTATATTGGTAGGACTTCATACATACAATAAAAAAAGCGAATGGTGGAGAAATGAGAGAGAATCGAAGGGTTGGAGTTTCTGAAAATTCACCTTCGGGTAGCAGTGATTTGGTTTGATCTCAATGTGAATCCACTTGGTTCTTCTTCCTCTTGCTTGCAGTGATCAAATGAGATGAAAATGGCAATGAATCCTTGTAGTTTGAATCTTAAAACAAAAGGTAAAATTCAAACTCGATTTCAAATAAATCCTCAAGGTATTCTATAGAGTAAGGCTTTGGGATTGCTTGGCAAGGCTTGGGCAATGTGTGTCCTTTATTCTGAAGCAATGCACTTCTATTTATAAGCTCATGAATTGATTTCCCCATATTTTGAATTTTTGGCCAAATTTAAAAAGTTGTGCATGGGTGAATGGGCATTGAATTAGGCCCAACCAATGACGCAATCCACTTCCAATTCATGCATATTTGGTACTGAAGTCATCACATCGAAGCATGCAAAAAGAAATGATCATTTGAGTTCAAAATTTGCTAAAACAAACCCAACAAAGGAACCATGCACAAGTCCCTCAATTCTTGTCCAAATGAAGTGATCTTTGAAGGTGAGAAAAATAAGAAAGGGGGGTTTGAATTGTTTTGGAAAATAAGCGCTTTTTCAGAATAAGAACACACAGGATTTTATACTGGTTCGCTTATAACACAAAGCTACTCCAGTCCACCCGGCCAAGGTGATTTTGCCTTCAAAAAGGACTTAATCCACTAATCTTGAAAGATTATTACAACCAACGTCTAAGAGAAAGATCTCTTAGTCCTCCCAAGTATACTGACTACGCAGAGTCACTTGAGGAACAAAATCAATTAAGCAGAAGAGAATTGTAATCTAAAGGTGCTTCTAAGATAAAGCAAATATTACACCAAATAGAGCAAGCAAAGGATTTCACGTTTGAGCAATAACTCGTGAAATACTAAGAGAGATAGAGAGAGTTTTTTTGTGCGTTCAGGTGTGTCTCTCAATGAAGTTTGCCTTCCTTTATATAGAGGTGAAGGGACCGTTGTAGTGATGGCAAATATTTTGTCTTTGATGAGAGTTTAATGCCATAACTTCTATGTTTCTTGCCAAAACAAGTTTGTCTCCCTGAATAACTTCTTTCCAAATACAATTTCTTTCCATTTGAAGTTGTAGTTTCCGTTACTCTTTCTAGATAAGGAAATTTTTCGTCAGAATCTGCGTTACTAATCTAAGATCTTTGTGATGTGACATCAGAGCTTCTGATGGTCCTGGTCTTTTAGATCATCAACGTTGATCCAAAAAGGAGGTTTAGAGCTTCTGGTATTCTGTTATGTTGTTTTGCTCAGAGTCAGAACTTCTAGAGCGCGCTTCTTCTTTAGATGCTTCGGATCTTCTGATACTTTGTATCTGATTCGATTCTGTATCGGATAAAGTAATCAGATTCCTTTGTTCTTGTTCAGAGTCCTGCACACTTAGAGAAATTTCGTTAGAGTGCCATTTTTGGTTTCATCCTTTGTTATCATCAAAATCCTGGAATCTGTTGTAGAACAATTTTTGTTCTTACAATCTCCCCCTTTTTGATGATGACAAAACAAACTTAATTATTAGATGAAACATTCAGATAAGAGTTTATCAGATCAGATAGAAGTGAGCTCCCCCTGAGATAAGCTAGGGAGTTCAGAAGTTCTTACTAGAGCTTCCAAGCAGTGAAGTTTCTAGATACCCTTCTGCAACTTTCTGAGTCAAGGAGTGTTAGATAGATTTTTATTTAATAGTATGTTTGCAGAGTACTGAAGGAATTAGATAATTTTAATATTTCATCAGAGCTGTTTGATTTCTCCCCCTTTTTGTCAGAATCAAAAAGACTTAGTAAAAATAAAAAGCAGGAAGAAAATATATATATATATATATATATATATATATATATATATATATATATATATATATATATATATATATATATATTCAGAGAAGAGCATAAGACATCGGAGATAAAACACACAAAAAAAACAAGCAGAAACAACAGGCACAAAAAAAACAGGAAATAAGCCTAGGTGCCTAAGGGTTGGGAGGAGGAGGCATTCTCTAAAGCAGTTGAGTCAGCAGATTCTGGATGTTGGCGTTGACTGTGTCCTGTTGATCCAATCTAGCTCGGACTTCCTTCTGCTCTTTCTGAAGCTCCTCAAGGGTCTTGAGAACTAGAGGGGCAAATCTAGAGGACTCCCCCTGAGTCAGAGCATGTTGTTCTTCAGCACGGAGAGCTTCAGCTTTAGTGGCGGCTTTTGCTTCAACTTCAGCAGCAGCAGCATCAGCTAGAGCTTTGGCTTCAGCTTCCTTTACCCTTTGAAGTTCTTCTTGTATTTCTCTTTCTTTTGCTTCCCTTATGGCTTCTTCCTCAACTTCTTTGGCTAAGCGCTCTTGTAGTCTTGCCTCAGCGTCTCTGATGAAGTCGTTTCGGACTTGCTCAGAGAGGTTTTTCAGCTTGAAGGCCTCAGAGGTCATCCAGCCAATAACTCTGTTCCAGTGTGTCCTAACAGAAGAAGGATCATCACTGATGCCAGAGTTGAAGGTCAGAGACTTGACCTTTTCCACTGATGCTCCTGTAAACAACATAATTGCCTCTTCTAGGGTTGGCAGGGAGTGTTCAGGTTCAGATGGTGGAGGTGAGGAAGGGGGAGGGCATAGGTTGAGAGTTTGAGGTTCAACGGAAGTGTTTGGAGGGGTAATGTCAGAGGTGTTGGGGTCAGAGGGTTGAACGTCAGAGGGAGTGATGGTTGGTTGTTCTGTGGGTGGTGAGGTTACTTCAGGTTCAGGTGGAGGTTGTTGTGGTTGTTGTGAGGCACGGTTTTGAGTCTGAAGTTGAGCTAGAGTGGGAGAAGAGGGGTCAGAGAGTTCTGTGTCAGATGAGATGACAAAGTAAGGAGGTGATTCTGGGGCTGAAGATGAGGAGGTGGTTTCATTCATTTGTTCAGCTTCAGATAGGGGTAAGGAGGTAGTGGCAAGGTTGAATTTTTGGAGTGGTTGAGATGTTCTGGTGGTTGAAGGAGGGGTTTCAGAAGAGGTGTAGAGAGGTGTTGGTAGAGGGATAGAAGAAGCAAGTTGATGTGTTTGTGCAGAGGGAGCAGTGGAGACAAACTTACCAGAAGACTCATGCAGAGGTGCTGGCGGTCTTGATCCAGAGGAATCTCCTAGCTTCGCTTTCTTCGCCTTCGATGTCTTCTCAGATGAACCTCTTTTATGCCTCATGAAGTTGGGAGCTTTATCTGGCAGTTCGCTTAACTTGAATTCTGAGATATCCACTCCTTCATCCTTCAGACCTTGGAGATAGTGGAGGATTGCCTCTTTGGGTTCTTCCTTGGAGAACAGATATAGACCATGCGGAAATTTCCTCTGATCTTTTAAGGCTTCCCAAGAGGTGTCCAGAGTAGGTCTAACGTTGACCTTCTCCAGAATCCCCATGCTCTTCAGATTCCTGGAGTTCAGAGGCTTTCCAGTATCTATCGCCATGTCTTCCATGAGCCTGAGCTTTACCAGATGGTCCACGAGACCACTTTCTATCAGGACATCTGAGATGAGTCTTCCCAGAGGAATGTAAGTTCTGGGCTTCATGTGATTTCTGGTTTCTCGTACAGAATCTCTGAGGTATTTGAAGAGAAGTGCAGGGAGGCATAGCTTCAGACCTTTGTGAATGTAGTACATAATACATTTCTGATTTGTGTTTATGTAGTCTGAGGAGTTTGACGCTGGGCGATGATGGATTGTACCCAGAATGATTTTGACCCAAACCCGGAGGTTCTGAAGTAGTTCCTTGTTCTTTGAGGGGTTGCCTTCTGCGTGTTGTTTGAAGATTGTTGGGTTGATTTCATGAGAAATGTATTTCTCCCTGGGATTGATGTTGTAAATTCTTCTTCCTCCATCTTTCTCCATGTTTAGAAGAGCAGCGATGGACTTCTCAGTTATCACCATCTTTACTCCCAAAACATAGGAAACGATGAAGTGATCGTCAGCATCAGCAAATCTCCAGAATTCTTTAATGAGATTTGGGTAAACTGGACCGTAGAGGCGTTGAAAGTAGTTTCCCCAACCTTGTTTGCGAAGTTCTTCAGTGAGGTCTACGCCATTTCTTCTCATGTTATCAAAATCCACCAAGGATTCACACAACACTTCCAGTTTGTCAAAGGGCGTTACAAGATGAATGTGGGGCTCACGATCAAGAATGTGAGGCTCCTCGTATACTGGTGTTGTTACTACCCCTGTAACCGTTGGAGTAGGGTTGCTTGTGCTTGGAACTTGATTGCTTGAGTCCATTTGCTGAGAGTAGTTGAACATAGCTTGTTGTTGAGCATCCATGGTGTTGATGAAGAACTGAGAGGAAGATGAACTGCTTGCAGAAATTCCTTGAGAGAACTGGGGTTTAAAGAGTGAGTGAGAGTGAAATGTGTGCAAAGTGAGAAAAAAACGTGTTTAAATACCCAAATTTGGGCGCATGCAAAACGACACAAAAATTAGTGTTTTAGCACAAAAACCAAGTTAGCACGTTTAGAGGGAGAAATGATTATAGCTCATAAATGATGTCTAATCCCAACAGTCAGCACACTGCTCGAGGATATCTCAAGAGACTGTTCCTTGATAACTGCTGGACAGCTGTCTAGAAGTTTCAAGGTCAGACGCAAGACACTCCACGTGGTTTGATTTATCTGATCTTCAGGAATACCAAGGGATTGGTTCCTGGAGATTTCTAACTCAGATGACTTCTAACTAGGTAGAGGTATCAGAGTCAGAGGCAGAATCCATTAGTTTATGTCAGAGTCTCATTTAACAACCTCAGAGGCACATTTTATTCAGGGCAGTTTTGAATGTTCAGATTTTCTAAGATAAAGAGGAATCTATCTTCAGCTAAAGGTTTAGTAAAGATATCTGCCCATTGATGATCTGTATCAATGAACTTCAATGTTACTATCCCTTTCTGAACATAGTCTCTGATAAAATGATGTTTTATTTCAATGTGCTTAGCTCTGGAGTGCAAAATGGGATTCTTACTTAAACAAATGGCAGCAGTATTATCACAAAAGATAGGAATGTTACTCTCGAAGATTTGCAGATCTTCTAACTGATTATTCATCTAGAGCATTTGAGTAGTGCACAGTGATGCTGAGATGTATTCTGCTTCTACCGTGGACAGGGCGATAGTTGATTGCCTTTTGCTTGCCCAGGATATCAGATTGTTTCCCAAGAGCTGACAATTTCCAGATGTGCTTTTACGTTCCAATCTATCTCCTGCGTAATCTGCATCACAATAACCAGAGAGTCTATACTCTGATGTTTTCTCATACATCAGGCCCAGGTTTGGAGTTCCTTTCAGGTATTTAAGAATTCTCTTAACTGCTGTTAAGTGAGTTTCTCTAGGATCTGATTGAAATCTGGCACAGAGACAAACACTAAAGAGAATATCAGGTCGAGTAGCAGTCAGATAGAGGAGAGAGCCTATCATACCACGATAGAGCTTCTGACAAACCTTTTTACTGATTTCTTCCTTTTTAAGAATGCACGTTGGATGCATGGGAGTCTTTGCAGAGTTGCATTCAGCCATGTCAAATTTCTTCAGAACATCTTTTATGTATTTGCTTTGATGAACGTACGTGACTTCTGAAGTTTGGTTAATTTGAATTCCTAGAAAGAAGTTTAGTTCTTGCATTAAGCTCATTTCAAACTCTGCCTGCATTAACTCAGAGAATTCTTGACAAACAGAGGCGTTAGCTGAACCAAAAATGATATCATCAACGTATATCTGGCATATCATGAGATCATTGTTAAGGTTTTTACAGAAGAGTGTGGAGTCAACTTTCCCTCTGATAAAATTATGTTCTAGAAGAAAGTTACTTAAACGTTCATACCAAGCTCTGGGAGCTTGTTTAAGTCCATATAAGGATTTTTTAAGTTTAAAAACATGTTCTGGATAATTTGGATTTTCAAAACCTGGAGGTTGGTTGACATACACTTCTTCTGATATATAACCATTAAGGAATGCGCTCTTGACATCCATTTGATACAATTTGATAGAATGATTTATAGCGAAAGATACAAGAAGACGAATAGATTCTAACCTGGCGACTGGAGCAAAGGCTTCATTGTAGTCAATACCTTCTTGTTGACTGTAACCTTGAGCCACCAGTCGAGCTTTGTTTCTGACGACTTCTCCTTTCTCATTCAGCTTGTTTCTGAATACCCATCTGGTTCCGATAACGTGAGTGCCTCTGGGCTTAGGAATAAGATCCCAGACATCATTCTTTGTGAATTGATCTAGCTCCTCTTGCATGGCTAGAACCCAGTCGTTATCTTGAAGTGCCTCATCACAGGACGTAGGCTCAATCAGGGATACTAGTCCCAGAGGAGTTTCTTCAGAGGTCTTGAAGGTAGACCTGGTTCTGACAGGTTCGTCCTTGTTACCCAGAATAAACTCTTCAGATATGTTGAGGCGACTTTTAGCTTTCTTTGGGATTAATGGAAGGTTAATTTCTTCAGGATTTTGAATGGAAGTTGCTTCTGGAGCTTTGTCAGATCCTGCAAGAGTGATTTCCAAATCTGCAAAATTCTTAATTAGCTTTGACTTTTCAGGGTCAAGCTTATCGTCAAATCTGACATGAATTGATTCTTCCACAATTTTGGTTTCTGTATTGTATACTCTGTAGCCTTTAGAGTGTTCTGAGTATCCTAACATAATACCTTTCTGTGCTTTGGAATCAAACTTGTTCAGATGTTCTTTAGTGTTTAAAATAAAGCAGGAACATCCAAAAGGATGAAAATATGAAATGTTTGGTTTTCGTCCTTTACACAGTTCATAGGGAGTCTTTTCCAGAATAGGTCTTATGGAGATTCTATTCTGAATATAGCACGTTGTATTTACAGCTTCGGCCCAAAAGTGCTTAGCCACATTGGTTTCATTGATCATAGTTCTGGCCATCTCTTGGAGTGTCCTATTCTTCCTCTCTACAACTCCATTTTGTTGTGGAGTTCTAGGGCAGGAGAAATCATGGGATATTCCATTAGAGTCAAATAATTCCTCAAAAAATTTGTTTTCAAATTCCCCACCATGATCACTTCTGAATCTTACAATTTTAGAGTCAAATTCTTTTTGCACGTTGGAACAGAAGCTAGTGAATACAGAGTGAGACTCACTCTTGTGCTTTAGGAATTTCACCCATGTCCAGCGACTGATATCATCAACAATGACTAGTCCATACTTCTTTCCATTGACTGATGCTGTTTTCAGAGGACCAAATAAATCAATGTGAAAGAAGTTCCAGAGGCTTAGAGGTAGTAACAATAGTTTTCTTTCAGCTTAGGTAGGCCTATGACTAACTCGAGTTTATTTAGCTGGGATAATTTCCTCATGCTAATGTGGCCCAAGCGTCTATGCCATACCCATTGCTCTTCGTGAACGGACATCAAACATTTCACATTTTGTTCTTTTAAATCAGAAAGATTTATTTTATAAATATTGTTTTTCCTCTTGCCTGTGAATAGGACATAACCATTGTTTTGATTTATGGCTTTACACGTTATGCATTAATCCTTATACGTAAAGGACATCAGATATAGAGGGAAGAGTACCATTACCAATAGTTTCGGAGCCTCTGATCCTTCCTTTCTGATCTCCTCCGAAGCCTACGAATCCAGCGTCTTTAAGTTCCAGGCTTTGGAATATAGACTTTCTTCCGTCATGTGTCGCGAGCATCCAGAGTCCAGGTACCATGACTGGTGTTTGAACTTTGCTGCATAAGATATCTGCAACATAAACAATCTTATCTTTTGGTACCCAGAGTCTCTTGGGTCCTTTATGATTAGTTTTCCTAGAGTTTCTTATCACTTTGGGTTTTCTAGCATTATCAAATTTTTGCTCTTGTGTGTGTGTATAGTGATATGAAAATGGAGATTTAGGTTGATCACTAGTAGAAGTTTTATCTTCCTTAGGATCATACCCAATTCCTTTTCTATTGTTCTGACTGACTCCATAAATCATGGATGCCATTACACTCCTTCCTATCCCATTTTTCAGAAACTTTTGAAAGGCTTTTTCGTATTTATAAATTATCGTGTTTGACGTTTGTGGAGCTTGAGATAACGCTTCTTCCAGTTTTAAACAATTTTTCTTTGTTGCATCTCTTAGTGATGTCAAAACTTTGTTTTCATTTTTTAGTTCTAGAATTGTTATCTCAAGCTTGCCACATTCTTCAAATTTTTCTTCAAGGCAGCCTTTTATTGCTTTGAATTTTTGTTTTAGTTTCTGATATGAGCTAAGAGTTTCAGACAAGCATGATTCTAGGTTAGATCGAGAGAGTTTAGAAAATACCTCTTTTGATTCAGATTCTTCATCTGATGTGTTCCTGGATGTGGTAGCCATGAACGCCACATTTGCCTGTTCATCAGAGTCAGATTCTGATGAGTCAGATTCACTATCATCCCAGGTAGCCATCAATCCCTTCTTGGTTCAAAGGGAATTCTTCTTGAAGCTCTCTTTTCTGGAACTGTCTTTCTTTAACTTGGGACATTCATTCCTGTAGTGACCTGTTTCTTTACATTCATAACAAGTAAGATCTTTGTTAGTCTTACCTTTTGAGGTTGATTCTGATCGATCCCCTCTGGGTCTTGGTCTTCTGAAGTTATTGTTCCTCTTTTTCCAGAGTTGTTTAACTCTTCTGGTTAGAAGGGACAATTCTTCTTCATCATCAGAATCTTCCTATTCAGAGTCATCAGCATCTTCTGTTTCGGCCTGGAAGGCTTTGTTTCTGTCAGATTTGCGCTTTTCAGGTCTGGACTTTAATGCTACAGACTTGTTCTTCTTCTGAGGCTCATATTCCTCTAGTTCTATCTCATGACTTCTGAGTGAACTGACAAGCTCTTCAAGACTGATGATGTTCAGATCCTTTGAAAGCTTTAAGGCAGTGACCATGGGTCTCCACTTCTTTGGAAAACTTCTGACTATCTTTTTAACATGGTCTGCAGTTGTGTATCCTTTGTATAGAACTTTGAGACCTGCAATAAGAGTTGGAATCTAAAGAACATTACCTCTATGGCTTCGTCATCCTCCATTTTGAAGGCTTCATATTTCTGGATTAGAGCCAGAGCCTTTGTTTCTTTGACCTGCGAGTTTCCTTCATGAGTCATTTTCAGGGAGTCGAGTATGTCTTTAGCTGTTTCCCTGTTGGTAATTCTTTCATACTCGTTGTAAGATATGGCATTGAGAAGTATCGTTCTGGCTTTGTGATGATTCTTGAATTCTCGCTTCTGATCGTCTGACATCTTACTTCTGGGAACTTCAACTCCAGCATCTGTTACAAGAGGTTTGTATCCATCTGTGACAATGTCCCAGAGATCAGCGTCATAGCCTAGAAAGAAGCTTTCAATTCTATCTTTCCAGTAATCGAATTTCTCTCCATCAAAGACAGGAGGCTTAGCATTGTAACTGTCTCTTTCATTTGTGTGGGCCATAGTTTTTCTCGTTCTGGATCTCTCTACACTGTTAAGTGTTTAATTAGGAAGTCAATAACAGAGCCGAAGCTCTGATACCAATTGAATGTGAGAAAAACAAGAAAGGGGGGTTTGAATTGTTTTGGAAAATAAGCGCTTTTTCAGAATAAGAACACACAGGGTTTTATACTGGTTCGCTTATAACACAAAGCTACTCCAGTCCACCCGACCAAGGTGATTTTGCCTTCAAAAAGGACTTAATCCACTAATCTTGAAATATTATTACAACCAACGTCTAAGAGAAAGATCTCTTAGTCCTCCCAAGTATACTGACTACGCAGAGTCACTTGAGGAACAAAATCAATTAAGTAGAAGAGAATTGTAATCTAAAGGTGCTTCTAAGATAAAGAAAATATTACAGCAAATAGAGCAAGCAAAGGATTTCACGTTTGAGCAACAACTCGTGAAATACTAAGAGAGAGAGAGAGAGAGTTTTTCTGTGCGTTCAGGTGTGTCTCTCAATGAAGTTTGTCGTCCTTTATATAGAGGTGAAGGGACCGTTATAGGGATGGAAGATATTTTGTCTTTGATGAGAGTTTAATGCCATAACTTTTGTGTTTCTTGCCAAAACAAGTTTGTCTCCTTGAATAACTTCTTTCCAAATTAATTTCTTTCCATTTGAAGTTGTAGTTTCCGTTACTCTTTCTGGATAAGGAAATTTTTCGTCAGAATCTGCGTTACTAATCTGAGATCTTTGTGATGTGACATCAGAGCTTCTGATGGTTCTGGTCTTTTAGATCATCAGCGTTGATCCAAAAAGGAGGTTTAGAGCTTCTGGTATTCTGTTATGCTGTTTTGCTCAGAGTCAGAACTTCTAGAGCGCGCTTCTTCTTTAGATGCTTCGGATCTTCTGATACTTTGTACCTGATTCGATTCTGTATCTGATAAAGCGATCAGATTCCTTTGTTCTTGTTCAGAGTCCTGCACACTTAGAGAAATTTCGTTAGAGTGCCATTTTTGGTTTCATCCTTTGTTATCATCAAAATCCTGGAATCTGTTGTAGAACAATTTTTGTTCTTACAATCTTGAACTTTTTGGAAAGGTGACACCAAAACTTTGATGTTGAACACTTTTTAAGTCCCTCAATTCAAGTCCCTCAAAACTTTGATGTTGAACACTTTTCCATTTGGAGATTGGATCATGATGGATTTTGAGGTGGAAGTTGGAGAAATCAAAACTAGTTGAAAATTTTCTAAGTACAAAGTCAAATGGCCACTTCTTCCACCTTTAATAACGTTTGCTATGAGCTTCAAATGGAAAAGGTTTCTTCATCAAAGTTATAGATCTTTAAATCCTATTCAATTTTCTAACAAATTTGACATCATTTAGATTTGGCATGAGGGAGTTGTGAATTTTAGAAGTTGAGGAAAATTGTTTGTTCAATGATGATGGTCCAAAATGACCTATAATGTTTCCTCTTAGCACATGCCCTTGCAAGTTAATTTTGACATTTCTCAAAGAATAAAAGTTGGAGAATACATCTTGAAATTGATCATGAAGCTTGGATTGCATTCATATCATACAAATTGAGCAAGTTATGGTCCTTGGAAGTTGACCTCCTATCTAGGGCAAAAACAAAATGACATATAATCTTTCACCATAAAAACTGACATTCAAAGAAAAATTAGCTCTTGATGCCAACATGAAAGTTGTTTGGAATGTCATAAAAAGTACATTTCTCTCGGAAGAATTTTCATATGACAAATAGTGTAGGAGATAGGGTCCTTACTTTTTCTCTTTAAAATAGTGTCCTTACTTTTCATTTTCTTATTGGTTGAGGGTGGACCAGTCCAGTGAGGCCCACCAGAGAAGACAACCGGAGCTAGGGCTCTGGTGATGTGTTGCCAAGGTTCCAACCATTTGATCTTATGTCCACATTCTAATCTAGTCCCTTGATTTTGATTACCACTTGTACATGCACGTTGACTATGGACTATGGTGGATGATACACGCTTGGCCATTAGATCTGCCACCTTAATTAATAAGGAAGATCTGATGGCCCTCATTTTTTCTAATTTCTATTTTATTTCCGATTTTTCATTTAATTCCTTTATTTTGTTTAATTCATATTAATTTCATTTTAAATCCAAAAAATATGGGGCTTTCACCAAAAATCTTTAAATATTTTTTTTGGATTAATTTTGATATTTTTCATGAATTAATTTTTTTTGGATTAATTTTGATATTTTTCATGAATTAACTTTTTTGGGCATATTTTTAATTGTTTTAAAATACTTTTGACTTTCCAAAAATTATGAAATTTTTTGTCTAAGGTCCTTTGACCTTGTTTGACCTAGGATAAATCCTTTGAGCATTTATTTGGTGTTTTGAAGGGATTTAAGGTTTTGTCCATTTTAAAATGCATTTTAATTCATTTTTAATTTAATTTTTAATTGATCAAATGTTTAAAAATCATGTTGAGCCATTTTTATGGTCTTGTGATGTTTGACTTTCTGTTTGGGCCTTGGTAATGGTTGATTTTACTTTTTTATGATCAGTACCATTGGATTTAGGGGATTGATGAAATGTACATTTCACCTCCTAAAATGAATGGATGGTATTGATAAGATAAAATTCCTCTCGTGATCATTTTGGGTTTCTATTTCCCTTTCCCTCTTCATCTTCATCCCTATTCTTCCCCAATCCATCATAGACCAATGATTTCTCTAATGTCTAATGCTAGTTGATTCATCAATGACCTTGTGTCAGATGAATCAACATAAGTATGACTGAGATAGGTCCTTCCCATTTCTTTTAGTGTGTGGTATGTTTTAGGAGTTTGGTTCTTTGTACCAAATCTCTAACATGAATTAACACCTATATTTTTTATTGCCCGTCCTCAAATAGTTGTGACTTCTACATCAGTCCAATTACGATTACTTAACATAGAGCTAAATTTGTCCCTCAAGGCATAACATTCTAGTAAGTGAGATTGTAAGCCTCTAATTCTTCATGTCATTGTATGAAAACTTGACCTTTTTTCGTTTCATTAGAGCTAGTGGCATACCTGTTGATTGATCCAACTTGGAGCCCTTCTCATGGATGATTTCTTGGTTCAAGAAGTCATGCTTGTGAATGAATGGTTGAGTGTTCTGTTGGTATAGGGTTAGAGTATCGGGTTTTTTGTTATCGTCTCCATAGGGATTGCGAGATATCGCCGCCGTTCGACAGTTGTTAAGTTCTTAACTGGTAGTAACAAGGGGGGTTTTAGTTTTTTTTAGTAACAGTAACTTGCATAAAAAGTAAGAAATTGCGGTAAAAGTTTTGGTTTTACGATTTGAGAAAGTTTGTCAAAGTTAGGGTTCGACGATCACTTTGCATGCATATGTTCGATCAACAAAACTCATAAACTCCTTTAGATGTTAAACACATTCACAAAGTCCTCCCAATGTGTTTATCTCTAACACACATTGTGGGTTTTCCCATTTTGATCCATTGTTGATCTCTCACATAATCTATCAAAATGACAACTTTTAGGTTCAACTTTTTCGTGAACAAAATCATTCATTACTATCTCTAGCTAACAAACAAGGATGGATGAAAACCTAGGTCAAGAGCTGGAAAACATCTCTCGATCATAAACCAACACAAAGAGTTATCAATAAAACAAAGTTTTCACCATATATTCATCATCAAAGAGTTTACAAACGAAGATCATCCCATATACACACAAAGCTTATGATCATCTACATCTAACCTTGACAAAATGAAGGACTTAGCTACTCATTTTCATGGTAGCTTGTACAACAAGTTTCGGTTGAAGGTTGATCAACATCCGAGTCGAAGAATCGAGATTGGATGGGAATCCACCTTCTTTTTGTGGAATATTGTTAAGAGATGAAGAAATATGAGATAAATGGGTTTTTAGGTTACAAAATATGATCCCAAGAAATGCTGAAAAATATCTAAGTGTAAAAGTTGTGTCCTTTCCAAAAAGTAGCCCCTTCTACTTATAATACTGGTTCCTGAGCTGTCATGCTCGCTAGGCGAGCAGAATGGTTCGCCTAGCGAGCCCCAAAATAAGCCACCTGAGGCACCTGCGCCTAGCGAGTAAGTGCTAGCTATGGTTTTGTCCAAATCTGGGAGTGTTCACTACTTCCTTCGCCACAACGATTTTGATCATTTTGCTACTGCAAAATTCTGGGAATGTTCGCTGGCAGCTCGCTGGGTGCTCGCCTAGCGAGCACTTCGCTACATCACTCGCCTAGCGAGCATGCTGATGATTGCTTCCTTTCTTGGTTCCTTTGCCAACTTTCTTGTGTCTTTGTTTTCTACTCTTTCATGCCTAATTCCTGCACAATAACACACAAATTAAGGGTACCAAGATCATTTCATATTGTATTGCAAATCATCAAAAGCAAGGGCGGTTTCGAACACTTTTTCTACAAAAAGGAGTGAAAGATGCCCACATATGATATCTGAAATAAGCACTTTTGGGCATCTAACAACTCTCCCCAACTAGATTCTTGCTTTCGCTCAAGCAAAGTATGCCTCTTGAAGGACAAAAGAATTTGTTTAAAGAAAAAGGTTTCTCCGAAATCGGATAAAATGGCTCAAACACAAGAGAATCAACCAGACACAAGTTCCCAATGGTTAGAATAACATAATACACAAGAACTAAAACCTTATAGCAATGTAAAACACGTAACAATCCACAACAATGTTATCCTGAATGAATCACCCTATCTCTCCTCTTCGAATAAGGATTGAAGAAATTACGCGTTTGCAACCGCAGGGACAATTTCACTCTCCAACAAACAATGCAAAAGTCACTTCAATTCATACAATGTCTAACAATTATAAATGAAAATGCGGAAGCACAAAGATCACTAAGGTCTTTTCCGGTTGTAGCTTAGTCAGGTTTACAAACAAGCTATTCACACATCTCAACTTCGTTCCACTTGTTTCTCATTTGAAACCTTCACAACTCAATTTTGTTTTTCATTATTTTTCTTCCAAGCAAGCATTCATTTTCATTTTCTCTATTTTTTCTTTTCACATCATATTCACAAAACAATGTTTCTCTTTTCTATATTTTTTTTCAATGCTTGCTCGGTTATTCAAGAGTTGTGACACCTACCGATTCTCATTTTCGTTCTCCCTAACTTATCTTTTACTCACCCTAAGTGAATGCTCTTGACTTTTTACGGCAAAAGAACAATTATCAAAAAATTTCGGGTTTCAAGAAAAAAGAGTTTTGACATCTCGCTTTATTTCAAGCTGAGATTCAACTGTTTAAGCTCAAAGGGGTTCACGAATACTCTCTGCTCACGGGTAATTTGTATTTGGAATTGTTTGTGCTCGAAAGAAAACAAGCGCCTTGATCATTTCTAATTGCTTCCACAAATTCATAATAATAAAAGACAAAGCATGAATCAAATGAATCAACAAAGTTTATTAGAATCCAGCATTTTAGTGTACAATGGAGGTTTCCTCATAATTTGTGGTTTTAAGTCCTAGATGAATCATTCATTCAATTATGTTGCAAAAAGAACAATATTCAATTACGAAAAGAGTAAAGTTCTTAATGCATTCTAAAATTCTAACCGGAGGTAACCATGTACCTTAACATTATTCGCTTGTTTATTTTTATCATTGTCATCCAAGCTCGGATGCACCTTCATTGGATACTTCTTTGAGGAGCAACCAATCTAGAAGGTTTGACACTCAACAACCAAAAATTTATTAAAACAAAAGAAATTTAAACCAAACACAATAATTTAAAACATAAATAATAACCATTACTTCAAAATGTTGAAAATGTGCGCGGGGGACAAAACACCCCAAAAGTACATAACCAAAACCAAAATACTACATATCTGAAAATACAATAAAATAAAACATAACATGAAAAATAAAACAAACTTAGCCCTCATAGGACTCAGAACCCTCTTCACTACCGGCCTCAGAACCGGAACCATCCTCATCACCATCATCATCATCATCAGCACCACCAGAAGTATCAACACCAGAAGCACCAGCACCCGCCCCCTCACCGAAAATAGGCCTGTCCACAGGCCAGCTAGCGTGTTGCAGGAACTGCTCACACGTCATCATCGGATGCTCTCCGGAAGGGTCACGTACCTGCAATTGTAACAACTGCATAGAATCATGAATATCAATCATGGCGCGCTGAGTCGCCGCCATCCAATCCCAATTATAATTACAGACAGCGTGCTGGAAAGGACCCAATCCCTGAGCAAAAACACCAGGACCATCAGAAACCCCGGTATCACCAGCACCTGTACTACTCCTGAAGTTCTTTGGCTTGCAATACTTGGCCACATATCTATCATCGATAGCCGACGAAATCCTCACTTGACTGCGGGAGGGTAGCTTCACCCTCGAATGTTGGCACAAAGCCATGATGAGATAAGGGAAAGCAAGGGGGCAATTAACTCGTGCCCCCGACTTCAGCCCGCTCTCAACCACGGACTTCATCTCTAAAGCAATGATTCTCGCCACATCATTCTGAATATTAGTGAGAATGAAATGGACCAAGTGTGCCACTGGGATCGGCACGGTTGAGGTGTGCGACTTGGGTTTAATATTGGTCAGAACCAGCATTAGGATCAGCTGAGCCAAGGGAATCATGTCCTCCCTATGGTACCTCATAGGAACCCCAGATGGGTTCAACTCAACTGATTTTCCTTCAAACAACAGGCTGCAAAAATAGAGTCGGTGTCTCTGTGGAGCCTCAAGTCCCGGTGGTATGTGTCCCTCTCATTAGCTCCCAGATGGAGCGGTTCACCCAACACACGGTTGATTGCATCCCGATCGAAAGCAACCTGATGTCTAGACACTCGTGTGGTCCACGTGAAAGGCTCTTCGTCATTAGGCAGTGCGTTCGCATAGAACTCACGCACTATCTCGATGTCATAGCTCTCGAGTGGAGAGATCAACCGGTCCCATTTCTTGCTATGGATCAACCCAGCAAATGTCCGGTAGTCGCCTTCGGGGTTGATCATAAACCTCTTCTCTGGAATTTTTTTTCTTTTTTCCAATGCCACATAGCGAGCGGCATGCTTTGCCCCGACGAATTTGTCGGTGTCGAACTGAATTGGCACCGTACGGGAAGTGCTCCCGACCTTTCTCTTTTTCGAAGCGCTCGACCTGGATGCCATATGTAAAGTCATAGAAAAGAAACAGCACAACCACCAAATAGATTAGAGAGCAAAACAGAAAAACCAACTACTGTCATGGCCGCTACTGCTTCGCCTAGAGAGGACCTAGCGAAGCATCACTACAGGTTCGCCTAGTGAAGTGGCAGCGAAAGCTCGCCACTGATTCGCCTAGCGAAGATGCTAGCGAATGTTACGGGTTCTGGATTCTCCATTGTTTAAAAACTAAATTTCAGAAAACCCTAAGTATAATGGTGCCCATTTCAGAAACAAAGTGATTTAACATTCAAGGCATCGTTCTAAACATTCATGCGAATCTAATCCTACATGCAAAACCTAATGTTACCCAATCTCTCAAATTCACCCTAAATGCCACCTACTTCAAAATTTACAAATTGAAAGCATAAAGTAATGGAGATAGGGCAAACTTGGTTGGAGAGCTCGATTGAATTTGAAATGCAACGGTGGTTAGGGTTTGCAATGTAACAGTTAGGGTTTGTGTGAGATGGAAAGTGAGAGAGTGATTGTGAGTTCGTGAGGTTCAGACTACAACACTTAAAAATGGTTTGGGCCCAAATGAGTGGCCTGCTAAAAATTAAATGGGTTTCTGCCACGCAGCGCTCGTTACTGCTTCGCCTAGCGAGCAACTAGCGAATCAACTCGCTACTGCCTTCGCCTAGCGAGCAGCTAGCGAGCGTGACAAAATTTTGTTTTTTCAAAACAGCATGCAAAGCACATCTCAGCAAGTTTCCAACAATTTGAACACCAATTCCACACAACAGAAAGCTGTAAACACTTACAATGTTGGGGTGCCTCCCAACAAGCGCTTGTTTAACGTCGGATAAGCTCGACGGTTCGAGATGCTCACAGAGGAGCATCCAAGGAGATAGCACAGCTCTCGCGATCCACAAGACCGCCAAGATACACCTTCAAACGCTGGCCATTAACCGTCCAACTCTCTTTCTTGTCCAAGTCCTCAATGACAATAGCTCCATATTCTTTGACTTGTTTGACACGAAATGGCCCGAACCATTTAGATTTCAATTTTCCGGGGAATAGCTTCAACCTGGAATTGAACAATAGGACCAACTGTCCGGGCACAAATTCCTTCTTCCAAAACTTTTTGTCATGATACTTTTTTACCTTTTCTTTGTACAACCAACTCGAGTGATATGCGGCATTGCGCATCTCTTCCAACTCGAGCAATTTCACTTTTCTATTTTCACCGGCCAAATCCTTATCAAAGTTTAATAATTTCAGATCCCACAAAGCTTTGTGCTCCAATTCAACCGGCAAATGACAATTTTAACTTCTTTATGTCTTTTACTTTTGTAAAAAATCTTGTTATTAAACCTGTAAGTTGAGACCGTAAAAAGATTGATTTTGATTTTAAGTTTAGATAGACCGACTCAGTCTTGATCCCTTATTCTGCTTACTTTACATACCGATACCTAGGCAAATTAGCCAGACATGCTAAATAAATAAGAATTTATATCATGCATAAACAGACTCATTCCAGGCAGATAATATAGATAAATAATAAAACGAAATATTAAATAATGATTAAAGAACCTGAATGCGTAATACAATAGTCTTGAACACTCCACCACAAGCCGGTAGGATTTGTTCTTGGATTCTTCAATTAAACAGTAAATTAAATCAAGGAAATAAAACTGGAATATAACGTAAGGTTAAATCCAGTATAAAGTTGCACGATAGTTTCCGGTGTAGAAACTATTATGCGAAAAATATCTAAAAGCTAAAACGGGAAAGGTAAATTTGCAAGGGAAAAAGAATGTAAAGCTTGCAAAAGAAATAAATAAAATAGACAATGTTAAGTGCTGGAAAAGAAAAAAAAAAAAAGCAAAAGCGTGAAAAGAAAATTGGCAGAGCTTCGGCAATATGAGCGTGGAAAAACCGGAGAGGCTTTTAGGTTTTTGAGATGGCTATTTATAATAGTGTTGGTAACTGCTTTCCGTTTCTCCCATTCTTCAACGTGGCTACATGCACGGCGTGGATATAGGAGACCAACTTCTCAACGTTCTTCTTCAAGTCTTTCTGAGGGCGTTACTTGCGCCAAAAAGGTAGTGGAATTGTGTGACGCTCGTCACACTATGTGTGACGTCCGTCACAAGGCTGTTTTGCGTGACGCTCGTCACGCACCCTGTGACGTCCGTCACAGGCACAGCGTTGGTGACTTGTGCGCTTTGGGCTGGGCTTTGGCATTTGGTCCCTTTTCTCTCCTTTTTGCACCTCCTTTTCTTCCATTTTCACTTGTTCTTCAAAATAGACTACCTGCGACAATTAGGAAGAAAATACCACGTAATATCTCATAAAATGCAGTAAACCGAAATAAATAGTCATAGAATTTAATGGAATTAAGTCCTAAAATATGATATAATTTCGTGTTATCAAACTCCCCCATACTTAGATCTTTGCTTGTCCTCAAGCAAAAATTCAGTATAGAAATCGTTTTCAAAAATTTAGCCCGGCGAAGTTTCAAAACACACATCAATTCGTAATAGGTTGCAAATGGATTTTGTTTAGAAGCAATTTTGAGTTTAGTCTTGACATCAACAACTACTGTTACAACTTAGATAACCCTACCTTATGCAAATCAGTTCAAGTACTGCCATTATAGCTATCCTAGTTCCTTTACTTTTATTTCACCCGCTTTCATTCTAGCGAAATCACATTAAGCCCTTTATCTTTTCGCGCACATAGTGGAGTAACCGGTTAGTGATTATGATCCGCTTTTAGCTAGAAGTTCTGGTACATAAGTCGGATAACTTCGTTATTCAGTCCATTGCAAATTGTGGGGGATCGAACCGTAGTCCGCCCTACCGAGTTCAGTACCAGATACCTACTGAACCAACTCATAATGGATTTTTCATATTGTGTTTTTGCATGATCTGCAACCTTTAGATTAAATGATCTGGTAAGGGTCACCTAATTTAATCAGTGCATTTCCTGATATATTCATATATTTTATGTTACTTTGGGAGTCATTCACTTATATTCATCGGTTCTCCACGTAGTTTTCTATTAAGATGGTGCTGACTTCTCGTATAAACTACTCGGGGGTTACTCTAAAGCTAAAAGTTCGAGGGATTTGTATAATAGATACTTATCCTGATCTAACATGTTGAGGTTCTCAGAGCGTTGTTATGGTAATGATTTTTTGTCTTGATTTCACTCAAGTTTTATAAAGTAAGCAACCTTTATACTTATTGGGTGTGTTAAAAAAAAACTTGATCGCTCAACTGGGTGAGTCGAGAATGGGATACAAACTGCAAGTGCACAGTTCTATCGCGTAGTTTTAAAAGATATCGATCCCACAGGGACTTATGAATCGATATACCGTTATCTAAGGTTACTACGTAAATCTAAGGTGAAAATGTTTGATTGTTTGGGAAAAAACTAAGAGCTAAACTAATATCTAGATTAAATATTAATAAAATGGATATCGGTATGTAGTTCGTCAAAACTAGGGAATCAAGTCTTTATCGGTTTCTTGATTTTAAAATGAATCGTTTCGGTTAACTTTATTGGTTAAAGGTCCTATCTCAAACTCTCGCTCTGTTGAATAAACCATGATTTTATATTAATGTTGCTGTCATTTATAATTAAGTCAAAAACCATATTTTGAAAGCAATAAAGTTGCAGAAACTCTTTTTAAGAAAATACTGACCGTTTTAAACACCCTTATCTCAAACTCTCGCTCTGTTGACTTAGGTTATATAATTAAATCCAAATGCTTAACTCTCGTCCTCACATTCAATCTTTAAAAATACTTTTTGGAAAAGGTCAGAATTTAATTAACTCTAAAACTTGCTCTCGCCCTGATCTAGAATTAATGCCTAACTTACACTGTCCAGTTAAAATCTCAAACTCTCGCTCTATTGATTTTAACTTCTTTATGTCCTTTACTTTTGTAAAAAATCTTGTTATTAAACCTGTAAGTTGAGACCGTAAAAAGATTGATTTTGATTTTAAGTTTAGATAGACCGACTTAGTCTTGATCCCTTATTCTGCTTACTTTACATACCGATACCTAGGCAAATTAGCCAGACATGCTAAATAAATAAGAATTTATATCATGCATAAACAGACTCATTCCAGGCAGATAATATAGATAAATAATAAAACGAAATATTAAATAATGATTAAAGAACCTGAATGCGTAATACAATAGTCTTGAACACTCCACCACAAGCCGGTAGGATTTGTTCTTGGATTCTTCAATTAAACAGTAAATTAAATCAAGGAAATAAAACTGGAATATAACGTAAGGTTAAATCCAGTATAAAGTTGCACAATAGTTTCCGGTGTAGAAACTATTATGCGAAAAATATCTAAAAGCTAAAACGGGAAAGGTAAATTTGCAAGGGAAAAAGAATGTAAAGCTTGCAAAAGAAATAAATAAAATAAACAATGTTAAGTGCTGGAAAAGAAAAAAAAAATAAGCAAAAGCGTGAAAAGAAAATTGGCAGAGCTTCGGCAATATGAGCGTGGAAAAACCGGAGAGGCTTTTAGGTTTTTGAGATGGCTATTTATAATAGTGTTGGTAACTGCTTTCCGTTTCTCCCATTCTTCAACGTGGCTACATGCACGGCGTGGATATAGGAGACCAACTTCTCAACGTTCTTCTTCAAGTCTTTCTGAGGGCGTTACTTGCGCCAAAAAGGTAGTGGAATTGTGTGACGCTCGTCACACTATGTGTGACGTCCGTCACAAGGCTGTTTTGCGTGACGCTCGTCACGCACCCTGTGACGTCCGTCACAGGCACAGCGTTGGTGACTTGTGCGCTTTGGGCTGGGCTTTGGCATTTGGTCCCTTTTCTCTCCTTTTTGCACCTCCTTTTCTTCCATTTTCACTTGTTCTTCAAAATAGACTACCTGCGACAATTAGGAAGAAAATACCACGTAATATCTCATAAAATGCAGTAAACCGAAATAAATAGTCATAGAATTTAATGGAATTAAGTCCTAAAATATGATATAATTTCGTGTTATCAAACTCCCCCATACTTAGATCTTTGCTTGTCCTCAAGCAAAAATTCAGTATAGAAATCGTTTTCAAAAATTTAGCCCGGCGAAGTTTCAAAACACACATCAATTCGTAATAGGTTGCAAATGGATTTTGTTTAGAAGCAATTTTGAGTTTAGTCTTGACATCAACAACTACCGTTACAACTTAGATAACCCTACCTTATGCAAATCAGTTCAAGTACTGCCATTATAGCTATCCTAGTTCCTTTACTTTTATTTCACCCGCTTTCATTCTAGCGAAATCACATTAAGCCCTTTATCTTTTCGCGCACATAGTGGAGTAACCGGTTAGTGATTATGATCCGCTTTTAGCTAGAAGTTCTGGTACATAAGTCGGATAACTTCGTTATTCAGTCCATTGCAAATTGTGGGGGATCGAACCGTAGTCCGCCCTACCGAGTTCAGTACCAGATACCTACTGAACCAACTCATAATGGATTTTTCATATTGTGTTTTTGCATGATCTGCAACCTTTAGATTAAATGATCTGGTAAGGGTCACCTAATTTAATCAGTGCATTTCCTGATATATTCATATATTTTATGTTACTTTGGGAGTCATTCACTTATATTCATCGGTTCTCCACGTAGTTTGCTATTAAGATGGTGCTGACTTCTCGTATAAACTACTCGGGGGTTACTCTAAAGCTAAAAGTTCGAGGGATTTGTATAATAGATACTTATCCTGATCTAACATGTTGAGGTTCTCAGAGCGTTGTTATGGTAATGATTTTTTGTCTTGATTTCACTCAAGTTTTATAAAGTAAGCAACCTTTATACTTATTGGGTGTGTTAAAAAAATTTTTTTTTTGTTATGGCTCAAGAAAATTGAGGGAATAGATAATAGAAATATTTCACACTCGGACTTTTTTTTTTTTTTTTTTTTTTTTTTTAGATAGTAAGAAAGGGAAATAACAATGAAAGGGAAGGTAACATACTTGAAAAATGGAAATAGGAAGAATATTGTTTCCCCCCCATACTTAAACTAAACATTGTCCTCAATGTTTTAAGGGAAAGAAATACATAATGGAAATGCAAAGAAAATAACAACTAAGGCTGCCTTCCGCCTCTGGTTCTTGGACCTGGTGATCTTTGACGTATGTCTAAGTTGTCGAACCTGCTAAACAACTCAGTAAACCGCTGGTCGGTTATGGCATTCCTAGCGTCTTGTTGCTGTTGCATTTGATGCATCATCTACAGCATCTCGACATTCTGTGCCTGCATTCCATCGATAGCATCCATAATGTCGTCGTTGGTTGCAGGCCTTCTTCGTCGACGACGTTGGGAGGATGGGCCAGTTGCATTACCGGAAGGGTTGAGCGGGGCTGAATGTTGTGTAGGAGGATGATCACCTTGTTCCATTTCTTCAAACTCATCTGTTTGTGGGTTTGTTTGTAAAGGCTCGGTGGTTTCAGGAGCGTTTAGATCATAGAGGTGGCGGTCGGGGTTTGTGACATCAGTTAGGGCGATATTTGGTAGAACAACGCTTGGGACAGCCTGGTTGTTCACCATAAGATAATATCCTCCGCCTACTCTGTTTTTAATTAGGCGGCTGGAGCGGCAATAGCTGATATCCATAGACAGGGGAGGTAGGGATTCTAAAGTTTGGAGTTTATCCCCTAGGTTCAGGCCAAGTGCTATGGATGTTATTAATCCACCAATTATAAAGGGTTGTCGGCCTCTAGCACATAAGGTGCGGATATGATGAAAGAGAAATGAGGCGGCGTTTACCTGAGTATCCGGTTCGAAGACGCATTGGAGGAAAAATAGCTCCTTTGAGTTGACCTTGCTGTTGTTTGGTCTTCCAAAAATTATGTTTTGCAAGATGCGGATGAAGTACCGGATAGTGGGGTTATGTATATGGGAGAGAAGGAGTTCTTCCCAGTTGTAGGTATCTATACCGGTAATTTTCTTAAAAAGGCCAAAAACGCCAATTGTGTTCCAGTTTGAGTTTGGAGGGATTCTGGGGTGTACCTGACCTTCTATGGGAAATTGTAACATGGTACTCAATTGTTTTTGGGTTAAGGAGTACTCGGTGTTGAACATACGGAAGGTTGCGGTACCGGTTAAAAATTCGTCTTCACCGGCGGGAGTGGTGTAGTCGTATGAACTTAAGAATTCTAAGGTTAGGGATGGGTAGGTGGGTTGATTATGAGTGCAAAGGAAGGTTAAGTCGGCTAGGCGGAGCATCCATTCGATACCTTGGAGTAATCCTAATTGTTGTAAACAAGTTAAATCGGGGTACCTGGTGGAAGCGACGCCTCGCTGTTGGAAACGTTCGAATTGCTCTTGCTGGTAGTTGTCATCTCCGGATCGGAAGATGATATTTCCGAAATTTTGATTTCCCGCCATTGTGATGAATTTTTGAAGGGATGATTTGGAAAGAAAAAGAAATGTATTTGATATGAGAGAATTGTTTTGTGGTGAATGAAGGAAGTTTTGGTAGGTATTTATAGGAGAAGGGTTGGAAGATAGAAAGAAAAAGTGGTTGAAGAGTAATTAAGTGTGGTTAAATGAAAAGTGAATGGGGAATGTAAAAAGGTAAGGGGTGTAACGTTCCTCTCCAACGGCTCCCTAACGTTCACATGTCTGAGGGGCGTTACGCTCGTCACAAGGGTGTGACGTTCGTAACAGGAGTTGTGCGTGCCGTTCGTCATGGAGTGTGTGACGCTCGTCACACAGTTCTTTTTGGCAGGGCATTCAGCAGCGCTTCACATAATTAATCTGGAGATGAATTTATTTTGATTATTTTGTTTTATTTGGTTTTTTTAGATTGTTCTATTTAATTTAGCTAATTAATTTGTGTTGCATGCTATTCTATTTCTCATAATAATAATTTATTCTGAGTAACAGTAGAACAGTAGAGAACATAGCCATTACATAAATTAAATAAATAAAAGCTTTAATAAAATTAACATAATGTAATACAGGAAGGGAAAACAATGAAATGAAAGGAAAATAAATGCGAACATGAATTCAAACAACATTAATGAAAAATCTAGCCTAAAACTAAATAACTTAGAAAGAAATAACTAAATTCCATCTATCTTCGGATCTCTGGCCGGAGGAGCAAAAGAGTTAACACGATGCCGTAACATACGTAACTGACTTGCCGTGTTGCTCATGTATTCTAGGACTTCATGCCTCAAGTTGTGGAAATCTTCCCTGAGGGCGTCTTGTTCTGACATCAAAGCTTCAATGACGGTTTTAATATCCGTTCCTGGCATATGATGTCGGAGATCAGGCATGGCTGATTCTTCGGTCGGAACAGGCTGAGGAGGGGGGTCAATATCATGATAGCCGGATGGTGTCTGAGGGTCAGACTCAGCAAGGGAGATCTGGTCAACATAATTCTCATAGTCATCACAAATCTCATAATCCTGGATGGATTCAGTGGATCCAGCAGGAGTTGGGGTTTCATTCAGGTTATAGAGCCAGTTCCTTTGGTTATGAACACTAGTTCTAGGATCGGGCATGGTGAATAGGCAGAGAACCTGGTTATCAATAATAAGCTCGAACTCATCAGACCCTATGTTTGCTATAAACATAGTGTTGAAGAGGAAGGGTATACTCATAGTAGTAATGCCACAAAAAGGGCTAAGGTCAAGCATAGGCTGACGTAATCCAATAGCATTACCTATCATAGTGATCAAACCGCCTATTCTAATGGGTGCTCGCTCATCCTGGATAAGGTGGTCCAAATTAGCTAACATAAAAGTAGCACCGTTTACTGGACGGTTTTGGGAAGCACAAAATATGATGAAGAGTTCATCACGTGAAACTGAAGTACTATTTGGCTTCTTCCCAAATAAAGTGTGGGTCAGGATCTTATGGAAATAGCGAAAAGCCGGGTTATGTATGTTTCCAGAGAGAAACTCATGTTCTTCGGGTTCATCATTTCCAGTCAGCTTACCCCAAAAGTGTTCAAGCTCTCTATATTCAAAAAGTTCTACCTGGCTTACAGTGAATGTATCAAAGGAGGTAGGAAAACCCAAAAGGTTAGTGAAGTCTCTAATATTAAATTGGTACTCCATATTGAACATTCTGAACTGGATAAAACCTCTGCTAATTCCTTTTCCATGGCTGGGTAGATAGATTAATGAACTAAGGAATTCTAGTGTGAGTCTCCGGTAGGTGGTGAAGTGTCTCAGGATAGGGGAGGTCTCCCATCCTATCTGATTCAGCAAAAACAGGACACTCTGTCTCAGTCCAAGGGCAGTCATAGCCCAATCATCAGCATATAAACTAGGTAGCATCTCTCTAGCGGCTAGTTCTTCAAACTTTTGTTTCTGAGCCATTCCTCTGAACTTGATACCCATACGATCAGAATGTCCCATCTGGTTAGTGTTAGCTAGAGAAAAGAAACATGAGTTTAAGTCAGGATTTGGCCAAATGCCGAAAGAAGAAAAGAATTATTATATATATATATATATATATATATATATATATATATATATATATATATATATATATATATATATATTTTTTAATAAATCAATAATGAACACTAAATAGAAATTAAAAGAATAATTAAGAGAAAAATAGGGAAATGATAATAATAATAGAATAATAAAATAACAAATTAATTTGTGGGTTGTCTCCCACTAAGCGCTTTGTTTAAATGTCGCAAGCTCGACAAAGAAACTGTTAAATATAGTCTATGAGTCCTGGGGGCGTTTCGTCTAAGTGTAGAATTTGCGAATCCTCGTTGGTTTCCGCATAGTGATAATGTTTCAGACGTTGCCCGTTTACGGTGAACGGTTCTGTAGATTGTCCTTTTATTTCTACCGCTCCACTGGGAAAGATTTTAGTGATATGAAAAGGTCCTGACCATCTGGATCGTAGTTTTCCCGGGAATAACTTTAGTCTAGAGTTAAATAAAAGTACTGCGTCGCCTTGCTTGAAGATTTTCCTTGATATACGCTTGTCATGCCATTGTTTTGTTCTTTCTTTATAGATTTTGGCATTTTCATAGGCGTCTCTTCTGAGTTCCTCTAATTCGTTTATGTCAAGGATTCTCTTTTCACCGGCGGCTTTATAATTCAAATTTAAATTTCTAATAGCCCAATAGGCTTTATGTTCTAATTCTACCGGGAGGTGACAGGATTTTCCATAAATGAGCTTAAATAGGGTCGTCCCTATGGGAGTTTTATAAGCAGTTCGGTATGCCCACAAAGCTTCTGGTAATTTCAATGACCAATCTTTCCTTGAAGTGGCGACCGTTTTTTCTAGTATTTGCTTGATTTCTCTGTTAGATACTTCCACTTGTCCACTGGTTTGAGGGTGGTAAGGTGTTGCTATCCTATGTCTCACTCCATATTTAAGTAGTAGTTTTTCGAGTACCTTGGATATAAAGTGTGATCCACCATCACTGACTACTATTCTTGGGATGCCAAATCTCGGAAATATTATATTTTTAAAGAGTCTAGTTACTACTCGGGTGTCATTTGTTGGAGAAGCTATAGCTTCGATCCATTTTGATACGTAGTCAACTGCCACGAGTATGTATTTGTTACCGAAAGAGGATGGGAAAGGTCCCATGAAGTCTATCCCCCACACGTCAAAAATCTCTACTTCCAAAATACCTTTTTGTGGCATCTCGTCACGTCTAGATATGTTTCCCGTGCGTTGACATCTGTCACACTCCTTAATAGCCGCATGTACGTCCTTCCATATAGTTGGCCAATAAAAGCCAGCTTGTAGGATTTTAGAGCAGGTCTTGGATGTACTTGTGTGTCCACCATAAGGCGCAGAGTGACAGTGTTGGATTATATTTTCTACCTCTTCTTCGAATATACATCGACGGAAAATACCATCGGGACCTCTTTTGAAAAGTAAGGGATCATCCCAGTAATAGTGTTTTATGTCGTGGAAGAATCGTTTCTTCTGCTGGTAAGATAAAGTAGGTGGAACTATTCCGGCAGCTAAATAATTGACTAGATCAGCGTACCATGGTGTGACAGATATAGCTAAGGTGGTTTCTACTTGCATGTCGGAGTTGTTCTCTTCCAAAGTAGCTATGAGTTTATCATACGAGAAATCATCATTAATGGATGTTCTTTCCGGTTCAAGGTTCTCAAGTCTAGAGAGGTGGTCTGCTACTACGTTTTCAGTTCCTTTTTTGTCCTTGATTTCTAAGTCGAATTCTTGTAGTAACAAGATCCATCTTAGGAGTCTAGGTTTAGCATCCTTTTTTGTTAAAAGGTACCTGATAGCAGCGTGATCAGTGTAAACTATTATTTTGGCTCCTACCAGGTAAGAACGAAATTTATCTAGCGCAAATACCACTGCTAGGAGTTCTTTCTCGGTTGTGGCATAATTCATCTGTGCTTCATCCAGGGTTCTGCTAGCGTAATATATAACGTGAAGCTTTTTATCCTTTCTTTGTCCTAAAACAGCACCTACAGCATAATCACTGGCATCGCACATTATTTCGAATGGTTCATTCCAGTCTGGTGTCTGCATAATGGGTGCGGAGATCAATGCTTGTTTAAGAGTTTGAAATGCTTTTAAACAGTTATCGTCGAATATGAATTCAGCATCTTTCATCAACAGTCCGGTTAAGGGTTTAGTTATCTTAGAGAAGTCTTTGATGAATCGTCGGTAAAAACCGGCGTGTCCTAAAAAACTTCGTACTTCTCTCACAGTTCTTGGGGGTTGAAGATTTTCGATTACCTCTATTTTGGCTTTGTCTACTTCAATTCCTCTGTTCGAGATGATGTGTCCTAAAACAATGCCTTCTTGTACCATAAAGTGGCACTTTTCCCAATTAAGTACTAAGTTTACTTTTACACATCGCTCCAGAACTCTTTCCAGGTTTTCAAGGCATTCTTCGAAACTTTGTCCGTATACAGAAAAGTCATCCATAAATACTTCCATGATGTTTTCGAGAAAGTCGGCGAATATTGCCATCATGCATCTTTGAAAAGTTGCAGGGGCATTACACAGACCAAACGGCATTCGTCTATAAGCGAAGGTACCAAAAGGGCATGTGAATGTTGTCTTTTCTTGGTCATCAGGGTGAATTGGTATTTGAAAAAAGCCTGAATAACCGTCTAAATAACAGAAATGTGAATGTTTAGCTAATCGTTCTAACATTTGGTCAATGAATGGTAAAGGGAAATGATCTTTTCGGGTTGCTTTGTTTAGTTTCCTATAATCAATGCACATTCTCCATCCCGATTCGATTCGTTTAGTTATAGTTTCTCCTTTTTTGTTTTCAATAACGGTTATGCCTCCTTTCTTTGGTACGACGTGTACAGGACTAACCCATTTGCTATCAGATATAGGATATATAATACCTGCTTCCAATAACTTGGTTATTTCTTTCTTTACTACCTCACTTAGGATCGGATTTAGTCTTCTCTGGTGTTCCCTAGAGGTTTTACAGTCTTCTTCTAACATGATGCGGTGCATACAAATAGAAGGGCTTATTCCTTTAAGATCGGTGATGTGGTATCCTAGTGCGGTTGGATATTTTCTTAAGATATGTAGGAGTTTTTCTGTTTCGAGTCTTCCTAGATCTGCATTAACTATCACAGGTCGTTCAAGTTCTAAGTCTAGGAATTCATATCTCAGATTTTTGGGAAGTGTTTTCAAATCAGGGGTTGGTTTGTTAAGACACTGCGTAGGATCCGGTGTTATTGCTAGGCATTGTTTAGATTTGTCCTCTAGAAGATAGTCTGATGATTTGTCTTCTCCTGACTCTGCTTCTTTTATGCATTCATCGATGATATCCATGAAGTAACATGTATCTTCTATTGCAGGTGCTTTCAAGAATTGGGAAAGAATGAATTCAATTTTCTCTTCGCCTACTTCGAAGGTGAGTCGTCCTCGTTTTACGTCTATGATTGCACCGGCAGTTGCTAAGAATGGTCTTCCTAGTATAATAGGTGTCGTATCATCTTCTCTAATGTCCATAATTGTGAAGTCAGTGGGAATGTAAAACTGACCTATGCGTACGGGAACGTTTTCAAGGATTCCTACAGGATATTTGATGGAACGATCTGCTAATTGCACAGACATTTTGGTCGGTCTTAATTCTCCCATTTCCAGTTTCTTACATATGGATAAAGGCATAACGCTAATTCCGGCTCCTAAATCGCATAAGGCTTTGTCGATGACAAATTTTCCTATGTGATAGGGTATAGAGAAACTACCCGGATCCTTGAGTTTAGGGGGCATGTTTTGGATTATAGCGCTACATTCGGCAGGGAGTGTAACGGTTTCGCTATCCTCAAGTTTCCTTTTATTAGAAAGAATTTCTTTTAAGAATTTAGCATATGAGGGCATCTGCGTAATAGCTTCGGTAAACGGAATTGTAACGTTTAATTGTTTAAGGAGATCAACAAATTTTCTAAATTGGCCTACATCTTTGGTTTTAACAAGCCTTTGAGGGTAAGGTATGGGTGGTTTGTAAGGTGGTGGAGGTACATAAGGTTCCTTCTTTTCTAGGGTTTCCTTATTACTCTCTTCCTTTTCCTTAGGTTCACTTTCCTCAGTAGATTTCTTAAGGTTTTGGTTTTCTATCCTTGGGTCAGACGGTCCTTCCACTTCCGTTCCACTTCTCAATATAATTCCATGAGCTTGGCTTCTCGGATTGGGTTGGGGCTATCCAGGGAATGTACCAGTTGGTGCAGCAGTAGGTGCTTGTTGTTGAGCTACTTGAGATATTTGCGTTTCCAGCATTTTGTTATGGGTAGCCAGGGCATCTACTTTGCTTGTTAGTTGTTTAAGTTGTTCGCCAGTGTGTATGTTCTGGTTTAAGAAATCTTTATTGGTTTGTTGTTGGGAAGCTATAAAGTTTTCCATCATGATTTCCAAGTTGGATTTTCTAGGGGTGTTATTGTTAGGATTCGGTTTCTGATATCCCGGAGGTATAGATGGGGCTTGACTTGGAGACTGTCCAGGTGCGTATAAAGCATTATTACTCTTATATGAGAAGTTTGGATGGTTCTTCCAATTTGGGTTATAGGTATTCGAATAGGGGCTTCCTTGAGCATAGTTTACTTGCTCTGCTTGGATTCCAGTCAAGAGTTGACATTCCGCAGGAGTGTGGCCTTGGATTCCACAGACCTCGCAATTCTGAGTTATAGCAACCACGGCGGCTGGAGGTGATACGTTTAAACTTTCAATTTTCTGGACCAAAGCATCCACTTTTGCATTGACGTGATCAAGGTTACTTATCTCGTACATGCCAGTTTTCGGTTGAGGTTTTTCCACCGTTGTTCGTTCGGTTCCCCACTGATAGTGGTTTTGGGCCATGCTCTCGATAAGCTGGTAAGCATCAGCGTAAGGTTTGTTCATTAGTGCACCACCTACAGCGGCGTCTATTGTTAACCTTGTATTGTATAAGAGGCCATTATAAAATGTGTGAATTACTAACCAGTCTTCCAAACCATGGTGTGGGCAAAGTCTCATCATGTCTTTGTATCTTTCCCATGCTTCGAAAAGAGACTCGTTGTCTTTCTGTTTAAATCCGTTTATCTGGGCTCTTAACATAGCTGTTTTGCTTGGCGGAAAATATCGGGCAAGAAAAACTTTCTTCAACTCGTTCCATGTGGTGACTGATTTGGAAGGAAGAGATTGAAGCCATCTTCTAGCGCTATCTCTTAATGAGAAAGGAAAAAGACGAAGTCGAATTGCCTCTGAAGTGACACCATTAGCTTTAACAGTATCAGCGTATTGGACAAATACGGATAAATGAAGGTTTGGATCTTCGGTAAGATTTCCAGAGAATTGGTTCTGTTGCACAGCCTGCAACAACGAAGGTTTAAGTTCAAAGTTGTTTGCTTCGATTGCGGGCGGAGCAATACTTGAATGCGGTTCATCTTGCGATGGAGCGGCGTAATCTCTAAGAGCACGAGCTGGTTCTGCCATCTCGGTTAAAGAAGGAAAATCTTTGAGATCAGGAAGGTCTATAGGAGGGAGATTGTTTTCAGCACGATATTCCCGAATTCGTCGTAAGACTCGGAGATATAGTTCGATATCGTTGATTCGTAAATAGAGCGGTTCACCTTGAGAGCGAGTGCGTGGCATACAAATCAACGAAAGAAAGAAAATAGAAGGAAAAGAAACCTTAGTCTCTACAGCGTAACGGAAGAGTTACGATATCGATTGAATAAAAGTCCCCGGCAACGGCGCCAAAAACTTGATCGCTCAACTGGGTGAGTCGAGAATGGGATACAAACTGCAAGTGCACAGTTCTATCGCGTAGTTTTAAAAGATATCGATCCCACAGGGACTTATGAATCGATATACCGTTATCTAAGGTTACTACGTAAATCTAAGGTGAAAATGTTTGATTGTTTGGGAAAAAAAACTAAGAGCTAAACAAATATCTAGATTAAATATTAATAAAACGGATATCGGTATGTAGTTCGTCAAAACTAGGGAATCAAGTCTTTGTCGGTTTCTTGATTTTAAAATGAATCGTTTCGGTTAACTTTATTGGTTAAAGGTCCTATCTCAAACTCTCGCTCTGTTGAATAAACCATGATTTTATATTAATGTTGCTGTCACTTATAATTAAGTCAAAAACCATATTTTGAAAGCAATAAAGTTGCAGAAACTCTTTTTAAGAAAATACTGACCGTTTTAAACACCCTTATCTCAAACTCTCGCTCTGTTGACTTAGGTTATATAATTAAATCCAAATGCTTAACTCTCGTCCTCACATTCAATCTTTAAAAATACTTTTTGGAAAAGGTCAGAATTTAATTAACTCTAAAACTTGCTCTCGCCCTGATCTAGAATTAATGCCTAACTTACACTGTCCAGTTAAAATCTCAAACTCTCGCTCTATTGATTTTAACTTCTTTATGTCTTTTACTTTTGTAAAAAATCTTGTTATTAAACCTGTAAGTTGAGACCGTAAAAAGATTGATTTTGATTTTAAGTTTAGATAGACCGACTCAGTCTTGATCCCTTATTCTGCTTACTTTACATACCGATACCTAGGCAAATTAGCCAGACATGCTAAATAAATAAGAATTTATATCATGCATAAACAGACTCATTCCAGGCAGATAATATAGATAAATAATAAAACGAAATATTAAATAATGATTAAAGAACCTAAATGCGTAATACAATAGTCTTGAACACTCCACCACAAGCCGGTAGGATTTGTTCTTGGATTCTTCAATTAAACAGTAAATTAAATCAAGGAAATAAAACTGGAATATAACGTAAGGTTAAATCCAGTATAAAGTTGCACGATAGTTTCCGGTGTAGAAACTATTATGCGAAAAATATCTAAAAGCTAAAACGGGAAAGGTAAATTTGCAAGGGAAAAAGAATGTAAAGCTAGAAAAAGAAATAAATAAAATAGACAATGTTAAGTGCTGGAAAAGAAAAAAAAAATAAGCAAAAGCGTGAAAAGAAAATTGGCAGAGCTTCGGCAATATGAGCGTGGAAAAACCGGAGAGGCTTTTAGGTTTTTGAGATGGCTATTTATAATAGTGTTGGTAACTGCTTTCCGTTTCTCCCATTCTTCAACGTGGCTACATGCACGGCGTGGATATAGGAGACCAACTTCTCAACGTTCTTCTTCAAGTCTTTCTGAGGGCGTTACTTGCGCCAAAAAGGTAGTGGAATTGTGTGACGCTCGTCACACTATGTGTGACGTCCGTCACAAGGCTGTTTTGCGTGACGCTCGTCACGCACCCTGTGACGTCCGTCACAGGCACAGCGTTGGTGACTTGTGCGCTTTGGGCTGGGCTTTGGCATTTGGTCCCTTTTCTCTCCTTTTTGCACCTCCTTTTCTTCCATTTTCACTTGTTCTTCAAAATAGACTACCTGCGACAATTAGGAAGAAAATACCACGTAATATCTCATAAAATGCAGTAAACCGAAATAAATAGTCATAGAATTTAATGGAATTAAGTCCTAAAATATGATATAATTTCGTGTTATCAATAGTTAACTTGAGCCTCATTAAGAACTTTACTTGCGTAGTGTATCGCATGAAATTTTTTCTCTTTTCTTTGGCCTAATATCGCTCCAATTGCATAGTCGCACGCATCACACATGAGCTCAAAATTTAAATTCCAATTTGGAGCGACTATAATTGGAGCAGTAACCAATTTTTCCTTTAAAATTTCAAAAGCTTGTAAACACTCATCAGTTAAAAGAAATACCTGATCCTTAGCTAGCAAGTTACTCAAAGGCTTGGCTACCTTTGAGAAATCTTTGATAAAGCGCCTATAGAAACCGGCGTGCCCCAGAAAGCTTCGGACTCCCTTCACATTCACTGGAGGAGGCAACTTTTCAATCACTTCAACTTTAGCACGATCAACTTCAAGCCCTCTTGAAGAGACTTTATGGCCAAGCACTATCCCCTCGGTCACCATGAAGTGGCACTTCTCCCAATTAAGAACAAGGTTTGTGTTCACACATCGTTCAAGAACCGTTTCCAAGTTGTCCAAGCATAGACCAAAAGAACCACCAAATACGGAGAAATCGTCCATAAAGACTTCCATTGTTTTCTCGATAAGGTCGAAAAAAATAGCTTGCACACATCTTTGGAAAGTCGCCGGTGCATTGCACAACCCAAAGGGCATTTTACGGTATACGAAAATTCCAAAAGGACATGTGAAAGCCGTCTTTTCATGATCGGCCGGGTCAAAAACAATTTGGTTATACCTGGAATAGCCATCTAAGAAACAATAGTATTGTTTCCCAAAAAGTCTTTCTAGACTTTTATCCATGAACGGGAGTGGAAAGTGATCTTTTCGAGTTGCGGTATTCAACCGCCTATAATCAATGCACATACGCCACCCCGTTGCAACTTTTGTCGGGATCAACTCATCCTTTTCATTTCGAATCACGGTAATGCCACCTTTCTTTGGAACCACATGTACATGACTAACCCATGGGCTATCCGAAATCGGGTAGATCATTCCCGCATCCAACAACTTAACAACTTCATTTCTAACAACTTCCTTCATAGTAGGATTTAAGCGGCGTTGCGGTTGAGCTACCGGCTTAAAGTCCTCTTCCATTAAGATCTTGTGCATGCAATAGGAAGGACTAATTCCTTTGAGATCGGAAAGAGTCCAACCCATGGCTTCTTGATTCTTTTTCAAAACATTGATCAAACGGGCTTCTTCATTCTTTCTCAAAAGATTGCTTATGATAACCGGTTTTGCTTCGGTCTCGTCGAGGAATGCATACTTCAAAGTAGAAGGTAACATTTTCAATTCAATAGGCGATTTTTCTTCATTAATCTCCTTCTTCAATACTTCCTCCTCAACTTCCCACGGATGCAACTCTTCTAGACTATCAAGTTCCCTTAGGCATTCATCAAGAGCTTGCTCTTCTTCAACTGTGAAAATTTCAAAGAAGTCATCAAGAGCTAACTCCATAGGAGATATCTCATGAATATGCTTAGAAACCTCAAAAGTTGCCTCTTCGATCACATCAATGCGAAAGTTATCACTTCTATCCTTTGAATGCTTCATGGCTTCGAATAGATCAAAAGTAACTTCTTCATTTTGGACCCTTACTTTCATCAAACCGTCGTCAACGTCAATCATCATGCGTGCAGTTTTCATGAACGTTCGACCAAGAATAAGCGGAGAATCGTCATCCTCTTCCATATCAATCACAATGAAATCAACAGGGAAGAAGAATTTGTCAACTTTGACCAAAACATCTTGGGCTACGCCATGAGGATGGGTAGTCGACTTATCGGCCAATTGCAAAGTCATCCGGATGACCTTCATTTCAATGTTGCCAAGCCTCTTCACAATAGACAATAGTATTAGATTAATGCTTGACCCCAAATCAATTAGTCCTTTTCCGACATAGACATCACCAATTTTAACCGGCAAGGTAACTCGTCCCGGGTCAACCTCTTTTTTCGGAAGCGTCCGTTGAATGATTGCACTTCAACTCGCATCTAGGACAATTGTCTCCGGTTCCGTGTACCTCCGCTTTTTAGTAAGTATGTCTTTCATGAATTTCGCATACTTAGGCATTTTCTCCAATGCTTCGGCAAACGGAATGTCCACTTGAAGTTGTTTGAATATATTCATTAACCGGGTGTAATGCCGTTCATTCTCCCTCTTAGATGGAGCATGTGGATACGGAAGGTTTTGGATTGGAGTAGCGCTCACTACCTCCTTTCCTTTAGCAACTCTAGAATTCCTCTCTCTTTTCTTTTTTACTCCCTCCACCATCACTTCATCATTCTTATTTTTTTTAACTTCCACACTTTCTTTATTTTCTACTTCACCATTTTTTTCATTCTTTTCAACTTCTTCCTCACTCCACTCCCCAACTTCACCATCAATACTATCCTATATTTTTTTCTCCTCATCATTTTTCTCATCCTCTCTTTTTTCAATCTCATCTCTTTTTTTACTCTCACTAATCAACTCCCTTCCACTTCTCGTCGTTATCGCTTTACAATGCTCTTTTGGATTCGTTTGCGTGTTCGCCAAAAAAGATGGTTCGGGTTGTTGTTCCGCTAGTTAGTTAGCAAGTTGACCGACTTGAGTTTCGAGATTCTTGATTGCCGCATTGTTTCTCTTTTGATTAGCCATTGACAATTGCATAAATTGTGTCAATGTCTCTTCTAACTTTGAAGTCACAACCGGCGGTTGTTGAGGTTGGTAAGGATTTTGGGGAGGACTTTGACGGCTAGAAGTACCACCCCCATAACCTTGGTTATGGTAATAGTTAGCCCTTGGTTGGAACCCTTGATTCCCTTGAAAGTGTTGTTGTTGATTTTGAGGATGTGGTTGATACGGTTGTGGTTGTGGTTGCCTCGGTTGGTAGTCTCGTTGGTTCGCCATGTAATTCACTTCTTCGAAACCGGGAGGTGGACAAAACCCGGTGTCATGATCACTCTTGCAAAGCTCACAACAAGCTATTTGTTTCGCTTTTGAAGGCTCTCTCAACTCTTTTATTTGTTGAGTTAAGAGTTCAACTTGTTGTGAAATGAGTTTATTTTGGGCAAGAATAGCATCATTCGTTCCAAGTTCAAGCACTCCTGGTTTCTTCAAAGTGTTGCCTCTACTTTGACTTTGGAGGTCATTTAGAGCCATTCGGTTAATGATATCAGTAGCTTCTTCGGCGGTTTTAGACAACAAAGAATCACACGAGGTAGCATCCAACAAAGTCTTGCAATTAGGTTGAAGGCCATTCTTGGAAATGTGGATTTGCGTCAATTCGTCAAAACCGTTCCCTTTGCACTTTCGAAGCATGGATTTAAATCTCTCCCATGCCTCATTCAATGATTCGTTGGTTCCTTGTGAAAACACGGAGATAGCCGTTTTGGATTCCATGAACCGGTTGTGGGAGAAAAATCGTTCAATGAACTTCTCTTCCAACACGTTCCAATCCGTCATGACTGCAGGTGTTTGATCCAAGTACCAATCTTTGGCTTTGCCGAGCAAAGCATGAGGAAATAGTCTTTTGAACAACGGTAGCTCTTGAGCTTGATCAACTCCGGCCGCCAATGCTATCTCGTAAAATTTGGTGAGAAAAGAAAAGGGGTCTTCATGGTCCATTCCGGTGAATGGACTTCCATATAGCAAGTTAAGATTTCCCGTCTTCATCTCGGCTTGCCTTCCTATGTGGTTGGAAAATTGAGATGTATTCCTCGGACTGTTGACACATGGTGTGGAAATGGGCGGTGGTTGTGGTGGTTGATCCATGATAGGTGTGAAAGGTGGTGGGTGTGTTGTAGAAGAACTTTCTCCTTGTTCTTGTCGTTGTCTAGCTTGTTGCCTCCTTCGTCTCGTTCTGCTATTCAGTCTCCTTGTGGTTCTTTCGATCTTGAGATCAAAAAGAAGTTTGTCCTCAGGAACCTGCCCTCGCATAAAACGAAAACTGCACACTAAACCAAACAAATTAACAAGCACAAGTCAAAAATTCGAGAGTTAAAAAAAATTAAGCAACTATTGTGATGCTCGCAATATCAATTCACAATCCCCGGCAACGGCGCCATTTTGTTGGTATAGGGTTAGAGTATCGGGTTTTTTGTTATCGTCTCCACAGGGAGTGTGAGATATCGCAGCCATTCGATAGTTGTTAAGTTCTTAACTCGTAGTAACAAGGCGGGTTTTAGTTTTTTTTAGTAACGGTAGCTTGCATAAAAAGTAAGAAATTGCGGTAAAAGTTTTGGTTTTACGATTTGAGAAAGATTGTCAAAGTTAGGGTTCGACGATCACTTTGCATGCATATGTTCGATCAACAAACCTCATAAACTCCCTTAAATGTTAAACACATTCACAAAGTCCTCCCAATGTGTTTATCTCTAACACACATTATGGGTTTTCCCATTTTGATCCATTGTTGATCTCTCACACAATCTATCAAAATGACAACTTTTAGGTTCAACTTTTTAGTGAAAAAATCATTCATTACTATCTCTAGCTAACAAACAAGGATGGATTAAAACCTAGGTCAAGAGTTGGAAAACATCTCCCGATCATAAACCAACACAAAGAGTTATCAATAAAACAATGTTGTCACCATATATTCATCATCAAAGAGTTTATAAATGAAGATCATCCCATATACACACAAAGCTTATGATCATCTACATCTAACCTTGACAAAATGATGGACTTAGCTACTCATTTTCATGGTAGCTTGTACAACAAGTTTTGGTTGAAGGTTGATCAACATTCGAGTCGAAGAATCGAGATTGGATAGGAATCCACCTTCTTTTTGTGGAATATTGTTAAGAGATGAAGAAAAATGAGAAAAATGGGTTTTTAGGTTACAAAATATGATCCCAAGAAATGCTGAAAAATATCTAAGTGTAAAAGTTGTGTCCTTTCCAAAAAGTAGCCCCTGCTACTTATAGTACTAGTTCCTGAGCTGTCATGCTCGCTAGGCGAGCAGAATGGTTCGCCTAACGAGCCCCAAAATAAGCCACCTGAGGCACCTGCGCCCAGAAGAAATATCCAAGTCCAGATTTCATGTGTTCGCTAGGCGAAGAATCCTTCACTAGGCAAAGCACACGCTTCCTCCTTCGCTCCAGCGAGTTTTGATGTTTTGCTACTGGAATTGCTCGCTGGAAGCTCGCTAGTGGCTCGCCTAGCGAGTAAGTGCTATCTATGGTTTTGTCCAAATCTGGGAGTGTTCGCTACTTCCTTCGCCACAGCGACTTTGATCATTTTGCTAATGTAAAATTTTGGGAATGTTCGCTGGGTGCTCGCCTAGCGAGCACTTCGCTACATCACTCGCGTAGCGAGCATGCTGATGATTGCTTCCTTTCTTAGTTCCTTTGCCAACTTTCTTGTGTCTTTGTTTTCTACTCTTTCATGCCTAATTCCTGCACAATAACACATAAATTAAGGGTACCAAGATCATTTCACATTGTATTGCAAATCATCAAAAGCAAGGGCGGTTTCGAACACTTTTTCTATAAAAAGGAGTGAAAGATGCCCACATATGATAGCTCAAATAAGCACTTTTGGGCATCTAACATGTTCTCCAAAGAGTGACTTAATCAATTAAAACTAATCACTAACATTTGACTAATACTTGACTAACTTTTATTCATGTTGCTTTTTTAAAATTCATTCGCTCTATGCAATTTAAATTTTAGCACCTTTATCATTTATTGCCATTTACATTTCATGCAACGTGTTTATGTTTAAGTGCTTTTTCACTTTGCTCACTTGAGCCATATCTTGTGATTGTATATATTGTTTGTTTGTCTTTGTTTTTGTTTGTGGTGTTAGAACCTTAAGAACACCTAATAACAACAAAAACCCTATAAAACATCTTGGTGGACTATTGGATTTGATCTGAACTTTTGGACTTAGAATTGGGCAACATTCTCTATGCTAAAAGACTTGGCCTTTGTGTTTGATTGTCATACTGTTATTATTGTTTTTATTTGACGATTATTCTGAGTTGATAAAGGAATCTTTCATCTGCTACATTGGAAGATACTAAAGACTGCTAGCTATTGGAAGGCTTTCTTGGATATTATGGCTTTTTTTTTTATGCCTTGGTCTTCATATGATTCTTGGATATTTCTTGTTACTTATAAAATTCTAAAGGAGAATGGGTTTCTATATGACATTCTTGTCTGTTGGATTGCATCCCATTGGTCAGATCTTTTCAACTGTTAACTTTTTAATTTTGTTTAGGGTAGGCTCTTCATCTCCTCCCACTTCTTAAATTTCAAAATATCTCCCTCCTTTCAAAAACCTTATTTGCCTTGTGATTTCAAACTTAGACATGTTTTAATGATTAGAAACATTGGCCTTATGCCATTGAATTTTTTATTTAAACTTTTTCTTAAATCAAATTTTTGAATGAACTTAACCATATTGACTTTAATTTCAAAAAGACAAAAAGAACTAACAACCTCATTCAAATATTTGGCCTTTTGTGCCTTCTTATTAAGCTTTTGATTAAAATCAATACACCAACTTCTTTGAAATTTTACCACGAACTACGGGATTTTGATCCCTCATTTTTATGTTGGTACATAGGCATAAGACCGAAGGTCTTGTCAAACATTAAAATATAATCAATGGATTATTTTCTCATCCCCTCACTCTATATTTTATCAAACATCATTTAGACCAAAAAACATATGCAAAAGAAAAGAGAGCTCCCTAGGAGTACCTAGGATACTTTGATGATAACACCTTCCCTCTGTGTAACCAACCCCCTTACCTGTAATCTCTGCCATCTTATTAGTTTTGATTTGAATACTTCTTATCTTTGGGTTTTGTTCATACTTTTCCCTTTTACTTTGGAAACAATAAAAGCATGGTGGTGACTCTGATTTTATTGACGTCAAGTTTATCCATAGCTTGATGGTCATGAATTTACCGCTATAGGCAGAAGACCAAAGAGAGAGTACCCGTCATCGATTAAAGTGAACATATTAAGGATAAACTCAAAGGAAGAATATCTGTCATCGGTTAGGATGAATATATCAAGGATAGACCACCTAGGGAAAATAGGAATTAAATCTACCAGTTACTGGGTAGAATACCAAAAGGAAGAGAAAATTTGTCACCGGTTAGAGTGAACATATAAAGGATAGACTCTCTGGGGAAAATAGGGATTACGACTAACTTTTTACTGGGTCGAAAACCAAACAGGAAGAATACCCCTCACTAGTTAGGATGAACATATCAAGGATAGACTTGTCGGGGAAACGAGAAAACAAATCCGTTGGGGAAAATAAAGAAGTAAATTACCTTTTACCGGTTATTGGGTAAGGGTAAAATATTTAATATTAAGAAGAATATTACCAGTTACTAGATAATAGACTCTCGGGGACCAAAAGATCTATCTAGGTAAGAACTAGAAAGAAATGGTCAAACTAAGACTCAACCAATGAGGATATAACTCAAGGGGAGTGGCTCTATCCAGATGATAAATTGGAAGGAAACTGAAATAATAATCATCCACGAGGAAACAACTCAGTGGAGAATGAGAAAGGATAAACTCTTTCTGCTTAAGGGGTTGACACTCTATAATTGAAGAAGGGCAGGCACACCAAATTTGTATGGGGAAATAATATCACCAAAGCAGGGGATCAGAAGAAAAATCAATGCGATAAAATGCACAATGAAATATCTAATGATGTGTTTATGCATGAATATGCATGTATATGATTATGATTATGCTGACAAACCAACAAAAAGGATACAAATAACGAAGATTAGACTCATCACAACCAAACACTCGACTAATCTCAACAAGATGGAAAGAACCACTAGAGAATCTGCTAGGGATGAAAATAAATCATCTAGCTCAGAATAAATTCAACTCAGGCTGGGGAAAGACATGGAGAACATGCATTCCACCAAACATGCCACGGATCTGCTGAGGATCCTGATAAGTCAAAGCTGCGAGGAATTTAAGCCAACACCATAAATAGGATACAACCTTGTAGAGGACATTACCGATACTGCTCAAAATATAGCACAATTGGGAATGAGGGAACTTGCAACAGGAGACGAAACTTCGTCGAGGACTCAAGAGGTAAAACTCTAAATCAGGAACAAGCAAACTGCTGGAGATGCCGTGACCTACCGGAACAAATCAACGACCACCAAATCTTAAAATAATTATCAGATTCTTCTTGGAGATTGTGAAATAAACCAATTCCAAGGAAAATATAACTGGTTCTACCAACTCATACAGGGGAGAAACTGCCATGGCTATGCAACACACCAATAAATGTGTTGGGAATTCGGAGACCAAATAAAGGTTCCAAAATATCTAGGGTTCATTCATTAAGTCACAAACTGGGAAATGTAGAAACACATTAATGTCTCAGTTGGGGAAAGATGAATTGCAAAGGGGACCAATCATTGGCTTAACCGAGAATGATAGGTTGCCTGTGGAGTAACTTATCAACCATGCTGGGGATGAACGATGAACTGTTGGGGAGGACAAAGTCACCAAACCAACTGCTCGGGGAAGACCAACAATGTCTCACATTTCAAGACTTACCGTCCTTGATGTTGCTGATGATGTTCCTTGCTGAAATTGATTATTCTTAAAGTAAATGCTTCGTTATTTTAAGAAAAATGATTATTCGTTGATTTATTTATTTCAAAATTATCATCATAAAGATTCAATTTTAAAAACAAAAGCAAATAAGAATAGAAATAATTAGATAAAAGCTCAACTTTATTTAATAGAATGGCAGCCCGCAAATGGCGGGACTCCAGGGATCTTTACACAGTTTGAAAATGGTAATTTACATGTAAAAGGTCTACATTGAATACAACGATTACTACTCTCCCTATCAACTTTAAAATCCATTGTGCTTGTCTTCGGCTGAGAATGACAATTCCGAACCAAATGACTGCTTAAAACTGCTTCAAAGGTCAGGACCAGCTGAATGCAGTTACTTGCCATAATCCTCTATTTTTCCTAGATTTCCCCAAGGTGGGGTACTCAATCTACCGGGATAAATTTTCTGTTTTATGTCTCTATTTTTTTCCTGGATCGCCCTTTCCGGTTTTCAATCCACCGAGATGCTCATTTTTGCCTAAGCCGCCATTTCGGGTTTTCAACTTAGCGAGCTATTCTTTTTATTTTTTAGGCAAAGTATTTCTTGACTGCATCAGCATTCACAGGACGCGTGAATTCTTCACTGTAAGACTCCAATTTTGACCCTAAGATCCCTCATGTTATCTCATCATATGCATTGGCATTGGGATCACACCTTGGCATCCTCCTTACCCCTCATTCATTGGGTTTGCATTGGGAGAGATCACCAAGCACACTTGATTGTATCATACTTCATTTTTCTTTGTTTACTAACCAAAATACCAAAAATATCTCAATGTATAGTTTGTTACTTTTATAGGTAGTGTGCATGCTCCCCTATGCTCTATCAAGCTCATATATAGGGTTTAAGACCCTTAATGCAAGGATCACAATCAATAAATAGTTCACATTGACTCTAAGCATCATATATGGATCCCCATGATCTTCACATGTTATTTTGATCAAGAAATCACCAAGAGTTTGGAGTTTGTTTGCCTTGGAAACCCTAATTCATCTGGGTACCTTGTGTGACTTCTTCAACAAGTTTCTTCAACAATTGATCAAATATTTCTAGGGATACTTCAAATTACATCATATTATGCATATATTATCCTTCATGAGTCCCAGATATCAAGAGAATGTCAAGCTAGCAAGTTGGTTCATGGTGGTTGACCAGAGAAAGTCAACTGGTCAAAACTGGGGTTCCCTAGACCCTATCTCCTACAATATTTGTCATATGAAAATTATTCCAAGAGAAAGGAAACTAAAATGACATTCCAAACAACTTTCATGTGAATTCAAGAGGTAATTTTGCTTGGAAAGTCATTTTTTATGGTCAAAGATTATAGGTCATTTTGTATGAACCCTAGTTTGGAGGTCAACTTCCCAAGACCATAGCTTGCTCAATTTGTATGATATGAAAGCCATTAAAATTTCATGATCAAATTCAATATGTCTACTTCAACTTTGTTGTTTGTATGAAGTTAAAATTCAACTTGCAAGTGCATGTTCCAAGAGGAAACATTATAGGGTATTTTGGGCCAATACCATTGAACAAGTGATTTCCCTCAACTTCTAAAATGCATAACCCCTTCATGACAAATCCAAATGAGGTCATATTTGTGACCACATTTAATAGGTTTGAAATAACTACAACTTTTATGAAGAATATTTTCTCATTTGAAGTCCATAGAAAAAGTTATTCAAGGTGGAAGAAGTGAACATTTGACTTGGGACTTAGAAAATATTCAAATATGTTTCATTTTCCAAACCTCCACCTCAAAATTCATCATGATCCAAGCTTCAAACGAAAACGTGTTCAACATAAAAGTTGTTCCCCTTGATCTCACCTTTCTAAAACGTCCAAGATTATCTCATTTGGCTCAAATATGAAGGACTTGGACATGGTGCAAATTCAAGAACCATTTAGATGTTTTCCACTTCCACTTTTCATACACAATTGGATGGCCTCCCAACATGAATTCAGCATGACTTTCACTCAATTTTGGATTAGATTGCATCTCTTGATAGGCTTATCACATGCCCATGCAAGCATGCAAAGAGAATTTTGAAAATTTGCCAAAATTGGAAGTGTATGGAAATCAATCCCATGGCCTATAAATAAGACCCTCATTGCTCAGAATTAAGGACCACATGCCCAAGCTTTGAACCGGCAACCCCAAACCATCACCATTGAAGGATAAGCTTGTAGATTTTCTTTGAAAATCGAGTTTCAAATCTCCAACTGTTTTGAGATTGAAACTTCAAGAGTCCATACCTTTCATTGATCCAAATCACTTCCAACAAGAATCTGAAGCAAGGCCAAGCATAATTGAAAGTAAGATCATGCCAATCTGAAGCTCCATTGAAGGTGAATTTTCAGAATTTTCATCTCATCGATTCTTCCTCAATTCTTCACCATTCTTGTTGATTTTTGGTTGTCTGAAGTCCTATCACTATGGGCAAGAAGATTGAGTTGCTTTGAGGTCAAATCGAAGCAACTCAGTTCATGATCCTCAAAATTCAAATCCATGTATCTTTTTATATACTTGGTATTGGAAAAAATTGAGGCCAGATTCATGCTCCTGAGCATTTTTCCTTCAGATTAGTGTATTCACTTTTCATTTTCCATTGAATTGAGCTTGGACCAGACCGGTGGTGCTCACCGGAGAAGATGACCAGAGCTAGGGTTCCGGTGGTGTGTTGGCTTGTCTAGGACCATCTGATCTGATTCTCATATTCTAATCTCACGCGTCCATTGTGATTACCATGCCTGCAGCATGTTTGACTCGTGTACATGTGGAATACGCCCTTCTGGCCATCTGATCTGCCACCTCAATTAATGAGGGAGATCAGATGACCCTTTTTTTATTTTTATTTTTTATTTTCCATTTAATCCTTTTATTTTAATTAATTCATATCAATTTCATTTTTAATCTAAAAAATATGGGACTTTCACCAAAAAAATTCAAATATTTTCCTCTTTCATTTTCTGAACTAAAATTATTTTTTGGATTAATTATGATATTTTTCATGATTTAATTGTTTTTGTGCACATTTTTAATAGTTTAAAAATACTTCTGACTTTTCAAAAATTATGATTTTTTTTGTCTATGGTCCTTTGACCTTGTTTGACCTAGGATAAATCTCTTGGCCATTTATTTGGTGTTTTGAAGAGGTTTTAGGTTTTTGATCAAACATAATTTAATTATAAGGCATTTTAATTTGATTTTTAATTGATTAATTGTGTAGAAATTATGTTGAGACATTTTTATTGACTTGTGAAGTTTTACTATGAGTTTAGACCTTGGTCAAGGTTGATTTGACTCTTGTTGGATTAAATTCATTGGATTTAGGGGATTGATGAAATGTATATTTCACCTCCCAAAATGAATGAATGATTTTAATTTGATAAAATTCCTCCCATGACCAATTTGTGTTTCTCTCATCTCCCCTCCTTCTTCATGTTTAACCCCATTCTTCCCCATCCCTTCCATTGACCAATGAAGTCTCAATATCCTAAGGCTAATTGGTTGATCAATAACTTTGTGTTAGATGAACCAATACAAGTAGGAATGAGGTTAGGTCCATCATTTGATCATTTTCTTTTTGTGTGTGGTATGTTTTAGGAGTATGGTTCATTATACCATATCTCTAACATGCATTAACACCATGATTTTTATTGCCCAACCTCAGATAGTTGTGACTTCTACATAAGTTCAATTACGATTGCTTAACATAACGCTAAATTTTGACCCAAAGGCATAGCATTCTAGTAAGTGAGATTGTAAGTCTCCCCCCTTTCATGGTATTGTGTGGAAACGCAAACTTTTTTCCTTCCTTTGGAAGATGTCTTGGTTCAATGATCCATGCTTATGAATAGAGGGTTGAGTGTTCTCCAAAGAATGACTTAATCAATTGAAGAGTAAAACATCACTAACATTTAATAAGCTAACATTTGACTAACTTTTACGATTCTTGCTTTTAATTTCAAGCCATTTACTTTATTCAATTTAAATTCAAGTCACTTACCATTTACATATCATTTAACTTATTTATATTTATGCCATTTTCACTTTGCTCACTTGAGCCATATATTGTGATTGTATATATTTGTTTGTGTATTTTGTTTGTGTTTGTGGTATTTGGACTTTAAAATACTTAATAAACAACAAAAAAACCCTAAAAAATGTTTGTGTAGACTGTTGGATTTGATATGACCTTTTGGACTAAGAATTAGGCAATATTCCGTATGCAAAAGGACTTGGCCAATGCCAACATTTTTGAGACCAAGTTATTGTGATTTGAGCTTCCATCTGATGCAAGTATTGGGATCCACATGAATTCATATGATACATGGTCTTGATGCAAATGTTACTTTGAACTTGTGTCTAATGTCTCAATCTGAGCCAATCAAAGAGTATTTCATCTGATACATTGGAAGATTGAGAAGAAGACTATGAAGTTGCTTGCTTGGATGTGGCTATCTTTATTTGATGCCTTGCTCTGCATATTGCTACTTGCTTATTGATATTGCTTGATTTAAATTCCAAAGGAAAATTGGGTTTCTATATGACATTCTTGTTGTATCGGTAAATTCATGACCATTAAGCTATGGATAAACTTAACGTCAATAAAACCAGAGTCACCATTGCGCTTTTATTGTTTCCAAAGGAAAAGGGAAAAGTACGAACAAAACGCAAAGATAAGGAGTTTTCAAATCAAAACTAATAAAATGCCAGATATCATAGGTAAGGGGGTTGGTTACACAGAGGGAAGGTGTTAGCACCCAAAGTGTCTTAGGTACTCCTAGGGAGCCCTTTTTTGGGTGTACATGTGTTTTGGTATAAAATGATGTTTGCAATAAATAGAGTGTGGGGATGAGAAAATAATTCAATAATTATATCTTTGTGTTTAACAAGACCTTCGGACTTGTGCCTACATACCAACATAAAATGAGGGATGAAAACCTCGTAGTTAGTGGTATCAATTTCAAAGTGAGTGAATTACTTTTAACAAAAATTTAATTTTAAAGGAGGCACAAAAGGCCTAAAAGAGTTTGAATGTGTTAGTTTTTTTTGTCTTTTGAAACTTTAAGTTAATATGACTAGATTTATTCACAAGTTTGATTTAAGAAAAAGAGTTTAAAAATGCAATGGCATAAGGCCAAAGTTTCTAATTTGCAATAAAGTCTAAGTTTAGCAATCACAAGAAAAGAAGGTTTTTGAAAAGAGGGAGAGATTTGAAATTTAAGAAGTGGGAGGAGATGAAGAGACTAATCCTAAGCAAAATTTTAAAGTTAAGAGTTGAAAAGATCTGACCAATGGGATGCAATTCAATAGTAAAGAATGTCATATAGAAACTCAATTTTCCCTTGGACTTTAGAATCAAGCAATATCAATACACAAATAGCAAGATGAAGAGTAAGGCATCAAATAAAGATAGCCACATCCAAGCTAGTAATTTCATAGTCTTCTTCTTAAGCTCCCATGCATCAGATGACACACTCCTCAAATGGCTCAGAATAAGGCATTAGACATAGGTTCAAAGTAACATTTTGCATCAAGACCATGTAGCAGATGAACTCAAGTGGATGCCAATACTTGCATTAGATGGAAGTTCAATTCACAAGCACTTTATTTCAGAAAAGTTGGCATTGGCCAAGTCGTTTTACATAGGGAATGTTTCCTAATCCTAAGTCCAAGTCTCAGATCAAATCTAATAGCCCACACAAATATTTTTAAAGATGTATTATTGTTATTATGTACATTAAGGTCAAAAGACCACAAACACAAACAAAATACACAAACAAGTATATACAATCACAATATATGGCTCAAGTGAGCAAAGTAAAAAATTGAATTAAAATAAACAAGTTAAATGGTATGGATAATGGCAAATGATAAAAGGCTTGAATTTAAAGTGCATAGAAATATATGGCTTGAAATTAAAAAGCTAGTCAAATGTTAGTTGATTAGATGTTAGTATTGTTTTTGGTTTTTGTTGTTTAAGTCAGTCTTTGGAGAACACTCAACCCTCTATTCACAAGCATGGATCCTTGAACCAAGACATCTTCCAAAGGAAGGAAAAAAGGCCAAGTTTCCACACAATACCATGAAAGGGGGGAGACTTATAATCTCACTTACTAGAATGATATGCTTTTGGGTCAAAATTTAGCGCTATGTTAAGCAATCATAATTGGACTTATGTAGAAGTCACAACTATCTGAGGTCAGACAATAGAAATGTTAGTGTTAATGCATGTTAGAGATATGGTATAATGAATCATACTCCTAAAACATACCACACTTAAAAGAAAATGGCAAAAGGGTGGACCTAATCTCATCCATACTTGTATTGGTTTATGAACCAATTAGCCTTAGGATATAGAGATATCATAAGTCAATGAAATGGATGGGATAGGATGGGATTAAAGATGCAGAAGGAGGGGAAATGAGACAAACACAAATTGGTCATGGGAGGACTTTTATTAAATTAAAATCATTCATTCATTTTGGGAGATGAAATGTATATTTCATCAATCCCCTAAATCCAATGATTTTAATCCAACAAAGTCAAATCAACCTTGACCAAGACCCAACAACAATAGTCAAACTCAACAAGTCGATGGAAACAGCTCAACACAATTTATTCACAATTAAACAATTAAAAATCAATTAAAAATGAATTAAATTAAATTATGGTTGATCAAAAACCAAAAACCTCTTCAAAACACCAAATAAATGGCCAAGAGATTTATCATAAGTCAAACAAGGTCAAATGACCTTGGAGAAAAAATTCATAATTTTTGGAAACTTAAAAGTATTTTTAAACAATTAAAAACATGCACAAAAATAATTAAATCATGAAAAATATTAATATTGATCAAAAAAATAATTTTAATTCAGAAAATGAAAGATAAAAATATTTGAATTTTTTTGGTGAAAGTCCCATATTTTTTGGATCAATATTAAATTTAATATGAATTAATGAAAATAAGGCAATAAAAAATGAAAATCAGAAATTACAAAAAAACGTGGACCACTTGATCTCCCTCATTAATTGAGGTGGAAGATCAAGTGGATCAGAGCGTGTTATCCATGTGTTCCCTAGTCAAATGCCCCACACGCATGGTAATCACTTTGGACGCTCAGGATTAAAACAATTTAAACAGATCATGTGGTTCAGAAGGATGCCACCACAGAGCTTCGGTCTTCTTCTCCGGTGGACCTCATCGGACTGGTCCACCCTCAACCATCACCAAAAATAAAAAGGAGGACATGAATTTAAAGAAAAATGTTCAGGAGCTCGAATCTGGCCTCAATTTTGTCTAACTCCAAGTATATAGAAAGATACAGGGAGTTGAAATTTGAGGATCATGATCTGAGTTGCTTCGATTTGAACGCTAAGAAACTCAATCTTGTTGCCTACATTGGTAGGACTTCATACAACCAAAAATCAACAAGAATAATGGAGAATTGAGTGAGAATCGAAGAGATGAAAAATTCTGAAAATCACCTTCAATGTAGCTTCAGATTGGCACGATCTTGCTCTCAATTATGCTTGGCCTTGCTTCAGATGATTGATGGAGTGGAAATGGATCAAATAGAAGGAAGGACACTTGGAGTTTCAATCTCAAAAATAGTGAGAGATTCAAACTCGATTTTCAAAGAAAATCTTCAAGCTTATCCTTTGAATGTGAGGGTTTAGGGTTGTTGATTCAAAGCTTGCGCGCCAGGGTCTTTAATTCTGAGCAAGAGGACTTCTATTTATAGCCAAGGAGATTGATAATTGGACACTTCCATTTTCGGCCAAAGTTGGAAATCTCACTTGCATGCTTGCATGGGTGTGTGATAGGCCCATCAAATGATGCATTTAGGTCCAAAATTATGTGTAAGCAATGCTGAAATCATGTGGGAAGGCCATGCAATAGTGTATGAAAAGTGGAACTTCAAATCTTCCATATGGTCCTTCAACTTTAAGTCATGCACAAGTCATTCATATTTTGTTCAAATGAGATGAATTTGGACATTTGGAAAGGTTAGATCAAGAGGAACAACTTTCATGTTGGACACTTTTTCATTTGAAGCTTGGATCATGATGAATTTTGAGGTCGAAGTTTGGAAAATCAAACATATCAAAAAGAATTCTAAGTACCAAGCCATATGTTCACTTCTTCCATATTTAGTAACTTTTTCTATGGACTTCAAATGAAAAAGTGCCTTCATCAAAGTTGTAGCTATCTCAAATTCCTTTAAATTGGTCCCAAAATGACCTATAATGTTTCCTCTTATCACATGTATTTGCAAGTTGAATTTGCACTTCCTCCAAGCATAAAGGTTTAAGTAGACATCTTGAATTTGATCATGAAATTTTAATGGTTTTCATCTCATAAAAATTGAGCAAGTTATGGTCTTAGGACGTTGACCTCCAAATTAGGGTTTAGACAAAATGACCTATAATCTTTCACCATAAAAAATGACTTTCCAAACAAAAATAGCTCTTGACCTCAACATGAAATTTGTTTGGAATTTCATTTAGAGTAACTTTTCTCTTGGAATCATTTTCATATGACACAAATTGTAGGGAATAGGGTCTAGGGAACCCCAGTTTTGACTAGTTGAATTCCTTTGGTCAACCACGATGAACCAACTTGCTAGCTTGATATTCTCTTGACTTTTGGGACTCATGGAGGATCATATATGCATAAGATGATGAAATGTGAAGTATCCCTTGAAATATTTAACCAATTGGTGAAGAAACTTGTTGAAGAAGTCACACAATATACCCAGATGAATTAGGGTTTCCAAGGCAAACAAACTCCAAACTCTTGATGATTTCATGATAAAAATAACATGTGAAGATCACGGGGGATCCATATATGATACTTAGAGCCAATGTAGACCAATTCTTGATTGAGCTCCTTATAATGAGGGCCTCAAACCATAGATATGAACTTGATAGAACATAGGTGAACATGTGCTCTACCTACAAAAGAGTTAAACTATACAATGACATATTTTGGTATTTTGGTTAGTAAACAAAGAAAAATGAAGTATGATATAATCAAATGTGCTTGGTGATCTCTCCCAATGCAAACCCAATGAATGATGGGTAAGGTGGATGCCAAGTTGTGATCCCAATGCTAATGCATATGATAAGATAGCATGAGGGGTCTTAGGGTCAAAATTGGGGTCTTACAGCTGCCCCTATTTAAGGACGTTCTAGCTGAGGAGGTGAAGGTTAAAATCTTCGCATCGACTCAGTAGAACGGACTTAAATAACAACATATAGAAACAAATTTTGGTCCCTAAGAGACCTCATAATGCATATGATATGAATGTTAAAATAATCTTTGTGGGGAAAATGTTGCCACAAAGGAAAAGTATCCGGAGAGACCGAAAGTCCACAGGAGTATGACACATTCCGTAAGGAAAATTCACTAGGGAGACAGGGACTCTGGGTGGAAAAAGGTTGTTCGTAGGCCAGGCTATGACTTTAAAACTGCAGGGGGACTCGAGGAATTCCATGAAAATAAATCAATGGGAAGACTCAGTCGGGGAATAAAAGGAACATCTGCGGGAGCAATGGGTAGATCAGAATAAAGCTCAAATACCTGAACCAAACAGGAAATGGAGATCTCACTGAGGAAATACGCACTCAAACTCAACTAGGGAAGAGATGATCTTCAACACAGGAGTAACAGAAGTATATTATCCACTACCAGTTACTAGGTAAGGGGATAACAAAATCTGACAGGGAGATCATTCGTTACCGGTTAGGGTAAACATATCATGGATGACTCGATGGGGGAAACATAAGGTGTATTCATTACCAGTTACTGGGTAAGAATTAACCTATTGGGGAAAGCCAGATAGGATTTACAACTACCGGTTACTGGGCAGAAGACCGCAAAGAAAGAGAATATTCATCACTGATTAAAGTGAACATATCAAGGATAGACTCAAAGGGGAAGAATATCTGTCATCGGTTAATATGAACATATCAAGGATAGACTCACCGAGGGACATTAGGAAGGATATCCCTCACCGATTAAGATGAACATATCAAGGATAAACTGTCTGAAAAAGTAGAAATTATATATATACCGGTTATTGGATAGAATACCGGAAAGAGAATATCCATCATCGGTTAAGATGAACATATCAAGGATAAACTCTGAGGGGAAGCAGGATTTATAACTATCGGTTACTGGGCAGAAGACCGCAAAGAAGAGGAAATCTGTCATCGGTTAGGACGAACATATCAAGGATTAACTCTCTGGGGAAAGAAATAGGGATTACAACTACCCTTTTACTGGGTAGAATACCAAAAAGAGAATATCCATCATCGGTTAGGATGAACATATCAAGGATAGACTCAAAACGGGGGAAGAAAATATCTGTCATCGGTTAGGATGAACATATCAAGGATAGACTTCTTGGGAAACGTGAAATTGAATCCGCTGGGGAGAAAAAGGGTTACTTTTGCTGAGCATTGGGTAAAAGTGAAATACTTGCAAATTGAGAAAAATATTACCAGTTACTGGGTAATAGACTCTCGGGGGACAAAAAGCATCTATCTAGGTAAGATCTTGAAAGAAACGGTCAATAAAAGACTCAATCCAATGAGGATATAACTCAGGGTGAGCGATTCCATCTAGATAATCAACTGGGAGGAAACTGAAATAATTATCATCCACGAGGAAGTAACTCAGTGGGGAATGAGAAAGGTTAAATTCTTTTTTCTTAAGGGGATGACACTCTACAATTGAAAGAGGACAGACATACCAAATCTGCATGGGCGAAAGTATACTACCGTAGTAGAGGATCAGAGAAACAATGGATCACAAAGTTCATGCAAATAATGAAATCTCTGAATGTATATGTATATGTATATATGATGATTATGCTGACAAAATGATCGCAAAGGATACAAATGTTACTAGTCCATATCAATACTATACTCATCCAATCCTCACAAGAGGGAAGCGTCTGCTGTAGAGAAAAAGTTGCAAAGGAAATAACATGAGTTATCCACCTCAAAGGCTCAACCCTGGTTGGGGAAAAGGAAAATATTTGTTGGAAACCTGCACTATCAACTCTGCGGGGAATTTTATGTCAACACCATATCAAATGGGCGACAACCTTGTAGAGGACTGAAAATATTGCTCAAGAATCAAGGCTAACAGGGGTCATGGGTAACTCTAGTGGGGACTTGAGGGGAGACAAAATTGTTGAATCTATGCAACCTGTTGTGATAACGCGCCTACAACTTGAGGGAGGCAATTACGAAGTCAGCTGAGAGAACCATCAAAACTCGGTTGGAAGCTGAAAAGCTGATGGGGAAGAAACAAAGATCACACCAACTTCTTGGGGAAAACCAACAATGCTTCGCATTTTAGGGCTTACCTGTCCTTGGACCGCTGTGGACATCCTTTGATGAAATCGATTGCTCTTTAAAAAGTAATTGCTTTTATCATTTAGGAAAACCTGATTTGTTTTATTTTAAAACATTAACTTCAAAATGATCACAATAAAATTTAATTCCATTTAGCTGAATAAATAAGAGTAGAAACAATTGGATAAAAAGCTCAACTTTATTTAATAGGATGGTAGTCTGTAAATGACAAGACTCCATAGATCCTTACAAAAGTTTGAAAAGTGGTAATTTAAATGGAAAAGGGATACATTGAATACAATGATCACAAATCCTTCTACCGCCTTCAATATCCACTGTCTCTTGGCTTTGGCTGAAGATGAATCAAAACCAAACATTATGCTCAAGAAAGTCTTCAAGACTGGAGATCAACAGCTTGCAGTTACTTGCCATAATCCATAATTTTTGCATAAATTTCCCTAAGGTGGGGTACTGAATTTGTCAGGATATATATCTTCTATTTTATGTCTCTATCTTTTGCCTGAATCGCCCTTTCGGATTTTCAATCCACCGAGACACTCATTTTTGCCTAAGCCGCCCTTTCGGGTTTTCAACTTAGCGAGTTGTTCTCTTTTTAGGCGAATTAATTCTTGACTGCATCACCATTCATAGGACGCGTGAACTCTTCACCATCCATAGTTGTAAGAATCAAAGCACCGCCTGAAAAGGCTCTCTTAACAACATATGGGCCTTCATAATTAGGAGTCTATTTTCCCTTAGAATCTGGTTTGAAAGATAAAATTTTCTTGAGCACAAGGTCACCTTCTCTGAACACACGAGGTCTAACCTTCTTATTGAAAGCTTTCTTCATTCTCTACTGATATAACTGACCATGACACATGGCAGTCAACCTCTTTTCTTCAGTCAAATTCAGCTGGTCATACCTTGTTTGACACCATTCAGCCTCAGTCAACTTGGCTTCCATCAAGACACGCAATGATGGGATCTCAACCTCTACCGGGAGAATAACTTCCATGCCATAAATAAGTGAGAAAGGGGTTGCCCCTGTTGAAGTGCGGATGGATGTACGGTACCCATGTAAACAAAATGGGAGCATCTCATGCCAATCTTTGTACGTCACAACCATATTCTGAAGGATCTTCGATATCTTTATCAATGGACTTAGCAATCATATCATCAACATAAACTTCGATATCTTTATACATCATATCATGAAAAAGAGTGGTCATAGCTCTCTGGTAAGTTGCACCAGTATTCTTTATACCGAAAGGCATCACTCTATAACAGAATGTTCCCCAGGGTGTAATGAATATGGTCTTCTCCATATCCTCGGGTGCCATTTTAATTTGATTATAACCGGAAAATCCGTCCATAAATGAAAAGACTTTGAATTTATCTGTATTATCTACCAACATGTCAATGTGTGGCAGAGGGAAATCATCTTTCGGACTAGCTTTGTTCAAATCTCTATAATCGACGCACATACGGACTTTTCCATCCTTCTTCGAAACAGGCACAATGTTGACCACCCATTGTGGATATTCAACAGTAACAAGGAAACCATCATCAATCTTATTTTGCACTTCTTCTTTGATCTTTACTGCCATATCAGGATGAGTCCTCCTCAATTTCTGCTTGACTGGAGGGCATTCTGGCTTCAATGACAATCTATGCCCCACAATCTCAGAATCCAAGCCAGGTATTTCTTGATAGGACCAAGCAAACATATCTGAATACTATCTAAGAAGATCAATCAACCCCTTTTTAACCTCTGGGCACAATTGAGACCCAATCTTGACTTCCTTCACATCATCTTCGTAACCCAAGTTGACTAACTAAATCTGCTCGTCGAATGGCTTAATGGCTTTTTCCTCGTGCTCAAGTAGACGAGACAATTCATCAGACACGTCTTCATCACTTTCTTCCTTAGCCTCAAACACAGGGAATTAAAAGTTTTGAGAAGGAGTAGGATCATTGTATTCAATGGGTTTGGAAACCAACCTGCATAATGATTTGATATTTTGATTTTAGAGAAGTGAATTGTGACCAAATATTATGCAGATGGATAATTATTAATTACTTATTTATGTTTTTTGTGATTACCATTTTCAGGAAAGCAAAAAGTAAAAATAAAACATCATAAATGTGGATGAATAGAATTGCATTTTATTAATGATCAAATTGAAAGATGCCTGATAATGTTCGCTTCTCTCTTAGGCATAGGAGAAGGATTTTAAAAATAATAAATCATTACTTAGAGCGATGAACAATAATAGGAAAATTGACAGCAATCCAATTGTTTCAAGCTTTTCCATGCGTCACAAAATTGGTGCAGTCTTCGTCTTTGCCACCCTCGATCACGGTAGATGAGTATGGCTCATTTCCATGAATGAACCCTCCGCTACGGAAACTGGGTTGCACATCTTCTACTTTGACAACAGTCATCCCTTGTTGCAATCCCAAACCAGCTCTGTTCTTGTTCTCGGCGACCTCTACCATCCAACCCCACTAATCAAAACTACCATCTTCAACAATTTTCTAACCTTCTTTAAAAGAGGACATAGGTGCCCCAACTTTCTTCTCTTCATCTATAGATAGAGCTTGGAACAGAGTTCCAATCTCATCCTCAGCTTCCACATATGATAAAGACGCCAAATGACTCACCAACAACGCTTTCTCTCCACCTACAATGACGAGCTTACCATTCTTCACAAATTTCAACTTCTGATGCAGAGTGGACGTCACAACTCCTGCCTCGTGTATCCATGGCCTTCCTAACAAGCAACTATAGGTCGGGTGGATATCCATTACCTGAAAAGTAATTTGGAAATCACTCGGACCTATCTTCACTAGAAGGTCCACCTCACTAATAACAGTCTTGCGAGAACCATGAAAAGCTTTGACGATCACGCCACTATATATCATTAGAGCTCCTTGGTATCATAATCTGAACAGAGTTGACTTGGGGAGTACATTCAAGGAAGAGCCGGTATCAACCAACACATTTGACAACGCATTCTCCTTAAAATTCATCGATATATGCAGTGCTAGGTTGTGACTTCTGCCTTCCTCGGGAAGTTCTTCATCACAAAAGCTCAGATTATTGCATGACGTGATATTAGCCACAATATGGTCAAACTGATCTACTGTCACATCATGTTCCACATAAGCTTGCTCCAATACTTTTTGCAATGCTTCTCTGTGCGCTTCAAAATTCATAAGCAGAGACATCACTGAAATTTTGGAGGGAGTCTGGAGCTCCACCATATTAAATTTACTTTTCTTAATCAAATGAAGCACCTCATCATCATCATTAGTCTTTAAACTATTGGATTCACCAGATTGACACTTTGGAGCACTAACCGGATCTACTGCAGGTACCTCAATCCTCTTACCAACATCCTTTATATCCTCCGAGAAAACATGCCCAAAAACGCGACCACTACGGGTCACGTTCGTAACATCTACGATGTTCATAACAGAATTGGTCGTAGGCAACAGAACCTCTTGACCATTCTCCAACATAGTTGCATTATATTGATACATAACGGCTCTATCGGATGCATACGGGATTGGACCCGCTAACCGTATCACTAACAGCGATACCGACTTGTTGCTGCTATTACTGTTGCTGCTATCAAACTGAATTACTACCTGCTCAGGGGTCTTGAATACTGGTACTATCACGTTGACATCATCTATATCCCTTGATTTTTGAATCTGGATTACATTCTCATCCATCAACTTCTGGATATCTCTCTTGATAACCAAACACCCACGGGAGTTCACACTACAAATTGCACAACTGTTGTGGTCGTGTTCACAATCACTAATAGTGCATAGGGTCTTGTGCATCTCAGCCTAATATCGACGAATACGTCGCACATCAAACACTCGGAAACTTCCCGGACATCCATCTACCGTATTAACAGAGGGATTACCATGAGCAGGCAATGGGTTTGCTTTAACATTCGGCGCATGGTCCTCAAAGGACACCATCCCACTCTTCATGAGCATCTGGACCTCGTATTTCAACGGGTAGCAATTCTCGATTTCATGACCAGGAGCCCCTTGATGAAAGGCACAACGGAGTTCTGGCTTATACCATCATGGAAGTGATTATGGAATTTGCGGCGGATTTCTTGGTTGGAGTAGGTTCTTGAGAACCAAGGATGGGTATAATTCAGCATACGACATGGGAATCGGGTCGAAAGAGACCTTCTTCATCTCAGAGTTCTGTTCTTGATTATTGTTGGTGTTGTTGATGTAATTGTTTGTTCTTTGTGGTGGTTGTTGTTGACGTTCTTGTTGAACTAGTACTGATTGATTGTTGGAAAACACTGGAATAATAGATGATACTTGATGATGGTGTTGAAGGGGTTGCAGACTTCTTCTGACATGAAGCCTTCCTTCTTCTTAGAGAAACTGTTACCATAGCTCTTTCTCGAAGATACCTCCTTCTTAGACAACCGTCCCTCACAGACACCTTCTTCTAATCTTATCCCTATATTTACCATTTCCGTAAAGTCGCTGGGGGCACTAGCAATCATTCGTTCATAGTAAAACGAGCTCAGGGTCTTTAGGAAGGTCTAGGTCATCTCTTTTTCTTCGAACAGAGGGTTGATCTAAGCAACAAGCTCTCTCCATCTTTGGGCATACTCTTTAAACATCTCCGTATCCTTCTGAGACATCGACCTCAGTTGGTCTCTATCTAGAGCCATATCAACGTTGTACTTATATTGCTTCACAAAAGCCTCACCCAAATCATTGAATATGCGAAAACTCGCACTATCTAAACCCATGTACCACCTCAGAGCGGCTCCAGTCAGACCGTCTTGGAAATAGTGAATAAGTAACAGATCATTATATGTTTGCGTCAACATTTTCCTGGCATACATGTCAAGATGGCTAAGTGGGAAGGTGTTTCCCTTATACTTTTCAAAGTCAGGGACTTTGAAATTCATCGGGATCTTGACATTGGGAACCAAACAAAGTTCCGTGACACTCTTACCGAACAAATCTTTTCCCCTCAAGGTCTTCAACTCCTTTCGCAACTCAAGGAATTGGTCTTTCATCTCGTCCATCTTCTCATAAACATCTGGACCCTCAGACGGCTAGAAATGGTAGATGGTGTCCTCAACACGAGCCAGAGTGTGAACAATTGAAGGTGGAACGAACATGATCGGGCTAGATGCCGACATGGAAGAAAAAGTAGGCGCAAACCCTTCAGGCACAAAGTTCGTCGGCATTCCCCACAGGAATCTGGCAAGCATAGCAGGCGCAAACTGAGTGGGAGGCACGGTTCAAGTAACAACCCCTGAAATGACAGTTTCTGAGAAAGAAGAGTTGCAGGCGTTGGAAAAGATTGGCTCTGAGCAGCTACCACAAACTCCATAATGGCAGTCAAGCGAGCAATCTTTTCCTTCAACTCTCGGTTCTTTGGTTCCCAGTGTTCCATGATTCTTGGATGATTGGAATGAGTATTGTATCGATGAGTCAGCTTGGCTGAAGCACAGAAGAATAACCAATAAGACATCTGGCGGAAGTAAGACCTGTTATGCAAATGATGCATGAAATGCGATATTTTAATTTTTTTATTTTCAAGGAACATACTATTTTATTTGCAAATATATAATAACAATTGTAACAATTTGATTGATATTCATATAATTTTGAAGGATTACACTGAGTATATTTTCATAAACCAAAGTACAATTACAAGAGAAAAGGAAACTACTCATCCTAAGGATCCCCTAACAACGGTGTCAAATGATCTGGCTGCAGGCGCGTACTTGCTTCGGGTGCGTCGAATCTCGGTCTCAAAGGATGTCTTTATCTAAGCCTTCTCGAGGACAAGTTGATCAACAACCTTCTTCCAAGAACCGGAAGGCTGATGCATACTAGAGGAAGATGGACCCTCTGGTTCTCTCAGTCTCTTCACTACTCGGTCTTCAATAAGCTCAATAGGTGCATATTTATCCTTAGACTCAAGCTGCGACTCCTCATGCTTTCTTCTCAAATCATGGAACCTCTCTTCCCACATGTCTTTCTCTTGTTTCATCTTATCAAATGCGTTTTCCAACTCCTCTACAGCTTGGTTAGGGAGAGTTGATGGCTCAACCACAACCATAGGCATAGGTCTCTCACAAGCATAAGGCATCTTCAATCAAAAAGCTCTCTTCTGCACCCAAAGAGTGTAAGCTTCCAAAGCTACATAGTTGCGCAGACCAAGCTCGGATCTTCCTTTCCTATGCACGTTATGCCAAGCATGCACAATCTTCTACTTCAAAAGTTGGGGGTCTTTACCCTCTTGATAGAAAAGACCTTCTAATTGAGTGTTATTAGGTTTGTCTCTCAAGGGGAACCCAAGTTGTCGACAAGCCAAAGCAGGGTTGTAGTTGATCCCTCCTTGTGTACAATGAGAGGAACATTATAGAATTCACCACAATTATCAATAAATATCCAAACTACTCAATGAAGAATCATACTAAACTATATCATCATTAGTGAGAGATATAAGTCTCTGAGACCACCTTAGACATTGTTTGTTCTCCACAAAAGTAGGCGTCTGAGGTAAGTGTGAAATAAACCACTTGTACAAAAGAGGAACACATCATAAAATAGTCCCACCACCCTTAGAATTCCTCAAATGCAAAGAGAAGTACATATTACCCAACAAAGTAGGCACATGATTTCCAATCAAGAAGATTCTAATGGCGTTAACATCAACAAAACCACCAATGTTAGGGAACAAAGCTAAAGCATAGATGAGCAACACAAAGATAACTTCAAAAGCATCGACACTACCGGCTTGAGCAAAGGCATTAACTTTCCCAATAAGGCACTCAGAAGTCAACCCAATGATTCCTCCTTTCTTCACCCAATGAGCCTCAATCTCAGACTTCTTTAGATGAAGAGCTTCAACTATAATATGAGATCTGGGAATCTCCTCCAATCCACTAAAAGGAATCTTGTCAGAAATAGGTATTCCCAAGCGATGGGCATACTCGTCTAACGTAGGCACGAGCTGATAATCGGGAAAAGTGAAGCAACGGTAGAGAGGGTCATAGAACTGAACCAACACACTCAAGAGTCCTTCCACTATATCAGCAGATAACACAGATAGAAGCTTCCCATGACGTTGTTTGAAGTCTAAGGGATCTAATACAAAAGATGATAAATTCCTTAGCTCTTTCAAATCGGGACATCTGAAACTGTACTTCTTAGTGTTCATTCGTCAACAATCCATGGTATGAAAATATATGCAAATAAAACCTCAGTTCCTTGAAGTTATTTTTCGTGTGATGAATGTTATGATGCACATGAATACATGAATGCAACAATCACAAATAAGGGATCACACACAAGGAAAACAAAGGTCAAGGGATGAATCAAGTCATTTCCAAGATCAATCATCCATTTTGGTGGATTATGGTTTCCACCTTATCAATACCCAAGTTCCATTGATATTGACAAGACTTGATTAGATAAACCAAGAATCAAGGGTTTGTTGTGAGTCACGAGCATGGAGTAAGGTTAAGAACCATCCCAAAGGAGTGTACTAAGGATAAAAACCTATAGATCATGTCCTAAAAAGTTCCCAGAGTTTTAATTCCATCTATCAGATATTACAGGTTAGGATGACTGACTCTTCAACCCATAGTATTCTCAAGAGAAACTCGTCTGAGTGTAGTATCGCGTAATAACTATTATCAAGTCTACACCTGAATAGTCTTTGCACTACGTCCTAAATAGGCCAAGTTGGGTTAAATGTTCTACGGTCTTCAGCTTCTCGGATCCCAAATCAGAGAAAGTAATGGCTAAGCACAAATAACTTGTGTAACATCAATAGCTCCAAAAGGGTCTCCACTGAGTAGATGGGTCTCAAGCCAACTTGTTAAGGACTACTCCACACAAGTCGAACATGACTATACCATCCTGTAAGGCCCTAATTTTAACCCTAATATCCCTCATGTTATTCTCATCATATGCATTAGCATTAGATCACACCTTGGAATCCTCCTTACCCCTCATTCACTGGGTTTGCATTGGGAGATATCACCAAGCAGATTTTATTGTATCATACTTCATTTATCTTTATTTCACTAACCCAAATACCAAAAATATGTCATTGTATAGTTTAACTCTTTTGTAGGTAGTGCACATGCTAGGGCTCAATCAAGAAGCTCAATCAAGAAGTGGTTTACTATGGCTCTAAGTATCACATATGAATCCCCATGATCTTTACATGTTATTTTGATCAAGAAATCATCAAGAGTTTGGAGTCGGTTTGCCTAGGAAACCCTAATTCATCTAGGTATCTTGTGTAATTTCTTAAACAAGCTTCTTCACCAATTGACAAAATATTTTAAGCAATGCTTAATATTTCATAATCTTATGCATATATGATCCTCCATGAGTCCCAAAGGACAAGAGAATGTCAAGCTAGCAAGTTGGTTCATGGTGGTTGACTAGAGGAATTCAACTAATCAAAACTGGGGTTCCCTAGACCCTATCTCCTACAATTTTTGTCATATTAAAATGCTTCTAAGCGCAAAGGTACTTTAAATGACATTCCAAACAACTTTCATGTTGAGGGTAAGAGCTAGTTTTGCTTGGAAAGTCATTTTTTATGGTTAAGGATTATATGTCATTTTGTCTAAACCATAACTTGGAGGTCAACTTCCCAAGACTATAACTTGCTCAATTTTTATGATATGAAAGCCATTCAAGTAGAAAAATCAAATTCAATATGTCTACTTCAAATTTGATGGTTGTAGGAAGAGAAAATTCGACTTTTAAATGCATGTGATATGAGGAGACATTATAGGTCATTTTGGGCCAATACCATTGAACAAGTGATTTTTCCCAACATCTAAAATGCATAACTCCTTCATGCTAAATCCATATGAGGTCAAATTTGTGACCAAATTGAATGACTTTTAGAGAGCTACAACTTTGATGAAGGAACGTTTCTCATTTGAAGCCCATAGAAAAGTTTACTCAAGATGGAAGAAGTGAACATATGGCTTGGTACTTAGAATTGTTTTTGATATGCTTGATTTTCCAAATTTACACCTCAGAATTCATCGTGATCCATGCTTCAACTGAAAAAGTGTTCAACAGAAAGTTGTTCCTCTTGATCTAAACTTTCCAAAAAGTCCAAATTCATCCCATTTGGACAAAGTATGAGTGAATTCTGCATGGATTAAAGTTGGATGACCATTTGACATATTTGAACTTCCACTTTCCACACACTAATGCATGGCTTGTTAACATGACTTCAACATTGCTTACACATGATTTTGGACCTAAATGCATCATTACATGGGCCTATCACACGGCCATGCATCCGTGCAAGGCATTTTTCTATTTTTGAAAGATTGAAAGAAGTGTGAAAATATCAAAGGATTTGGCTATAAATAGAAGTGTCTATGCTCGAAATTAAGGACCCTGGTGCGCCAGCTTTAAAGCTACAACCCTAAACCTCCATATTCAAAGTATAACCTTGAGGATTTTCATTGAAAAACGATTTTGAATCTCCCACTGTTTTGAGATTCAAAACTTCAAGAGTCCTGCTTCTTTCTTGATCCATTTCCATTCCATCAAGCATCCAGATCAAGGCCAAGCACAATTGAGAGCAAGATCGTGTCCATCTGAACCTGCAGTGAAGGTGAATTTCTGAATTTTTCATCTCTTTGATTCTCACTCAATTCTCCACTATTCTTGATAATTTTTGGTTGTCTGAAGTCCTACCAATATAGGCAACAAGATTGAGTTGCTTTGAGGTCAAATCTAAGCAACTCAGATCATGATCCTCAAAATTCAACTCCCTGTATCTTTCAATATACTTGGAGTTAGGTGAAATTGAGGCCAAATTTGAGCTCCTGAGCATTTTCACTTTAAATTCATGTCCTCCTTTTTCATTTTGGTGATGGTTGAGGGTGGACCAGTCCGGTGAGGTACACCGAAGAAGAAGACCGGAGCTCTGGCTTTGGCGATGTGTTGGCATGTCCCTAGACCATATGATCCTTCTATTTTGTTTTAATCTTGAGCGTCCAAATTGATTACCACGCGTGTGGCACATTGACTAGGGAACATCGTGGAATGCGCGCTCTGATCCACTTGATCTACCACCTCAATCAATGAGGGAGATCAAGTGGTCCACGTATTTTTGCATTTTCTAATTTTCATTTTAATTGACTTATTTTCATTAATTCATACTAATTTTAATATTGATCCAAAAAATATGGGAGTTTCACCAAAAAATCTCAAATTTTTTTCTCTTTCATTTTTTGAATTAAAATTATTTTTTGGATCAATATTAATATTTTTTATAATTTAATTGTTTTGTACATATTTTTAATTTTTTAAAAATACTTTTATGTTTCCAAAAATAATGAAATTTTTTCTCCAAGGTCCTTTGACCTTGTTTGACCTATGATAAATCTCTTGGCCATTTATTTGGTGTTTTGAAGAGGTTTTAGGATTTTGACCAACCATAATTTAATTTAATATATTTTTAATTGATTTTTATTTGTTTAATTGTAAATAAATTGTGTTGAGCTACTTTTATTTACTTATTGAGTTTGACTATTGTTGTTGAGCCTTGGTCAAGGTTGATTTGACTTTGTTGGATTAAACTAATTGGATTTAGGGGATTGATGAAATATGGATTTCATCTCCCAAAATGAATGAATGATTTTAATTTGATAAAAGTCCTCATTTGACCAATTTGTGTTGATCTCATTCCCCCTCCCTATTCTTCTTAATAACATTCTATCCCTATCCATGCCATTGACCTAGAATATCTCTATATCCTAAGGCTAGTTGAATGCAAAATTAACATAAGTATGGATGAGATTAGGTTCACCGTTTTTCCATTTTATTTTAAGTGTGGTATGTTTTAGGAGTATGGTTCATAATACCATATCTATAACATGCATTAACACTAAAATTTCTATTGCTCGGCCTCAAATAGTTATGACTTCTACATAAGTCCAATTACGATTGCTTAACATAGCGCTAAATTTTGACCCAAAAAGCATAGCATTCTAGTAAGTGAGATTTTAAGCTCCCCCTTTCATGGTATTGTGTGGAAACTTGGCATTTTTTCCTACCTTTGGAAGATTTCTTGGTTCAAGGATCCATGCTTATGAATAGAGGGTTGAGTGTTCTCCAAAGAATGACTTAAACAATTGAAAAGCAAAAGCAATAATAACTTTTAATCAACTAATATTTGACTAACTTTTAATTTCAAATCATTTACCTTTTGCACTTTAAATTCAAGCCTTTATTCATTTGCCATTATTCATACCATTTAACTTGTTTACTTTAATGCCATTTTCACTTTGCTCACTTGAGCCATATCTTGTGATTATATCGTGATTGTATATACTTGTTTGTGTATTTTTTTGTGTTTGTGGTCTTTTGACCTTAATGTACATAATAACAACAAAAACTCTAAAAAAGATTTATGTGGACTGTGGGATTTGATCTGAGACATTGGACTTAGGATTAGGCAACATTCCCTATGCAAAAGGACTTGGCCAATGCCAACTTTTCTGAAGTCAGTCATCAGGAATTGAACATTCATCTGATGCAAGTATTGAGATCCCTTTTGAGTTCATTTGCTACATGGTCTTGATGAAGTGGTTATTTCCAACCTGTGTCTAATGCCTATCTCTGAACCATTCAAGGAGTATGTCATCTGATACATGGGAGATTATGAAGAAGATCATAGAGTTGCTAAGCTTGGATGTGGCTATCTTTATTTGATGCCTTATTCTTCACCTTGCCATTTGTGTATTGATATTGCTTTACTCTAAAGTCCAAGGGAAATTGGGTTTCTATATGACATTCTTGTCTATTCGATTGCATCCCATTGGTCAAATCTTTTCAACTCTTAACTTTTAATTTTTGCTTAGGATTAGTCTCTTCATCTCCTCTCACCTTCATTAATTTCAAATCTCTCCCTCCTTTTAAAAATCTTCTTTCCTTGTGTTTTCTAAACTTAGAATTTATTGCAAATTAGAAATTTTGGCCTTATGCCATTGTATTTTCAAACTCTTTTCTTAATCCAAATTGTAAATGAACTTAACTATATTTGACTTAAAATTTCAAAAGACAAAAAGAACTAACACTCATTCAAACCTTTTTAGGCCTTTTGTGCCTTTGTTAAACTTAAACTTTTGTTAAAAGCAACTCATTCACTTTGAAATTGTTACCACGAACTACGAGGTTTTGATCCCTCGTTTTATGTCGGTACGTAGGCACAAGTCCGAAGGCCTTGTCAAACACAAAATATAATTAATGAATTATTTTCTCGTTCCCACACTCTATTTATTGCAAACATCATTTTATTCCAAAACACATGTACACACAAAAAAGGGCTCCCTAGGAGTACCTAGGGCACTTTGGGTGCTAACACCTTCCCTTTGTGTAACCAATCCCCTTACCTGGAATATCTGGCATTTTAATAGTTTTGATTTGAAAACTTCTTATCTTTGGGTTTTGTTCGTACTTTTCCTATTTCCCTTGGAAACAATAAAAGCGCGATGGAGACTCTGGTTTAATTGACGTTAAGTTTATCCATAGCTTATTGGTCATGAACTTACCGCTACAGAAAATTAAGTGGCGACTCTGCTGGGGAGTAGTCTCCAGTGGGTTTAGCCTACTTTCTTGTGTGTATATAATTGTATATTTGATGTATTTATATTTGTTTGTATGATATAATCCGCTTGTCGTGCTTGGTGATCTCTGAGTGGTGAGATAACTTCTGACCCGAACTTGAGTGCAATTAAGATAGGAGGATGGTATAGTCATGTTCGACTTGTGTGGAGTAGTCCTTAACAAGTTGGCTTGAGACCCATCTACTCAGTGGATATCCTTTTGGAGATATTGATGTCACACAAGTTATTTGTGGTTAGGCATTACTTTCTTTGATTTGGGGTCCGAGAAGCTGAGGACCGTAGAACATTTAACCCATCTTGGCCTATTTATGGCGTAGTGCGGAGATTTTTCAAGTGTAAACTTGATAACAGTTCTTACGCGATACAACACTCAAGCGAGTTTCTCTTTAGAATATTATGGGTTGATGAGTCAACCATCCTAACCTGTAATATCTGATAGATGGCATTAAGACTCTGGGAACTTTTTTTAGAACATGATCTACAGGTTTTATCCTTAGTACACTCCTTTGGGATGGTTCTTAACCTGACCCCATGCTCGTGACTCACAACAAACCCTTGATTCTTGGTTGATCCAATCAAGTCTTGTCAATATCAATGGAACTTGGGTGTTGATAAGGTAAAAACCATAATCCACCGAAATGGATGATTAATCTTGATAATAACATGATTCATCCCTTGACCTTTGTTTTCCTTGTGTGTGACCCCTTACTTGTGATTGTTGCATTCATGAATTCATACGCATCATAACATTCATCACATCAAAAATAGATTCAAGGAACTGAGGTTTTATTTGCAAATATTTTCAGACCATGGATTGTGGATGAAGGAACACTAAGAAGTACATTTTCAGATGTCCTGATTTGAAAGAGTTAAGGAAGTTATCATCTTTTTATTAGATCCCTTGGACTTCAAACAATGTCACGGGAAGCTTCTATATGTCGTATCTTCTGACGTGGTTGAAGGACTCTTGAGCGTGTTGGTTCAGTTCTACGACCCTCTCTACCGTTGCTTCATTTTTCCTGATTATCAGCTTGTGCCTATGTTGGAGGAGTATGCCCATCTCTTGGGAATACCCATTTCTAGCAAAGTGCCTTTTAGTGGTTTGGAAGAGATTCCCAGGTCTCATATTATAGATGAAGCTCTTCAATTGAAGAAGTATGAGATTGAGGCACATTGGGTGACTAAAGGAGGAATGTTTGGGTTGACTTCTGAGTTCCTCATCAAGGAAGCTACTGCCTTTGCTCAACTCGATAGTGTGGATGCTTTTGAAGCTATCTTTGTGTTGCTCATCTATGGGTTGGCTTTGTTCCCTAACATGGATGATTTTGTTGATGTTAACGCCATTAGAATCTTCTTGATTCGAAATCCCGGGCCTACTTTGTTGGGTGATATGTATTTCTCTTTGCATCTAACAAATTCTAATAGTGGTGGAACTATTGTATGATGTGTTCCTCTTCTATACAAGTGGTTTATTTCGCACTTGCCTCAAACACCTGCTTTTGTGGAGAACAAACAATGTCTAAGGTGGTCTCAGAGACTTATGTCTCTCACTAATGATAATATAGTTTGGTATCATTCTTTATTGAGTAGCTTGGATACTATTGATTGTTGTGGTGAATTCTCTAATGTGCCTCTTATTGGTACATAAGGAGGAATCAACTACAACTCTGTTTTGGCTTGTTGTCAACTTCAGTTCCCCTTGAGAGACAAACCTAATAATACTCAGTTAGAAGGTATTTTATATCAAGAGGGTAAAGATCCCCAATATTTGAAGCAGAAGATGGTGCATGCTTGTCATAACGTGCATAGGAAAGGTAGATCTGAGCTTGGTCCGTACAACTGTGTAGCTTTGGAAGCTTACACTCTTTGGGTGAAGAAGAAATCTTTGGCGTTGAAGATGCCATACGCTTGTGAGAGACATATGTCTATGGTTGTGGTTGAGCCATTAACTCTCCCTAACCAAGATGTAGAGGAGTTGGAAGATGCATTCGTCAAGATGAAGCAAGAGAAGGATATGTGGGAAGAGCGGTTCCATGCTTTGAGCAGAAAGCATGAGGAGTTGTAGCTTGAGTCTAAGGATAAAGATGCAGTTATTGAGCTTCTTGAAGACCGAGTAGTGAAGAGACAGAGAGAGCTAGAGGTTTCATGTTCCTCTAGCATGCCTCAGCCTTCCGGTGCTTGGAAGAATATTATTGATCGACTTGTCCTTGAGAAGGCTCAGATGAAGACTTCTTTTAAGTCCAAGATTCGACGCATCTGAAGGAAGTACGCGCCTGCAGGAAGATCATCTGATACCATTGTTAGGGGATCCTTAGGATGATTAGTTTCCTCTTCTCTTGTATTTGTATTTTGGTTTCTGAAATTGTACTTAGTGTAATCCTTCCAATTATATAAATAAAAGAGATTTTTTATGGCCAATCAAAATTATTGCAGTTGTTATTATTATTTATTTGCAAATAAAATAGCATGTTCCTTGAAAGTAAAAACAATCAAAGCATTTCATTTCATGCATCATTTGGATAGCAGATTTTTCTTCCTCCAGATGTCTCATTGGTTATTCTTCTATGCTTCAGCCAAGCTGACTTATCGATACAATACTCGTGTCAATCACTTGAGAATCATGGACTACATAGAGCAAGAGAACATAGAACTGAAGGAAGAGATCGCCCACCTGACTACCATGATGGAGTATGTGTTAGTTTCTCAGAGTCAATCTTCTCCAACACCTGCAAATTCCTCTTCCTCAGAAAATTGTCATATCAGAGGTTGTTACTTCAATAGTGCCTGCCACTCAGTTTGCTCCTTCCATGCCTGCCGGATTCCCGTGAGGAATACCGCCTAACTTTGTGTCTGAAGGTATTGCGCCTGCTTTTGCTTCCATGCCGGCATATAGCCCGGTGATGTCTGTTCCTCCTCTGATTGTTCACACGCTGCCTCGTGTTGAAGACACCATTTACCATTATGATCCGTCTGAGGGTCCGAATGTTTATGAGAAGATGGATGAAATGAAAGACCAATTCCTTGAGATGCGAAAGGAGTTGAAGACCTTGAGGGGAAAGGATTTGTTTGGTAAGAGTATTGCGGAACTTTTCTTGGTTCCCAATGTTAAGATCCTGATGAAGTTCGAAGTCCCTGACTTTGAAAAGTTTAAGGGGAATACCTGTATGCTCAGTCGTCTCGTCATGTATGCTAGAAAGATGTGGAGGCAAACTGATAATGATCAATTACTGATTCATTATTTCCAAGATAGTCTGACTGGTGCCGCTCTGAGGTGGTACATGGGTTTGGATAGTATGAGTGTCCGCACATTTAATGATTTAGGTGAGGCCTTCATGAAGCAGTACAAGTGTAATGTGGATATGGCACCTGATAGGGACCAGCTTTGGTCAATGTCTTAGAAGGACAAGGAGACGTTCAAAGAATATGCCAAGAGATGGAGAGAGCTAGCTGCTCAAATTACCCCTCCTTTGGAAGAAAAGGAGATGACCAAGATCTTCCTCAAGACCCTGAGCTCGTTTTACTATGAGCGAATGATTGCAAGTTTCCCCAGTGACTTTACCGAAATGGTAAACATGGTGATGAGATTAGAAGAAGGTGTCCGTGAGGGACAGTTGTCTAAAGAAGAGGCATCATCAAGCAAGAGGAATGGTAACAGTTTCGCTAAGAAGAAGGAAGCTGAAACCAATGCAGTATCAGTTGGGAGGCAGAGGAGGCCTCATGTTAGAAGAATTCCGCAACCCCGTCAATACAATCATCAAGTATCGTATGTTATTCCAGTATTTTCCAACAATCAATCAATTCCAGTTCAACAAAAACGTCAACAATAGCCACAACAAAGAACAAACAACAACAACAACAACACCAACAATAATCATCAACAACAACAAAAGTTTGAGAGGAAGAAGGTCTCTTTCGACCCTATTCCTATGACTTATGCTGAATTGTACCCATCTCTGGTTCACAAGAACCTTCTCCAACCGAGAAATCCGCCACAAATCCCAGAACCACTTCCATGGTGCTATAAGCTAGAGTTTCATTGTGCCTTTCATCAAGGGGCTCCTGGCCATGATATTGAGAATTGCTACCATTTGAAGTATGAGGTCCAAAAGCTAGTGAAGAGTGGGATGGTGTCCTTTGAGGACCGTGCGCCAAATGTGAAAGCTAACACATTGCCTGCTTATGGTAATTCCCCTGTCAACATGGTAAATGGCTATCTAGGGAGTTTTCGGGTGATTGATGTGCGACGAATTCGTCAATCGTTGGTTGCGATGCATAAAACCCTGTGTACTATTAGTGATTGTGAGCATGATCACGCCAGTTGTGCAGTCTACAGTGTGAGCCCCCGTGGGTGTTCAATTGTCAAGAGAGATATCCAGAGGTTGATGGATAAGAATGTAATCCAGATTCAATAATATAGGGATATAGATGATGTCAAAATAATAGTGGCAATGTTCAAGACACCAGAGAGGGTGGTAATCCAGTTTGATAGCAGCAGCAGTAACAGTGTCAGCAATAGATTAGTATCGTCATTGGTAATACGATTAGCGGGTCGAGTCACATACGCATCCGATAGAGCTGTTCCATATCAATATAATGCTACTATGTTAGAGAATGGTCAAGAGGTTCCATTGCCTATAACTAGTTATGTTGTGAGCATTGCTGATGTGACGAAGGTGACCCGTAGTGGTCGTGTTTTTGGGCCTGTGTTCCCGAAGAGTGTAGAAGATGTATCTGCCAGTAATAAGGTTGATGTCCCTACAGTAGATCCGGTATATGCTCCAAGATGTCAGCCTGGTGAATCCAACAGTTTGAAGCCTAATGATGATGATGAGGTACTCCGTTTAATCAAGAAGAGAGAATTTAATGTGGTGGAGCAGCTGCTCCAAACTCCTTCTAAAATTTCAGTGACGTCTTTGCTCATGAACTCTGAAGCGCACAGAGAAGCATTGCAAAGAGCATTGGAACAAGCTTATGTCGAGCATGATGTGACAGTAGACCAGTTCGATCATATTGTGGCTAACATCACTTCCTGCAACAACTTGAGCTTTTTTGATGAATAACTTCCCGAGGAAGGTAGAAATCATAACTTAGCATTGCATATATCAATGAGCTGCAAGGAGGACGCATTGTCAAATGTATTGGTTGATACCGGTTCTTCTCTAAATGTACTCCCCAAGTCAACTCTTTCCAAATTATCGTATGAAGGAGCTCCGATGAGATACAGTGGCATGATCGTTAAAGCTTTTGACGGTTCTCGCAAAACTGTTATAGGATAGGTGGACGTTCCGGTGAAGATAGGTCCGAGTGATTTCTGAATTACTTTCCAAGTAATGGATATCCACTCGGCCTATAGCTGCTTCTTGGGAAGGCCATGGATACACGAAGTTAGAGCTATAACATCAACTCTGCATCAGAAGTTGAAGCTTGTGAAGAATGGTAAGCTTGTTATCGTCAGTGGAGAGAAGGCTCTGTTGGTGAGTCACCTGTCGTCTTTCTCGTATGTGGAAGCTGAGGATGAGGTTGGAACTACGTTCCGAGCTCTATCTATTACTGAAGAAAAGAGAGTTAGGGAACCTATGTCCTCCTTCAAAGACGCGCAGAAAGTTATTGAAGTCGGTAATTCTGATCAGTGGGGCCGGATGGTAGAGGTCGCCGAGAACAAGAGTAGAGCTGGTTTAGGATTCCAACAAGGGACGTCTGTGATTACGGCTGAAGATGTGCAACTCAATTTTCGTAGTGGAGGGTTCATTCATGGTAATGAAAAACACTTAGCTGTCGTGATCGAGGGGGATGAAGATGAAGACTACACCAATTTTGTGACGCATGGAAAATCTTGCCACAATTGGACCGCTGTCAATGTTCCTGTTATTATGCATCGCTCTAAGTAATTGCTTTTATTGTTTTTCAAAATCCTTATCCTATGCCTAAGAGAGAAGTGAACATTATTTGGCATCTTTCAAATTTGATCATTAATAAAATGCAATTCTCTTCATCCACATCTATGATGTTTTATTTTTACTTTTTTTCTTTTCTGAAAATGGTAATCACAAAAAACATAAGTAAATAATAATAATTGTCCATTTGGATAATATTTGGTCATAATTGACTTCTCTAAAATCAAAGATCAAATTATTATGCAGGTTGCTTTCTAAACCCATTGAATACAATGATCATACTCCTTCTCCAAACATTGAATTCCCTGTGTTTGAGGCAGAGGAAGAAAGTGATGAAGAAGTGTTTGATGAATTGTCTCGTCTACTTGAGCATGAGGGAAAAGCCATTCAGCAATTCGAAGAGCAGATTAAGTTAGTCAACTTGGGTTCCGAAGATGATGTGAAGGAAGTAAAGATTGGGTCTCAATTGTGTCCATAGGTTAAGAAGGGGTTGATTGATCTTCTCCTAGAGTATTCAGATGTGTTTACTTGGTCCTATCAAGACATGCCTAGTTTGGATTCTGAGATTGTGGAGCATAGATTGTCGTTGAAGCCAGAATGCCCGCCAGTTATGCAGAAGTTGAGGAGGACTAATCCTTATATGGCAGGAAAGATCAAAGAAGAAGTGCAAAAGCAGATTGATGTTGGTTTCCTTGTTACTATTGAGTGTCCGTAGTGGGTGGCCAATATTGTGCCTGTTTTGAAGAAGGATGGAAAAGTCCGTATGTGCGTAGATTATAGAGATTTGAACAAAGCTAGTCCGAAAGATGATTTCCCTATACCACACATTGATATGTTGGTAGACAATACAACTAAATTCAAAGTCTTTTCGTTTATGGACGGATTTTCCGGATATAATCAGATCAAAATGGCACCCGAAGATATGGAGAAGACCACATTCATTACACCCTTGGGAATATTCTGTTATAGAGTGATGCCTTTTGGTCTAAAGAATGCTGGTGCAATTTACAAGAGAGCAATGACCACTCTTTTTCAAGATATGATGCATAAGAAGATCGAAGTCCATGTTGATGATATGATTGCTAAATCCAGTAATGAAGAAGAACATGTTGAGCATTTGTTGAAGTTATTCCAGTGTTTGAGGAAGTACAAACTCCGCTCGAATCCCAATAAGTATACGTTTGGTGTTCATTCAGGTAAGTTGTTGGGCTTTATTATCAACGAGAAAGGTATTGAAGTTGATCCTGCCAAGGTCAAAGCAATACAAGGGATGCCTGTGCCCAAAACTGAGAAGCAAGTCAGAGGTTTTCTCGGTTGCTTGAATTATATCTCAAGATTCATTTCACACATGACTACCACATGTGCACCTATATTCAAGCTTTTTTGGAAAGATCAGTCTTGTGATTGGACCAAAGCCTGCCAGAAAGATTTTGATAGTAACAAAGAGTATCTGCTTGAGCCAACGATTCTATCTGCACTTTTGAAGGAAGACCCTTGATCATGAATTTGAATGTGCTTGAAGAGAGTATGGGTTGTGTTCTAGGTCAACAATATGAAACTGGAAAGAAAGAATATGCTATTTACTACCTCAGTAAGAAGTTCATCGATTGTGAAACTCGGTATTATATGCTTGAGAAGACTTGCTGCACATTGGCTTGGGTTGCTAAGCGTCTGCGTTAGTATATGTTGAATCATACCACTTGGTTGATATCCAAAATGGATCCAATCAAGTATATTTTTGAGAAGTCTGCTTTAACCGGGAGGATTTCCCGTTGGCAGATATTGTTATCAGAGTATGATATCGAATACCGATCTCAGAAAGCGATTAAAGGTAGTGTCTTGGCTCACCATTTGGCTCACCAACCAATTGAAGATTACCAGTCAGTGCAGTATGATTTACCTGATGAAGATATTTTTTACTTAAAAATGAAAGATTGTGACGAACCATTGCTTGAAGAGGGGCCAAAACCTGGTTCCCGTTGAGGCATGGTATTTGATGGAGTTGTTAATCAGTATGGTAATGGCATTAGGGAAGTGATTATTACTCCTAAAGGCACTCATTTCCCATTTACAACTAGGTTGACTTTCAAGTGTACCCATAATATGGCTGAGTACGAAGCTTGCATTATGGGGCTTGAAGAGGCCATTGATCTCAGAATCAAGTATCTCGATGTCTATGGAGACTCAGATTTGGTTGTGAATCAGATCAAAGGTGAATGGGAGACGAATCAACCTGGTTTGATACCATATAGAGATTATGCGAGGAGGATTTCAACTTTCTTTACAAAGGTTGAGTTTCATCATATCCCTTGAGAGGAAAACCAGATGGAAGATTCTCTTGCAACGTTGGCTTCAATCATTGTGGTGAAGTATTGGAATGAAGTTCCCAATTTGACTATGATGTGTCTTGATAGGCCAGCTCACGTGTTTGTCGTTTAAGAGATCAAGGATGAGAAGCCGTGGTATTTTGATATCAAGTGTTTTCTCCAAAGTCAGATTTACCCGTCTGGGGCATCTTTGAAAGATAAGAAGACTTTGAGGAGATTAGCAGACAACTTTTACCTGAATGGTGATGTGCTTTACAAGAGAAATTTCGATATGGTTTTGCTCAGATGTGTGGATAGACATGAAGTAGAGCTATTGATGACTTATGTCCATGAAGGTTCCTTTGGTACTCATTCCAATGGACATGCTATGGCAAAGAAGATGTTGTGAGCAGGTTACTATTGGCTGACAATGGAATCTGACTGTCGCTAGTTTGTGAAGAAATGCCACATGTGTCAAATATATGCAGATAAGATTCATGTTCCTATGACACTATTGAATGTCATTTCCTCTCCATGGCCCTTCTCCATGTGGGGAATTGATATGATTGGCAGGATTGAGCCCCAAGCTTCGAACGGACTTCGTTTCATTCTGGTGGCTATTGAGTACTTCACCAAGTGGGTTAAAGCGGCATCGTATGCGAATGTAACCAAGCAAGTTGTTGTAAGGTTTATCAAGAATCAGATTATATGTCGTTATGGTGTGCCGAGTAAGATCATTACCGATAATGGATCGAACTTGAATAATAATATGGTGGAATCTCTTTGCAAAGACTTCAAGATTGCACATCATAATTCTTCTCCCTACATACCTAAGATGAATGGGGCTGTTGAAGCTGCAAATAAGAACATTAAGAAAATCATTCAGAAAATGGTTGTGACGTACAAGGATTGGCATGAGATGCTCCCATTTTCTTTACATGTGTATCGTACATCCATCCATACTTCAACAGGGGCAACCCCTTTTTCACTCGTTTATGGCATGGAAGTCGTGCTCCCCGTAGAGGTTGAGATCCCATCATTGCGTGTGCTGATGGAAGCCAAGTTGACTGAGGCTGAATGGTGTCAGACCAGGTATGACCAGCTGAATTTAATTGAAGAGAAGAGGTTGACTGCCATGTGTCATAGTCAGTTATACCAACAGAGAATGAAGAAAACTTTTGAAAAGAAGGTCATGCCTCGTTTGTTCAGAGAAGGTGACCTTATGCTCAAGAAGATTTTATCTTTTAAACTAGATTCTAGGGGCAAATGGACTCCTAATTAAGAAGGCCCATATGTTGCTAAGAGAGCCTTTTCAGGCGGTGCTTTGATTCTTACAACTATGGATGGTGAAGAGTTCACTCGTCTTGTGAATGCTAATGCAGTCAAGAAATACTTCTCCTAAAAAGAAAAGAACAACTCGCTAAGTTGAAAACCTGAAAGGGCGGCTTAGGCAAAAATGAGCGTCTCGGTGGATTGAAACCCGAAAGGGCGATCCAGGAAAAAGTTCGAGACATAAAACAGAAGATTATCCCGATAAATTGATTACCCCACCTTGGGGAAACTTATGCAAAAATCAGGGATTATGGCAAGTAACTGCATCCTATTAAGCTTCACTCTTGAACACGTTCTTGAGCATAATGCTTGGTTCTGATTCATCTTCAATCAAAGCTAAGAGCACGGAGGATATTGAAGGCGGTAGAAGGATTAATGATCATTGTATTCAATGTAACCCTTTTCCATGTAAATTACCATTTTTCAACTTTTGTAAAGATCTATGGAGTCTTGTCATTTACAGACTACCATTCTATTAAATAAAGTTAAGCTTTTTATCCAATTGTTTCCACTTTTATTTATTCATCCAATTAGAATTAAATTTTATTGTAATCATTTTGAAGTTAAAGTTTTAAAATAAAAACACGTTTTCTTAAATGATAGAAGAAGTAACTTTCAAAAAAGCAATTAAAGTAATATCAATAGCGGTTTGAAAAGTGGTAAGCCCTAGATGTGAAGCATTGTTGGTTTTTCCCCAAGCGGTTGGCATGATCCTTATTTCATCCCCAACAGCATTCCCGCGGCATTTCAGCAACCGAGTTTGCTTGGTTTCCCCAACTAAGTTTGTATTTTCCTCCCGTGAGTTGTAGGCGCGTACTAGCAGTAGTTCGCACAGTTCGGAACATTTTTGCTTCCCCCCAAGTTGCCATCAGAGTTGTCCATAACCTCTGTTAGCCCTAATTCTGAGCAGTGTTATAGTTGTCCTCTGCAGGGTTATCTCCCATTTGATATGGTGTTGACCTAAAATTCCCCGCAAAGTTGATGTTGCAGTTTCCTCAGCAGATCCTCTCCTCTTTCTCCTCATCCTAGGTTGAGCCTTTGAGGTGGATGATTCTTATGCATTCCTTTGCACCTTGTTCTCTCCAGCAGTTATTTCCTCCCTTTGTGGATTGGCGGAGAATTCTATCAATGATTCATACAAGTGACATTTTTATCCTTTGTGATCATTTTATCAGCATAACCATCATATATACATATGCATATACATATACATTCATTTCATTATTGCATTACTAATACACTTTGTGATTCATTATTTCTCTAAGCCTCTGCTACGGTGGTATACTTTTTTCCCCCATGCAGATTTGGTTTATTTGTCCTCTTTCAATTGTAGATTGTTAGCCCCTTAAGCAGAAAGAATTTAACCTTTCTCATTCCCCACTGAGTTACGTCCTCGTGGATGATTGTTATTTTAGTTTCCTCCCCAGTTGATTATCTGGAAGGAACCACTCCCCTTGAGCTATATCCTCATTGGGTTGAGTCTTTGATTGACCGTTTCTTTCTAGATCTTACCTAGATAGATGCTTTGGGTTCCCTTGAGAGTCTATTACCCAATAACTGGTAATATTCTTCTGAATTTTTGCAAATTTTTAGTTTTTGTCCAATACCCGGCAAAAGTAACCCTTTTCTCCCCAGCGGATTCATTTTTCACATTTCCCCAGGAAGTTTATCCTTGATATGTTCATCCTAACCGATGACGGATATTTTCTTCCCCTGCTTTGAGTTTATCGTTGATATGTTCATCTTAACCGATGACGGATATTCTCGTTTTAGTACTCTACCCAGTAAAAGGTAGTTGTAATCCCTATTTTGTTCCCTAGAGAGTTAATCCTTGATAGGTTCATCCTAACCGATGACGGGTTTCCTTTCTGTGCGGTCTTCTTCCCAGTAACCGGTAGTTGTAAATCCTGCTTTCTCTTTTGCAGAGTTTATCCTTGATATGTTAATCATAACTAGTGACTGATATTCTCTTTTCAGTATTCTATCCAGTAACTGATAGATGTAATTCCTATTTCTCCCCTCGGAGTATATCCTTGATATGTTCATCCTAACCAATGACAAATATCCTTTGTTAATACCTTAGGATTGGCATTAATTTTAGTAAAACAAATAATGTAATCACCTCTGTTGTTTTAATATGTTGGGTTGAAGAAATTCAACATCTGGACCAACATGTCTTGTACGATGTCACGACATCAGGTCTGTGACATCGCACTTGAGTAGAAAACTGAATTAATTAATTCAGTATATATTTTGGGATCAGCAAGGATATCTGGTGAATATCCTAACTCCCATGTGGAGGTCTTGAAGACTCAATCAGAATATGTATAGGCTCTAAATATGGAGATATATATGGAGAGAGTTTAGGAACTTGAAGACCTTGTTTGTAGCAGAATTTTTCTGCTGAAGTTGTAACAGCAAAGAACAAGTCTGCTGCGACTTCTGAAGGCCCAAATCCAGTTGGGTGATTAGGTTATAAATAGCTGATTGTAATCTAGTCTTTGTAAGCCTCTTAGAATGAATCTTTAGGGATGTGTGTGAGGTAAACCTCCCAACTTGTGGGAAGGTTACCATATGTTTCTCAGTGGTAAAAGCTGAGAGTTTTTGTAACTCAAAGCCTGTAGGCAAGAGTGATTTTGTTCTTGAATGAAGCTGTGAAGCAAGTTCAAGGTGTGTTAACATTACATTGTATTTGTAGTGATAGGAATGGAAACTGGAGGTTTCTATCTAGGAGTTCCTAGGTATAGATTGCATTGGGTTGGGATTAAGTGAAGAGTTGTAAACGGGTGAGTTTAACTCTGAATTAATACTGCTAATAGTGGATCTTCTTCCTGGCTTGGTAGCCCCCAGATGTAGGTCATGTTGGACTGAACTGGGTTAACAATTTCCTGTGTTTGTTATCCTTCTGCATGTGTTTATTTCTGTCATAACTCAGCAGGTATTCCAGTCAGCTTATCAAGATGATAACAGACCTGGTATATAGCCTTCTGTGTGAATGTCAATTAGAATGTTGTAACATTCATCAGTGACAGCGTATACTGAATAATAAGCAGGTTAATTTTAGTTCAGTATTTATCTAAGTCTGTTCTATTCAAGGATAATAGACCTGGCTGAAGGTTCATTGTGAAACTGTCAAACTGGATGTTTTGACAGTTGATACTGAAGGCTGATACTGAAGTAGAGACTAGTTGGTCTTTTACAGTACTGCAAACTTAGCACAGTACGTTTCCAGAGACTAGTTGGTTTTTCAGGTTCAGTATTTTTCTCAGGCTATTCTTCAGGGATTCAACAGCCTAGCTAAAATCCAGGAAACCAACTACTAACCTACAATTAATAAACCTAACAAATAGCCTAGTTGTTAGCAATCTAATAAGTGGAAATTAGATTAACATGTTCAACCTTTAATTCAGGAAATACAAGTAAAAGACAAACACACAGGAACAATGTAACAGATGATGTCCAAAATCAACAGTAAGACATCATGCTGATAACTGTGTAAGAAAACAACAGAAGTGAGTACTAGGATTGATCTCTGTTGAGTCTTTCTTCCTGATGCATAGAACCAGGTGTTCATCCATTCTAGGGTGACATAGAATGAGATGTCGTGACATCTGTGAACGTGTGCATATTAGTACAGTGGTTAATAACTATCTTGCTGTATTAGTTACAATGTTAGATCAGATGTCATGACTTGGAGTAGAACATCTGAATTCTGACTACACCAGAATTTCAATTGGTATCAGAGCAGGCATCCTGTTCTGCTTCTGGATGAGATCCATGGGTGATACTTTCTGGTATATTGCAAGAAGTTATGTTGGAACCAGTGGAAGGTTCTGTAATTTCCCTGAATGGTCCCTTGAAGTAGGTGGATGGACTGTTCATGACAGGAATGATGTGTATCTGTATCTGGAGGTTGGCAATTGGCCTTTGAATGGGACATCTGTGCCAGTATTGAATCACATTCAAACATGATATGGACTTGGAGGCTGATCTGGTGAAAAGGGTGTTCTTAGGTTGAGTTGTATTATGATTTCCGCTGCATAATACCTGGCAAAACTCAAACTCTGATGTAGTTTTCCCTCAAGTGGATGAAAGAATGCTGAATTCAAGATTCCATCATACTCGAGTGAAGATGTCAAAGATACTTGAGTCTCATCAAGTCCACTCTTCTTGGTAAGAATCACCTGATCACTGATTCTTGTACTCTCCTGGTCAGTGGATATGAAAACCTTGAAGACTTTCAAGGAGGGCCTGCTTCAAGGAAGTTAAATTGATGTTCTATGTGATGTTAGAACATGTTGTTCAACAAGTATGCAGCTACTGATTGAAGAGCAGATGGTTTTAGGAGTCAAACAAAGAAATACCTTGGTTTGAAACCTACTCCTGACCTGGAAGAGGAGACATCTGTGTGAGCTAAGTTAACTAGGATAGGGTCAACTGTGTGTATGCTCAAGAAGGTCACTTTTAGAAGTTGGATCTCTAGAAGTGGAGCTGGTTGAAAAGTGACCCTGTGCAATCCCCGCTGTGTGCCTTATCCCTGTAGATTGATCAGGGTTGGGCAGTTGGTTTCTGAAGTACTATAGTGTACCAGAAGACATGTCCCCTGGATGATAGAAGTCAATAATAGAGCAACCTGACTGCTATTCCATTCAAGAGGATTGGGACCATGAGTCTTGTTATTCAAACACCACGATCAGAAGTGACAGTTCTTTCAAGGAGTGAGAATATGAAGATTCAGAGGTTGGTTGAGGTAGTATGCTCTGGCAATGCATATCTACTATGAACTAGTGTTGTTGTATTTCACTAGTACTCATGGTCAGCTGAAGTCTGATTGGCGTGATTGGAGTAAGTCTAGGTATAACTCATAGAGTTAGGTGCCACTAGTAGGGATGGTGTATGTCATGTTGAGACATATCTGTACAATGCATGGAGATTGGTGTGAAGTTTCCATGATTGTTAATTTGAGGGGGAGTTTTGGTTAACCTCCTCACATTTGGTCAGCCTAAAGTCTGGTTGGCTGTTGACCTGTGTCACATGGGTTCTGGTGGTTGTGTGACACACTTGCAAGGAAGAATTCATCTCTCTCATTCCTAAGGGTGAATTTAATCTGAGAAGATGTTCAAAACCGTTGAAGTGCTTGCAAGCAGAAGATGTTGACACTAGAAGAGTATGTTCAAAGTAGTCTTATGGTGGAAGTATCTGAAAGGAATATTGGGAAAGGATTTAAAATCAATGTCAGCTTGTGCCAAGTACAAGTATTTAATTGATTATCCTTGGAGCTCAAGATATCTGATGTTCTTAAAGATGTTGGAACATCTCTTCTTCAAGAACCTGTGCAGAATCACAGGAAGGATAATACATTGGCTTATGGTCTATCTCTTTGGTGGCAGCAAAAGCATATGATCTCTGAAAAGGTTTCCTGGCAAGAAACATGTTCAGCCTTGGTATGTACAAGAAGAAGAAGACATCATAGTCTTGATGGTGGTTACTTGGATCAGCTTATTCCTGATCTAGGTAAGGAAGTGCATTGGCTAATGCATACTATGAAGTTAAGAACAAGGGACAACTTTCTTAACATCATGGAAACAGTCTTACTTTAGGAAGTGGTATCCTTGGTATAGCTGAAGGGTTAGTGTCTAACTAGTCCTTTTGAAGACTCATGCATCAGAGTGTCTGAGGTCTTTGGAGAAGAAGCAGGGATTCATCAAGGTGAGAGCTTGGATGACTTCACTGCAAATCTGCAGGATGGAGGTTGTTTACTCAAACTTGGTTCCACAATCAAGTCTATGAGAACAGTGAACTCTTGTTCTGTGAAGGGAGGAAGTTCTTTCAAGTGGCAGAAGAAGGAGCTGAATTCTACAGCTAGATGTCTAAAAATAATGTTGTGACATTTGGTTTAACATCAGATTCTTAGTTGGTGAAGTGGCACATCAACTTAAGATAGAAGGGTCTACAGAGTTGTAGATTGGGTACTTCAAAAGGGTCGGTCTCATTGCAGTTCTTAGGAGTTGCTGGTTGGAGAAGATGTTACATGCTTTGATCAACATGTAACTTGAAGTTCAAATCTCACTTGGAAGGTAAGAATATCTTTGGGAGAAGACTGATGAACTTGGGGAGGTCAAAAAGCAGCATTTGACCTTTTCATATGAGGATTCATGAAGGAGGTAATCCACAAGTGGCAGTTGGTCTACCTCAGAAGTGAGTTCGAAGAATCAAGATAATCAACATATGGCAGCTGATTATTCTTGAGGAAAGTCTGAGACAAATTACTTTTGAGCATAAAAGTATTAAGTTGAAGACAAAAGGAGGTGTTCTCTATTCATCCCTTGGAGCTTGTGGTAGGAGTTCTGAGCCATCTATGGAAGATTATCTCTTGTAATGGGATGAAAATGTATATGTCCCAATGTATGTCTGGGTTCTTCTTGATCAAAGCTGGTGACTCAGTGATATCTGAAGACTATCAGATGGTGCCCCTTGTTGTGAAGGATGTCCTAGCTGATGTTAGAACATCTAGTGAAGTGGGCTTCAGTTCTGGTTAGAAGAGAGATTGACACAGAGTGTGAATGTGTTCAGCTAAGAGGGTTGAACAGAGGGTGTGCTCTTGAAGACATGAAGATGCGTCTTATGTTTTCCATTCATCAAGTGGTCTGGATTTCTTTGAATCAGGAAGTATGTGAAGATTCAACTATGGGGTGTTGGATATGCTCATGTGTGACCTCCAAGTTTCAAGAGAAGAGTAGGGCGTCCATGACAGGGGGAGTTCTGTCCTTGAAGCTGCAAGTAATCATCAAGCTTGTGGTCTATGTGTACTCAGATAACTAGGTATGGCACCTTGTCAGTTATCAGGATGCTGTGATATATGTCAAGGCTGAGTGAGCAGAAGAATGTCTGACCGGATGTCATGACATTGCCCTGGACAATGCTGCTAATTCCTTCTGAATCTTAAAATCAGTAGGAGTTATGAAGGTGATGTGTCAAATTCTGATAAATCAGAATAAGCCTGATGGCTACAACTGTGTGGTACAGGGGGAGTAACCATCTGCTGAAGTGTGGGAATTTGACTGTAGCAGTGCCAGATGTCAAGTCTCTACTGGAGGTATGACAGGAACCTTGGGAAATGTTGAATACTGGCAGAATGCAGGAAAAAGCCGCGTGGAATGTTAAGACATCGCGTGCAACGTGTCTGACTGCATATATGGAATAGTCTCCATGCACTGGAACTGCTGTTTTGAAAAAGAAACAGTCAAGAGCTATAAAAGGTATTCAAAGATAGTCTGAGATTTTGTTGGTGATTCCCTGACTGTTTCTCAGTAAACATTAATGAATCTTGACCAAGCATTAATTCCTACCGTTAATTTCTAAGCACGGGCTGGACTATTTAAAGGATGTAATAGCCCTCTTCTTCTCACAAGAGAAACACTCCATTCCCTCAGAATCATGGGAAATGTTAAGGTTTGGGCAAGCTGCGCCTGGATCTGGTTTTGTGAGGGGTGCCTTTACAAATGTTTAGCTAAAAAGGGGGAGAGAAATACAGTCCTGGGGTTGAGAATGCACCAGAAGCAAGCTGATTGTGGTAGCAAACAGAAGTTGGGGTCAGGCACAAAATCCACCAACTGGGTATATCACTTGTGTCTTGTGATCTGAGTTAAGAAGACAGTTGTGCCTTGTGATCTGAGTTACATTGTCTATGTACTCAGCATTACATACTCTTCAGGAAGCTCTCCTGTTGAAGGGAAGGGTTCTGGTACAACTGAGTCTTGTTCCTCTTCTTCCTCATGTACACCAACATAGGTGTTTGTGGTGGTGGAGAGAATGACAGAGGCTTATTTGTTTTAGCTAAAATTTGCCAAAGGGGGAGATTGTTAATACCTTAGGATTGGCATTAATTTTAGTAAAACAAATAATGTAATCACCTCTGCTGTTTTAATATGTTGGGTTGAAGAAATTCAACATCTGGACCAACATGTCTTGTACGATGTCACGACATCAGGTCTGTGACATCGCACTTGAGTAGAAAACTGAATTAATTAATTCAGTATATATTTTGGGATCAGCAAGGATATCTGGTGAATATCCTAACTCCCATGTGGAGGTCTTGAAGACTCAATCAGAATATGTATAGGCTCTAAATATGGAGATATATATGGAGAGAGTTTAGGAACTTGAAGACCTTGTTTGTAGCAGAATTTTTCTGCTGAAGTTGTAACAGCAAAGAACAAGTCTGCTGCGACTTCTGAAGGCCCAAATCCAGTTGGGTGATTAGGTTATAAATAGCTGATTGTAATCTAGTCTTTGTAAGCCTCTTAGAATGAATCTTTAGGGGTGTGTGTGAGGTAAACCTCCCAACTTGTGGGAAGGTTACCATATGTTTCTCAGTGGTAAAAGCTGAGAGTTTTTGTAACTCAAAGGCTGTAGGCAAGAGTGATTTTGTTCTTGAATGAAGCTGTGAAGCAAGTTCAAGGTGTGTTAACATTACATTGTATTTGTAGTGATAGGAATGGAAACTGGAGGTTTCTATCTAGGAGTTCCTAGGTATAGATTGCATTGGGTAGGGATTAAGTGAAGAGTTGTAAACGGGTGAGTTTAACTCTGAATTAATACTGCTAATAGTGGATCTTCTTCCTGGCTTGGTAGCCCCCAGATGTAGGTCATGTTGGACTGAATTGGGTTAACAATTTCCTGTGTTTGTTATCCTTCTGCATGTGTTTATTTCTGTCATAACTCAACAGGTATTCCAGTCAGCTTATCAAGATGATAACAGACCTGGTATATAGCCTTCTGTGTGAATGTCAATCAGAATGTTGTAACATTCATCAGTGACAGCGTATACTGAATAATAAGCAGGTAAATTTTAGTTCAGTATTTATCTAAGTCTGTTCTATTCAAGGATAACAGACCTGGCTGAAGGTTCATTGTGAAACTGTCAAACTGGACGTTTTGACAGTTGATACTGAAGGCTGATACTGAAGTAGAGACTAGTTGGTCTTTTACAGTACTGCAAACTTAGCACAGTACGTTTCCAGGAACATAACAGAATCAGCATATGTTCTGGATGTCGAACAGAATGTCGTGACATTCATTCCCAACAGTAGGTGCTAAAGTGTAGGATGATTGGTTTTTCAGGTTCAGTATTTTTCTCAGGCTATTCTTCAGGGATTCAACAGCTGAGCTAAAATCCAGGAAACCATCTACTAACCTACAATTAATGAACCTAACAAATAGCCTAGTTGTTAGCAATCTAATAAGTGGAAATTAGATTAACATGTTCAACCTTTAATTCAGGAAATACAAGTAAAAGACAAACACACAGGAACAATGTAACAGATGATGTCCAAAATCAACAGTAAGACATCATGCTGATAACTGTGTAAGAAAACAACAGAAGTGAGTACTAGGATTGATCTCTGTTGAGTCTTTCTTCCTGATGCACAGAACCAGGTGTTCATCCATTCTAGGGTGACATAGAATGAGATGTCGTGACATCTGTGAACGTGTGCATATTAGTACAGTGGTTAATAACTATCTTGCTGTATTAGTTACAATGTTAGATCAGATGTCATGACTTGGAGTAGAACATCTGAATTCTGACTACACCAGAATTTCATCCTCTTTTTGGTGTTCGATTCACTATCCGATAGATGTAATTCCTACTCTTTCAGACAGTTTATCCTTGATATGTTCATCTTAACCAATGACAGGTATCCTTCCTAATGTCCCCAAGTGAGTCTATCCTTGATATGTTCATCCTAACTGATGACAGATATTCTTCCCCTTTGAGTCTATCCTTGATATGTTTACTTTAATCAGTGACGAATATTCTCTTTCTTTGTGGTCTTATTCCCAGTAACCGGTAGCTGTAAATCGTATTTGGCTTTTCTCCAGCAGTTTAGTCTTACCCATTAACTAGTAACGAATGCATCTCATGTTTGCCCTCAGTAAGTCATCCTTGATATGTTTACCCTAACCGGTAACAGACGCCCTCCCTGTCATAATTTGTTATACCCTTACCCGATAACCGGTAACGGATAATATACCTTTGTTCCTCCTGTGTTGAAGATCATTTCTTCCCCAATTGAGTTTGAGTGCATTTCCCTTAGGGAATCGCCTTTTCCTGCTTAGGTCGAGTATTTCAGCTTTGTTCTGATCTACCCATTTCCCCAGCAGATGTTTTTTCTTTCCCCGACTGAGTCCTTCCATTGATTTATTTTCATGGAATCCCTCGAATCCCCCAGCAATCTTAAGTCGTAGCTTGGCTACGCACAACTTTTTTATCCCCAAAGTCTCTGTCTCCCCAATGGGTTTTCCTTATGGAATGCATTATGCTCCTGCGGACTTTTAGCCTCTCCGGATCTTTTGCTTTGTGGCAACATCCCCCCCCCCCCACACAAAGATTATTTGTGCATTCACATCATATACATCATGAGGTCTCTTAGGGACCGATTTTTTTTTCTATATGTTGTTATTTAAGTCCATTCTACTGAGTCGATACGAAGATTTTAAGCTTCATCTCCTCAGCTAGAACATTCTTAAATAGGTGCAGCTGTAAGACCCTAATTTTGACCCTAAGATCCCTCATGTTGATCTCATCATATGCATTAGCATTGGATCACACCTTGGCATTCTCGCTACCCCTCATTCAATGGGTTTGCATTGGGAGAGAACACCAAGCACATTTGACTGTATCATACTTCATTTATCTTTATTTCACTAACCAAGATACCAAAAATATATCATTGTATAGTTTAACTCTTTTGTAGGTAGTGCACATGCTCACCTATCAAGAAGTGGTTTACTATGGCTCTAAGTATCATATATGAATCCCCATGATCTTCACATGTTATTTTGATCAAGAAATTATCAAGAGTTTGAAGTTGGTTTGCCTTGAAAACCCTAATTCATTTGGGTATCTTGTGTAATTTCTTCAACGAGCTTCTTCATAAATTGACCAAATATTTCAAGGGATACTTCATATTTCATCATCTTATGCATATATGATACTCCATGAGTCCCAAAGGACAAGACAATGTCAAGCTGGCAAGTCGGTTCATGGTGGTTGACCAGAGGAACTCAACTGATCAAAACTGGGGTTCCCCGGACCCTATTTCCTACAATTTTGTCATATTAAAATGATTCCAAGCGCAAAGTTATTGTAAATGACATTCCAAACAACTTTCATGTTGAGGTCAAGAGCTAGTTTTGCTTGGAAAGTCATTTTTTATGGTTAAAGATTATAGGTCATTTTGTCTAAACCCTAACTTGGAGGTCAACTTCCCAAGACCATAACTTGCTCAATGTTTATGAGATGAAATCCATTCAAGTTGAAAAATAATATCCAAGAGGTCTACTTCAACTTTTATGTTTGGAGGAAGAGCAAATTCAACTTTTAAATACGTGTGATATGAGGAGACATTATAGGCCATTTTGGGCCAATACCAATAAACAAGTGATTTTCCCCAACTTCTAAAATGCGTAACTCCTTCATGCTAAATCCGAATGAGGTCAAATTTCTGACAAAATTGAAGGACTTTAATAGAGATACAACTTTGATGAAGGGACGTTTCTCATTTGAAGCCCATAGGAAAAGTTACTCAAGGTGGAGGAAGTGAACATATGGCTTAGTACTTAGAACTTTTTTTGATATGTTTGATTTTCCAAACTTCCACCTTAAAATTCATCATGATCCAAGCTTCAAATAAAAAAGTGTTTAACATGAAAGTTGTTCCGCTTTATCTAACCTTTCCAAAAAGTCCAGATTCATCCCATTTGGAAAAAGTATGAGTGACTTCCACATGGCTTAAAGTTGGATGACCATTGGGCATATTTGAACTTCCACTTTCCACACACGAATGCATGGCTTGTTAACATGAGTTCAGCATTGCTTACACATGATTTTGGACCTAAATTCATCATTACATGGGCCTATCACACGCCCATGCATCCATGCAAGGCATTTTGCTATTTTTGAAAGATTTAAAGAAGTGTGAAAATATTAAAGGCTTTGGCTATAAATAGAAGTGTCTATGCTCAGAATTAAGGACCCTGGCGCCCCAGCGTTGAAGCAACAACCCTAAACCTTCATATTCAAAGAATAACCTTGAGGATTTTCATTGAAAATCAAGTTTGAATCTCCCACTATTTTGAGATTCAAAATTCCAAATGTCATGTGTATTTCTTGATCCATTTCCACTCCATCAAGCATCCAGATCAAGGCCAAGCACAATTGAGAGCAAGATCGTGTCCATCTGAACCTGTAGTGAAGGTGAATTTATGAATTTTTAATCTCTTCGATTCTCACTCAATTCTCCACTATTCTTGATAATATTTGGTTGTCTGAAGTCCTACCAATGTAGGCAACAAGATTGAGTTGCTTTGAGGTTAAATCGAAGCAACTCAGATCATGATCCTCAAAATTAAACTCCCTGTATCATTCAATATACTTGGAGTTAGGTAAAATTGAGGTCAGATTCGAGCTATGGAGCATTTTTACTTGAAATTCATGTCCTCCTTTGTCATTTTAGTGATGGTTGAGGGTGGGCCAGTCCGGTGAGGTCCACCGGAGAAGAAGACCGGAGCTCTGGCTCCGGCGATGTGTTGGCATGTCTCTAGACCACAGGATCCTTCTATTTAGTTTAATCTTGAGCGTCCAAATTGATTACCATGCATGTGACACATTGACTAGAGAACATCATGGAATGTGCACTCTGATCCACTTGATCTGCCACCTCAATTAATGAGGGAGATCAAGTGGTCCACGTATTTTTGCATTTTCTGATTTTCGTTTTAATTGAGTTATTTTCATTAACTCATATTAATTTTGATATTGATCAAAAAAATATGGGACTTTCACCAAAAAATTCTCAAATATTTTTCTATTTAATTTTCTGAAATAAAATTATTTTTTGGATCAATATTAATATTTTTCATGATTTAATTGTTTTTGTACATATTTTTAATTGTTTAAAAATACTTTTAAGTTTCCAAAAATAATGAAATTTTTTCTCCGGGGTCCTTTGACCTTGTTGGACCTATGATAAATGTTTTGGCCATTTATTTGGTGTTTTGAAGAGGTTTTAGAATTTTGACCAACCATAATTTAATTTAATGTATTTTTAATTTATTTTTATTTGTTTAATTGTAAATAAATTGTGTTGAGTTACTTTTATTGACTTGTTGAGTTTAACTATTGTTGTTGAGCCTTGGTTAAGGTTTATTTGACTTTGTTGGATTAAAATCATTGGATTTAGGGGATTGATGAAATATGCATTTCATCTCCCAAAATGAATGAATGGTTTTAATTTGATAAAATTCCTCCTTTGACCAATTTGTGTGGATCTCATTCCCCCTCCCTCTTCATCTTAATCCCATTCTATCCATATCCATTTCATTGACCTATGATATCTCTATATCCTAAGGTTAGTTGATTGCAAAATCAACATAAGTACGAATGAGATTAGGTCCACCCTTTTGTCATTTTCTTTTAAGTATGGTATATTTTAGGAGTATGGTTTATAATACCATATCTCTAACATGCATTAACATTAAAATTTCTATTTCCCGACCTCAAATAGTTGTGACTTCTACATAAGTCCAATTATGATTACTTAACATAGCACTAAATTTTGACCCAAAAGGCATAGCATTCTAGTAAGTGAGATTGTAAGTCTCCCTCCTTTCATGGTATTATGTGGAAACTTGGCCTTTTTCCCTTCCATTGGAAGATGTCTTGGTTCAAGGATCTATGCTTGTGAATAGAGGGTCGAGTGTTCTCGAAAGAATGACTTGGCCTTTCGTTTGATGCAAGTATTGAGATCCCTTTTGAGTTCATCTGCTACATGGTCTTGATGAAGTTGTTACTTTGAACCTTTGTCTAATGCTTATCTCTGAACCATTCAAGGAGTATGTCATCTGATGCATGGGAGCTTAAGAAGAAGACCATGGAGTTGTTAAGCTTGGATGTGGCTATCTTTATTTGATGCCTTGTTTTTTACCTTGCCATTTGTGTATTGATATTGCTTGATTCTAAAGTCCAAGGGAAATTGGGTTTCTACATGACATTCTTGTCTATTGGATTACGTTCCATTGGTCAGATCTTTTCAACTCTTAACTTTTAATTTTTGCTTAGGATTAGTCTCTTCATCTCCTCCCACCTTCTTTAAATTCAAATCTCTCCATCCTTTTAAAAAATCTCCTATCCTTGTGTTTTCTAAACTTAGACTTTATTGCAAATTAGAAACTTTGGCCTTATGCCATTGTATTTTCAAACTCTTTTCTTAATCCAATTTTTAAATGAACTTAACTATACTTGACTTAAAATTTCAAAATACTAAAAGAACTAACACTCATTAAAACCTTTTTAGGCATTTTATGCCTTTGTTAAACATAAACTTTTGTTAAAAGAAACTCATTCACTTTGAAATTGTTACCACGAACTACGAGGTTTTGATCCCTCATTTTATGTCGGTACGTAGGCACAAGTTCGAAGGTCGTGTCAAATACAAAAATATAATTAATGAATTATTTTCTCGTCCTCACACTCTATTTATTGCAAACATCATTTTATACCAAAACACATGTATACACCAAAAAGGGCTCCCTAGGAGTACCTAAGACACTTTGGGTGCTAACACCTTCCCTTTGTGTAACCAACCCCTTTACCTATAATCTCTGGCATTTTATTAGTTTTGATTTGAAAACTTCTTATCTTTGGGTTTTGTTCGTACTTTTCCCTTTTCCATTGGAAATAATAAAAGCGCGGTGGCGACTTTGGTTTAATTGACATTAAGTTTATCCATAGCTTAATGGTCATGAATTTACCGCTACACATCTTCCTATCTTAATTGCACTCAATTTTGGGTTAGAACTTATCTTACCACTCAGAGATCACCAAGAACAACAAGAAAATTATATCACAAAAAAAAATACAAACATCAAATATATAGTTATATACACATAAAAAAGTAGGCTAAACCTATTGAGGATTACTCCCTAGCAGAGTCGCCATTTAATTTCTGTAGCGGTAAATTCATGACCATTAAGCTATTGATAAACTTAACGTCAATAAAACCAGAGTCGCCACCACGCTTTTGTTGTTTCCAAAGGAAAAGGTAAAAGTACGAACAAAACCCAAAGATAAGAAGTTTTCAAATCAAAACTAATAAAATGCCAGAGATCACAGGTAAGGGGGTTGGTTACACAGAGGGAAGGTGTTAGCACCCAAAGTGTCCTAGGTACTCCTAGGGAGCCTTTTTTGTGTGTACATGTGTTTTGGTATAAAATGATATTTGCAATAAATAGAGTGTCGGGATGAGAAAATAATTCATTAGTTATATTTTTGTGTTTGATAAGATCTTCAGACTTGTGTCTACGTACCAGCATAAAATGAGGGATCAAAACCTCGTAGTTCGTGGTATCAATTTCAAAGTGATGGAATTGCTTTTAACAAAAATTTAAGTTTAAAGGAGGCACAAAGGGCATAAGGCCAAAGTTTAAGTCAATATGATTAGATTTATTCACAAGTTTGAATTTAGAAAAAGAGTTTAAAAATGTAATGGCATAAGGCCAAAGTTTCTAATTTGCAATAAAGTCTAAGTTTAGAAATCACAAGCAATGAAGATTTTTGAAAAGAGGGAGTGATTTGAAATTTAAGAAGTCGGAGGAGATGAAAAGACTAATCCTAAGCAAAAATTTAAAAGTTAATAGTTGAAAAGATCTGACCAATGGGATGCAATTCAATAGACAAGAATGTCATATAGAAACCCAATATTCCCTTGGACTTTAGAATCAAGCAATATCAATACAAAAAAAGCAAGATGAAGAGCAAGGCATCAAATAAAGATAGCCACATCAAGCTAACAATTGCATAGTCTTCTTCTTAAGTTCCCATGCGTCAGATGACATGCTCCTTGAATGGCTCAGAATAAGGCATTAGACACAAGTTCAAAGTAACATTTTGCATCAAGACCATGTAGCAGATGAACTCAAATGGATCCCAATACTTGCATCAGATGGAAGTTCAATTCACAAGCACTTTGTTTCAGAAAAGTTGGCATCGACCAAGTCCTTTTGCATAGGGAATGTTGCATAATCCTAAGTCCAAGTCTCAGATCAAATCTATCAGTCCACACAAATATTTTTTAAGAGTTTTTGTTGTTATTATGTACATTAAGGTCAAAAGACCACAAACATAAACAAAATACACAAACAAGTATATACAATCACAATATATGGCTCAAGTGAGTAAAGTAAAAAATGGCATTAAAATAAACAAGTTAAATGGTACGGATAATGACAAATGATAAAAGACTTGAATTTAAAGTGCATAAATATAAATGGCTTGAAATTAAAAAGTTAGTCAAATTTTAGTTGATTAGATGTTAGTATTGTTTTTGCTTTTTGTTGTTTAAGTCATTCTTTGGAGAACACTCAACCCTCTATTCACAAGCATGGATCCTTGAACCAAGATATCTTCTAAAGGAAGGAAAAAAGGCTAAGTTTCCACACAATACCATGAAAGGGGGGAGACTTACAATCTCACTTATTAGAATGCTATGCTTTTAGGTCAAAATTTAGCGTTATGTTAAGCAATCGTAATTGGACTTATGTAGAAGTCACAACTATCTGAGGTCGGGCAATAGAAGTTTTAGTGTTAATGCATGTTAGTGATATGGTATAATGAACCATACTCCTAAAACATAACATACTTAAAAGAAAATGGCAAAAGGGTGGACCTAATTTCATACATACTTGTATTGATTTTTGAACCAATTAGCCTTAGGATATAGAGATATCATAAGTCAATGAAATGGATGGGATAGAAGGGGATTGAAAATGAAGAGGGATGGGAAATGAGACAAACACAAATTGGTCATGGGAGGACTTTTATCAAATTAAAATCATCCATTCATTTTGGGAGATGAAATGTACATTTCATCAATCCCCTAAATCCAATGATTTTAATCCAACAAAGTCAAATCAACCTTGACCAAGGCCCAACAACAATAGTCAAACTCAACAAGTCAATGGAAATAGCTCAACACAATTTATTCACAATTAAACAATTAAAAATCAATTAAAAATGCATTAATTTAAATTATGGTTGATCAAAAACCCAAAACCTCCTCAAAACACCAAATAAATGGCCAAGAGATTTATCATAGGTCAAACAAGGTCAAAGGACCTTGGAGATTTTTTTTTGTAATTTTTGAAAACTTAAAAGTAATTTTACACAATTAAAAATATGTACAAAAACAATTAAATCAGGAAAAATATTAATATTGATCCAAAAACTAATTTTAATTCAAAAAATGAAAGAGAATTTTTTTTGAAAGTCTCCTATTTTTTGGATCAATATTAAATTTAGTGAAAGTCTCCTATTTTTTGGATCAATATTAAATTTAATATGAATTAATGAAAATAAGGCAATAAAAAATGAAAATAAAAAATTACAAAAAAACGTGGACCACTTGATCTCCCTCATTAATTGAGGTGGCTGATCAAGTTGATCAGAACGCGCTATCCATGTGTTCCCTAGTCAAATGTCCCACACGCGTGGTAATCACTTTGGACGCTCAGGATTAAAACAATTTAAACGGATCATATGATTCAGAAGGATGCCACAACATCGCCAGAGCCAGAGCTCCGGTGTTCTTCTGCAGTGGACCTCACCGAACTAGTCCATCTTCAACCATCACCAATATGAAAAAGGAGGACATGAATTTAAAGAAAAAACCCCCAGGAGCTCGAATCTGGCCTCAATTTTGTCTAACTCCAAGTACATAGAAAGATACAGGGAGTTGAAATTTGAGGATCATGATCTGAGTTGCTTCAATTTGACCTCTAAGCAACTCAATCTTGTTGCCTACATTGGTAGGACTTCACACAACCAAAAATCAACAAGAATAATGGAGAATTTAGTGAGAATCGAAGAGATGATTTTTTTTGAAAATTACCTACAATGTAGCTTCAGATTGGCACGATCTTACTCTCAATTATGCCTGGCCTTGCTTCAGATGCTTGATGGAGTGGAAATGGATCAAAGAGAAGGAAGGACTCTTGGAGTTTCAATCTCAAAAACAATGAGAGATTCAAAGTCGATTTAAAAGAAAATCTTCAAGATTATCCTTTGAATGTGAGGGTTTAGGGTTGCAGATTTAAAGCTTGCGCGCTAGGGTCTTTAATTCTGAGCAAGAGGACTTCTATTTATAGCCAAGGAGATTGATAATTTCACACTTCCATTTTTGGCCAAAGTTGGAAATATCACTTGCATGCTTGCATTGGCGTGTGATAGGCCCATCAAATGATGCACTTAGGTCTAACATTATGTGTAAGCAATGCTGAAATCATGTGGGAAGGCCATGCAATCGTGTATGAAAAGTGGAACTTCAAATCATCCAAATGGTCCTTCAACTTTAAGCCATGCGCAAGTCATTCATCTTTTGTCCAAATGAGATGAATTTGGACTTTTTGAAAAGGTTAGATCAAGAGGAACAACTTTCATGTTGAACACTTCTTCATTTGAATCTTGGATCATGATTAATTTTGAAGTCTAAGTTTGGAAAATCAAACATATCAAAAACAATTCTAAGTACTAAGCCATATGTTCACTTCTTCCACCTTGAGTAACTTTTTCTATGGACTTCAAATGAAAAAGTGTTTTCATCATAGTTATAGCTCTCTTTAATTCCTTTAAATTTGTCACAAATTAGACCTCATTTGGATTTAACATGAAGTAGTTATGCATTTTTGAAGTTGAGGAAAATCACTTGTTTAATGGTATTGGCCCAAAATGACTTATAATGTTTCCTTTTATCACATGTATTTTCAAGTTGAATTTTCACTTCCTCCAAACATCAAAGTTGAAGTAGACATCTTGAATTTGATCATGCAATTCGAATGGCTTTCATCTCATAAAAATTGATCAAGTTATGGTCTTGGGAATTTGACCTCTAAATTAGGGTTTAGACAAAATGACCTATAATCGTTCACCATAAAAAATGACTTTTCAAACCAAACTAGCTCTTGACCTCAACATTAAAGTTGTTTGTAATATCATTTAGAGTAACTTTTATCTTGGAATCATTTTCATATGACAAAAATTGTAGGATATAGGGTCTAGGGAACCCTGGTTTTGACCAGTTGAATTCCTCTAGTCAACCACCATGAACCAACTTGCTAGCTTGATATTATCTTGACTATTGGTACTCATGGAGGATCATATATGCATAAGATGATGAAATTTGAAGTATCCCTTGAAATATTTGACCAATTGGTGAAGAAACTTGTTGAAGAAGTCATACAAGACACCCAAATGAATTAGGGTTTCCAAGGCAAACAAACTCCAAACTCTTGATGATTTCTTGATTAAAATAACATGTGAATATCATGTGGGATACATATATGATACTTAGAGCCAATGTAGACCAATTCTTGATTCAGCTCCTTATAATGAGGGCCCCAAACCCTACATATGAACTTGATAGAACATAGGTGAGCATGTGCACTACCTACAAAAGAGTTAAACTATACAATGACATATTTTGGTATTTTGGTTAGTAAACAAAGAAAAATGAAGTATGATACAATCAAATTTTCTTGGTGATCTCTCCCAATGCAACACCAATGAATAAGGGGTAAAGAGGATACCAAGTTGTGATCCTAATGCTAATGCAGATGATAAGTTAACATGAGGGATCTTAGGGTCAAAATTGGGGTCTTACACTTGTCTATTGGATTGCATCCCATTGTTTAGATATTTCAACTCTTAACTTTTAATTTTATGCTTAGGATTAGCCTCTTCATCTCCTCTCATTATCTTAAATTTAAAAATTTCACCCCCTTTTCAAAATCTTCCTTGTTTGTGATTTCTAAACTTAGACTCTTTTGCAAACTAGAATCTTTGGCCTTATGCCATTGCATTTTTAAAATCTTTTCTTAAATAAAACTTGTAAATGAATCTAATTATATTGGCTTAAAATTTCAAAAGACAAAAAGAACTAACACTCATTCAAACTCTTTTAGGCCCTTTGTGCTTCTCTTAAATTTAAATCTTTTAAAAGCAATTCACTCACTTTGAAATTGATACCCCGAACTACGAGGTTTTGATCCCTCGTTTTAATGTTGGTACGTAGGCACAAGTCCAAAGGTCTTGTCAAACACAAAAAATATAATTAATGAATTATTTTCTCATTCTCACACTCTATTTATTGCAAACATGTTTTATACCAAAAACACATACACACATAAAAAAGGGCTCCCTAGGAGTACCTAGGACACTTTGGGTGCTAACACCTTCCCTCTGTGTAACCAACCCCCTTAAATATAATCTCTGGCATTTGTTTAGTTTTGATTTGAAAACTTCTTATCTTTGGGTTTTGTTCGTACTTTTACCCTTTCCGTTGGAAACAATAAAAGCGCGGTGGTAACTCTGGTTTTATTGACGTTAAGTTTATCCATAGCTCAATGGTCATGAATTTACCGCTACATTCACCATCCATAGTTGTAAAAATCAAAGCACCGCCTGAAAAGGCTCTCTTAACAACATATGGGCCTTCATAATTAGGAGTCCATTTACCCCTAGCATAAGGTTTTAAAGATAAAATCTTCTTGACCACGAGGTCACCTTCTCTGAACACACGAGGCTTACCCTTATTATCAAATGTTTTCTTCATTCCTTGCTGATATAACTGACCATGACACATGGCAGACAATCTCTTCTCTTCAATCAAATTCAGTTGGTCATATCTAGTCTGACACCATTCAGCCTCTATCAACTTGCCTTCCATCAAGACACACAATGACAGGATCTCAACCTCTACCGGGAGATAACTTCCATGCCATAAACAAGACAAAAAGGGGTTGCCCCTGTTGAAGTGCGGATGAATGTACGGTTCCATGCAAAGCAAATGGTAGCATCTCATGCCAATCTTTATATATCACAACCGTCTTCTGAATGATCTTCTTAATGTTCATGTTTTCAGCTTCAACAACCCCATTCATCTTGGGTCTGTAGGTAGAAGAATTATGATGTGCAATCTTGAAGTCCTTTCAAAGAGCTTCCACCATATTATTATTCAAGTTCGATCCATTATCAGTATGATCTTACTTGGCACACCATACCGACATATAATCTGATTCTTGATAAACCTGACCATAACCTGCTTGGTCACATTTGCATACGATGCCGCTTCAACCCACTTTGTGAAGTAATCAATAGCTACCAGAATGAAACGATGTCCGTTTGATGCTTTGGGATCAATCATGCCAATCATATCAACTCCCCACATAGAGAAGGGCCATGGAGAGGAAATGACATTCAAAAGTGTCAAAGGAACATGAATCTTATTTGCATAAACTTGAAATTTGTGGCATTTCTTCATAAACTTACAACAGTCAGATTCCATTGTCAGCCAATAGTAACCTTCCCTCAACATATTCTTCTCCGTAGCATGTCCATTGGAATGAGTACCAAAGGAACCTTCATGGACTTCAGTCATCAACAGGTCTGCTTCGTGTCTATCCACACATCTGAGCAAAACCATATCGAAGTTTCTCTTATAAAGCACATCATCGTTCCGGTAAAAGTTTCCAGCTAATCTTCTCAAAGTCTTCTTATCTTTCAAAGATGCCCCAGACGGGTAAGTATGACTTTGGAGGAAACACTTGATATCATAATACCATGGCTTTTCATCTTTGACTTCTTCAATGGAAAATATATGAGCTGGACTATCGGGATGCATCACAGTCAAATTGGGAACCTCATTCCAAAATTTCACCATAATCATTGAAGCTAGTGTTGCAAGAGCATCTTCCATCCGGTTTTCGTCTCTAGGGATACGATGAAACTCAGCCTTTGTAAAGAAAGTTGAAATCCACCTCGCATTATATTTGTATGGTATCAAATCGGGTTGATTTGTCTCCTATTCACCTTTGATCTGATTTATAACCAACGCATAATATCCATAGACGTCAAGGTATTTAATTCTGAGATCAATGGCCTATTCAAGCCCCATAATGCAAGCTTCATATTGATCCATATTGTTTGTACACTTTAAGGTCTACCTAGCTAGAAACGGAAAATGAATGCTTTAAGGAGTAATAATCACTGACCCAATGTCATTACCATACGAATTAACAGCTCCATCAAATACCATGCCCCAACAGGAACTAGGTTATGGCCTTTCTTCAAGCAATGGTTCATCACAATCTTTCATCTTCAGGTACAAAATCTCTTCGACAGGAAAATCATACTGCACTGACTGATAATCTTCAATGGGTTGGGAGCCAAATGGTCAACCAAGACACTACCTTTAATAGCTTTCTGAGATCAGTATTCAATATCATACTCTGATAACAACATCTGCCAACGGGGGATCCTCCCAGTTAAAAGAGGCTTCTCAAAAATGTATTTGATTGGGACCATTTTGAATATCAACCAAGTGGTATGACTCAACATATACTGGCGCAGACGCTTAGCAGCCCATGCCAATGCATAACATGTCTTCTCAAGCATAGAATACCGAGTCTCACAATCGGTGAACTTCTTATTGAGGTAGTAAATTGCATATCCGTTCTCCCCAAATTCATCTTGCTGACCAAGAACACAGCCCATACTCTCTTCAAGCATGGTCAGATACATGATTAAAGGTCTTCAATCAACAGGCAGAGACAAAATTGGAGGATCGAGCATATATTCCTTGATACTATCAAAAGCATTCTGGAAATCCTCGCTCCAATCACAAGACTGATCTTTCTGAAGAAGCTTAAATATAGGCACGCATGTAGTAGTCATATGGGATATAAATCTCGAAATGTAGTTCAAGCGGCCGAGAAAACCTCTGACTTGCTTCTCAGTTTTTCGCGCATGCATCTCTTGTATTACTTTGACCTTGGAGGGATCAACTTCAATACCATTCTCGTTGACAATAAAGCCCAACAACTTACCAGAATGAACACCAAAAGTACATTTATTGAGATTCAAACAGAGTTTATATATTCTCAAATGTTGGAATAACTTCAACAAATGCTCAACATGCTCTTCTTCATCACTTGATTTAGCAATCATATCATCAACATAAACTTCGATCTCGTTATGCATCATATCATGAAAAGTAGTGGTCATAGCTCACTGGTATGTTGCACCAACATTCTTTAAACCGAAGGGCATCACTCGATAGCAGAATGTTCCCCAAGGTGTAATGAATATGTTTTCTCCATATCTTCAGGTGCCATCTTTATCTGATTATAACATGAAAATTCGTCCATAAATGAAAAGACTTTGAATTTAGTTGTATTGTCTACCAACATATCAATGTGTGGCAGAGGAAAATCATCTTTTGGACTGGCTTTATTCAAATCTCTGTAATCAACACACATACGGACTTTTCCATATTTCTTAGGAACAGGCACAATATTGGCCACCTATTGCAGATACTCAGAGGTACAAGAAATCCAACATAAATTTGCTTCTACACTTCCTCTTTGATATTTACTTCTATATCAGGATGAGTTCTTCTGAACTTCTGTTTGACTTGCAGGCATTATGGATTCAACGATAATCTATGCTCAACAATCTCATAATCTAAACCAGACATGTCTTGATAGGACCAATCGAACACATCATAATACTCTCGAAGAAGATCAATCAACCCCTTTTTAGCTTTTGGACACAGTTGAGACCCAATCATAACTTCCTTCACATTATATTCGGAACACAAGTTGACTAATTCAATCTGCTCTTTAAATGGCTGAATGGCTTTCTCCTCATGCTCAAGTAAACGAGACAACTCATCAGATACTTCTTCATCATCATTCTCTTCCTCAGCTTTAAACACAGGGAAATCAAAGTTTGGAGAGGGAGTAGGATCATTATATTCAATGGGTTTGAGAACCAACCTGCATAATGATTTGATATTTTGATTTTAGAGAAGTGGAGTGGAAACAAATATTATGCAGATGGAAAGATTACTATTATTTATGTGTGCTTTTTTTTGTGATTACCATTATCAAGAAAAGCAAAAAGTAAAAATAAAACCTCATAGATGTGGATGAATAAAATTGTACTTTATTGATGATAATAAGAAAATGCCCGACAATGTTCACTTCTCCCTTAGGCATAGGAGAAGGATTTTTCTTAAAATAATGAAAACAAATTACTTAGAACAATGTATAACAGTAGGAATATCAATAGCGACCCAGTTATTGCAAGTCTGGCCGTGTGTCACAAAGTTTGCGTAAGCTTCATCTTCATCACCGTCTTCAATAATTGCAGTTGAGTGTTGATCATCCTTGTGAATGAACCCTCTACTGTGGAAAACCGGTTGCATAACCTTGACATTGGCGTTAAATGGCCCTGGCTGAAATCCCAGCCTTGCTCTATTCTTGTTCTCAACGACTTCCACAACGCGACCCCACTTATCAGTATTGCCAGTCTGAATAGCCTCTTGTGAATCTTTTAAAGAAGACATGGGTGCCCCAACTTTATTCAATTCATCAGCAATGGACAAAGCTTGGAACAGAGTTCCAACTTCCTCCTCAGCATCAACATAAGTAAAATATGACAAATGGCTTACCTATAATGCCTTCTCTCCACTAACAACGACACGTTCGTCGTTCTTCACAAATTTCAACTTTTCGTGTATAGTAGACGTCACAACGCCAACTTCATGGATCCAAGGCCTTCCCAATAAACAATTGTAGGCTGGATGAATATCCATTACCTGAAAAGTAATTTGAAAATCACTCAAACCTATATTCACTGGAAGGTCCACTTCTCCAATGACAGTTTTACGAGAATCGTCAAACGCTTTAACAACTACGCCACTGTACCTCATCGGGGCGCCTTGATAGGAGAGGCTTGGTAGATTTAATTTTGGCAACACATTCAATGATGAACCTGTATCAACCAAAACATTGGACAAAGTGTCCTCCTTGCAATTCATCAAAATATGAAGCGCCAAATTGTGATTCCTGCCTTCCTCAGGAAGGTCTTCGTCACAGAAGCTCAAGTTGTTACAAGAAGTGATGTTGGCAACAATATGGTCAAACTGATCCACAGTAACATCGTATTCCACATAAGCTTGTTGCAACACTTTCTGTAATGCTTCTCTGTGTGCCTCAAAATTCATCAGCAATGATAGCACGTAGGTTTTTGACGGCGTTTGAAGTAGCTGCTCCACAATGTTAAATTCACTTCTCTTGATCAGGTGCAATACCTCATCAACATCATTAGTCTTCAATTTGTTGGATTCACTAGACTGACACATTAGAGCACTAACTGGATCAACTATAGGAATTTATGCCTTCTTTCCCACTGACACATCTTCCACAACCTTTGGAAACGCTGGACTGAATACACGACCACTATGGGTCACCTTTGCTACATCCGCAACATTCACCACTGAATCTGCAACTGAGAGAGGAACCTCTTGGCCATTCTCTATCATGGTAGCATTATACTTATATGGCACATCTTTACCGGATGCATATGGGACAGGGCCCGCTAACCGTATAACCAACGGTGATACCAATCTATTGACATTGTTGTTATTGCTGCTATCATATTAAATAACTACCCGCTCAGGGGTCTTGAATACTGGTACTATCACATTCACATCATTTCCCATATGCCTCGACTATTGAACTGAATAACATTCTCATCCATCAACCTCTGAATATCTCTTTTGACAATTACACAACCACGAGGATTCTCACTGCAAATAACACAACCATCATGTTCACGTTCACAATGATTCACCAAGCATAAGTCTCTGTGAATCTCCACTAAGGACCTACGGATACGACACACATCAAATACCCTAAAATTCCCTGGACAATCGTCTACCATATTCAGTGAGGCGTTACCGGGAGGAGGCAACGGGTTGGCTTTGACATTCAGCGCTTTGTCCTTAAAGGACACCGTACCACTTTTGACAAGCTTCTGAACTTTATATTTCAGCAGATAACAGTTCTCAATATCATGACCAGGAGCTCCCTGGTGAAAAGCACAATGAAGATCAGGTTTGAACCACCATGGTAGTGGCTCAGGAATTTATGGAGGGTTCCTTGGCTGGATAAGATTCTTGACTACCAAGGACGGATATAGATTTGCATATGTCATAGGAATAGGGTCAAAAGAGACCTTCCTCTCAAATTTTTGGTGATGATTATTGTTGTTAGTTCGTTGTTGTGGTTGTTGTTGATGTTGTTGTTGAATTGGAATTGATTGATTAGTTAAATTGTTGGAAGAAATTGGATTCACTGATGATACTTGGTGCTGATGCTGACGGGATTGGGAACTTTCCCTCACATGAGGCCTCTTCTGCCTCCCAACTGATACTGCGTTAGTTTCTCCTTCCTTCTTATTGGAGAAGCTACCACCATACTTCTTGCTTGTCGATGCTTCATCTTTGAACAAACGTCCTTCACTGACTCCTTCTTTCAATCTCATCCCCATGTTTACCATCTTAGTAAAATAATTTGGGGCACTTGCAATCTTACGTTCATAATAGAATGAACTCAGCATCTTCAAGAATATTTTAGTCATCTCTTTCTCTTCCAAAGGTGGACTAATCTGAGCAACTAACTCCCTCCATCTTTGAACATATTCTTTAAATGTCTCTTTGTTCTTCTAAGACATCGACCTCAACTGATCTCTATCTAGAGCCATATCAATGTTGTACTTATACTGCTCGACAAAGGCCTCGTCCAAGTCATTGAAAGTATAAACACTAGTGTAGCGATAAATTCATGACTATTAAGCTATGGATAAACTTAACGTCAATTAAACCAGAGTCGCCACCGCGCTTTTACTATTTCCAAAGGAAAAGGGAAAAGTACAAACAAAACCCAAAGATAAGAAGTTTTCAAATCAAAACTAATAAAATGCCAGAGATTACATGTAAGGGGGTTGGTTTCACAGAGGGAAGGTGTTAACATCCAAAGTGTACTAGGTACTCCTGGGGAGCCCTTTTTTATGTGTGTATGTGTTTTGCATTGAAGATGTTTGCAATAAATAGAGTGTGAGGATGAGAAAAGAATTCATTAATTATATTTTTGTGTTTTACAAGACCTTCGGACTTTTGCCTACGTACCAACATAAAAATGAGGGATCAAAACCTCATAGTTCATGGTAACAATTTCAAAGTGAGTGGATTGCTTTTATCAAAAATTAAGTTTAAAAGAGGCACAAAGGGCATAAAAGAGTTTGAATGAGTGTTAGTTCTTTTTGTCTTTTTGAAAATTTTAAGTCAAGTATGCTTAAGTTTATTTACAAGTTTGATTAAAAAAAAGAAGTTCAAAAATGCAATGGCATAAGGCCAAGGTTTCTAATTTGCAATAAGGTCAAAGTTTAGAAATCACAAGCAAAGAAGGTTTTTGAAAAGAGGGAGAGATTTGAAATTTAAGAAATGGGAGGAGATGAAGAGACTAATCCTAAGAAAGAATTTAGAAGTTAAGAGTTGAAAAGATCTTACCGGCGGGATGTAATCCAGTAGACAAGAGTGTCATATAGAAACCCATATTTCCTTTGGACTTTAAAATTAAGCAATATCAATAAGAAAACAAGATGAAGAACAAGGCTTCAAATAAAGATAGCCACATCCAAGCTTGTAACTTCATAATCTTCCCCATGTATCAGATGACTTACTCCTTGAATGCCTCAGAATAAGGCATTAGACACAAGTTCAAAGTAACAGTTGCATCAAGATAGCCACATCCAAGCTTGTAACTTCATAATATTCTTCATAATATTCCCCGTGTATCAGATGACCTATTCCTTGAACTCAAATGGATCCCAATACTTGCATCAGATCAAAATTTAATTCACAATGACTCGGCTTCAGAAAAGTTGGCGTTGGCCAAGTCCTTTTGCATAGGGAGTGTTGCCTAATTCTAAGTCCAAGTCTCAGATCAAATCCAACAGTCCAAACAAACATTTTTTAAGAGTTTTTGTTATTATTATGTACATTAAGGTCCTAAGACCACAAACACAAACAAAATACCAAACAAGTATATACAATCACAATATATTCACAATACATGTCTCAAGTGGGCAAAGTAAAAATGGCATTAAAATTAACAAGTTAAATGATATGAATAATGGAAAATGATAAAAAGGGCTTGAATTTAAAGTGCATAAGGTAAATGACTTGAAATTAAAAGTTAGTCAAATGTTAGTTGATTATATGTTAGTATTGTTTTGGCCTTTTAATTCTTTAAGTCATTCTTTGTAGAACACTAAACCCTCTATTCACAAGCATGGATCCTTGAACCAAGAAATCTTCCAAAGGAAAGAAAAGAGGCCAAGTTTCCACACAATACCATGAAAGGGGGGAGACTTACAATATCACTTACTAGAACATTATGCTTTCGGGTCAAAATTTAGCGCTATATTAAGCAATCGTAGTTGGACTTATGTAGAAGTCACAACTATCTAAGGTCGGGCAATAGAAATTTTAGTGTTAATGCATGTTAAAGATATGATATAATAAACATACTCCTAAAACATACCACACTTAATTATATCACAAAACAATGATTACATACAATACAGTAATCCCAAATTGCACAAAAATATATCACAAAACAATATACACAACAATACAACACAATATGAAAAGTAGGCAACAACCCACTAGGCAAATCGTCCCCAGCAGAGTCGCCACTTTTCTATAGCGGGGTATTCGTTACCATTAGAGATATTGACTAAGTCCAAGGTAAATCATACAAGTCGAGTCGCCACCGCACTTCTATTTATCTAAAGGAATGGTTAGAAAGCAAACAAAAACCTAAAAGTTTTATCAAATCAAAAACTAGTAAAAGAGAGTCAGAGATTTGGGTAAGGGGGTTGGTTATGCAATGGGAAGGTGTTAGGCACCCAAAACATCCTATGTACTCCTAGGGAGCCCTTCTCATATTTGTTGTAAGGTTGTTGTTTTTTTGTGAAAAAATTTGTTTGTGCAAACATGATTGAAGAGATGAGAAGAGAATATACAAGTGTATTTACATTTGTGTTTGGATGGATAAACCCATTGCCTACGTACCATCTTATAAAGAGATTAGGATCAAAACCTCGTAGTTCGGGGTAAAAATCTCAAAATGAATTGGTGAATTGATTGGTCCAAAAGCCTTAAGGTCTTTCGTTATCCAAGGGAGAAAACTCAACCTAAAACCATAAATCCACCATGTGAGGATAACTTCAATATGCTAGTGAGGGGTTAACCCTATAATAAGCATGGAAGACTCATTGTCCATCACTAAGGATATATGTGAGTATTACATCTACCACAAAGATAACTTAAACCTAATAGCTAAAGGTTATGAAAAAGTTTTGATTAAGAGAGTGGTCATTGAAACCACAAAAGACATTTGAATGGGTTATATTTACCAATGAAAAGTATATACAAAATATGGTCAAAGTTGACTTAGAGATTCAATTCAAAATGAGTATTAAGAAAAGAGAGTTGAAAATCAAAAGCATAAGGCTTAGGTTTCTAATGTTGAAACCAAGTATTAAATGTTTGTACAAAAGCTTTGACTTGGGTTAGAGTGGAGGGAAGAAGAAGAATGGCTAAGATCCTAAGCAATGCAAAAGGTGAGGGATAAGAAACAAAACCACAAAAGGAGTTCCTCTCTTGAGATCATATGGATGATCCAAGTAGCTCCCATCCTTTGGAATAAGCAATCACATAAGCATAAACTCAAGCAATCAACAATCAAATGAACTCTTGGAAGGTTCCTCAATGTATCTTGAATCTCTCTCTCTTAGAAGCACATGGCAATGGTTCCCCAATTTGGATCAAGTTGGAATCCCTAGCACAAAGAAACACACACATCAAAAGGTTCTATTTACAAATCAAAGAATGGACAAGAGGGAGTTTAGAATATGGTCCTTTCAATGTTCATCTTCAAGCTTTAAGCATTCTAAAGGCATGAGGCCTAGTTGCTCTTTGACATTTATAGCACTCTAAAGGCATGAGGCCTAGTTGCTCTTTGACTCCATTTTGCATAGGGAAGGTCCTAAAGTCTAAGTCCTTTTGTCCATTTTTTGCATTTTGGTCCACAACAATCAAACAAAACACAAACACAATAGTATATACACAATTATGTGCTCAAGTGAGCAAAAGACAAATTGCATTAACATAAACATGTGCTCAAGTGAGCAAAGGAAAAAAAATGGATAATATGTGCAAGAATAGTAAATTGCATAAATGTAAAGTGCAAAAAGTAAATGTTAATGGTTAATAGTTAGTGTTAGTAGTTAGTGTGCCATAAGGTAAATTTAGCGCTATGTTAAGCAATCGTAATTGGACTTATGTAGAAGTCACAACTATCTGAGGCCGGTCAATAATATTGTAGGCAACAACACAAGTTAGAAGTCTTGATTAGTGAACCAAGTTCCAACAACTTGCCATGCCAAAAAGAAGAAGAGGATTGATCTTGTATTGGTTTAAGCCTTTTGCATGTTTAGGAAACAACCTATCCTTAATCCAAAGTCATTCACTTGATCAATTGATCAAGATGAATTAGATTTGAATCAAGGAAGATTAAGTCTCCCTAATCAATGCTAACTTATCAACCTTCAACTCATTGATCAAAAAGAAAAAGAAAAAGAAGAAGAAAGAGATGAATAATGGAAAAGGAAATGGAATGAATAAAGTGCATAAGGTGAAATAGAATGTACCAATCCATGTGTGTTGACCAAATGACATTTGAAGTCAAAGTTAAACCATGAGAAACCAGAAACGGGATGAAGATTGGAGGTCAAACAATAAGCAAAATATTTTTGGCATTTTTAATATCAAAATAAACTTGAATTAAAATTAAAAGAAATGTCAAACTTCAAAATCACTTCAAATCAATCTTGAAAGGTCCAAGTGATTTATCCCAAGTTCAACAAGGTTAAACAAAGTTTGACAAAAAATTTCAGCATTTTTAAAAGTCAGAAACTATTTTTAATCAATTAAAAATGAATAAAAATAACCTAATTGAACTAAAATCTCAAATAAATCTCAAATCAATTAAAAAATTGATGAGAATATTTTTCATAGATCCATCATCATTCAAATAGGTTGGGAAAATATTTTTGTATTTTTTGAATATCAAAAACTATTTAAAATGAATTAAAAATAACCAGAAAAGAGAAAATTCACAAAAAATATCAATTGACAAAATAAAAAATATTAAAAATCAAAATTAGAAACTAGAATTTATTTGGAGAAGAATGCAATTGGTCCCATATTTTTTGGATTAAAACTGAAGAAGATATGAATTTTTGAAAATAAAAGAAATAAAAGAAATTAAAACAGAAAATAGGAAAATCAAAAAAACCAGGAGCGTTTGATCAAGCCTCATTAATTGACGTGGCTGATCAAACGCTCCAGACGCGCGCTTCCACCAGACGTCCAAGTCAAAGCGAAACACCAGGATTTAAAATAAGTCATAACACGCAAGGGCCAGGATTAGATCTGGAAACTCATATGGACGGATCAGATTGAATCTGGGAACCAGACGGTGGCCAGCGCCACCGTCTTCTCTGGCCACATCCAAAATTTGCAGAACTTAAAATGGAAACCAAAATGAACAATCTAGGTATCACTCGAAAGAGGAAGTGATGTACAATACCCCTGTACCACTCAATTCCACTATAGATCTCTATATCGAGAGAAATCAGAGGTGGAAATTCTGTGGTGTTCATGTGAACTTCATGGATTTCAACAATTGAGCACTCAAAACAATTGCCTTTATGTAGAGGACTTCAGCCAACCCAATATCCAAGCAAATAGATCAAGAAATAGTGAGTTTCGAAGAAAAAACCAGTTGAAGAGAACCTTTGAATTGTGGTGATCTGAGCTTGCTTCCTTGCTTCCTTTGGCCAAACAGAGCTTCAATGGATTATGAGAGAGAGGTCTAGGAACTTTAGATCTAGAAATTCAACCAGATTTAGTTGAATTTCAGATCTGAGAAATTTGAGTGAAAATGAAATAGTTCCTTTGGTGAGAGGTTTGGTTTTCAGTTCAGCAGCATTTCAGGTTGATTCATGGATGAAAATTGAATGGAATGATGCCTTTATTCATAGGAGGAGAGGCAAGGCAAGTGTGATCAAATTCGTGTGCATGGCAAATGGATATTCATTGCATGGGCTTGCATGGTCATGTAGAAGGCCCAAACTCAATGCCAAATGCAATCTGAGATATAATTGAGCTGAGATGGACGTGTAATTGGCAATGCATAGGCTTGTGTAATGAGTTTCAACATGTTATGCACAATTATGCCTAAAACTTCTCCTCTTCGAAAATGCCATTTCCCAGATCCAAACATGAGCATGTGAGTAATGGTTGGAAAGGTCTTGATATAAGGAACAAATGTTATGTTGGGAAAAAATCCATTTGAAGTGTGGAAATTGGTGAATTTTGAGTTTAAAGTGTAAGGTGCAAAACATGCAAAGGTGAGGTTTCCAAATTTGGCCAATGTTCAAGCCCCTCTGTTTTGATGATGCCAACCCCAAATGAAAAAACCTCCAACAACAAAGTTGTAAATCTTTTCAAGAAAATCAAAATGGACTTTTATTTTGCATCATTTGGATTTTTGATGAAAGAGTTATGGGTACTTGAAGTTGGACTTTTTTGCCTTTCAATGCATTTGGTCCAAAGTGACCTATAATGTTTTGCATTATCACATGTATTTCCTTTGAGATTTTAAAACTTTGTTCAACATAACATTTGAAGTAGACATCTTAAACTTGCCAATTCATTTGATCCCACCTCAAAATCATAAAAAATGAATGAGTTATGTTCTTGGGAAGTTGACCCAAAATTAGGGTTTCAGTCAAAATGACCTATAATGTATTGGAATGTGAGATGACCTTCCAAGCTTCAAATCAATTTTTGATGAACATGAAAGTTGTTCATACTATCCTTAAGAACATTGTTTCTTTTGGGATCATCTCCATTTGACCAACACATCAAAAGTTAGGTCTCAGTGTATTTCAAAATAATCATATGAATTGACTGATCAACTTCTCAAGTCCACAACTCATATCTTGATGAATTGATGAACGAGGATACTCAAATAAGTTAAAATATGATTGAAATGATGAATTAAAGAAACTTCCCTTGATTTTATTTGATCATGGGCTGAGGTTGCTTCAAGAGCAAGGCATTGTGGATGATCTGATGAACTAGGGTTTCCTTGGGGAACAAACCCCAAACCCTTTGATTTTCTTTGATCAAAATGATAAATTGAGATGCTAGGGAGGTATATTTGCTGGATGAGAGCTTTGGGAACCATTGCCATGTTTGCTATCATCTTCACTTGGCCATATCTCTGCATAAAGGATCTCCTTGAAGCTCTTGACTTTGTGATTGCTCAAGCTACAAACAAGAAATGTTAGTGACATATTTTTGTGCTTTTGGTTAGTAAACAAAAAAAGAAAAGCAATAATATACAAATCAAGTCTGCTTGGTGATCTCAAACCACTCACAAGAGGTCCCACCCAAAGGTAAAGGGAACCAAGATGCTTATGATCCTTGAGGCAATACAAATGCAATGTTATGATGCCATGAGGGATCTTATGGACAAAATTAGGGTCTTACAGGTGGGAATGAGACAAACAAAAATTGGACAAGGGAAGGATTTTATCAAATTAAAATCATTCATTCATTTTGGCAGATGGAATATACATTCCATCAATCCCCTAAATCCAATGATTTTAATCCAACAAAGTCAAATCAACCTTGACCAAGGCCTAAACACAATAGTCAAACTTCACAAGTCAATAAAAATAGCTCAACACAATTTATTCACAATTAAACAATTAAAAATCAAATAAAAATGCATTAAATTAAATTATGTTTGATCAAAAACCTAAAACCTCTTCAAAACATCAAATAAATGGCCAAGAGATTTATCATAGGTCAAACAAGGTCAAAGGACCTAGGAGAAAAAAATTCATTATTTTTTGAAATGCAAAAGTATTTTTAAACAATTAAAAATAAGCATAAAAACAATTAAATCATGAAAAATATTAATATTGATCCAAAAATTATTTTAATTCAGAAAATGAAAAAGAAAAATCATTGGAATTTCTTGGTGAAAGTCCCATATTTTTTGGATTAATATGAATTAATGAAAATAAATCAATTAAAATGAAAATTAGAAATTACAAAAATACGTGGACCATCTGATCTCCCTCATTATATGAGGTGACAGATCAGATGGTCCCTAGCGCGCATTCCATGTGGTATTGAGTCAACAACGTTGTACATGTGGTAATCAAAACCAACGCCTAAGATTAAAACAATTCAAATGGATCATGTGGTTCAGAGACATGCCAACACATCGCCGAATCCAGAGCTCCGGTCTTCTTCTCTGGTGGACCTCACCGGACTGGTCCACCTTCAACCATCACCAAAATTAAAAAGCAAGACATGGATTTAAAGAAAAATGCTTAAGAGCCCGAATCTGGTCTCAATTTTGTCTAACTCCAAGTATATAGGAAGATACAGGGAGTTGAATTTTGAGGATCATTATCTGAGTTGCTTCGATTTGACCTCTAAGGAACTCAATCTTGTGGCCTACATTGGTAGGACTTCAGACAACCAAAAATCAACAAGAATAGTGGAGAAATAAGAGAGAATCGAAGAGTGGAAAAATCTAGAAATTCACCTTCAAGGGAGCTTCAGATTGGCACGATCTTGCTCTCAATTATGCTTGGCCTTGTTTCAGATGCTTGATGGAGTAGAAATGAATCAAGGAAAGAGATGGATTCTTGGAGTTTCAATCTCAAAAATAGTGGGAGATTCAAAACTCGATTTTCAAAGAAAATTTTCAAGCTTATCCTTTAATGGTGATGGTTTAGGGTTGCTAAATCAAAGCTGGCGCATGAGGTCCTTATTTCTGAGCAAGAGTGCTTCTATTTATAGGCTAATGTCAATGATAGTTGCACACTTCCATTTTTGGCAAAATTTGAAAATCTCTCTTGCATGGTTGCATGGGCGTGTGATCGGCCTATCAAGTGATGCACCAAGGTCCAAAAATGAGTGTAAGCCATGCTGAAATCATGTTGTGGAGCCATGCATTCGTGTATGAAAAATGGAACTTCAAATCTTCCAAATGGTCCTTCAACTTAAATCCATGCGCAAGTGCCTCATACTTTGTCCAAATGAGATGATTTTTGACTTTTTGGAAAGTTTATATCACGAGTAACAACTTTCATGTTGAACATTGTTTCATTTGAAACTTGTATCATGATGAATTTTAAGGTGGAAGATTGGAAAATCAAATGTATCAAAAAAAAATCTAAGTACCAAGCCATATGTTCACTTCTTCCACCTTAAATAACTTCTTCCACCTTAAATTCTAAGTACCAAACATCAAAGTTGAAGTAGACACCTTTAATTTAATCATGAAATTTGAATGGCTTTCATCTCATGAAAAATAAAGCATGTTATGGTCTTGGGAAGTTGACCTCCAAACTAGGGTTTAAATAAAATGACCTATAATCTTTCACCATAAAAAATGACTTTTAGAGAAAAAATAGATCTTGACCTCAACATTAAACTTATTTGGAATGTAATTTAGAGTAACTTTTCCCTTGGAATAATTTTTATATGATAAAATTGTAGGAGATAAGGTCTAGGGAACCCCAATTTTGACCAGTTGAGTTCCTCTGGTCAACCACCGTGAACCAACTTGCTAGCTTGATATTTTCTTGACTTTTGGGACTCATGGAGGACCATATATGCATAAGATGATGAAATGTGAAGTATCCCTTGAAATATTTGACCAAATGGTGAAGAAACTTGTTGAATAAGTCACACAAGATACCTAGATGAATTAGGGTTTCCAAGGCAAACAAACTCCAAACACTTGATGATTTCTTCATCAAAATGACATGTGAAGATCATGGGGATCCATATATGATACTTAGAGTCATAGTAAAACACTTCTTCATTGAGCTCCTCGCATTGAGGGTCTCAAACCCTAGATATGGTCTTGATAGAGCATGGGTGAGCATGTGCACTACCTACAAAAGAGTTAAACTATGCAATGACATATTTTTGGGTATTTGGCTAGTAAATAAATAAAAATGAAGTATGATACAATAAAATGTGCTTTGTGATCTCTTCCAATGCAAACCCAATGAAAGAGGGGTAAGAAGGATGCCAAGGTGTGATCCCAATACTAATGCATATGATGAGAATAACATGAGGGATCTTAGGGTCAAAATTGGGGTCTTACAACTGCCCCTATTTAAGGACGTTCTAGCTGAGGAGCTGAAGGTTAAAATCTTTGCATCGACTATGTAGAATCGACTTAAATAACAACATATAGAAATAAATTTTGGTCCCAAAGAGACCTCATGATGCATATGATATGAATGTAGAAAACAATCTTTGTGGGAAAAATGTTGCCATAAAGGAAAAGAATCCAGAGAGACCGAATGTCTGTAGGAGTATAATGCATTCCGTAAGGAAAACTCACTTGGGAGACAAAGACTTTGGGTGATAAAAAGGTCATGTGTAGGCCATGCTACAACTTTAAAACTGCTAGGGGACTCGAGGTGTTCCACGATAATAAATCAATGGAAAGACTCAGTCGAGGACTAAAAGGGACATCTGCAAGGGAAACGGGTAGATCAGATCAAAGCTGAAATACTCAAACCAAACAGTGAATGGCGATTGTAAGACCCCAATTTTGACCCTAAGATCCCTCTTGCAATTTCATCATAAGAATTAGCATTGGGATCATACCCTAACATTCTCCTTACCCCTCCTTCATTGGGTTTGTTTTGGGAGAGATCACCAAGAACTTTGAGATTATATCATACTTGTATATTATCATTTTACTAACCAAAATACCAAAAATATGTCTTTGTATTTGCCTAACTCTTTTGTAGGTAGGGCATGATCACCAATGATCTATCAAGTTCATATCTAGGGTTTGAGACCCTCATGAAAAATAGCACAACCATGAATTGATCCAAGAATGGTTATGAGCATAATATATGAGTTCCATTGATTCCTACATGTTATATTGATCAAGAATTCTTCAAGAGTTTGAGAGTGATTTGCCTTGGAAACCCTAGTTTGACTAGGTATCTTGAGTAACTTCTCCAACAAGCTATCTTACCATTTGATCAAATCTCTCAAGGGACACTTCAAAATTCATCATCTTATGCATATGTGATCTACCATGAGCCAATAAAGTCCAAAGAGTTGAAGGTTAGCATGTTGGTTGATGGTGGTTGGTCAGATGAATTCATCTTATCAAAGTTGGGTCTCCATATACCCTATCTCCTACAATTTTCACCATATGAAAATGATTCCAAGAGAAACATTACTCTAAATGACATTACAAACAACTTTAATGTTGAGACCTAGAGCTAGTTTTGCTTGGAAAATCATTTTCTATGTTGAAACATTATAGGTCATTTTGTCTAAACACTAATTTGAAAGTCAACTTCCCAAGGCCATAACTTCCTATATTTTTTTGAGATGAAATATTTCCGATTTGCACAATCAAATTCAAGATGTCTACTTCAACTTTGATGTTTGGAGTGAAAGCTAATTCAACTTTTATGTGCATGTGATATGAGGTTACATTATAGGTCACTTTTGACGTATACCATTGAACAAGTGATTTATCCAAACTTCAAAATGCATAACTCTATCATTTCAAATCCAAATTACATGAAATTGGTGACCATTCCCTTTGGTAAAAGTCCTTTGGTAAAAGTCCTCCTTTGATCAATTTGAGTTTTGATCCATTCCCCTCCCTCTTCATCTCATTCCCCTTCTTTATGCATTCATCTCATTTAGCCTATGATATCTCAAAGTCCTAAAGCTAGTTGATTGAAAAATTAACATGAGTATGGATGAGATTAAGCCACCTCTTTTGCATATTTTTTTTTGTGTGTGGTATGTTTCATGAGCATAGTCCATTATATTATGTCTCCAACATGCATTAACACCAAAATTCTATTGCCCGACCTCAAATAGTTGTGACTTATACATAAGTCCAATTACGATTGCTTAACATATTGCTAAATTTGTGACACAAAAGGCATAGCATTCTAGTTAATGAAATTGTAAGTCTCCCCTCTTTCATGGTATTGTGTGGAAACTTATACAAAGATGAGAAGTCGTGGTATTACGACATCAAATGTTTCCTCCAAAGTCAGATTTACCCGCCTGGGGCATCTGTGAAAGATAAGAAGACTTTTAGAAGATTAGCCGGTAATTTCTACTTGAATGGTGATATACTATACAAGACAAACCTCGACATGGTTATGCTCAGATGCATGGATAGACACGAAGCAGACTTGTTGATGACTGAAGTGCATGAAGGTTCCTTTGGTACTCATTCCAATGAACATGCAATGGAGAAGAAGATGTTGTGAGCAAGTTACTATTGGTTGATAATGGAATCTGATTGTAGCAAGTTTGTGAGGAAATACCACAAGTGTCAAATATATGCTGATAAGATTCATGTTCCCCCGACACTATTGAATGTTATTTCTTCCCCATGGCCCTTCTCCATGTGGTGAGTTGATATGATTGGGATGATTGAGCCCAAAGCTTCGAATGGACATCATTTCATTTTGGTGGCAATTTACTACTTCACAAAATGGGTTAAAACGGCATCATATGCAAATGTAACAAGCAAGTTGTGGTGAGGTTTATTAAGAATCAGATCATATGCCGTTATTATGTGCCAAGCAAGATCATTACTGACAATGGATCGAACTTGAATAATAATATGGTGGAAGCTCTTTGTAAAGACTTCAAGATTGCACACCATAACTCTTCTCCCTACAGACCTAAGATGAATGGGGATGTTGAAGCTGCAAACAAGAACATTAAGAAGATCATTCAGAAGATGGTTGTCACATACAAGGATTGGCATGAGATGCTCCCCTTTGCTTTGCATGGGTATCGAACATCTGTCAGTACTTCAACAGGGGCAACCCCTTTCTCTCTTGTGTATGGTATAGAAGCAGTGCTCCCCGTAGTGGTTGAGATTCCTTCATTGCGTGTGCTCATGGAAGCCAGGTTGACTGAGGCTGAATGGTGTCAGACCAGGTTTGATCAGCTAAATTTGATTGAAGAGAAGAGATTGACTGCCATGTCTTATGGTCAGTTATATCAGCAGAGAATGAAGAAAGCTTTTGATAAGAAGGTCAAACCTCGTATGCTTAGAGAAGGTGACCTTGTGCTCAAAAATATTCTATCTTTCAAACTAGATTCTAGGGGAAAATGGACTCCTAATTATGAAGGCCCATATGTTGTTAAGACAGCCTTTTCAGGCAGTGCTTTGATTCTTACAACTATGGATGGTGAAGAGTTCACTCGTCCTATGAACGCAGATGCAGTCAAGAAATACTTCGCCTAAAAAGAGAAAAAAAGAACAGCTCGCTAAGTTGAAAACCCGAAAGGGCAGCTTAGGCAAAAAAGGAGCTTATCGGTGGATTAAAAATCTGAAAGGCCGATCCAGGCAAAAATTAGAGACATAAAAGCAGAAAGAATATCCCGATAAGTTGTGTACCCCACCTTGGGGAAACTTATGCAAAAATTAGGGATTATGGCAAGTAACTGCATTCTATTGATCGCCCAATTTTGGAAAGACTTTGTTGAGCACAGGGGTTAACGTCAATTCATCATCCCAGCAGCGGTCAAAGGCATAGTGGATATCAAAGGACTGGTATAAGGATTAGTGGTCATTTGTATTCAATGTAACCCTTTTCCATGTAAATTACCATTTTCAACTTTTACAGACTACCATCCCATTAAATAAAGTTGAGCTTTTATCCAATTGTTTTTACTCTTATTTACTTCAGCCAATAGTTTAAATTTTATTATGATCATTTTGAAAATTTAAATTTTTTAATCAAAAACATATAAAAGCAAGATTTTTTCAAAGCAATTAAAAAAGAAGTATCAACAACACTTCAAAGAGCAGCAAGTCCCTAAGTGCTAAGCATCAGAGGTTCCCCAAGCAATTAACCCTTCGGGTATCTCTAGTTGTCTGTGTTGATCTGGTTCCCCTGCGAAGTGTTTATGCCCTAACGGAGTTCCGATTCTTATTCCCAGCTAAGTTGGTTTATTTAGTACCTTACGGTGTGTTATTTCCTCGACAGTGTTTCCGTATCCCCAACAAGGTTGATCTTCAGCAGAGAAAGATGTTTTCCCCAATAGATCACATAGGTTTACCCACCAGTCGCCATCCGACTCACTCCCAGTCAGAGTTCCCTCCTGGTTTCTGAGAAGCTATTTGTGTTTATCTTCTACATGGTTGTCTCCCATTTAATATGGTGTTGACCTAAAATTCCTTGCGGACTCGATAGCTTCTCCTCTCCTCAGCAGATCTCCTCCTTCAGCTAGATTTGAGCCTTTGGTTTGTGATTTCTCTGTTCTCCAGCAGTTGTCTCCCTCTTTTTGTGGATTGACCGGGGATTGTACTGATGATTCAAATTCTTTGCGACAACTTTGTATCCTTTGTGATCGTTTTGTCAGCATAATCATCATATACATATACATTCATATAATTTCATAATTACATATTTGCATATATGATTAATTTGTCGATTTGAGATTTCTCATTCTCTGTATGGTGGTACTTTATCCCCATACAAATTTCGGTGTTTGTCCTCCCTCAATTGTAGAGTGTCAGCCCCTTAGACAGAGAGACTTTAACCTTTCTCCTCTTCCCCACTGAGTTGTTTCCTCGTGGATGATTATTACTTCAGTTTCCTTTCTAGTTGTTTATCTAGATGGAATCACTCCCCTTGATTTATGTCCTCAACGTGTTGAGTCTTAATTGACTATTTCTTTCTAGCTCTTACCTAGATAGATGCTTTGAGTCTCCTAAGATCCTATTGCCCAGTAACTGGTAATATTCTTCTTAGTTTGCAGTTTGTTATTTCTTGCCCAATACCCGACGAAAGTACCCCTGTTTTTCTTCTGAGTAGAGTCCTTAGTGGATCTATTCCCCAGAAAGTGTATCCTTGATATGTTCACCCTAACCGGTGACGGATATCTTTCTCTCCCCTGCCTAAGTTTATCCTAAATATGTTCATCCTAACTGATGACGGATATTCTCTCCTTTGTGGTATTCTACCTAGTAAAAAGGTAATTCTAAACCCTATTCTTGTTTCCCAAAGAGTTAATCCTTGATATGTTCATCCTAACTGATGACGGGTTTCCTTCTCTTTGTGGTCTTCTACCCAGTAACCGGTAGTTGTAAATCCTGCTTTTGTCCCCTCCGTAGAGTTTCTCCTTGATATGTACACTTTAACCAGTGACGGATTCTCTCTCATGGTATTCTATCCAGTAACTGATAGACGTAATTCATATTTTCTCCCCTCTCAGAGTCTATCCTTGATATGTTCATCTTAACCGGTGACGAATTTTCTCTTTGATGGTATTCTATCCAAGATTCGATAGATGTAATTCCTACTTTTTGTTCAGTTCGTTTATCCTTGATTTGTTCATCTTAACCGATGACGGGTATCCTCCTTGACATTTCCCAGGCAAGTCTATCCTTGATATGTTCATCTTAACCGATGATGGATTTTCTTTCCTGTTGAGTTTATCCTTGATATGTTCATCCTAACCGATGACGGATACTCTCACCTTTGGTCTTCTGCCCAGTAACTAGTAGTTGTAAATCCTATTTTCTCTAGTTTTCCCCAGCAAGACTATTCTTACCCAATAACCGGTAATGAATACTCCCTCCTTGCGTTTCCCTGTGAGTCATCCTTGATATGTTCATCCTAACTGATGATGGATGTTCTCTCTATCAGATATTTATTATCTCCTCAGCCAGTAATAGGTAGTAGGTAATAGATTTTTGCTACTCCTGTGTTGAAGTTTATTTTTTCCCCAATTGAGTTGAGTGCGCATTTCCTTAGTGAAATTGCTCTTCCTGCATGATTCAAGTACTTCAGTTTTATCCTGACTTACTCGTATCCCCTGCAGATGTTTTTGGTCCCCGGCTGAGTCTTTTCCATTTTTGGAATTCCTCGAGTCCCCCAGCAGTTTTAAGTCGTAACCTGGCCTACGCATAACTCGTCTCTCCCCTAGAGTCTTTGTCTCCTCGGTGAGTTTTCCTTATTGAATGCATTATACTCCTGCGGACTTTCGGTCACTCTGATTTCTTTTCCTTTATGGCCATATTTCCCCACAGAGCATTAACTTTTGCATTCATGTCATATGCATCATGAAGTCTCTTAGGGACCAAAATTTGTTTATATATGTTGTTATTTAAGCCCATTCTACTGAGTCGACATGAAGATTTTAACCTTCGCCTCCTCAGTTAGAATGTCCTTAAATATGGGCAGTTGTAAGACCCCAATTTTGACCCTAAGAAAGTCCAAAGAGTTGAAAGTTAGCAAGTTGGTTGATGGTGGTTGGCCAGATGAATTCATCTGATCAAAACTGGGTCTCCCTAGACGCTATCTCCTACAATTTTCACCATATGAAAATGATTCTAAGAGAAACGTTACTCTAAATGTCATTCCAAACAACTTTCATGTTGATACCTAGAGCTATTTTTTCTTGTAAAATCATTTTCTATGTTGAAACATTATAGGTCATTTTGTCTAAACCCTAATTTGAAAGTCAACTTCCCAAGGCCATAACTTGCTCAATTTTTATGATATGAAAGATTTACAAGTTGAATAATCAAATCCAAGATGTATACTTCAACTTTGATGTTTGGAGTGAGAGCTAATTCAACTTTTATGAGCATGTGATATGAGGTTACATTATAGGTAACTTTTGACCTATACCATTGAACAAGTGATTATTCCAAACTTCAAAAATGCATAACTCTATCATTTCAAATCCAAATGACATGAAATTGGTGACTATTTTGAAAGTATTTGAAAGAGCTACAAGTTTCAGGAAGACACTCTTCTCATTTGAAGCTCACATAAGAAGTTATGCAAGGTGGAATATTGAGATATATGGCTTGACACTTAGAAAAAATTTCAACATGTTGAAATTTCCAAACATCCACCTCAAAATTCATTACGATACATACTTCAAATGGAAAAGTGTTAAACATGAAAGTTGTTCCTCTTGATCTAACCTTTCCAAAAATTCCAATTTCATCCATTTTGGACAAGGATTGAATAGGCTGCGCATAACTTGAACATTGCATCATCATTTGGTAAAAATCAAACTTCAAGCATCCATGTACAATTGCCTAACACTCCAATTTGATTTCAGACTTGTTCACACTCAATTGTGGATCAAATGGAATGATCTCATGGGCCTGTACACGTCCATGCACACATGCAATACTCATTGCCAATTTTGGAAACTCATTTGGAAGGTGCAAATATCATGTGATTCAATTATAAATAGAGCTCATTATGCTTAGAATTGAGAACCCCTTCGCGCCAGCTTTGATTCCAAACACCAAACCCTTCCATTCGAGAGGATAATCCTGAGAATTTCCTTTGGAAATTGAGTTGGAATCTCACTGTTTTGAGATTCAAAACTCCTGAGATCCAAGACCTTTTGTGCATTCTAATCTACTTCTGCAAGCATCCTGAGCAAGATCAAGCACGAGCCAAAGCAAGAACAAGCGAATCCAAACCTGCATTGAAGGTATTTTTCAGAAAATTTCATCTCTATGATTCCCTCTCAATTCCACTCAATTCTCTTGGATCTTTGGTTGTCTGAAGTCCTACCAATGTAGGCAAGAAGATTGAGTTGCTGAGAGGTCAAATCGAAACAACTCAGTTGACACACCTCAAAATTCAACTCCTTGTATCATTCTATATATGTAGAGTTAGTTAAAATTGAGGTCAGATTCATGCTCTACGCCATTTTCTCTTTCAGATCATGTCCTCCTTTTTCATTTTCTTGATGGTGATGAGTGAACCAGTCCGGTGGACCTCGCATGAGAAGGTGACCGGAGGTCCAGCGCTGGTGATGTGCTGGACAGGTTCTGAGCCATTGATCTCATTTGAAATGTTTTAATCTCACGCGTTGCTTGTAATTATCATATGTGTTACGCGTTGACTCGTGACTATGGCGGAAAGCGCGCCGATGGCCACTTGATCTGTCACCTCAATTAATGAGCGAGATCAAGTGGTCCACGTTTTTTATAATTATTGTAATTTCATTTTAATTGTTTTATTTTGATTAATTCATATTAATTTTAATATTGATCGAAAAAATATGAGAGTTTCACCCAAAAAATTCAAAAAATTTCCTCTTTCAAATTCTGAATTAAATTTATATTTTGGATCATTATTAATATTTTTCATGATTTAATTGATTTTTCATTTGTTTTTAATTGTTTAAAAATACTTTTAAGTCTTTAAACATTATGGAATTTTTTCTCCAAGGTCCTTTGACCATGTTTGACCTATGATAAATCTCATGGCCATTTCTTTGGTGTTTTGATGAGGTTTTAGGAAATTGACCAACCATATTTAATTTAAATGCCTTATTTTAGTATTTTGAATTTGAATAAATGCCAAATAATTTTGTTGACCAATTGTGATGACTTGTTTGAGTTTGACTCTTGTTGTTGGGCCTTGGTCAAGGTTGATTTGACTTTGTCAAGTTAATATCATTGAATTTAGAGGATTAAGGGAATGTATATTTCATCTCCCAAACTGAATGGATGATATTAATTTGGTAAAAGTCCTCCTTTGATCAATTTGAGTTTTGATCCATTCCCCTCTCTCTTCATCTCATTCCCCTTCTTTATGGATTCATCTCATTTAGCCTATGATATCTCAATGTCCTAAAGCTAGTTGATTGAAAAATTAACATGAGTATGGATGAGATTAAGCCACCTCTTTTGCATATTTATTTTTGTTTGTGGTATGTTTCATGAGAATAGTCCATTATACTATGTCTCCAACATGCATTAACACCAAAATTCTATTACCCGACCTGAAATAGTTGTGACTTATACATAAGTCCAATTACGATTGCTTAACATAGTGCTAAATTTGTGACACAAAAGGCATAGCATTCTAGTTAATTAAATTGTAAGTCTCCCCTCTTTCGTGGTATTGTGTGGAAACTTGGCCTTTTTTCCTTCCTTTGGAAGATGTCTTGGCTCAAGGATCCATGCTTGTGATAAGTGGGTTGAGTGTTCTCCAAAGAATATCTTAAAATGAAAAGCAAAAGCAAAACAATACTAACTTCTAATTCATTAACAACTAACTTTTAATTTCAACTCATTTACTTTAATGTTATTTAATTTTAGCCTTTTATTCATTTTCCATTATTCATACCATTCTAATTGTTTATGTTAATGCAATTTTCCCTTTGTCCACTTGAACCATATTGTGTGATATATCTTGTTTGTGTATAATTTTCTTGTATGTGTGGTCTTTGACCATTAATGTACATAATAACAACAAAAACCCTAAAAAACTTTTGTGTGGACTGTTGGCTTGATCTTGGACAAATGGACTTAGAACTTAGGCAACATTCCTATGCTAAAGGACTTGGCGAATGCCAAATTATTGAGAAACCAAATGCTTGCAATTTGAACTTCATCTAATACATCATTCAAGATCCCTCTGAGTTCATCTGCAAAATGATCATTGTGAAGCTATTATTTTGAGCCTGTGACTTGTGGAATTCATTTGTTACATGGGCTAATCTGAAGAAGATCATGAAGTGGCTAAAGCTTGGATGTGGCTATCTTTATTTGATGCCTTTGCTCTTCAAGATAATATAAGTATGTATTTATATGTTACGTGATTCTAAATGTCCAAGGGAATTCTGGGTTTCTATTGACATTCTTGTCTATTGGATTGCTATCCATTTAGTCAGATCGTTTCAACTCTTAACTTTTAATTTTGTGCATAGGATTAGTCTCTTAATCTTCTCCCCATTTCTTTAATTTCAAAATCTCTCCCTCCCTTTTTAAAATCTTCTTTTCTTGAACTCATTTTGTTCTAACCTTTGACCACTTTGCAAAAGATAGAAACTTTGGCCTTATGCCATTGCATTTTCAAATTTCTTTTCTTAAATCAAATCTGTAAATAAACTTAACTATACTTGACTTAAACTTTCAAAAAGCCAAAAAGAACTAACTCATTCAAACCATTTTTAGGCCTTTGCGCGTCTCAAACTTAATTTTTATTAAAAGCAATGCATCCACTTTGAAATTTATATCACGAACTACGAGGTTTTGATTCCTCATTTTTATGTTGGTACGTAGGCACAAGACCGAAGGTCTTGCCAAACACAAAAATATAATTAATGAATTCTTTTCTCATCCCCCCATTCTATTTTTTTGTAAATATCATTTTTGTACTAAATACATATGGACACAAAAAGTCCTCCCTAGGAGTACCTAGGATTATTTGGGTGCTAACACCTTCCCTCTGTGTAACCAACCCCTTTACCTGTAATCTCTGACATTTTATTAGTTTTAATTTGAAAACTTCTTACTTTTGGGTTTTATTCGTACTTTTTCCATTTTCCCTTGGAAACAATAAAAGCGTGGTGGCCACTCTTGTTATTTGATCTCTAGCTTATACATAGCTTGATGATCATGAATTTACCGCTACAATGATCTCGCTGAGGAAATACGCACTTAGACTCAACTGGGGAAGCAATGATCTTCAACACAGGAGTAACAGAAGTATATTAACTACTACCGGTTACTGGGTAAGGAGATAACAAAATATGTCAAAGAGGACATCCATTATTGGTTAGGGTAAACATATCAAGGATGACTTGCTTAGGAAAGAACCAATTCAAACAGGATTTACAACTACCGGTTACTATGCAGAATACCACAAAGAAAGAGAATATCCGTCACCGATTAAAGTGAACATATCAAGGATAAACTCAAAGTGAAGAATACTCGTCATTGGTTAAGATGAACATATCAAGGATAGACACACCTGGGGACATTATGAAGAATATCCATTACCGGTTAGGGTAAACATATCAACGATAAACTGCTTGAAAAAGTAGGAATTATATCTATCGACTACTGGATAGAATACCGAAAAGAGAATATCTATCATCGGTTAAGATAAACATATCAAGGATAGACTCCGAGGGGAGAAATAGGAATTACATCTATCAATTAGTGGATAGAATACCAGAAAGAGAATATCCATCATCGGTTAAGATGAACATATCAAGGATAGACTTCACGAAAAAGGGGAAGCAGGTTTTATAACTATCGGTTACTGGGAAGAAGACCGCAAAGAAGAGGAAGTCTGTCACCGGTTAGGATGAACATATCAAGGATTAACCTTCTGGGAAACAAAATAGGGATTACAACTACCTTTTTACTGGGTAGAATCCCAAAACGAGAATATTTGTCACTGATTAAAGTGAACATATCAAGGTTAAACTCAAAGCAGGGGAAGAAAATATTTGTCATCGGTTTAGATGAACATATCAAGGATAAACTTCCCGGGAGACTTGAAAAAGAATCCACTAGGGAGAAAAAGGTTACTTTTGTCAGATATTAGGGCAAAAGTGAAATACTTGCAATTTGAGAAGAATGTTACCAGTGACTGGGTAATAGATTCTCAGGGGACCAAAATCATCTATCTAGGTAAGATCTAGAAAGAAACGGTCAATCAAGAACTCAACCCAATGAGGATATAACTCAGGGGGAATGATTCCATCCAGACAAACAACTAGGGAGGAAGCTAAAGTAATGATCATCCACGAGGAAGTAACTCAGGGGGGAATGAGAAAGGCTAAATTCTTTCTGCTTAAGGGGCTGACACTCTATAATTGAAAGAGGATAGACATACCAAATCTGCGTGTGGAAAGAGAAAGGACACCACCATAGCAGAGGATTAGAGAAATAATGAATCAAAATGTGCATTATTAATGCAAAGATGAAATCTATGAATGTATATGTATATATGATGATTATATTGACAAAATGATCATGAAGGATACAAATGTCACTGGTTTGCATCACCAGTACAATACTCATCCAATCCTCACAGGAGGGAAGCATTTGCTAGAGAGAAAAAGTCGCAAAGGAAAGAACATGAGTTATCCACCTCAAAGGCTCAACCCTGGTTGGGGAAAAGGAAAAGATTTGTCGAAAACCTGCACTATCAACTCTACAGGGAATTTTAGGTCAACACCATATCAAATGGGAGACAACCTTGGAGAGGACTGAAAATACTGCTCAAGAATCAAGGCTAACAAGGGTCAGGGATAACTCTGCTAGTGACTTGAGGGGAAACAAAGTTTGTTGAATTTATGCAACCTGCTGCGATAATGCGCCTACAACTCGAGGGAGGCAATTACGAACTCAGCTGATGGAACCATCAAATCCGCATGGAAACAGAAAATCTGTTGGGGAAGAAACAGAGATCACATCAACTGCTTGGGGAAAACCAACAATGCTTCATATTTTAGGGCTTACCTGTCCTCAGACCGTTGTGGACATCCTTAAATGAAATCGATTTCGCTTTAAAATATAATTGCTTTTATTATTTAAGAAAACATGATTTTTTTTTAACTTTAATTTCAAAAATGATCACAATAAAATTTAATTCGATTTAGCTGAATAAATAAGAGTAGAAACAATTGGATAAAAATCTCAACTTTATTTAATAGGATGGTAGTTTGTAAATGATAAGACTCCATAGACCTTTACAAAAGTTGAAAAATGGTATCACTAATCCTTCTACCTCCTTAGATATCCACTATGCTTTTGGCTTTGGCTGAAGATGAATCAGAACCGAACATTGTACTCAAGAAAGACTTCAAGACTAGAGATCAACAACTTGCAGTTACTTGCCATAATCCCTAATTTTTGCATAAATTTCCCCAAGGTGGGGCACTCAATTTATAGGGATAAATATCTTCTATTTTATGTCTCTAACTTTTACCTGGATCTCCCTTTCGGGTTTTCAATCCACCGAGACGCTTATTTTGGCCTAAGCCGCCCTTTCGGGTTTTCAACTTAGCGAGTTGTTCTTTTATTTTTTAGGAGAGGTATTTCTTGACTGCATCGACATTCACAGGACGCGTGAACTCTTCACCATCCATAGTTGTAAGAATCAAAGCACCGCCCGAAAAGGCTCTCTTAACAACATATGGTTCTTCATAATGAGGAGTCCATTTGCCCTTAGAATCTGCTTTGAAAGATAGAATTTTCTTGAGCACAAGGTCACCTTCTCTAAACACACGAGACCTAACCTTCTTATCAAAAGCTTTCTTCATTCTTTGCTGATACAACTGACCATGGCACATGGCAGTCAACCTCTTCTCTTCAATCAAATTCAACTGGTCATACCTGGTCTAACAGCATTCAACTTCTGTCAACTTGGCTTCCATCAACCCACACAATGATGGGATCTCAACCTCTACCGGGAGAACAACTTCCATGCCATAAACGAGTGAGAAAGGGGTTGCCCTTGTTGAAGTGCGGATGGATGTACGGTACCAATGCAAAGCAAATGGGAGCATCCCATGCTAATCCTTGTATGTTACAACCATTTTATGAATGATCTTCTTAATGTTCTTGTTTGCAGCTTCAACATCCCCATTCATCTTAGGTCTATAGGGAGAAGAATTATGATGTGCAATCTTGAAATCTTTACAAAGAGCTTCCACCGTATTATTATTCAAGTTAGATCCATTATCAGTAATGGTCTTACTTGGCACACCATACCGACATATAATATGATTCTTGATAAACCTCACAACAACTTGCTTGGTTACATTCGCATATGATGTCGCTTCAACCCACTTTGTGAAGTAATCAATAGCCACCAAAATGAAATGAGGTATGTTTGAAGCTTTACACTGAATCATGCCAATCATATCAATTCCCCACATGGAGAAGGGCCAAGGGGAGGAAATAACATTCAATAGTGTCGGCGGAACATGAATCTTATTTGCATATATTTGACACTTGTGGAATTTCTTCACAAACTTACAACAGTCAGATTCCATTGTCAGCCAATAGAAACCTGCTATCAAGACGCATCACAGTGAAATTAGGAACTTCATTCCAAAACTTCACCACAATCATCGAAGCCAACGTTGCAAGAGCATCTGCCATCCAGTTTTCATCTCGAGGGATATGATGAAACTCAACCTTTGTAAAGAAAGTCGAAATCCTCCTCGCGTAGTCTCTATATGGTATCAAATCGGGTTGATTCGTCTCCCATTCACCTTTGATCTGATTCACGACCAAAGTTGAATCTCCATAGGCATCCAAATACTTGATTCTGAGATCAATGGCCTCTTCAAGCCCCATAATGCAAGCTTCATACTCAACCATATTATTTTTACACTTGAAAGTAAATTTAGCTGTAAATGGAAAAGGAGTGCCTTGAGGAGTAATAATCACTGCCCCAATGCCATTACCATACTGATTAATAGCTCCATCAAATACCATGCCCCAACGGGAACCAGGTTCTGGCCCTTCTTCAAGCAATGGTTCATCACAATCTTTCATTTTCAGGTACAAAATTTCTTCATCAGGGAAATCATACTGTACTGACTGATAATCTTTAATCAGTTGGTGAGCCAAATGGTCAGCCAAGACACTACCCTTGATAGGTTTTTGAGATCGGTATTCAATATCATACTTTGATAACAACATCTGCCAACGGGAAATCCTCCTACTTAAAGCAGGTTTCTCAAAAATATACCTGATTAGATCCATTTTGGATATCAACCAATTTGTATGATTCAACATATATTGACGCAGACGCTTAGAAGCCCAAGCGAATGCACAACAAGTCTTTTCTAGCATAGAATACCGAGTCTCACAATTGGTGAACTTCTTACTCAAGTAGTAAATAACATATTCTTTCTTTCTAGTTTCGTCTTGTTGACCTAGAACACAACCCATACTTTCTTCAAGCACAATCAAATACATGATCAATGGTCTTCCTTCAACAGGTGGAGACAGATTCGATGGCCAAGCAGATACTCTTTGATACTATTGAAAGCTTTTTGGCAATCCTCGGTCCAATCACAAGACTGATCTTTCCGAAGAAGCTTGAAAATAGGTGCACATGTGGCAGTCATATGCAAAATAAATCTGGAGATATAGTTAAAGCGGCCCAAAAAACATATGACTTGTTTCTCAGTTTTAGGAGAAGGCATCTCTTGTATTGCTTTGACCTTGGCAGGATCAACCTCAATACCCTTCTCACTGACAATAAAGCCCAATAGCTTATGATATCGAACACCAAATGTACATTTATTGGGATTCAAGCGAAGTTTGTACTTCCTCAAACGCTGGAATAACTTCAACAAATGCTCAACATGCGCTTCTTCATCATTGGATTTGGCAATCATATCATCAACATAGACTTTGATCTCTTTATGCATCAAATCATGAAAAAGAGTGGTCATTGATCTCTAGTATGTTGCACCAACATTGTTTAAACCGAAAGGCATCACTCTATAACAGAATGTTCCCCATGGTGTAATGAATTTGGTCTTCTCCATATCCTCGGGTACCATTTTAATCTGATTATAACTGGAAAATCCGTCCATAAATGAAAAGACTTTGAATTTAGTTGTATTGTCTACCAACGTGTCAATATGCGGCAGAGGAAAATCATCTTTCAGACTAGCTTTGTTCAAATCTCAGATTATTGGAAAACACTGGAATAAGGGATGATACTCGATGATGATGCTGACGTGATTGCGGAATTCTTCTGACATGAGTCCTCCTCTGCCTCCCTACTGACACTGCATTGGTTTCACCTTCTTTCTTTCTGGCGAACCCACTACCATACTTCTTGCTCGACGATACCTCTTATTTAGACAAACATCCCACACAGACACCTTCTTCTAACCTCATCCCCATTTTTACAATTTCGGTAAAAACACCCTGTTTGGAGCGTTGAGACACTGTTTGGGCTCAAGAAGCCCATTTTTGCTTTTACTGCGTGTACTTCCCAGTTGTGGATTTTTGCTAGATAAACCAAACCAGTAATGGGCTCAACTGGCAGCCCATTAACCAGAATTCCGTTCACACACCCCATTGGACATTTACACACCCTTTCCCAATTTTATTTGTTTTCTTTTATTTCCTTTTTCTTGTTTTACATTTCAATTAGGATAATTAGATTGTTAGTTTAATTAGGTTAATAAATCTTGATTTTAGGATTTAATTATCATATTAAGATTTAATTAGAATTTTCATTAGAATTAATTAGGACTTTTAATTAGAAATTTAACTAGGGATTTAGTTAGAATTTTCTAATTAGAAACAATTTAGGCTTGACTAAATGTAGAATCATGATGCTTCTCAATATTAGGTTGAGAGAAACTTTAGGTTAGAATCAACTTTAGGTCATGAATAGAATTTGACATATTTTGCAATTGACCATTTTGCCCTTATGGGCTTATTTTTTGTAATTTTGTGGTAGAATGGTATGATCCCTTTAGGATTAGAATGTGACATAGAAGCTAATCCTTTCCTTACAATTTTAGGACTTAACATAGAATTTTAATCAATATTTTGACCAATTTGCACATGCTCCCACCAAAATAAAACCCATGATTAAATTGATCAAAATCAATTTTGATTGATTAAATCCTTTGAACTTGTATAATGCCACAGTCTAAATTGAGTGACCAAAAGACCCTTGGTCGCTTAATAAGACTTTTCTTCTAAGCCGTGGAGCTCAAAGCCTTAAGTCAAGATCTTCAATCAAGGCATCCTCAATCATACCAAGTAGTGGATTATTCAAGCACATCAAAGGTGGCATCTTCAAGAACTTGTTAAATCAAAGTTAGACGTATGTGACACGAGCCTTAAGCAATAGAGAAAGAGTGGGACTGGAGTATTCCTACCCCCATTCTGAGTATCTTTGGGTATGGGACGTATGACCTAGTGCTCATCGTATTCACCTATATTCATAGACTTTAGCATAATTATAATCATACGATTGACAAGTCTCTCACTACAAAGTAAAAACAACAAGCAAGGACTACAATCAACAACTTATCAATCATGTATCAAGTTGTACGATACGAGCCTTAAGTAGTGGAGAAGGAGTGGGATTGTCCTACCCTCATTCTGAGTATATATAGGTATGGGACGTATGACCCAGTGCTCATCGTATTCACCTCTATTCATAGACTTTAGTGCAATTTGAATCGAACGATTGATAAGGTCTTCATCATTAATACAAGAAACAACTACGAACACTCTTCTCTCTCCACTTGAAGTTTAAGATGAGAGTCACATTCCACGAGCCTTAAGTGGTAAAGAAGGAATGAGACTAGAGCTTTCTTACACTCATTCTGGATATCTTTGGGTGCGAGACGTTTGGCTCGTTGCTTATCGTATCCACCTTTACCCATAGACTTTAGTGTGATTCTCATCTAGTAACTCTCAAGTCTCTCCATTCCATTCATATCACTTCAATTTCAATCATTCCATTTCTTATTTCCTCCAATCAATTTTTTTTCAGTCCTAGTGGGCTGAACTACGAAAGCTCTAATTTCCTCATTGCACAATGAGGATACGTAGGCAGGAGAACCCAGTTTCTTCGTGAGCTACCCTATTTATCAATCGATCGTTCTCCATTAATTCAATATATACCATCTTTTTGAGATCAATCATACTTCTCCTTGGACTCCTTGTCTATCCTTTTAGGATGTCTTAATGACATTCCATCTCTTCATCCTAAAGTTGTTTGGGCAAACAACCTCAAACACTTAATTCAGTCTTTCTTTTTGTCTTTACCTTATAGTGGTGTCCTGCTGATCCACGTATTGGTAAATGCCTACCTTGATCTTCGATTGAGATTCTATCTCCTTCTCTTGGGTCCAAGATATTATCCTTATTTGATCTTGAATTGTTGATTCCCCAGCAAGTGATATAATACTCCTTGCACTCCAGTACTGCAACCCTTCCTTGAAGATGTGTTAGTCTCGTGAGTCCCTGTTGCTTAGACAAATTTATCTCTTTCTATTCTCGTAGTTCTGAACTAAGATTGCTCTGACTTTCTCATTGCACGATGAGAATACGTTGGCACGAGGATGCGAATCCTTGGCGAGCATACTTCTAACTATTCCTCCTTCTCCCTAGGGAAGCATCCATATCTTTCACTATTCATTACCTACCTTCGATCATAAATCGTTCACCCAGTGACATATTATCTCTTTGACATCGAGATACACTTTCTTTGGAATTCCATATACACTCTTTTATGACACCTAATGTAGTCCGTCTTTCTACCTAGAGTTGTTTGGGCAAACAACCCCAAACACTTAATTCCTTCCTTTTTAGCTAACACCCTATAGCGGTTAAAAGTTGTTTCCCTTTATGGTTGAAATCTCAGTTCTCTTATGGATTCCAATACAATTTCAACTTTCGGTTTCAAACTATACTTCTTCAGTCACTTATTTTAAAATACCCAATTTAGTGATTTCGGTCGCTTCATTCCATTCATCGCCATAATACATTCATATTCTACCTTCCATCACTCCACGTGATATACCTATTATCTGAGCCAAATATATTATACCTTTATGTTCCATCTTGTACCTTCTTGTGAACCAAGAGTTGTTTGGCCCTTAACCCGAACACTTGATTCATTCTTTTCCGGTTGTTCCAATATAGTGATACCAGCGCTGTAGGCCCTCACTTGTTGGTTCATACCTGTTTTCTCTTGGGTTCATCTTTTCACCCTTTTGTTGGAGTTCAAATCACACAATCCTTTGGTTCAGACCATACTTCCTATCACACTCCTTTTCATCTCCCACCATTAGTTCTTTGAACTAAGGAGCTTTGAATTCCTCATTTCACTATGAGGATACGTAGGCATGAGGGCCCTAATCCTCACCGAGCACTTTATCTATTTATTTTCCTTTCCCATTCTTTTACGAGTAATTTTAGTTAACACCTATTCGAGCAAGAATAATCAAAATGGTTCCCATTGAGTACCATCGATGTTTGGGGTGCTAATACCTTCCCCTTGAATAACCGACTTCCTTACCCAGTATATCTCTTTACCCCGGGTTTAATTGATGTTTTCCCATCCCTTTTGGGATATATAAAGTTCGATGGCGACTCTGTTGTGTGTTCGAGCGCGCGAGGCGTTCGGGTATATTTCTGCTAGCTTCATCGTCAACCCATAATATTCTCATGAGAAACTCGTCTGAGTGTAGTATCGTGTAACAACGGTTATCAGGTCTACACCTGAACAGTCTCCGCACTACGTCCTAAATAGACCAAATTGGGTTAAATGTTCTACGGTCCTCAACTTCTCGGACCCTGAATCAGAGAAAGTAATGCTTAACCATAAATAACTTGTGTGACATTCATAACTCCAAAAGGGTCTCAGTGAGTAGATGGGTCTCATGCCAACTTGTTAAGGACTACTCCACACAAGTCGAACATGACTATACCATCCTCCTATTTTAATTACATTCAAGTTAGGGTTAGAACTTATCTCACCACTCAGAGATCACCAAGCACAACAAGCAGATTATATCACACAAGCAAATATATAAACATCAAGTATACAATTATATACATATAAAAAAGTAGGGTAAACCCACTAAGGAATACTCCCCAGCAGAGTCGTCACTTAATTTCTGTAGCGGTAAATTCATGACCATTAAGCTATGGATAAACTTAACGTCAATCAAACCAGAGTCGCCACCGCGCTTTTATTATTTTCAAAGGAAAAGGGAAAAGTACGAACAAAAGCCAAAGATCAGAAGTTTTCAAATCAAAACTAATAAAATTCCAGAGATTACAAGTAAGGGTGTTGGTTACACAAAGCAAGGTGTTAGCATCCAAAGTGTCCTAGGTACTCCTAGGGAGCCCTTTTTTATATGTGTATGTGTTTTGGCATAAAATATGTTTGCAATAAATAAAGTGTGGGGATGAGAGAATAATTCATTAATTATATTTTTGTGTTTGACAAGACCTTCGGACTTGTGCCTACGTACCAACATAAAAATGAGGGATCAAAACCTCATAGTTCGTGGTAACAATTTCAAAGTGGGTGGATTGCTTTTATAAAAAAATAAGTTTAAAAGAGGCACAGAGGGCCTAAAAGAGTTTGAATGAGTGTTAGTTCTTTTTGTCTTTTTGAAAATTTTAAGTCAAGTATGGTTAAGTTTATTTCCAAGTTTGATTAAAAAAAAGAAGTTTAAAAATGCAATGGCATAAGGCCAAGGTTTCTAATTTGCAATAAGGTCAAAGTTTAGAAATCACAAGAAAAGAAGGTTTTTGAAAAAAGGAATAGATTTGAAATTTAAGAAATGGGAGGAGATGAAGAGACTAATCCTAAGCAAGAATTTAGAAGTTAAGAGTTGAAAAGATCTTACCGGTGGGATGCAATCCAATAGACATGAGTGTCGTATAGAAACCCACTTTTCCTTTGGACTTTAAAATCAAATAAAGATAGCCACATCCAAGCTTGTAACTTCATAATCTGCTTCATAATCTTCCCCATGTATCAGATGACCTACTCCTTGAATGGCTCAGAATACGACATTAGACACAGATTCAAAGTAATAGTTGCATTAAGACCAAGTAGCAGATGAACTCAAATGGATCCCAATCCTTGCATCAGATGAAAATTCAATTCAAAATGGCTTGGCTTCAGAAAAGTTGGCATTGGCCAAGTCCTTTTGCATTGGGAGTGTTGCCTAATTCTAAGTCCAAGTCTCAGATCAAATCCAACAGTCCACTCAAACATTTTTTAAGAGTTTTTGATTTTATTATATACATTAAGGTCCTAAGACCACAAACACAAACAAAATACCAAACAAGTATATACAATCACAATATATTGATAATACATGGCTCAAGTGGGCAAAGTAAAAATGGCATTAAAATAAACAAGTTAAATGATATGAATAATGGTAAATGATAAAAGGGCTTGAATTTAAAGTGCAGAAGGTAAATGACTTGAAATTAAAAGTTAGTCAAATGTTAGTTGATTAGATGTTAGTATTGTTTTTGCTTTTTAATTCTTTAAGTCATTCTTTGGAGAACACTCAACCCTCTATTCACAAGCATGGATCCTTGAACCAAGACATCTTCCATAGGAAGGAAAAAACGCCAAGTTTCCATACAATACCGTGAAAGGGGGGAGACTTACAATCTCACTGACTAGAATGCTATGCTTTCGGGTCAAAATTTAGCGCTATGTTAAGCAATCGTAATTGGACTTATGTACAAGTCACAACTATCTGAGGCCAGGAAATAGAAATTTTAGTGTTAATGCATGTTAGAGACATGGTATAATGAACCATACTCCTAAAACATACCACACTTAAAAGAAAATGGCAAAAGGGTGGACCTAATCTCATCCATATTTGTATTGGTTTATCATCCAATTAGCCTTAGAATATAGAGACATCATAGGTCAATGGAAAGAATGGGATAGAAGGGGGTTGAAGATGGAGAGCGGGGGGGGGGGGGGGGGGGGGGGGGTGGGGAATGAGACAAACACAAATTGGACAAGGGAAGGATTTTATAAAATTAAAATCATTCATTCATTTTGGGAGATGGAATGTACATTCCTTCAATCCTCTAAATCTAATGATTTTAATCCAACAAAGTCAAATCAACCTTGACCAAGGCCCAAACACAATAGTAAAACTTCACAAGTCAATAAAAATAGCGCAACACAATTTATTCACAATTAAACAATTAAAAATGCATTAAATTGAATAATGTTTGATCAAAAACCTAAAACCTCTTCAAAACACCAAATAAATAGCCAACAGGTTTATCATAGGTCAAACAAGGTCAAAGGACCTTTGAGAAAAAATTTCATTATATTTTGAAATGCAAAAGTATTTTTAAACAATTAAAAATATGCACAAAAACAATTAAATCATGAAAAATATTAATATTGATCCAAAAAATAATTTTAAATCAGAAAATGAAAGAGAAAAATATTTGAATTTTTTTGGTGAAAGTCCCATATTTTTTGGATCAATACTAAAATTAATATGAATTAATGAAAATAAATAAATTAAAATGAAAATCAGAAATTACAAAAATATGTGGACCATATGATGTCCCTCATTAATTGAGGTGGCATATCAGATGGTCCCTAGCGCACGTTCCATGTGGTCTTGAGTCAACAGCGCTGCACATGTGGTAATCAAAACCAACGCCTAAGATTAAAACAATTCAAATGGATCATGTGGTTTAGACACATGCCAACACATCGCCGGAGCCAGAGCTCCGGTCTTCTTCTCTGGTGGACCTCACCGGACTGGTCCACCTTCAACCATCACGAAAATGAAAAATCAAGTCATGGATTTAAAGAAAAAATGCTCAGGAGCTCGAATCTGGCCTCAATTTTGTCTAACTCCAAGTATATAGGAAGATACAGGGAGTTGAATTTTAAGGATCATGATCTGAGTTGCTTCAATTTAACCTTTAAGCAACTCAATCTTGTTGCCTACATTGGTAGGACTTCAGAGAAACAGAAATAAAAAAGAATAGTGGAGAAATAAGAGAGAATCGGAGAGTGGAAAATCTGGAAATTCACCTTTAAGGGAGCTTCAGATTGGCACGATCTTGCTCTCAATTATACTTGGCCTTGCTTCAGATGCTTGATGGAGTAGAAATGAATTAAGGAAAGGGATGGACTCTTGGAGCTTCAATCTCAAAAACAGTGGGAGATTCAAAACTCGATTTTCAAAGAAAATCTTCAAGCTTATCCTTTAATGGTGAGGGTTTAGGGTTGCTGAACCAAAGCTGGCGCATGAGGTCCTTATTTCTGAGCAAGAGAGCTTCTATTTATAGGCCAATGTCAATGATATTTTCACACTTCCATTTTTGGAAAAATTTGAAAATCTCTCTTGCATGCTTGCTTGGGCATGTGATAGGCCCATCAAGTGATGCACCAAGATCCAAAAATGAGTGTAAGCTATGCTGAAATCATGTTGTGAAGCCATGCATTCGTGTATGAAAAGTGGAACTTCAAATCTTCCAAATGGTCCTTCAACTTTAAGCCATATGCAAGTGCCTCATAATTTGTCCAAATGAGATGATTTTAGACTTTTTGGAAAGGCTAGATCAAGAGGAACAACTTTAATGTTTTGCACGTTTTCATTTAAAGCTTGGATCATGATGAATTCTGAGGTGGAAGTTGGGAAAATCAAACATATCAAAAAAAAATCTAAGTACCAAGCCATATGTTCACTTTTTCCACCTTGAATAACCTTTTCTATGGGTTTCAAATGAGAAAAGTTCCTTCATCAAAGTTATACTCTTTCAAACTCCTTAAATTTGGTCACAAATTTGACCTCATTTAGATTTAGCATGAAGGAGTTATGCATTTTAGAAGTTGAGGAAAATCACTTGTTCAATGGTATTGGCCCAAAATGACCTATAATGTTCCCTCTTGGCACATGCATTTTCAAGTTGAATTTGCACTTATTCCAAACATCAAAGTTGAAGTAGAAATATTGAATGTGATCGTGCAATTTGAATGGATTTCATCTCATTAAAAATGAGCAAGTTATGGTCTTGGGAAGTTGACCACCAAACTAGGCTTTAGACAAAATAACCTATAATCTTTCACCATAAAAAATGAATTTCCAAACAAAACTAGATCTTGACCTCAAAATTAAAGTTCTTGGGAATGTCACTTAGAGTAACTTTTCTCTAGGAATCATTTTCATATGATAACAATTATAGGAGATAGGGTCTAGGGAACCCCAGTTTTGACCAGTTGAATTCCTTTGGTCAACCACCATGAACCAACTTGCTAGCTTGATATTTTCTTGACTTTTGGGAATCATGAAGGATCATATATGCATAAGATGATGAAATGTTAAGTATCCCTTAAAATATTTGACCAATTGGTGAAGAAACTTATTGAAGAAGTCACACAAGATACCCATATGAATTAGGGTTTCCAAGGCAAACAAACTCCAAACTCTTGATGATTTCTTGATCAAAATAATATGTGAAGATCATGGGGATCGATATATGACACTTAGAGCCATATTAAACCAATTCTTGATTGAGCTCCTTGCATTAAGGGTCTCAAACCCTAGATATGAGCTTGATAGAGCATAGGTGAGCATGTGCACTACCTACAAAAGAGTTAAACTATACAATGACATATTTTTGGGTATTTGGTTAGTAAATAAAGAAAAATGAAGTATGATACAATCAAATATGCTTCGTGATTTCTCCTAATGCAAACCCAATGAAAGAGGGGTAAAGAGGATACTAAGGTGTGATCCCAATGCTAATGCATATGATGAGAATATCATGAGGGATCTTAGGGTCAAAATTAGGGTCTTAAAGTTGCCCCTATTTAAGGACCTTCTAGCTGAGGAGGTGAAGGTTAAAATCTTCACATCGACTCAGTAGAATGGACTTAAATAACAACATATAGAAACAAATTTTGGTCCCTAAGAGAACTCATGATGCATATGGTATGAATGTAAAAAACAATCTTTGTGGGGAAAATGTTGCCACAAAGGTAAAGAATTCAGAGAGACCGAAGGTCCACAGGAGTATAATGCATTCCGTAAGGAAAACTCACTGGGGAGACAGAGACTCTGGGGGATAAAAAGGTCGTGCATTGGCCAGGCTACGACTTTAAAACTACTAGGGGACTTGAGGGATTCCATTAAAAATAAATCAACAGAAAGACTCGTCCGGGGAGTAAAAGGGACATCTGCAAGGGAAACGAGTAGATCAGATGAAATATGAAATACTCGAACCAAACAGGGAATGGCGATCTCGCTGAGGAAATACACACTAAGACTCAACTAGGGAAGAAATGATTTTCAACACAGGAGTAACAGAAGTATATTATCCACTACCGGTTACTAGGTAAGGAGATAACAATATTTGTCAGAGAGGACATCCGTTATCGGTTAGGGTAAACATATCAAGGATGACTCGCTGAGGAAAGAACCAAATCAAATAGGACTTATGACTACCGGTTACTAGGCAGAATACCACAAAGAAAGAGAATATCCGTCATCGATTAAAGTGAACATATCAAGGATAGACTCAAAGTGAAGAATATCCGTCATCGGTTAATATGAACATATCAAGGATAGACTCACTTGGGGACATTATGAAGAATATTTGTTACCGGTTAGGGTAAACATATCAAGGATAAACTGTCTGAAAAAGTAGGAATTATATCTATCGGCTACTAGATAGAATATCGGAAAAAGAATATCCGTCATCGGTTAAGATGAACATATCAAAGATAAACTCCGAGGGGAGAAATAGGAATTACATCTATTAGTTACTGGAAGAATACCGGAAAGACAATATCCGTCATCGATTAAGATGAACATATCAAGGATAGAGTCCACGAAAAAGGGGAAGTAGGTTTTACAACTACCGGTTACTAGGCAGAAGACCGCAAAGAAGAGGAAATCTATCACCGGTTAGGATGAACAAATCAAGGATTAACCTTTTGGGGAACAAAATAGGGATTACAACTACCTTTTTACTGGGTAGAATACCAAAACGAGAATATTCGAGACTAATTAAAGTGAACATGTCAAGGATAGACTCAAAGCTGGGGAAGAAAATATTCTTCATCGGTTTAGATGAACATATCAAGGATAAACTTCCTGGGAGACGTGAAAACGAATCCACTAGGAAGAAAAAGGTTACTTTTTTCGGATATTGGGGCAGAAGTGAAATACTTACAAATTGAGAAGAATGTTACCAGCTACTAGGTAATAGACTCTCTAGGGACCAAAAACATCTATCTAGGTAAGATCTAGAAAGAAACGGTCAATCAAGGACTCAACCCAATGAAGATATAACTTATGGGGAATGATTCCATCCAGACAAACAACTGGGGAGGAAGCTAAAATAATGATCATCCTCGAGGAAGTAATTCGTTGGGGAATGAGAAAGGTTAAATTCTTTCTGCTTAAGGGGCTGACACTCTATAATTGAAAGAGGATAGACATACCAAATCTGCATGGGGAAAAAGAAAGAACACCACCGTAGCAGAGGATCAGAGAAATAGTGAATCACAAAGTGCATTATTAATGCAAAGATGAAATCTATGAAAGTATATGTATATGTATATGTATATATGATGATTATGATGACAAAATGATCGTGAAGGATACAAATGTCACTGATCTGCATCACCAATACAATACTCATCCAATCCTCACAGGAGGGAAACACCTGCTGGAGAGAAAAAGTTGCAAAGGAAAGAACATGAGTTATCCACCTAAAAGGCTCAACCCTGGCTGGGTATTTCTTGACTGCATCGACATTTACAAGACGCGTGAACTCTTCACTATCCATAGTTGTTAGAATCAAAGTACCACCCGAGAAGGCTCTCTTAACAACATATGGTCCTTCATAATTAGGATTCCATTTGTCCCTAGAATATGGTTTGAAAGATAGAGTTTTCTTGAGCACAAGGTCACCTTCTCCAAACACACGAGGCCTGACCTTCTTATCAAAAGCTTTCTTCATTCTTTGCTGATACAGCTGACCATGACACATGGCAGTCAACCTCTTCTCTTCAATCAAATCCAATTGGTCATACCTAGTCTGACACCATTCAACTTCTATCAACTTGGCTTTCATCAGCACACGCAATGATGAGATCTCAACCTCTACCAGAAGCACAACTTCCATGCCTTAAATGAGTGAGAAAGGTGTTTCCCCTGTCGAAGTGCGGATGGATGTACGGTACCCATGCAAAGAAAATGGGAGCATCTCATGCCAATCCTTGTATGTTATAACCATTTTCTGAATGATCTTCTTAATGTTCTTGTTTGCAGCTTCAACAACCCCATTCGTCTTGGGTCTGTAGGGAGAAGACTTATGATATGCTATCTTGAAATCTTTGCAAAGAGCTTCCACCATATTATTGTTCAAGTTAGATCCATTATCAGTAATAATGTTACTTGGCACTCCATACCGGCATATAATCTGATTCATGATAAACCTCACAACAACTTGCTTGGTTACATTCGCATATGGTGTCGCTTCAACCCACTTTGTGAAGTAATCAATAGCCACCAAAATGAAACGATGTTCGTTTGAAGCTTTAGGCTCAATCATGGCAATCATATCAATTCCCCACATGGAGAAGGGCCATAGGGAGGAAATGACATTCAATAGTGTCGGGGGAACATGAATCTTATCTGCATATATTTGACACTTGTGGCATTTCTTCACAAACTTGCAACAGTCAGGTTCCATTGTCAGCCAATAGTAACCTGCTCTCAACATCTTCTTAGCCATAGCATGTCCATTTGAATGAGTCCCAAAGGAACCTTCATTCACTTTAGTCATCAACAGGTGTGCTTCATGTCTATACACACATATGAGTAAAACCATATCGAAGTTTCTTTTGTACAACACATCACCGTTCAGGTAGAAGTTGCCAGTTAATCTCCTCAAAGTCTTCGTATCTTTCAAAGATGCCCCAGGCGGGTAAATCCGACTTTGGAGAAAACACTTGATATCAAAATACCAAGGCTTCTCATCCTCCATCTCTTCAACAACAAACACATGAGCTGACCTATCAAGATGCATCATAGTCAAATTAGGAACTTCATTCTAAAACGTCAGCATAATCATCGAAGCCAACGTTGCAAGAGCATCTGCCATCCGGTTTTCATCTCGAGGGATATGATGAAACTCAACCTTTGTAAAGAAAGTCGAAATCCTCCTCGCATAGTCTTTATATGGTATCAAACCGGGTTGATACGTTTCCCATTCACCTTTGATATGATTCACGACCAAAGTTGAATCACCATAGACATCCAAATACTTGATTCTGAGATCAATGACCTCTTCAAGCCCCATAATACAAGCTTTATACTCAGCCATATTATTTGTGCACTTGAAATTCAATATAAATGTAAATGAAAAATGAGTGCCTTGAGGAGGAATAATCACTGCCCCAATGTCGTTACCATACTGATTAACAACTCCATCAAATACCATGCCCCAACGGGAACCTGGTTCTGGCCCTTCTTCAAGCAATGATTCATCATAATCTTTCCATTCTTCACAAATTTGAGTTTCTGATGCAATGTGGAGGTAACAACTCCTGCCTCGTGGATCCATGGCCTTCCCAACAAACAATTGTAGACTGGGTGGATACCCATTACTTGGAAAGTAATCTGGAAGTCACTCGGACCTATCTTCAATGGAAGATCCACTTCTCCTATCACCATTTTGCATGAACTATCAAAAGCTTTGATGATTACACCGCTATACCTCATAGGCGCTCGTTGATATGACAACTTAGAAAGAGTTGACTTCGGCAGCATATTCAACGACGACCCGGTGTCAACAGTACATTGGACAAAGCGTCATCTTTGCAATTCATGGAGATATGCAAAGCCAAATTATGATTCCTACCCTCCTCAGGGAGTTCTTCATCATAGAAACTAAGATTGTTGCAGGAAGTGATGTTAGCTACTATATGATCGAACTGATCCACCGTAACATCATGTTCCACAAACACTTGTTCTAGAACTCTTTGTAGTGCTTCTCTGTGCGCTTATGAACTCATGAGCAGAGACAATACTGAAATCTTTGAGGGAGTTTGGAGCAGCTGCTCCACCATATTAAACTCGCTTTTCTTTATCAACCAAAGTACCTTGTCATCATCATTAGCCTTCAAATTGCTGGATTCACCAGACTGACACTTTGAAGCACTAGTCGGATTTACAGCAGGCACTTTCATCTTCTTACTGACAGTTGATTCTTCCTTATCTTTTAGGAACACCGGCCCAAACACTTGACAACTATGGGTCACCTTAGTAACATCATCAATGGAACCTCTTGACCATCTTTCAACATTGTCACATTGTACTGATACTGAACAACCTTATCGGATGAATACGGTACTGGACCCGCTAACCGTATGACCAACAGCGATACTGATCTTTGACTGATGTTGTTACTATTACTGTTGTCGTACTGAATGACTACTCCTTATCGGATGAATACGGGCACTAGAACATTCACAATTTGAACCCCTCAGGATTGAACAATTTGAATCATACCTTCATCCATCAACCGCCGGATGTCTCTTTTCACTACCATACAACCCCTCGGGTTGACACTACAGATAACACAACCATCATGGTCATACTCATAATTTCTCACCAAGAAAATGTCCTTATGCATCGTCACCAAAGACCGTCTGATGAAATAGACATCGAACACTTTGAACTCCCCAGAACAGCCGTCTACCATGTTGACTAATGAATTCCCATGAGCGGGTAGTGGGTTTTCTTTCACATTAGGTGCACGGTCTTTGAAAGACACTATTCCACTCTTCACTAGCTTTTGAACTTCGTATTTTAGAGGATAGCAATTCTCAATGTCATGTTCGGGTGCTCCTTGATGAAAAGCACAACGAAGGTCAGGCGTGTACCACCATGGAAGTGGTTCAGGTACTTGCGGAGGGTTTCTTGGTTGTAGCAGGTTCTTGAGAACCAATGATGGGTATAGCTCTGCATAGGTCATCGGAATCGGGTCGAAAGAGACCTTCTTCCTCTCGAAATTTTGTTGTTGATGGTTGTTGGTATTGTTGTTGTTGTAGGTGTTTGTTCGCTGCAGTGGTTGTTGTTGTTGACGCTGTTGTTGTTAAATCGGTGTTGATTGACTTGCTAGAAAATACAGGAATTACGGAGGATACATGATGATGGTGTTCACGGGGTGGCTAATTCCTTCTTATCTGAGGCCTCCTCTTCCTCCCACTCGAAATTGCATTGGCTTCGCTGTCTTCCTTCTTCCTGAAACTACTGCATATCTCTTACTCGATGGTGCCTCCTCTTTTGACAATCGTGCTTCTCGGACACCTTCTTCAAGCCTCATCCCCATATTTACCATTTCGGTAAAGTCACTGGGGGTACTGGCGATCATACATTTATAGTAAAATGAACTCAGGGTCTTCAAAAAGATCTTTGTCATCTCTTTCTCTTCTAAAGGAGGAGTGATCTGAGCAGCTAAGTCTCTCCATCTCTGCGCATATTCTTTGAATGTCTCCTTATCCTTCTGAGACATAGACCTCAATTGGTCTCTATCACGCGCCATATCCATATTATACTTATACTGTTTGACAAAAGCTTGTCCCAAATCATTAAAAGTGTGGATGCTTGCACTGTCCAACCCCATATACCATCTGAGCGCAGCACCGGTCAGACTGTCTTGGATGTAGTGAATTAACAACTGATCGTTGTCAGTTTGGGTAAACATTTTACGGGCATACATCACCAAATGACTGAGCGGACATGTGTTTCCTCTGTATTTTTCAAAGTCAGGCACTTTGAACTTCACAGAAATCTTCACATTCGTCACCAGACATAATTCAGCAACACTTTTCCCAAAAAGATCATTTCCTCTTAATGTCTTCAATTCCTTGCGCATCTCAAGAAATTGATCCTTCATTTCATCCATTTTCTCATAAACATCCGGACCCTCAGATGGCTCGGAATGATAAATGGTGTCTTCTATGCGAGGTAAGGTGTGCACAACGGGAGGTAGCACAGACATGATCAGGCCAGATGTCGGCATAGAAGCAAAGGTAGGCAATAATCCTTTTGGCATGAAGTTAGGTGGCATTCCCCACGGGAATCCGGCATGCATGGAAGGAGGAAAATGAGCGGTAGCAGCAGGCATGGTAGAAGTAGCCACCTCTAGAATAACAGTCCATTGAGGAGGAGGAGTTGCGGGTGTTGGAGAAGACTGGCTCTGAGCAGCTAGCACTGACTCCATCATGGCAGTCAGTCGAGCGATCACGTCCTTAAGCTCTTTATTCTCTTGCTCAAGATGTTCCGTGATTTTGGAGTGATTGGCGTGAGTGTTGTACCGATGAGTCAGCTTGGCTGAAGCATAAAAGAAACACCAATGATACATCTGGCGAAAGAGAAACCTTCTTATGCAAATGATGCATGAAATGCAATGTTTGTTTATTCATTTTTATTCTTTCATGGATCTTACTATATTATTTGCGAACAACAATTGCAACAATTTGATATGACCAAAAATCTCTTTTCATTTATACTTGGAAGGATTACACTGAGTACAATTCCAGAAATCAAATGAAAAATACAAGAGATAAGGATTGTAGTCATCCTAAGGATCCCTAACTACAATGTCGGAAGATTTGGCTATAGGAGTGTACTTCCTCCGAATGCGTCGAATCTCGGTCTCAAAAGAAGCCTTCATCTGAGTCTTCTCGAGGAATAGTTGATCAACAATCTTCTTCCAAGCAACGGAAGGCTGAGGCATACTAGAAGATGAAACCTCTGGCTCTCTCTGTCTTTTTGTCACTCGGTCTTCCAGTAGCTCAATGAGTGCATATTTCTCTTTAGACGCTAACTGCAACTCTTCATGCTTCTTGCTCAAAGCACGAAAACGCTCTTCCCACATATCCTTCTCTTGCTTCATCTTAACAAGCGCGTCTTCCAACTCCTCTACATCTTGGTTAGGGAGAGTTAATGGCTCAACCACAACCATAGATATAGGTATTTCACAAGGATAAGGCATCTTCAACTCCAAAGCTTTTTGCTTCACCCAAAGAGTGTTAGCTTCCAAAGCTACACAATTGCACAAACCAAGCTCGAATCTTCCCTTTCTATGCACATTATTCCAATCATGCACAATCTTCTGCTTCAAATGTTAAGGATATTTACCCACTTGATAGAAAATACCTTCTAACAAAGTGTTATTAGGATTATCTCTCAAGGGGAACCCAAGTTGACGACGAGCCAAAGCAGGGTTGTAGTTATTTCCGCTTTGTGTACCAATGAGAGGCACATTAGAGAATTCACCACAACAATCAATAATCTCCAAACTTCTCAAAGAAGGATCATACCAAACTATATCATCATTAGTGAGAGACATAAGTCTCTGAGACCACCATAGACATTGTTTGTTCTCCTTAAAAGCAGGTGTCTGAGGCAAGTGTGAAATAAACCACTTGTGCAGAAGAGGAATGCAATAGACAATAGTTCCACCACCCTTAGAATTTCTTAGATGCAAAGAGAAATACATATCACCCAACAGAGTAGGCACAAGATTCCCAATCAAGAAAATTATATGTTAACATCAACAAAACCGTCAATGTTAGGGAACAAAGTTAATCCATAAATGAGCAACACAAAGATAGCTTCAAAAGCGTCCATACTACCGGCTTGAGTAAAAGCAGTAGCTTCCTTGATGAGGAAATCAGACGGAAACCTAAACAATCCTCCTTTCTTCACCCAATGAGCCTCTATCTCAAACTTCTTCAAATGAAGAGCTTCAGCAATAAGATGAGATATGGGAATCTCCTCCAATCCACTAAAAGGCACTATATTAGAAATGGATATCCCTAAGAGATGAGATCACTCCTCCAACATAGGCGCAAGCTGATAATCCGGAAAAGTGAAGCAATGGTAGAGAGGATCATAGGACTGCATTAACACATTCAAAAGTCCTTCAACCACAGCAGCAGACAAGATAGATAGAAGCTTCCCATGGCGTTGTTTAAAGTCCAAGGGATCTAATACAAAAGATGTTAGCTTCCTTAACTCTCTCAAGTCAGGACATCTAAAACTTTACTTCTTAGTGTTCCTTCGTCCATAATCCACGGTCTGAAAATATTCACAAATAATAACTTAGTTCCTTGAAATTTTTGTGTGATGAATGTTATGATGCGCATGAATGCATGAACGCAACAATCACAAATAAGGGATCACACACAAGGCAAGAAAACAAAGGTCAAGGGATGAATCAAGTCATTGTCAAGATCAATCATCCATTTTGGTGGATTATGGTTTACACCTTATCAACACCCAAGTTCCATTGATATTGACAAGACTTGATTGGATTAACCAATCATCAAGGGTTTGTTGTGAGTCACGAGCATGGAGTCTGGGTAAGAACCATCCCAAAGTAGTGAACTAAGGATAGAACCTATAGATCATGTTATAAAAATTTCCCAAAGTCTTAATTTCGTCTATCGGATATTACAGGTTAAGATGACTGACTCATCGACCCATAATATTCTCAAGAGAAACTCGTCTGAGTGTAGTATCGCGTAACAACTGTTACCAAGTCTACACTTGAACAGTCTCTGCACTGGATCCTAAAAAGGCCAAGAGGGGGGTAAATGTTTTACAATCCTCAGCTTCTCGGACCCAAATTAGAGACAGTAATGCCCAACCACAAATACTTGTGTGACATTTCCAAATCGAAAAGGGTCTCCACTGAGCAGATGGATCTCAAGCTAACTTGTTAAGGACTACTCCACATAAGTCGAATATGACTATACCATCCTCCTATCTTAATTGCACTCAAGTTAGGGTTAGAACTTATCCCACCACTCAGAGATCACCAAGCATAACAAGCAGATTATATCACACAAATATACATATATCACATATATACAATTATATACACACAACAAAGTAGGCTAAACACACTGGAGACTACTCCCCAGAAGAGTCGCCACTTAATTTCTATAGTGGTAAATTCATGATCATCAAGTTTTGGATAAGCTAGACATCAAATAACAAGAGTCGTCACCACACTTTTATTGTTTCCCAGGGAAAAGCACGAACAAAACCCAAAAATAAGAAGTTTTCAAATCAAAACTAATAAAATGCCAGAGATTATAGGTAAGGGTGTTGGTTACACAGAGGGAAGGTGTTAGCATCCAAAGTGTCCTAGGTACTCCTAAGGGAGCCCTTTCTTGTATGCATATGTATTTTGTACAAAGTGATGTTCACAAACAAATAGAATGGGGGGGATGAGAAAATAATTTATTGATTATATTTTTGTGTTTGACAAGACCTTCGGACTTGTGCCTACGTACCAACATAAAAATAAGGGATCAAAACCTCGTAGTTCGTTATACAAATTTCAAAGTGGGTGCATTGCTTTTAATCAAAAATTGAGTTTGAAAGGCATAAGGGCCTAGAAAATGGTTTGAATGAGTTAGTTCTTTTTGGATTTTGAAAATCTTAAGTCAGATATAGTTAAGTTTATTTACAAGCTTGATTTAAGAAAAGAAGTTTGAAAATGCAATGGTATAAGGCCAAAGTTTCTAGTTTGCAAAGTGGTCAAAGTTAAAAAAAGACAAGTTCAAACAAAGAAGTTTTTAAAAGGAGGGAGAGATTTTGAAATTAAAGAGACGGGGAGGAGATGAAGAGACTAATCCTAAGCATAAATTTAAATGTTAAGAGTTGAAAAGATCTGACCAATGGGCAGCAATCTAATAGGAAAGAATGCCATATAGAAACCCCAAATTCCCTTGGATATTAGAATCAAGCAACAAACAATGCATACAATATTAACTTGAAGAGCAAGACATCAAATAAAGATAGCCACATCCAAGCTTTAGCCACTCCATAATCTTCTTCAAATTGGCCTATGTAGCAGATGAATTCCACAAGTCACAGGTTTAAAATAACAGCTTCACAATGATCATGTTGCAGATGATTTCGGATGGATCTTCAATGTTGTATCAGATGAAGTTTCAAATTGCAAGCACTTGGTTACATGAAAGTTGGCATTGGCCAAGTCCTTTTGCATAGGGATGTTGCCTAGATTCTAAGTCCAATTGTCCAAGATCAAACCAACAGTCCACACAATAGTTTTTTAGGGTTATAATTTCTTATTATGTACATTAATGGTCAAAGACCACACAAACAAACAAAATATACACAAACAAGATATATCACACAATATGGTCCAAGTGGACAAAGTGAAAAGGCAATAATATAAACAATTAGAATGGTACGGATAATGGTGAATGAATAGACCTTAAAAATTAAAGTGCATTAAAAGTAAATGGCTTGAAATTAAATGTTAGTGGTTAATGAATTAGAAGTTAGTATTATTTTTTATTTTGCTTTTTAAGTCATTCTTTGGAGAACACTCAACCTACTTATCACAAGCATGGATCCTTGAACCAAGACATCTTCCAAAGGAAGGAAAAAAGGCCAAGTTTCCACATAATACCATGAAAGAGGGGATACTTACAATCTCACTAACTAGAATGTTATGCCTTTTGTGTCAAAATTTAGCGCTATGTTAAGCAATCGTAATTGGACTTATGTAGAAGTCACAACTATTTGAGGTCAGTCAATAGAATTTTGGTTTTAATGCATGTTAGAGACATAGTATAATGGACTATGCTCATAAAACATACCACACACAAAAAGAACATGCAAAAGAGGTGGCCTAATCTCATCCATACTTATGTTGATTTTTCAATCCACTAGCCTTAGGACTTTGAGATATCATAGGCCAAATGAAATGGATGCTTAAAGAAGGGGAATTAGATGAAGAGGGAGGGGAATAGATCAAAACTAAAATTGGTCAAAGGAGGACTTTTACCAAATTAAGATCATTCATTCATTTTGGGAGATGGAATGTACATTCCATCAGTCCCTTAAATCCAATGATCTTAACCTAGCAAAGTCAAATCAACCTTGACCAAGGCCCAACAACACAAGTCAAACATATACAAATCATCAAGATAGCTCAACACAATTATTTGGCATTTATTCAATTTAAAAAATACTAAAAATAATGCATTAAATTAAATATGGTTTATCAAATTCCTAAAATCTCATCAAAACACCAAAGAAATGGCCATGAGATTTATCATAGGTCAAACAAGGTCAAAGGACCTTGGAGAAAAAATTTAGAATTTTTGGAGACTTAAAAGTATTTTTAAACAATTAAAAATATTCACAAAATCAATTAAATCATGAAAAATATTAATAATGATCCAAAAAAATAATTTTAATTCAGAATATGAAAGAAGAATTTATTTAAATTTTTTTGGTGAAACACTCATACTTTTTGGATCAATATTAAAATTAATATTAATTAATGAAAATCAAATGAAATACAATTAAAATCAAAAAATCAAAAAAACGTGGACCACTTGATCTCCCTCATTAATTGAGGTGGCATATCAAGTGGACTAAAACGCGCGTTCCACCAAACATACGAGTCAGCGTGCCACACCAATGGTATTCAAAAGCAACACTTAAAATTAAAACAATTTAAACAAGATCAATGGCTCAGGATCTGTCCAGCACACCACCGGTGCTGGACCTCTGGTCACCTTCTCAGGCGAGGTCCACCGGACTGGTCCACTCATCACCATCAAGAAAATGAAAAAAAAAGGACATGATCTGAAAGAAAAAATGGTGTAGAGCACGGATTTGACCTCAATTTCAACTAACACTAAATATATAGAAAGATATGAGGAGTTGAATTTTGAGGTGTGTCAATTGAGTTGCTTCGATTTGACCTCAAAGCAACTCAATCTTCTTGCCTACATTGGTAGGACTCCAGACAACCAAAGATACAAGAGAATTGATGAGAATTGAGTGAGAATCAAAGAGAAGAAGCTTTCTAAAAATTACCTTCAATGATGTGCAGAAATGGATCTTGCTTGCTTCAAACTTGACTTGATCACACACGAGGAGCTTGCAGAAGTTGTTTGGCAATGGTACAAGGCTTTGGATCCTGGAGTTTTTGAATCTCCAAACACTGAGATTCAAACTCAATTTTCAAGTTGAAAATTCTCAAGTTTTCCTTTGAATTGTGAGGGTTTCAATGGGGGGCAAAGCTGGCGCGCATGGTCCCCTTGAAATGAGCTCATAGGCCTTGTATTGATAGCATTTGGGATTGATAATTGCACACTCGAAAAATTGCTAAATTTGGCAAGGGTGATGCACACGCTTGCATGGGCGTGTACAGGCCCATGAAGCAACCCATTATGATCCAATTGCAATTGTACTGAAGTTCAAATCATGCTTGAATGGCAAGGCAAAGTGAAATGGAGTTTTGGACATTTGATTTTCTCCAATGATGCAGACCTGTTAAGACCATGCGCAACCCTAGCAAACGTCATCCAAAATGCATGAAATAGGGTTATTTGGAAATCTTAGATCAAGGGGAACAACTTGGATCATGGTGAATTTTGAGGTGGAAGTTTGGAAATTTCAACATGTTGAAATTTTTTCTAAGTGTTAAGTCATATATCTCAATATTCCACCTTGCTTAACTTTTTATGTGAGCTTCAAATGAGAAAAGTGTCTTCATAAAAGTCATATCTATTTCAAAGACTTTCAAAATGGTAACCAATTTCATTCCATTTGGATATTTAATGATAGAGTTATGCCCTTTTTGAAGTTGAGGAAAATCACTTGTTCAATGGTATAGGTCAAAAATGACCTATAATGTATCCTCATATCACATGCTCATAAAAGTTGAATTATCTCTCACTCCAAACATCAACGATTAATTAGACATCTATAATTTGATTGTGAAACTTGGAAATCTTTCATCTCATAAAAATTGAGCAAGTTATGGCCTTGGGAAGTTGACTTCCAAATTAGGGTTTAGACAAAATGACCTATAATGTTTCATCATAGAAAATGATTTTCCAAGAAAAACTAGATCTAGGTCTCAACATGAAAGTTGTTTGGAATGTCATTTAGAGTAACATTCATCTTGTAATCATTTTCATATGGTGAAAATTATAGGAGAGAGGGTTTAGGGAGTCCCAATTTTGATTAGATGAATTCATCTGGCCAACCACCATCAACCAACTTGCTAACCTTAAATTATCTTGACTTTATAGGCTCATGGTAGATCATATATGAATAATATGATGAATGTTTAAGTGTAATTTTAGAAATTTGGTCAATTGGTGAGATAGCTTGTTGGAGAAGTTACTCAAGATACCCAGTCAAACTAGGGTTTCCAAGGAAAATCACCTCCAAACTCCTGAAGAATGCTTGATCAATATGACATGTAGAGATCATTGGGAGTCATATGTGATGCTTTGAGACATTTTGGATCAATCCTTGATTGTACTTTTATCCATGAGGTTCTTAAACCCTAAATATGAACTTGATAGATCAATGGGGATCATGCCCTTCATACAAAGGGGTTAGACAAATACAAAGACATATTTTTGATATTTTGATTAGTAAAATGATAATATAAAAGTATGATACAATCATATAGTGGTTGGTGATCTCTCCCAAAGCAAACCCAATGAAAAAGGGGTAAGGAGGATGCCAAGGTATGATCCCAATGCCAATGTGTAACACCTCAAAATTTGCCCTCCTCTTCTTGGGACTAGTTTGAGACATTGCATTTCATGTTTTAGGACATTAGGCATTGCATTTTGCATATCATCTGAAAATAAGAAAGTCATCCTCCAAAGTCTTTTCAGAAGATGGAGAAGTTGTATGATTCAAGCCTGAGGGTTTCTATGAATTGATGATCAACCATCTGAGGGCATGGGATTCAGTCAGGGTTTCTTGATTCTTCAAAGATCTAGGGTTTCATGATTTCTGCTCAAGTTCCTTTGGATTAGGGTTTTGACATCTGGTCAACCCTAATCAATGACTTTCTTCCAACCAGAGTTTCTCAAGGAGATAAGGTATTTGCTGATGATGTGGATCACATGATCATTATATTGGGCTTGTATGAGCTAGGGTTTCATTTCTGAGCCATTTTCCCAAGTGGAGGTTCAAGTTGATCAGGGCATGTCAAGGTCATCTGAGGACCACAAAAGTCAACTGTGCAAGAGCTGAGGGCTTTGAGTTGGGGAGGTGAATTTAAACACCTCATTCAAGTTCAAACAAAGTCCATTTGTCATTTCAAACACCTATCTTGAAGATTTTGAAGTCATGGCAAAAGTTTCCAAAAATGAAAAGTGACCTGTAATTTCATGTTTCCAAAAATGGCAAGTTTCTGGTCCATATTCAACTTGATTTTTCAACATCAAAGAAGCTTCAAATGGATTTTTTGTGAACATGAAAGTTGAAGATATTTGTCTCCCCTTTTCAAAAAGTCCTATTTCATGATCATCTGATGTTTGGTTGGGAAGTTATGGGCAAATGATCATAAAGTATGCATGGAAGTTCAAAATGCCATAACTTTTGATCCAAAACTCCAAATTGGTCCACTCTTTTTGCAAAATGCTTGTCTTGACCAATACTTTCCAAATCAACCATTGGCTTGCATGAAAGAAGCTCATGTGATCATTGGCTTACACATGTGCATTTTGGAGGGAAAATTGATAATTCAAAATTGGATAATCATACAAGCCAAATACCAATGCCATATTGATCCTTGGATGATTTTAAGTGAATTTGAACCTTTCATGGGCACTGTTCACGTGTGGGAAGGCCATGCTAAGCACACTTGCAATTTTGCATTACACCTCATATTTCCTTAATTAAGATTAACCAAGGCTTAATTGTGATTTGAGTGTGATTAAGGGATCATATAAAAGCTAAAGCATAACTTTTTTTCAAAGGGGAACAATTTCAAATCTCAAAATTCACATTCCCTCCATTTTTTCTCTCTCTTCGAATCTCTCAATTCTCCACACAAACACCAAGTTTCTTTGTAGATTCATGATCCTGGTATAGTTTGGAGCAAGAATCAACCATTACTTTTGTCAATTCAGTCCAGATTCGTGCATGCCAAGAGCTTGAACATAGTAATGGAACTTGAAAATTGAGCTGGATCTAGGTGTTTCCAACTGGTAATTCTTGCACCAAGCTTCAAGTCAAGGTTAGAGGAGAAGATCTGGAAAGTTTGAGAGCTGTAGCGCACGAATCCAATCACTGCAAGTTCAAGTAAGTGAAAATTCGAACCTCTCGTTTTGCCATTTTCTTGCCATAAACATGTAGAGCTTGCCTTGCTGAACATGCTGATAGTTTTAGATCTTGATCTGGTTGAATAATGAGCTAGATATGTTGATTTAAAGTTTGGTTGATGAAAATGTTTCTGCTCGATCCGTTCAATCCATGAGGTTTTAGGCTAAATGATCATGATATTTGGATTCTACGTTGCAAGAGCTTTCCAACGGTATATGATTTGTAAGTTTCTGGAAAAAAAATCATGAGCTCCGCCGCAGACGGCCGGAGAAGACGGTTGCTCCGCCGTCTGCAAATCACTTAGGGTTTGGCCTGTGTAATTGAAACGCTGTGTTTCATTGAGCGTGATGTACCTAGCGCGCTTGAGTTCGATTCTCCGCTTGTGCATTTTTATGAATTTCAATTGAATTCTCGATTTGAGCCCTAGAGCGCGTGTTCGATCCTTGGCATGCATGTTTTCAAAATTTCGTTTGATTTTTTCTCATTTACATGAAGCTGTGCGTTTTGGTCATTTGAATGAGGACCGTGTGATTAGATTTCGCGCTAGATCATGTGGTGGAGATTTAATCTGAGTTTATTTGAATTTTATTTTCCCTCCATAATTGCCATGCATATTCCATTATTTTGTTCATCTTTAAAAAATCATTAAAAATTGAAAAATGCTTCAAATTGATCCTGATTTTTTTTCACATTCTTGTTTTGATTTCTAGTTTTTTATAGCATTCATTTCAGGATTTGTTGATTGCTGGATTTTTAATGTGTGATTTTTGTTTGAACATGATGCCAAATTGACATGTTACATTCAATGCCTTGTGAAATGCTCATAGTTGATCCAATTGATCTGAAATTTAGCATGCTTGATCCTCACATGTGATATGATTTTTGAGCTTTTGTTTGGAATTTTTATCATAGGCCATCACTGTTTTGGACACATGAACATATGTTGTGACAATTGGTGTCACATTTTGTGTATTGCATTTGTGCATTTTCATTTACCTACCATTTGAGCTCTTCTGGATTTAATTTTCCGCATGATGTTTGTTCATAACATGAATAACTTGCATAAAAAATTTCAATGTCATTGGAGGCTTTTCTGTTTTGATTTGGATTTTCTAATTTGGATGCCCAATTTTGTGCATATTGTTTGCCTTTGCCTTTGCATGATATGATTTGTTTGATGCATTTGCCTTATGAGTTGGTGCTGGTCTTTTTGAGGACATCTTGTGACATGTTTGAACTTGCTTTATGCAAAAGATTGACTTCTGTTTTTGTCATTTGACTTGCTTTTGAATCTAGTCTTTGTACTAGTGTTTTGTACATACTAATTGTGCTTTGTGTTTCAGGTTTGGACATTTAGCATTGATGTTTGGTTTGATCTCACCTTGTGAGATGCAAATGCCTTTGAGCACTAACTGTTGTTGTTTTGTAGGTCAATTGATGTGATGAACTCATCTGAGTGCTTGCATTTGTGCCTTGTATTGTGTAAAACTATTGGAAAGTTCCACTGTTTGTCTGTTGGTTTTCTGATTGAGATATTAACTGTTTAAGCTTTTGTACAGGTACATTAGTTGCTTTCTAGCTTTTCTTTTGCTTAAGCTTTGGATTGTGGTTGATACACCACTGAGGTAGTTTAGCCTTCTTACTCCATGTAGTCTGGAAGTCCTGTCACCTTTTTGGCAGGCGTTTTGGCTGAAGTCCTCCTTAAGAGGCACTGTTTGTGTTTGTTTACAATTGTGCCAAAGACCTCCAAGTGAGGCATGTTACTTGATAAGTCCTCCTAAGTGAAGAGGCAATTGACAGATAGAAGGGACTAGTAGCCAGTCCCCTGTTATTCAGTGAGTCGTTCTTTATGCTCGCACTACGTGTTGATGCTCTAAAACATGTACCCAAGATCTCTACATAGAGTCAGTTAAGTGGGATAGGGTCCCTCTTTCTGGATCCCCACGCTTTCTTTGACATTGAGCTCACCCAGGCCAGGGTTAAGAGCATGAGGTCTCATCCTCATTACCATTTGGATCTGCTCATCCTAACTTTCAATGTTAGTGGTTAAGAGCTTTTGTTTACCCCTACAGTTTTGGCTTGTTTGTCGAGGTTGATATGACCCCTCTTGACTAAAGCCTACCCATTGTTTGGGCCTCTTGTGTGTATATAGTGTGTGATACTTGTTCACTAGTGTTGATGTTTTGAGCTGACTTGCTTCCTGTGTCAGTTAGGTTCTGATTAGAGACTTCAACTTAGGGATATCTGATTGCATGACAACTTTTAGGTTCAACATATATATGCAGACGCTTAGCAGCCCAAGCCAATGTGCAATAAGTCTTTTCAAGCATAGAATATTGAGTCTAACAGTCAGTGAATTTCTTACTGAGGTAGTAAATAACATATTCTTCCTTTCCAGTTTCGTCTTGTTGACCTAGAACACAACCCATACTCTCCTCGAGCACAATCAAATACATGATCAATGGTCTTCCTTCAACAAGCGGAGATAGAATCGGAGGCTCAAACAGATACTCTTTGATACTGTCAAAAGCTTTTTGGAAGTCGTCGGTCCAATCACAAGACTGATCTTTCCGAAGAAGCTTAAATATAGGCGCACATGTGGCAATCGTATGCAAAATGAATCTTGAGATATAATTCAAGCGGCCAAGAAAACCTCTAACTTGCTTCTCAGTTTCGGGCACAGGCATCTCTTGTATTGCTTTGACCTTGGAAGGATCAACCTCAATACCCCTCTCACTGACAATAAAGCCCAACAACTTACCAGAACGAACACCAAATGTACACTTATTGGGATTCAAGCGGAGTTTATACTTCCTTAAACGCTGGAATAGCTTCAACAAATGCTCGACATGTTCTTCTTCATCACTGGATTTAGCAATCATGTCATCAACATAAACTTCAATCTCTTTATGCATCATATCATGGAAAAGAGTGGGCATTGCTCTCTGGTAAGTTGCACCAGCATTCTTTAAAACAAAAGGCATCACTCTATAACAGAATGTTCCCCTGGGTGTAATGAATGTGGTTTTCTCCATATCTTCTGGTGCCATTTTGATCTGATTATATCCGAAAAATTTGTCCATAAACGAAAAGACTTTGAATTTAGCTGTATTGTCTACCAACATATTGATGTGTGGCAGAGGAAAATCATCTTTCAGACTAGCTTTGTTCAAATCTCTATAATCGACGCACATACGGACTTTTCCATCCTTCTTTGGAACAGGCACAATGTTGGCTACCCATTGCGGATACTCCGCAGTAACAAGGAAACCAACCTCAATCTACTTCTGCACTTCTTCTTTGATCTTCACTACCATATCAGGATGAGTCCTCCTTAATTTCATCTTGACTGGCGGGCATTCTGGCTTCAACGGCAATCTATGCTCCACAAACTCAGAATCCAAACCAGGCATGTCTTGATAGGACCAAGCAAACACATTTGAATACTCTCGGAGAAGACCAATCAACCCCTTCTTAACCTCTGGACGCAAACGAGATCCAATCTTGACTTCCTTCACCTCATCTTCGGAACCTAAGTTGACTAACTCAATCTACTCTTCGAACGGCTGAATGGCTTTTTCCTCGTGCTCAAGTAGACGAGAAAATTCACCAGATACTTCTTCATCACCTTCTTCCTCGGCCTCAAACACAAGGAATTCAAAGTTTGGAGAAGGAGTAGGATAATTGTATTCAATAGTTTTAGAAACCAACCTGCATAATGATTTGATATTTTGTTTTTAGAGAAGTGAATTATGACCAAATATTATGCAGATGGACAATTATTATTTATTTATGTTTTTTTGTGATTACCATTGTTTCAGAAAAGCAAAAAGTAAAGGTAAAACATCATAGACGTGGATGAATAGAATTGCATTTTATTAATGATCAAATTGAAAGATGCCTAACAATGTTCCCTTCCCCCTTAGGCATAGGAGAAGGATTTTCAAAATTAATAAAAACAATTACTTAGAGTGATGGACAATAATAATAACATCGACAGCGATCCAATTGTTGCAAGCTTTTGCATGCGTCATAAAATTGGTGCAATCCTCATCTTCATCATCCTCAGTCACTACAACTAAGTGTTGTTCATTACCATGGATGAACCCTCCGCTACGGAAGCTAGGTTGCACATCTTCAACTTTCACTGCAGACGACCCTTGCTAAAATCCCAATCCAACATGATTCTTGTTCTCGACGACCTCTACCATCTGGCCCCACTGATCAGAACTGCCATCTTCAAATTTTTTATGAGCGTCTTTAAAAGAGGACATAGGTGCCCCAACTTTCTTCTCTTCAACAATAGATAGAGCTTGGAACGGAGTTCCAATCTCATCCTCAACTTCCACATACGAGAAAGACGACAAATGACTCACCAACAACGCTTTCTCTCCATCCACAATGACAAGCTTGCCATTCTTCACAAATTTGAATTTCTGATGCAGGGTGGATGTCATAGCTCCAGCTTCATGTATCCATAGCCTTCCCAACAAGAAGCTATAGGCCGGATGGATATCCATTACTTGAAAAGTAATTTGGGAATCACTCGGACCTATCTCCATTGGAAGGTCCACTTCACCAACAACGGTCTTGCGAGAACCATCAAAAGCTTTGACGATCATGCCACTGTATCTCATTGGAGCGCCTTGGTAGGATAATTTTGACAGAGTTGACATAGGGAGTACATTCAATGAAGAATTGGTATCAACCAATACATTGGACAGCGGATCCTCCTTGCAGTTCATCGATATGTGCAGTGCTAGATTATGATTTCGACCCTCCTCAGGGAGTTCTTCATCGCAGAATCTCAGATTATTGCAGGAAGTAATATTATCCACAATGTGGTCAAATTGATCCACAATTACATCATGTTCCACATAAGCTTGCTCCAATACCTTTTGCAATGCTTCTCTGTGCGCTTCAGAGTTCATGAGGAGAGACAACACTGAAATCTGGGAAGGAGACTGGGGAAACTGCTCTACCACATTAAATTCACTCTTTTTAATCAAACGAAGCACTTCATCATCATCATTAGGCTTCAAACTGCTGGGTTCACCAGACTGACACTTTGGAGCACTGGTCGAATTTGCTACAGGCACTTCAACCTTCTTTCCAACATCCTCTACATCCTTCGGGAAAACGGGACCAAAAACACGACCGCTACGGGTCACCTTCACTATGTCAGCAATATTTACAACAAAATTAGTTGTAGGTGACGAAACCTCTTGACCATTCTCCACCATTGTCGCATTATACTGATAGGGAACAACTTTATCGGATGCATACGGGACAGGGCCCGCTAACCGTATCACTAACGGTGATACCAATCTATAAACGTTGTTGCTGCTGTTGCTATCAAACTGAATTACCACCCGCTCAGGGGTCTTAAAGACTGGCACTATTATATTGACATTATCTATATCCCTAGATTGTTGAATCTGGATTACATTCTCATCCATCATCATCTGGATATCTCTCTTGACAATCGAACATCCACGGGGGTTCACACTGCAGATTATACAACTGTCGTGGTCGTGTTCACAAACACTAATCGTACACAGGGTCTTGTGCATTTCCACCAAAGATCGACGAATATGTCGCACGTTAAACACTCGGAAACTTCCTGGCAGCCATCTACAATATTAACGGAGGGATTACCATGAGCAGGCAATGGGTTTGCTTTCACATTCAGAGCACGGTCCTCAAAGGACACCATCCCAATCTTTACAAGCTTCTGGACCTCGTATTTCAATGGGTAGCAGTTCTCGATATCATGACCAGGAGCCCCTTGATGAAAGGCATAACGGAGTTCTGGCTTATACCACCATGGAAGTGGTTCTGGAATTTGTGGCGGATTTCTTGGTTGGAGTAGGTTCTTAAGAACCAACGACGGATATAACTCAGCATATGACATAGGAATAGGGTCAAAAGAGACCTTCTTCCTCTCAAAGTTCTATTGTTATTGTTGTTGATTACTGTTGGTGTTGTTGTTGGTGTTGTTTGTTCTTTGTTGTGGCTATTGTTGATGTTGTTGTTGAACTGGCACTGATTGATTATTGGAAAATACTGGAATAACAGATGATACTTGATGATGGTGTTGACGTGGTTGCAGACTTCTTCTGACATGAGGCCTCATATGCCTCCCCACTGATACTGCATTGGGTTTGCATTCCTTCTTTTTGGCGAACCCACTACCATACTTCTTGCTTGACGATACCTCTTCCTTAGACAATCGTCCTTCACGAACACCTTCTTCTAATCTCATCCCTATATTTACCATTTTGGTAAAGTCACTGGGGGCACTAGCAATCATGCGTTCGTAATAAAACAGACTCAGGGTCTTGAGGAAGATCTTGTTCATCTCCTTCTCTTTCAACGGAGGATTGATCTGAGCAGCAAGCTCTCTCCACCTCTGGGAATACTCTTTAAATGTCTCTTTGTCCTTCTGAGACATCGACCTCAACTGGTCCCTATCTGGTGCCATATCCACATTGTATTTGTACTATTTCACAAAAGCTTCACGCAAATCATTGAACGTGCGAACACTCGCACTACCCAAACCCATGTACCACCTCAAAGCGGCACCAGTCATACTATCTTGAAAGCAATGAATCAGTAACTGATCATTATCAGTTTGCGTCGACATTTTCCTAGCATACATGACGAGATGGCTAAGCAGGCAAGTATTTCCCTTATACTTTTCAAAGTCAGGGACTTTGAACTTCATCGGGATCTTGACATTTGGCACTAAGCAAAGTTCAACAACACTCTTACCAAACAAATCTTTTCCCCTTAATGTCTTCAACTCCTTTCGCAGCTCAAAGAATTGGTCTTTCATCTCATCCATCTTTTCAGAAACATGCGAACCCTCAGACGGCTCGGAATGGTAGATGGTGTCATTAACACGAGGCAGGGTATGAACAACTGGAGGCGACACAGACATGACCGGGATAGATGCGGACACGGAAGAAAAAGTAGGCGCAAACCCTTCGTGCACAAAGTTTGACGGTATTGCCCATGGATATCCGGAAGGCATTGCAGGAGCAAGCTGAGTGGCAGGCACAGTTGAAGTAACAACCTCTGAAATGATAGTCCTTTGAGGATGAGGAGTTGCAGGCGTTGGAGAAGATTGGCTCTGAGCAGCTAGAACAAACTTCATCATGGCAGTCAAGCGGGAAATCTCATCCTTCAACTCTCAGTTCTCTTGTTCCCAGTGTTCCATGATTCTAGGATGATTGGCGCGAGTATTGTATCGATGAGTCAGCTTGGCTGAAGCACAAAAGAATAACCAATAAGACATCTGGCGGAAGAAAAACCTGTTGTGCAAATGATCCATGAAATGCAGTGTTTTCATTGTTTTTATTTCTAAGGAATGTACTATTTTATTTGTAAATATATAATAATAACAATTGCAACAATTTGATTTACCATAAAAAGAATCTTTTATTTATATAATTTGGAAGGATTACACTGAGTACAATTTCAGAAACCAAAATAAAAATACAAGAGAAAAGGAGACTAATCATCCTAAGGATCCCTTAACAACAGTGTCAGATGATCTGGCTACAGGTGCGTACTTCCTTCGGATGCGTCGGATCTCGGACTCAAAAGAAGTCTTCATCTGAGCTTTCTCGAGGACAAGCTGATCAACAATCTTCTTCCAGGCACTGGAAGGATGAGGCATACTAGAGGAAGATGGACCCTTTGGCTCTCTCTGTCTCTTCACTGCTCGGTCTTCAAGTTCAATAAGCGCGTCTTTATCCTTAGACTCAAGCTGCAACTCGTCATGCTTTCGGCTCAAAGCATGGAACCGTTCTTCCCACATATCATTCTCTAAATTCATCTTGGTGAGTGCGTCTTCCAACTCCTCTACATCTTGGTTAGGGAGAGTTGATGGCTTAACCATAACCATAGGCATAGGTCTCTCACAAGCATAAGGCATCTTCAATTCCAAAGCTCTCCTCTTCACCCAAAGTCTGTAAGCTTACAAAGCGACGTAGTTGCATGGACCAAGCTCAGATCTTCCTTTCATATACACATTATGCCAATCATGTATCATCTTCTGCTTCAAATGTTGGGGATATCTACCCTTTTGATAGCTAAGACCTTCTAACTGAGTGTTATTAGGTTTGTCTCTCAAGGGGAACCCAAGTTGACGACGAGCCAAGGCAGGGTTGTAGTTGATTCCTCCTTGTGTATCAATAAGGGGTACATTAGAGAATTCACCACAACTATCGATAATCTCCAAGCTACACAGTGCAGAGTCATACCAAACAATATCATCATTAGTGAGGGGCATAAGTCTCTGGGACCACCGTAGACATTGTTTGTTTTCCACAAAAGCAGGCGTCTGAGGCAAGTGTGAGATAAACCCCTTATACAGAAGAGGAACATAACACACAATCGTTCCACCACCTTTAGGATTTCTTAGATGCAAAGAGAAGTACATATCACCTAAAAGAGTAGGTACACGATTCCCAATCAGAAAGATTCTAATGGCGTTCACATCAACAAAACCGTAAATGTTAGGGAACAAAGCCAAACCATGAATGAGCAACATAAAGATGGATTCGAAAGCATCCATACTACCGGCTTGAGCAAAGGCAATAGCTTTCCCGATAAGGAATTCAAAAGTCAACCCAAACATTCCTCCTTTCTTCACCCAATGAGCCTCAATATCCACTTTTTCAGTTGAAGACCTTCAGCTATAAGATGAGATCTGGGATTCTCCTCCAATCCACTAAAATTCACCTTATAAGAAACGAGTATTCCCAAGAGATGGGCATACTCCTCTAACATAGGCACAAGCTGATAATCAGGAAAATTGAAGTAACGGTAGAGAGGGTCATAAAACTGAACCAACACACTCAAGAGTCCTTCTACTACATTAGCATATAAAATAGACCAAACCTTCCCATGGCGTTGCTTGAAGTCCAAGGGATATAATACAAAGGATGATAGATTCCTTAACTCTTTCAAGTCGGGACATCTGAAACAATACTTCTTAGTGTTCCTTTATCCACAATCCATGGTCTGAAAATATTTGCAAATAAAACCTCAGTTTGTTGAAGCTATTTTTCGTGTCATGAATGTTATGATGTGCGTGAATGCAACAATCACAAATAAGGGATCACACACAAGGAAAACAAAGGTCAAGGGATGAATCAAGTCATTGTCAAGATCAATCATCCATTTTGGTGGATTATGGTTTTCACCTTATCAACACCCAAGTTCCATTGATATTAACAAGACTTAATTGGATCAACCAAGAATCAAGGGTTTGTTGTGAGTCACGAGCATGGAGTCAGGTTAAGAACCACCCCAAAGGAGTGTACTAAGGAGAAAACCTGTAGATCATATTCTAAAAGATCCCCAGAGTCTTAATTCCACCTATCGGATATTATAGGTTAGGATGACTGACTCAATCACCCATAATATTCTCAAGAGAAACTCGTCAGAGTGTAGTATCGCGTGACAACTGTTATCAAGTCTACACCTGAACAGTCTCTGCACTACATCCTAAATAGGCCAAGTTGGGTTAAATGTTCTAAGGTCCTCGGCTTCTCGGACCCCAAATTAGAGAAAGTAATGCCTAACCACAAATAATTTGTGTGACGCCAATAGCTTCAAAAGGGTCTCCACTGAGTAGATGGGTCTCAAGCCAACTTGTTAAGGACTACTCCACACAAGTCGAACATGACTATACCATCCTCCTATCTTAATTACACTCAAGTTCAGGTTAGAACTTATCTCACCACTCAGAGATCACCAAGCACAACAAGCAGGTTATATCACACAAACAAATATACAAACATCAAATATACAAATATATATACACATAAAATAGTAGGCTAAACCCACTTAGGACTACTCCCCAACAGAGTCGCCACTTAATTTCTGTAGCGATAAATTCATGACCATTAAGTTATGGATAAACTTAACGTCAATAAAACCAGAGTCGCCACCGCGCTTTTATTGTTTCCAAAGGAAAAGGGAAAAGTACGAACAAAACTCAAAGATAAGAAGTTTTCAAATCGAAACTAATAAACTGCTAGAGATTATAGATAAGGGGGTTGGTTACACAGAGGGAAGGTGTTAGCACCCAAAGTTTCCTAGGTACTCCAAGGGAGCCCTTTTTTGTGTGTACATGTGTTTTGGTATAAAAGATGTTCGTAATAAATAGAGTGTGAGAATGAGAAAAGAATTCATTAATTATATTTTTGTGTTTGAGAAGACCTTCGAACTTGTGCCTACGTACCAACATAAAATGAGGGATCAAAACCTCGCAGTTTGTGGTATCAATTTCAAAGTGAGTAGATTGCTTTTAACAAGAATTTCAGTTTGAAAGAGGCACAAAAGGCCTAAAGAGTTTGATTGAGTGTTAGTTATTTTTGTCTTTTGAAATTTTAAGTCAAGTATGGTTAAGTTTATTTACAAGTTTGATTAAGAAAAAGGAGTTTAAAAATGAAATGGCATAAGGCCAAAGTTTCTAATTTGTAATAAAGTCAAAGTTTAAAAACCACAAGAAAAGAAGATTTTGAAAGAGGGGAGAGATTTGAAATTTAAGAAGTGGGAGGAGATGAAGAGACTAATCCTAAGCAAAAGTTTAAAAGTTAAGAGTTGAAAAGATCTGGCCGGTGGGATGCAATCCAATAGACAAGAATGTCATATAGAAACCCACTTTTCCTTTGGACTTTAAAATCAAGCAATATAAATAAGCAAGTAAGATGAAGAGCATGGCATCAAATAAAGATAGCCACATTCAAGCTACCAACTTCAAAGTCTTCTTCAAAATCTTCCCCATGTATCATATGACATACTCCTTGAATGACTAAGAAATAAGCATTAGACACAGGTTCAAAGTAACATTTGCATCAAGACCATGTAGTAGATGAACTCAAAAGGGATCTTAATACTTGCATCAGATGAAAGTTCAATTCACTATGGCTTGGCTTCAGAAAAGTTGGCATTGACCAATTTCTTTTGCATAGGGAATATTGCCTAATTCTAAATCCAGATCTCATATCATATCCAACAGTTCACACAAACATTTTTTAAGGGTTTTTGTTGTAATTATGTACATTAAGGTCCTAAGACCACAAACACAAACAAGGCACAAGACAAGTATATACAATCACAATATATTAACAACATATGGCTCAAGTGAGCAAAGTAAAAATGGCATTAAAATAAATAAGTTAAATGATATGTATAATGACAAATGATAAATGGCTTGAATTTAAAGTGCATAAGGTAAATGACTTGAAATTAAAAGTTAGTCAAATGTTAGTTGATTAGGTGTTAGTACTGTTTTTTCTTTTCAATTGTCTAATTCATTCTTTGGAGAACACTCAACCCTCTATTAACAAGCATGGATCCTTGAACCAAGACATCTTCCAAAGGAAGGAAAAAAAGCCAAGTTTACACACAATACCATGAAAGGGGGGAGACTTACAATCTCACTTACTAGAATGTTATGCTTTTTGGTCAAAATTTAGCGCTATGTTAAGCAATCGTAATTGGACTTATGTAGAAGTCACAACTATATGAGGCTGGGCAATAGAAATTTTAATGTTAATGCATGTTAGAGATATGGTATAATGAACCATACTCCTAAAACATACCACACTTAAAAGATAAAACGGCAAAAGGGTGGACCTAATCTCATCCATACTAGTATTGGTTTATCAACCAATTAGCCTTAGGATATGGAGATATCATAGGTCAATGGAATGAATGGGATAGAAAGGGATTGAAGATGAAGAGGGAGGTGAAATGAGACAAACACAAGTTGGACAAGGGAAAGATTTTATCAAATTAAAATCATTCATTCATTTTTGGGAGATAGAATGTACATTCCATCAATCCCCTAAATCCAATGATTTTAATCCAACAAAGTCAAATCAACCTTGACCAAGGCCCAAACACAATAGTCAAACTTCACAAGTCAATAAAAATAGCTCAACACAATTTATTCACAATTAAATAATTAAAAACTAATTAAAAATGCATTAAATTAAATTATGTTTGATCAAAAACCGAAAACATCTTCAAAACACCAAATAAATGGCTAAGAGATTTACCATAGGTCAAACAAGATCAAAGAAACATGGAGAAAAAAACCATAATTTTTGGAAACTTAAAAGTATTTTTTAACAATTAAAAATATGCACAAAAACAATTAAATTATAAAAAATATTAATATTGATTCAAAAAATAAATTTAATGCAGAAAATGAAAGAGAAAAGCATTTGAAATTTTTTGGTGAAAGTCCCATATTTTTTTATCAATATTAAAATTCATATGAATTAATGAAAATAAAATAATTAGAAGGAAAAATCAGAAAATAAAAAAAACGTGGACCATTTGATCTCCCTCATTAATTGAGGTGGCAGATCAAGTGGCTCCAAGCGCGCATTCCACAAGCTCATTAGTCAACAGCGCAACAAGGATGGTAATCACAACCAACTCGTGAGATTAAAATAATTTGAAAGGGTCATGTGGTTCAGAAGCGTGCCGACACATCGCCGGAGCCAAAGCTCTGGTCTTCTTCTCTAGTGGACCTCACCGGACTGATCCACCTTCAATCATCACCAAAATGAAAATTGGGGACATGAATTTAAAGAAAAAATGCTCAAGAGCTCGAATCTAGCCTCAATTTTGTCTAACTCCAAGTATATAGAAAGGAGTCGAAATTTGAGGATCATGATCTGAGTTGCTTTGATTTGACCTCTAAGTAACTCAATCTTGTTGCCTACATTGGTAGGACTTCAGACAACCAAAAATCAACAAGAATAGTGGAGAATTGAGTGAGAATTGAAGAGATGAAAAATTCTGAAAGTCACCTTTAATGTAGCTTCAGATTGGGACGATCTTGCTCTCAATTATGCTTGGCCTTGCTTCAGATGCTTAATGGAGTAGGAATGGATCAAGAAAAGGGAAGGACTCTTGGAGTTTCAATCTCAAAAACAATGGAGATTCAAACTCGATTTTCAAAGAAAAACTTCAAGCTTATCCTTTGAATGTGAGGGTTTAGGGTTGCTGACTCAAAGCTTGAACGTTAGGGTCCCCAATTCTGAGCAATGAAGCTTCTATTTATAGGCCAAGTGATTGATAAATGCAAACTTCCATTTTTAGCCAATGTTGGAAATCTCACTTGCATGTTTGCATGGGCGTGTGATAGGCCCATCAAGTGATGCACTTAGGTCCAAATTTGTGTGTAGGCAATGCTGAAGTCGTGTGGAAAAGCCATGCAATCGTGTATGAAAAGTGGAACCTCAAATTATCCAAATGGTCCTTAAACTTTATGTCATACGCAAGTCATTCATACTTTGTCCAAATGAGGTGATTTTGGACTTTTTGGAAAGGTTAGATGAATAGGAATTACTTTCATGTTGAACACGTTTTCATTTGAAGCTTGGATCATGATGAATTTTGAGGTGGAAGTTTGGAAAATCAAACATATCAAAAAAATTCTAAGTACCAAGCCATATGTTCACTTCTTCAATCTTGAGTAACTTTTTCTATGGACTTCAAATGAGAAACGTTCCTTCATAAAAGTTATAGCTCTTTCAAATCCCTTCAATTTAGTCACAAACTTGACCTCATTTGGAAGTTGAGGAAAATCACTTGTTCAATGGAATCGGCCCAAACTGACCTATAATGTTTCCTCTTATCACATATATTTTCAAGTTGAATTTGAACTTCCTCCAAACATGAAAGTTGAATTAGACATATTGAATTTTATCATGCAATTTGAATGGCTTCCATCTCATAAAAATTGATCAAGTTATGGTCTTGGGGAATTGACCTTCAAATAAGGGTTTAGACAAAATGACCTATAATCTTTCATCATAAAAAATGACTTTCCAAGCAAAACTAGCTTTTGACCTTAATATTAAAGTTGTTTGTAATGTCATTTAGAGTACATTTTCTCATGGAATCATTTTCATATGATAACAATTGTAGGAGATAGGGTCTAGGGAACCCCAGTTTTGACTAGTTGAATTCCTCTGGTCAACCATCATGAACCAACTAGCTAGCTTGATATTTTCTTGATTTTAGGACTCAATGAGGATCATATATGCATAATATGATGTAATGTGAAGTATCCCTTGAAATATTTGATCAATTGTTGAAGAAACTTGTTGAAGAAGTCACATAAGATACCTTGATGAATTAGGGTTTCCAAGGCAAACCAACTCCAAACTCTTGATGATTTCTTGATCAAAATAACATGTGAAGATCATAGGGATTCATATATGATACTTAGATCCATGGTGAACCATTTCTTGATAGAGCTCCTTGCATTGAGGGCCCAAACCCTAGATATGAGATTGATAGAGCATAGGTGAGCATGTGCACTACCTACAAATGAGTTAAACTATACAATGACATATTTTTGGTACTTTGGTTAGTTAAACAAATAAAAATTAAGTATGATACAATCACATGGTGCTTGGTGATCTCTCCCAATGCAAACCCAATGAATAAGAGATAAAGAGGATGCTAAGGTGTAATCTCAATGCCAATGCATATGATGAGATGACATGAGGGATCTTAGGGTCAAAATTGGGGTCTTACAGTAGGGATGAGAAAAGAACTCATTAATTATATTTTTGTGTTTGACAAGACCTTTGGACTTGTGCCTACGTACCAACATAAAAATGAGGGATCAAAACCTCGTAGTTCGTGGTAACAATTTCAAAGTGAGTGAGTTGCTTTTATCAAAAATTAAGTTTAAAAGAGGCACAAGGGGCCTAAAAGAGTTTGAATGAGTGTTAGTTCTTTTTATCTTTTTGAAAATTTTAAGTCAATTATGGTTAAGTTTATTTACAAGTTTGATTAAAAAAAAGAAGTTTAAAAATGCAATGGCATAAGGCCAAGGTTTCTAATTTGCAATAAGGTCAAAGTTTAGAAATCACAAGCAAAGATGTTTTTTGAAAAGAGGGAGGGATTTGAAATTTAAGAAATGGGAGGAGATGAAGAGACTAATCCTAAGCAAAAACTTAGAAGTTAAGAGTTGAAAAGATCTGACCGGTGGGATACAATCCAATACACAAGATGTAGAAACCCACTTTTCCTTTGGACTTTAAAATCAAGCAATATCAATAAGCAAACAAGATGTAGAACAAGGAATAAAATAAAGATAGCCACATCCAAGCTATTAACTTCATAATCTTCTTCATAATCTTCCTCATGTATCATATGACCTACTCCTTGAATGGCTCAGAATAAGGCATTAGACACGGGTTCAAAATAACAGTTGCATCAAGACCATGTAGCAAATGAACTCAAATGGATCCGAATACTTGATCAGATGAAAATTCAATTCACTATGGCTTGGCTTCAGAAAAGTTGGCATTGGCCAAGTCCTTTTGCATAGGGAGTGTTGCCTAATTCTAAGTCCAAGTCTCAGATAAAAACCAACAGTTTGCACAAACAATTTTTAAGAGTTTTTGTTGTTATTATGTACATTAAGGTCCTAAGACCACAAACACAAACAAAATACCATACAAGTATATACAATCACAATATATTCATAATACATGGCTCAAGTGGGCAAAGTAAAAATGACATTAAAATAAACAATTTAAATGATATGAATAATGGCAAATGATAGAAGGGCTTGAATTTAAAGTGCATAAGGTAGATGACTTGAAATTAAAAGTTAGTCAAATGTTAGTTGATTAGATGTTAGTATTGTTTTTTTCTTTTTAATTCTTTAAGTCATTCTTTAGAGAACACTCAACCCTCTATTCACAAGCATGGACCTTGAACCAAGACATCTTCCCCAGGAAGAAAAAAAGGCCAAGTTTCCATACAATACCATGAAAGGGGGAGACTTACAATCTCACTTACTAGAATGCTTTGCTTTCGGGTCAAAATTTAACACTATGTTAAGCAATCGTAATTGGACTTATGTAGAAGTCACAACTATCTGAGGCCGAGCAATAGAAATTTTAGTGTTAATGCATGTTAGAGATATGGTATAATGAACCATACTCCCAAAACATACCACACTTAACATAAAATGGCAAATGGGTAGACCTAATCTCATCCATACTTGTATTGGTTTATCAACCAATTAGCCTTAGGATATATAGATATCATATGTCAATGGAATTAATGGGATAGAAGGGGATTGAAGATGAAGAGGGAGGGGAAATGAGACAAACAAAATTGGACAAGGGAAGGATTTTATCAAATTAAAATCATTCATTTATTTTGGGAGATGGAAAGTACATTCCATCAATCCCCTAAAACCAATGATTTTAATCCAAAAAAGTAAAATCAACCTTGACCAAGGCCCAAACACAATAGTCAAACTTCACAAGTCAATAAAAATAGCTCATGGGAAGTTGTTAGCACCCAAAGTATCCTAGGTACTCCTAGGGAGCCTTTTTTGTATGCATATGTTTTTGGTATAAATGATGTTTGATCAAATATAGAGTTAGGGGATGAGAAAAGAATTCATTAATTATATTTTTGTGTTTGGCAAGACGTTCAGTCTTATGCCTACGTACCAACACAAAAATTAGGGATCAAAAACCCGTAGTTCGTGGTAAAAATTTCAAAGAAGTTGGTGAATTGATTTTAATTAAAGTTTAGATGAAAAGGAACAAAATGTCCAAAGATTTGAATGGGGTTGTTAGTTTTTTTTTCCTTTTTTAAATTAAAGTCAATATGATTAATTTCATTCACACGTTTGATTTAAGAAAAAGTTTGAAAATTCTGGCATAAGGCCAAGGTTTCTAATCATTAAAACATGTCTAAGTTTGAAAACATAAACAAAAGAATTTTTTTGAAAAGAGGGAGAGATTTTTAAATTTAATAAGTGGGAGGAGATGAAGATACTATCCTAGATAAGAATTAAAAGATCTGGCCAATGGGATGCAATCCAACAGACAAGAATGTCATATAGAAACCCATTTTCCTTTGGACTTTGATAAGCAACAAGCAATAAGAAATAAGAAATGAGAAATATCCAAGCATAATATGAAGACTAAGGTATCAAATATAGATAGCTATAATATCCAAGCAAGCCTTCCAATAGCTAGCAGTCTTCAGAATCTTCCAATGTAGCAGATGAAATATTCCTTGATCAACTCAGAACAAACATTAGACATAGGCAATAATAACAATATAACAATTAAGCACATAGACATAGTAGCAGATGAATCAAAGGGATCCAAGATCTTGCATTAGATGAAGGCATAATCAAAGGTAGCTCAGTCTCAAATGTTGGCATTGGCCAACTCCTTTAGCATGGGGAATGTTGTCTAGTTCTAAGTCCAAAAGTTCAGATCAAATCCAACAGTCCATCAAGATGTTTTTTAGGGTATTTTTTGTTATTAGATGTTTTAAGGTCCTAATACCACTAACAAAATCAAAATAAAGCAAACAATATATATACAGTCACAGGATATGGCTCAAGTGAGCGAAGTGAAAAGGACTAAAACATAAACAAGTTGCATGAAATGTAAATGGCAGATGAATGATAAATGTACTGAAATTTAAATTGTATTAAGTAAATGACTTGAAAGTAAAACAAAATTAATAAAGAGTTAGTCAAATGTTAATGAAGAGTTTTAATTGATTAAGTCATTCTTTGGAGAACACTCAACCATTCATTCACAAGTATGAATCCTTGAGCCAAGACATCATCCATGAGAAGGGCTCCAACTTGGATAAATCAACAGGTATGCCACTAGCTCTCATGAATGGAAAAAAGTCAAGTTCCCACACAATGACATGAAGAATGGGAGACTTACAATCTCACTTACTAGAATGTTATGCCTTCTTGATCAAATTTAGCTCTATGTTAAGCAATCGTAATTAGACGTCACAACTATCTAAGGCGGGGCAATAAAAATATGGGTGTTAATGCATGTTAGAGATTTCGTACAAAGAACCAAACTCCTAAAACATACCACACACTAAAATAAAATGGGGAAGACCCATCTCAGTCAGACTTGTGTTGATTCATCCAACACAAGGTCATTGATGAATCAACTAGTATTTAGACATTAGATAAATCATTAGTCAATGATGGATTGGGGAAGAATAGGGATGAATATGAAGAGGGGATGGGAAAAAGAAACCCAAATTGATCACAGGACAAATTTCATCTGATCAATATTATCCATTCATTTTGGGAGATGAAATATACATTTCATCAATCCCCTATATCCAATAGTATCATTCAAACAAAAGTCAAATCAACCATGATCAAAGCCAAAACAGAAAGTCAAACATCACAAGATCATAAAAATGGCTCAACATAATTTTTTAACATTTAATCAATTAAAAGTCAAATTAAAAATGAATTAAAATGCATTTAAAAATGGAGAAAACCTTAAATCCCTTCAAAACACCAAACAAATGACCAAGGGATTTATCCTAGGTCAAACAAGGTCAAAGGACCTTAAACAACAAATTTCATGATTTTTGGAAAGTCAGAAGAATTTTAAAACAATTAAAAAGAAGCTAAAAAATATTTAATTCATGAAAAATATCAAAATTAATCCAAAAAATAATTTTAATTCAAAATATGAAAGAGGAAAATATTTAAAGATTTTTGGTCAAAGTCCTGTATTTTTTGGATTAAAAATGAAATTAATATGAATTAAACAAAATAAAGGAATTAAATGGAAAATCAGAAATAAAATAGAAATTAGAAAAAACGAGGGCCATCAGACCTCCCTCATTAATTGAGGTGGCAGATCTGATTGCCAAACGTGTATCATCCACCATGTTCCTTAGTCAATGCGCGTGTATGGATGGTAATCTGAAGAAGTGGTCAGGATTAGAACGTGGACTCAAGATCATATGGTTGGAACTTTGCCAACACATCACCAGAACCCTAGTTCCGGTTGTCTTCTCCGGTGGGCCTCACCAGACTGGTCCATCCTCAACCAATCAGAAAATGAAAAGTAAGGACACTATTTTAAAGATAAAAATCTCATGATCACTAATATGGCCTCAATTTTGTCCAATTCAAAATATATTAAGAGATCTGAGGAATTGAATTTTAAGGTACACGATCGGAGTTGCTTCGATTTGGCCTCAAAGCAAATCAATCTTGTTGCCTACATTGGTAGGACTTCAGATAACCAATAAACAAAGAGAATGGTGGAGAAATGATAGAGAGTCGAAGGCTTGAATTTTCTAAAAATTCACCTTCGAGTAGCAGTGATTTGGCTTGATCTCAATGTGAATCCACTTGGTTATTCTTCCTCTTGCTCGCAGTGATCAAATGAGATGAAAATGGCAATGAATCCTTGGAGTTTGAGTCCCAAAACAGAAGGTGAAATTCAAACTAGATTTCAAAGAAATCCTCAAGATATTCTATGGAGTAGGGTTCTGGGGTTGCTTGGCAAGGCTTGGGCAATGTGTGTCCTTCATTCTGAAGCAATGCACTTCTATTTATAAGCTCATTAATTGATTTCCACACCTTTTGAATTTTTTTCCAAATTTAGCAAGTTGTGCATGAGTGCACGGGCATTAAATTAGGCCCAACCAATGATGCAATCCACTTACAATTCGTGCATATTTGGTACTGAAGTCATCGAACGGAAGCATGCAAAAAGAAATGATCATTTGAGTTCAAAATTTGCCAAAACAAACCCAACAAAGGAACCATGCGCAAGTCCCTCAATTCTTATCTAAATGAAGTTATCTTTAACTTTTTGGAAAGGTGACATCAAGGGGAATAACTTTGATGTTGAACACTTTTCTATTTGGAGCTTGGATCATGATGAATTTTGAGGTCTAAGTTGGAGAAATCAAACATAGTTGAAAATTTTCCAAGTACAAAGTCAAATGACCACTTCTTCCACCTTGAATAACTTTTTATATGAGCTTCAAATGGAAAAGGTTTATGTATCAAAGTTGTAGCTCTTTCAATCCTCTTCAATACAGTAATAAATTTGTCCTTCATATCATAAACATTGAGCAAGTTATAGTCCTTGGAAGTTGTCCTTCTAACTAGGGCACAAACAAAATGACCTATAATCTTTCACCATAAAAACTGACTTTCCAATTAAAATTAGCTCTTAATTCCAACATGAATGTTGTTTGGAATGTCATAAAGAGTAACTTTTCTCTTCCTAGTTTTGACCAATTGACTTTCTCTGGTCAACCTCTTTGAACCAACTTGCAAACTTGAAGTTCTCTTGATCTTTAGGGCTCATGGAGGATCATATACGTATAAGATTATGTATAATGAAGTATCTCTTGATATCTTTGACCAATTGATGAAGAAACTTGCTGAGGAAGTCACACAAGATACCTAGATGAATTAGGGCTTCCAAGGCAAACAAGCTTCAAACTATTGATGAATTCCTGATCAAATTAACAAATTAAGAACATGTGGATCCATATATGATGTTTAAAACCAATTTGAATCTTTCCTTGACTTTTTCTTTGCATTGAGGGTCTCAAACCCCAGTTGTGGGGTTGATGAGGCACAGGTGGATGCACATACTACCTATAAAAGAAATAAAGTTATAAATAGGCATATTTTTGGTATTTTGGTTATTAAATAAAAGAAAATAAAGTATGATATAATTAAATAGTGCTTGGTGATCTCTCCCAATGAAAACCCAATGAATGAGGGGTAAGGAGGATGCCAAGGTGTGATCCCAAAGCAAATGAAAATGATGGGATAACATGAGTGATCTTAGGATCAAAATTGGGGTCTTACAGTGTACATTGATGACATCGTGATAAAGTCGTCAGCTGAAAATGAACATCTTGATCACCTTCGGCGCTCATTTCCAAGGATGAGAAAATATGGATTAAAAATGAATCCACTGAAATGTGCTTTTGGTGTACATGTAGGAGATTTCTTAGGTTTCGTGGTACACAAGAAAGGCATCAAGATCAACCGAAACAAGACAAAAGCAATTTTGGATCTCAAGCCTCTGTCGACAAAGAAACAACTCCAATCTTTGTTGGGGAATATAAAGTTTTTGAGAAAATTCATATCGAATCTAAGTGGAAAGGCAAAGGTTTTTTCGCCACTCCTCAAGATCAAGAAGGAAAGTGATTTTCACTGGGGGCAAGAGCAGCAGGAGACTTTCGACGCCATAAAAGGATACCTTACAAAGCCTCCCATTTTGTTACCTCATATTAGGAATAAGAATGTGAGTTTGTATATTGTTGTGGCTGATACAACCATAGGGAGTATGTTAGCTCAAGAGGATGTCAGTGGTGTCGAAAGACCCATATATTACCTCAGTCGAGTTTTGATAAATGCTAAAACTAGGTACAGTGTAATTGAAAAACTGTACATATGTTTGTACTTCTCGTGTATGAAATTAAAGCAATATATAAAACCAGTCGACGTTTATGTTTCGTGTCATTGTGATGTTATTAAACATGTGTTGTCTAAACCCATTCTACATAGTAAAATTGGGAAATGGGCACTAGCATTAACGTAATTTTCGTTAACATATAAGCCGTAGTCGAACCTTCACTAAACATGGTTGACACGAACCCTTGGTGGTTATATTTCGACGGGTCAATCCCCAAAAATGGAACATGAGTTTGGGTTTAATATTATCCTTAGAAGACACTCCGACGAAGTTCAAATGTAAAGTCAACGGAAATGTTCCAATGACGAAGCAGAGTATGAAGCCCTAATAATTGGTCTCAAAATCCTAAGAGATTTAGGGGCTAAGAAAGTAGAAATAAAGGGAGATTCGGAACTAGTGATCAAACAAATCACACGAGAATACAAGTGCATTAAAGAAATATGCTGATGTATTTTGCAATGGTGACACAAATATTGGAATGCTTCGAGGTTGTCAACATTACGCATGTTCCAAGAATGGAGAACCCAGAAGCCAACGAGTTAGCACAAATCGACTTGGGTACAAGGTATCAAAAGAAAAGCTCAAGGATTTTATTGAGATAAAGGAAAAGATGGTGTCGAACTTCTCGCCGTCACCTAATATGGCAATCCCAAAAACTGGGGGGCAGAGTTCAACAATAATGAATGCCTTGAAAATTTCGAAATTTTGGCAAGGCACGAAGTTTTTGCCATTGACCATTTGTCGCAATCAGATTGGAGGAAACCGATCATAGAGTACTTGGAAAATCCAGTTGGAAACACCGACCGGAAAATCAAGTATATAGCTTTAAGTTATGTACGCATGGGAAATAAGTTCTTGAGGAAAACTCCAGAAGGAATTTTGCTCGAGTGTCTTGGAAATACATAAGCTTACTTGGCAATATCTGAGGTACACAGTGGAGCCTGTGGGACACATCAAGCTGGCCATAAGATGAAATGGCTTTTATTCTGACAAGTTGTTTATTGGCCAAGTATGTTAAAAGATTGTATTGAGTTCGCGAAAGGGTGCCAAGAATTTCAGAGGCACGTGAATGACCAATACATACCAGCAAGTGAGTTGTATGTGATTATTAAGCCTTGGCCCTTTCCGGGGTGGGCATTAGATGTCATCGGTGAAATTCGACCGACCTCGTCGAAACAACAAAAGTTTATCTTGGTCGAAATAGACTACTTTACAAAATGGATAGAAGCTATCCCTTTGGTAAAAGTGGATCAAGAGATTGTGATATAATTTATTCAAAAACACATCGTATATAGGTTTGGGATTCCCAAAACCATTACCACAAATCAAGGCTCGATTTTTGTGGGACAAAAGATGCAAGAATTTGCCGTTGAAACAGGGTTCAAGTTGGTTACTTTCACACGTTACTACGCCCAAGCAAATGGCCAAGTCGAGGCAGCCGACAAAGTGATAATTAATTTAATCAAAAAACACGTTACTAAGAAACCTAAGAATTGGCATAAACTATTAGACCAAATTTCATGGGCTTGTTGAACATCCCCAAAAGAGGCAACGAATTCGACGCCTTTCTGTTTGACATTTGGCCACGATGTTGTGTTACCAGCATAGATTTTTTTACAATCAGTCAGGGTGAAACGCCAGAATGACATCCAATCAGAGAAGTATTGTAGGTTGATGTTCGATAAACTGACTGATCTAGACGAAGAAAGGTTGGCCGCCATAGATGTATTGATACGACAAAAAGCGCGTGTGACCAAAGTATACAACAGAAGGGTTAAAATGAAAACCTTTGCAATAAATTATTACGTTTCAAAGGTGATTTTACATATGGATCGAAGAGATCGAACTTTAGGAAAATGGTCACCAAAGTGGGAAGGACCGTTTCAAATAATCCAAACGTTTACGGAACAATGCCTATGAAATTCAGGAGCTGGGTATGGATTGAAGGACCTTAAGGGTAAATGGAAAATATTTGAAAAAATATAAACCTATGCTACAAGAGATTTAAATCCAAACATAGTGAATATATTCATTAATTGTTTAAATCCAAGATGGCATACAAAGTGGTCAACCAGCCTTACATGGGCCGTTACAAAAAGATAAAAAAATCAAGCAGGAAACTTAGACTAAAATTCCTCGAAAAGGGCCTTCTCATGATCGATTCTGCTGTCAATAAGGCTTTTCTTCTCCCGCAACTGCTTAATCATGGTTTCAATTTCAAGGGCCTTTTCACCATGTTAAATCTCTTTCAGAACTTCCTAGTCGACGACATCTTGAGTAGGAAGAGGTCCATCTGTATCCAAAGAGGCTTTTTGCGCTTTCACTTCATCAATCTTCTTATTAAGTTCATCTATTTGAGTTTGATAGCCCGAGATTTGCTGATTGAAGGCTTGTTGTTAGATGAGACGCTCTTGTTTCTTGGCCTCGAAGTCACTAAGCTTCTTCTCACAGTCCTCACTAAAATACCACTCAAGCCTCATCTCGTTGATCTTTGTTTTAATCTGGAAATCAACATTCTGATGAAGAACAAGATCTTTGACTAGCTGGGTGAAAAAAGCTTTGAACTCAATAAAGTATTTGGCAGCCGGGGAAGGAAGCTTATGAAAGGCAAGTTCGTGGAGAGGTTTACGGATGTCACGCGCCATACCTTCTTCTTCTTCGAGGATAACTAAAACTTCACGCTCAAACAGATAGTCTTTTAATTGTTGAAGCTTAAGAGTGACGCTGGCATCCATCCCTGGAGAAGGTACGGTAGTCGAAGAGGAAGGTTGAGCCTCGGTCGAAATTTGATGAAGTTGTTGCAGCTTCCTTAAGACCTCTGCCGGATTTTGTCGCTTCATAGGCAAAACTTTTGTCGGAGTCAAATTAATGATAGAGACGCCTTATCCAGTAACGATCGAAGGGGCCTGAGTTTGCTGAGCAGTGATATTTTATTGAGCCTCAGGCGATACGCTCCGGAACTCAAGATAGTCTCATTTGCTTAACTTTCGAACCTCGCGTCAGTTGCGGGCTCAGCAAGAGTTGAATCGGCCACATGTTCTTATAGCCAAGAAGTCAGGACCCACATTAGAGAATAGTTCATGAGTTACTAAACTAAAGGGAGACAAATACCTGAGAAGCCACATGTTGCAGGGAAGCAAGAGTATTTCTTTCTTGACCATGGGGGGAAAAGACCTCAGTGAGATCATCTGGAACTAAGTTCTTCACGGTCTAAGGAGCGATTCTTGAAGGAGGTTTCTTGGCCTGGACTTTCTTTTTTTGGTCCAAAGTAGGTGGAGTAGCCAGTGGCACATTCGATGTGGGAAAGATGTATGAGTGCACACTGCCATCGGAGTCTCCATTTTCGAATGAAGGCACCTCTTCAGGAACCTAAGTCATAAGATAAGTAAGAGGGTGACAAAGTATTAAAAACAAAGCCTCATGAAATGCTGACACAAAGTACCTTTGGTTTCAGAGTCGAAGGCGCCCTTTGTCTTTTAGAATGTTTGCTAGGGGTTGGTGTTGTGGCTGGAGCCCTTTTTCGACCCTAAAAACAGAGAAAAGAAGTGGTTATTTTTTCTCTCTAAAGAAGCAAAAGACGAAAGGACAATGGTTACCTTTTTTGTTGGGGCTTCGTCAGCGTTGGTAATTTGGATTGTTGCGTCGGGGGTCAGTAGTCGGCGGCGGAGGAGATATTTTTCCAGTGAGAGTGAAAAAAGCATCGATCATATGTTGAAGAAAAAGAGCAGTAGAAAAACCTTGACATTGGTAGTCGGCCCACCATTCGTCAATGTCTGCTAGTGTCAAAAAGGATTGTTGGAACTTAAAAACTGGAAGTTCAAGGCGTTGAGTGGGCTTATGGAATCTTAGGCAAGCTTTGTGGTCATCAGTGTTTCATGATTGACCAGACCATACAATGTCAGTCGAATGTGAAACTAAAGGATTCGGTAACATTTGGCTAAGGCCAAATTGGCGAGCCACCAAGTTGGGTTGATAACTCATGAAGTCATACCCTTTCGACCCCGTTTCTATCCTAAAGGATAATAATGTAGGAGTCAAAAACGCCCCCACACATCACTTGATTGTACTGCATCTTGAGGAGAATCACCTGGGAAAGGATTTTTGAACCATTTTGGGCCAAAGCTCCGGTCCATAAGTGGAGCCATACCTCGAACAAAGGAGTCGGCCTCGATAAACATGTCGAGGTACTTCATAAAAAGATGTTTGTTGGGGGTTTCCTGGCATGTCATCAGGGCGAGTCTTGCGCCTTCGACTGGTCGATCCTTATTCAATCGCATTATAAGCTCCAAAACCGGATAACCCAACTGGTATTCAAAAGTGGTGTTTAACCAGTGTTGCAACAACCACATAGGACCTGCCAAGTTCAGGGCCTTGGAATTAGAATGGAGGTATTTCAATTTTAGGGTTGCGAGCCCTAGAGAGTGGTACAAGGAAGCTAGCAAAAGCTTACCTAGGGAAACCTGTCGACCTTCGTGGATTTGGATCGCCATGCTTATGTAACTTTTGGCTATTTGTAAAGAGCCAGGACAAAAAACATAGTTCGAAAGCCAGAGTGTCAGAGACTTCGACATGATCCTTGTTCTTGTGATCTTCGATATAGTTTTGAAGGCTAGCGCGACTAAACGAAAAGTGGTCTTTGTAACACCCCTGACTGCTTTCAAGATTACCTACTGCCACACAAACCAACACATGTCTTTTCAGCAATTTTGTCCTCACTCACACGCTTTCCGATAAACTTTTAAGAAGGTCACCCATCCAAATACTACTCCAAGTCAAGCATGCTTAACTGTGGAGTTCTTATTTGTTAGGCTACCTAAAAGAAGATGCATCTTGTTGGTATAGATAGTACCAATTAATCCTTATAAGCCTTCCTTTGACCATGCAGTCTCATACTTGCACAACCTCGGGATCCTTTTCATTCAGATGTGAATTCATTTATTCCCTAGAAGCTGCTAGGAGTGTGTTATTGTCATGCCTCATCCACCAATAACCACTCCCTCGCACTCGGGTGTTACATGTAACCATTCTCCGCCCTCTTAGGCCTCGGGTGTTACACGCCCACCAACTTCCACTTGGTTTGTCATCGAACCATATCATACTAGGAGAGATCCGCTCTGATACCATTTGTAACACCCCTGTCTGCTTTCAGGATTACCGACTGATCGCACAAACCAATACAAGTCTTTTCAGTAGTTTTGTCCTCACTCACACGCTTTTCGGGAAACTTCCCAAAAGGTCATCCATCCAAATACTACTCCAATTCAAGCACCCTTAATTGTGGAGTTCTTATTTGTTAGGCTACCAAAAAGAAGATGCATCTTATTTTTGGTAGCCTAACAAATAAGAACTCCACAGTTAAGCGTGCTTGACTTAGATAGTATTTGGATGGGTGACCTTATGGGAAGTTTTCTGAAAAGTGTGTGAGTGAGGACAAAGCATGCTGAAAAGACCCGTGTTAGTTTATGGGGTCAATCGATAATCCTAAAAGCAGTCTGGGGCATTGCAAATGGTATCAGAGCCAGACCTCTCCCAGTACAATATGGTTCGGGGAAGAACCAAGCGAAAGCTGGTGGGCACGTAACACCCGAGGTCGAAGAGAGGTTACATGTAACACCCGAGGGCGAGGGAGTGGTTGTCGGTGCACGAGACATGATAATGAGACACTCCTATAATCTTCTAGGGAAAAGCCGAATTCGCATCAATATGAGAGGGATCCTGATGTTGTGTATGTATGAGACCACATGGTTGAAGGAAGGCTTATAAGGATTAATTGGTACTACCTATGCCAACAAGATGCATCTTCTTTTCGGTAGCCTTGGAGTAGTATTTGGATGGGTGACCTTCTGGGAAGTTCCCCGGAAAGCGTGTGAGTGAGGATAGATCATGCTGAAAAAACCCGTGTTGGTTTTTGGGGTCAGTCGGTAATCCTGAAAGCTATTTCCGGAGTTAGAAATGGTCACCCATCCAAATACTACTCCAAGTCAGGCACACTTAGCTGTGGAGTTCTTATTTGTTAGGCTACCTATGTGAGTGAGGATAAAGCATGCTGAAAAGACCCGTGTTGGTTTGTAGGGTCAGTCGATAATCCTGAAAGCAGTTTAGGGCATTACAGTCTCTGTCGGAAGCATGGGGTCAAAAGTTTCGCCTAGTGGCGATAAGCCCGTGATAGCCGCCACGTCATAGAGAGTTGGCGTCAAGATGCCACAAGGAAGCTGGAAGGTATTGGTCAAACCTTCCCAGAAATACATCGATGCCAACAGCATGCAAAGGTTGATTCGATGAGCTTGTCTTGAAATCTGGATAGCGTCAAAGATCCCCGCACTTCTCCAATGGTCTTGCCGTTTTCGTTGAACTTTGTTAAGCCAAGATATGTCCTCCTTATTACCTGGAGTATGCATCGACCTGAAAACTCTAGCCTTTGGGTCCATGAACCTGATGTCGATGGTACCGTCTTTTTCAAAAGCTGGAGGGACGTAGGAGTGTAACCAGGAAAGTGGCCTTGAACGATTTTTGGTTGAGTTTTGTTGTCTGGGTAAGGCTCGTGAAATGCAACAAGTTTCTCAGCAACGACAAATGGAATGAGCATTTGGCGTTGCCATATTTTTACCATAACTTCATAAGTAGATGTAGGTTGAGGAATAGGTTTCATCCTTTCTGTTTCAGTAAGCTGAAATGCAACATGGTTGTTGCTAGTGTTGAAAGTCGTTACTCTCTTGGTGCGTGTAGAGGAAGCCATTGTAGTGAAAGAAGAAGAAAAATTGATAAGAGTAATGTTGTTGTGAGAAGTTACAGAGAAAATACACAAGATGAAGAAACATGAAGAAATGTTGAATGTAAAAAAGCGTTATTTATAGGCAAACAAAATGACAATCAAGCGTCAGTTGATTGATGACAGCTGTTCGACTAAGGGATAGTGGGAAAGTTAGCAGCATTAGTTGAGAACCCACGACCTAGGAAATAGCTCCTAATGATAACGGTTTTTTTGCGAAACTATGGCGCAGGAAAAATCATCATTGTGCAGAACATCATTAGCGATTAGACGTCCTACCGAAATTTGGAAAGTCAAAAATTCAAGTTTCTCGGTTGAAGCGTCTTAGTCGAAACTGGCCTTTTAGGGGGGCAATTTGTTAGCTGGAAAATTTCGACCCAAACGAAGGACGAAATCATTACGACCAAGAGGAGGTCGAAAGCAAAATCGACGAAGGGGGAAATCAAGAAAGTTATGCCGACAAAGGAGGTGATTCTGTCGAAGTCGAAGGCAAGCATACCATAATGGGAACTGATCGTGGGAAGTAGAAAGTGGGAAGTTACCAGGGGCGTGGGTGATAGGCTCTGACACGTGGCACATTATAAATGGATCATGACCTCCTAGAAGTTATTTTTTGTTACTATTTAAGTAGATGTGATTTTTATTCCAAAAGGTGGCATTTGTAACATTGCAATAGGAAAACACTTGAAGTATCAAGCGTCTGAGAGAAAAGAGTTAACTTCCTTCCAAAATGTACTTCTACTTCCACATTTACTTTCAAACCATTTAACTTATCAAGTTATTTTCATTTACTTTATTCATTGACATCTTTATCTCATTTTTATCCTTTCTTATTGTTACTGCATTTTTCTATTCTGTAAACATTTCACTTATTTCTCTAGTGTTCCAAACACTTTACCAACAGAAACACCATATACTTAACACATATCATTCTAGGACTTTGTAACCGGTCCTGCAAGTAAACCTCGATAGGAAGACTATAAATTGTTGTGTAAACTCCATTCCAATGATTCCCCACTGAGAATATCTTGGAAGAAGTTCATGAATATCTTCTCATCATTGGAATATGCGGCCATTTTCCGACAGTAGGCCTTGACATGGGTTCTATGACAACTGATCCCCTTGTACTTTTCAAATTCGGGGACTTTGAATTTAGCAGGTATTTGGATGTCTGGTACTAGGCACATTTCATCAACATCTAGCCCAAAAGTATTGGACCCATCCATAGCCCTCATCTTATCTTCTATGGCATGTACCTTCTTTTCTATCTTAGTGTTTGCTAGCCCAAAACATCGAAGACCGACTCATCCCTCGGAACAAAGAAAGCATCGTCTTGATTATCCACCTCAAGGACGGGAGGACTGAAAGTGGGTACAACATTTGGATTCACTAGACCTTCTCCCACAAATGGGGAATTACCCTTAGGTGTGCCTAAGGGAGTTTTCACAATAGGAGTGGCAGGTGTAGGAGCATGCGTGTTGGCAGTAGCAACTTGCAGGTTGGCTTGACAAATTTCCTCTTGACCCCTATCAATGCTTTCTTGGCCTCTGACCATAGCTTGTATGGTCTCAATCAGTTTCCCCATATAGGCAAGTATGTTGGACATCTCTTCCCTCAAGACGAATTGATTTTGTTCTAGCTGATCCATCAGTGATCTTTGATTGCTTTGGGTGTAATATCGATGTCGAGAAGTCAGTTTGATGATTCAAGTTAAAAAAATTCCAAGTGGTAAGTTTCTTGTTTTGCTTTATGTTATGCAAAATGATGCATGAATGATTTGTTTTTATTATTTTTATTTTTATGGGAAAAGCTCTTAGTTATCATGTTATTTACGACAAGGAACATTTAAACATTTGGCATTGCAATTAAAAATAAAAGCACACATAAGATGGAAACATAAAAAGCCTTATTCATTAACTCTTTTTGGAATCCAATAACAAGTACAAGAAAGCCAAAGAGACAATCCTCTATGAATTGAAAATAACTTCAAATTACAAGTTAACTTGGAAAGTGACTCCTTGAGTCTTACGAAGAGCTTCAACAGTAGTAATAAGTTTAGTTAGAGTTTTCTTGCAAAACTTTACAAAGTTATAGACTTTGTGAGGAGTGTTCTTAGTACACATGATTAGATCAACCTCTTTCATCTTATCGGGGAAATCTTGAAGAACGTAGTTGTTCAAGACGACCATGTTTGCATATTTGTTCTTCCATTCGGTATAGAGACCTTGCAAGTTCCTAATAATGGCATCTCTTTCAACTATCCACCTTCTATTATTTGATATGCGTCTTCCCAATATCTGCAATTGTTCTTCAACTCTTGGTAGGCTTCATCAAAAAATTTGGCCTTCATATTTTGGACTTGCTCACAAGCTTTTCCTAATTGAAATTTCTCGTGAAGGTAGGCTCGATGTATCTTCTCCTTATCAAACTTCTCACGGGATGTGTGATCTTTATACTCCTTGATGGTCTTCCTTAATTCATGGATATGAGCTTCATAGTCAGTTTGTGCATTCTACTTGGCTAAATTGGATAATTCCAAAGTCTTTTTCAAATCTCGGATGATGCATCAATCTCGATCCAACTCACTATTGTGACCACTAAGCTCAGAATTTGCTCCTAGAAGAGCACCACCAACCCACTCTCTCTTCCCTCTCTAGCTCTCTTCTTACTATTTTCAAACTGGGCTTTTACCTCCTTGCTCTCATCCTCCAAATCTTCATTCTTTTGCTTCTCCTTATTGAGTTGGAGTCGCAATTGAGAATTCTCTACCTCGAGATCTTTGATCTGAGAAACAAGTTTCTCAACATCTTCGGGTAGGATAGGCTCAGGTTCTGGTACTGGAGGGAAGGATGAGGACTCAAAGAATAAATGTAGCTTGATCATTTGAGCTTTTTCTCTTACCCACTTGACATATGTCTCTTTCGAAATGAAATTCTTTTCCTACAACTCTAGACTATTTCTGACGATCTTTGTACAAGCTTTTCTCACTTTCCTTATAACATGGTGATTGGATCAACATCATTCATGATAAATGGCACGAGGTCTTTATCCTCGGGAGGGACATCCATTGCATGCCCAAATTGTCTCAAGCATAACATGGGGTTATAATTTATGCAACCATGCATCCCCATCAAAGGTAAATTAGGATATACTCCACATTTGAGTATGATCTTCTCGGTTTCCCATTTCCTTTTGTACCATTGGATGAAACTAGCGGAGAGTGAAGAAAACCTCTGAGGCCACGTGAGACATTTAGAGACAAAAGGACCCTTTTGAGGCATTTGGGTTTTCATCCATATGTGCAAGAGTGGAGCGCAACAAAGGAAAGTTCACCTTTCTTCTCATGATGAGTGTGGAAAGTGTGGTAGAAATCTGCCAACAGGAAAGACACTGGATTGCCAGCCAAGAAAATCTCTCCTGCCGAGTGATCTATGAAATTGTCAATGTTTGGAAATATGACAATTCGATAAATCATGAGTGCCAAGATTGCACTACAGGATTCCCACTTCTCTTCTTTAGCAAACTTCCAAGCATGGCCTTCCAAATACTTCCTTGTGAACCCTTTGATAACCCCCTTAGGTACCCAATTGGCCACTACCTCATTAGCATCAAGACCGAACACCGAGGATAACTTGGTCATAGTAAAGTCTTATTCCATCTTTGGGAAAGGATTATGACCTTTGATAGGTCGATCTAAAATCCTCTTGAACTCCTCCAAGGTGGGAGCTATCTGGAAGTCTGGAAAAGTGAAACATTACAGAGGGATGTCATAATACTGAGCCAAGGTGGTGAGAGCTCTAAAGTTCACTTTTTTTGTCAATAGGTCCAGAATATTCCCATAGGCTGAATGGAATTTGTTGTGCTTGATAGGTGCCACCTTAGAACTCAAGGCCTTCAAGCTTTAAATTTGAGGTTCCTTGTAGCGGAATGAGAATGTGCTTTTCCTAGGAGGAGGATTCATGATTACTTTAGAAAACATCTTATATTCCTGCAACGAACACAAGACACTAAGAATTTTGATTTATATTATTTATGCTTATGATGTATGAATGTATGAATGTATGGATGCATGGAACTCAAGCATGGCTTTATAAGTCTGAGGTGCCTGAGGTATGAAATGGAGTGTAACATAAATTACTTTTTAAACCAGGGAACTCACTAGATATGATCTAGATTTTTTATTTAGAAATAGGGACCCCAGAATCATGGATTCATCTGACGGTTTTCTTCTTACCGCAAAAGCATGTCGGGCGAGAATTCCATCCGGTGAGTCTATTCTGGGTTAGGTCTTCGTACCAACCCTCGTGAGAAAAGCTTCTCGGGGACCCGTACTACACGAACATTGATAGGGGTTCTATATAAGGGTCTCAGAGTCATGGATTCCCTTGATTGTTTGCCACTTATGTAAATTTACTTGTCATGCGTCAACTCCATCAAGGAAATCTATTCTAGGTGAGGTCTTCATACTGACCCTCGTCAGAAAAGCTTCTTGGGGACCCTCACTACGCGACCATCTTTCCTAATTGGCCAAAAGGTTAGGGTTCTACAAAGGTCCTTAGAGTCAAGGATCCCAATAAAATACTGACGCTTACACCAAAAGCTTGACGGTCGTTAATATGCTCAAAAGAATCTACTCTAAGTGAGGTTCTCATATCGACCCTTACGAGAAAAGTTTCTCGGTGGCCCATACTACTCAACCTCTCATATCTCAAGTTCACAATCTCGACTCGGGCAAAGAGTCTTTCCCTCAAGGTTACTCTTTTGCAATCGAAGTAACCCATCTGAAACTGCTGAACCATATATCCATATAGAAGATAAGGTAATATTAACAGAAGAGAAGGAAAGAAAAAATAAAGTAAAAAATATAAGCGCCCACACATGCGAACAGGCAACCTAGACTAGGCTTGACTTGCTTAGGGAAACCGGTTCCCCAGTAAAGTCGCCAACTGTCGCTACACGAAAAAACACAGCCGATTACTGACACAGAGTCACCACCAGATTTTATTTATTCCAAAAGAGGAAAGGAAAAATATCGATAAAACCATCTTATGAAAGGAAAGAAATTGGTCTCGCAACCAAAACTAGAGTTCGGAAGTCGGTTATGCGAGGGGATGGTATTAACACACCTCGCATCCATCGTATTCAATGGGAACCATCTAGGCTTTCTACATGAATGGGTGTTGTTGTCTAAAGGTTCACTTGCTAAAAAGGGAAATTATTGGTTTTTTATTAGTGTGCTCTCCAAGGATTGGGGTCCTTGTGCCTACGTATCATCATCGTTAAAGGGTTTTCGAGGTGATTCCCAGAGGCATAAAAATGAGTTTGATGAAATGATGTTGATTTTAAGTTTTTGAAAAGAGATTGTTTTTTATTAGAATTGCACTAAAGACTATGGGTAGAGGTGAATATTTCAAATAACCAATTCAAGCGTCTTGTGTCCAAAATACTCAGAGTAAGGGTAGTAAAGCTCCATTCTTACTCATTCTCCACCACTTAAGGCTCGTGGCATGCAATAACAGTCGTATATTTTATTGTGTTTTGAATTTGATCGAGAAAAATGTTGTTTTACGTTAGATCAAGGGTTTATTCTTTATTGTTTTGAAACAATGAGGTCGACCTAACTCCTAAGAGTTCAAAAGGAAAGCAATGGAAGGGAAAATTACAACCAAAAGGGGGAGGGATACATGGAAAATTACAAGAGGAATAATATAAGAAATAAAGGTGATCATAGTAAGGTAGCCAAGGAAAAATCCTTGTGTGTACAAAATGGCCAAAGCTAACAAGTGGATAATGGACTCAAAACATGTCTCCCTAGGGCAGTGCCATGAATGTCGTTCTAGCAATAAAAGATTACAAGTCCAAAGAAACTCCAAGTCAAATAAATAGGTCAAATATAATAATCCAAGGTCTAAATACATGGGTCCTAAGAAGTCCTCTAAGTCCAACGTTAGGTCACAAATGATACATCTTTTTGGTCTTTTCATTTTATCATGTTTTTGTTCTTTTTGATTATGCAAAGTAATAAAGAAAAGACAAGAAATAAAATGGCATAAAATAAAGGATGTATGAGGTAAGTGGATTATGATGAACATAAATGTAAAGTGCTTTGAAATAAAATGAACAATAAAAATAAATTCTGAAAAGCAAATTGCGAGAATTTAAATGGAGAAGAAATAAAGTGCAATAATATAAAAGTCAGAAGTTAGTCGTTAGTGACAAAGTTAAAAAAGGTTATCACCTAGGGATTTTTTATCCATAAGTCAAAGAACTCAAAATATGGAGCATTAAGAGATAACACATCATTGATTCAAAGTGTCAAAAATGATACAATGATCATTTATCAACATGTTTGAATCAAATAAGGTTGAATCAACTGAAACGTCCATCTATGAATGATTTGAAATATGGAAGATCTATCAACCGAGTAACCAAATTAGCATAAAAATGAAGAGTTAGTGGTTAGTGATTAGATAAGTTGAATCGGGACAATTTAGCGTTTTGTCAAGCCACAATTTATGTGCTCAAAACATGTTAAAAAATATTGTAAAGTTATTCTCCAAAACAAGTAACACAATGGAAAAATAAAAGCAAAAACAATCAAAAATAATAAAATAAAAGAAATACACACATGATAAAAATTGATTCCAACTAAATTGAAAAAAAAAGTTGAAAAAGTTATAGCAAGGGTTAATTCTTTACTGCTTTGAAACAATGAGGTCGACCTAACTCCTAAGAGTTCAAAAGGAAAATAAAGGAATGGAAAATTACAATCAAAAGGGGGAGGGATACATGGAAAATTCCAAGAGGAATAATATAAGACATAAAGGGGATCATAGTAAGGTAACCCAAGAAAAACCCTTGGGTGTACAAAATGGCCTAAGCTAACAAGTGGATGATGGACTCATAACATGTCTCCCTAGGGTAGTGCCATGAATGTCATTCTTGCAATAAAATATTACAATTCCAAAGAAACTCAAATTCAAATAAATAGGTCAAATATAATAATTCAAGGTCCAAATACAGGGGTCCTAAGAAGTCCTCTTAGTCCAACATTAGGTCACAAATGATACATCTTTTTGGTCTTTTCATTATATCATGTTTTTTTCTTTTTGATTATGCAAAGCAATAAAGAAATGATAAAAAATAAAATGGCATAAAATAAAGGATGTATGAGGTGAGTGGATGATGATGAACATAAATGTAAAGTGCTTTGAAATAAAATGAACAATAAAAATAAATTGTGAAAGTAAATTGCGAGAATTTAAATGGCAAAGAAATAAAGTGCAATAATATAATAGTTAGAAGTTAGTCGTTAGTGAAAAAGTTAAAAAAAGGTGATCACCTAGGGATTTTCTATCCACAAGTCAAAGGACTCAAAATATGGCGCATTAAGGGATAACACATCATTGATTCAAAGTATCAAAAGTGATACAATGATCATTTATCAACATGTTTGAATCAAAGAAGGTTGAATCAACTGAAACATCCATCTATCAATGATTTGAAATATGGAATATCTATCAACCGAGTAACCAAATTAGCATAAAAAATGAAGAGTTAGTGGTTAGTGATTAGAAAAATTGAATCGGGATAATTTAGCGTTATGTCAAGCTACAATTTATGTGCTCAAAACATGTTAAAAAATAACATAAAGTTACTTTCCTAAAACAAGTAACACAATGGAAAAAATAAAAGCAAAAACAATCAAAAATAATAAAAGAAAAGAAAAACGCACATGATAAAAATTGATTGCAACTAAATTGAAAAAAAAAAGACTTGAAAAAGTTGTAGCAAGGGTTAATTCTTTATTGCTTTGGAACAATGAGGTTGACCTAACTTCTAAGAGTTCAAAAGGAAAACAAAGGAAGGGAAAATTACAACCAAAAGGGGGAGAGGTACATGAAAAATTACAAGAGGAATAATATGAGAAATAATGGGGATCATAGTAAGGTAGCCCAAGAAAAATCCTTGTGTGTACAAAATGGCCTAAGCTAACAAGTGGATAATGGACTCAAAACATGTCTTCCTAGTATAGTGCCATGAATGTCATTCTAGCAATAAAAGATTACAAGTACAAAGAAACTCAAAGTCAAAGAAATAGGTCAAATATAATAATTCGAGGTCGAAATACATCGGTCCTAACAAGTCCTCTAAGTCCAACATTAGGTCACAAATGTTACATATTTTTTATCTTTTCATTTTATCATGTTTTTGTTCTTTTTTATTATGCAAAGCAATAAAGAAATGATAAAAAATAAAATGGCATAAAATAAAGGATGTATGAGGTGAGTGGATGATTATGAACATAAATGTAAAGTGTTTTGAAATAAAATGAAGAATAAAAATAAATTGTGGAAAGTAAATTGTGAGAATTTAAATGGCTAAGAAATAAAGTGCAATAATATAAAAGTTAGAAGTTAGTCGTTAGTGAAAAAGTTAAAAAAAGGTGATCACCTAGGGATTTTCTATCCACAAGTCAAATGACTCAAAATATGGCGCATTAATAGATAATACATCATTGATTCAAAGTTTCAAAAGTGATACAATGATCAATTATCAGCATGTTTGAATCAAAGAAGGTTGAATCAACTGAAACACCCATCTATCAATGATTTGAAATTACAAGAGGAATAATATGAGAAATAATGGGGATCATAGTAAGGTAGCCCAAGAAAAATCCTTGTGTGTAGAAAATGGCCTAAGCTAACAAGTGGATAATGGACTCAAAACATGTCTTCCTAGTATACTGCCATGAATGTCATTCTAGCAATAAAAGATTACAAGTACAAAGAAACTCAAAGTCAAAGAAATAGGTCAAATATAATAATTCGAGGTCCAAATACATCGGTCCTAACAAGTCCTCTAAGTCCAACATTAGGTCACAAATGATACATATTTTTTATCTTTTCATTTTATCATGTTTTTGTTCTTTTTTATTATGCAAAGCAATAAAGAAATGATAAAAAATAAAATGGCATAAAATAAAGGATGTATGAGGTGAGTGGATGATTATGAACATAAATGTAAAGTGTTTTGAAATAAAATGAAGAATAAAAATAAATTGTGGAAAGTAAATTGTGAGAATTTAAATGGCTAAGAAATAAAGTGCAATAATATAAAAGTTAGAAGTTAGTCGTTAGTGAAAAAGTTAAAAAAAGGTGATCACCTAGGGATTTTCTATCCACAAGTCAAATGACTCAAAATATGGCGCATTAATAGATAATACATCATTGATTCAAAGTTTCAAAAGTGATACAATGATCAATTATCAGCATGTTTGAATCAAAGAAGGTTGAATCAACTGAAACACCTATCTATCAATGATTTGAAATATGGAAGATCTCTCAATCGAGCAACCAAATTAGCATAAAAAATGAAGAGTTAGTGGTTAGTGATTAGAAAAAATCGAATCGGGATAATTTAGTGTTATGTCAAGCCACAATTTATGTGCTCAAAACATGTTAAAAAATAACATAAAGTTATTATCCTAAAACAAGTAACACAATGGAAAAAAATACAAAAACAAAAACAATCAAAAATAATAAAATAATAGAAATATGCACATGATAAAAATTGATTACAACTAAATTGAAAAAAAGAGTTTAAAATGGCGTAGAAAGGGTTTGAACGGGTTTGAACCCAAGACATAGTGGTTGGCAGACCCTGGTCTCTACCACTACACCATGTCTAACCAATTGTCATTTTTATGCAATCATTGATGCTTATAATATAAAAAATGAAATAAATAATAAAATAAAAAATGAATAAAAATCAAACATAATATGTTTTCATGAACACAACATTGTTCATCTTCTCATGCACATAAAAAAACAAAGAACAAAAATCCCAAAAAAATGCAAACCAAACAAACTCATTTGTCTCAAACTTGATTCAACTTGTAATACCCCAATTTTGACCCTAAGATCCCTCATGCATTCCCATCATAAGCATAAGCATTGGGATCATGTCTTGGCATCCTCCTTACCCCTCTTCCATTGAGTTTGTTTTGGGAGAGATCACCAAGCACCTTGTGATTATATCATACTTGTAGTTTATCATTTCGCTAACTAAAATACCAAAAATATGTCTTTGCATCTATCTAACTCTTTTTGTAGTTAGGGCATGATCTCATTGATTCGTTGATCACATCTAGGGTTTGAGACCCTCATGAACAAAGAGCACAACTAAGAATTGATTTAATAATGGTTATGAACATCATATATGAGTAAGAATGTTCTCTACATGTTATATTGATCAAGTTTGCTTCAAGATTTTGAGGCTGATTTGCCTTGGAAACCCTAGTTTGACTAGGTGTCTTGAGTAACTTCTCCAACAAGCTATCTCACCAATTGATAAAAATTCTAAAGGGGAATTTTAAATTTAATCATATTATGCATATATGATCTACCATGAGCCAAGAAAGTCAAGAGAATTGGAAATTAGCAAGTTGGTTGATGGTGGTTGGCCAGATGAATTCATCTGATCAAAACTGGGTCTCCCTAGACCCTATCTCCTACAATTTTTGCCATATGGAAATTATTCCAAGATAAAAATTATTATAAATGACATTTCAAACCACTTTCATGTTGAGACCTAGAGCTAGTTTTTCTTTCAAAGTCATTTTCTATGTTGAAACATTATAGGTCATTTTGTTTAAACCCTAATTTGAAAGTCAACTTCCCAAGGCCATAACTTGCTCAATTTTTATGAGATGAAAGATTTACAAGTTTCAAAATCAAATTAAATGTGTCTAATTCAACTTTAATGTTTGGAGTGGGATCTAATTCAACTTATTTGAACATGTGATATGAGGCTATATTATGGGTCACTTTTGACCTATACCATTGAACAAGTGATTTTTCCAAACTTCAAAAATGTATAACTCTATCATTTCAAATCCAAATGACATGAAATTGGGGACCATTTTGAAGTTATTTGAGAGAGATACAACCTTCATGAATACACTTTTCTCATTTGAAGCTCCCATAAAAAGTTAAGCAATATGGAATATTGAGACATATGGCTTGACACTTAGAAAATTTTTGATATGTCAAATTTTTCCAAACTTCCACCTCATATTTCTCCAAGTTCCAAACTCCAAATGAAAAAGTGTTCAACATCAAACTTGTTCCTCTTGATCTCACCTTTTCGAAGAGCTCAATTTCATCCATTTTGGACTTGAAATGCATAGGCTGCGCATGGCTTAAACAGGCTGATATCATTTGGCATAGATCCAACTTCAAGCATCAATGTTCAATTGCCTTGCATTCCAAGCTTGCTTCAACACATCTGATCATTCATTTTGGACTTCAAACTATCATTTCATGGGGCTATGCGCGCCCATGCACCATACTTTCATCATTTGCCAAATTTGGAAGGTTGAAAAGAGTGTGCAAATATCACATGGATTTGGCTATATATACAGTCGCATTTGCTTCTAAGCCTTCACTCTCATAGGATAACCCTGATAAATTCATTTGAATTTGAGCTTGAATCTCCACTATTTTGGAATTCAATTCTCCAGGAGTCCTTTGCTTCTAAGCCTTTCCATTCCTCTCCTGCAAGCAAGTGAAGCGAAGCCAAGCACAATTCAGATCAAGTTCTAGCAAGTTCAGACCTCCATTGAAGGTAATTTGCAGAAATTTCAAACTCTTCGATTCTCTTAATTTCTTACCAATGTACACAAGAAGATTGAGTTGCTTTGAGGCCAAATCGAAGCAACTCAGATCATGAATCTCATTTTTCAATTCCACATATCTCTCAATATAGTTGGAATTGGATGAATTGGAGGTGATATTCGTGCTCCGTGATGTTTTTTCTTTAAGATCATGTCCCTGTTTTCTTTTTTGGTGATGGTTCATGTTGACCAGTCCGGTGAAGCTCACCGGAGAAGACAACCGGAGCTCTGGATCCGATGATGATGTGTCTTGAGTCTGAACCATGGGATCCATCTTCCATGTTTTAATCTTGACCATTCCTTGTGAATACCATGTATACAGCGCTGTTGACATGGACATATGTGGAACACGCGTTTTGGATCATCAGATCCGCCACCTCAATTAATGAGGGAGATCTGATGGTCCACGTATTTTTGGATTTTCTGAATTTCCTTTTAATTCCATTTTCTTCAATAATTCATAATAAATTTAATATTGATCCAAAAAATATGGGACTTTCACCATAAATTTCCAAATACTTTTCTCTTTCATATTCTGAACTAAAATTATTTTTTGGATCATATTAATATTTTTCATGAATTAATTGATTTTTCATTTGTTTTTAATTGTTTAAAAATATTTTTAAGTGTCCAAAAATTATGAAATTTTTTCTCCAAGGTCCTTTGACCTTGTTTGACCTATGATAAATCTCATGGCCATTTCTTTGGTGTTTTGATGAGATTTTAGGATTTGGACAAAACATAATTAAATTTAATGCATTATTTTACTATTTTTAATTGAATAAATGTCATTTTAATTGTGTTGACCATTTGTATTGACTTAATTGAGTTTCTTACTTGTTGTTGGGCCTTGGTCAAGTTTGATTTGACTTTGTCAAGTTAATATTATTGGATTTAGGGGATTGATGGAATGTACATTCCATCTACCAAAGTGAATGAATAATATTAATTTGGTAAAAGTCCTCCTTTGACCAATTTGTGATCTCATTCATCCCTTTCCCTTTTCATCTAATTCCCTTTCTTCATCCATTCATTTCTATTTGGCCAATGACATCTCAAAGTCCTAATGCTAGTTGATTGAAAGATTAACATGAGTATGGATGAGACTAGGCCACACCTTTTGCATATTTTGCGGGTGTGATATGTTTAATGAGCATAGTTCATAATACTATGTCTCCAACATGAATTAACACCAAAAGTCTATTGCCCGGCCTCAAATAGTTGTGACTTCTACATAAGTCCAATTACGATTGCTTAACATAGCGCTAAATTTGTGACATAAAAGGCATAAGAATTCTAGTTAGTGAGATTGTACGTCTCCCCTCTTCCATGGTATTGTGTGGAAATTTGGCCTTCTTTCCTTCCTTTGGAAGATGTTTTGGTTCAAGGATCCATGCTTGTGGCAAGTGGGTTAAGTGTTCTTTAAAGAATGTCTTGAAAGCAAAAGCAAAACAAAACTAACTACTAACTTACTAACTATTAACTTTTAACTTCAAGTCTTTACTTTAATGCAATTTACTCTGTGTAACCAACCCTAGGAGTACAAAATACATATGCACACAAAAAGGGCTCCCTAGGAGTACCTAAGACACTTTGGATGCTAACACCTTCCCTCTGTGTAACCAACCCCCTTACCTGTGATCTCTGATTTTTATTAGTTTTTATTTGAAAACTTCTTACTATTTGGGTTTTGTTCGTACTTTTTCCATTTTCCCTTGGAAACAATAAAAGTGCGATGGCGACTCTTGTTTAATTGATCTCTAGCTTGTCAATAACTTGATGATCATGAATTTCTCGCTACACAACTCTCAAAAAACACACCATGAATAAACACTCATTTTCAAACACAAAAATAAAACTAAAATGTTAATAAGCTTGAGTTGCAATCATTACCATGTTTGTGATATCAAAATTAAGTTGTTGTGGTGTTGAGTTTGAAAATGAAGCAAAAGGGTGGCTATGGTTGAAACTTAATGGAAGAGGCTGAATTGTGAGTGTAGAAAAAAGAAGGATTAAGAGAAAATGAAAAGAGAAGAAAGTTGTGTGTGGTTGTTTGAGAAAGGATGATTGTATGAGTTTTGGTTTAGGTTTAAAGAGAGAGGTTAAGTGATTTTGATAGAATTTCTAGAGGCTGCTAACTTGTGAAGATGAGGGGGAATAATATTCTATTTATAGGGAAAACATGTGGGTTGATGTGTGTAAGAATTAGATTTACTTTGTGTAAAATTAATAAAAGTTATTGTTGTTGTTCGTGCAGGTGTAACAGGTTACCAGGATTTGGGTAACCGATTACCCATGCCAAACTTAACGTTGGAAGTCAGCTGAAAGCAGGTGTAACCGATTACTTGGATTTGGGTAACCGGTTACACATGCAGAAATTTGTCTTAGAGGCTTGTTTAAGAGAAGGTGTAACCGGTTACCATAATTTGGATAACTGGTTACCAGAACCCAAAGTTGGAATTTTGTTATGTTATATATTTTTTTTTTCTTTAAAGTGCCATCAAGAAAACCCTAGTTTTTCCTCGGGTATAACCACCACGCCTTGAGTCCGTGTAATATGTCTTTCGTTATGAATGTTAGTGCAAATATGGTGATAAAATGATGAATGTATGCATGTGTAGTAGAGTCATGGACCAGATGAAAGTTGTACAGGATAAGGTAAATTTTGGAGTATGACAAATATCTAATAGCCACAAAAGCTAACAAATAATTGATATGGCTTCAGGGATTACTAGTAGTGTGAGGTTTCAGATAGGAGAATGGTGTTTTGTATAGTGATAGTTAAAGATGAATACATCTAAAAACTAATTTTGTATTTCATTCAAGAACAAGACACATTAGTCTTTGTTTTCACTTCTTCAAATCATTTCTTGATGATGAGACGCTAACATTGGACAAGATTTAAGGAAGTGAGAATTCAACCGACATGTTAACAATTATGGTAAGTATTGAGAAGTTGAAGTTATGCTCAACTTCAATTGACCAACTAGAATATCAACATGAGAAAAATATATAATCGATGTGTGAAAATCGAATTGATCTTTAATTGAGAGATTATAGTTCAAGAAAGAAGAAAATAAAGGATAACACAAAAAATAAATAGTAAACAAAATTAAAAAATGTTCCAAGATTTTTTAGGAGAAATTATATTGTAACTATTTTTTCATTGGCGGTAAAAGTCAATGTTATTTTTCTTTTGAGGTGTAGAAATAACAAAGTTACGACTTCATCCAATAAAATAGAAGAAACATTCTAATGAGAATTTTTTAGAAAAATATTTAATGAAAAATATTTCTGAAAGTATAAATGAGTTGTGAAATTTTGTGAGAGTGAATATTCTTAATCATATATATTTTACTTTTTATTAATTTTATCGTGTCTCCGCATTATTTTTGCTCTTACACATAACAAATTTTTGCGATCATATATATTTGACTTTTTATTAATTTTATCGTGCCTCTGCATTATTTTTGCTCTTCCACATATGAGAAAATTTTGCGTAACAAGTAATATAACTATAAATTAAAAATGAGTAGGAAGATATTTGACTAAAGGGTATGTTTGAAATTCCAAAGCATTTGGATAAGATGATTTAAATCTCTTTTAATATTTAATCATATGTTGTTGGTTTGAATCTAATTCTAAAAATGCAGCAACATTGAAACTTTATTTAAAGATGATTTAATATAATTCAAATAAAAATTCAATGAGATAATTGATTATGATGAATTCTAGAATTTAAACTAGCACAATTTAAGAAATATTGTGCCCTACATTAACTTAATTACATTCAAATGAATCCATACATCATCATGCAAACATTTTCATTTTAGATGTGACAAACAATGTAAAGAAAAGAAATTAATGGTTTTGTGTTGATTTATAGAAATGTTACTCTTTTGACAAATTTCTTTATTGAGAGTCTCAAATAAGCACGTTTGAGTACTATTGAAATCACTTATAATATGGGCCATATAGCAACCTCTTTTGATTGAGGATGGAATTATAGAACTGATAACACAATAACTCTCAAGTATATACGGACATATTTTCTCTTGCTTTCAACGTGTTTTCAAGCTAATTTCAAGAAGAAAAATCATCATTTTGTTACTTGATTACTTTTTTATCTGAAGAAAGATGAAAAGAATTCATGCAATAATGCAACCAGGTGGGACTGTTAGACTAGTAAAAGTTGGGGGTCTTAAAGTCATCATTGCATGAATTTGTAAATGCCCTTGGCATATCTCAATGCAAAATCAACTGTACACAAGTTTATTTTTAAAGACCTTATCAAAAGTGAACTCTAAATAGAAAGTTTTATGTTTGAATATATTAATAAAAAAATAGAGTGAAAAATAAATTTAAAGTTAATTATAAGGAGTTTTTAAATTTTAAATTTCAATATGACTTTGTTTAGAAATGTTCTATTTAATATATTTTGGTAAACATGAGTATCTATGATTTTTTTTAAGCATGTATGTGTGAATTTTATTGAATTTTTTCCAATAGTAGAATTGAGGATCAGAATTTTTAATGTGGAGAACACATCCTTTAAAATATCTTTAGGTAAAATGGTCAAACATGGTAAATGTAATTCGACAATCAATATGCTTTTATATTATTTGCATTTGACACATTTGACTTTCTAACACCAGAGGCAATGAATATGTTACAGAGAGTCCAAAGATTCACAAATAACAATGTTGTGTCTCATAGGACAATGAATATAATTTTTAAGAAGATTGATTTTCCCTTTTTAAAAAGGATAATGACGTTAGGGGTGCCAAAACGGACTTGACCTGTCGGGCATGCTCGTTTTAGCTACACATTTTTGCAGGCCAGACAAAGGTTATAGGTTCATACTCTATAATATATCCATCTTATTTTTTGCATGCTTTTTCAGGCGAGGACATTAACATAAATTTTTATAATTATGATTTTGGCCCACGCACTACCCTTGTTTTTTTTCGGAGTAAGTCAATGATTTTGGCCCAGGCCCAAAAAAATGCTTGTTCCATTCCATCCCATTTTTTGAAAACTTTTACGGGACAGGTCTAAACGAAGCGGACAAGCCATTTTATCACCCCTAAACGAAGCGGACAAGCCGTTTTACCACCCCTAAATGACATAACTTATTGCCCCGCTTTTCTATCACTTATGTGTAATCTTTTATTTATGATCGTGGAATAAAATTTATTTTATTCAATTATATTTAAATATATCAAAATCAATTATGTTTTTTTCAAATATATTATTAATTCTTCAAAAATAAAATAAAAAAGTATTTGTTGGTCCTTTTGGGATTGACTGAATAATGCTAAACACCGTGGAGTTTGTTCAAGCTGGTTCGGGTGCATAAGGGACACATGTTGGACACGATGTTCCAACATGCGAGCTGCAACATCTAGTCTCTGTTAATAGACAAATGGTATTGCAGCTTGGTTATGTATTTCTCTATCCAAGATTCTCTCTACCATATAAGATCTACAAGTTATGGAGATGAGTTAATTTGGATGTACTTGTGCAACGTGTGGAACACGATATTCCAGCATGTGCAATGCAACACTAGGCCACAAGGATTGTTGTTTGGTGATATTTTTCTGATTGGTTTTCAATCAGATTTACTGCATATTTTTTAGTAATTAGGATTGATTTGTTTGACAGTTGGTGAAGATCAAATCAAATTTAAATGGAGATTTAAATTTGAATGTAACAAATCATATCTTTTGGAGAGTTTTATAGAGAAATCAATTTCAACAAGATTCTCTATTATTCTTTAGGATTTAAATCATAGATCCATAAGGAAAATCCCTAGAAGATATTTCTATATAAGGAGATTCTATTCTCATTTTTTAGGTGAGAGTTTTGTACACAAGATTAAGTTCTTTGTGTCTAGGGTTTTTGAGTCTTGTATTCCATGCTAATGCCCTCATAAGGATTAACGTTGGATCTTTGTTGTACACCATACTATGTTTTTGTAACTTGGCATAGTTATTGGTTTGTCTTAGTTGAGTTGTAAATTCAACATGTTTGTGTACACGACTCTATGGTTTAGTAACTTTGCATAGTTGTTGGTTTGTCTTAGTTGAGTTATAAATTAAACAATCAATACACTTGTGTATTGAGGTTGATCACTTAGGGTTGGTGATTGAAGAAAGTGAGTGGGTTCTCATATTTAAGGGAAGACCTAATTATAAAGTCACTATGATTATGGAGAGACATAGATATTCATAGGGTTTGAAGGTTCTTATAAGACTAATCGTTCTAACTCAAAGTAGTGAATTTCCTTTCTTGGATAGAGTACCCCTAGACATAGGTGTGGTTTCACTAAACTGAGTTACTAATCTCTTGTGTTATTTTACAACTTTCTGCATTATTTATTATTATTGCATCATAGCTGACAATATCTTCTTATACTATCTTTAAGAGTTAGATAAGTTATCTAAGATCTAGTTCGACATCTTTCCCCTTTGAAATAAAATTTCAATTGGCATCAGAGTAGACACCATGTTCTTTTTGGGTGAGCTCCAGGGAGATATTTTCTGTTCAAATGAACAACATTAAGGATGCAGGGTTTGTCAATAGACCACCCATTTTGGATGGCACTAATTATGACTATTGGAAAGCTAAAATGGATGCCTTTCTCAAATCCATCGACAACAAAACTTGAAAGGTTGTGATTAAAGGGTAGAAATATCCTATGATTACCTCTCAATATGGTTCTACAAGTTTGAAGCCTGAAGCTGAATGGACTGATGTAAAAGATAATGAAGCTCCTGGAAACTCCAAAGCTTTGAATGATATTTTCAATGGTGTTGATAAGAACTTGTTTATATTGATCAACACATGTACTAAAGCCAAAGATGCTTGGGCGACTCTCAAAACTATCCATGAAGGCATATCCAAGGTTAGGACGTCAAAGTTGCAGCTCCCCGCGACAAAGTTTGAGAATCTGAGAATGGAGGAAGATGAGTCTATATATGATTACAATACCAGACTTAGAGACATTGCCAATAATTCTCTTGCCTTAGGAGATAAGATGTCAGAAGAGAAGCTGGTCAGAAAAATCCTCAGATCTTTGCCTAAAAAGTTTGACATGAAGGTAACAACTATAGAAGAAGCCAAACACTTGACCACATTATAGGTTTATGAACTAATTGGATCTCTTCAAACATTTGAAGTATCTATAAATGGAAGATCGGAAAATTAAAACAAAGGTGTAGATTTTGTATCCAAGTCTCAAGAGAGTAAAGATCATGATGAAAGGAATATTGAAAAAGGCCTATCAAAAGATATAACTTATATAGGAAGAAAGTTCAACAATTGTTTAAGAAGACCGGTTAGATATTGGAGTACAAATATGCAAGGCAAAGGTCAGCCACATGTTGTCCCCAACACAAGAACAAAAAGGAAGACTATTCTCAAGGAAAAGGACCAAAATGTTTTGAATGTGAAGGCTTTGGTCACACCAAAGATAAACGCCCAACGTTTTTAAAGAAACATAAAAAGGGATTGACTATTTCTTGGTCTGAGTTTGATCATGAGAGTGAATGAGAAACTTCCAATAAGGTTATGGGTTTCATTGGAAAGTAGGAGTATGAAGAATACTCTAGTGATCAAGACATCTTTACGAGGCAAATCTTCACCTCCGTCGAACTCATATTCACGCTCTGGAGGCAAATCGCATATATCTTTAGGAAAACATTAGGAATCACACACCAATTGCATATCACTAGCCGTCACATTTATCCTCACTCTTCGAGAAGAAAATCTCAACAATACCTTATCGTTCTCCCTCAAAGACATCCACACTGGACCAGCTGACAGGAATCTCAAATATACATCCTCTTTGGATTCAAGAAACTACATTAACTTATCAAAATAATTGGTAAACACTTGTTTTAACTCCAACCAATTCATTCCAAGAATAACCTCAAAATTGTTCAAACGAAAGAAAAAATGTACACATCCTTAGGAAACATGTCAGTATACTCAACACACCATTGGCTTATCTCTAGCCAAAACATCGCCTTCCCCCTCACAAGGAATCGAACAACGAGACCAACTGACCTTCTTCCCTCAAGGATCACACAATTTTGCTAACTAGCACTATCCTCGAATACGACCTCACTTCAGATTCAGGAAAATCACAACATTCTCAAAATAGTTGAACTAGCCAACACAACACTCTTGCATGCAACAACATGATGTCCAAGCTCTTTACAGTTGGAAAATCTAAGAGAGGCAAAAACTTATCCCCCACTTGTTTCATTCCCAACCTGCAAATGCAAAACAAAACAAGCATCGACAGTGTTTTCACACACATGTGGCATACCAGGGAACAAACATAAATAAACAACCTGGCCGGACGGACCGACTTGCTATGATACCACTATGTAACACCCTAAAAACCTGCGCGTAATTATCAAAGAATTTAATTAACAAAATACAATCACATAGGGTGTCACTCACAACAATCATAGCCTACTCCGTACACACAAGTTAAACAAAACATTTTACTGCATACATTTGCACTTAGGATGTTTACACGACATCCAACTCATCTAAACATCTTCGTAGCAGAATCATAATAAAAAACATACCAATTTAAAATCTCATAATAGTTTTCATAACAAAATTAAAAGCACTGACTCATGAGTCTTCTCCAAGTGCTATCACATTAAAACATAAAACAAATACGAGAGCATGCATTGTCTCTCCGAAAATTTCAATGCAAAATAAATATTTCGCTCCCCAGTGTTACATATAAGAGCATAACCAAAGGTAACAAGAATAAACTAAAAGAAATAGCTCTAAGTGCTAACTCCCACTTACATCAGTGTTTTTATTCTTAAGTATATGCACGATACCCATGTAAAAGCAACATTCAAATAGAAGAGGTGAGAATTCATTTCAATAATAACAACATAGAATGTAAAATAGAGTAAAACATCTACACAATCATGAATAATAACATATCACATTCTAACGCCCAAATTATCATCAGCATCACAAACAACAACACCATCATCACACATAGTCATATTTCACGCATATAATTCATTCATGTTATGCGACTCATGACAATGACAATGACTCATATGCATGTGATATCAATTAAATATTTTGTTCTTCTTACGAACCCGATTCCCCCTTCGAAATCCCACACTTCCCCTTCGAAGTTCCAGATAAGTTTAACATTCCCCTTCGAATTTAAACTTATCTACACCAACTCAACAACTTATGAGTGCATGGCAAAAATGAAACTAACACACTTGCCAGTATTCATGTTGTGATCCATAATCGATCACACAACTACAACCATGCACAACATAATCCACCCTTCTAAATTATCACAATCAAAAGTGAACAAATGATTTAAATGATTCACCATGTCACAACAATTTACCGATACGAACTTCGTTATGATTCATTCTAACACACGCAAATATTATAATATATCTGGTCCATCATTTATCACTCAATACACTTATCTAATATGTAGCTCACCCTTCTAGACACCCACTAATGTTATTAACACGCATACCAATCATTCTTTACATAGCGACTAAATTACATATACAAAATTCATTCATATCCATCATATTTTTACACTTTCTTCCTCCTACTTTAACTCTCTGTTAAATCCATTAAAATAATTTTTCCCCTGAATTAAAATTATATCCCTTCATTTTAGCTACCCAATGCTTTGAACTTCATCCCAAAATGATTTACAAGTTAAAAGTTATTATTAAAATCATGTAAGAAGGCGTTACCAAAAAGTTGTTGTTTTCCTAAAATTTACAAGACAGTTTTCATCTTCTCCAACTACAAAACGGTCATGAAATAATCAGCAAAAACATTTAACCCCTGAAACAAAGTTATTTCCCTTTGTTTTCAGATATTCAACGCTTGAAACTTCGCCCAAAAATGATTTACGAGTTGATACTTATGATCAAAATAATGCACAAAGGCGTTACCAAAAAGTTTATATTTTTCTGAAATTTCCATCACAATTTTCATCTTCTCCAACCCCAAAAACATCCATGAAATCATCACCAAAAATATTTTATGTTTTTAAATTCAGTCATGAATATACCTATATCGATTACTACTTATATTCATATAATAACGAATCTATATACTATATCAATCCCTAAAAACTTCAAACATCATCAATGATGAACATACATGAACACTTTAGAAAATAAATTTCATTCAAAAAATATCAACATTCATCATCAATCCAGAAATAATTAAACATTTCTCTACCCTTCAATTCATATCCCTATTATTGAACCAAATTCACACCCTTACCTTGTAATTCCAGAAAAATTCTAGCTTTCGGCTATGACTTCACTTCCCTAGAGTTCTCCTTAGATTTTCCTTACTTTTCTCTTCTCCTGCCTCTTTTTCTCCAATTCCAAAAGTTTCACTTCATTATCTCCTCATAAATCAAAAACCTAATTTCTATCTTTCTAATATTCCACTAAGGCCCAACTTATTACTAACGAATATTATTTATTTTAATTTTCCATAATTCGCAGTTTCCACCCCAAACTCATTATTTCCTTTTATTTTATTATTTCATTTAAACAATAACACTAAAATATTATTTAATCAATTAAATAATTTTAAATAAATCTAGAACCTCTAATTACTCTCTGTACTCTCTACCTAAGGGTCACCCACCCTTGTTGCCCTAACACATCTCAATTATCAAACAAATAATAATTAGGTATACATATAAAATTCCAATTAGTTAATATAAATAATTTCTAGAAAAATAGGATGTTAAACATCCGTTATACAACCAACAAACAAATGCTTAAGTCTTTCATGCGCTATCATACAAGCAAGATTAACTACTAGAATGTGACCGTTAACATTGTCTACTAAAAAATAATTAACACACACTCTGTTTCATTTTCGGAACTAGGAGTTCTGACTTCCTTATTACACGCTGAGGATGCGTAGGCACAAGGGTTTGAATCCTTGGGGAGCACACTAATTTAAATCTCATTTTCTCTCCATTAACCAATAACAAGTAATCTACAGATACACCATCCATACACAAAATAACAATCAAAGTGGTTCCCATTGAGTACAATGAATGTGAGGGGTGCTAATACCTTCCCCTTGCATAACCGACCTCTGAGTCCGCTCTTGGTTGCAAAGACCATTCTTTTGGGGTTTTATCGATATTTTTTTGCAGTGCGACAATATGTTTTTTCAAATGGTTAATGTCGTTGAAAGGACATTTGAAAATCATTTTCTTCAAAAGGAAATATCAGTTACATCCCAATTGTCTATATGAGAGAAATAAAATTAGGTCTTCACGTGATCAAAAGAAGACAAACTAGCCACAGAGTCTGACAATGACCTATTAGAATCACCTTGATCTTTGCGCTTTGACTGGCTTCAGATTTATACCTTTAAAAGCAGACTTCTTCAAAGTCTGGTCTTCAGAGGCTGACTGCTTCAGACTTTGTTCTTTAGACGTTGACCTCTTCAGAGTCTAATCTTCAGAAGTAGACTTCGGATTCTTCAAATTATGGTCTTTAAGCTTCTCTTTAGATGTTAACTATTATAACCAATACTTATATAATTCTTGAATTTTTATTCTACGATCATGCACACTTGAACAAATTTTAGTATACCCCAAAAAAATTTAAATAATTTGTTATCATAAAAGCCTAAAGGATATGGTACAAACAAATTTTGTCCCAACAATCACCCCATTTTTTATGATGACAAACACAAGTATTTGAGAATAATGGTTCTTAATTTAAATAACAAGTTGACTTTAAGTTACTAGGTTTGTAAGCTCCCCCTGAGTCTAATAGTCCATAGGGTGAGGTTTGTAAGCTCCCCCTAAGTTCTATCCAAGTTAATTAAATTTAAACAATAAAGCACAATTAATAATTCTAATCAGATGCTTAAATACTTATCTTACCCCCATTTTTGTCATCAACAAAAAGAGACATAAAGAATATGGAAAATAAGAAAAGATAATGAAGAAAACAAGTTATAAACTCAAAACAAAATAGTCAAAATCACAATAATCTTTAAAAAAATCCACAGATTTAAATGTTTGGGATTTGATCAAATCTTGATAAAAACAAATCAAAAGCATATCTCTAGTTCCCCTTTGTCATCAAAGAATATAAATAATTGGAAGACATAATCTTTCTAATTTTTTTAGAAATGTAGTTGCTATTTGTCTATAATGGTTGTGAATAACACTCTAATTCTCGAGATGGTCAAACCTTGTTCTGATAACTGAGCATTCAAAGTTGTGAGAGATATGCTTGATAGAGAAACAATAACAGTCAAATCTAGGGAGATGTGCTTGAAGACCAAGAACATCTTTCTCTCTTATGTACATTTGTGCACAATAAACAAACCTAATTTTTGCTTTATTCCAAAATCTCTTATATAAGCAAGTGTAAGACCCCAATTTTGACCCTAAGATCCCTCATGTTATTCTCATCATATGCATTAGCATTGGGATCACACCTTGGTATCCTCCTTGCCCCTTATTCATTGAGTTTTCATTGGGAGAGATCACTAAGCACATTTGATTGTATCATACTTCATTTATCTTTATTTTACTAACCCAAATACCAAAAATATGTCATTGTATAGTTTAACTCTTTTGTAGGTAGTGCACATGCTCACTTATGATCTATCAAGCTCACATCTAGGGTTTAAGACCCTCATTGCAAGGAGCTCAATAAATAAGAGGTTTAATATGGATCTAAGTATCATATATGAATCCCCATGATCTTTACATGTTATTTTGATCAAGAAATCATCAAGAGTTTGGAGTTGATTTGCCTTGGAAACCCTAATTCATCTAGATATCTTGTATGACTTCTTCAGGAAATTTCTTTAACAATTGATCAAATATTTCAAGGTATACTTCATATTACATCATCTTATGCATATATTATCCTCCATGATCCCCAAAAGTCAAGAGAATATCAAGCTAGTAAGATGGTTCATGGTGGTTGACCAGAGAAAGTCAACTCATCAAAATTGGGGTTCCCTAGATCTTATCTCCTACAATATTAGTCATATGTAAATTATTCCAAGAGCAACATTACTCAATATGACATTCCAAACAACTTTCATGTTGCAGTCAAGAGCTAGTTTTGCATGGAAAGTCATTTCTTATGGTGAAAGATTATAGGTCATTTTGTCTAAACCCTAATTTGGAGGTCAACTTCCCAAGACCATAACTTGCTCAATTTTTATGAGATGAAAACTATTCAAGTTGAACAATCAAATCCAATATGTCTACTTCAACTTTTATGTTTGGAGGAAGAGCAAATTCAACTTTTAAATGCATGTGATATGAGGAGACATTATAGGTCATTTTTGCCAATACCATTGAACAAGTGATTCTCCTCAACTTCTAAAATGCATAACTCCTTCATGGTAAATCCAAATCTGATCAAAGTTATTACAAAATTGAAGGATGTTGAGAGAGCTACAACTTTGATGAAGTATCGTTTCTCATTTGAAGCCCATAGAAAAAGTTACTCAAGGTGGAAGAAGTGAACATATGGCTTGGTACTTAATTTTTTTTTTGATATGTTTGATTTTCCAAACTTACACCTCAAAACTCATCATCCAAGCTTCAAATGAAAAAGTGTTCGACATGAAAGTTGTTCCTCTTAATCTAACCTTTCCAAAAAGTCCAAATTCATCCCATTTGGACAAAGTATGAGTGAATTGTGCATGGCTTAAAGTTGGATGACCATTTGGCATATTTGAACTTCCACTTTCCATACACAAATGCATGGCTTGTTAACATGACTTCAGCATTGCTTACACATGATTTTGGACCTGAATGCATCATTACATGGGCTTATCACACGCCCATACATCCATGCAAAGCCATTTTGCTATTTTTGTAAGCTTGAAACAAGTGTGCAAATAACAATGCATTGGCTATAAATTGAAGCCCTTTCACTCAGAATTGAGGACCCCTAGCACGCCAGCTTTGAATATCCAACCCTAAACCCTCACATTCAAAGGATAACCTTGAGGATTTTCATTGAAAATCGAGTTTGAATCTCCACTATTTTGAGATTCAAATCTCCAAGAGTCCAGCTTCTTTCTTGATCCATGTCCATTCCATCAAGCATCTAGAGCAAGGCCAAGCACAATTGAGAGCAAGATCATGTCCATCTGAACCTGCAGTGAAGGTAAATTTCTGAATTTTTAATCTCTTCGATTCTCACTCAATTCTCCATAATTCTTGTGGATTTTTGGTTGTCTGAAGTCCTACCAATGTAGGCAACAAGATTGAGTTACTTGAAGGTCAAATCAAAGCAACTCAGATCATGATCCTCAAAATTCAACTCCCTGTATCTTTCAATATACTTGGACTTAGGTAAAATTGAGGCCAGATTCGAGCTCCTGAGAATTTTTACTTCAAATTCATGTCCTCCTTTTTCATTTTGGTGATGATTGAGGGTGGACCAGTACCATGAGGTCCACCGGAGAAGAAGACCGGAGCTCTAGCTCTAGCGGTGCGTTGGCATGTCTCAGACCATAAGATCCATCTATTTTTTTCTAATCTTGAGCGTTGGTTTCAATTACCACTTGTGCAGCGCATTGACTCTAGTCCACCATAGAACGCGCGCTGGGAGCCACTTGATCTGCCACCTTAATTAATGAGGGAGATCAAGTGGTCCACGTATTTTTGCATTTTCTGATTTTTAGTTTAATTGCTTTATTTTCATTAATTCATATTAATTTTAATATTAATCCAAAAAATATGGGACTTTCACCAAAAAAATTCAAATAAATTCCTCTTTCATTTTATGAATTAAAATTATGTTTTGGATTGTTTTTATGCATTTTTTTAATTATTTAAAAATACTTTTAAGTTTCCAAAAATATTGATTTTTTTTCTCCAAGGTCCTTTGACCTTGTTTGACCTATGATAAATCTCATGGCCATTTATTTGATGTTTTGATGAGGTTTTAGGATTTTGACAAACCATAATTTAATTTAATATATTTTTTAATTGATTTTTTAATTGTTTAATTGCAAATAAATTGTGTTGAGCTATTTGTGTTGACTTGTTGAGTTTGACTATTGTTGTTGGGCCTTGGTCATGGTTGATTTGACTTTGTTGATTTAAAATCATTGGATTTAGGGGATTGATGAAATGTACATTTCATCTCCCAAAATGAATGAATGATTTTAATTTGATAAAAGTTCTCCTTTGACCAATTTGTGTTGATTTCATTTCCCCTCCCTCTTCATCTCAATTCCATTCTATCCCCATCCATTTCTTTGACCTATGATATCTCTATATCCTAAGGCTAGTTGATTGCAAAACTAACATAAGTATGGATGAGATTAGGTTCACCCCTTTGCCATTTTCTTTTAAGTGTGGTATGTTTTAGGAGTATGCTTTATAATACTATATCTCTAACATGCTTTAAAACTAAAATTTCTATTGCCTGACCCCAAATAGTTGTGACTTCTACATAAGGCCAATTACGATTGCTTAACATAGCGCTAAATTTTGAACCAAAAGCATAGCATTCTAGTAAGTGAGATTGTAAGTCTCCCTTGTTTCATGGTATTGTGTGGAAACTTGGCCTTTTTTTCTTCCTTTGGAAGATGTCTTGGTTCAAGGATCCATGCTTGTGAATAGTGGGTTGAGTGTTCTCCAAAGAATGACTTAAACAACAAAAAGCAAAAGCAATACTAACTTTTAATCAACTAACCCTTTGACTAACTTTTAATTTCAAGTCATTTACCTTTTGCACTGTAAATTCAAGTCTTTATTCATTTGCCATTATTCATACCATTTAACTTGTTTACTTTAATGCCATTTTCACTTTGCTCACTTGAGCCATATCTTGTGATTATATTGAGATTGTATATACTTGTTTATGTATTTTGTTTGTGTCTGTGACCTTAATGTACATAATAATAACAAAAGCTCTAAAAAGGATTTGTGTGGACTGTTGGATTTGATCTGAGACATTAGACCTAGAGTTAGGCAACATTCCCTTTGCAAAAGGACTTGGCCAATGCCAACTTTTTCTGAAACCAAGTGCTTGTGAAGTGAACTTTCATTTGATGCAAGTTTTGAGATCCCATTTGAGTTCATCTGCCACATGGTCTTATTGGAGCTGCTACTTTAAACTTGTGACTAATGCCTACCTCTGAGCCATTCAAGGAGTATGTCATCTGATACTTGGGAGATTATGAAGAAGATCATGAAATTGCTCAGCGTGGATGTGACTATCTTTATTTGATGCATTGCTCTTCATCTTTCTATTTGTGTACTGATATTGCTTAATTATAAAGTCCAAGGGAAATTTGGGTTTCTATATGACATTCTTGTCTATTGGATTGTATCCCATTCGTCAGATCTTTTCAACTCTTAAGTTTTTTTTCTTAGGATTAGTCTCTTCATCTCCTCCCACTTCTTTAATTTCAAATCTCTCCCCCCTTTCAAAATATTCTTTGCTTGTGATTTCTAAACTTAGACCTTGTTGCAAATTAGAAACTTTGGCCTTATGCCATTGCATTTTCAAACTCTTTTCTTAATCAAACTTGTAAATAAACTTAACTATACTTGACTTAAAATTTAAAAAGACAAAAAGAACTAACACCCATTCATTTTTTAGGCCTTTTATGCCTTTGTTAAACTTAAACTTTTGTTAAAAGCAACTCATTCACTTTGAAATTGTTACCACAAACTATGAGGTTTTGATCCCTTGTTTTATGTTGGTACGTAGGCACAAGTCCAAAGGTCTTGTCGAACACAAAAATATAATTAATGAATTCTTTTCTCATCTCCACACTCTATTTATTGCAAACATTTTTTATACCAAAATACATGTACACACAAAAAAGGGCTCCCTAGGAGTACCTAGGACACTTTGGGTGCTAACACCTTCCCTCTGTGTAACCAACAATCTTACCTGTAATCTCTGGAATTTTATTAGTTTTGATTTGAAAACTTCTTATCTTTGGGTTTTGTTCGTACTTTCCTCTTTTCCCTTGGAAACAATAAAAGCGCGGTGGAGACTCTAGTTTAATTGACATAAAATTTATCCATAGTTTAATGGTCATGGATTTACCGCTACAGAAATTAAGTGGCGACTCAACTGGGGAGTAGCCTCCAATGGGTTTAGCCTAATTTTTGTGTGTATATAATTGTATATTTGGTGTATGTATATTTCTTTGTATGATATAATCTACTTGTTGTGGTTACCTTTTGGAGCTATTGATATCACACAAGTTATTTGTGGTTAGGCATTACTTTATCTGATTTGGGGTCCGAGAAGCTGAGGACCGTAGAACATTTAACCCCTCTTGGCCTATTTAGGATGTAGTGTGGAGACTATTCAGGTGTAGACTTGATAACAATTGTTACGCGATACTACACTCAAACAAGTTTCTCTTGAGAATATTATAGGTTGATGAGTCAGTCATCCTAACCTATAATATTCGATAGATGGAATTAAGACTCTGAGAACTTTTTAGAACATGATCTATAGGTTATTATCCTTACTACACTCCTTTGGGATGGTTCTTAACCTGACTCCGTGCTCGTGACTCACAAGAAAGCCTTGATTCTTGGTTGATCCAATCAAGTCTTGTAAATATCAATGGTACTTGGGTGTGGATAAGGTGAAAACCATAATCCACCAAAATGGATGATTGATCTTGACATGACTTGATTCATCCCTTGACCTTTGTTTGTTTGCCTTGTGTGTGATCCCTTATTTGTGATTGTTGCATTCATGCATTCATGCGCATCATAACATTCACCGTACAAAAATAGCTTCAAGGAACTGAGGTTTTATTTGCAAATATTTTTAGACCATGGATTGTGGACGGAGGGACACTAAGAAGTACAGTTTCAGATGTCCTAACTTGAAAGAGTTAAGGAAGCTATCATCTTTTGTATTAGATCCCTTGGACTTCAAACAAAGTCATGGGAAGCTTCTATTTGTATTGTCTGTTGATGTGGTTGAAGGACTCTTGAGTGTGTTGGTTCAGTTTTATGACCCATTCTATCGTTGCTTCACTTTTCCTGATTATCAGCTTATGCCTACTGTAAGACCCCAATTTTGACCATAATATCCCTAATGTTATCTCATCATATGCATTAGCATTGGGATCACACATTGGCATCCTCCTTACCCCTCATTCATTGGGTTTGTAGTGGGAGAAATCACCAAGAACATTTGATTGTATCATACTTTGTATTTTATCTTAACTAACCAAAATACCAAAAATATGTCTTTGTATAAACTAATTGTCTTGTAGGTAGGGCATGTGCTCACCTTTGATCTATAAAGCTCACATCTAGGGTTTAAGACCCTCAAGGCAAGAAGCTCAAACAAAAATTTGTTTACTATGTCTTTAAGCATCATATATGAATCCAGATTGATCTTCACATGTTATTTTGATCAAGAATGAGTTTGGAGTTGGTTTGCCTTGGAAACCCTAATTCATCTGGGTATCTTGTGTAACTACTTCAACAAGCCTCTTCACCAATTGATAAAATACTTAAAGGGATACTTCAAATTTCATCATCTTATGCATATATTATCCTCCATGAGTCCCAAGAGTCAATAGAATGGAAAACTAGCAAGTTGGTTCATGGTGGTTGACTAGAGGAATTCATCTTATAAAAACTGGGGTTCCCTAGACCCTACCTCCTACAATTTTTGTCATATGAAAATGATTCCAATCGCAAAGTTACTCTAAATGATGTTCCAAACAACTTTCATGTTAAGGTCTAGAGCTAGTTTTGCTTGGAATGTCATTTTTTATGGTGAAAGATTATAGGTCATTTTGTCTAAACCCTAATTTGGAGGTCAACTTTCCAAGGCCATAACTTGCTCATTTTTTATATGATGAAAGATTTCCAAGTTGCACAATCAAATTCAAGATGTCTACTTTAACTTTGAAGTTTGGAGGAAGAGCAAATTCAACTTTTATGTGCATGTGATATGAGGATACATTATAGGTCATTTTGGACCAATGCCATTGAACAAGTGATTTTCCCCAACTTCTAAAATGCATAACGCCTTCATATTAAATCCAAATGAGGTCAAATTCATGACCGTTTTTAAGGACTTTGAAATATATACAACTTTTATGAAAGAACCGTTTTCATTTGAAGCCCACATAAAAAGATAGCCAAGGTGGAATAAGTGAACACATGGCTTGACACTTAGAAACTTTTTTGACATGTTTAATTTTACCAACTTCCACCTCCAAATTAATCATGATCCAAGCTTCAAATGAAAACGTGTTCAACATGAAAGTTGTTCCTCTTGATTTATCCTTTCTAAAAAGTCCAATTTCATCCCATTTGGAAAAGATATGAGTGACCTACACATGGTTTGAACGTTGGATCATCATTTGGCATAAGTGAGCTCGAACCTTTAATACACAATTGCATAGCTTTCTAACATGACTTCAGCATTGTTTGTACTCAATTATGGACCAGAGGGAGTGATTACATGAGCCTATCACACGCCCATACACCCATGCAATGTACATTGTTATTTTTGGTTCTTCATTTCAAGTGTGCAAATATCAATCCATATGGCTATAAGTAGAACCCCTTGCCATCAGAATTAAGGACCCTGTGCGCCAGCTTTGATTCCCAACCTTCAAACCCTCTCATTCAAAGGATAATCTTGAGAATTCCATTGAAAATTGAGTTTGAATCTCCACTGTTTTGAGATTAAAAACTCCAAGAGTTCTGAGCCTTTTGTTCATCCAATTCCACTCCATCAAGTGTCCTAAGCAAGATCAATAGCAAGCAAGAGCAAGATCAATTGAATAAAGACCTGCATTGTAGGTACTTTCCAGAAATTTTCATCTCTTCGATTCTCACTCAATTCTCCATAATTCTTCTTGATCTTTGGTTGTCTGACGTCCTACCAATGTAGGCAACAAGATTGAGTTGCTTTGAGATCAAATCAAAGCAACTCAGACACACCTCAAAATTCAACTGGCTGTATCTTTTAATATACTTGAAGTTAGGAGAAATTGAGGCCAGATTCGAGCTCCTGAGCATTTTTATTTTAAATTCATGTCCTTCTTTTTAATTTTGGTGATGGTTGTGAGTGAACCAGTTCGATGAAGCTCACCAGAGAAGGAGACCGGAGCTTTGGCTCCGACGGTGTGCTGGCACTCACCTGAACCACGGGATCCATTTCAAATGATTTAATCTCATGCCTTGGTTTTGCATACCATCCCTGCAGCGCTTTAACTCGTGTCCACAATGGAATACGCACTAGCAGCCACTTGATCTGCCACCTCAATTAACGAGGGAGATCAAGTGGTCCACGTTTTTTCTATTTTCTGATTTTTCATTTTATTTGGTTTTTTTCATTAATTCACATTAATTTTAATGTTGATCCAAAAAATATGAGAGTTTCACCAAAAAAATTTAAATAAATTCCTCTTTCATTATTATTTTTTGGATCATTATTAATATTTTTTATGATTTAATTGTTTTTGTGAATATTTTTAATTGTTTAAAAATAGTTTTAAGTTTCCAAATTTAATGAAACTTTTTCTCCAAGGTCCTTTGATCTTGTTTGACCTATGATAAATCTCATGACCATTTATTTGGTGTTTTGATGGAGTTTTCGGATTTTGACCAACCATAATTTAATTTAATGCATTCTTTAATTGATTTTAATTGTTTAAATATAAAATAAATTGTGTTGAGCTTTGTAAGACCCCAATTTTGTCCCTAAGATCCCTCATGGCATCATAACATTGCATTTGCAAAGCCTCAAGGATCATGAGCATCTTGGTTCCCTTTGCCTTTGGGTGGGACCTCTTGTGAGTGGTTTGAGATCACCAAGCATGCTTGAATTGTATATTATTGCTTTTCTCATTTTGTTTACTAACCAAAAGCACAAAAATATGTCACTAAAATCTTTTGTTTGTAGCTTGAGCAATCACAAGGTCAAGAGCTTCTATGAGATCATTTGTGCAAAGATATGGTCAAAAGAAGATGAAAGCAAGCATGGTAATGGTTCCCAAAGATCTCATCCATCAAATATGCCTCCCTAGTATCTCAATTTATCATTTTGATCAAAGAAAGTTAAAGGGTTTGAAGTTTGTTTCTCAAGGAAGCCCTAATTCATCTGTGTACCAAGTATGCCTTGCTCAGGAAGCAACCTCAGCCCATGATCAAATACAATAAAGGGAAGTCCTTTAATTCATAATTTCATGCATATTTGAACTTATTTGAGTGTCCTCAATCATCAATTCATCAAGATTTGAGGTATGGACTTGAGAAGTTGATCAGTCAATTCATCTGACTATTTTAAAATGCACTGAGACCTAACTTTCAATGTGTTTGTCAAATGAAGATGACCCCAAGAGAAAAAATGTTATTAAGAACCATATGAACAACTTTCATGTTCATAAAAAATTGATTTGAATCTTGGAAGGTCATCATCCATTTCAAAACATTATAGGTCATTTTGACTGAAACCCTAATTTTGGGTAAACTTCCCAAGGACATAACTCATTCATTTTTTATGATTTTGAGGTGGGATCAAATGAGTTGGAAAGCTTAAGATGTCTAATTCAAATGTTATGTTGAACAAAATTTCAAAATATCAAGAGAAATACATGTGATAATTCAAAACATTATAGGTCACTTTGGACCAAATGCATTGAAAGGCAAAAAAGTCCAACTTCAAGTGCCCATAACTCCTTCATCAAAAAATCCAAATGATGCAAACTTTAAGTCTATTTTGATTGTCTTGAAGAGATACACAACTTTGATGTTGAAGGTTGTTCCATTTGAAGCTTCCATCATCAAAACAGAAGGGCTTGAAGTTGGTTCAATTTGACAAAATTTTCAAAGGCATGTTTTGCACTATGAACTTCATGGCCTATTTTCATAAATTTCCACACTTCAAATGAGTTTTTGCTCAACATAAAATTTGTTCCTTATGTCAAGAACTTTCCAACCATTACCAACATGCCTATGTTTCAATTTTTCAAGTGGCATTTTCGAAGAGGTGAAGTTTTAGGCATATTTGTGCATAACATGTTGAAACTCATTACATAAGCCATTGCATTGCCATCTGCACGTCGAAACCCATTTGATTGATCATCAACAGGCAAATGCAACTGAGTTTGGGCCTTCTACATGATCATGCAAGCCCATGCAAGGAGAATCCACTTGCCATGCACACGAGAATTTTTACTTGCTCAGCTAATTCCATCTATAAATAGACATGTTATGCTTCATATTTCGAGACTCTGAATCAATCTGAAATGCTGCAGAAATCAAAACCTAGCCATACCTAAAGGAACTAGTTCACATTTTCTTCAATTTTTCAGATCTAAAATTCAACTGAATTCGGTTGAATCTTTAGATCTAAAGTTCCTAGACCTTCATCATATGATCCATTGAACTTCTGTTTTGCCAAAAGAACCAAGGAAAGGAGCTCAAATCTACACAATTCAAAGGTTTACTTCAACTGGTGTTTTCTTCGAAACTCCTTATTCCTTGACCTATTGAACTGGATATTGTGTTGTTTGAGGTTCTCTCTATAGAGGCATCATTGATGTGTGTTTAATTTTTGAAATCAAGCAAGTTCATGGTGAACACCATCATGCTTCCATCTCTGATTTCTCCATTTATAGGAATCTAGAGTGGAAGTGAGTGGTACAGGAGTGATGTACATCACTTCCTCTTTCGAACGGTACCTAGATCGCCCATTTTGATAGACATTTGCACCTCTGCAATTTTTGGGTCTCACCGGAGCTCACCGGAGAAGACGGTGGCGCTGGCCACCGTCTCTTTGCCAGAGCAATTGTGAGCCCTTGGATCTGATCTCCAGTTTATATCCCAGCCTTTGGATCTTATGACTTTTAATAATGCCTTGTGTGACGCGTTGGACTGGAGACCACCATGAGCGCGCGCATGTGGAGCGTTTGATCAGCCATGTCAATTAATGAGGCTTGATCAGACGCTCCTGGTTTTTTCTTTTTTTCTAATTTCTGATTTTATTTCTTTTATTTCCTTTAATTTCAAAAATTCATAACTTCATTTTTAATCCAAAAAATATGGGACCAATTGCATTCTTCTCCATTTAAATTCTAGTTTCTAAAAATGATTTTTAATATATTTTATCTTGTCATTTGATATTTTTTGTGAATTTTTTCTTTTCTGGTTATTTTTAATTCATTTTAAATAGTTTTCAATATTCAAAAAATACAAAAATATTTTCCTAACCTATTTGAATGATGACGGATCTATGAAAAATATTCTCATCAATTTTTTAATTGATTTGAGATTTATTTGAGATTTTAGTTCAATTAGGTTATTTTTATTCATTTTTAATTGATAAAAAATAGTTTCTGACTTTTAAAAATGCTGAAATTTTTTGTCAAACTTTGTTTGACCTTGTTGAACTTGGGATAAATCACTTGGACCTTTCAAGGTTGATTTGAAGTGATTTTGACGTTTGACCTTTCTTTATTATTTTAATTCAAGTTTATTTTGAATATTAAAAAATGCCAAAAATATTTTGTTCATTTCTTGACTTCCAATCTTCATCTCACTTCTGTTTTTGATTGTTTGACCATGATCCTCAATGTCATTGGTCAACACTTGTTGATTGGTACATTTTATTTCATTTAATGCACTTTATTCTTTCTTTTGCCATTTTCCATTATTCATATCCTTCTCCTTTTTTTTTTCCTTTTGATCAATGAGTTAAAGGTTGATAAGTTAGCATTGATTGAGGAGATTTAATCTTCCTTGATTCAAATCTAATTCATCTTGATCAAATGATTAAGTGAATGGCTTTGCATTAAGGATAGGTTGTTTCCTAAATCATGCAAAGGACTTCAATTAATACAAGATCAATCCTCTCTTTTTTTCTTTTGGCATGACAAGTTGTTGGAACTTGGTTCACTAATCAAGACTTCTAACTTGTGTTGTTGCCTACATTATTATTGACCGGCCTCAGATAGTTGTGACTTCTACATAAGTCCAATTACGATTGCTTAACATAGCGCTAAATTTGCCTTATGGCACACTAACTACTAACACTAACCATTAACCATTAACATTTACTTTTTGCACTTTACATTTATGCAATTTATTATTCTTGTACATATTATTCATTTGCTTTTTCCTTTGCACACTTGAGCACATGTTTATGTTAATGCAATTTGCCTTTTGCTCACTTGAGCACATAATTGTGTATATATCTTTTGTGCTTGTGTTTGTCTGTTTGTTGTGAACCAAATGCAAAGAATTGGACAAAATGGACTTAGACTTTAGGACTTTACCCAAGCTAATGGAGTTTGAAGAGCAACTAGGCCTCATGCCTTTAGAATGCTTAAAATGTCAAAGAGCAACTAGGCCTCGTGCCTTTAGAATGCTTAAAGCTTGAAGATGAACATGGAAAGGATCATACTCTAAAACTCCCTCTTGTCCATTCTTTGATTGTTAATAGAACCTTTTGATGTGTGTGTTTTTGTGCTAGGGATTCCAACATTGAGCCAAATTTAGGAACCATTACCATGAGCTTCTAAGAAAGAGGGATCCAAGATACCTTGAGGAGCTTTTCCAAGAATTCATTGATTGTTGATTGCTTGAGTTTATGCTTATGTGATTGCTTAATCCAAAGGATGGGAGCTACTTGGATCATCAATATGATCTCAAGAGAGGAACTCCATTGTGGTCTTATTCTTTATCCCTCACCTCTTGTATGCTTAGGACTTTAGCCTTTCTTCTTCTTCTCTCCACTCTAACCCAAGCCAAAACTTTTGTGCAAACATTTAACAATTGTTTTCAACATTAGAAACCTAAGCCTTATGCTTTTGATTTTCAAACTATCTTTTCTTAATACTTATTTTGAATTGAACTCCTAAGTCAACTTTGACCATTTTTGTACATACTTTTCATTGGTAAATATAACTCATTCAAATGCTTTTGTGGTTTCAATGGCCACCTTCTTAATAAAAAATTTCATAACTGTTGATTCCTTAGGATTGGCATTAATTTTAGAAAACAAATAATGTAATCATCTCTGTTGTTTTAATATGTTGGGTTGAAGAAATTCAACATCTGGACCAACATGTCATGTACGATGTCACGACATCAGGTCTGTGACATCGCACATGTGTAGGAAACTGAATTAATTAATTCAGTATATGTCATGGGATCAGCAAGGATATCTGGTGAATATCCTAACTCCCATGTGGAGGTCTTGAAGACTAAATCAGAATATATATAGGCTCTAAACAGGGAGATATATATGGAGAGAGTTTAGGAACTTGAAGACCTTGTTTGTAGCAAAATTTTTCTGCTGAAGTTGCAACAGCAAAGAACAAGTCTGCTGCAATTTTCTGAAGGCCCAAATCCAGTTGGGTGATTAGGTTATAAATAGCTGATTGTAATCTAGTTTTTGTAAGCCTCTTAGAATGAATTTTTAGGGGTGTGTGTAAGGTAAACCTCCCAATCTGTGGGAAGGTTACCATGTGTTTCTCAGTGGTAAACCTGAGAGTGTTTGTAACTCGAAGCCTGTAGGCAAGAGTGATTTTGTTCTTGAATGAAGCTGTGAAGCAAGTTCAAGGTGTGGTAACATTACATTGTATTTGTAGTGATAGGAATGGAAACTGGAGGTTTCTATCTAGGAGTTCCTAGGTATAGATTGCATTGGGTAGGGATTAAGTGAGGAGTTGTAAACGGGTGAGTTTAACTCTGAATTGATACTGCTAATAGTGGATCTTCTTCCTGGCTTGGTAGCCCCCAGATGTAGGTCATGTTGGACTGAACTGGGTTAAGAATTTCCTGTGTTTGTTTTCCTTCTGTATGATATAATCATGTCTGCCATAACTAAGCATGTATTCCAGTCTGTTCATCAAGATAATAGCAGACCTGATACATAGCCCTCTGTTGGAATGTCAATCAGAATGTTTTGACATTCATCAACAACAGCACATACTGTTTAATAAGCTGATGATTTCAGTTCAGTATGTAGTGAAGTCTGGAGTTCAAAAGCACAACAGACCTGGCCAAAAGATCATTGTGAAACTGTCAAACTGGATGTCTTGACAGTTCTTCCAGTAAGCTGATACTGAAGTAGAGACTGGTTGGTCTTTTACAGTACAGCAAATTTAGCACAGTCTGTTTTCAGAAACCAAGCAGACTTAGCATATGGTTCTGGACTTGGATGTCAAACGGAATGTTGTGACATTCACTCCTGACTGCATATGCTAAATTGTTGGATGGTTAGTTTTTCTGTTTCAGGATTTTTCTCAGGCTATTCTTCAGGAATCCACCAGCTGATCTAAAATCTAGGAAACTAACAACTAAGCTTCGATTAATCAACCTGACAAATAATCTATTTGTTAGCTCCTTAATAAGTGGAGATTAGTTTAACTTGTTACAACCTTTAATTTAGGAAACACAAGTACATGACCAACAAACTGGAACAATGTAACATATAATGTCCAAAACAGGATTGAGACATCTTGCAGATATCTGTGTAGGAAAACAACAGAAGTGAATGATAAGGTGCACATAACTAGGTGTCCCTCCATTCTAGGATGACATAGAAGGAGAGGTCGTGACACTGTGAAAAGGTGCACAGTAGTACAGAGTGTAATAACTGTCTTGCTGTAATAGGTACAATGTTAGATCAGATGTCATAACTTGTAGTAGAACATCTGAATCCTGACTACACCAGAATTTCAATTGGTATCAGAGCAGGCATCCTGTTCTGTCTCTGGATGAGATCCATGGGTGATACTTTCTGGTAGCTGGCAAGGAGTTATGTTAGTACTGATGCTGGAACCTGTGTAAGGTTCTGTAATTCCCTGAATGGTCCCTTGAAGTAGGTGGATGGACTGTTCATGACAGGAATGGTGTGTACCTGTCTCTGGAGGTTGGCAATTGGCCTGTGTGTGGGACAGCTGTGCCAGTACTAAATCACATTCAAACCTGGTATGGTCTTGGAGGCCAATCTGGTGAAGTGTGTGTTCATAGGTTGAGTTGTATTATGATTTCCGCTGCATAATACCTGGCAAAACTCAAACTCTGATGTAGTTTCCCCTCATGTGGATGAAAGGCTGTTGTGTTCAAGATCTCATCATAATCTACTGAAGATGTCAAAGATACTTGAGTCCCCTCAAGTCCACTCATCATGACGTTCTCACTTCAGGATGGTAAGAGTCACTTAATCACTGATTCTCTTACTCTCTTGAGTAGTGTATATGAAGACCTTGAAGACCTTCAAGGAAGGTTGTTCCAAGGAGGTGGAACCAATGTTCTATGTGATGTTAGAACATGTTGTTCAACAAGTATGCAGCTACTGGTTGAAGAGCAGATGTTTTAGGGTCCAAACAATGGGATAATTCTGTTTGGAACCTACTCCTGACCTGGAAGAGGAGACATCTGTGTGTGCTAAGTTGACAAGAGCAGGGTCAACTGGGTGTGTGCTCAAGAAGGTCATTCCTAGAAGTTGAGCTGGTTGAGATGTGACATTGTGCAATCTCCTGCTGTTAGGCATCTCCCTGCAGTTTGATCAGGGTTGGATAGTTGTTCCCTGAAGTACTATGGTGTGTTGGAAGACAAGTCTCCTGGATGTTGGCAGTCAATAATGGGGTAACCTGACTGTGATATCATTTAAGGGGGTTATAACCATGAATCTTGGTATTCAAACACCACGTTCAGAAGTGGCAGTTCTTACTAGGAGTGAGAATATGAAGATTCAGTGGTTGGTTGAGGTAATATGCTCTGGCAATGCATATCTACTATTGACTGGTGTTGTTTGTCTCATTAGTACTTATGGTCAGCTGAAGTCTGATTGGTGTGAGTGGAGGAGTTAGTTGCCACTGGAAGGGATAGTGTATGTCATGTTGAGACATATGTGTATAATGCATGGATATTGGTGTGGAGTATCCATGATTGTTAATTTGAGGGGGAGTTTTGGTTAACCTCCTCAAGTCTGGTCAGCCTAGGGTCTGGTTGGCTGTAGACCTGTGTCACATAGGTTCTGGTTGTTGTGTGACACATTTGCAAGGAAGGATTCATCTCTCTCATTCCTAAGGGAGAATCTAATCTGGAAAGAGTCTCAAGACTGTTGAGGTGCTTGCAAGCAGAAGATGTTGACACAAGAAGAGTACCTTCAACGTATTCTTATGGTGGAAGTATCTGAAAGGAAAATTGGGAAAGGATTTAAGATCAATGTCTACTTGTGCCAAGTACAAGTGTGTAATTGATTATCCTTGGAGCTCAAGATAACGAATGTTCTTAAAGATGTTGGAACATCACTTCTTCAAGACCCTGTGCAGAATCACAGGAAGGATAGTACATTGGCGTAGGATCTATCTCTTTGGTGGCAGCAAAAGCATATGATCTCTGAAAAGGTTTCCTGGAAAGAAACTTGATTCAGCCTTGGTATGTACAAGAAGAAGAAGACATCATAGTCTTGATGGTGGTTACTTGGATCAGTTTATTTCTGATCTAGGTAAGGAAGTGCATTAGCTTATGCACACTGTGGAGTCAAGAACAAGTGGCAGCAATCTTGACATCATGGAAACAGCCTTGCCTTAGGATGTGAAATCCTTGGTAGAGCTGAAGGGTTAGTGTCTAACTGGTCCTTCTGAAGACTCATACATCAGAGTGTTTGATGTCTTTGGAGAAGAAGCAGGGATTCATCAAGGTGTGAGCTTGGATGACTTAACTGCAAACCAGCAGGATGGAGGTTGTTTACTCAAACTTGGTTCCACAATCAAGTCTATGAGAACATTGAACTCTTGTTCTGTGAAGGGAGGAAGTTCTTTCAAGTGGCAGAAGAAGGAGCTGAATTCAACAGCTAGATGTCAAAACACAATGTTGTGACATTTGGTTCAACATCAGACCCTTAGTTGGTGATGTGGCACATCAACTTGAGATAGAAAGGTCTACAGGGTTGTAGATTGGATACTTCAAAATCTTGAAGTTCTAGTCTCACTTGAGAGGTCAGAATATCTTAGGGAGAAGTCTGATAAACTTGGGGAGGTCAAAAAGCAGCATTTGACCTTTTCATATGAGAATTCATGAAGGAGGTAATCATCCAGTGGCAGTTGGTCTATCTCAGAAGTGAGTTCGAAGAATCAAGATAATCAACATAAGGCAGCTGATTATTCTTGAGGAAAGTCTGAGACAAATTACTTTTGAGCAGAAAAGTATTAAGTTGAAGACAAAAGGAGGTGTTTTCTATTCATCCCTTGGAGCTTGTGGTAGGAGTTTTGAGCCATCAATGGAAGATTATCTCATGTAATGGGATGAAAAGGTATATGTCCCAATTTATGTCTGGATTCTTCTTGATCAAGTTGGTGACTCAGTGATATCTGAAGACTATCAGATGGTGTTCCCTGTTATGTGTGAAGGATGTCCTAACGAATGTTAGAACATTTTGTGAAGTGGCTTTCTGTTCTGGTTAGAAGAGAGATTGACACAGGGTGTGGATGTGTTCTACCAAGAGGGTTGAACAGAGGGTGCGCTCTTGAAGACATGAAGATGAGTCTTATGTTTTCCATTCATCAAGTGGGTTGAGTTCTTTTTGAATCAGGAAGAAGGTGAAGGTCCAACCATGTTGGATATGTGTGACCTCCAAGAGAGTAGGTTGTCCATGACAGGGGGAGTTGTGCCTTTGTGCTGCAAGCAATCACCAAGCTTGTGGTCTATGTGTTCTCAGATGACTAGGTAGTTATCAGGATGCTGTGATGTATGTCAAGGCTGAGTGAGCAGAAGAATGTCTGACCGGATGTCATGACATTGCCCTGGACATTGCTGTTAATTCCTTCTGAATTTTAAAGTCATTAGGAATTATAAGGGTGATGTGGCTAAGTCTGATAAACCAGAATAAGCCTGTTGGCTACAGCTGTGTGGTACAGGGGGAGTAACCATCAACTGAAGTGTGAAAAGTTGACTGTAGCAGTGCTAGGTGTCAAGTATCTACTGGAGGTATGACAGAGGTCTTGTTGAATACTGGCTGAATGCAGGAATGTTAAGACATCGCGTGCAACGTGTCTGACTGCATATATGGAATGGTCTCCATGCACTGGAACGGCTGTTTTGGAAAAGAAACAGTCAAGAGCTATTAAAGGTATTCAAAGATAGTCTGAGATTTTGTTGGTGATTCTCTGACTGTTTCTCAGCAAAAAATAAATGCATCTTGTCCAAGCATTTATTTCTACCGGAAATTCCTAGGCACGGGCTGGACTATTTAAAGGATGCAATATCCCTCTTCCTCTCACAAGAAAAACACTCCATTCTCAGAATCATGGGGTATGTTAAGGTTTGGGCAAGCTGCGCCTGGATCTGGTTTTGTGAAGGGTGCCTTTACAAATCTTTAGCTAAAAAGGGGGAGAGAAATATAGTCCTGGGGTTGAGAATGTACCAGAAGCAAGCCAACTGTGGATGTGGCAGCAAACAGACGTTGGCATCAGGCACAAAATCCACCAACTGGGGTTTCCACTTGTGTCTTGTGATCTGAGTTAAGAAGACAGTTGTGCCTTGTGATCTGAGTTACATTGTCTATGTACTCAGCATTACATATTCTTCTGGAAGCTCTCCGGTTGAGGGGAAGGGTTCTGGTACAATTGAGTATTGTCCCTCTTCTTCCCCATGTACACCAACTTTGGTGTTTGTGGTGGTGGAGCCAATGACGGAGATGAAGAGCATTCCCAAATTGGGATGTTTTGTCCAGTGTATTGTTTATTTGTTTTAGCTAAAATTTGCCAAAGGGGGAGATTGTTGATTCCTTAGGATTGGCATTAATTTTAGAAAACAAATAATGTAATCATCTCTGTTGTTTTAATATGTTGGGTTGAAGAAATTCAACATCTGGACCAACATGTCATGTACGATGTCACGACATCAGGTCTGTGACATCGCACATGTGTAGGAAACTGAATTAATTAATTCAGTATATGTCATGGGATCAGCAAGGATATCTGGTGAATATCCTAACTCCCATGTGGAGGTCTTGAAGACTAAATCAGAATATATATAGGCTCTAAACATGGAGATATATATGGAGAGAGTTTAGGAACTTGAAGACCTTGTTTGTAGCAGAATTTTTCTGCTGAAGTTGCAACAGCAAAGAACAAGTCTGCTGCAATTTTCTGAAGGCCCAAATCTAGTTGGGTGATTAGGTTATAAATAGCTGATTGTAATCTAGTTTTTGTAAGCCTCTTAGAATGAATTTTTAGGGGTGTGTGTAAGGTAAACCTCCCAATCTGTGGGAAGGTTACCATGTGTTTCTCAGTGGTAAACCTGAGAGTGTTTGTAACTCGAAGCCTGTAGGCAAGAGTGATTTTGTTCTTGAATGAAGCTGTGAAGCAAGTTCAAGGTGTGGTAACATTACATTGTATTTGTAGTGATAGGAATGGAAACTGGAGGTTTCTATCTAGGAGTTCCTAGGTATAGATTGCATTGGGTAGGGATTAAGTGAGGAGTTGTAAACGGGTGAGTTTAACTCTGAATTGATACTGCTAATAGTGGATCTTCTTCCTGGCTTGGTAGCCCCCAGATGTAGGTCATGTTGGACTGAACTGGGTTAACAATTTCCTGTGTTTGTTTTCCTTCTGTATGATATAATCATGTCTGCCATAACTAAGCATGTATTCCAGTCTGTTCATCAAGATAATAGCAGACCTGATACATAGCCCTCTGTTGGAATGTCAATCAGAATGTTTTGACATTCATCAACAACAGCACATACTGTTTAATAAGCTGATGATTTCAGTTCAGTATGTAGTGAAGTCTGGAGTTCAAAAGCACAACAGACCTGGCCAAAAGATCATTGTGAAACTGTCAAACTGGATGTCTTGACAGTTCTTCCAGTAAGCTGATACTGAAGTAGAGACTGGTTGGTCTTTTACAGTACAGCAAATTTAGCACAGTCTGTTTTCAGAAACCAAGCAGACTTAGCATATGGTTCTGGACTTGGATGTCAAACGGAATGTTGTGACATTCACTCCTGACTGCATATGCTAAATTGTTGGATGGTTAGTTTTTCTATTTCAGGATTTTTCTCAGGCTATTCTTCAGGAATCCACCAGCTGATCTAAAATCTAGGAAACTAACAACTAAGCTTCGATTAATCAACCTGACAAATAATCTATTTGTTAGCTCCTTAATAAGTGGAGATTAGTTTAACTTGTTACAACCTTTAATTTAGGAAACACAAGTACATGACCAACAAACTGGAACAATGTAACATATAATGTCCAAAACAGGATTGAGACATCTTGCAGATATCTGTGTAGGAAAACAACAGAAGTGAATGATAAGGTGCACATAACTAGGTGTCCCTCCATTCTAGGATGACATAGAAGGAGAGGTCGTGACACTGTGAAAAGGTGCACAGTAGTACAGAGTGTAATAACTGTCTTGCTGTAATAGGTACAATGTTAGATCAGATGTCATAACTTGTAGTAGAACATCTGAATCCTGACTACACCAGAATTTCAATTGGTATCAGAGCAGGCATCCTGTTCTGTCTCTGGATGAGATCCATGGGTGATACTTTCTGGTAGCTGGCAAGGAGTTATGTTAGTACTGATGCTGGAACCAGTGTAAGGTTCTGTAATTCCCTGAATGGTCCCTTGAAGTAGGTGGATGGACTGTTCATGACAGGAATGGTGTGTACCTGTCTCTGGAGGTTGGCAATTGGCCTGTGTGTGGGACAGCTGTGCCAGTACTAAATCACATTCAAACCTGGTATGGTCTTGGAGGCCAATCTGGTGAAGTGTGTGTTCATAGGTTGAGTTGTATTATGATTTCCGCTGCATAATACCTGGCAAAACTCAAACTCTGATGTAGTTTCCCCTCATGTGGATGAAAGGCTGTTGTGTTCAAGATCTCATCATAATCTACTGAAGATGTCAAAGATACTTGAGTCCCCTCAAGTCCACTCATCATGACGTTCTCACTTCAGGATGGTAAGAGTCACTTAATCACTGATTCTCTTACTCTCTTGAGTAGTGTATATGAAGACCTTGAAGACCTTCAAGGAAGGTTGTTCCAAGGAGGTGGAACCAATGTTCTATGTGATGTTAGAACATGTTGTTCAACAAGTATGCAGCTACTGGTTGAAGAGCAGATGTTTTAGGGTCCAAACAATGGGATAATTCTGTTTGGAACCTACTCCTGACCTGGAAGAGGAGACATCTGTGTGTGCTAAGTTGACAAGAGCAGGGTCAACTGGGTGTGTGCTCAAGAAGGTCATTCCTAGAAGTTGAGCTGGTTGAGATGTGACATTGTGCAATCTCCTGCTGTTAGGCATCTCCCTGCAGTTTGATCAGGGTTGGATAGTTGTTCCCTGAAGTACTATGGTGTGTTGGAAGACAAGTCTCCTGGATGTTGGCAGTCAATAATGGGGTAACCTGACTGTGATATCATTTAAGGGGGTTATAACCATGAATCTTGGTATTCAAACACCACGTTCAGAAGTGGCAGTTCTTACTAGGAGTGAGAATATGAAGATTCAGTGGTTGGTTGAGGTAATATGCTCTGGCAATGCATATCTACTATTGACTGGTGTTGTTTGTCTCATTAGTACTTATGGTCAGCTGAAGTCTGATTGGTGTGAGTGGAGGAGTTAGTTGCCACTGGAAGGGATAGTGTATGTCATGTTGAGACATATGTGTACAATGCATGGATATTGGTGTGGAGTATCCATGATTGTTAATTTGAGGGGGAGTTTTGGTTAACCTCCTCAAGTCTGGTCAGCCTAGGGTCTGGTTGGCTGTAGACCTGTGTCACATAGGTTCTGGTTGTTGTGTGACACATTTGCAAGGAAGGATTCATCTCTCTCATTCCTAAGGGAGAATCTAATCTGGAAAGAGTCTCAAGACTGTTGAGGTGCTTGCAAGCAGAAGATGTTGACACAAGAAGAGTACCTTCAACGTATTCTTATGGTGGAAGTATCTGAAAGGAAAATTGGGAAAGGATTTAAGATCAATGTCTACTTGTGCCAAGTACAAGTGTGTAATTGATTATCCTTGGAGCTCAAGATAACGAATGTTCTTAAAGATGTTGGAACATCACTTCTTCAAGACCCTGTGCAGAATCACAGGAAGGATAGTACATTGGCGTAGGATCTATCTCTTTGGTGGCAGCAAAAGCATATGATCTCTGAAAAGGTTTCCTGGAAAGAAACTTGATTCAGTCTTGGTATGTACAAGAAGAAGAAGACATCATAGTCTTGATGGTGGTTACTTGGATCAGTTTATTTCTGATCTAGGTAAGGAAGTGCATTAGCTTATGCACACTGTGGAGTCAAGAACAAGTGGCAGCAATCTTGACATCATGGAAACAGCCTTGCCTTAGGATGTGAAATCCTTTGTAGAGCTGAAGGGTTAGTGTCTAACTGGTCCTTCTGAAGACTCATACATCAGAGTGTTTGATGTCTTTGGAGTAGAAGCAGGGATTCATCAAGGTGTGAGCTTGGATGACTTAACTGCAAACCAGCAGGATGGAGGTTGTTTACTCAAACTTGGTTCCACAATCAAGTCTATGAGAACATTGAACTCTTGTTCTGTGAAGGGAGGGAGTTCTTTCAAGTGGCAGAAGAAGGAGCTGAATTCAACAGCTAGATGTCAAAACACAATGTTGTGACATTTGGTTCAACATCAGACCCTTAGTTGGTGATGTGGCACATCAACTTGAGATAGAAAGGTCTACAGGGTTGTAGATTGGATACTTCAAAATCTTGAAGTTCTAGTCTCACTTGAGAGGTCAGAATATCTTAGGGAGAAGTCTGATAAACTTGGGGAGGTCAAAAAGCAGCATTTGACCTTTTCATATGAGAATTCATGAAGGAGGTAATCATCCAGTGGCAGTTGGTCTATCTCAGAAGTGAGTTCGAAGAATCAAGATAATCAACATAAGGCAGCTGATTATTCTTGAGGAAAGTCTGAGACAAATTACTTTTGAGCAGAAAAGTATTAAGTTGAAGACAAAAGGAGGTGTTTTCTATTCATCCCTTGGAGCTTGTGGTAGGAGTTTTGAGCCATCTATGGAAGATTATCTCATGTAATGGGATGAAAAGGTATATGTCCCAATTTATGTCTGGATTCTTCTTGATCAAGTTGGTGACTCAGTGATATCTGAAGACTATCAGATGGTGTTCCATATTCTTCAGGAATCCACCAGCTGATCTAAAATCTAGGAAACTAACAACTAAGCTTCGATTAATGAACCTGGCAAATAATCTATTTGTTAGCTCCTTAATAAGTGGAGATTAGTTTAACTTGTTACAACCTTTAATTTAGGAAACACAAGTACATGACCAACAAACTGGAACAATGTAACAGATAATGTCCAAAACAGGATTGAGACATCTTGCAGATATCTGTGTAGGAAAACAACAAAAGTGAATAATAAGGTGCACATAACTAGGTGTCCCTCCATTCTAGGATGACATAGAAGGAGAGGTCGTGACATTGTGAAAAGGTGCACAGTAGTACAGAGTGTAATAACTGTCTTGCTGTAATAGGTACAATGTTAGATCAGATGTCATAACTTATAGTAGAACATCTGAATCCTGACTACACCAGAATTTCAGTAACCTTTAGCTACTAGGTGTGAGTTATCCTTGAGGTAGATCTAATACTCACCTTTGTTCTTAGTGATGGACAATAAGTCTTCCATGCTTATTATAGGGTTAAACCCTCACTAGCATGTTGAAGTTATCCTCACATGGTGGATTTGTGGTTTTAGGTTGAGTTTTCTCCCTTGGATAACAAAAGACCTTAAGGCTTTTGGACCAATCAATTCACCAACTCATTTTGAGATTTTTACCCCGAACTACGAGGTTTTGATCCTAATCTTTTAAAGATGGTACGTAGGCAATGGGTTTATCCATCCAAACACAAAATGTAAATAAACTTGTATATTCTCTTCTCATCTCTTCAATCATGTTTGCACAAATAAATTTTCACAAAACACCAACCTTATAACCAATGTGAAAAGGGCTCCCTAGGAGTACCTAGGATGTTTTGGGTGCCTAACACCTTCCCATTGCATAACCAACCCCCTTACCCTGATCTCTGACATTTTTACTAGTTTTTGATTCGATAAAACTTTTAGGTTTTTGTTCGCTTTCTAACCATTCCTTTGGATAAATAGAAGTGCGGTGGCGACTCGACTTGTATGGTTTACCTTAGATTTAGTCAATATCTCTAATGGTAACGAATACCCCACTACAAGCTTTTGATATTGACTTGTTGAGTTTGACTTGTGTGTGTTGGGCCTTGGTCAAGGTTGATTTGACTTTGTTGAGTTAAAATCATTGGATTTAGGGGATTGATGAAATGTACATTTCATCTCCCAAAATGAATGAATGATTTTAATTTGATAAAAGTCCTCTTTTGACCAATCTGTGTTAATTCCATTTCCCTCCCTCTTCATCTCAATCTCATTCTCTTCTCATTCATTTCATGGACCTATGATATCTCTATATCCTAAGGCTAGTTGATTGCGCAAAATCAACATAAGTGTGGATGAGATTAGGTCCACCCCTTTTGCATATTCTTTTAAGTGTGGTATGCTTTAGGAGTATGGTTCATAATATCATATCTCTAACTTGCATTAACCCTAAAATTTCTATTGCCCGTCCTCAAATAGTTGTGACTTCTACATAAATCAAATTACGATTGCTTAATATAGCGCTAAATTGTTGACACAAAAGGCATAGCATTCTAGTAAGTGAGATTGTAAGTCTCCCTTCTTTCATGGTATTGTGTGAAAACTTAGCCTTTTTTCCTTCCGTTGGAAGATGTCTTGGTTCAAGGATCCATACTTGTGAATAGTGGGTTGAGTGTTCTCCAAAGAATGACTTAAGCAAAACAAAACAAAAATAAATACTAACTTCTAATCAACTAACAATTAACATTTAATTTCAAGTCACTTACTTTTATGCACATTAATTTTAAGTCTTTATTCATTTTCCATTATTCATACCATTCAACTTGTTTACTTTAATGTAATTTTCACTTTGCTCATTTAAGCCCAATCTTGTGATTATATTGTGATTGTATATAGTTGTTTGTCTTTGTGGTCTTTTTACCTTAATGTACATAATAACAACAAAAACCCTAAAAGACATTTGTGTGGACTGTTTGTTGTCTATAAGACATTGGACTTAGAATTAGGCAACACTCCCTATGCAAAAGGACTTGGCCAATGCCAACTTTCATGAAACCAAGTGCTTGTGATCTGAAACTTCATCTGAAGCAAGTATTGTGGTCCAATCTAAGTTCATCTGCTACATGGTCCTATTGAAGCTGTTACTTTGAACCTGTTCCTAGTGCCTATCTTTGAATTCATTTGATACATGGAAAATTATGAAGGAGTCATGGAGTTGCTAAGCTTGGATGTGGCTTTCTTTATTTGTTGCCTTGCTCTTCATCTTGTTATTTGTGTATTGATATTGCTTGATTCTAAAGTCCAAGGGAAATTTGGGTTTCTATATGACATTCTTGTCTATTGGATTGCAGCCCATTGGTCAGATCTTTTCAACTCTTAACTTTTAAATTTTTGCTTAGGATTAGTCTATTCATCTCTTCTCCACTTCTTTAATTTCAAATCTCTCTCTCCTTTTAAAACCTTCTTTGCTTGTGTTTTCTAAACATAAACCATATTGCATATTAGAAACTTTGGCTGTATGCCATTGAATTTTTAAACTTTTTTCTAAATCAAACTTGTAAATGAACCTAACTATACCTGACTTAAAATTTCAAAAGCCAAAAAGAACTAACACTCATTTAAAACTTTTTAGGCCTTTTGTGCCTTTGTTAAACTTAAATTTTTGTTAAAAGCAATGCATCCACTTTGAAATTGTTACCACGAACTACGAGGTTTTGATCCCTCATTTTATGTTGGTACGTAGGCACAAGCCCAAAGGTCTTGTCAAACAAAAAATATATAATTAATGAATTCTTTTCTCATACCTCCATTCTATTTATTGCAAACATCATTTTATACCAAAACACATATGCACACAAAAAAGGGCTCCCTCGGAGTACCTAAGATACTTTGGGTGCTAACATCTTCCCTCTGTGTAACCAACCCTCTTACCTGTAATATCTGGCTTTTTGGGTTTTGAAAACTTCTTATTTTTGGGTTTTGTTCGTATTTTTCCCTTTTCCCTTGGAAACAATAAAAGTGTGGTGGCGGCTCTGGTTTAGTTGACATCTAGCTTATCCATAGCTTGATGGTCATGAATTTACCGTTACACCTACGTTATAGGAGTATGCCCATCTCTTGGGAATACCTATTCCTAACAAAATGCCTTTTAAGTGGATTGGAGGAGATTCCCAGATCTCATATCATAGCTAAAGCTCTTCACTTGAAGAAGTATAAGATTGAGGGTCATTGGGTGAAGAAAGGAGGAATGTTTGGGTTGACTTCGGAGTTCCTCATCAAGGACGTTACTGCCTTTGCTCAAGCCGGTAGTGTGGATGCTTACGAAGCTATCTTTGTGTTGCTCATCTATGGGTTGGCTTTGTTCCCTAACATTGACGGTTTTGTTGATGTTAACGCCATTAGAATCTTCTTGATTGAAACTATGCCTACTTTGTTGCGTGATACGTACTACTCTTTGCATCTAAGGAATTCTAAAGGTGGTAGAACTATTGTGTGATGTATTCCTCTTCTGTACAAGTGGTTTATTTCGCATTTGCCTCAGGCGCCTGCTTTTATGGAGAACAAATAATGTCTAAGGTGGTCTCAGAGACTTATGTCTTTCATTGGGTAGCTTGGAGATTATTGACAGTTGTGGTGAATTCTCTAATGTGCCTCTCATTGGTACACAAGGAGGAATCAACTACAACCCTGCTTTGGCCCGTCATCAACTTGGGTTCCCCTTGAGAGACAAACCTAATAACACTCCGTTAGAAGGTATTTTCTATAAAGAGGGTAAAGAATACCAACATTTGAAGTAGAAGATGGTGCATGCTTGGCATAATGTGCATAGGAAAGGAAGATCTCATCTTGGTCCATGCAATTGTGTAGCTTTGGAAGCTTACACTCTTTGGGTGAAGAAGAGAGCTTTGGAGTTGAAGATGCCTTATGCTTGTGAGAGATCTATGTCTATGGTTGTGGTTGAGCCATTAACTCTCCCTAACCAAGATGTATAGGAGTTGGAAGACGCACTCGCCAAGATGAAGCAAGAGAAGGATATATGGGAAGAGCGATTCCATGCTTTGAGCAGAAAGCATGAGGAGTTACATCTTGAGTCTAAGGACAAAGATGCACTTATTGAGCTTCTTAAAGACCGAGCAATGAAGATACAGAGAGAACCAGAGGGTCCATCTTCCTTTAGTACGCCTCAGCCTTCTGGTGCTTGGAAGAAGATTGTTGATCAGCTTGTCATCGAAAAGGCTCAGATGAAGACTTCTTTTGAGTCTGAGATTCGACACATCTGAAGGAAGTACGCGCCTGCAGCCCGATCATCCGACACTAGTTGTTAGGGGGTCCTTAGGATGACTAGTTTCCTTTTCTCTTGTATTTTTGTATTTTGGTTTTTGAAATTGTACTCAGTGTAATCCTTCCAATTATATAAATAAAAGAGATTTTTATGGTTAATCAAATTGTTGTTGTTATATATTTGCAAATAAAATAGTATGTTCCTTGAAAATAAAAACAATCAAAACATTGCATTTCATGCATCATTTGCATAGCAGGTTTTTCTTCCGCCAGCTGTCTTATTGGTTATTCTTTTGTGCTTCAGCCAAGCTGAATCATCGATACAATACTCGTGCCAATCACCTGAGGATCATGGAACACTTGGAGAAAGAGAACAAAGAGTTGAAGGACGAGATTACTTGCTTGACTGCCATGATGGAGTCTGTTTTAGCTGCTCAGAGTTAATCTTCTCCAACGCCTACAACTCCTCCTCCTCAGAGGACTGTCATTTCAGAGGTTGTGATTTCAACCGTGCTTGCCACTCAGTTTGCTCCCACTATGCCTGCCAAATTCCCGTGGGGAATGCCACCCAACTTTGTGCCCTATGGTTTTGTGCCTACTTTTGCTTCCATGTCGGCATCTAGCTTGGTCATATATGTGCCACATCCAGTTGTTCACACTCTGCCTCGTGTTGAGGACACCATCTACCATTCCGAGCCGTTTGAGGATCCAGATGTTTATGAGAAGATGGATGAAATGAAAGACCAATTCTTTGAGTTGCAAAAGGAGTTGAAGACCTTAAGGGGAAAGGATTTGTTTGATAAGAGTGTTGCGGAACTTTGCTTTGTTCCCAATGTTAAGATCCCGATGAAGTTCGAAGTCCCTGACTTTGAAAAGTATAAAGGGAATACCTGTTCACTCAGTCATCTCGTCATGTATGCTAGAAGGATGTCAACGCAAACTGATAATGATCAGTTACTGATTCATTATTTCCAAGACAGTATGAATGGTGCCGCTTTGAGGTGGTACATGGGTTTGAATAGTGCAAGTGTTCGCACATTTAATGATTTGGGTGAGGCCTTCGTGAAGCAATACAAGTATAATATGGATATGGCGCCAGATAGGGACCAGTTGAGGTCGATGTCTCAAAAGGATAAGGAGACGTTCAAAGAATACGCTCAAAGATAGAGAGAGACATCTGCTCAGATTACCTCTCCTTTGGAAGAAAAGGAGATGACCAAGATTTTTCTCAAGACCCTGAGCTCACTTTACTATGAGCAAATGATTGCTAGTGCCCCCAGTGACTTTACCGAAATGGTAAATATGGGGATGAGGTTAGAGGAAGGAGTCTGCGAGGGACGTTTGTCTAAGAAAGAAGTATCATCAAGCAAGAGGTATGGTAATAGTTTCGCTAAGAAGAAGGAAGCTGAAACCAATGTAGTATCCATTGGGAGGCAGATGAGGTCTCATGTCAGAAGAAGTCCAGAACCCCGTCAACACCATCATCAAGTATCATTTGTTATTCCAGTATTTTCCAATAATCAATCAGTGCCAGTTCAACAACAACGTCAACAACAGCCACAACAAAGAACAAACAACAACAACAAAACCAATAATAATCATCAACAACATCAGAATTTTGAGAGGGAGAAGGTCTCTTTCGACCCAATTCCTATGACTTATGCTGAATTGTATCCGTCTCTAGTTCTCAAGAAGCTCCTACAACCAAGAAATACTCCACAAATTCCAGAACCACTTCCATGGTGGTACAAGCCAGAGCTTCACTGTACTTTTCACCAAGGGACTCCTGGTCATGATATTGAGAATTGATACCCACTGAAATATAAAGTACATAAGTTGGTCAAAAGTGGGATGGTGTCCTTTAAGGACCGTGCGCCTAATGTCAAAGCTAACCCATTACCCGCTCATGGTAATCCTTCTGTCAATATGGTGGACGACTGTCCTGGAGAGTTCAAGGTATATGATGTCTGTTTCATTAGAAGGTCCTTAGTGACGATGCACAAAGATATCTGTACGGTGAGCGATTGTAAGCATGACCATAATGGTTGTGCAATCTATAGTATGAACCCCCGTGGGTGTTCGGTTGTCAAGAGAGACATCCAGAGGTTAATGGATGAAGGTATGATCCAGATTTTGCAGTTCCGTCACTTTGGTGACCATGTGAATGTAATAGTTTCTGTGTTCAAGACACTAGAGAGTGTGGTAATTCAATTTGTCAGCAGTAGCAGTAATAGTGTCAGCAGTAGACCGGTATCGCCGTTGGTAATACGGCTGACGGGTCCAATCCCGTGTGGATCCGATAAAGTTCTTCCGTATCAACACAATTCTACTATGTTGGAGAATGGTCAAGAGGTCCCATTTCCTACAACCAATTTTGTTGTAAGCATTGTTGATATTATTAAGGTGACCAGTAGTGGTCAAATTTTTGGGCTTATGTTCCCGAAGAGTGTAGAAGATATATCTGTCAGTAAGAAGGTCGATGTGCCTGCAGTAAATCCGGTTAGCGCTCGAAGATGTCAGTATGGTGAATCCAGCGGTTTGAAGCCTAATGATAATGATGAGGTACTCTGTTTAATCATGAAGAGCAAGTTTAATATGGTGGAGCAGTTGCTCCAAACCCCTTCCCAGATTTCAATGTTGTCTCTGCTCATGAATTCTGAAGTATGCAGAGAAGCATTGTAAAAAGTATTGGAACAAGCTTATGTAGAGCATGATGTGACCGTAGACTAGTTCGATCATATTGTGGCTAACATTACTTCCTGCAATAATCTGAGCTTTTGGGATGAAGAACTTCCTGAGGAAGGCAGAAATCACAACTTAGCGTTGCACATATCGATGAACTGCAAGGAGGATGCATTTTCAAATGTATTGGTTGATACCGACTCTTATTTGAATGTACTCCCCAAATCAACTCTTTCCAAATTTTCATATCAAGGAGCTCCAATGAGGTACAGTGGCATGATCATCAAAGCATTTTATGGTTCTCGCAAGACTGTAATTGGTGAGGTAGACCTTCTTGTGAAGATAGGTCCGAGTGATTTCCAAATTACTTTCCAAGTGATGGATATCCACTTGGCCTATAACTGATTGTTGGGAAGGCCATGGATACACGATGCGGGAGCTGTTACTTCAACTTTGCATTAGAAGTTGAAGTTTGTGAAAATTGGTAAGCTCATCATTATGGGTGGAGAAAGGCTCTTTTGGTGAGCCATTTGTCGTCTTTCTCTTATGTAGAAGCGGAGGATGAGATTGGAACTTCGTTCTAAGCTCTACCTATTGCAGAAGAAAAGAAAGTTGGGGCACCCATGTCTTCTTTTAAAGACGCGTAGAAAGTTGTTGAAGATGGTAATTCTGATTAGTGGGGCCGGATGGTAGAGGTTGTCGAGAATAAGAATAGAGCTGGTTTGGGATTCCAACAAGGGACGTCTATGATTAAGGCTGAAGATATGCAACCCAGTTTCCGTAGTTGAGGGTTCATTCATGGTAATGAACAAAACTTAGCAGCAGTGATCGAGGGGGATAAAGATAAAGACTGCACCAATTTTGGGACACATGGAAAAGCTTGCAACAATTGGACCGCTGTCGGTGTTCCTGTTATTATGCATCGCTCTAAGTTATTGCTTTTATTATTTTTTGGAAAAAATCCTTCTCCTATGCCTAAGGGAGAAGTGAACATTGTTTGGCATATTTCAATTTGATCATTAATAAAATGCAATTATATTCATCCATATCTATGATGTTTTATTTTTACTTTTTGTTGCCTTTCTGAAAATGGTAATCACAAAAAACATAAGTAAATAATAATAATTGTCCATCTGCATAATATTTGGTAATAAATCACTTATCTAAAATCAAAATATCAAATTATTATGCAGGTTGGTTTCTAAACCCATTGAATATAATGATCCTACTCCTACTCCGAAATTTGAATTCCCTGTGTTTAAGGCCGAGGAAGGAAGTGTTGAAGAAGTGTCTGATTAATTATCTCGTCTACTTGAGCACGAGGAAAAAGTCATTCAGTTGTGTGAAGAGAAGATAGAGTTAGTCAACTTGGGTTCTGAAGATGATGTGAAGGAAGTCAAGATTGGGTCTCAACTGTGTCTAGAGGTTAAGAAGGGGTTGATTGATCTTCTTCGAGAGTATTCAGATGTGTTTGCTTGGTCCTATTAAGACATGGCTGGTTTGGATTCTGAGATTGTGGAGCATAGATTGTCGTTGAAGCCAGAATGTCCGCCAATCAAGCAGAAGTTGAGGAGAACTCATCCTGACATGGCAGTGAAAATCAAAGAAGTTCAGAAGAAATTTGATGATGGTTTCCTTGTTACTGCTGAGTATCCGCAGAGGGTGGCCAACCTTGTGCTTGTTCCGAAGAAGGATGGAAAATTTCGTATGTGTGTCGATTATAGAGATTTGAACAAAGCTAGTCCGAAAGATGATTCCCCTCTACCACACATTGATATGTTGGTAGAAAATACAAATAAATTCAAAGTCTTTTCATTTATGGACGGATTTTTCGTTTTTATCCAGATTAAAATGGCACCCGAGGATATGGAGAAGACCACATTCATTACACCCTGGGGAATATCATGTTATAGAGTGATGCCTTTCGATTTAAAGAATGCTAGTGCGACTTACTAGAGAGCAATGACCACTCTTTTTCATGATATGATGCATAAAGAGACCGAAGTCTATGTTGATGATGTGATTGCTAAATCCAGTGATGAAGAAGAACAAGTTGAGCATTTGTTGAAGTTATTCCAGTGTTTAAGGAATTACAAACTCCGCTTGAATCACAATAAGTGTACTTTTGGTGTTTGTTCTGGTAAGTTGTTGGGCATTATCGTCAGCAAGAAGGGTATTGAGGTTGATCCTGCCAAGGTCAAAGCAATACAAGAGATGCATGCACCCAAAACTGAGAAGCAAGTTAGAGGTTTTCTCGGCCGCTTGAATTATATCTCGAGATTCATTTCACATATGACTGCCACATGTGCGCCTATATTTAAGCTTCTTCAGAAAGATCAATCTTGTGATTGGACCGAAGATTTCCAGAATGCTTTTGACAGTATCAAAGAGTATCTGCTTGAACCTCTGATTCTGTCTCCACCTGTTGAAGGAAGACCGTTGATCATGTATTTGACTGTGCTTGAAGAAAGTATGGGTTGTGTTCTTGGTCAGCAAGATGAGACTGGAAAGAAAGAATATGTTATTTACTACCTCAGTAAGAAGTCCACCGACTGCGAGACTCGGTATTCTATGCTTGAGAAGACTTGTTGCGCACTGGCTTGGGCTGCTAAGCGTCTGCATCAATACATGTTGAATCATACCACTTGGTTGATATCCAAAATGGATCTAGTCAAGTATATTTTTGATAAGCCTGCTTTAACTGGGAGGATTGCCCGTTGACAGATGTTGTTATCAGAGTATGATATTGAATACCGATCTCAGAAGGCAATTAATCGTAGTATCTTAGCTGACCATTTGGCTCACCAACCGATTGAAGATTACCAATCAGTGTAGTACGATTTTCCTCATGAAGAGATCTTGTACATGAAAATGAAATATTATGATGAATCGTTGCTTGAAGAAGGGCCAGAACCTGGTTCCCGTTGGGGCATGGTATTTGATGGAGTTGTTAATCAGTATGGTAATGGCATTGGGGCAGTCATTATTACTCCTTAAGGCACGCATTTTCCGTTTACAGCTAGATTGAATTTCAAGTGTACAAATAATATGGATGAGTATGAAGCTTGCATTATGGGGATTGAAGAGGCCATTGATCTCATAATCAAGTATTTAGACGTCTATGGAGATTCAGCTTTGGTTGTGAATCAAATCAAAGGTGAATGGGAGACGAATCAACCTGGTTTGATACCATATAGAGATTATGCAAGGAGGATTTCAACTTTCTTTACAAAGGTTGAGTTTCATCATATCCCTCGAGATGAAAACCGGATGGCAGATGCTCTTCCAACGTTTGCATTAATGATTATGGTGAAGTATTGGAATGAAGTTCCTAATTTGACTGTGATGCATTTTGATAGGCCAACTCATGTGTTTGTTGTTGAAGAAGTCAAAGATGAGAAGTCGTGGTATTTTGATACCAAGTGTTTTCTCCAAAGTCAGATTTACCTGTGTGGGGCATCTTTGAAAGATAAGAAGACATTGAGGAGATTAGCTGGCAATTTCTACCTAAATGGTGATGTGCTTTACAAGAGAAACTTCGATATGGTTCTGCTCATATATTTATGGGTAAACACAAAGTAGACTTATTGATGACTGAAGTCCATGAAGATTCCTTTGGTACTCATTCCAATGGACATGATATGGCAAAGAAGATGTTGCGAGCAGGTTACTATTGGTTGACAATGGAATCTGACTATTGCAAGTTTATGAAGAAATGCCACAAGTGTCAAATTTATGCAGATAAGATTCATGTTCCTCCGACACTGTTCAACATCATTTCCTCTTCATGGCTCTCCTCTATGTGGGAAATTGATATGATTGGCATGATTGAGCCTAAATCTTCGAACGGACATCGTTTCACTTTGTTGGCTATTGACTACTCCACAAAGTGTGTTGAAGCGGCATCGTATGCGAATGTAACCAAGTAAGTTATTGTGAGGTTTATCAAGAATCAGATTATATGCCGGTATGGTGTGCCAAGTAAGATCATTACTGGTAATGGATCAAACATGAACATCAACATGATGGAAGCTCTTTGCAAAGACTTTAAATCTGCACATCATAATTCTTCTCCGTACAGACCTAAGATGAATGGGGTTGTTGAAACTGCAAACAAGAACATCAAGAAGATCATTCAGAAGATGGTTGTAACGTATAAAGATTGGCACGAGATGCTCCCATTTGCTTTGCATGGGTATCGTACATTTATCCGCACTTCAACAGGGGCAACCCCTTTCTCACTCGTTTATGGTATAGAAGTTGTGCTCCCATTAGAGGTTGAGATCCCATCATTGCGTGTCTTGATGGAAGCCAAGTTGACTGAGGCTGAATGGTGGCAGACCAGGTATGACCAACTGAATTTGATTGAAGAGAAGAGGTTGAATGCCATGCGCCATGGACAGTTATATCAGCAGAGAATGAAGAAAGCATTTGATAAGAAGGTCAGACCTCGTATGTTCATAGAAGGTTACCTTGTGCTCAAGAAGATTATATCTTTCAAACCAGATTCTAGGGGAAAATGGACTCCTAATAGTAAAGGCCCATATGTTGTTAAGAGAGTCTTTTCAGGCGGCGCTTTGATTCTTACAACTATGGATGGTGAAGAGTTCACTCGTCTTGTGAATGCTGATGTAGTCAAGAAATACTTTTCCTAAAAAGAAAAGTATAGCTCGCTAAGTTGAAAACCCGAAAGGGCGGCTTAGGCAAAAATGAGCGTCTCGGTGGATTAAAACCCGAAAGGCTGATCCAGGCAAAAGTTAGGGACATAAAACAGAAAAATTTATCCCGATAAATTGAGTACCGCACCTTGGGGAAATTTATGCAAAAAATAGGGATCATGGCAAGTAACTGCAAGCTAGTTGATCTTCAGTCTTGAAGACTTTCTTGAACATAATGTTTGGTTCTGGTTCATTCTCAACCAAAGTTAAGAGCGCAATGGATATTGAAGGAGATAGAAGGATGAGTGATCATTGTATTCAATGTAGCCCTTTCCATGTAAATTACCATTTTTCAACTTTTGTAAAAATCTATGGAGTCTTGTCATTTACAGACTACCATTCTGTTAAATAAAGTTGAGTTTTTTATCCAATTGTTCCCACTCTCAGTTATTCAGTCAATTAGAATTAAACTTTATTATGATCATTTTGAAGTTAAAATTTTAAAGTAAAAAACATGTTTTCTAAAATAATATAAGAAGTAACTTTTAAAAAGAAATTAAAGGAATATCAACAGCGGTTTGAAAAGCAGTAGGCCCTAAATGCGAAGCATTGTTGGTTTTTCCCCAAGCGGTTGGTATAATCCTTATTTCATCCTCAGCAGCATTCCTGCAGCATTTCAGTAGTCGGGTTTGGTTGGTTTCCCCAACTAAATTTGTTTTTGCCTCCCTTGAGTTGTAGGCGTGTTATTTGCAGCAGTTCGCATAGTTTGGCAGAATTTTGCTTCCCCGGAAGTCGCCATCAGAGTCGTCCCTAACCTCTGCTAGCCCTAATTATGAGTAGTGTGGTAGTTGTCCCCTGCAGGGTTGTCTCCCATTTGATATGGTGTTGGCCTAAAATTCCCCGTAGAGTTGATGTTATAGTTTCCTCGGTAGGTCCTCTCCTCTCTCCCAAGCCTGGGTTGACCCCTTTGAGGTGGATGATCCTTGTGCATTCCTTTTACACCTTGCTCTCTCCAGCAGTTGTTTCCTCCCTTTGTGGATTGGCGGAGAATTGTATCGATGATTCGGACCAGTGACATTTGTATCCTTTGTGATCATTTTGTCAGCATAATCATCATATATACATATACATATACATATACATTCATTTCATTATTGTATTACTAATACACTTTGTGATTCATTATTTCTCTGATCCTTTGCTACGGTGGTATACTTTTTTCCCCCACGCAAATTTTGTTTGTCTGTCCTCTTTCAATTGTAGAGTGTCAGCCCATTAAGCAGAAAGAATTTAACCTTTCTCATTCCCCACTGAGATACTTCCTTGTGGATGATTGTTATTTTAGTTTCCTCCCCAGTTGATTATCTGGTTGGAACCACTCCCCTTGAGGTATATCCTCATTAGGTTGAGTCTTTGATTGACTATTTCTTTCTTGATCTTACCTAGATAGATGCTTCTGGTCCCCTTGGGAGTCTATTACCCAGTAAATGGTAATATTCTCAAGTTTTGCAGATTTTTACTTTTCGCTCAATACCCGGCAAAAGTAACCTTTTTCTCCCCAGCGGATTCATTTTTTACGTTTCCCCGGGAAGTTTATCCTTGATATGTTCATCCTTGAAATTCTGGTATCAGATATGAAATATCGAAGGTAATGTCACGACACTAATATCTGAACAACAACTAAAATATAAACAGGATAAAAACAAAGAAACAATTGAACAGGTGACACAAGCAATTGTTAACCCAGTTCGGTGCAAACTCACCTACGTCTGGGGGCTACAAAGCCAGGAAGGAAATCCACTAAACAAAATTAGTTCAAAGACTCTCAGTAAACAACTTCAAGTTATAGTCTTTTCACCTAATCTCTACTCGTGTGACTTCTATCTAAGAACTCTTAGATATGAGACCCTACTCACTTCCCCTCAATCACAACAGTGATATAAAAACAAATATTACAAAGAAAGAAGACACTCTTCAAGGACACATACTTGATCTTGCTTAAAAGCTTCAACCAATTAAACAAACACTCGTGCTTCAAAGCATAGAGTGGACAAATTACAACACAAAATTCAGTCCAATTCACACATCAATAAGATGAATGAATGGCTCACAATACAGAAGCTCACACAAGGCTAAAACCCTAAAACTCTCTCTTTTTATCGTTCGTCTCTTATGTGTTTAAACCAGGTTTTACATGGTCTTTAAGTAGAAGCTTTTGAATGGGCCTGGGCAGCATAAAACCCTAATTCTTTTTTCCTTGCGTATCTTCTAAGAAACAACAACTAATCATCCCTTATTGGAAAATAGATCATTCTGGTTTTAAATCAAATTACTCCTTGAATAGCGCATTCAATCTCCACATAAGCACACACAGATTTGCATGAAAAGCGCAATCTCAAGATACATAACATTCAGACTGAATGTTATGTATACTCATGTCTTAACATCGGGTCTGACATCTTAGCTAAATCCTGCACAACCATATTTAAACATCCTGCAGGAAGCTGATATCACATGTCAAGACAACACGCACGACAACTTGTGATAACACTAAGTTTTACCAAAATTGATGCCAACACAAAGAACCAACAAACTCCCCCTTTGGCAAATTTTGTCTAAAACATACATCAGATCATACGTTCACAAGAAATCAATTAAAATATCAGTTCAACAGCAGTAGAAGTAAACATACACACATTACTAGCAAAAATAGCAACTAGTAATCACACATGCACTTGTGCTCACAACACACCACCTCCCCCTTCATCTAGTCCACACCAAGCACCAATATGCTTTACACAAGCAAAATATTTCTCCCTCCCTCATAACATCAAACAACAACTATGGTTATAGCTACATCTCCCCCTTTTTAGCCAAAAGAGACCAAAGAGACAAAATAAATGTCTATTCAATCATAAACCAAAATGTCAAAAGTTAAGGGTTACAAAACCAAGTACATATTCAGCTGTCAGTAAGCTGAGATACAAACCAACAAAACATGAATACAGCAAAACAAAATTTCCAAAATCAAGAAAATCCATCAAAACAGCAACAAAAATCATCACATCAATGGGGGCCAAATTCAAAGGAGCTAATCAGAGGAGCTTCAGCTTGCAACTTCATCAGCATTAGAAACAGAATTGCTACTTGTATCATCATTAGTTGCAGACCTCTCACTAGAGGTGTGGGCTTCAGCTTCCTTAGCATGTTCAATATTCTCACCTTCAGCTCGCTCCAAGCTTGCATTCAGGGCTTCCAACGATTCTTTCCTAGTTGTTGCTACCCTTATCCCTTCACCCATCTCTTTACAGGTCTCCTTCAGCTCAGCAATAGTTCCAAATTTTGAGGTTGTCTTTTTGATAGCAGACATCATGACAATGTCTTCGACATGACTGCCTTCAAACAATTTATAGTGCACTGATAGAGCAGGTTTTCTTCTACTTGGTAAGTTATTAGAACTTAGAATACCAGGGTGTTGACTCAGGATAATCCCACAAATCATAGAGGGAAAGGCAATAGGAAGCTTAACTTCATTAGTAGATGCATGCTTGATAATTTGTTCAAACATAAATCTACCATAGTCAAAATTCGTTTTGGTTCCAACAACAAAAATAAATCTTCCAAGGGTGTTAGCAATTGTGGAAAGTCGTTGGTAGGAACCCAATTTGCAGCTCATATTTTATGCAATATTTCATACTTGACAATTAACTTCCCAGCAAGAAGACGTTTTTTAATAGGCCACCTTTTCACCTGCCTTCCTGTAATTTCTCTACAAACCTGATTGTCTGTAGCTTCCAATTCACCTGCACCCTCAACTCTTCTTCCCAGAAAATTGTTAATGACAGTGGGGGAGAATGTGATACACTTACCTCTCACAAACACTTCGCAAAATTCCTTGTTGTTCTTATCAGCAATATCCTCAAGAATGTTGATAATGAATTCCTTAACTAAACCCTCATAGCACTGAGAGAACCCAACCACAATCTTCATCAACCCAGCAGTCTTTATCAGGTCCATGACCTCCTTGACTTTAACAACTTCCTTTCCTAACTCCCTTTCCATAGCCACCCTTCTTTGAATCACAAATTTCCATTTGGCAGCTCCATCTTCAAGATGGAAAGAGATATTATCCAAATGCACAACAACAACTCTCACAGGGGACTTCCTCACAGTGGTCTTCTTCACAGGAGAGATTTCAGGGACATCTTTCTCAACATATTCTTCAGACTCAGAGACTTCTCTAACCTTCATCTTCTTCACTTCAACCATGCTCCAAGATTTGGAAGGACCAACACCAGCAGTCTTCCTAGCTATTTTAGCTTACATCATTTCAGCCACATATCTTCCTTTTCGTGTCTTCATACGCTTAGCCACACTTGGCTTTAAGTGATGAAGTAAGTTATCCTCTTTCTCATCAGACCTATCATCCTCTAGGTAAATCACATCGTTTGCAACATCATGCTTCTTAGAATGGGAAACATTGGCAGTTTTAGATGCCACAGATTTTCCTTTACCAGACACAGTTTGCCCTAGAGAGCAGAAACCTCCAGCAGCCATGTCCTTCTCAGAACTGGAGGAATCGTTATTCTTCTCACTATGTTTTGCAACCTCAGGAGAGGGGTAAATTTTAGACTGGGGAGTAGAGACTCCCTTCACAGAATGTCCTTCATTAAGGATTCTAGTGACTAGGTTCCTTATGAAACGATGTGTGATGTATATCTTCCTTAGAACTAGTGGCATGAGTTGAGCTAGAAGGGATATTAGAGATGTTACCTTGATTGGGGCATGCAGAAGCTGAGGCATCCATGGGATGGTTTAAATCAAGGGCTCGCAGGGAATAACTGATAGAGGAACCACATCCAAAATCTCATCATCGTGAATGTCCATGGAAGGAGCGCTAACCTTGTGAGTAGACTTAGTAGTTTTTGAATCAAATGTAGTTTGATGTTGTGACATCTTGACATTTCTGTGGAAAAATTGCAGTTTCCCTAGTAGAGGAGTGTGAGGAAGAAGCAGGAAGTTGGAAGAGTTGGAGTAGGTAGTGAGGTTGTGGGGGTTGCGTGTGAAAAGGTAATAGATGGTATTTCCAAAACTAGGTGATGATTTACCATAATGGGGGCGCTTTATTTTAGCCACATAGACACTACTTTGCTTACTTTCCCACTCCATATTAATTGCTACAAGTCTTCATAAATGCAAAGCCCTAATTTTCCTCTCAGGACTTAAAACTGATTTACATCCAATGCCTTTGTAAAAATATCAGCTAACTGCATCTCAGTAGCAACATGCTCTAAGGTTACAATCTTATCCTCCACGAGTTCTCTAATAAAATGGTAACAAATATCAATATGTTTTGTCCTACTGTGCTGAATAGGATTCTTAGAAAAATTTATAGCACTCATGTTATCACAGTACAATATCATGACATTTTGCGTGACATTGTATTCAGTCAGCATTTGTTTCATCCACACCAGTTGAGAACAACTACTTCCAGCTGCTATGTATTCAGCTTCAGCAGTAGACAGAGACACACAATTTTGCTTCTTACTAAACCATGATATTAAATTGTTCCCCAAGAAGAAGCATCCTCATGATGTTCTTTTCCTATCATCAGCATTTCCATCCCAATCAGCGTCACAATATCCAAACAGTACAGATTCAGATCCATGAGTGTATAACATCCCATAGTCACTAGTGCCATTGACATATTTCAGGATCCTTTTCACTTGGTTTATGTGACTCACCTTTGGTTCAGCTTGATATCTAGCACATACACCTACAGCAAAAGCAATGTCAGGTCTGCTTGCTGTGAGATATAGCAGATTTCCTATCATGCTTCTGTAGAGACTTTGATCCACACTGACACCATTTTCATCTTTAGACACTTTCAGATGAGTAGGAGCAGGTGTCCTCTTGTGGCTTGCATTATCCATGCCAAACTTCTTAACAATATGTTTAGCATATTTACTTTGAGATAGAAAGATAGAATCTTCCATCTGCTTGACTTGCAGGCCAAGAAAATAGGTTGGTTCTCCAATAAGGCTCATTTCAAATTCAGATTGCATTTGCTCAAGAAAATGTTGAACCATCTTACTTGACATCCCACCAAACACAATATCATCCATATATATCTGACCCACCATGAGCTTTACTCCTTCATCTTTGACAAATAAAGTATTATCAATTCCTCCCTTCCTGTATCCATTTTCAATGAGAAACACTATGAGTCTCTCATACCAAGCTCTAAGAGCTTGTTTCAACCCATAGAGGGCTTTCCTCAACTTATACACATGCTTTATAAGATTTGGGTCTGTGAACTCTTTAGGTTGTTCAACATACACTTCCTCATTTAAGTAGCCATTTAAGAATGCACTTTTCACATCCATTTGGAACAGTTTAAACTTCAGAATACATGTCACTCCTAGCAGTAATTAATGGACTCCAGGCGAGCTACAGGAGCAAATGTTTCATCAAAGTCAACTCCTTCAACTTGAGTGTATCCTTGTGCTACCAATCTTGCTTTATTTTTAGTAACCACACCCTTTTCATCAAATTTATTCTTGTAAACCCACTTTGTTCCAATAACATTTATTCGTTCAGGTCTTGGAACCAATTCCCACACTTCATTTCTCTTGTAGTGGCCTAGCTCTTTCTGCATGGCATTGCTCCAAAATTCATCAGTTAAGGCTCAATCTTGGACATAAAACATGCATGTGAGATCACTTCCCTTGATCTAGTGGTGACCCCTTTATTTGGGTCTCCTATAATGAGATCTTTAGGATGATCCTTCTGAATTCTGATAGAGGGTCCCTTATTAAGTTTATCAGCTTCAGCTTCAGCTTTAGTGGACTCACTCTCATTACTTTTGTCCAGGAGATCAGTTGGGGCATCATTCAGAAATGTTTCAACATCATCTGTGACATCAGTTTCTTGATCATCCACAACAACATTGATAGATTCCATCATAACTTTTGTTCTGGAATTAAAAACTCTAAAGGCTCTGCTGTTTGTTGAGTAGCCCAGAAATATTCCTTCATCACTCTTGGGGTCCATTTTCCTTCTTTATTCACGATCAGCTAGGATATAACATTTACAACCAAACACATGGAAGTATTTGATAGTAGGTCTTCTTCCCTTCCAGACTTCATATAAAGTGTTTGGGGTCCCTTTCCTCAAGGTGACTCTGTTGTGAACATAACAGACCGTGTTCATAGCTTCGCCCTAGAAGTGGTAAGGCAACTTCTTAGCATGAATCATAGCTCTAGCAGATTCTTGGAGAGTTCTATTCTTTCTGTCCACCATACCATTTTGCTTAGGGGTAATGGGAGAAGAGAACTCATGACCAATTCCTTCAGATGAACAGAATTCAACAAATTTACTGTTCTCGAATTCTTTCCCATGATCACTTCTGATTCTGATAACATGACTCTCTCTTTCTCTTTGAAGTCTTTGGCAAATATCTTTGAACACATCAAACAAATCAGATTTTTCCCTTATAAAATTTACCCAGGTATATCTGGAGAAGTCGTCCACCACAACATAAGCATACCTTTTCCCACCAAGACTTTCCACCTGCATAGGTCCCATCAAGTCCATGTGAAGAAGTTCCAGCACTCTAGATGTGGTGTCATGTTTGATCTTCTGATGTGAAATCTTTGTCTGCTTTTCAATCTGACAATCACCACAAACTCTTCCTTCATCAGTCTTTAATTTTGGGATTCCTCTGACAGCTTCAACAGATATTATCCTCTTCATTCCTCTAAGATGCAGATGACCTAGTTTTTCATGCCACTGTTTCACTTCTTCTTCTTTAGCTAGAGCACATATTGATGAATAGCTAGTTTCTTAAGAATTCCACATATAGAAATTATCCTTAGACCTGACTCCTTTCATGATCACCTTACTTTTTGCATCAGTAATCAAGCATTCAGTTTTTGTGAAGTTCACATTTAGACCTTGGTCACATAGTTGACTGATACTGATCAGGTTTGCAGTCAATCCTTTAACAAGCAGCACATTATCAAGGTTAGGGACTCCAGGACAGTTCAGCTTTCCAATCCCATTGATTTCACCCTTTGCTCCATCACCAAAAGTTACATAGCTGGTGGCATGAGGTTGGAGGTCAATTAGCAGGTTTTTGCTTCTAGTCATTGTAGCGATGTATTCGTCACTTTATGATTTATTGATTAAATCAAAAGCAAAGCATACAAAGAATCGAGTCGCCACCGCACTTTTATTTATCCAAAGGAATGGCTAAAAAGCGAACAAAAGCCTAAGAAGTTTTACACATAGAAAACTAATGAAAGATCAGAGATCTGGGTAAGGGGTTAATTACGCAATGGGAAGGTGTTAGGCACCCAAAACGTCCTAGGTACTCCTAGGGAGCCCTTTTCACAACTTGTTGTACGAAATGTTATTTGTTTATGAAATATTTATTGTGCAAACATGATTGAAGGGATGAGAGAAGAATATACAAGTTATTATTTTTGTGTTTGAACGGATGAACCCGTTGCCTACGTACCTTTCCATGGAAGGTAAGGATCAAAACGCCGTAGTTCGGCTAAAAGATTTCCAAAAAGTAAGTGAATTGATTTTAAAACAAAAGCCCTAAGGTCTTCCGTTATCCACGGGAGAAAACTCAACCTTATACAAACAACAAGTCCACCATGTGAGAAAAGCTTCAACTTGCTAGTGAGGGGTTAACCCTATAATAAGCAAGGAAGTCTTACAATTCAATCACTAAGGACAAAAGGTGAGATTAACATCAACCAACTAGGATAAATCAAACCTATGGCTAATGTATGAAAGCTTATCAAGAATGGACAAAGCCACAAAACAATTGAATGAGTGGAGTTAATCAATTAGAATTTATTCATAAAAGATGGTCAAAGTATGATTAGAATTCAATTCAAAAGAAGTATTATGAAAATGAAGTTTGAAAAATCAGAGGCTTAAGGCCTAGGTTTCTAATTTGAAATCATGTCAAAATGTTTGCACAATAGTTTTCAAGTTTGGGTTAACATGCAAATGGAGGTTTAAAGAAACAAAAGGTGGGAGGGTGAGGAAGTAAAACTTCTTAGATGTTCACCTCTTGAGATCATATGTAGATGATCCAAGTGATTCCTTTGGAATAGTCAACAATGCAAATAACAGATGAACAAAGTAAATGGATACCGGATGCCAATCAATGGACTTATTCCAATCTCACAAAACAAAAATGGATACCGGATGCCAATCAATGGACTTATACCAATCTCCTAAAGCAAAACAATGGATACCAGATGCCAATCAATGGACTTATACTAGTCTCACAAAGCAAAGAAACATGGATACCGGATGCCAATCAATGGACTTATACCAATCTCCTAAAACAAAATGAAACATGGATACCAGATGCCAATCAATGGACTTATACTAGTCTCCTAAAACAAAATGAAACATGGATACCAGATGCCAATCAATGGACTTATACTAGTCTCACAAAGAATGATCATAGGAAACAAATGCCAATAGCTGGACTTACAATTGACTCCTCACAAGAAAAGAATAACAAATGCAATAAGCAAGAGGAAACAAGTTGCCAATAAATGGTCTTACACTCGACTCCAAGGAAAGGAATGCCAATGAATGGTCTTAGTTCCAGATCCCTCCAGATCATAGGAAACAACTGCCAATAGCTGGACTTACAATTGACTCCTCAATGGACAAAACAAAATGTCACGAAGATATGAACAATTGATCATGAAATGATAAACAAGTAATGATGATAAATGCACAAAGGCACACATAAGCAAATATGCACAGATGAATCAAGTAAGCAAACAAACAACGCAATTAGCACACACTATATACAATCAATTAGGCTCAAGCAAGGTTAGGCCTTACAGCCAACTGGAATGGGGTATTTTGTGCTCTTAACCCTAACATTGAGAGTTAGGGTGAAGCAGATGAAATAGAGATGAGGGGTATGCCTCATAGCTCTTATCCCTGGTCAGGGAGAACTTTAAATAATGGAAAGTGTGGGAGTTCAGAAAGTTGGAACTCTTCTCCACAAATGATCTTGGGTTATTATTCACAATGCATCAACACATTGTGTGAGCAAAGTGAATGACACACTGAGTAGCAGGAGATGGATTACACATCTCTTTTATCTGCCAATTGCCTCATAAGAGGACTTTTCCTGCTTAGCACAAAAATTAAACAAGCACAAACATTGCCTCTTAAGGAGGGCTTCAGACAGGTGCCTACCAGTAACAGTAGGTCTTCCAGACTACATGAAGATTAGAGATTATACCTAAGTGGTTAAGCAACCAAGCAAAGCAAAGTTCAAATGAACTTAAAGCAACTTAGGTACCTGTGGAAACAACTAAACAAATCAGTACAATACTCAGACAAACAGACAACAGTCAATAAGCAACAGACAATCCCAATGTACAAAATGTGTAAGCCAAAAGGCAAACATAAATGAGTTAACATCAACCTACAAAACACACAAGTATTAGTAATCAAAAGCAAACATCAATGCTCAAATGATGAAGCATCATCAACTATGGAACTTGGATGCTCAACCTGAAATCAAAGTTCAACTGTAAGCAACAAACCACTAGGTCAAAGCCTTGGGTCAAAGATAGAGAAAAAATTTAAAACAGAAGCTGAAATTTAACACAAAGCAACTTCAACCACATGTTGACATATTCCAAAAGGTCTCACATCAAAATCATTCACCAAGAGCATTTCATAATCAAATGAAGATAAAGGCAATTTCAAAGCTCATATGTGATCAACAAGAATGAAAAATTCAAATCAAAACAGAAATGATTCAAATAAATCTGGAAAATTCATGCACAATCAAGACATCTAACATGATCAACATACAAAAAATCAGAAGCATTGGAGATCATTTGGCATGGCAATCACTTTGTACAAGTTGAACATTCAAAGGTGTGACACAAATTGTCACACCAAGTTAGCACAAGCATAAAACAGCAATGGAGCATAGGAAAAATACCAACCCAAAACCAAAATGTCAAGCAATGTGTCTAGTTTCATCATGCAAAATTTCAAAGCCATTGGATAAGAAACAAGCATTTCACAAAGAGATAAGCAAGGCATGGTCACAATTAGACATATGATCAATCATCCTAGCACAAAATAATATCCAGCCAAGAACAACTTTGGAAATTATGATCATAAAAAACTAGACAGAATAACGAGCATTGTGCAAAAAATTAGAGTGAAATTGATGCATTTTTCTATTTTATATGATTTTTGGAAGTTAAGGAAAAAATTAAAAAAATGAAAAGTGACATAGCATATGAAAATAGGAGAAAAATGAAATAGCATTTTGAAAAACGCTTCAGCCAAGGATCGAAGCCAGTGCGAATTCAAAAGTGGCGCCTCAAACAAAACGGCACCGTTTAGACCTAAACCCTAGCGCGCCAAAAAATTCGTAGCTAATTCAAAGTTTCGAAGCAAAATCAAAGCAATTTCGTAGCAAATTCTGGAAATGGTGAAGTTCATAGGTTGAAGATGAAGATCATGATGATCTTCATCTGGATTTTCCAGATTTTAAAAGATATGTCCAGAAATCACAATCAAGCACAACATTCGAATCATCATGTCATGTACATGCAAGATCCATAAACCATTCATGCAAAAACATCAAAACAAGCACGGATCGAAGAGAATAAAATTCATCATCAAACTTTCAATCATCCATAACTAACTCAAAACAGCACCAAATCACACGATTCAAAGCTCAAATTCATCAGCATGCTTATATCTACAATAATATGGCCATGGATTTCAAAATTAAGAGATAAGAATTATGACCTCTTGAAGTGCAGATTCGAATTTGGCTTGTTTTAAGGCTTGTGATAACTCCAATGTTCCTCTATGATGCTTAGTGAGATGATTAATGGAGAGAATGAAGTTCAAACACACTTGAATTCAGCAGATTTTGAAATCACCATGGATGCTTTAAGCTTCGAGTATGCTTCAATATGGCACCAATTGCTTCAATTCCACGTTCAAACTTGTTCAATAAAGCTTCATGATCATGAATCTAGCATTGGAAAAGGCTTGGATGTGAAGAATTTGGAAGAACTTTTGAGAGAAATTTTTTGGTGATTTTGGATCTAGATCTGAAAAATGGTCGTTCATGGCAAATGCAGTTATGATTATTCTTATATATGCCATGCTAATCATGCTGTAATCATGTTTAAGCCTAATGCAAATGAGATTAATCACTTATGAGGTGCATGTGCAAAAATGGTTTTTCACCTCATGCATGGAATGCATGTGTGAACAGTACACGAATCTGATCCATTTTCACTTAAAATCAATTTTTAAAACCAATGGCAATGGCAAAAAGTTCAAACAATGCATCATTTTTGAATTTTGTAATTTCCCTCCAAAAAGCCCATGGATTAACAAGTGATCATGTGATGACAATTCATGTAATGTGATGCATGATTTGGAAATTAGAGGTAAAGAGGAGAATATTGCAAAAAGAACCACTCATTTTGGAGCTTTGGTTGAAAAGTTATGCTCATTTGAAGTCCCATGCATACTTTGCCATGATTGGATCATATCTCCTTAACCACACCTCATATGCTCATGATCTTGGACATTTTGGAAATGGGAGAGAAATATCTACAAACTTCATGTTCAACAAAATTTCATTTGAAGCTTTCTTGATGATGTAATATTGAGTTGAAGTTGGTCCAAAATCTTTCCATTTTTGGAAAGTTCAAATTATAGGTCACTTGCTATTTTTGGAAATTCTTGACTGGACCTCAAATTCTTCAATGTGAGTGTTTGAAATGTCAAATGAGACTTGTTTGAACATGAATGAAGTATTTCTAGTCACTTCCCACCTCCAAATCCACAGTTGACTTTGCAGTTGACTTTCTAGGTCTTCAAATGACTTAAGAATGTTCTGGTGAGATTCAAGCCTCTACCACTTGGGATTTTGCTTCAAAATGACATCATAGCTCATATGAACTCTTGTAAATGATTGTGGGGTCCAAATCTCAAGAATGACCACCATCTATTGCTCAATGAATGTCTTTGATGTGTTTGACCTGTTAATGCTTCATCTGCAAGACAAAGGTTAGATGACATATTTTTGTACTTTTGGTTAGTGATAAAAAGAAAAAGCAATGACATACAAATGCAATGACTGCTTGGTGATCAAGAATCACTCTCAAAAAGATCCCACCCACAAGGAAGGAAGCAAGGTGTCCAATGATCCTTGAGGCAATGCAAATGTCATGATATGATGCCATGAGGGATCTTAGGGACAAAATTGGGATCTTACAGATGCCCCTATTTAAGGTCATTCTAGCCGGAGAAGTGAAGGTTAAAATCTTCATCTCGATGCGGTAGAATGGGCTTAAATAACAGAAATGAGACAAATTTTGGTCCCTAAGAGACCTCATGATGCAGATGTATGCATGCAAAAAAAACAACCTCTGTGGGGAATACCGGTCCACAAAGAAAAGACGATCCATCGGAGTAATACACTCACCAGGAACAGAGACTCTAACAGGACTCTCATGGGGATAAGAAAAAAGAATGCGTGAGCGGGACACGACTCTGAATTAGGGGAAACAAGAACTAGACACAGCGTGAGAAGGACACGACTGGACTAGAGACCTCACTGGGGAGAAAAGAGTTCCAAAAGAAGACACATCCATTGGAAAGACTCAAACTGACTCAAACTATCCACGAAGGATACTTCGGATGAAAATCCGGACTCGGACTGGGGAAAAAATTCCAAAGGAAGACACATCCATTGGAAAGACTCAAGCTGACTCAAACTATCCACAAAGGATACTTCTGATGAAAATCCGGACTCAGACTGGGGAAAAAGATTCACACAGAATCTCCCTGCCGGGGAAAACTGCATATATTGGGGAAAACGCCAATACAGCAAAAGGGCAAAATCACAACGGGAACTCCACTGGGGAATGTCTAACAAAGAGACTCTCCTGGAGAAAAAACTGCAAGATGAGGCGTTACCGGCTACTGGGTTAACAAACTCAAAGAGACATGTGATCTAAACACCGGTTACTGGGTGAAAGAACAACAAGCTCAGGAAGAATGAATATCTAAGACCGGTATAAGGGTGAGAGATATCAATCAACCAAACATCTGAGAAAGACCTAAAAAAAAGGTACATCAACTCAGGAAAATCTGACTCCACAGGGGACCAAAGTCATAATAGGGAGCAGAAAGGAAGGAACACCAGGGATACCAGTTACTGGGTATATAATAGGTGACCGACCAAAGCGTGAATTGGTATATATGCCAAGACACTCATCATCCGAAAGGAGGGCTTTGAAAAAGCAAATCGACTTACGGGATGGACATTCGACTCCGCAACGGGAAAGCGAATCTTACTCAGCTGGGGAAAAAACCCAAAGAGCGCATGAGATATAATATCCATTACCGTCAGAACGTGGATAGTATACTCGCATGAGATATATTATCTATTATCGTCAGAACGTAGATAATATACTCGCATGGAAGGAACACCAGGGATACCGGTTACTGGGTATATAATAGGTGACCGACCAAAAAAAGAGAGACAATCGATACCAACACCAACAGGGTAAACGAAAGATAACTCACAGGGGATAAATTCCAAGCATCCGGCAATTATCCAGGAGAACAACAAATATTCGATTCCATAAAGGGATACGAATCTTACTCGACTGGGGAAACACAACAGGCTTCGACTGAAGAGTGCATGAGATATATTATCCATTACCGTCAAAATGTGGTTAACATACTCGCATGGAAGATTATCCACAACCGGTTACTGGGTTAATAAAGGATAAATCAACCAAAAAGAAAGGCATCGGGATACCAAAACTAGGTATATAATGATGACCGATCAAAGGGAGCAACAATCATTACCAAGCAAAAGGGTAAATGAAAGGGAACTCACTAGGGATACATTGATAAACATCAATGATCCGGGGAACAAATCACTGGCAAACGGTGAAAGGACCCACTGAGGATAAAATTGCTAGCATCCGGCAATTATCCACAAGGAAAAATCTGTTGGGGATACAATTGCTAGCATACGGCAATTACCCAGAAGAAAGAGGGAATATCAACATCGAATACCAGATGTAGATAACCACAAAGAGTAACCATCATCGGTTAGGATGAACAACAAGGTTAACTCTGCAAAGGAGAGAAATTAGGATTTACGACTACCGAATACGAGGTAGAAGAACAAAAACTCTGGCTGAGGATAAAATTGCTAGCATATGGCAATTATCCACAAGAAAGCACAGACTCCGCTAGGGATACAACAACAACATAGGATTTACAGCTACCGAATACTAGGTAGAAGACCACAAAATCCACCATCAACCAGAATGAACCACAAAGGTTACCTCTGCTAGGGGATAAAAGTAGGATTTATAACTACCGAATACATGGTAGAAAACCAACAACTCTCTGCGTGGGGAATGAAAGAATCACAATTCCGCACGGGGAAACAAAATAGGGTCTATAACAAACCACCAACTGCTGAGGAGCAAGAAAAAATAATAGGGCTTACGACTACCGAATACTGGGTAGAAAACCATCGACTCTTGCTGAGGAACAAAGATGTTCACAAACACCTATTCCACAAAAGGGAAAAAAGGTATACAGGATTTACAACTACCGGGTACTGGGTAGAAAACCAACAACTCTCCTAAGGAATAAAAGGTATATAACTACAAATTCCGCCAAGAGGGAAAAGGGAACATAGGACTTATAACTACCGGTTACTGAGTAGAGGCCCAAACTCCGCTGGGGGATAAAAAACTATTGCCGGTTACTGGACAATTCATTCATTTATTCCACAGGGAAGTACCAGAGACAGTTGAAAAAAATGCCAATTCAGGATCAAACCAAAAGGCAAACTGAATCAAGACTCGTCCTAATGAGGATATAACTCAAATAGGAAGATCCATCCCAATATATGTGTTGGGAGGAAACGGAAAAAACCGTCATCCACGAGGATATATCTCAGTGGGGAATTGTAGAAGGAAAGACAGACACTTTCTGCTTATGGGGCTGACTCTATATTGAGAGATTAGACACCCGACATCCGCTTGAGAAGATCTACTGGAGAGATCTAAATCACCATTAGCAGGAGACAACAAACGAAAGATATATGGCAAAAAATGCAATCATGAATATTTGAATGTTGAAAGTATGCATGAATATGCGTATTTTATGTTTGATGAATGCTGACAAAACAGACATATCTAACTCAAACAGGCCCAGGAATCAAACGCCCGGTACTACACTTCCAGAGGAAAATCCAAAGAAATCCAACTGGAAAGCCAATCTGCTGGAGATCTACATGCTAAAAAGCAAAGATCTGCTGGAAAGCAAAAGATCAGAGATATCAAAGAAATCACAAAATCTCTGAGTGATGGATCATCAATCAACCCAACTGGGGAACAAAAGCTCACAACAGGCAGAAACTGCCACAAAAGCAAATCTGTTGGGGAATGGGGAAATCCCGAGATTTCTGCAGGGGAACCTCAGTATCAACTGGGAAACAAGAGTTCACTGCATAAGGAAGAACTGCTGAAGAGAACAAAACACACAAGTAGATCTAGTCGCACAAGCAACTCTACTGGGGATACTGTCAGCCACTCCATTGGGGATAAACCCACTGAGGAGAAATAGATCACACAAGTAGACTCTGCTACAAACTGAAATTCTGGTGTAGTCAGAGTTTAGATGTTCTACTCCAAGTAATGACATCTGATCTAACATTGTTACTAATATAGCAAGACGGTTATACAAATTAAAATCTAGTACTGATAAGCACACATTCACAGATGTCCTGACATCTGCTACTATATCACCATAGAGTGGAAGAACACCCAGTTCTCTCCATCTGGTACAAAGGCACAGCAGAGATCAAACATAGTGTTAGATGCCCAAAAGTGCTTATTTGAGCTATCATATGTGGGCATCTTTCACTCTATTTCCTTGCTAAATTGTCAAAACCACCTTTGTTTTAACATGAAATGCAATACATTGATAAACGATCTTGGTACCTTTGATTTGTGTGTTATTGTGCAGGAAGAAGGCATGAAATAATTGAAAATGAAGACACAAGAAAGTTGGCAAAGGAACCAAAGAAAACAAGCATTCATCAGCCTGCTCGCTAGGCGAGGGCTGTGGCGAAGCACTCGCTAGGCGAGCGCCCAGCGAAAAGCTCCAGTAAAATATCAATAAATTCGCTAGGCGAGCTTCTAGCGAAGGTGGTAGCGAGTTCGTTCAGTTTTGATGAAAAGCGCAGCCAGCACTCACTCGCTAGGCGAGGCTCTAGCGAGTTCCCAGCGAGGATTCCAGTAGCCAAACCTCTCAACCTCGCTGGAGCGAGGGTTGAACCGTAACCTTCGCTAGGCGAAGGTTTTGTTCGCTAGGCGAACATGACAGTCTGGGATAGACTGTGTCTCTGGGCGCGCTTGCTACTTATAGAGTTGTACTGGGTTGTCATGCTCGCTAGGCGAGCAGAATGGCTCGCCTAGCGAGGGTCAAAGAAAACAAGCATTCATCAGCCTGCTCGCTAGGCGAGGGCTGTGGCGAAGCACTCGCTAGGCGAGCGCCCAGGGAAAAGCTCCAGTAAAATATCAATAAATTCGCTAGGCGAGCTGCTAGCGAAGGTGGTAGCGAGTTCGTTCAGTTTTGATGAAAAGCGCAGCCAGCACTCACTCACTAGGCGAGGCTCTAGCGAGTTCCCAGCGAGGATTCCAGTAGCCAAACCTCTCAACCTCGCTGGAGAGAGGGTTGAAGCGTAACCTTTGCTAGGTGAAGGTTTTGTTCGCTAGGCGAACATGACAGTCTGGGATAGACTGTGTCTCTGGGCGCAGGTGCCTCTTGTGCCTCAATTTGACCCTCGCTAGGCGAGCCATTCTGCTCCCCTAGCGAGCATGACAGCCCAGTACAACTCTATAAGTAGCAAGTGCCACTTTTGAGAGCCATACCTTAGTTTTACCTAATTTTTCCACTTTTGTACTTTCTTAGAGATATTTTCCAGCATTGTTCTTAGGATCTTTTATGCCCTAGATTTCACTTCTCTTCATCTTGTAACCATCTTCTACAAAAAGAAGGTGGATTCCCATCCAATCTCGATAATCCGACTTGGATGTTGACCAACCTTCTTCCGAAACTTGCCGACCAAGCTACCATGAAAATGAGTAGCTAAGTCATCCATTTGTCAAGGTTAGATGTAGGTGATTACTAGCTTTGTGTGTAAATGTAAGGATCTTCATGTGTAAACTCTTTAATGGTGAATATATGATGAAAACTTTGTTTCTATTTAAAACTCTTTGTGTTGGTTTATGATCGAGAGATGTTTACCAACTCTTGACCTAAGTTTTCATCCAATCTTGTTTATTAGCTAGAGATAGTAATGAATGATTTTGTTCACCATAAGGTTGAACCAAAAAGTTGTCATTTTGATAGATTGTGTTCGAGAGAAACAATGGATCAAAATGGGAAAACTCACAATGTGTGTTCGAGAGAAACATATTGGGAGGACTTTGTGAAATGATTTATCATCTAAAGGAGTTTATATGATTGTTGACCGAACAAATACATGCAAAGTGATCATCGAACCCTAACTTTGGCAATATTTCTCATTTATTCAAACCATAACTTTTACCGCAATTTATTACCTTTTTATGCAAGATAACGTGACAACCAACCAAAACCTTATTGTTACTTAAGCTAAGATTAATACCACCATCGAACGGCGGTGATATCTTACAATCCCTGTGGATACGATAACAAAAACCCGACACTTAAATTTACAACTAGCAAAATGGCGCCGTTGCCGGGGATTGTAAATTGATATTGCGAGCATCGCAATGGTTGTTTAAGTTTTAGCTTGTGAATTTTTGACTTGTGCTTGTAATTTGTTTGGTTTAGTGTGCAGCTTACGTTTTATGCGAGGGCAAATCCCTGTGGACGAACTTCTTTTTGATCCCGAGATCGAGAGAACCGCAAGGAGGCTCAATAGCAAAACGAGACGTAGGAGGCAACAGGCTAGACAACGCCAAGAGCAAGGAGAAAGTTCTTCGACCACAAATCCATCACCATTCATACCAAACATGGAGCAACCACCACCACCACCTATTTCTACTCCATGCATAAATAGTCCAAGGAACACCGCTCAGTTTGCCAACCACACAGGAAGGCAAGCTGAGATGAAAATGGGAACTCTAAATTTATTATATGGAAGTCCATTAACCGGAATGGACCTTGAAGACCCATTTGCCTTTCTCACAAAATTTTATGAGATAGCATTGGCTGCCGGAGTGGATCAGGCTCAGGAGCTTCCGTTGTTCAGACGATTATTTCCCCACGCTTTGCTCGGTAAAGCAAAGGATTGGTACCTAGATCAAACACCAGCCGTAATGACAGACTGGAACGTGTTAGAAGAGAAATTCATCGAAAGATTCTTCTCCCATAACCGGTTCATCGAATCCAAGACGGCCATCTCGGTGTTTTCACAAGGAACTAGTGAATCATTAAATGAAGCGTGGGAAAGATTCAAGTCCATGCTTCAGAAATGTAAAGGGCATGGATTTGATGAATTGACTCAAATCCATATCTTCAAAAATGGACTTCAACCAAACTGCAAGACGTTGTTGGATGCGACCTCGGGTGGTTCTTTATTGTCAAAAAGTGCCGAAGAAGCCACAAACATCATAAATCGAATGGCTTTAAATGATCTTTAGAGTCAAAGTCGAGGAAACTCTTTGAAGAAGTCGGGAGTGCTTGAGCTAGGGACGAACGATGCCATCCTTGCCCAAAACAAGCTCATCTCACAACAAGTGGAACTCTTAACGCAACAAATCAAAGAGTTAAGAGAACCGTCAAAAGCTAAACAAATAGCTTGTTGTGAACTTTGTAAAGGTGAACATGACACCGGATTTTGTCCACCTCCCGGTTTTGACGAAGTAAACTACATGGCAAATCAACGGGACTATCAACCGAGACAACAACAACAACAACAACAACAACAACAACAACAACCTTATCAACCGCACACTCAAAATCAACAACAATTCCAAGGGAACCAAGGGTTCCAACCTAGAAGCAACTATTATCATAACCAAGGGTATGGAGGTGGTTCTTCTAACCGTCAAAACCCTCCCCAAAATTCGTATCAATCTCAACAACCGCCGGTCGTCAATTCTAAGTTAGAACAAACATTGACGCAATTCATGCAAATGTCAATGGCCAATCAAAAGAGCAATGACGCGGCTATAAAAAATCTCGAGACTCAAGTTGGGCAACTTGCCAAGCAACTCGCGGAACAACAAACCGGTCCTTCCTTTTCGGCAAACACGCAAACAAATCCTAAGGAGCATTGTAAGGCGATCATGACGAGAAGTGGGAGGGAGTTGGATAGTGAGAATAAAAAAAGAGTTGAGAGTGAACAAAGAGAGAAAGAGAAATAAATTGAGGAGGAAATATTGGAGGAAAATGTTGATGGTGAAGTAGGAGAGTGGAGTGAGGGTGAAGAAGTTGAAAAGAATAAAAATAATGGTGAAGTTGAAAAGAAAAAAGGTGTGGAGATTGAGAAAAATACAAGTGATGAGGTAACAAGGGAGGTAGTAAAAAAGCCTAGATGGAAGAGTGCTAGAGTTGCAAAGGGAAAGGAGGTAGTGAGCGCTACTCCAAATCAAAACCTTCCTTATCCTCATGCCTCGTCCAAAAGGGAAAATGAACGGCATTACGCCCGGTTCATGGATATTTTTAAACAGTTGCAAATCAACATTCCGTTTGCCGAAGCCTTGGAGCAAATGCCCAAGTATGCCAAATTCATGAAGGACATACTAACAAAAAAGCGGAGGTATACGGAACCGGAGACCATCGTCCTTGATGCGAGCTGTAGTGCCATTATTCAAAGGACGCTTCCTAAGAAAGAGGTTGATCCGGGAAGAGTTACATTGCCGGTTAAAATTGGTGACGTCTATATCGGGAAAGGACTTATTGACTTGGGGTCAAGCATTAATCTTATACCTTTGTCAATTATCAAGAGACTTGGCAACATTGAGATTAAGTCCATCCGAATGACGTTGCAATTGGCGGATAAGTCGACGACCCATCCTCATGGCGTAGCCCAAGATGTTTTGGTGAAGGTCGACAAATTCTTTTTCCCGGTCGATTTTATTGTTATTGATATGGAGGAAGATGATGATGCTCCGCTCATCTTGGGCCGACCGTTCATGAAGACCGCGCGAATGATGATAGATGTTGACGATGGTTTAATGAAGGTGAGAGTTCAAAATGAGGAAGTTACATTCGATCTATTCGAGGCAATGAAGCATTCAAAAGATAGAAATGATAGCTTTCGCATCGATGTGATCGAAGATGCTATTATGGAGGTTTCAAAGCATATTCATGAGATATCTTTTATGGAGTTAGCTCTTGACGACTCATTGGAGGTTTTCACTGTTGAAGAAGAGCTAGCTCTTGAGGAATGCTTAAAGGAACTTGATAGTTTAGACGACCTACAACCATGGGAAGTAGAGGAGGAAAACTTGAAAAAGGAGGTTATTGACGAAAAAGCGCCAATTGAATTGAAAGTGCTACCCTCTACTTTGAAATATGTATTCCTAGATGAGACCGAGGCAAAGCCGGTCATCATAAGCCACCTTTTGACAAATGAAGAAAAAGCCCGTCTAATCATTGTGCTAAAAACAAATCAAGAAGCCATGGGTTGGACTCTTTCCGATCTAAAAGGAATTAGTCCATCCTATTGTATGCACAAGATTTTGATGGAGGAGGATTTTAAGCCGGTGGCTCAACCACAACGCCGCTTAAATCCTACCATGAAGGAGGTTGTTCGAAAGGAAGTGGTAAAGCTATTGGATGCGGGAATGATTTACCCGATCTCGAATAGTCCGTGGGTTAGTCCTGTGCACGTTGTTCCGAAGAAGGGGGGGATTACCGTAATCCGGAATGACAAGGATGAATTGATCCCCACTAAAGTTGCAACGGGGTGGAGAATGTGTATTGATTATAGGCGGTTGAATACCGCGACTCGAAAGGACCATTTTCCACTCCCATTTATGGATCAAATGCTCGAAAGACTATCGGGCCAACAATACTATTGTTTTTTGGACGGCTACTCCGGGTACAACCAAATTGCGGTTGACCCGGCCGATCATGAGAAGACGGCTTTCACGTGTCCGTTTGGAGTGTTCGCATACCGAAAAATGCCCTTTGGGCTGTGCAATGCACCGGCGACTTTCCAACGATGTGTGCAAGCCATTTTTGCCGATCTGATAGAAATAACAATGGAAGTCTTCATGGATGACTTCTCGGTATTTGGTGGGTCTTTTAGTCAATGCTTGGCGAACTTGAAAACGGTGTTGGAGAGATGTGTGAAGACCAATTTGGTGCTTAATTGGGAGAAGTGTCACTTCATGGTGACCGAGGGGATCGTGCTAGGCCACAAAGTCTCTAGAAGGGGGCTTGAAGTGGATAGAGCTAAGGTTGAAGTGATAGAAAAATTACCTCCTCCGGTGAATGTGAAGGGCATCCGTAGCTTTTTGGGGCACGCCGGGTTCTATCGGCGCTTTATCAAGGACTTCTCAAAGGTGGCTAAGCCTTTGAGCAATTTGCTCGCTAAGGACCAGGTATTTCTCTTGACCGATGATTGTTTGCAAGCTTTCGAAACTTTAAAAGAAAAATTGGTTACCGCTCCAATAATAGTCGCTCCCAATTGGAATGAAAATTTTGAACTAATGTGTGATGCGAGCGACTATGCAGTTGGAGCGGTACTTGGCCAAAGAAAAGATAAAAAATTTCAGGCGATACATTATGCAAGTAAGGTTCTTAACGAGGCTCAAATAAACTATGCCACTACGGAAAAAGAACTACTTGCAATAGTGTATGCACTAGAAAAGTTTAGGTCTTATCTTATAGGGTCTAAAGTCGTAGTGTATACCGACCACGCGGCGATTAAATATCTGCTAACCAAACCGGATTCGAAGCAAAGGCTCATCCGTTGGATCCTCTTGTTACAAGAATTTGATGTGGAAATAAAAGACAAGAAGGGGTCGGAAAACTTGGTAGCGGATCATTTATCCCGCTTAGTGAATGTGGAGGTTACCGCGTCTGAAAAGGAAATCCGGGAAGAATTTCCTGATGAAAAACTGTTTAAAGTTCAAATTAGGCCGTGGTTTGCAGACTTTGCGAACCACAAGGCTAGTGGTTTTGTGCCTTCCGACCTAACTTCGAACCAAAAAAGGAAGTTCCTTTCGGATGCGAAGTATTATGTTTGGGATGACCCATACTTGTTTAAGTTGGGTAGTGATAACCTATTAAGGAGATGCGTTACTGGCGATGAAGCGCAGAGCATCCTTTGGCATTGTCACAACTCGCCTTACGGCGGGCATTACAATGGGGTGAGAACCCCACTAAAATCCTCCAATCGGGATTTTATTGGCCCACTATTTTCAAAGACGCACACACCCATGCGCAAAGTTGTGATAGTTGCCAAAGAAGCGGTGGAATTGGTAAGAGAGATGAGATGCCTCTCCAAAATATACAAGAAGTCGAAGTATTCGATTGTTGGGGCATCGACTTTGTAGGACCATTCCCACCCTCTTATGGGAACGAGTATATGCTTGTCGCAGTAGACTACGTTTCTAAGTGGGTTGAGGCGATTGCCTCACCTCGGGCGGACGCGAAAACGGTGATAAATTTTTTGAAGAAAAACATATTTTCACGTTTCGGAACCCCCCGAGTATTGATAAGTGACGGAGGGTCACACTTTTGTAATGCACCTTTGGAAACTATTTTAAAACATTACGGTGTATCGCATAGGGTGACAACTCCGTATCACCCACAAGCTAACGGGCAAGCTGAGGTCTCTAATCGTGAGATTAAGAGAATCCTCGAAAAAACCGTGTCTAATTCAAAAAAGGAGTGGTCCCAAAAATTGGACGAAGCATTATGGGCCTACCGTACGGCCTTTAAAGCTCCAATTGGCCTAACTCCCTTTCAATTGGTGTTTGGTAAAACTTGCCACTTGCCGGTTGAATTGGAGCACAAAGCCTTGTGGGCCCTAAAATTTTTAAACTTGAAAATGAGTTGGCCGGTGACAAAAGGAAGGTGCAACTACTTGAGTTGGAAGAGATGCGCAATGCCGCATACCACTCAAGTTGGTTGTACAAAGAAAAGGCAAAAAAGTACCACGACAAGAAGCTCCGAAGCAAAGAATTTGTGCCCGGACAGTTGGTCCTATTGTTCAACTCCAGGTTGAAATTGTTTCCCGGGAAGTTGAAATCAAAATGGTCCGGGCCATTTCGGGTGAAAGAGGTGAAGGAGTACGGGGCTATTGTCATTGAAGACATAGACAAGAAAGATAGTTGGACCGTGAATGGCCAACGGTTGAAAGTTTATCTCGGCGGTCATGTGGATCGCGAGAGCTGTGCTATACCGCTTGATGCTCCTCTGTGAGCATCGCACCGTCGAGCTTAGCCGACGTTAAACAAGCGCTAGTTGGGAGGCACCCCAACATTGTAAGTATTTACTGTTTTTTGTGTTGTGTTGTGTTGGGTTTCCTAGTGCTAACCATGCTGTCTGAACATGAATTGCTGCCTTTGAAAAGGTATTTGCTGTCATACTCGCTAGCTACTCGCTAGGCGAGGCAGTAGCGAGCAGACTCGCTAGCTGCTCGCTAGGCGAAGCAGCAGCGAGCGCTGCATGACAACACTTATTTAAATCTCAGCAGGGCACTCATTTTTTCCCTAACACAACTTTACTGTTTTGCAACCCTGCTGAGAAAATTTTTACAGAGCTCTCCACACTCTCTCATTTGCATCACTCTCACTAACACTCCATCTCTATTCGGTCCATTGCAAACCCTGCTCACTTCATTTCAATCAAATCACTGTAACTAAGGTTTGCCCTACTACATTTTCTTTTTGTTTGAACTTTATATTTCCAATTTGAATGTCAATTAGGATGAGTTGTGGTATGGGAAACCTTGGGTTTGCATGTGGGATTTTCGGTTTTGCAAATTGGGATTTTAGGTTTTGGAATTGGGGATTTTAGGTTTTGCATGTAAATATGTAATCCCCAATAGCATAGAACGGTTATTTAATTGTTAAATCATTAGGTTCTGATGTTGGAACCATTAGAGTATGGGTTTTGGGAAATATTCTTTGAACATGCTGAAAACCCCCAAAACCCGTAAGGTTCGCTAGCACTCGCTAGGCGACCCTGGGGCGAGCGTTCGCTGCCACTTCGCTAGGCGAAGCAGCAGCGAGCATGACAGTCTTTTGAAAAATGGTTTTGCTGTCTAATCTGTTTGGTGTGTGCTGTTTCCTTTTATATTTTGCAGATGGAATCAAGGTCTGGAGTGTCAAAGAAAAGAAAGGGAGGAAACACTTCCCGGTCTGTACCTATCCAGTTTGATAACGACAAATTTGTCGGCCCAAAGCAGGCCGCCAGATACATTTCTCTGGAGAAACGGAAAATTCTTCCGGAGAAGCGATTCCTCATCAACCCTCAGGGCACGAACAGAACTTTTGCCGGGTTGATTGACACAAAAAAATGGGATCGGTTGATTAATCCCCTGGAGCATTATGACATAGCAACGGTGCGTGAATTTTATGCAAACGCACTGCCTAATGACGACGAGCCCTTTACTTGGATATCTAGAGTGGTCGGGCGTCCAGTTGCATTTGATCGGGATGCCATCAACCGAGTCCTTGGGGAACCGCTCCAGCTGGGAGCTGAAGAGAGGGACACATACCATACTGACCTACGGCTTCACCGGGATGTTCCAGCCATTTCTGCCGCCCTGCTATTAAGGGGGAAATCTGTTGAGCTGAACCCATTTGGGGTTCCAATGAGGTATCACAGGGAGGACATGACTCCCATGGCTCAACTGATACTGCTGTTGGTGCTGACGAACATCCAGCCAAAGTCCCACACCTCTATAGTGCCGATCCCAGTGGCACATTTGGTCCATTCTATCCTCACCAACATCCAGATCGATGTGGCGAGGATCATCGTTAATGAGCTTAAGTCCGTGATCGAAAGCGGGCTAAAGTCGGGGGCTCGTGTGAATTGTCCCCTTGCTTTCCCGTGCTTGATCATGAGTTTGTGCATGCAGGCAAAGGTGAAACTACCGTCTCGGGGTCAGGTAAGGATCCCGCCACCTATCGATGACCGGTACGTGGCCAAATATTGTAGAGCGAAGAATGCTAGAGGCAGTGCAGCTACAGAGAGTACCCGGGCTACTGATGGTCCTGGTACTTCTACTCCTGGACTAGATCCTTACCTGCAGGCTGTGTGTGATTATACTTTTGAATGGATGGCGGCATCCCAGAGAGCCATGATAGATATGCACGACTCTATGCAGCGGTTACAGCTGCAGGGAAGTGGTGCTCATGCCTTGATGACGCGTGAGCAGTTTCTGCTTAACGCCAACTGGCCTGTGGACAGGCCTATTTATGGTGAGGGGGCGGGCGCTGGTGCGTCTTCAGGTGCTGCAACTGATGATGATGATGATGCTGAGGATGATGAGGCTACCGGTTCTGAGGCCGGTAGCGAGGAGGATTCTGAGCCCTTAGAGGGTTGAGTTTTTGTATTTTTCATTTTTATGTTTATTTCTATTGTAGTTTCGGATTCTGTATTTTGTACTGTTGGGGTGTTTTGTCCCCCATGAACAATTTAAATTTTCAGTAATGTTATTTATTTATGTTTTTAATTTTGTTTGTTTAATAAATTTTTGGTTGGTTAAGTGGCAAACCTTCTAGATTGGTTGCTCCTCAAAGAAGTACCCAATGAAGGTGCATCCGAGCTTGGATGGCAATGATAAGAATAAACAAGTGAATGAGGCTAAGGTACATGGTTACCTTCGGCTAGAATGATAGAATGCATTAGGAACTTTACTCTTTTTGGTAAATTGAATATTGTCTTTTTGCAACATAATTGAATGAATGTTTCATCTAGAACTTTAAACCACAAATTGTGAGGAAACCTCCATTGTACACTTAAATGCTGGATTCTAATAAGTTTTGTTGATTCATTTGATTCATGCTTTGTCTTTTATTATTGTGAATATGTGGAAGCAATTAGAAATGATCAAGGCACTTGTTTTTTTTATCGAGCACAACTACATCCAAAAACAACTTACCTGTGAGCAGAGAGAGTATTTGTTAACCCCTTTGAGCTTAAACAGTTGAATCTCAGCTTGAAATAAAGCGAGATTTCAAAAATCTTTTTTTTACAACCCGGAAAATCTTGATTATTGTTCTTTTGCCGTAAAAAGTTAAGAGCATTCACTTAGGGTGAGTAAGAAATAAGTTGGGGAGAATCGGTAAGTACCACAACTCTTGAAAAAAAAAATAAAAGAAAAACCGAGCAAGCATTGAAAATAAAAATATAGAAAAGAAACATTTGTTTTGTAAATATGATGTGAAAGAAAAGAACAAAAATATAAAGAATGAAAATGAATGCTTGCTTGGAAGAAAAATAGTGAAAAATAAAAATTGAGTTGTGGAATATGAGTTGTGAAGGTTTCAAATAAGAAACAAATGAAACAAAGTCGAGATGTGTGAATAATACTGTGAATGTCTCTTTTGCATCGGCACTTTCGTTTCAATGGCCTTAGAAATGACCCTTGTTTGTTAACCTAACCATGCTTCAACCGAAAAGCCCTTAGTGATCTTTATGCTTCCACATTACCATTTATGATTGTTAGACATTGTATGAATCTATTTGATTTCTTCATTGTTTGTTAGAGAGTGAGATTATTCCCGCGGTTCCAAACGCGTAAATTCTTCATTCCTTATTCGAAGAGGAGAGATAGGGTGATTCATTCAGAATAATATTGTTGTAGATAGATAAATATTTCGCATAGATACTAAGTTTTAGTTCTTGTGTATTATTTTATTCGAACCGTTGGAAACTTGTATATGCTGACTCACTTGTGTTTAAGCCGTTTTATCCAACTTCGGAGAAACCATTTTCTTAAAGAAAATCCTCTTGTCCTTCAAGAGGCATACTTTGCTTGAGGACAAGCAAGAATCTAGTTGGGGAGAGTTGTTAGATGCCCAAAAGTGCTTATTTGAGCTATCATATGTGGGCATCTTTCACTCTATTTCCTTGCTAAATTGTCAAAACCACCTTTGTTTTAACATGAAATACAATACATTGATAAACGATCTTGGTACCTTTGATTTGTGTGTTATTGTGCAGGAAGAAGGCATGAAATAATTGAAAATGAAGACACAAGAAAGTTGGCAAAGGAACCAAAGAAAACAAGCATTCATCTGCCTGCTCGCTAGGCGAGGGCTGTGGCGAAGCACTCGCTAGGCGAGCGCCCAGCGAAAAGCTCCAGTAGAATATCAATAAATTCGCTAGGCGAGCTGCTAGCGAAGGTGGTAGCGAGTTCGTTCAGTGTTGATGAAAAGGGCAACCAGCACTCACTCGCTAGGCGAGGCTCTAGCGAGTTCCCAGCGAGGATTCCAGTAGCCAAACCTCTCAACCTCGCTGGAGCGAGGGTTGAAGCGTAACCTTCGCTAGGCGAAGGTTTTGTTCGCTAGGCGAACATGACAGTCTGGGATAGACTGTGTCTCTGGGCGCAGGTGCCTCTTGTGCCTCAATTTGACCCTCGCTAGGAGAGCCATTCTGCTCGCCTAGCGAGCATGACAGCCCAGTACAACTCTATAAGTAGCAAGTGCCACTTTTGAGAGCCATACCTTAGTTTTACCTAATTTTTCCACTTTTGTACTTTCTTAGAGATATTTTCCAGCATTGTTCTTAGCATCTTTTATGCCCTAGATTTCATTTCTCTTCATCTTGTAACCATCTTCTACAAAAAGAAGGTGGATTCCCATCCGATCTCGATTATCCGACTTGGATGTTGATCAACCTTCTTCCGAAACTTGCCGACCAAGCTACCATGAAAATGAGTAGCTAAGTCATCCATTTGTCAAGGTTAGATGTAGGTGATTACTAGCTTTGTGTGTAAATGTAAGGATCTTCATGTGTAAACTCTTTAATGGTGAATATATGATGAAAACTTTGTTTCTATTTAAAACTCTTTGTGTTGGTTTATGATCGAGAGATGTTTACCAACTCTTGACCTAGGTTTTCATCCAATCTTGTTTATTAGCTAGAGATAGTAATGAATGATTTTGTTCACCATAAGGTTGAACCAAAAAGTTGTCATTTTGATAGATTGTGTTCGAGAGAAACAATGGATCAAAATGGGAAAACTCACAATGTGTGTTCGAGAGAAACATATTGGGAGGACTTTGTGAAATGATTTATCATCTAAAGGAGTTTATATGATTGTTGACCGAACAAATACATGCAAAGTGATCATCGAACCCTAACTTTGGCAATATTTCTCATTTATTCAAACCATAACTTTTACCGCAATTTATTACCTTTTTATGCAAGATAACGTGACAACCAACCAAAACCTTATTGTTACTTAAGCTAAGATTAATACCACCATCGAACGGCGGTGATATCTTACAATCCCTGTGGATACGATAACAAAAACCCGACACTTAAATTTACAACTAACACATAGAACTTACTTCTGTTGAGCCTGCACAGTTATCAGCATGATGTCTCAACATTGATTTGAACATCAGCTGTTACAGCATTACAGTTTGACCTTATTTTATAACCGACAGAGTTATAACGTGCAGAAGGTAAAAACACAAGTAATTGTTAACCCAGTTCGGTGCAACATCACCTACGTCTGGGGGCTACCAAGCCAGGAAGAAGATCCACTATCAGTAGTATTAATTCAAAGCTAAACTCACCCGTTTACAACTCTTCACTTAATCCCTACCCAATGCAATCTATACCTAGGAACTCCTAGATAGAAACCTCCAGTTTCCATTCCTATCACTACAATCACAATGTAATGGTAAACGACTTGAACTTGCTTCACAGCTTCATTCAAGACCATAATCACTCTTGCCTACAGGCTTTGAGTTACAAATACGCTCAGCTTTGAACACTGAGAAACACATGGTAACCTTCCCACAGATTGGGAGGTTTACCTTACACACACCCCTAAAAATTCATTCTAAGAGGCTTACAAATACTAGGTTACAAAGTGCTATTTATAACCTAATCACCCAACTGGATTTGGGCCTTCAGAAAATCGCAGCAACTTGTTCTTTGCTGTTACAAAGTCAGCAGAAACTTTCTGCTACAAACAAGGTCTTCAATCCTAAAATCTCTCCATATATATCTCCTTATTTTGAGCCTATATATATTCCAAGACCTCCACAAATAATGCCACATAGGATTCTAACTAATTTCCAGATATTAGTGTGCTAACAAATAGGCTATTTGTTAGGTTCCTTAATTGTAGCTTGGTTGTTGGTTTCCTGGATTTTAGCCTGAGAAAAATGCTGAAACAGAAAAACTAAACAACCTACAATATAGCATATGCTGTCAGGAATGAATGTCACAACATTCAGCTTGACATCAAGGACCATATGCTAAGTCTGTTTTTCCTGAAAACAGACTGTACAATTTTGCTGACCTGTACATGATCAAAATGACCATACTACAGTAACAGCTTACATTAATAAATGTCAAAGTGTCCAATTTAACATTTACACATTTAGCCTTAAGTCAGTTCTGTTTTCCTCTTGAAGAACAGACTCAGAAACATACTGAAGTGTAGCAGAACTCCACTCTGTTTATTGTTCAGTATATGCTGTCAATGATGAATGTCATAACATCCAGTTTGACATTCAGACAGTAGGCCTTATGCCAGGTCTGGTATTTCCTTGATAACCAGACTGGAAATAAACACTGAGTTCTAACAGAACACCAACTGTTCTATTCCTCAGTATTTGCTGACAGGGATGAATGTCACCACATCCAATTTGACATTCAACAAATCCTGTATTAGCTAATCCTGCAGTAAACTACTCAAGTGTGTCATGACATCAGTCAAGACATCAGAGTACAGTTAGATATTCTAACCTACAATGCAGTCACACCTTCACACCATGTCATGACATCAGTCAAGACATTAGAATCCAGCTAGTGTTTTACCATACAATGCAGCCAATTAAACACCTACAAACTCCCCCTTTGGCAAATTTTTGGCTAAAACACTTTGATCCCCATAACAGAGTTCATAGCAGCGGAATCACACATCTAGCAGGAAATAAACCTAGCTAATACACTCAGAGTGGCAGCACACTCACATACATGGAAGTTAAATAAAAACTTCACAAAGCAGCACACATCAGCTGCTGCAGGGGGGGAATCTTCGAATCTGTCAAGAATGTCTGTTTTCACAGACCAATCTGTTGTCTGGGGTATCACCTGTTACTCCCCCTTTTTGTCAAAAAAGTTGCCAAAGTCAACAACATAAACAAAAAAAATGACAGACTTACAGACTTGGTTTTACTTCACAGTTTCAACCAAGTTAGTACCCACTTGATCTTGCTTCACAGCTTAGATCAGGTAATCACCCACTTTTGCTTTACAGTAGGTACAGCCATATCAGATTCCAAGACTTTGAGTCTGACATCTTGATCCACTCCTGCATGAACACTTTCTTGAACTCCAGCAGGCACATAAGATATCTTATGTTAAGACATCACATATGACATCTTGTGAATACTCTGTCCTTTTTGTTAACAAGGCAAACTATCAGCAGCAGGAGCAAAAACAATTACTAGTTATGGCTACTAGTAATACACACATGCACAAGGGTACTTCTCCTCCCCCTAAATCTTTGCAACAATCAGAATTACTAGTTATGGATGCAACTAGTAAGACACACAAATGTACAATGCACAAGGGTACTTCTTCTCCCCCTAAATCTGTGCATTCATCAAATAACAGCTGCTGTAACTCCAGCACCTGTACCAGCCAGAATGTCCTACTGGCATCTGCTTCCATATTTCCTTATGACTGTAAGTTTCAGAAGGAAATAAAAATGTTGTCCAAGGCAATGTCATGACATCCGGTCAGACATTCTTCTGCTCACTCAGCCTTGACACATACCACATCATCCCACTAGCTAACAGGTTTCCAAACCTTGTTATCTGAGAACACATAGACCACAAGCTTGATGATTACTTGCAGTGCAAGGACAGAACTCCCCCTGTCATGAACAACCTACTCTCCTCTTGAAACTGGGAGATCACACATGATCATATCCACCATCCCAAGGTTGGACCTTCACATACTTCCTGATTCAAAGAGAACCCAGACCACTTGATGAATGGAAAACATAAGACGCATCTTCATGTCTTCAAGAGCACACCCTCTATTCAACCCTCTTGGCTGAACACATCCACACTCTGTGTCAATCTCTCTTCTAACCAGAACAGAAAACCACTTCACAAAATGTTCTAACATTAGTTAGGACATCCTCACAACATAACAGGGCACACCAGCTTAGTCCAAAAGAGCCAGACACAAATTAGGACACATACATTCTCATCCCATTACAAGAGATAATCTTCCATAGATAGCTTAGAACTCCTACCACAAGCTCCAAGAGATGAATAGAGAGACATCTCCTTTTGTCTTCAACTTACTACTTTTCTGCTCAAAAGTAATTTGTCTCAGACTTTCCTCAAGAATAATCAGCTGCCATATGTTGATTATCTTGATCCTTCGAACTCACTTCTGAGATAGACCAAATGCTACTGGTTGATTACCTCCTTCATGAATCCTCATATGAAAAAGTCAAATGCCACTTTTTGACCTCTCCAAGTTTATCAGACTTCTCCCAAAGATATTCTGACCTTCCAAGTGAGATTTGAACTTCAAGATTTTTGAAGTGTCCAATCTACAAACCTGTAGACCCTTCTATCTCAAGTTGATGTGCCACTTCACCAACTAAGAATCTGATGTTGAACCAAATGTCACAACATTGTGTTTTGACATCCAGCTGTTGAATTCAGCTCCTTCTTCTGCCACTTGAAAGAACTTCCTCCCTTCACAGAACAAGAGTTCAATGTTCTAATAGACTTGATTGTGGAACCAAGTTTGAGTAAACAACCTCCATCCTGCAGGTTTGTGGTTAAGTCATCCAAGTTCACACCTTGATGAATCCCTGCTTCTTCTCCAAAGACATCAGACACTTTGGTGCATGAGTCTTCAGAAGGACCAGTTAGAGACTAACCCTTCAGCTATACCAAGGATTCCACGTCCTAAGGCAAGGCTGTTTCCATGATGTCAAGAATGCTGCCACTTGTTCTTGACTCCACAGTGTGCATAAGCTAATGCACTTCCTTACCTAGATCAGAAATAAACTGATCCAAGTAACCACCATCAAGACTATGATGTCTTCTTCTTCTTGTACATACCAAGGCTGAACATGTTTCTTGCTAGGAAACCTTTTCAGAGATCATATGCTTTTGCTGCCACCAAAGAGATAGATCATAAGCCAATGTACTATCCTTCCTGTGATTCTGCACAGGGTCTTGAAGAAGTGATGTTCAAACATCTTTAAGAACATCAGTTATCTTGAGCTCCAAGGATAATCAATTAAACACTTGTACTTGGCACAAGTAGACATTGATCTTAAATCCTTTCCCAATTATCCTTTCAGATACTTCCACCATAAGACTACTTTGAAAGTACTCTTCTTGTGTCAACATCTTCTGCTTGCAAGCACCTCGACAATTTTGAAAGTCTTCCCAGATTAAATTCACCCTTAGGAATAAGAGAGATGAATTCTTCCTTGCAAATGTGTCACACAACCACCAGAACCCATGTGACACAGGTCAACAGCCAACCAGACCCTAGGTTGACCAGACTTGAGGAGGTTAACCAAAACTCCCCCTCAACTTAACAATCATGGAAACTCCACACCAATAACCATGCATTGTATATAAATGTCTCAACCTGACATACACCATCCCTACCAGTGGCAACTAACTCTATGAGTTATACCTATACATACTCCAATCACACCAATCAGACTCCAGCTGACCATAAGCACTAGTGATACAAAACAACACCAGTCAATGGTAAATATGCATTGCTAGAGCATACTACCTCAACTAACCTCTGAATCTTCATATTCTCACTCCTCGAAAGAACTGCTACTTCTGAAACGTGGTGTTTGAATAACAAGATTCATGGTTCTAATCCTCTTAAATGGTATAGCAATCAGGTTATCCCATTATTGACTACTCACATCCAGGGGACTTGTCTTCCAACACAACATAGTACTTCAGGGAACAACTATCCAACCCTGATCAATCAACAGGAATATGCCAAACAGCAGGAGATTGCACAATGTCACATCTCAACCAGCTCAACTTCTAGAGATCAGACTTCTAAAGGTGACCTTCTTGAGCACACACACAGTTGACCCTACCCTTGTCAACTTAGCACACACAGATGTCTCCTCTTCCAGGTCAGGAGTAGGTTCCAAACAGAAGTATCCCTTTGTTTGATACCTAAAAACATCTGCTCTTCAACCAGTAGCTGCATACTTGTCGAACAACATGTTCTAACATCGCATAGAACATTAGTTCCACCTCCTTGGAACAAACCTTCCTTGAAGGTCTTCAAGGTCTTCATACACCCTACTCAAGTGAGTAAAAGAATCAGTGATTAAGTGATTCTTACCATCCTGAAGTGAGAACGTCATGATGAGTGGACCTGAGGAGACTCAAGTATCTTTGACATCTTCAGTAGATTATAATGAGATCTTGAATACAGCAGCCTTTCATCCACATGAGGGGAAACAACATTAGAGTTTGAGTATTGCCAGGTATTATGCAGCGGAAATCATAATACAACTGAACCTATGAACACACACTTCACCAGATCAGCCTCCAAGACCATACCAAGTTTGAATGTGATTCAATACTGGAACAGTTGTCCCACACACAGGCCAATTTCCACCCTCCAGAGTCAGGTACACACCATTCCTGTCATGAACAGTCCATCCACCTACTTCAAGGGACCATTCAGGGAAATTACAGAACCTTTCACAGGTTCCAGCATCAGTACTAACATAACTCCTTGCAAGATACCAGAAAGTATCACCCATGGATCTCATCCAGAAGCAGAACAGGATGCCTGCACTGATACCAATTGAAATTCTGGTGTAGTCAGAGTTTAGATGTTCTACTCCAAGTAATGACATCTGATCTAACATTGTTACTAATATAGCAAGACGGTTATACAAATTAAAATCTAGTACTGATAAGCACACATTCACAGATGTCCTGACATCTGCTACCATATCACCATAGAGTGGAAGAACACCCAGTTCTGTCCATCTGGTACAAAGGCACAGCAGAGATCAAACATAGCACTTACTTCTGTTGAGCCTGCACAGTTATCAGCATGATGTCTCAACATTGATTTGAACATCAGCTGTTACAGCATTACAGTTTGACCTTATTTTATAACCGACAGAGTTATAACGTGCAGAAGGTAAAAACACAAGTAATTGTCAACCCAGTTCGGTGCAACATCACCTACGTCTGGGGGCTACCAAGCCAGGAAGAAGATCCACTATCAGTAGTATTAATTCAAAGCTAAACTCACCCGTTTACAACTCTTCACTTAATCCCTACCCAATGCAATCTATACCTAGGAACTCCTAGATAGAAACCTCCAGTTTCCATTCCTATCACTACAATCACAATGTAATGGTAAACGACTTGAACTTGCTTCACAGCTTCATTCAAGACCATAATCACTCTTGCCTACAGGCTTTGAGTTACAAATACTCTCAGCTTTGAACACTGAGAAACACATGGTAACCTTCCCACAGATTGGGAGGTTTACCTTACACACACCCCTAAAAATTCATTCTAAGAGGCTTACAAATACTAGGTTACAAAGTGCTATTTATAACCTAATCACCCAACTGGATTTGGGCCTTCAGAAAATCGCAGCAACTTGTTCTTTGCTGTTACAAAGTCAGCAGAAACTTTCTGCTACAAACAAGGTCTTCAATCCTAAAATCTCTCCATATATATCTCCTTATTTTGAGCCTATATATATTCCAAGACCTCCACAAATAATGCCACATAGGATTCTAACTAATTTCCAGATATTAGTGTGCTAACAAATAGGCTATTTGTTAGATTCCTTAATTGTAGCTTGGTTGTTGGTTTCCTGGATTTTAGCCTGAGAAAAATGCTGAAACAGAAAAACTAAACAACCTACAATATAGCATATGCTGTCAAGAATGAATGTCACAACATTCAGCTTGACATCAAGGACCATATGCTAAGTCTGTTTTTCCTGAAAACAGACTGTACAATTTTGCTGACCTGTACATGATCAAAATGACCATACTACAGTAACAGCTTACATTAATAAATGTCAAAGTGTCCAATTTAACATTTACACATTTAGCCTTAAGTCAGTTCTGTTTTCCTCTTGAAGAACAGACTCAGAAACATACTGAAGTGTAGCAGAACTCCACTCTGTTTATTGTTCAGTATATGCTGTCAATGATGAATGTCATAACATCCAGTTTGACATTCAGACAGTAGGCCTTATGCCAGGTCTGGTATTTCCTTGATAACCAGACTGGAAATAAACACTGAGTTCTAACAGAACACCAACTAATCTATTCCTCAGTATTTGCTGACAGGGATGAATGTCACCACATCCAATTTGACATTCATCAAATCCTGTATTAGCTAATCCTGCAGTAAACTACTCAAGTGTGTCATGACATCAGTCAAGACATCAGAGTATAGTTAGATATTCTAACCTACAATGCAGTCACACCTTCACACCATGTCATGACATCAGTCAAGACATTAGAATCCAGCTAGTGTTTTACCATACAATGCAGCCAATTAAACACCTACACAAACCACTCTACTGGGGATCAAAAGCATAAGGAAATCCACCAAATCTATGGATGATGGATCACCAACCAACCTGACTAGGGAACAGAAGTTCACAACAGGCAGAAACTGCCACAAAAGCAACTCTGTTGATAATACCAACTCTGTTGGTGATACTGCAGGGAAATCACAAAACTTCTGCAGGGAAACATCACGGACACAATCCACCATACCACAAATCTACTGGGGGATTATCTGAGGAAGAGAAGGAGAACTGGTGATCAACCACCAAATGCTGAACCTTCTAAGAGGAAACCAACAACCGCTGAGGAGGAAATAATTACTGCTCTGCTGAAGGGATAAGAGGTGAAAACCTCAACAAGCACTCTGATGGAGCGATATAGCATAAGTGAAGTATATCACGCCAACAACTCCGCTGGCGACTTTACTGAGGAAACAGACGAAGTACCGGGATGTCAATCCACCAACTACCGAATCTTCCAAAAGGAAAGCGCCCATGCTGGGGAGAGAATATTGTTGGAGAGGATTGTGAAGTCCTCGACAACACTCTGCCTAGGGAACAAAATCTCAACAGAAGCTCTGCTTAGGGAACAACCCCAACAACAATTTGGAGAAAGAGGATACAACCATGCCAGGAATATGAACAAATGTCTTACCCTGTTGGGAATCATGCCACCCTTGGGAGAGCACTGAGAAATTCTTGAGTATCCTTTCATCATTGGGAATGTTCACTTTGTTTAAAACAACAATTTGAAAAATTTATTTGTTTAAAACAATGACATTTTATCAATTAAAACATGCAAAACATTTGTTGAATTGAAACAAATAAGAGTGCAAATAATTAGATAAAAGCTCAAATTGATTTGATGGAATGGTAGCCTGCAAATGGCAAGACTCCATAGATCTGTACAAGTTTGAAATCAGTGATATATATTGGAAGAGGGCTACATTGAACATAATGATCCTTTCTCTACCAATTTGAATTTCGATGTATTCGAAGCTTCAGTTGACGACGAATCAAGAATCTCTGACGAAAAGACAGCTGTGGAACAGAAAGTCTTGTCAGGATGCAGTTACTTGCCAAATCCCTAATTTTTGCCTAGATTGCCCCAGGGTGAGGTACTCAATCTAGCGGGATGCAAATATACCTTCCTTTTTTATGTCTCTAACTTTTGCCTGGATCACCCTTTCGGGTTCTCCACCGAGACGCTCATTTTTGCCTAAGCCGCCCTTTCGGGTTTTCAACTTAGCGAGCTATTCTGTTTTTCTTTTATACTACTTTTTTTTAGGCAAAGTATTTCTTGACTGCATCTGAATTCACAGGACGAGTGAAATCCTCCCCATCCATTGTTGTAAGCATCAAAGCTCCGCCTGAAAAGGCTCTCTTAACAACATATGGACCTTCATAGTTTGGAGTCCACTTCCCCTGGAATCGGGCGCGAAAGACAAGACTTTTTTGAGCACGAGGTCACCTTCTCGGAACACACGAGGTTTGACCTTCTTATCGAATGCTTTCTTCATCCTCTGCTGATATAACTGACCATGACACATGGCAATCAATCGCTTCTCTTCAATCAAATTCAACTGGTCGTAACGACTCTGAATCCATTCAGCATCAGTCAACTTGGCTTCCATCAAGACTCTCATTGATGGGATCTCCACCTCTACTGGGAGAACAGCCTCCATGCCGTAAACAAGAGAGAAAGGGGTTGCCCCTGTTGAAGTGCGGACAGATGTACGATATCCATGCAAAGCAAATGGCAACATCTCATGCCAATCTTTGTACGTAACAACCATCTTCTGGATAATCTTCTTGATATTCTTATTAGCAGCTTCAACAGCCCCATTCATCTTTGGTCTGTAAGGAGAGGAATTATGGTGTGCAATCTTGAATTCAGCGTACAACTCTTCCATCATCTTATTATTCAGATTAGATCCATTATCAGTAATGATCTTATCTGGCACACCATAACGGCAAATAAGCTGATTCTTGATAAACTTCACGACCACCTGCCTGGTCACATTCGCATACGATGCGGCTTCAACCCATTTGGTGAAGTAATCAATTGCTACGAGAATAAACCTGTGTCCGTTGGACGCTTTCGGTTCAATCATGCCGATCATGTCGATTCCCCACATAGAGAAAGGCCATGGTGAGGAAATCACATTCAGAAGTGTCGGAGGAATATGAATCTTATCCGCATAAATCTGACACTTGTGGCATTTCTTCACATATTTGCAACAGTCAGACTCCATTGTCAGTCAATAGTAGCCTGCTCTCAACATCTTTCTGGCCATGGCATGTCCATTGGAATGAGTACCAAATGAACCCTCATGGACCTCAATCATCAACAGGTTTGCTTCGTGTCTATCCACGCATCTGAGCAACACCATGTCAAAATTTCTCTTATACAACACTTCACCACTGAGGTAGAAACTGCCTGACAACCTTCTCAAAGTTTTCCTATCTTTCACAGATGCCCCAGGCGGGTAGACCTGGTTCTGGAGGAAATTCTAGATATCAAAATACCAAGGCTTGTCATCATGTACTTCTTCAACTGCAAACACGTGAGCTGGTCTATCCAAGCGCATCACGGTGATGTTGGGAACTTCATTCCAATAATTGACTACAATCATCGAAGCAAGCGTAGCAAGCGCATCTGCCATCCGATTATCCTCTCGAGGAATATGATGAAAGTCAACTTCAGTAAAGAACGTTGAAATCCTCCTCGCATAATCTCTATACGGAATGAGACCAGGCTGATTCGTCTCCCATTCTCCCTTGATCTGATTGACAACCAGGGCCGAATCACCAGGGCCGAATCACCATACACATCGAGATGCTTGATCCTTAGATCAATACATTCTTCCAATCCCATAATACAGGCTTCATACTCAGCCATATTATTCGTGCATTTGAAAGTTAGCCTTGTTGTAAACGGAATATGCGTGCCAGGAGGAGTAATGATTACCGCCCCAATTCCATTTCCATACTGATTTACAACGCCATCAAACACCATCGTCCATCTGGAACCAGGTTCCGGACCTTCATCAAGTGTAGGCTCATCACAATCTTTCATTTTCAAATACAGAATCTCCTCATCTGGGAAGTCGTACTGAACAGACTGATGATCTTCAATAGGCTGGTGCGCTAAATGGTCGGCCAAGATACTACCTTTGATAGCTTTCTAAGCTCGATTCTCAATATCATACTCAGATAACAACATCTGCCAACGGGCAATCCTCCCAGTTAAAGCAGGCTTCTCGAAAATATACTTGATTGGATCCATTCTGGATATCAACCAAGTTGTATGATTTATCATGTACTGGCGTAAACGCTTAGCAGCCCAAGCCAAAGCACAACATGTCTTCTCAAGCATAGAGTATCGAGACTCACAATTAGTGAACTTCTTACTGAGGTAGTAGATAGAAAATTCTTTCTTCCCTGATTCATCTTGCTGACCGAGTACACAACCCATCGAGTCTTCAAGAACAGTCAAATACATAATCAGAGGTCTTCCTTCTACAGGCGGAGACAAGATCGGAGATTCAGACAGATACTCTTTGATACTGTCGAAAGCTTTTTGGCAATCCTCGGTCCAATCAAGAGACTGATCTTTCCGGAGAAGCTTGAATATCGGCGCACATGTGGCAGTCATGTGGGATATGAATCTGGAAATGTAATTCGAGCGACCAAGAAACCCTCGAACTTGCTTTTCAGTTTTGGGCGCAGGCATCTCCTGTATTGCTTTGACCTTTGCAGGATCAACCTCAATACCTCTTTCACTGACAACAAAACCCAACAACTTACCGGAACGGACTCCAAATGTACATTTGTTCGGATTCAGACGAAGTCTAAACTTCCTCAAACGCTGAAAAAGCTTCAACAAATGCTCAACATGTTCAACTTCCGTTCGGGACTTAACAATCATATCATCAACATAGACCTCTATCTCCTTATGCATCATATCATGAAACAAGGTAGTCATAGCACGTTGATACATGGCTCCGGCGTTCTCCAAACCGAAGGGCATCACTCGATAACAGAATGTTCCCCAAGGTGTGATGAATGTTGTCTTTTCCATATCCTCGGGTGCCATCTTGATTTGATTATATCCGGAAAATCCGTCCATAAACGAAAAGACTTTGAATTTAGCTGTATTGTCTACCAACATATCAATGTGTGGTAGAGGAAAATCATCTTTTGGACTAGCTTTATTCAAATCTCTATAATCAACACACATACGGACTTTTCCGTCTTTCTTAGGCACAGGCACAATATTGGCCACCCATAGAGGATATGTAGAAGTCACCAGAAACCCCGCATCAATTTGCTTCTGAACTTCCTCTTTGATCTTCACTGCCATATCTGGGTGAGTTCTTCTGAGCTTTTGCTTCACAGGCACGCACTCAGGCTTCAAAGGCAGGAAATGTTGCACAATATTTGTATCTAGACCTGGCATGTCTTCATACGACCAAGCAAAGATATCGAAATATTCTCGTAGCAAACTGATCAACCCATTCTTGACAGACTCTTCAAGGAGTGCCCCAATCTTCACCATACGAACACAATCTTCAGACCCCAAGTTGACTGTTTCCAGATCTTCGAGATGCGGCTGAATGATCTTCTTTTCGTGCTCAAGGAAACGGGTAATCTCATCAGGAATCCCTTCAACATCATCTTCCTCTGCCTCGAATACAGGGAATTCAAAATTGGGAGATGGCGTTGGATCATTATGTTCAATGGGTTTTAGAATCAACCTGCATAATGATTTTGGATAATAAAAAGCTTTAGAATTTAAACAAGCGAATCATTATGCAGATGAAAAAGATTGCTTTTATTCTTGTTTTTAGGGTTTTTTGTGATCACCGATTTTATGCAAAAGCAAAAAGTGAAAACAAATGGAAAAACAAATGTTTAACAATGCATTAATTGAATGAAATATCATTGTATATATGCTTTGCCAACAATGTCATAACTTCTCCTTTTGGCATGGGAGAAGGGTTTTGAACAAAGTGAACAAATTACGCTGACTTATGAATGACCGTAGGAACATCCACAGCGACCCAATTGTGGCAGACACCGCCAGGGATAACAAAGTTGCTCAAATCCTCTGCATCCTCTTCCAGAATAGCAACAATTTCCTCAGCCTGATCAGCATGGATGAAACCTCCACTCTTGAACAACCCTTTCTCGTTGAATGCCCCAGAAGAAAAGCCAATGCCAGCCTGGGATTTGTTGTCTTCAAGCTCAATCATCTTCCCTAAACCAGCAACTGCACCATATTCAATGGCCAGTTTCGCATCACGATAGGAAGCAAATGAAGGAGACTTCTTCTCAATTGGCTCAGCAATAAACAAAGCTTGGAAAGGCGTTCCAACTTCATCCTCAGCATCAATATATGAGAAAGAAGACAGGTGGCTAACCAGGAGAGCCTTTTCTCCCCCTACCACAACCAGTTTCTTATTCTTAACGAATCTCAGCTTCTGGTGTAGGGTGGATGTCACGGCACCAGCCTCGTGAATCCATGGTCTACCAAGGAGACAGCTATAAGATGGGTGGATATCCATAACCTGAAAGGTAACTTGGAAATCACTTGGTCCAATCTTGATTGGGAGATGAACTTCCCCAATCACGGTCTTACGCGACCCATCGAAAGCTTTCACAACGACACCACTCTGCCTCATGGGAGGCCCCTGATATGACAATCTCGAAAGAGTGGTCTTCGGCAATACATTCAGAGATGACCCAGTGTCCACCAGCACGTTGGACATGGCATCAGTCTTGCAATTCATAGAAATATGTAAAGCCATGTTGTGGTCTCTTCCCTCCTCAGGGAGATCAGCATCACAGAAACTCAAAGTGTTGCAAGCAGTAATATTTGCAACAATACTGTCAAACTGTTCAATCGTGACATCATGATCAACATAAGCCAGGTTCAATACTTTCTGCAGAGCCTCCCTATGGGGTTCTGAATTCAGAAGCAAAGATAGCATGGAGATCTTGGACGGCGTTTGTAGAAGCTGGTCTACAACGTTGTACTCACTCTTCTTGATGAGCCTCAACATCTCATCGCAGTCTTCATTCACAATGCCACTCGGGACAACAGAAGAAGTATGAGTCTTTTGTACAGAGGAGGGTTTGGCAACAGGTGCCGAATTCAGAACATTCACTGCAGTCCCAACCGGACGCTCAGCAGAATCAGAAACAACGTGAGTCTTCGGGGGTGCAGAAAACACACGACCACTACGGGTCAACCCGCTCACGTCAGGTAACGACACTTCTTTCCCATCTTCCATAGCAACTGGATTATAACGGAACGGAATCGCTCTATCAGAAGAATAAGGCACAGGGCCTGTAGGCTTGATTACCAAAGAAGGAGAGACCTTTGGCTTGCTACCATCATAACGGATGACAACAGGTTCAGGAATCTTGAACACAGGAGAAATCACATTTACTTCTAGTTCATCTTCATCAACATTTCTGTTTTGAAGAATCTCAATGGTACCATCATCCAACAACACTTGAAGCTCTCTCCGCACTTGGCGACAACCCAATCTATTGACGCAACAGATACGGCATTTGTCATGGTCGTGCTCCATATGACTGTATTCACACAGCAGACGATGCAACTCGACCAATGACTGTCGAATATGGCTTACATATTTGACCTTATATTTGCCAGGGCAACCCTGGACCATGTTAACCGACTTCCCATGCTCGGGCAATGGGTTCTTCGTAACATTGGGGCCTGAGTCCTCAAAGCTCAGAATGCCGCATCGCATAAGGTCTTGCACTTTAGGCTTCAATGGATAGCAGTTTTCTATATTGTGACCGGGAGCACCGGAATGATAAACACAATGCTGGTCGGGTTTGTACCACCACTGCGGGTTAGCAGGTACAGCCGGAGGATCCCTCGGGGTAATCAGTTTCCGCTCTATTAAAGAGGGATATAGCTCAGCATATGACATAGGAATAGAATCGAAAGTGATCTTCTTCCTATCATAATTCAAATTAGCCTGATTACTGTTGCCACGAGGCTGGTAAGCCTGTTGCTGTGGGTGATGTTGTTGTTGATACTGAGGTTGTTGCTGATTATGTTGATTGTTGTCTCTGAAGACAGGTGCTATATGAGCCACCTGATGCTGACTGCTGGCATGACACACAGGCTTCCTCTTGGCAGAGGGTCTTCTAGGTTTAGCATGGGATTGCACAGCATGTGCCTCCCCATCTTTCTTCTTAGACGCCCCATATCGTTTAGAAGAGCCTTCATCCTTAGTCAGACGTCCTTCCCGGACTCCTTCCTCCAATCGCATCCCCATGTTCACCATCTCGGTGAAATCAGAGTGTAGCGGTGTATTCGTCACTTTATGATTTATTGACTAAATCAAAAGCAAAGCATACAAAGAATCGAGTCGCCACCGCACTTTTATTTATCCAAAGGAATGGCTAAACAGCGAACAAAAGCCTAAGAAGTTTTACACATAGAAAACTAATGAAAAGATCAGAGATCTGGGTAAGGGGTTAATTACGCAATGGGAAGGTGTTAGGCACCCAAAACGTCCTAGGTACTCCTAGGGAGCCCTTTTCACAACTTGTTGTACGAAATGTTATTTGTTTATGAAATATTTATTGTGCAAACATGGACTGAAGGGATGGGAAAAGAATATACAAGTTATTATTTTTGTGTTTGAACGGATGAACCCGTTGCCTACGTACCTTTCCATGGAAGGTAAGGATCAAAACGCCGTAGTTCGGCTAAAAGATTTCCAAAATATGAGTGGATTCATTTTAAAACAAAAGTCCTAAGGTCTTTCGTTATCCACGGGAGAAAACTCAACCTTATACAAACAACAAGTCCACCATGTGAGAAAAGCTTCAACTTGCTAGTGAGGGGTTAACCCTATAAAAAGCAAGGAAGTCTTACAATTCAATCACTAAGGACAAAAGGTGAGATTAACATCAACGAACTAGGATAAATCAAACCTATGGCTAGTGTATGAAAACTTATCAAGAATGGACAAAGCCACAAAACAATTGAGTGAGTGAAATTAACCAATTAGGATTTATTCACAAAAAGATGGTCAAAGTGTGATTAGAATTCAATTCAACAGAAGTATTATGAAAATGAAGTTTGAAAAAATCAGAGGCTTAAGGCCTAGGTTTCTAATTTGAAATCATGTCAAAATGTTTGCACAATAGTTTTCAAGTTTCGGTTAACATGCAAATGGAGGTTTAAAGAAACAAAAGGTGGGAGGGTGAGGAAGTAAAACTTCTTAGGTGTTCACCTCTTGAGATCATATGTAGATGATCCAAGTGATTCCTTTGGAAAAAGCAACAATGCAAATAACAGATGAACAAACAAAAATGGATACCAGATGCCAATCAATGGACTTATTCCAATCTCCCAAAACAAAACATGGATACCAGATGCCAATCAATGGACTTACACCAATCTCCTAAAACAAAACATGGATACCAAATGCCAACCAATGGGCTTATACTAGTCTCCTAAAACAAAATGAAACAATGATACCAGATGCCAATCAATGGACTTATACTAGTCTCACAAAGCAAAGAAACAAGGATACCCGAGGCCAATCAATGGACTTATACTAGTCTCCAAGGAATGATCATAGGAAACAACTGCCAATAAATGGACTTATGATTGACACCTCACAAGAAACAAACAACAAATGCAATGAGCAAGAGGAAACAAGTTGCCAATAAATGGTCCTACACTCGACTCCAAGGAAAGGAATGCCAATGAATGGTCTTAGTTCCAAATCCCCACCAGATCATAGGAAACAACTGCCAATAGCTGGACTTACAATTGACTCCTCAATGGGAAAACAAAGTGTCACAAAGATATGAACAATGATCATGAAATGATATACAAGTAATGATGATAAATGCACAAGGGCACACATAAGCAAATATGCACAGATGAATCAAGTAAGCAAACAAACAAGCCAATTAGCACACACTATATACAATCAATCAGGCTCAAGAAAGGTTAGGCTTTACAGCCAACTGGAATGGGGCATTTTGTGCTCTTAACCCTAACATTGAGAGTTAGGGTGAAGCAGATGAAATGGAGATGAGGTGTGTGCCTCATAGCTCTTATCCCTGGTCAGGGAGAGCTTTAAACAATGGAAAGTGTGGGAGTTCAGAAAGTTGGAACTCTTCTCCACAAATGGTTGACTCTATAGGATCTTGGGTTATTATTCACAATGCATCAACACATTGTGTGAGCAAAGTGAATGACACAACTGAATAGCAGGAGATGGATTACACATCTCTTTTATCTGCCAATGGCCTCATAAGAGGACTTTACCTGCTTGGCACAAAATTAAACAATCACAAGCATTGCCTCTTAAGGAGGGCTTCAGACAGGTGCCTACCAATAACAGTAGGTCTTCCAGACTACATGAAGATTAGAGATTATACCTAAGTGGTTAAGCAACCAAGCAAAGCAAAGTTCAAATGAACTTAAAGCAACTTAGGTACCTGTGGAAACAACTAAATAAATCAGTACAATACTCAGACAATCAGACAACAATCAATAAGCAACAAACAATCCCAATGTACAAAATGTGTAAGCCAAAAGGCAAACTCAAATGAGTTAACATAAACCTACAAAACGCACAAATGTTAGTAATCAAAAGCAAATATCAATATTCAAATGATGAAGCATCATCAACTATGGAACTTGGATGCTCAACCTGAAATCAAAGCTCAAATGTAAGCCACAAACCACTAGGTCAAAGCCTAGGGTCAAAGATGGAGAAAAAATTTAAAACAGGAGCTGAAATTTAACACAAAGCAACTTCAAACACATATTGACATATTCCAAAAAGGTCTTACATCAAAATCATTCACCAAACGCATTTCATGATCAAGTGAAGTTCAAGACAATTTCAAAGCCCATATGTGATCAACATGAATGAAAAATTCAAATCAAAACAGAAATGATTCAAATAAATCTGGAAAAAATCATGCACATTCAAGACATCTAACATGATAAACATACAAAAAATCAGAAGCATTGGAGATCATTTGGCATGGCAATCACATGGTACAAGTTGGACAAGCAAAAGTGTGACACAAATTGTCACACCACGTTAGCACATGCATAAAACAGCAATGGAACATTGGAAAAATTCCAAACCAAAACCAAAATGTCAAGCAATGTGTCTAGTTTCATCATGCAAAATTTCACATTCATTGGATAAGAAACAAGCATTTCCCAAAGGGATAAGCAAGGCAAGGTCAAAACAAGACATAAGATCAATCAACCTAGCACAAAATAAAATCCAGCCAAGCACAACTTTGGAAATTATGACGATAAAAAAGTAGACAAACCAAGGAGCATTGTGCAAAAAATTGGGATCAATTTGGATGAGTTTTCAATTTTATAGGGTTTTTTGAAGTTAAGGAAAAAATTAAAAATGAAAATGGACTTAGTATGTGAAAATAGGAGGAAAAATGGAAAATGATGAAGCATTTTGAAAAGATTCACTCGGTGAGAATCGAACCTGGCGCACATTCAAAAGTGGCGCCTCAACCAAAACGACACCGTATTGCCTTAAACCCTAGCGCGCCAAAAGAAATTGTAGCTAATTCAAATAGTCGTAGCAAATGTGCAGCAGTTTCGTAGCTAATCTGGAAATGATGAATGTTCATAGGTTGAAGATGAAGATCATGATGATCTTCATCTGGATTTTCCAGATTTTCAAAAATGTGTCCAGAAATCAAAATCAAGCACAGCATTCGAATCCTCATGTCATGTACATCAAAGATCCATAATCATTTCATGCAAAAACATCAAAACACGCACGGATCGAAGAGAATAAAATTCAACATCAAAACTTCAATCAATCATATCTAGCTCAAAACAGCACCAAATCGCACGATTCAAAGCTCCGAATTACCAGCACAACACGATCTACAACAACATAGTAATGAATTTCAAAAATAAGAGATTCGAATTGTAACCTCTTGAAGTGCAAAAGTTGGAATCTCGCGCTACAAGCTCAACCAATGCTCCAAATCTTCTTTACAATGCATATGGAGTTGATTGATGATGAATTTGAAGCTCCAGCATACATGAATCCAGCTCAGTTTTCAAAATCCATGGAACCTTCAAGCTTTGAGTATGAGCAAATATGGCACGGTTTCTCTTAGTTCCACGTCCAATCTTGCTTAACAATGCTTCATGATCAAGAATCAATCAAGAGAAAGTGTTCTTGTGTGAAGAAATTGGAAGAAATTTTGAGAGAAAAGTTTTGAGAATTTGTTGAATCTAGATCTGAAATTGTAGTTAATGCTGAAAACAGTTGGGATTATCCTTATATATGTTATGCTAATGATGCTCAAATCATGTTTAGGCCAAATGCAAATGGGATTAGCAACTTATGAAGTGTTAGCACTAATTGCTATTTTCACCCTCCATGCATGGGAAACACGTGAACAGTGCATTTCCTCCCGTCAAATTCACTTAAAATACTCTTCTAAAACCAATGGCAATGACAAAAAGTTCAAACAATGCACCAATTTTAAACTTTGTAATGTCCCTCCAAAAAGCCAATGGATTAACAAATGATCATGTGATGAAAATTCATGTAATGTGATGCATGATTTGGAAATTAGAGGTCAAGAGGAGAATATTGCAAAAAGAACCACTCATTTTGGAGCTTTGGTTGAAAAGTTATGCTCATTTGAAGTTCCATGCACACTTTGCCATGATTTGATCATATCTCATTAACCACACATCATATGCTCATGATCTTGGACATTTTGGAAACGGGAGAGAAAGATCTACAACTTTCATGTTCAACAAAATTTCATTTGAAGCTTTCTTGATGATGTAATATTGAGTTGAAGTTGGTTCAAAACCTTTCCATTTTTGGCAAATTCAAATTATAGGTCACTTTCTATTTTGGGAAATTTTTGACCTGACTTCGAATTCTTCAATGTGAGTGTTTGAAATGTCAAATGTGACTTGTTTGAACATGAATGAAGTATTTCTAATCACTTCCCACCTCCAAATCCACAGTTGACTTTGCAGTTGACTTTCTAGGCCTTTAGTTGATTGGGAAGTGTTCTGATGAGATTCAAGCCTCTACCACTTGGGATTTTGCTTCACAATAACTCCATAGCTCATATGACCTCTTGTGAATGATTGTGGGATCTAATATCTCAAGAATGACCACCATCTATTGCTCAATGAATGCCTTGAATTGCCTTAACCTGTTAATGCTTCATCTGCAAGACAAAGGTTAGATGACATATTTTTGTACTTTTTGGTTAGTGATAAAAAGAAAAGCAATGATATACAAATGCAAGGATGCTTGGTGATCAAGAACCACTCTCAAGAAAGATAACCCACCCACAGGGAAGGAAGCAAGGTGTCCAATGATCCTTGAGGCAATGCAATGATATAATATGATGCCATGAGGGATCTTAGGGACAAAATTGGGGTCTTACAGATGCCCCTATTTGAGGTCATTCTAGCCGGAGAAGTGAAGGTTAAATTCTTCATCTCGACGCGGTAGGATGGGCTTAAATAACAGTAATGAGACAAATTTTGGTCCCTAAGAGACCTCATGATGCAAATGTATGAATGCAAAAGGAACAAACTCTGTGGGGAGTACTGGTCTACAAAGAAGAAAAGACGATCCATCGGAGTAATACACTCACCAGGAACAGAGACTCTAACAGGACTCTCATGGGGATAAGAAAAAGAACGCGTGAGCAGGACACAACTCTGAATTAGGGGAAACTGACGCTGCGTGAACAGGACACGACTGGACTAGAGACCTCACTGGGGAGTGAAAGACTCAAACTGGGGAAAAGAAAAGGAAATTTCCAAAGGGAATAAACCCATTGGAAAGACTCAAGCTGACTCAAACTATCCACGAAGGATACTTCGGATGAAAATCCGGACTCGGACTGGGAAAAAATCACACAGAACCTCCCTGCTGGGGAAAATTGCATATACTGGGGAAAACGCCAATACAGCAAAAGGGCAAAATCACAACGGAAACTCCACTGGGGAATGTCTAACAAAAAGACTCTCCTGGAGAAAAATCTGCAAGATGAGGTGTTACCGGTTACTGAGTAACAAGCTCAAAGAGACATGTGATCTAAACACCGGTTACTGGGTGAAAGAACAACAAGCTCAGGAAGAATGAATATCTAAGACCGGTATAAGGGTGAGAGATATCAATCAACCAAACATCTGAGAAAGACCTGGAAAAGGTACATCAACTCAGGAAAATCTGACTCCACAGGGGACCAAGGTCATAATAAGGAGCAGAAAGGAAGGAACACCAGGGATACCGGTTACTGGGTATATAATAGGTGACCGACCAAAGCGTGAATTGGTATATATGCCAAAACACTCATCATCCAAAAGAAGGGCTTGAAAAAGCAAATCGACTTACAGGATGGACATTCGAATCCGCAACGGGAAAACGAATCTTACTCAGCTGGGGAAAAACCCAAAGAGCGCATGAGATATAATATCCATTACCGTCAGAACATGGATAGTATACTCGCATGAGATATATTATCTATTACCGTCAGAACATAGATAATATACTCGCATGGAAGGAACACCAAGGATACCGGTTACTGGGTATATAATAGGTGACCAACCAAAAAGAGAGACAATCGTTACCAACACCAACAGGGTAAACGAAAGATAACTCACAAGGGATAAATTGCAAGCATCCGGCAATTATCCAAGAAACATATCAAATATTCAATTCCACAAAGGAATACGAATCTTACTCGACTGGGGAAACACAACAGGCTTCGACTGAAGAGTGCATGAGATATATTATCCATTACCGTCAGAACGTGGATAACATACTCGCATGGAAGATTATCCACAACCTGTTACTGGGTTAATAAAGGATAAATCAACCGAAAAGAAAGGCATCGGGATACCAAAACTAGGTATATAAAGATGACCGATCAAAGGGAGCAACAATCATTACAAGGCAAAAGCGTAAATGAAAGAGAACTCACCAGGGATATATTGATAAACATCAATGACCCGGGGACAAATCACTGGCAAACGGTGAAAGGACCCACTGAGGATAAAATTGCTAGCATCCGGCAATTATCCACAAGGCAAGATCTGTTGGGGATACAATTTCTAGCAAACGGCAATTACCCAGAAGAAAGAGGGAATATCAACATCGAATACTGGATGAAGATAACCACAAAGAGTAACCATCATCGGTTAGGATGAACAACAAGGTTAACTCTGCAAAAGGGAGAAATTAGGATTTACAACTACCGAATAAGGGGTAGAATACCAAAAACTCTGGATGAGGATAAAATTGCTAGCAAACGACAATTATCCACAAGAAAGCACAGACTCCGCTAGGGAGACAACAACAACATAGGATTTACAACTACTGACTATTGGGTAGAAGACCACAAAATCCACCATTAACCAGGATGAACCACAACGGTTACCTCTGCTAGGGGATAAAAGTAGGGTTTATAACTACCGAATACTGGGTAGAAAACCAACAACTCTCTGCTTGGGGAATGAAATAATCACAACTCCGCACGGGGAAACAAAATAGGGTTTATAACAAACCACCAACTGCTGAAGAGCAAGAAAAATAGGATTTACGACTACCGAATTCGGGGTAGAAAACCAATCGACTCTTGCTGAGGAATAAAAGGTATGTAACCACAAATTCCGCGAAGAGAGGAAAAGGAACATAGGACTTATAACTACCGGTTACTGGGTAGAGGCCCAAACTCCGCTGAGGATAAAAAGAATTATTGTCGGTTACTGGGCAATTCATTCATTTATTCCACAGGGAAGCACAAGAGACAGTTGAAAAATGCCAATTCAGGATCAAACCAAAAAGGCAAACTGAATCAAGGCCCGTCCTAATGAGGATATAACTCAATAGGAAGATCCATCCCAATATATGTGTTGGGAGGAAACGGAAAAAACCGTCATCCACGAGGATATATCTCACTGGGGAATTGCAGAAGGAATGACAGACACTTTCTGCTTATGGGGCTGACTCTATATTGAGAGATTAGATACCCGACATCTGCTTGGGAAGATCTACTGGAGAGATCTATATCACCATAAGCAGGAGACAACAAACAAAAGATATATGGCAAAAAATGCAACATGAATATCTAAATGTTGAAAATATGCATGAATATGCGTGATTTATGTTTGATGAATGCTGACAAAACAGACATATCTAACACAAACAGGTCCAGGAATCAAACGCCCGGTACTACACTTCCAGAGGAAAAATCCAAAGAAATCCAACTGGAAATCCAATCTGCTGGAGATCCTTATGCTTAAAAAGAAAAGATCTGCTAGAAAGCAAAAGATCAGCGATATCAAAGAAATAACAAAATCTCTGAGTGATGGATCATCAATCAACCCAACTAGGGAACAAAAGTTCACAACAGGCAGAAACTGCCACAAAGACAAATCTGTTGGGGAAATGGAGAAATCCCGAGATCTCTACAGGGGATCCTCAGTATCAAATGGGAAACAAGAGTTCACTGCACAAGCAAGAACTGCTGAAGAGAACAGAACACACAAGTAGAATCTAGCCGTACAAGCAACTCTATTGGGGATACTGTCAGCCACTCCATGGGTATAAACCCACTGAGGAAAAATAGATCACACAAATAGATTCTGCTACAAGCCACTCTACTGGGGATCAAAAGCATCAGGAAATCCACCAAGTCTATGGATGATAGATCACCAACCAACCCTACCGGGGAAACAGAGATTTTCAACAGGTAGAAACTGCCACAAAAGCAACTATGTTGAGGATATCAACTCTGTTGGTGATACTGCAGGGAAATCACGAAACTTCTGCAGGAGACATCACAGACACAATCCACCGTACTGCAAATCTACTGGGGGATTATCTGAGGATGAGAAGGAGAACTGGTGATCAACCACCAAATGCTGAGCCTTCCAAGAAGAAACCAACAACTGAGGAGGAAATAATCACTGCTCTGCTGAAGGGATAAGAGGTGAAAAACCTCAACAAGCACTCTGATGGGGAGATATAGCATAAATGAAGTATATCATGTCATCAACTCCGCTGGAGACCTTACTGAGGAAACAGACGAGGTCCCGGGATATCAACTACCAACTTCCGAATCTTCGAAAAGGAAAACACCCATGCTGGGGAGAAAATTGTTGGAGAGGACTGTGAAGTCTCAACAAACACTCTGCTTAGGGAACAACCCCAACAACAATCTGGAGAAAGAGGATACAACCACGCCAGGAATATGAATAAATGTATTACCCTGTTGGAAATCATGCCACCCTTGGGAGAGCACTGAGAAATTCTTAAGTATCCTTTCATCATTGTGAATGTTCACTTTGTTTAAAACAACAATTTAAAAATTTTGTTTGTTTAAAACAATGACATTTTATCAATTAAAACATGCAAAACATTTGTTGAATTGAAACAAATAAGAGTGCAAATAATTGGATAAATGCTCAAATTGATTTGATGGAATGGTAGCCTGCAAATGGAAGGACTCCATAGATCTGTACAATTTTGAAATCAGTGATATATATTGGAAGAGGGCTACATTGAACATAATGATCCTTTCTCTACCAATTTGAATTTCAATGTATTCGAAGCTTCAGTTGACGACGAATCAAAAATCTCTTACGAAAAGACAGCTGCGGAACAGAAAGTCTTGTCAGGATGCAGTTACTTGCCAAATCCCTAATTTTTGCCTAGATTGCCCCAGGATGAGGTGCTCAATCTAGCGGGATGCAAATATTCTCTTTTTTCAAGTCTCTAATTTTTGCCTGGATCATCCTTTCGGGTTCTCCACCGAGACGCTCATTTTTGCCTAAGCCGCCCTTTCGGGTTTTCAACTTAGCGAGCTATTCTGTTTTTCTTTTATACTTCTTTTTTTAGGCAAAGTATTTCTTGACTGCATCTGAATTCACAGGACGAGTGAAATCCTCCCCATCCATTGTTGTAAGCATCAAAGCTCCGCCTGGAAAGGCTCTCTTAACAACATATGGACCTTCATAGTTTGGAGCCCACTTGCCCCAGGAATCGGGCGCGAAAGACAAGACTTTCTTGAGCACGAGGTCACCTTTTCGAAACACACGAGGCTTGACCTTCTTATCGAATGCTTTCTTAATTCTCTGCTGATATAACTGACCATGACACGTGGCAGTCAATCGCTTCTCTTCAATCAAATTCAATTGGTCATAACGACTCTGAATCCATTCAGCATCAGTCAACTTGGCTTCCATCAAGACTCTCATTGATGGGATCTCCACCTCTACTGGGAGAACAGCCTCCATACCGTAAACAAGAGAGAAAGGGGTTGCCCCTGTTGAAGTGCGGACAGATGTATGATAACCATGCAAAGCAAATGGCAGCATCTCATGTCAATCTTTATACGTAACTGTCATCTTCTAGATAATCTTCTTGATATTCTTGTTAGCAGCTTCAACAACCCCATTCATCTTTGGTCTGTAAGGAGAAGAATTATGGTGTGCAATCTTGAACTTAGCGCACAACTCTTCCATCATCTTATTGTTCAGATTAGATCCATTATCAGTAATGATCTTATCTGGCACACCATAACGACAAATCAGTTGATTCTTGATAAACTTCACAACCACCTGTCTGGTCACATTCGCATACGAAGCGGCTTCAACCCACTTGGTGAAGTAGTCAATTGCTACGAGAATAAACCTGTGTCCGTTGGACGCTTTCGGTTCAATCATGGCGATCATGTTGATTCCCCACATAGAGAAACGCCATGGTGATGAAATCACATTCAGAAGTGTCGGAGGAATATGAATCTTATCCGCATAAATCTGACACTTGTGGCATTTCTTCACATATTTGCAACAGTCAGACTCCATTGTCAGCCAATAGTAGCCTGCTCTCAACATCTTTCTGGCCATGGCATGTCCATTGGAATGAGTACCAAATGAACCCTCATGGACCTCAGTCATCAACAGGTTTGCTTCGTGTCTATCCACGCATCTGAGCAAAACCATGTCATAATTTCTCTTATACAACACTTCACCACTGAGGTAGAAACTGCCTGACAACCTTCTCAAAGTTTTCCTATCTTTCAAAGATGCCCCAGGCGGGTAGACCTGGTTCTGAAGGAAATTCTTGATATCAAAATACCAAGGCTTGTCATCATTCACTTCTTCAACTGCAAACACGTGAGCTGGTCTATCCAAGCGCATCACGGTGATGTTGGGAACTTCATTCCAATAATTGACTACAATCATCGAAGCAAGCGTAGCAAGCGCATCTGCCATCCGATTATCCTCTCGAGGAATATGATGAAAGTCAACTTCAGTAAAGAACGTTGAAATCCTCCTCGCATAATCTCTATACGGAATGAGACCAGGCTGATTCGTCTCCCATTCTCCCTTGATCTGATTGACAACCAGGGCCGAATCACCATACACATCGAGATGCTTGATCCTTAGATCAATACATTCTTCCAATCCCATAATACAGGCTTCATACTCAGCCATATTATTCGTGCATTTGAAAGTTAGCCTTGTTGTAAACGGAATATGCGTGCCAGGAGGAGTAATGATTACCGCCCCAATTCCATTTCCATACTGATTTACAACGCCATCAAACACCATCGTCCATCTGGAACCAGGTTCCGGACCTTCATCAAGTGTAGGCTCATCACAATCTTTCATTTTCAAATACAGAATCTCCTCATCTGGGAAGTCGTACTGAACAGACTGATGATCTTCAATCGGCTGATGGGCTAAATGGTCAGCCAAGATACTACCTTTGATAGCTTTCTGAGCTCGATACTCGATATCATACTCAAATAACAACATCTACCAACGGGCAATCCTCCCAGTTAAAGAAGACTTCTCGAAAATATACTTGATTGGATCCATTCGGGATATCAACCAAGTTGTATGATTTATCATGTACTGGCGCAAACGCTTAGCAGCCCAAGCCAAAGCACAGCACGTCTTCTCAAGCATAGAGTATCGAGACTCACAATCAGTAAACTTCTTACTGAGGTAGTAGATAGCATATTCTTTCTTCCCTGATTCGTCTTGTTGGCCGAGTACACAACCCATCGAGTCTTCAAGAACGGTCAAATACATGATCAGAGGTCTTCCTTCTACAGGCGGAGACAAGATCGGAGGTTCAGACAGATATTCTTTGATACTGTCGAAAGCTTTCTGGCAATCCTCGGTCCAATCATGAGACTGATCTTTCCAGAGGAGCTTGAATATCGGCGCACATGTGGCAGTCATGTGGGATATAAATCTGGAAATATAGTTCAAGCGGCCAAGAAAACCTCAGACTTGATTTTCAGTTTTGGGTGCAGGCATCTCTTGTATTGCTTTGACCTTTGAAGGATCAACCTCAATACCTCTCTCGCTGACTATAAAGCCCAACAACTTTCCAGAACGGACTCCAAATGTACATTTGTTAGGATTCAAACGAAGCCTGAACTTCCTCAAACGCTGAAAAAGCTTCAACAAATGCTCAACATGTTCAACTTCCGTTCGGGACTTAGCAATCATATCATCAACATAGACCTCTTGTAAGAACAAAAATTGTTCTACAACAGATTCCATGATTTTGATGATAACAAAGGATGAAACCAAAAATGGCACCCTAACGAAAAGTTTCTAAGTGTGCAGGGTTCTAAGGAAAGAAGGAAGAGATCTGATGACGTCATCAGATACAGAATCATATTAGATACAAATTATCAGCAGACCAGAAGTAGAAACACGGTCAAGAAAGTCTAACTCTGAGCAAAACAGCAAAATATCAGAAGCATCTGAACAAGAAGTACGCTCTAGAAGTTCTGACTCTGAACAACGGTATGTCAAACTCCAGAAACTCTCAGCGCTATCTGAAGAAACCATCAGAACTCAAAAGAGATCAACATCAGAAGATTAGATAGCAAGATTCCCAGAAACATGAAGACTCTGATCATGGATTTCCTAATAAAGAAAGAGTAACGTTAACTTCAAATAAAGGTTTGGAAATGGATTTCCTAATACAGAAAGAGACGTTAACTCCAAATTCAAATGAAAAGGAACTCTATTTGGAAAGAAGTCATTCGAGGAGAAAAAGTAGTGTTGGCAAGAAGCTATATAAGTTATGGCATTAATTCAAGTTATTGGCCATCAGTTTCAACGACTACTTCACTCCTATATAAAGGACTGCAATAAGCATTGAGAAACATAGATAGAGAACATACTGAAACATCAACACACATAAAAACGTTTTATTCTCTCAATCTTCACGAAGCTTTTGCTTAGAACGTGAAACACTTTTTGTTCTTACTGTTGTAATATTTGCTTATCTTAGAAGCACTCTAGATTACATAAGTCTTTATCTTTGTTGTATTTCCTCAAGTGACTCTGCGCAGTCAGTATACTTGAGAGGACTAAGAGATCCTTCTCTTAGACGTTGTTTGTAATCAATCTTTCAAGATTAGTGGATTAAGTCCTTGTTGAAGGCAAAATCACCTTGGCCGGGTGGACTGGAGTAGCTTTGTGTTATAAGCGAACCAGTATAAAATTCCTTGTGTGGTTTTTATTTTAAAAAGTGCTTATTTTCCAAAACAATTCAAACCCCCCTTTCTTGTTTTTCTCACCTTCAATTGGTATCAGAGCTCCGGCTCTGTTATTGATTTTCTAATCAAACACTTAACAGTGTAGAGAGATCCAGAACGAGAAAAACTATGGCCCACACAAATGAAAAGGATAGTTACAATGCTAAACCTCCTGTCTTTGATGGAGAGAAATTCGATTACTGGAAAGATAGAATTGAAAGTTTCTTTCTAGGCTATGATGCTGATCTCTGGGACATTGTCACAGATGGATACAAACCTCCTGTCACAGAGGACGGAGCTGAAGTTCCCAGAAGTAAGATGTTAGATGATCAGAAGCGAGTTTTCAAAAATCATCACAAGGCCAGAACCATACTCCTCAATGCTATATCTTACAACGAGTATGAAAAGATCACCAACAGAGAAACAACCAAAGACATACTTGACTCTCTGAGGATGACTCATGAAGGAAACTCTCAGGTCAAAGAGATAAAGGCTCTGGCGCTTATCCAGAAATATGAAGCCTTCAAAATGGAAGATGACGAAGCCATAGAGGTAATGTTCTCTAGATTCCAAACTCTTGTTGCAGGTCTCAAAGTTCTAGACAAAGGGTACACAACTGCAGACCACGTCAGAAAGATAGTCAGAAGCTTGCCAAAGAAGTGGAGACCCATGGTCACTGCTCTGAAGCTGTCTAAGGATATGAACAATATCAGTCTTGAAGAGCTGGTCAGTTCTCTTAGAAGCCATGAGATAGAACTAGAGGAAGATGAACCTCATAAGAAGAACAAGTCTGTAGCATTAAAGTCCAGATCTGAAAGACACAAATCTGACAGAACCAAAGCCTTCCAGGCAGAAACTGAAGATGCTGATGACTCTGAACCAGAAGATTCTGATGATGATGAAGAATTGTCCCTCCTGACCAGAAGAGTTAAACAACTCTGGAAAAAGAGGAACAACAACTTCAGAAGACCAAGACCCAGAGGGGATCGATCAGAATCAACCTCAAAAGGTAAAACTAACAAAGATATTACTTGTTATGAATGTAAAGAAACAGGTCACTACAGGAATGAATGCCCCAAGCTAAAGAAAGACAATTCTAGAAAAGAAAGCTTCAAGAAAAATACCTTCAGAACAAAGAAAGGATTAATGGCTACCTGGGATGATAGTGAATCTGGCTCATCAGAATCTGACTCTGATGAACAGGCAAATGTGGCATTTATGGCTACCACATCCAGAAGCAGCTCAGATGATGAATCTGAAGAGGTATTTTCTGAACTCTCTCGATCTGATCTAGAATCATGCTTGTCAGAAACTCTTAGCTCATATCAGAAATTAAAACAAAAGTTTAAAAATACAAAAGGCTGTCTTGAAGCAAAATTTTAAGAATGTGGCAAACTTGAGATGACAATTCTAAAACGAGAGGATGAAATCAGATCCTTAACATTACAAAGAGATGCAGCGAATAAAAAACGTTTAGAACTGGAAGAAGTGTTATCTCAAACTCCACAGACTTCAAATGCAATAATTTATAAATACGAAGAAGCCTTTCAAGAATTTCTGAAAAATGGGTTAGGAAGGAGTGTCATGGCATCCATGATTTATGGAGTCAGTCAGAACAATAAAAAGGGAATTGGGTATGATTCTAAGGAAGATAAAATTTCTACTGGTGACCAACTTAAATCTCCGTTTTCATATCACTATACGCACACACAAGAACAAAAATTTGAAAATGCTAGAAAACCCAAAGTTATAAGAAACTCTGGGAAAACTAATCAAAGAGGACCCAAGAGATTCTGGGTACCAAAAGATAAGATTGTTTATGTTGCAGATATCCTATGCAGCAAAGTTCAGACACCAGTCATGGTACCTGGACTCTGGATGCTCGCGACACATGACGGGAAGAAAGTCTATGTTCCAAAGCCTGGAACTTAAAGATGCTGGATTCGTAGGTTTCGGAGGAGATCAGAAAGGAAGGATCAGAGGCTCCGGAACTATTGGTAATGACATTCTTCCCTCTATATCTGATGTTCTTTACGTAGAAGGATTAATGCATAACTTGTTATCCATAAGTCAATTAAGTGATAACGGTTATGACGTAATCTTTAATCAAAAAACATGTAAAGCCATAAATCAAAACAATGGTTCAGTCCTATTCACAGGCAAGAGGAAAAACAACATTTATAAAATCAATCTTTCTGATTTAAAAGAACAAAATGTTAAATGTCTGATGACTGTTCACGAAGAGCAATGGGTGTGGCATAGACGCTTGGGCCACATTAGCATGAGGAAACTTTCTCAGCTAAATAAACTCGAGTTAGTCAGAGGCCTACCTAAACTAAAGTTTTCTTCAGATGCTCTATGTGAGGCATGTCAGAAAGGAAAATTTTCAAAAACGTCTTTCAAAAAGAAAAATGTTGTTTCTACCTCTAAGCCTCTGGAACTTCTCCACATTGACTTATTTGGTCCTGTGAAAACAGCATCAGTCAATGGAAAGAAGTATGGACTAGTCATTGTTGATGATTACAGCCGCTGGACATGGGTGAAATTCCTAAAGCACAAGAGTGAGTCTCACTCTGTATTCACTAGTTTCTGCTCCAAAGTGCAAAAATAATTTGACTCTAAAATTATTAGAGTCAGAAGTGATCATGGTGGGGAATTTGAAAACAAAGACTTTGAGGAATTATTTGACTCTAATGGAATATCCCATGATTTCTCCTGTCCTAGAACTCCACAACAAAATGGAGTTGTAGAGAGGAAGAATAGGACACTCCAAGAGATGGCCAGAACCATGATCAATGAAACTAATGTGGCAAAGCACTTTTGGGCAGAAGCTGTAAATACAGCGTGTTACATTCAGAATAGAATCTCTATAAGACCTATTCTGGAAAAAACTCCCTATGAACTGTGTAAAGGAAGAAAACCAAACATTTCATATTTTCATCCTTTTGGATGTTCTTGCTTTATCTTAAACACTAAAGAACATTTGAACAAGTTCGATTCCAAAGCACAGAAAGGTATTATGTTAGGATACTCGGAACGCTCTAAAGGCTACAGAGTATACAACACAGAAACCAAAATTGTGGAAGAATCAATTCATGTCAGATTTCATGATAAGCTTGACCCTGAAAAGTCAAAGCTAGTTGAAAATTTTGCAGATTTAGAAATCACTCTTGCAGGATCTGATAAAGCTCCAGAAGCAACTGTCACTCAGAACTCAGAAGAAATTAAATCCCCAGAAATCCCAAAGAAAGTTAAAAGTCGTATCAACGTATCTGAAGATTTGATTCTGGGAAACAAGAACGAACCTGTCAAAACCAGATCTACCTTCAGGACTTCTGAAGATACTCCTCTGGGACTAGTGTTTCTGATTGAGCCTACGTCCTGTGATGAAGCACTTCAAGATAACGACTGGGTTTCAGCCATGCAAGAAGAATTAGATCAATTCACAAAGAATGATGTCTGGGATCTTGTTCCAAAGCCCAGAGGCACTCACGTTATTGGAACCAGATGGGTATTCAGAAACAAGCTGAATGAGAAAGGAGAAGTCGTCAGAAATAAAGCTCGACTGGTAGCTCAAGGTTATAGTCAACAAGAAGGTATTGACTATAATGAAACCTTTGCTCCAGTCGCAAGGTTAGAATCTATTCGTCTTCTTGTATCTTTTGCTATAAACCACTCTATCAAACTATATCAAATGGATGTCAAGAGTGCATTCCTTAATGGTTATATTTCAGAAGAAGTGTATGTCAACCAACCTCCAGGTTTTGAAAATCCAAATTTTCCAGAACATGTTTTTAAACTTAAAAAATCTTTATATGGACTTAAACAAGCTCCCAGAGCTTGGTATGAACGTTTAAGCACTTTTCTTCTGGAACACAATTTTATCAGAGGGAAAGTTGACTCCACACTCTTCTGTAAGAACCTTAACAATGATCTCATGATATGTCAGATATACGTTGATGATATTATTTTTGGTTCAGTTAACGCCTTTGTTTGTCAAGAATTCTCTGAGTTAATGCAGGCAGAATTTGAAATGAGCTTAATGCAAGAACTAAAGTTCTTTCTGGGAATTCAAATTAACCAAACTTCAGAAGTTACATATGTTCATCAAAGCAAATACATTAAAGATGTTCTAAATAAATTTGATATGGCTGACTGCAACTCTGCAAAAACTCCCATGCATCCGACATGCATTCTTGAAAAGGAAGAAGTAAGCAAAAAGGTTTGTCAGAAGCTCTATCGAGGTATGATAGGCTCTCTTCTCTATCTGACTGCTACTCGTCTTGATATTCTCTTTAGTGTCTGTCTCTGTGCCAGATTCCAATCAGATCCTAGAGAATCTCATTTAACAGCAGTTAAGAGAATTCTCAAGTATCTGAAAGGAACCCCTAACCTGGGCCTGATGTATGAGAAAACATCAGAGTATAGATATTCGGGTTACTGTGATGCAGATTATGCAGGAGATAGATTAGAACGAAAAAGCACATCTGGAAATTGACAGCTTCTGGGAAACAATCTGATATCCTGGGCCAGCAAGAGACAGTCAACTATTGCTCTATCTACTGCAGAAGCAGAATATATCTCAGCATCACTGTGCACAACTCAGATGCTCTGGATGAAGAATCAGTTAGAAGATCTTCAAATCTTCGAGAGTAACATTCCTATCTTCTGTGATAATACTGCTGCCATTTGTCTAAGTAAGAATCCCATTCTACACTCCAGAGCTAAGCACATTGAAATAAAACATCATTTTATCAGAGACTATGTTCAGAAAGGGATAGTAACATTGAAGTTCATTGATACAGATCATCAATGGGCAGATATATTTACTAAGCCTTTAGCTGAAGATAGATTTCTTTTTATCTTAGAAAATCTGAACATTCAAAATTGCCCTGAATAAATTGTGCCTCTGAAGATGTAAAATGAGACTCTGACATAAACAAACAAGTTTCTGTCTCTGACTCTGATACTTCTACCAAGTTAAGAAGATATCTGAGTTAGAAATCTCCAGGAACCAATCCTTTGGTATTCCTGAAGATCACATACATCAAAACACGTGGAGCACTTAGCGTCTAACCTTGGAACTTCTAGACAGCTGTCCAGAAGAAATTCAAAGGCCAGACGATTGAGATCTCCTCGAACAGTGTGCATACTGTTGGGATTAGACATTTATTAATGAGCCTTAATCATTTTTCCCCCAAGCGTGCTAACTTGAGTTCTGTGCTAACGCTGAATTGTGTGTCGTTTTGCATGTGTTTTCGTTTAGGGTATTTAAACACTCCTCTCACATTTCACACACTTATCACTCTCACTCACTCTCAAACCCTCTCTGAAGCATTTCTACAAACACTTCATCTTCATCTTCTTCTTCATCAACTATGGATGCACAACAACAACAAGTGTTCAACTTTTCTCAACAAATGGAATCCAACACCACTGCCCAAAGTTCAAGCATTTCCACTCCAACAGTTACAGGCATTTCCATTACTCCAGTGTACAAGGAACCCCATGTTCTTGATCGTCAACCTCATATCAACCTAGCAACCCCCTTTGAGGGACTGGAAGTTTTATGTGAAACACTGTGGACTTCGACAACATGAGGAGAAATGGAGTAGATCTTACTGAAGAACTCCGTCAACAAGGGTGGGAAAACTACTTCCAAAGGCTTTATGGCCCTGTTTACCCAAATCTCATCAAAGAATTCTGGAGATTTGCTGACGCTGATGACCATTTCATCGTCTCCTACGTATTGGGGGTAAAGATAGTGATTACTGAAAAGTCAATTACTTCTTTACTGAACATGGAGAAAGATGGAGGAAGAAGGATCTACAACATCAACCCTAGGTCAAGGCGCATTGCTCAGGAAATAAATCCAACCATTTTCAAACTCAACATTGAAGGCAATCCTTCAAAGAACAAAGAACTTCATCAGAACCTCAGAGTATGGCTCAAGGTCATTCTGGGAACCATTCATCATCGCCCAACATCAAACTCCTCTGACTACATCAATACAGATCAGAAGTGCATTCTGTATTGCATTCACAAGGGTTTGAAGCTCTGCCTTCCTGCACTACTCTTCAGATATCTCAGAGACTCTGTAAGGGAGACAAGAAACAACATGAAACCCAGAACCTACATCCCCCTGGGAAGACTGTTGTCTGATGTTCTGATCGAGAATGGGCTAGTAGATCATCTGGAGAAGAACAAACTGATGGAAGATCTGGCGATAGATACTGGAAAGCCTCTGAACGCCAGAAATCTCAAGAGCATGGGAATCTTGAAGAAGATTCAAGTCAGACCCACGATGGACACCTCCTGGGACGCCTTGAAAGATCAGAGGAAGCTGCCCCATGGTCTTGCAAGGTTCTTCAAGAATGAACCCAGAGACGCTATCCTCTTCTATATGCAGCGTCTGAAGGATGAAGGAGTCGACATCTCTGACTTCAGACTGAACGATTGTCTAGATTCAGAAGAAGACTTTGTCAGGTTCAAAAGAGGTCCCTCTGAAAAGAAATCTTCAAAGGCTAAGAAAGAAAGGCTAGGAGAGACTTCTGGAACCAGATCTCCAGCACCTCTACAAGTAACTACTGGTAAGTCTGCTCCCTCTATTCCCTCTGAACATCTTATGGCTTCTTCTAATCCTCTCCCAACACCACCTATATACACATCCTCTGAAACCTCGCCTTCTACAACCAGAACCTCACAACCTCTACCCAATTTTAATCTTGCTCACACCACCACTTCCTCTTCATCATCTTCAGCCCCAGAATCACCTCCATACCTTGACCTCTCCTCTGACCCAGAATACTCTGACCCTAACTCTCCAACCCTAGCCCAAATTCAGGCTCAAAACCTCGCTTCACAACAACCAACACAACCTGAAGTAACTTCACCACCACAACAAACAACAAACACACCCTCTGAAGCTCAACCCTCTGACCTCCACACCTCTGATATCACCCTGCCAAACACCTCCGCTGAACCTGAAGCTGAACCTGAACCTGAACCTCTAACACTAAACCTCAGCCCTCTGAACCTGACCTTTCTATACCTACCCTTGAGGAAGCCATCATGCTGTTCGCAGGGGCTTCAGTTCAGAAGGTTAAGTCTCTGACCAGTAACTCTGGCATCAGTGATGATCCCGATTCTGTAAGGACACACTGGAACAGAGTCATTGGCTGGATGACCTCTGAGGCTTTTAAACTGAAGCACATCTCTAAACAAGTCAGAAACGACTTTATCAGAGATGCTGAGGCAAGACTACAGGAGAGACTTGCAAGAGAAGCTGAAGAAGAAGCCAGAAGGCTGGAGGAAGAAAGGGCAAGGGAAGCTGAAATCCTAAGGGCAAAGGAAGCTGAAGCTAAAGCTCTGGCCGATGCTGCTGCTGCTGCCGAAGCTGAAGCAAAGGCCGCTGCTGAAGCACAGCAGGCTCTGACTCAGGGGGAGTCCTCATCTGTTGTTCCTATGGTTATCCAGACGCTGGAAGAACTGAAGAAAGATCAGAAGTAACTCCGTGCCAGAATGGATAAACAAGACACTGTCAACGACAACATTCAGAACATGCTAGCTCAATTGCTTCAGAGAATGCCTCCGCCTCCCAACCCCTAGGCACTTAGGATTTTGTTTACCTGTTGTCTTGCCTTCTTTGTTTCTGATGTTTACTTGTTCTTTTTGCCCTTGTCTATGTTGCCTTTTTATCTGAATATAATGCTTTTCTCTTGAACTTCTTTTTTTTGCTATGTCTTTTTGATTCAAACAAAAAGGGGGAGAAGTCATTAATAGCTCTGATGAAAATACTGTCTAAATACCTTAAGCACTCTACAACATATTTCTCTTAAAAATAAATTTACCTAACACTAGACTTAAGAAATTGCAGAAGGTATCAAGAAACCTCATTGCTTGGAAGCTCTGGTAAGGACTTCTGAACTCCCTAGCCTATCTCAGGGGGCGCTCTTGTCTATCTGATCTGATATTGTTTATGTTTCATCTGCTAATTGAGTTTGTTTTGTCATCATCAAAAAGGGGGAGATTGTAAGAACAAAAATTGTTCTACAACAGATTCCATGATTTTGATGATAACAAAGGATGAAACCAAAAATGACACCCTAACGAAAAGTTTCTAAGTGTGCAGGGTTCTAAGGAAAGAAGGAAGAGATCTGATGACGTCATCAGATACAGAATCATATCAGATACAAATTATCAGCAGACCAGAAGTAGAAACACGTTCAAGAAAGTCTAACTCTGAGCAAAATAGCAAAATATCAGAAGCATCTGAACAAGAAGTACGCTCTAGAAGTTCTGACTCTGAACAACGGTATGTCAAACTCTAGAAACTCTCAGCGCTATCTGAAGAAACCATCAGAACTCAAAAGAGATCAACATCAGAAGATTAGATAGCAAGATTCCCAGAAACATGAAGACTCTGATCATGGATTTCCTAATAAAGAAAGAGTAACGTTAACTTCAAATAAAGGTTTGGAAATGGATTTCCTAATACAGAAAGAGACGTTAACTCCAAATTCAAATGAAAAGGAACTATATTTGGAAAGAAGTCATTCGAGGAGAAAAAGTAGTGTTGGCAAGAAGCTATATAAGTTATGGCATTAATTCAAGTTATTGGCCATCAGTTTCAACGACTACTTCACTCCTATATAAAGGACTGCAATAAACATTGAGAAACATAGATAGAGAACATACTGAAACATCAACACACATAAAAAACGTTTTATTCTCTCAATCTTCACGAAGCTTTTGCTTAGAACGTGAAACACTTTTTGTTCTTACTGTTGTAATATTTGCTTATCTTAGAAGCACTCTAGATTACATAAGTCTTTATCTTTGTTGTATTTCCTCAAGTGACTCTGCGCAGTCAGTATACTTGAGAGGACTAAGAGATCCTTCTCTTAGACGTTGTTTGTAATCAATCTTTCAAGATTAGTGGATTAAGTCCTTGTTGAAGGCAAAATCACCTTGGCCGGGTGGACTGGAGTAGCTTTGTGTTATAAGCGAACCAGTATAAATTTCCTTGTGTGGTTTTTATTTTAAAAAGTGCTTATTTTCCAAAACAATTCAAACCCCCCTTTCTTGTTTTTCTCACCTTCACCTCTATCTCCTTGTGCATCATATCACGAAACAAGGTAGTCATAGCACGTTGATACATGGCTCCGGCGTTCTTCAAACCGAAGGGCATCACTCGATAACAGAATGTTCCCCAAGGTGTGATGAATGTTGTCTTCTCCATATCTTCGGGTGCCATCTTGATCTCGTTATATTCGGAAAATCCGTCCATAAACGAAAAGACTTTGAATTTAGCTGTATTGTCTACCAACATGTCAATGTGTGGTAGAGGAAAATCATCTTTCAGACTAGCTTTATTCAAATCTCTGTAATCAACACACATACGGACTTTTCCGTCCTTCTTAGGCACAGGCACAATATTGGCCACCCATTGAGGATATGTAGAAGTCACCAGAAACCCCGCATCAATTTGCTTCTGAACTTCATCTTTGATCTTCACTTCCATATCTGGATGAGTTCTTCTGAGCTTCTGCTTCACAGGCACGCACTCAGGCTTCAAAGGCAGGAAATGTTGCACAATATCTGTATCTAGACCCGACATATCTTCATACGACCAAGCAAAGATATCGGAATATTCTCGTAGCAAACTGATCAACCCCTTCTTGACAGACTCTTCAAGAAGTGCCCCAATCTTCACCATACGAACACAATCTTCAGACCCCAAGTTGACTGTTTCCAGATCTTCGAGATGCGGCTGAATGATCTTCTTTTCGTGCTCAAGGAGACGGGTAATCTCATCAGGAATCCCTTCAACATCATCTTCCTCTGTCTCGATTACAGGGAATTCAAAATTGGGAGATGGCGTTGGATCATTATGTTCAATGGGTTTTGGAATCAACCTGCATAATGATTTTGGATAATAAAAAACTTTAGAATTTAAACAAGCAAACCATTATGCAGATGAAAAGATTGCTTTTATTCTTGTTTTTAGGGTTTTTTGTGATCACCGATTTCATGCAAAAGCAAAAAGTGAAAACAAATGGAAAAACAAATGTTTAACAATGCATTAATTGAATGAAATATCATTGTATAAATGCTGCCAACAATGTCATCACTTCTCCTTTTGGCATGGGAGAAGGGTTTTTGAACAAAGTGAACATATTACGCTGACTTGTGAATGACCGTAGGAACATCCACAGCGACCCAATTGTGGCAGATCCCGCCAGGGATAACAAAGTTGCTCAAGTCCTCTGCATCCTCTTCCAGGATAGCAGCAGCTTCCTCAGCTTGATCAGCATGGATGAAACCTCCATTCGTGAACAACCCTTTCTCGTTGAAGACCCCAGAAGAATAGCCAATGCCAGCCCGGAATTTGTTGTCTTCAAGCTCAGTCATCTTCCCTAAACCAGCAACTGCACCATATTCAATGGCCAGTTTCGCATCACGATAGGAAGCAAATGAAGGAGACTTATTCTCAATTGGCTCAGTAATAGACAAAGTTTGGAAAGGCGTTCCAACTTCATCCTCAGCATCAATATATGAGAAAGAAGACAGGTGGCTAACCAGGAGAGCCTTTTCTCCCCCTACCATGACCAATTTCTTATTCTTGACGAATTTCAGCTTCTGGTGTAGGGTGGATGTCACGGCGCCAGCCTCGTGAATCCATGGTCTACCAAGGAGACAACTATAAGACGGGTGGATATCCATAACCTGAAAGGTGACTTGGAAATCACTTGGTCCAATCTTGATTGGGAGATCAACTTCCCCAATCACGGTCTTACGCAACCCATCGAAAGCTTTCACAACAACACCACTCTGCCTCATAGGAGGCCCCTGATATGACAATCTCGAAAGAGTAGTCTTCGGCAATACATTTAGAGATGACCCAGTGTCCACCAGCATGTTGGACGTGGCATCAGTCTTGCAATTCATGGAAATATGTAAAGTCATGTTGTGGTCTCTTCCCTCCTCAGGGAGATCAGCATCACAGAAACTCAAAGTGTTGCAAGCGGTAATGTTTGCAACTATACTGTCAAACTGTTCAATTGTGACGTCATGATCGACATAAGCCAGGTCCAATACTTTCTGGAGAGCCTCCCTATGGGGTTCTGAATTCAGAAGCAATGATAGCACGGAGATCTTGGACGGCGTTTATAGAAGTTGGTCTACAACGTTGTACTCACTCTTCTTAATGAGCCTCAGCATCTCATCACAGTCTTCATTTACAATGCCACTAGGGCCAACAGAAGAAGCAGGAGTCTTTTGTACAGAGGAGGGTTTGGCAACAGGTGTCGGGTTCGGAACATTTACTGCAGTCCCAACCGGACGTTCAGCATAATCAGAAACAACATGAGGCTTCGGGGGTGCTGAAAACACACGACCACTACGGGTCAACCCGCTCACATCAGCAATATTTACCACAGAAGTTGAAGGCAAAGGGACTTCTTTCCCATCTTCAACAGCAATAGCACTGTAACGAAAGGGAATCGCTTTCTCTGAAGAATAAGGCACAGGGCCTACAGGTTTGATCACCAAAGAAGGAGAGACCTTCGGCTTGCTACCATCATAACGGATGACCACAGGCTCAGGAATCTTGAACACAGGAGAAATCACATTTACTTCTGGTTCATCTTCATCAACATTCATGTTTTGAAGAATCTCAATGGTCCCATCATCTAACAGCTCTTGCAGCTCTCTGCGCACCTGACGACAACCCAATCTATTGACGGAGCAGATACAGCATATGTCATGGTCGTGCTCCATATGACTGTAATTACACAGCAAACGATGCAACTCAACCAACGACTGTCGAATATGGCTTACATATTTGACTTTATACTTGCCAGGGCAACCCTGGACCATGTTAATCGACTTCCCATGCTCGGGAAATGGGTTCTTCGTAACATTGGGGCCTGAGTCCTCAAAGCTCAGAATGCCGCATCTCATAAGGTCTTGAACCTTAGTCTTCAACGGATAGCAGTTTTCTATATTGTGACCGGGAGCACCGGAATGATAAACACAATGCTGGTCGGGCTTGTACCACCACTGCGGGTTAGCAGGCACAGCCGGAGGATCTCTCGGAGTAATCAGTTTCCGCTCTATTAAAGAGGGATATAGCTCAGCATAGGCCATAGGAATAGGATCGAAAGTGATCTTCTTCCTATCATAATTCGAATTAGCTTGATTACTGTTGCCACGAGGCTGGTAAGCCTGTTGCTGTGGGCGATGTTGCTGTTGATACTGAGGTTGTTGCTGATTATGCTGATTGTTGTCTCTGAAGACAGGTGCTATATGAGCCACCTGATGCTGGTTGCTGGCATGACGCACAGGCTTCCTCTTGGCAGAGGGTCTTCTAGGTTTAACATGGGATTGCACAGCATGTTCCTCCCCATCTTTCTTCTTAAACGCCCCATATCATTTAGAAGAGCCTTCATCTTTAGATAAACGTCCTTCCCGGACTCCTTCCTCCAATCGCATCCCCATGTTCACCATCTCGGTGAAATCAGAGGGAGCACTAGCAACCATCCGCTCATAATAAAATGAACTAAGAGTCTTCAGAAAGATCTTAGTCATCTCCTTCTCTTCCAGCGGAGGAGTAATCTGAGCTGCCAGCTCTCGCCACCTCTGGGCGTATTCCTTAAATGTCTCTTTGTCCTTCTGGGACATAGCTCTGAGTTGATCCCGATCGGGAGCCATATCCACATTATATTTGTACTGCTTGACGAAGGCTTCGCCAAGATCGTTGAAGGAACGGATGTTTGCACTATCAAGGCTCATATACCAATGAAGAGCTGCACCAGACAAACTATCCTGAAAATAATGAATCAGCAGCTGATCATTATCTGTCTGAGTAGACATTTTCTAGGCATGCATGACCAGGTGGCTGAGCGGGCAGGTGTTCCCCTTATACTTCTCAAAGTCAGGGACTTTGAATTTGACGGGAATCTTAACGCCGGGAACCAAGCATAATTCAGCAGCAGATTTTCCGAACAAATCTTTCCCTCTGAGGGTCTTCAATTCCTTGCGGAGTTCAAGAAATTAGTCATTCATAGCTTCCATCTTTTCATTAACATCTGGGCCCTCAGACGGCTCAGAATGATAGATGGTGTCGTCTACCCTGGGAGTGGTATGCACAACAGGAGGAGGCATTGTAAGGACCGGGCTAGATGCCGGCATAGAAGTAAATGTAGGAGCTGGAATATCAGGCATAAAACCTGGAAGCATACCCCACGGAAACCCGGCTGGCATGGCTGGCATGAAGTGGGTACTGGCAGCTGCCACAGTTGAAGAAACCACTTCAGATATAACAGTCCTCTGGGGAGGAGTTGCAGGAGGTGGAGACGGTTGATTTTGGGCAGCTAGAAACTGCTCCATCAGAGCACTCAGTCTGGCAACTTCTTCCTTCAGCTCACGGTTCTCTTGTTCTAACTGATCCATCACTCTTGCAGAATTGGCTCGGGTGTAGTACCAATGAGTCAGCTTGTCTTCAAAATAAATGAAGAGCACAGAGTTAGGCCACAAACAAGAAGACCAGAACAACACCTGCTTATGCAAAATGATGCATGCAATGCTCGTGCATATGCTTTGTTTTTTATTTCAAGGAACTTTTAGGGTTCTATTCACAATTTTTGAAATTTTAAAACATTTAATCGCATATGGAAAATATCTCATCAAATATATATTCGAGACAAAGGAGTACAGCATTGTTGATTATTACAAGGGAAAAGGAAAATGAACATCCTATGGATCCCTAGAAGCTCGAGATGCTGGAAGACGAGATGCACAAAGCCTCTTGATCTCTCTTTCATACGCTGCTTCCATATCCGTTTTCTCCTTAGCAAGTCGATCATACTTCCTCTTCCAAAACTTGGAAGACTGAGGAAGCAAAGAAGTCCAGGTATCATTCGGATCATCTATCACCTGGTGCTCGAGGAATTCGATAAGAGCATCCTTCTCTTTGATTTACTAAAGCAACTCTTCTCTTTCACGGATCCAGGCACGTGAAAGGTCTTCTTCTCTCAACTCCTCTACGCCTTGGTTAGAGAGGGTTGAAGGCCCAGCCACATCCAACGGTGTAGGTCTCAGATAATCATAAGGCATAAGATACTCAAAAGCTCTCTGTCTGACCCAAGAAGTATACGGCTCCAAAGCAATGCAGTTCTTCGGACCCAATTCACTTCTACCCTTCTTGTGAATCTTGCGCCAAACGCGGACCATCCTGGCTTTCAGGCCTTGGGGATCTTTACCCTCCTGAAAGAACACACCTTCTAACAGAATTTTATGAGGTTTATCTTTTAGGGGGAACCCAAGCTGACGACGTGCTAATATAGGGTTGTAGCTGATCCCACCACATGTACCAAGAAGAGGCACATTAGGGAATTCACCACAATAATCAATTATCTGAACAGTATCATACACGCGATCATACCAAGAGATATCGTCATTAGTGAGAGACATAAGTCTCGTAGACCACCGTAGACATCCCTTGTTCTCCTTGAAAGCAACCGTCTGCAGTAAGTGAGAAATAAACCACATATACAACAGAGGCAAACAGCACACAAATACTCCTCCACCTTTTGTATTCCTCAGATGCAAAGAGAAATAGGTATCACCCAATAGAGTAGGAACAAGATTAAGAACAGAAAAGATCCTAATAGCGTTCACATCCACAAATTTGTCGATGTTGGGGAACAATACCAATCCATAGATGAGCAGCACGAATATGGCCTCAAAGGCATCCTCACTCATGGCCTTCCCATAAACGGTAGCTTGAGCGACGAGGAAATCAGAAGGAAGACCCTGAATTCCACCTTTAGTGGTCATATGCGCCTCAATAAGGGATTCATCTATGTGCAACAAGTCTGCGATCTCTCGAGAAGTCGGAATACTCTCTAAGCCACTGAACGACACCTGATCCAGAATAGGCATACCCACAAGATGAGCATACTCCTCGAGCGTAGGCAACAACTGAAAGTCTGGAAAAGAGAAGCAGTGATACAGAGGATCATAGAACTGCGCCAGAGTACTCATCAACCCTTCATCAACCTGAGTAGTCAACAGAGGCAGAAGCTTCCCATAACGAGCTTTCAAACCCAAGGGATCTAATACATAAGATGTCAGATTCCTTAACTCTTTCACATCGGGCTGTCTAAAGTTGTACTTCTTTGTATGCCTTTTTGGTCTTTCCATGTCTGAAAATTTTGCAAATAAACCCTTTAAGTTCCTTGGAAATTTTCTGATTTTTCTAATGACATGAATGCGGATGAATGCATGAATGTATGAATGCAACAATCACACTCAAGAATCAAGCAAATCACACCAGACAAAGGTCATGGGAAAGCTCATAGTATCCTTAATATCAATCATCCATTTTGGTGGATTACGGTTTTCACCTTATCGACACCCAAGTTCCATTGATATTAACAATACATGAACCGGCTCAATCATCCTTAATATCAATCATCCATTTTGGTGGATTACGGTTTACACCTTATCGACACCCAAGTTCCATTGATATTAAGGATGTCTGAACGACTCAACCATGAATCACGGGTTTGTTGAGAGTCACGAGCATGGAGTCTCGGTTAAGAACCACCCAAAGGGAGTGTACTAGGGTTTAAACCTGCCGAACATGTTCTACCAGAGGTTCCCATAGTCATCATCCCATCTTTCGAATATTATCGGAGGAACGAATACTCGTATTCCAAAAATATTCTCAAGAGAGACTCTTATGAGTGTAGTATCGTGTAACAATCGCATCAGATCTTACATCTGAGCGACCTCCGCACTACGTCCTAAAAATAGGCCAAGATGGGCTTGGTAAACTAAGGTCCTTGGCTTCTAAGGCACATGATTGAAAGAATAATGCCTAACCACAAATGACTTGTGTGACATTATTAATCCAACATGACCTCCACCAAGTGAATGGACTCGCAAGTCGACTTGCTAAGGAATACTCCACACAAGTCGACAAGACTACGCCATTCTCCTATCCTAAGGTGCACTCGAGTTCGGCTATAGAACTCATCTCACAGAGATCACCAAGCAAACAGCAATTGTATATCAAGCAATTCAATCATTACAATCAATACAGTTATCCGAAATTGTACAAAAATATGTCATATAACAAATAAACAATAACATACAACAAGGGTGAAAAGTAGGCAAAACCGTCAAGGAGATTCCGTCCCCAGTGGAGTCGCCACTTTTCTGTAGCGGTGTATTCGTCACTTTATGATTTATTGACTAAATCAAAAGCAAAGCATACAAAGAATCGAGTCGCCACCGCACTTTTATTTATCCAAAGGAATGGCTAAACAGCGAACAAAAGCCTAAGAAGTTTTACACATAGAAAACTAATGAAAAGATCAGAGATCTGGGTAAGGGGTTAATTACGCAATGGGAAGGTGTTAGGCACCCAAAACGTCCTAGGTACTCCTAGGGAGCCCTTTTCACAACTTGTTGTATGAAATGTTATTTGTTTATGAAATATTTATTGTGCAAACATGGATTTAAGGGATGGGAAAAGAATATACAAGTTATTATTTTTGAGTTTGAACGGATGAACCAGTTGCCTACGTACCTTTCCATGGAAGGTAAGGATCAAAACGCCGTAGTTTGGCTAAAAGATTTCCAAAATATGAGTGGATTCTTTTTAAAACAAAAGTCCTAAGGTCTTTCGTTATCCACGGGAGAAAACTCAACCTTATACAAACAACAAGTCCACCATGTGAGAAAAGCTTCAACTTGCTAGTGAGGGGTTAACCCTATAATAAGCAATGAAGTCATACAATTCAATCACTAAGGACAAAAGGTGAGATTAACATCAACCAACTAGGATAAATCAAACCTATGGCTAATGTATGAAAACTTATCAAGAATGGACAAAGCCACAAAACAATTGAGTGAGTGAAATTAACCAATTATGATTTATTCACAAAAAGATGGTCAAAATGTGACTAGAATTCAATTCAACAGAAGTATTATGAAAATGAAGTTTGAAAAAATCAGAGGCTTAAGGCCTAGGTTTCTAATTTGAAATCATGTCAAAATGTTTGCACAAAAGTTATCAAGTTTGGGTTAACATGCAAATGGAGGTTTAAAGAAACAAAAGGTGGGAGGGTGAGGAAGTAAAACTTCTTAGATGTTCACCTCTTGAGATCATATGTAGATGATCCAAGTGATTCCTTTGGAAAAAGCAACAATGCAAATAACAGATGAACAAACAAAAATGGATACCAAATGCCAATCAATGGACTTATTCCAATCTCCCAAAACAAAACATGGATACCAGATGTGAATCAATGGACTTACACCAATCTCCTAAAATAAAACATGGATACCAGATGCCAATCAATGGGCTTATACTAGTCTCCTAAAACAAAATGAAACAATGATACCAAATGCCAATCAATGGACTTATACTAGTCTCACAAAGCAAAGAAACAAGGATACCCGAGGCCAATCAATGGACTTATACTAGTCTCCAAGGAATGATCATAGGAAACAACTGCCAATAAATGGACTTATGATTGACTCCTCACAAGAAACAAACAACAAATGCAATGAGCAAGAGGAAACAAGTTGCCAATAAATGGTCCTACACTCGACTCCAAGGAAAGGAATGCCAACGAATGGTCTTAGTTCCAAATCCCCACCAGATCATAGGAAACAACTGCCAATAGTTGGACTTACAATTGACTCCTCAATGGGCAAACAAAGTGTCACAAAGATATGAACAATTATCTTGAAATGATATACAAGTAATGATGATAAATGCACAAGGGCACACATAAGCAAATATGCACAGATGAATCAAGTAAGCAAACAAACAAGCCAATTAGCACACACTATATACAATCAATCAGGCTCAAGCAAGGTTAGGCTTTACAGCCAACTGGAATGGGGCATTTTGTGCTCTTAACCCTAAGATTGAGAGTTAGGGTGAAGCAGATGAAATGGAGATGAAGTGTGTGCCTCATAGCTCTTATCCCTGGTCAGGGAGAGCTTTAAACAATGGAAAGTGTGGGAGTTCAGAAAGTTGGAACTCTTCTCCACAAATGATTGACTCTATAGGATCTTGGGTTATTATTCACAATGCATCAACACATTGTGTGAGCAAAGTGAATGACACAACTGAATAGCAGGAGATGGATTACACATCTTATTTATCTGCCAATGGCCTCATAAGAGGACTTTACCTGCTTAGCACAAAATTAAACAATCACAAGCATTGCCTCTTAAGGAGGGCTTCAGACAGGTGCCTACCAATAACAGTAGGTCTTCCAGACTACATGAAGATTAGAGATTATACCTAAGTGGTTAAGCAACCAAGCAAAGCAGAGTTCAAATGAACTTAAAGCAACTTAGGTACCTGTGGAAACAACTAAACAAATCAGTACAATACTCAGACAATCAGACAACAATCAATAAGCAACAAACAATCCCAAGTACAAAATGTGTAAGCCAAAAGGCAAACTCAAATGAGTTAACATCAACCTACAAAACACACAAATGTTAGTAATCAAAAGCAAATATCAATATTCAAATGATGAAGCATCATCAACTATGGAACTTGGATGCTCAACCTGAAATCAAAGCTCAAATGTAAGCCACAAACCACTAGGTCAAAGCCTAGGGTCAAAGATGGAGAAAAAATTTAAAACAGGAGCTGAAATTTAACACAAAGCAACTTCAAACACATATTGACATATTCCAAAAGGTCTCACATCAAAATCATTCACCAAAAGCATTTCATGATCAAGTGAAGTTCAAGACAATTTCAAAGCCCATATGTGATCAACATGAATGAAAAATTCAAATCAAAACAGAAATGATTCAAATAAATCTGGAAAACATCATGCACATTCAAGACATCTAACATGATCAACATACAAAAAATCAGAAGCATTGGAGATCATTTGGCATGGCAATCACATGGTACAAGTTGGACAAGCAAAAGTGTGATACACATTTTCACACCAAGTTAGCACATGCATAAAACAGCAATGGAACATTGGAAAAATGCCAAACAAAAACCAAAATGTCAAGTAATGTGTCTAGTTTCATCATGCAAAATTTCACATTCATTGGATAAGAAACAAGCATTTCACAAAGGGATAAGCAAGGCAAGGTCAAAATAAGACATAAGATCAATCAACCTAGCACAAAATAAAATCCAGCCAAGCACAACTTTGGAAATTATGATGATAAAAAAGTAGACAAACCAAGGAGCATTGTGCAAAAAATTGGGATCAATTTGGATGAGTTTTCAATTTTATAGGGTTTTTTGAAGTTAAGGAAAAAATTAAAAATGAAAATGGACCTAGTATGTGAAAGTAGGAGGAAAAATGGAAAATGATGAAGCATTTTGAAAAGATTCACTCGGTGAGAATCGAACCTGGCGCACATTGAAAAGTGGCGCCTCAACCAAAACGACACCGTATTGCCTTAAACCCTAGCGCGCCAAAAGAAATCGTAGCTAATTCAAATAGTCGTAGCAAATGTGCAGCAGTTTCGTAGCTAATCTGGAAATGATGAATGTTCATAGGTTGAAGATGAAGATCATGATGATCTTCATCTGGATTTTCCAGATTTTCAAAAATGTGTCCAGAAATCAAAATCAAGCACATCATTCGAATCCTCATGTCATGTAAATCAAAGATCCATAATCATTTCATGCAAAAACATCAAAACACGCACTGATCGAAGAGAATAAAATTCAACATCAAAACTTCAATCAATCATATCTAGCTTAAAATAGCACCAAATTGCACGATTCAAAGCTCAGAATTACCAGCACAACACGATCTACAATAACATAGTAATGAATTTCAAATATAAGAGATTCGAATTGTGACCTCTTGAAGTGCAGAAGTTGGAATCACGCGCTACAAGCTCAGCCAATACTCCAAATCTTCTTTACAATGCTTATGGAGTTGATTGATGATGAATTTGAAGCTCCAGCATACACGAATCCAGCTCAGTTTTCAAAATCCATGGAACCTTCAAGCTTTGAGTATGAGCAAATATGGCACGGTTTCTCTTAGTTCCACGTCCAATCTTGCTTAACAATGCTTCATGATCAAGAATCAATCAAGAGAAAGTGTTCTTGTGTGAAGAAATTGGAAGAAATTTTGAGAGAAAAGTTTTGAGAATTTGTTGAATCTATATCTGAAATTGTAGTTAATGCTGAAAACAGTTGGGATTATCCTTATATATGTTATGCTAATAATGCTCAAATCATGTTTAGGCCAAATGCAAATGGGATTAGCAACTTATGAAGTGTTTGCACTAATTTCTATTTTCACCCTCCATGCATGGGAAACACGTGAACAGTGCATTTCCTCCCATCAAATTCACTTAAAATACTCTTCTAAAACCAATGGCAATGACGAAAAGTTCAAACAATGCACCAATTTTAAACTTTGTAATTTCCCTCCAAAAAGCCAATGGATTAACAAATGATCATGTGATGACAATTCATGTAATGTGATGCATGATTTGGAAATTAGAGGTCAAGAGGAGAATATTGCAAAAAGAACCACTCATTTTGGAGCTTTGGTTGAAAAGTTATGCTCATTTGAAGTTCCATGCACACTTTGCCATGATTTAATCATATCTACTTAACCACACATCATATGCTCATGATCTTGGACATTTTGGAAATGGGAGAGAAAGATATACAACTTTCATGTTCAACAAAATTTCACTTGAAGCTTTCTTGATGATGTAATATTGAGTTGAAGTTGGTTCAAAACCTTTCCATTTTTGGCAAATTCAAATTATAGGTCACTTTCTATTTTGGGAAATTTTTTACCTGACTTCAAATTCTTCAATGTGAGTGTTTGAAATGTCAAATGAGACTTGTTTGAACATGAATGAAGTATTTCTAATCACTTCCCACCTCCAAATCCACAGTTGACTTTGCAGTTGACTTTCTAGGCCTTAAGTTGACTAGGAAGTGTTCTAATGAGATTCAAGCCTCTACCACTTGGGATTTTGCTTCACAATAACATCATAGCTCATATGAACTCTTGTGAATGATTGTGGGGTCTAATATCTCAATAATGACCACCATCTATTGCTTAATGAATGCCTTGAATTGCCTTGACCTGTTAATGCTTCATCTGCAAGACAAAGGTTAGATGACATATTTTTGTTCTTTTTGGTTAGTGATAAAAAGAAAAGCAATGATATACAAATGCAAGGATGCTTGGTGATCAAGAACCACTCTCAAGAAAGATAACCCATCCACAGGGAAGGAAGCAAGGTGTCCAATGATCCTTGAGGCAATGCAATGATATGATATGATGCCATGAGGGATCTTAGGGACAAAATTGGGGTCTTACACAAAGGGAGCACTAGCGACCATCCGCTCATGATAAAATGAACTAAGAGTTTTCAGAAAGATCTTAGTCATCTCCTTCTCTTCCAGCGGAGGAGTAATCTGAGCTGCCAGCTCTCGCCACCTCTAGGCGTATTCCTTAAATGTCTCTTTGTCCTTCTGGGACATAGCTCTGAGTTGATCACGGTCAGGAGCCATATCCACATTATATTTGTATTGCTTGACGAAGGCTTCGCCAAGATCGTTGAAGGAACGGATGTTTGCACTATCAAGGCTCATATACCAACGAAGAGTTGCACCAGACAAACTATCCTGAAAATAATGAATCAGCAGTTGATCATTATCAGTCTGAGTAGACATTTTCCTGGCATACATAACCAGGTGGCTGAGAGGGCAAGTGTTCCCCTTATACTTCTCAAAGTCAGGGACTTTGAATTTGACGGGTATCTTCACACTGGGAACCAAGCATAGTTCAACAGCAGACTTGCCGAACAAATCTTTTCCTCTGAGGGTCTTCAATTCCTTGCGGAGTTCAAGGAATTGGTCGTTCATAGCTTCCATCTTTTCATTAACATCTGGGCCCTCAGACGGCTCAGAATGATAGATGGTGTCGTCTACCCTGGGAGTGGTATGCACGACAGGAGGAGGCATTGCAAGGACCGGGCTAGATGCCGGCATGGAAGCAAAGGTAGGAGCTGGAATATCTAGCATAAAACCTGGAGGCATACCCCACGGAAACCCGGCTGGCATGGCTGGCATGAAATGGGCACTGGCAGCTGGCACAGTTGAAGAAACCACTTCAGATATAACAGTCCTCTGGGGAGGAGTTGCAGGAGGTGGAGACGGTTGATTTTGGGCAGCTAGAAACTGCTCCATCAGAGCACTCAGTCTGGCAACTTCTTCCTTCAGCTCACGGTTCTCTTGTTCTAACTGATCCATCACTCTTGCAGAATTGGCTCGGGTGTAGTACCGATGAGTCAGCTTGTCTTCAAAATAAATGAAGAGCACAGAGTTAGGCCACAGACAAGAAGACCAGAACAACACTTGCTTATGCAAGATGATGCATGCAATGCTCGTGCATATGCTTTGTTTTTTATTTCAAGGAACCTTTAGGGTTCTATTTGCAATTTTTTTGAAATACTAAGCATTTAATAGCATATGGAAAAATATCTCATCAAATATATATTCGAGACAAAGAGGTACAGCATTATCAATTATTACAAGGGAAAAGGAAAATGAACATCCTATGGATCCCTAGAAGCTCGAGATGCTGGAAGACGAGATACACAAAGCCTCTTGATCTCACTCTCATATGCTGCTTCCGTATCCGCTTTCTCTTTAGCAAGTCGATCATACTTCCTCTTCCAGAACTTGGAAGACTGAGGATACTGAGAAGTCCAGGTATCATTCGGATCATCTATCACCTGGTGCTCGAGGAATTCGATCAGAGCATCCTTCTCCTTAAGTTTCTGAAGCAACTCTTCTCTTTCACGGATCCAGGCACGTGAAAGGTCTTCTTCTCTCAACTCCTCTACGCCTTGGTTAGGGAGGGTTGAATGCCCAGCCACAACCAACGGTATAGGTCTCGGATAATCATATGGCATAAGATACTCAAAAGCTCTCTGTCTGACCCAAGAAGTATACGGCTCCAAAGCAATGCAGTTCTTCGGACCCAACTCATTTCTGCCCTTCTTATGGATCTTGCGCCAAGCGCGGACCATCCTGGCTTTCAGGCTTTGGGGATCTTTACCCTCCTGAAAGAACACACCTTCTAACAGAATGTTATAAGGTTTATCCTTTAGGGGGAACCCAAGCTGACGACATGCTAAGATAGGGTTGTAGCTGATCCCACCACATGTACCAGGAAGAGGCACATTAGGGAATTCACCACAATAATCAATGATCTGAACAGTATCATACACGCGATCATACCAAAAGATATCATCATTAGTGAGAGACATAAGTCTCGTAGACCACCGTAGACATCCCTTGTTCTCCTTGAAAGCGACCGTCTGCGGTAAGTGAGAAGTAAACCACTTATACAACAGAGGCAAACAACACACAATAACTCCTCCACCCTTTGCATTCCTCAGATGCAAAGAGACATAGGTATCACCCAACAGAGTCGGAACGGGATTAAGAACAGAGAAGATCCTAATGGTGTTCACGTCCACAAATTTGTCGATGTTGGGGAACAATACCAGTCCATAGATGAGCAACACGAATATGGCCTCAAAGGCATCCTCACTCATGACCTTCCCATAAACGGTAGCTTGAGAAATGAGGAAATCAGAAGAAAGACCCTGAATTCCACCTTTGGTGGTCATATGAGTTTCAATCAGGGATTCATCTATGTGCAACAAGTCTGCGATCTCTCGAGAAGTCGGAATACTCTCTAAGCCACTGAACGGCACCTGATCCAGAACAGGAATACCCACAAGATGAGCATACTCCTCAAGCGTAGGCAACAGTTGAAAGTCCGGAAAAGAGAAGCAGTGATACAGAGGATCATAGAACTGCGCCAAAGTACTCATCAACCCTTCATCAACCTGAGTAGTCAACAGACGCAGAAGCTTCCCATAACGAGCTTTGAAACCCAAGGGATCTAATACATAAGATGTCAGATTCCTTAACTCTTTCAGATCGGGCTGTCGAAAGTTGTACTTCTTTGTATGCCTTTTTGGTTTTTCCATGTCTGAAAATTTTGCAAATAAACCCCTTAAGTTCCTTGAAAATTTTCTGATTTTTTTTTATGACATGAATGCAGATGAATGCATGAATGTATGAATGCAGCAATCACACTCAAGGATCAAGCAAGTCACACCAGAAAAAGGTCATGGGAAAGCTCATAGCATCCTTAATATCAATCATCCATTTTGGCGGATTATGGTTTTCACCTTATCAACACCCAAGTTCCATGGATATTAACGATACATGAACCGACTCAATCATCCTTAATATCAATCATTCATTTTGGTGGATTACGGTTTACACCTTATCAACACCCAAGTTCCATTGATATTAAGGTTGTCTGAACGACTCAACCATGAATCACGGGTTTGTTGAGAGTCACGAGCATGGAGTCTCGGTTAAGAACCACCCAAAGGGAGTGTACTATGGTTTAAACCTGCCGAACATGTTCTACCAGAGGTTCCCATAGTCATCATCCCATCTTTCGAATATTATTGGAGGAACGAATACTCGTATTCCAAAAATATTCTCAAGAGAGACTCTTATGAGTGTAGTATCGCGTAACAATCGCATCAGATCTTACATCTGAACGACTTCCTCACTACGTCCTAAAAATAGGCCAAGATGGGCTTGGTAAACTAAGGTCCTTGGCTTCTAAGGCACATGATTGAAAGAATAATGCCTAACCATAAATGACTTGTGTGACATTATTAATCCAACATGACCTCCACCAAGTGAATGGACTCGCAAGTCAACTTGCTAAGGAATACTCCACACAAGTCGACGAGACTATGCCATTCTCCTATCCTAAGGTTCACTCGAGTTCGGGTATAGAACTCGTCTCACAGAGATCACCCAGCAAACAAGCAATTGTATATCAAGCAATTCAATCATTACAATCAATACAGTTATCCCAAATTGTACAAAAATATGCCATATAACCAATAAACAATATCATACAACAAGGGTGAAAAGTAGGCAAAACCACTAAGGAGAGATGTTCCCTAGCAGAGTCGCCACTTTTCTGTAGCGGTGTATTCGTCACTTTATGATTTATTGATTAAATCAAAAGCAAAGCATACAAAGAATCGAGTCGCCACCGCACTTTTATTTATCCAAAGGAATGGCTAAAAAGCGAACAAAAGCCTAAGAAGTTTTACACATAGAAAACTAATGAAAGATCAGAGATCTGGGTAATGGGTTAATTACGCAATGGGAAGGTGTTAGGCACCCAAAACGTCCTAGGTACTCCTAGGGAGCCCTTTTCACAACTTGTTGTACGAAATGTTATTTGTTTATGAAATATTTATTGTGCAAACATGATTGAAGGGATGAGAGAAGAATATACGAGTTATTATTTTTGTGTTTGAACGAATGAACCCGTTGCCTACGTACCTTTCCATGGAAGGTAAGGATCAAAACTCCGTAGTTCGGCTAAAAGATTTCCAAAAAGTAAGTGAATTGATTTTAAAACAAAAGCCCTAAGGTCTTCCGTTATCCACGGGAGAAAACTCAACCTTATACAAACAACAAGTCCACCATGTGAGAAAAGCTTCAACTTGCTAGTGAGGGGTTAACCCTATAATAAGCAAGGAAGTCTTACAATTCAATCACTAAGGACAAAAGGTGAGATTAACATCAACCAACTAGGATAAATCAAACCTATGGCTAATGTATGAAAGCTTATCAAGAATGGACAAAGCCAGAAAACAATTGAATGAGTGGAGTTAATCAATTAGAATTTATTCACAAAAGATGGTCAAAGTATAATTAGAATTCAATTCAAAAGAAGTATTATGAAAATGAAGTTTGAAAAATCAGAGGCTTAAGGCCTAGGTTTCTAAATTGAAATCATGTCAAAATGTTTGCACAATAGTTTTCAAGTTTGGGTTAACATGCAAATGGAGGTTTAAAGAAACAAAAGGTGGGAGGGTGAGGAAGTAAAACTTCTTAGATGTTCACCTCTTGAGATCATATGTAGATGATCCATATGATTCCTTTGGAATAGTCAACAATGCAAATAACAGATGAACAAAGTAAATGGATACCGGATGCCACTCAATGGACTTATTCCAATCTCACAAAACAAAAATGGATAGCGGATGCCAATCAATGGACTTATACCAATCTCCTAAAGCAAAACAATGGATACCAGATGCCAATCAATGGACTTATACTAGTCTCACAAAGCAAAGAAACATGGATACCGGATGCCAATCAATGGACTTATACCAATCTCCTAAAACAAAATGAAACATGGATACCAGATGCCAATCAATGGACTTATACTAGTCTCCTAAAACAAAATGAAACATGGATACCAGATGCCAATCAATGGACTTATACTAGTCTCACAAAGAATGATCATAGGAAACAAATGCCAATAGCTGGACTTACAATTGACTCCTCACAAGAAACAAATAACAAATGCAATAAGCAAGAGGAAACAAGTTGCCAATAAATGGTCTTACACTCGACTCCAAGGAAAGGAATGCCAATGAATGGTCTTAGTTCCAGATCCCTCCAGATCATAGGAAACAACTGCCAATAGTTGGACTTACAATTGACTCCTCAATGGACAAAACAAAATGTCACAAAGATATGAACAATTGATCATGAAATGATAAACAAGTAATGATGATAAATGCACAAAGGCACACATAAGAAAATATGCACAGATGAATCAAGTAAGAAAACAAACAAGTCAATTAGCACACACTATATACAATCAATTAGGCTCAAGCAAGGTTAGGCTTTACAGCCAACTGGAATGGGGTATTTTGTGCTCTTAACCCTAACATTGAGAGTTAGGGTGAAGCAGATGAAATGGAGATGAGGGGTATGCCTCATAGCTCTTATCCCTGGTCAGGGAGAACTTTAAACAATGGAAAGTGTGGGAGTTCAGAAAGTTGGAACTCTTCTCCACAAATGATTGACTCTATAAGTTCTTGGGTTATTATTCATAATGCATCAACATATTATGTGAGCAAAGTGAATGACACACTGAGTAGCAGGAGATGGATTACACATCTCTTTTATCTGCCAATTGCCTCATAAGAGGACTTTTCCTGCTTGGCACAAAAATTAAACAAGCACAAACATTGCCTCTTAAGGAGGGCTTCAGACAGGTGCCTACCAATAACAGTAGGTCTTCCAGACTACATGAAGATTAGAGATTATACCTAAGTGGTTAAGCAACCAAGCAAAGCAAAGTTCAAATGAACTTAAAGCAACTTAGGTACCTGTGGAAACAACTAAACAAATCAGTACAATACTCAGACAAACAGACAACAGTCAATAAGCAACAGACAATCCCAATGTACAAAATGTGTAAGCCAAATGGCAAACTCAAATGAGTTAACATCAACCTACAAAACACATAAGTGTTAGTAATCAAAAGCAAACATCAATGCTCAAATGATGAAGCATCATCAACTATGGAACTTGGATGCTCAACCTGAAATCAAAGCTCAACTGTAAGCAACAAACCACTAGGTCAAAGCCTAGGGTCAAAGATAGAGAAAAAATTTAAAACAGAAGCTGAAATTTAACACAAAGCAACTTCAACCACATGTCTCACATCAAAATCATTCACCAAGAGTATTTCATGATCAAATGAAGTTAAAGGCAATTTCAAAGCTCATATGTGATCAACAAGAATCAAAAATTCAAATTAAAACAGAAATGATTCAAATAAATCTAGAAAAATTCATGCACAATCAAGACATCTAACATGATCAACATACAAAAAATCATAAGCATTGGAGATCATTTGGCATGGAAATCACTTTGTACAAGTTGAACATTCAAAGGTGTGACACAAATTGTCACACCAAGTTAGCACAAGCATAAAACAGCAATGGAGCATAGGAAAAATACCAAACCAAAACCAAAATGTCAAGCAATGTGTCTAGTTTCATCATGCAAAATTTCAAAGCCATTGGATAAGAAACAAGCATTTCACAAAGAGATAAGCAAGGCAAGGTCACAATTACACATATGATCAATCATCCTAGCACAAAATAATATCCAGCCAAGCACAACTTTGGAAATTATGATCATAAAAAGCTAGACAGAATAAGGAGCGTTATGCAAAAAATTGGAGTGAAATTGATGCATTTTTCTATTTTATATGATTTTTGGAAGTTAAGGAAAAAATTAAAAAAATTAAAATGGACATAGCATGTGAAAATACGAGAAAAATGAAATAGCATTTTGAAAAACGCTTCAGCCAAGGATCGAAGCCAGTGCGAATTCAAAAGTGGCGCCTCAAACAAAACGGCACCGTTTAGACCTAAACCCTAGCGCGCCAAAAAATTCGTAGCTAATTCAAAGTTTCGTAGCAAAATCAAAGCAATTTCGTAGCAAAATCTGGAAATGGTGAAGTTCATAGGTTGAAGATGAAGATCATCATGATCTTCATCTGGATTTTCCAGATTTTAAAAAATATGTCCAGAAATCACAATCAAGCACAACATTCGAATCATCATGTCATGTACATGCAAGATCCATAAACCATTCATGCAAAAACATCAAAACAAGCACGGATCGAAGAGAATAAAATTCATCATCAAACTTTCAATCATCCATAACTAACTCAAAACAGCACCAAATCACACGATTCAAAGCTCAAATTCATCAGCATGCTTAGATCTACAATTATATGGCCATGGATTTCAAAATTAAGAGATAAGAATTATGACCTCTTGAAGTGCAGATTCGAATTTGGCTTGTTTCAAGGCTTGTGATAACTCCAATGTTCCTCTATGATGCTTAGTGAGATGATTAATGGAGAGAATGAAGTTCAAACACACTTGAATTCAGCAGATTTTGAAATCACCATGGATGCTTTAAGCTTCGAGTATGCTTCAATATGGCACCAATTGCTTCAATTCCACGTTCAAACTTGTTCAACAAAGCTTCATGATCATGAATCTAGCACTGGAAAAGGCTTGGATGTGAAGAATTTGAAAGAACTTTTGAGAGAAAATTTTTGGTGATTTTGGATCTAGATCTGAAAAATGGTCATTCATGGCAAATGCAGTTATGATTATTCTTATATATGCCATGCTAATCATGTTGTAATCATGTTTAAGCCTAATGCAAATGAGATTAATCACTTATGAGGTGCATGTGCAAAAATGGTTTTTCACCTCATGCATGGAATGCATGTGTGAACAGTACACGAATCTGATCCATTTTCACTTAAAATCAATTTTTAAAACCAATGGCAATGGCAAAAAGTTCAAACAATGCATCATTTTTGAATTTTATAATTTCCCTCCAAAAAGCCCATGGATTAACAAGTGATCATGTGATGACAATTCATGTAATGTGATGCATGATTTGGAAATTAGAGGTCAAGAGGAGAATATTGCAAAAAGAACCACTCATTTTGGAGCTTTGGTTGAAAAGTTATGCTCATTTGAAGTCCCATGCATACTTTGCCATGATTGGATCATATCTCCTTAACCACACCTCATGTGCTCATGATCTTGGACATTTTGGAAATGGGAGAGAAATATCTACAACCTTCATGTTCAACAAAATTTCATTTGAAGCTTTCTTGATGATGTAATATTGAGTTGAAGTTGGTCCAAAATCTTTCCATTTTTGGAAAGTTCAAATTATAGGCCACTTGCTATTTTTGGAAATTCTTGATTGGACCTCAAATTCTTCAATGTGAGTGTTTGAAATGTCAAATGAGACTTGTTTGAACATGAATGAAGTATTTCTAGTCACTTCCCACCTCCAAATCCACAGTTGACTTTGCAGTTGACTTTCTAGGTCTTCAGATGACTTGAGAATGTTCTGATGAGATTCAAGCCTCTACCACTTGGGATTTTGCTTCAAAATGACATCATAGCTCATATGAACTCTTGTAAATGATTGTGGGGTCCAAATCTCAAGAATGACCACCATCTATTGCTCAATGAATGCCTTTGATGTGTTTGACCTGTTAATGCTTCATCTGCAAGACAAAGGTTAGATGACATATTTTTGTACTTTTGGTTAGTGATAAAAAGAAAAAGCAATGACATACAAATGCAATGACTGCTTGGTGATCAAGAATCACTCTCAAAAAGATGCCACCCACAAGGAAGGAAGCAAGGTGTCCAATGATACTTTAGGCAATGCAAATGTCATGATATGATGCCATGAGGGATCTTAGGGACAAAATTGGGATCTTACAGTCATGTGTCTGGAGCATCCACTATCAAAGTACCAATCTTCTTTGGCTGAGACTCTGAAGGAGGTGTGAGCTATCAAGTTAGTAGTACCAGCCCTAGGAACCCACTGTTTTCTGTTAACAGGGATGTGTTATTTGGGTCTAGGTTGATGATGAGTAGGACTAGGATAACCATACAGCCTAAAGCAGAATGGTTTTATATGGCCAAATTTCCCACAATAATGACATCTCCATCTTTGGTGTTTTCCTTTATGTTGTCTTTCCTTGTGATGTTGAGACACCTGATGTGACATCTTTGGTTTGCAACCAGTGGGACTACAATCAGGAGAGGATTCATTAAACCCAAGGCCAGTCATGTCTCCTACCATCTTTCTAGTCTGGAGGATTTTGTCTAAGGTGTCAGATCCACTATTTAGCATTCTGACATACTTCGTCATCTCATCTAGTTTGGAGTTCAGGAACACGGCTTTGATCTTCAACTTAGAAATGGTTTCTAAGTGTTCTTTCTTCTCATCCTCTAGTTGGGTTATCAATTTCTTCTGATTCTCCACTTGTTGACACACTTCTTCACTTCTGAAACACAACTTCTTGTAGGTAGTAGCTAATTCATCATCACTAGAGTCTTCATCAGAATCCCATCTTCCAGTCAAGGCAGTCACAAGATTGCCAGACTCTCTTTCTGTTTCACTTTCAGAATTGTCATCAGACCAAGTAGCAGTAAGACTCTTCTTCTGTTTCTTGAGATAGGTCCCACATTCAGCTATAATGTGTCCATACCCTTCACATTCATGGCATTAAATTCCTTTGCCCTGTTTGGATTTTTCCTCAGATTTTGTTCTTCTTCCAGCATCATTGGACCTACTGGTGTCAAATGAGTTGTTCTTGACATTAAACTTTGATCTTACATCCATCCTCTTCATGATTTGCTGAATTGTCTCCCAAGCAATGCTACATCATTTGCCAGATCTTCATCAGTATCCTGACTACTGTCTTCCTCTTCAGTGTTTGGCATAAAGGTTACGCTTTTGACTTTCTTTTTAGATCCATCACTCATTCCCAACTCGAATGTGTGGAGGGATCCAATTAGCTCATCCCCTCTCATCTTGCAGATATCTTGAGATTCTTCTATGGCTGTCACTTTCATGGCAAATCTCTTGGGAAATGACTTGAGAATTTTCCTCACAATCTTTTCATCTAACATCTTCTTACCCAGGGCTCCTGAGGCATTAGCAATTTCAAGGATATTCATATGGAAGTCATGAATAGTTTCATCTACTTTCATCCTCAAATTCTCAAACTTAGTAGTAAGCAGCTACAATCTAGACATCTTCACTCTAGAGGTACCTTCATGAGTGGTTTTGAGAATATTCCAAGCATCTTTAGCCACCTCACAGTTGTTCACCAGTCTGAAGATGTTCTTATCAACTCCATTAAATATAGCATTCAATACTTTAGAGTTTCCAAGAGCTAGTTCATCCTCCTCCTTGCTCCATTCTTCCTCAGGCTTCTTATCAGTTGTAACTTTTCCTTCCTTAGTAGTGAAGGGATGTTCCCAGCCTGTTAGAACATCCTTCCAAGCCTTATTATCCAAAGATTTCAAGAAGGCTACCATTCGAGGTTTCTAGTAGTCATAGTTAGATCCATCCAGAATTGGTGGTCTTTGTACAGATCCTCCGTCTCTATCCATGGTACATGAAAGTAACATCCCAAGATGAAGCTCTGATACCAATTGAAATTCTGGTATCAGATATGAGATGTCAAAGGTAATGTCACGATACTAATATCTGAACAACAACTAAAACATAAATAGGATAAAAACAAAGAAATAATTGAACAAGTGACACAAGCAATTGTTAACCCAGTTTGGTGCAAACTCACCTACGTCTGGGGGCTACCAAGCCAGGAAGGAAATCCACTAAACAGAGTTAGTTCAAAGACTCTCAGTAAACAACTTCAAGTTACATTCTTTTCACCTAATCTCTATCCCGTGTGACTTCTATCTAAGAACTCTTAAATATAAGACCCTACTCACTCCCCCTCAATCACATCAGTGATATAAAAACAAATATTACAAAGAAAGAAGACACTCTTCAAGGACACATACTTGATCTTGCTTAAAAGCTTCAACCAAGTAAACAAACACTCGTGCTTCAAAGCTTAGAGTGGACAAATTATAACACAAAATTCAGTCCAATTCACACATCAATAAGATGAATGAATGGCTCACAATACACAAGCTTACACAAGGCTAAAACCCTAAAACTCTCTCTCTCTTTATTGTTCGTCTCTTGTGTGTTTAAACCAGGTTTTACATGGCCTTTAAATAGAATCTTCTGAATGGGCCTGGGCAGCATAAAACCCTAATTCTATTTTCGTTGTGTATCTTCTAAGAAATAGCAGCTAATCATCCCTTATTGGAAAATAGATCATTCTGGGTTTAAATCAAATTACTCCTTGAATAGCGCACTCAATCTCCACATAAGCACACACAGATTTTCATGAAAAGCACAATCTCAAGATACATAACATTCAGACTGAATGTTCTGTATACTCGTGTCTTAACATCGGGTCTAACATCTTAGCTAAATCTTGCACAACCATATTTAAACATCCTGGAGGAAGCTGATATCACATGTCAAGACAACACGCGTGACAACTTGTGATAACACTAAGTTTTACCAAAATTGATGCTAACACAAAGAACCAACAATCCTAACTGATGACAGATATTTTCTTGCCCTGCTTTTAGTTTATCCTTGATATGTTCATCTTAACTGATGACGGATATTCTCATTTTGGTATTCTACCCAGTAAAAAGGTAGTTGTAATCCCTATTTTGTTCCCTAGAGAGTTAATCCTTGATATGTTCATCCTAATCGATGACGGGTTTCCTTCTCTTTGCGGTCTTCTGCCCAGTAACCGGTAGTTGTAAATCATGTTTCCCTTTGTAGAGTTTATCCTTGATGTGTTCATCCTAACCGGTGATGGATATTCTCTTTTCAGTATTCTATCCAGTAACTAATAGATGTAATTCCTATTTCTCCCCTCGGAGTATATCCTTGATATGTTCATCCTAACCGATGACGGATATTCTCTTTTTGGTGTTCTATCCAGTATCCGATAGATGTAATTCCTGCTTTTCCAGGCATATTATCCTTGATATGTTCATCTTAACCGGTGACAGGTATCCTTCCTGATGTCCCCAGGTGAGTCTATCCTTGATATGTTCATCCTAACTGATGACGGATATTCTTCCCCTTTGAGTATATCCTGGATATGTTCACTTTAATCAATGATGGATACCTTCTTCCTTTGCGGTCTTCTGCCCAGTAACCGGTAGTTGTAAATCCTATTTGGCTTTTCTCCAGCAATTTATTCTTACCCAGTAACTGGTAATGAATGCATCTCATGCTTGCCCTCAGCGAGTCATCCTTGATATGTTTACCCTAACCGGTAACGGATGTCCTCTCATACAAATTATGTTATCCCTTTACCTAGTAGCAGGTAGTGGATAATATACTTCTGTTCCTCCTATGTTAAAGATAATTTCTTCCCCAGTTGATTTTGAGTGCGTATTTCCTCAGAGAATCTGATTTTCCTGCTTAGATCGAGTGATTTCTTAAATTTGAAAACATGATTTGGGTGTACTGAATCTTTAAACCCAAGTGGTTGTTTGACATGCACTTCATCAAAAATAACTCCATTTAAAAAATAACTCTTAACATCCATTTGGTATAAAGTAATAATTAATAGCATAAGAGAGAAGTAACATGATTGCCTCTAACCTTGCAACATGTACAAATGTGTTAGAGAAATATATACCTTCTTGCTGACTGTAGCCTTGAGCCACAAGTCTAGATTTATTTCTTACCATTTTTGCTTGCTCATTAAACTTGTTTTTGAATACCCATTATTTTCCAATGATGTTCTTCTGATAAGGTTTAGGTACCATATTCCGGACATCATTCCTTTGGAACTGATTCAACTCTTCTTGCATTGCTACAATTCAGCCATCATCAGAAAGTGCTTCATCAACAGAATTAGGTTCAATCACAGACAGTAGTCCTAGAATTGAGTGTTCATCTCTAAAAGCAGACATTGTCTTTTTAGGAGTATATTTATTTCCAAGAGTTAACTCTTCTGGAGGTGAAGACTTGTACTTGAAGCTCTTCTTGGATTATGATGCTTCTGAGGAGCCATCTTAAGCTTCTTCAGAATCTTTTTCATTTGGATGAGCTTCAAAGGTTGGATCATCTTCTGGACCACCAGCTTCTGAAGTTCTTATAACTTTTGAATATCCAACTTTTGATGGATTGTTAGCTCCTGAACTTCCAGCTTTCGAACCTCTAGCTTTTGAGGTGTCTTCAGACACACAAATTACTGAAGAACTTTGAACTAGCTATGACATTTTATCGTCAATTTATTTGTCATCAAATTTCATGTGTATTGAATCATCAACCATATTGGTTTCAGAGTTATACACCCTGTATGCCTTTAAGCGTTCAAAGTATCCTAAAAAGATACCCTTTTGAGCTTTAGAATTAAATTTCTTTGGTTAGACCTTATTGTTCAAGAGGAAACATGTACATCTAAACTAATGAGAATAAGAAATGCTTGGCTTTCTTCCTTTGAACAACTCATATGAAGTTTTGTTCAAAATAGGTCTAGTATAGATTCTATTTTGAACATGACATGATGTGTTTACAACTTCTGCCCACAAGTACTTAGGTAAATTGTTTTCAAGGATCATTGTTCTAGCCATTTCTTGTAGAGTTCTAGGAGAAGATAACTCATGGAGAATTCCATGTTTTCACAACAAGTTTAAAATGACTCATTTTCAAATTCTCCTCCATGATCACTTCTTAGTTTTAAATTTTTTTATCCTGTAAGACCCCAATTTTGACCCTAAGATCCCTCATGATATCTCACTGTATGCATTGGCTTTGGGATCACACCTTGGCATCCTCCTTACCCCTCATTCATTGGGTTTGCATTGAGAGAGATCACCAAGAATAGTTGATTGTATCATACTTTGTTTTTCTTTGTTTATTAACAAAAATACCAAAAATATGTCTATGTATAGCTTTGTTTCTTTGGTAGGTAGTGTGTGCATTCACCAATGCCTCATCAAGCTCATATCCAGGGTTTAAGACCCCCAGTACAAGGAAATCAATCAAGGTATGATTCACATTGGTTCAAGACATCATATATGGATCCCCATTTTCTTCACTTATCATCTTGATCAAGAAATCACCAAGATTTTGAAGCTTGTTTGTTTTGGAAGCCCTAATTCATCTAGGTATCTTGTAGGACTTCTTCAGCAAGTTTCTTCAACAATTGATCAAATACTTCAAGGTATACTTCATATTACATAATCTTATACATATATGATTCTCCATGAGTCCAAAATATCAAGAGAAATTCAAGTTTGCAAGTTGGTTCAAGGTAGTTGACCAGAGAAAGTCAACTACTCAAAATTGGGGTTCCCTAGACCCTATCTACTACACTTTTTGTCATGTGAAAATTATTCCAAGAGAAAGGTTACTCCTTATGAAATTCCAAACAACTTTCATGTTGAGTTCAAGATCTAGTTTTACTTAGAAATTCATTTCTCATGGTGAAAGATTATAGGTTATTTTGTTTGTGCCCTACTTGGGAGGTCGACTTCTAAGGACCATAACTTTCTCAATTTTTATGAAATTGAGGCCATCCAAGTTTAATGATCAATTTCAATATGTTCTCTCCAACGTTTATTCTTTGAGAAATGTAAAATTCAACTTGCAAAGGCATGTTCGAAGAGGAAATATTATAGGTTATTTTGGGCCATTACCATTGAACAAGCAATTTTCCTCAACTTCTAAAATGCATAACTCCTTCATGACAAAACCAAATAATGTCATAATTGTGATCAAATTGAAGAGGATTAGAATAGCTACAACATTTATGAAGGAACTGTTTCCATTTGAAGCTCATAGCAAAAGTTATTCAAGGTGGAAGAAGTGGTCATTTGACTTGGTACTTAGAAAATTTTCAAATATGTTTGATTTCCCAAACTTCCTCCTCAAAATTCATCATGATCCAAGCTTCAAATAGAAAAGTGTTCAACACTAACATTTTTCCCCTGATATCACGTTTCTAAAAAGTCCAAAATCACTTCATTTGGACAAGGTTTGAATGACTTGCGCATGGTTACTCTTCATGGTTCCATTTGGATGAATCTCATGATCATTTCTCAAATTTAAATGCATGGCTTCATGTTACACTTTCAGCATCACTCATGATTATTTTTGGATCTTTTGACATCATCTCATGGGCCTATCACACACTCATTCAAGCATACATCTCACCTTTCCAATTTTGGCCAATTTTTAAGTGTTCAAAAAGCAATGAGCATGGCTATAAATACATGACCCTGGTGATCAGAAATGGGATCCATCTTGCCCAAGCTTCGACCCCTTCTTCCCCAAACACCATTGAAAGGATAATCTTTAAGATTTATTGAGAAATCGAGTTTCAACTCTTATTCTGTTTTGGAATTCAAACTCCAAGAGTCCAAGCTTTTTAACCATCCAAATCATCTCATGCAAGCTTCCAGTGTCAATCAAATCCAAATTGGAAGCACGACCAAGCTAATTTGAAGCTCCTCGAAGGTGAGATTTCAGAAACTTTTCCTCTTCGATTCTCCTTCATTTCTCATCCATTTTGACTGATTGTTAGTTTGCTGACGTCCTACCAATGTAGACAACAAGATTGAGTTATTTTGAGGTCAAATCGAAGCAACTCAGTTCATGATCCTCAAAATTCAAATCCATGTATCTTTCAATATACTTGGAATTGGAGAAAATTGAGGACAGATTCGAGCTCCTGAGCATTTTTTCTTTAAAATCATGTCCTTGTTTTTCATTTTGGTGGGGGTTTATGGTCATCCAGACCGGTGAGGTTCATCGGAGAAGATGATCGGAGCCCTAGCTCTGGGGGGTGTTGGCGTGTTCCCAACCCTTTGATCCATTCAAAATGTTTTAATTTAGGCCCTTGGTTCTTTGACTTTATTTAACCTATGATAAATCCCTTGGTCATTTATTTGGTGTTTTGCAGGGATTTTAGGTTTTGGCCAAATTAAAATGTATTTTAATTCATTTTTAATGTGATTTTTAATTGATTTAATATCCAAAAATTATGTTGAGTCATTTTTATGGTCTTGTGATGTTTGACTTTCTTTTTGGGTCTTGGTCAAGGTTGATTTGACTTTTGTTGGATCAAAACCATTGGATTTATGGGATTGATGAAATGTACCTTTCACCTCCCAAAATGAATGGATGGTTTTGATTTGATGAAATTCCTCCCATGATCAATTTATGTTTCTATCTTCCCCTCCCTCTTCATCTTCATCCCTATTCTTCCCCATTCCCTCATTTGACCAATGAAATCTCTAATGTCTAAAGGCTAATTGATTCATCAATGACCTTGTGTCAGTTGAATCAATATAAGTATGACTGAGATAGGTCATTCCCATTTTATTTTAGTGTGTGGTATGTTTTAGGAGTTTGGTTCTTTGTATCAAATCTCTAACATGCATTAACACCTATATTTTTATTGCCCGGCCACAGAAAGGTGTGACTTCTACATAAGTCCAAATATGATTGCTTAACATAGAGCTAAATTTAACCCTCAAGGCATAGCATTCTAGTAAGTGAGATTGTAAGTCTCTCATTCTTCATGGCATTGTGTGGAGACTTGAACTTTTTTGCTTTCATGAGAGCTAGTGGCATACTTGTTGAATTATCCAAGTTAGAGCCCTTCTCATGGAAGATGTCTTGGTTTAAGGATTCATACTTATGAATGAATGGTTGAGTGTTCTCATAAGAATGACTTAATCAATTAAAAATCACCTCTAACACCACTAACTTTTGACTAACATTTGACTAAGTCTTACTCCTTAGGCTCTTACATTTAAGTCATTTACTATTGTGCAATTTAAATTTCAGTCATTTATCATCTATTGCCATTTACATGAACAAGTTATATGACTTGGTTTAACAATTTGTGGTCTTAGGACCCTAAAACACCTAATAACAACAAAAACCCTAAAAAAACACTTGGTGGACTGTTGAACTTGACCTGAGCTTCTGGACTTAGAATTAGGCAACATTCCTTGTGCTAAAGGACTTGGCCAGTGCCAACATTTTGAGACTGAGCTATCTCTGATTTTACCTTCATCTGATGCAAGACTTGGGAATTCCTTGGATTCATCTGCTACTCTGTCTTTGTGTTTAAGTGTTATTTTGATCTTGTGTCTGATGTTTTGTTCCAAGTTGATCAAGGAATATTTCATCTGATACTTTGGAAAACAATGAAGACTGCTAGTTATTGGAGTGCTTGCTTGGATGTGGCTATCTTTATTTGATACCTTGATCTTCATGATGTCTAGATATTGCCCATTGCTTGTTGATTATTGTTTGATTAAAGTCCAAAAGAAATGGGTTTCTATATGACATTCTTGCTTGTTAGATTGCATCCCATTGGTCAGATCTTTTCAACTCTTAACTTTTAATTTGTACTTAGGATAGCCTCTTCATCTCCTCCCACTTGTTAAATTTTAAAATCTATCCCTCTTTTCAAAAAAAAAATCTTTGCTTGTGATTTCAAATTTGGACATTGTTTTAATGATTAGAAACTTTGGCCTTATGCCATTGAATTTTTGTACTTCTTTTCTTAAATCAAACGTGTAAATAAACTTAACCTTATTGACTTAAGTTTCAAAAGATAGAAAGAGTTAATAACCCCATTCAAATTTTTGGCCCTTTGTGCCTTTTCTTATTAAACTTTTGTTAAAAGAAATTCACCAACTCATTTGAAATTTTTACCACGAAGTACGAGGTTTTGATCCCTCATTTTTATGTTGGTACGTAGGCACAAGACCGAAGGTCTTGTCAAACACAAAAAGATAATCAATGAATTCTTTTCTCATCCCCACACTCTATTTTTCTCAAACATCATTTATACCAAAAATACATGCACACATAAAAAAGGGCTCCATAGGAGTACCTAGGACACTTTGGGTGCTAACACCTTCCCTCTGTGTAACCAACACCCTTACCTGTAATCTCTAGAATTTTATTAGTTTTGATTTTAAAACTTCCTATCCTTGGGTTTTGTTCGTACTTTTCCTTTTTCCTTTGGAAACAATAAAAGCGCGGTGGCGACTCTTGTTTTATTGAAGTTAAACTTACCCATAGCTTGATGGTCATGAATTTACCGCTACATAAATTAAGTGACGACTCTACTGGGGAGTAATCCTCAATGGGTTTAGCCTACCTTTTTATGTGTATATATGTGTATATTTGATGTTTGTATATTATTTGTGTGATATAATTTGTCTATTGTGCTTGGTGATCTCTGAGTGGTGAGATAAGTTCTAACACGAACTTGAGTGCAATTAAGATATGAGGATGGTATAGTCATGTTCAACTTGTGTAGAGTAGTCCTTAACAAGTTGGCTTGAGACCCATCTACTCAGTGGAGACCTCTTTGGAGTTACTGATGTCACACAAGTTATTTGGGGTCCGAAAACCTAGGGCCAGTAGAACATTTAACCCAACTTGACCTATTTAGGACATAGTGCAGAGACTGTTCAGGTTTAGACTTTATAATAGTTGTTACACGATACTACACTCATACGAGTTTCTCTTGAGAATATTATCGGTTGATGAGTCAGTCATCCTTACCTATAATATCTGATAGATGCGATTAAGACTCTGGGAACATCTTAGAACATGATCTACAAGTTTTTATCCTTAACACACTCCTCTGGGATGGTTCTTAACCCGACTTCATGCTCGTGACTCACAATAAACCCTTTGATTCTTGGTTGATCCGATCAAGTCTTGTCAATATCAATGGAACTTGGGTGTTAATAAGGTGAAAACCGTAATCCACCAAAATGGATGATTGATCTTGATGATAACTTGATTCATCCCTTGACCTTTGTTTGTGTTTTCTTTATGTGTGATCCTTTGTTTATGATTATTGCATTCATGCATACATGCGCATCATGACATCCAACATAAAAAATAAATTTCAAGGAACTAAGATCTTATTTGCAAATATTTTCAGACCATGGATTATGGACGAAGGAACACTAAGAAGTACAGTTTCAAATGTCCCTATTTGAAAGAGCTAAGGAAGTTATCATCTTTTGTATTAGATCCCTTGGACTTCAAGAAACATCATGGGAAGCTTTTGTCAGTATTATCTGCTGATGTGGTTGAAGGACTTCTGAGTGTTTTGGTTCAGTTCTATGATCCTCTTTATCGGTGCTTCACTTTTCCTGATTATCAGCTTGTACCTACGTTAGAAGAATATGCGCATATCTTTGGAATACATGTATCTGACAAGGTACCTTTCAGTGGATTAGAGGAGATTCCCAGATCTCATGTCATAGCTAAAGCTCTTCATCTGAAGAAGTCTGAGATTGATGCTCATTTGGTGAAGAAATGAGGAATTCTTGGCCTAACCTTTGAGTTTCTCATTGGTAGAGCTACTGTATTTTCTCAAGTCGGTAGTATGGACGCTTTTGAAGCCATCTTTGTATTTCTCATCTATGTTTTAGCCTTGTTCCCTAACATTGACGATTTTGTTGATGTCAACGCCATTAGAATCTTCTTGATTGGGAATCATGTTCCTACTCTGTTGGGTGACATGTATTTCTCTTTGAATTCAAGGAATTCCAAAGGTGGTGGGACTATTGTGTGATGTGTCCCTCTTCTGTAAAAGTGGTTTATTTCGCACTTGCCTCAGACGCCTACTTTTTTGGAGAACAAGCAATGTCTACGGTGGTCTCAAAGACTTATGTCCCTCACTAATGATAATATTGTTTGGTATGATTCTGCATTGAGTAGCTTGGACATTATTGATAATTGTGGTGAGTTCTCTAATGTTCCTCTCATTGGTACACAAGGAGGAATCAACTAAAACTATGCTTTGGCTCGTCGTCAACTTGGATTCCCCTTGAGAGATAAACCTAATAACACTCAGTTAGAAGGTCTATGTTATCAAGAGGGTAAAGATCCCAACACTTGAAGAAAAGGATGATACATGCTTGGCATAATGTGCATAGGAAAGGAAGATCCGAACTCTTGGTTCATACAATTGTGTAGCTTTGGAAGCCTATACTATTTAGGTGAAGAAGAAAGCTTTGGAGCTGAAGATGTCGTACGCTTGTGAAAGACCTATGTCTGTGGTTGTGGTTGAGCCATCAATTCTCCCTAACCAAGATGAAGAGGAGTTGGAAGACGCACTCGCCAAGATGAAGCAAGAGAGAGATGTGTGGGAAGATCGGTTCCATGCTTTCAACCGAAAGTATGAAGAGTTGTAGCTTGAGTCTAAAGATAAAGATTCACTTTTCGAGATTCTTGAAGACCGTACAGTGAAGAGACAGAGAGAGCCAGAGGATTTATCTTCCTCTAGTATGCCTCAATCTTGCGATGCTTGAAAGAATATTGTTGATCAACTAGTTTTTGAGAAGGCTCAGATGAAGACATCCTTTGAGTTAGAGATTCGACGCATCCGAAGGAAGTATGCACCCATAGTCAGATCATTTGATGTAGTTGCTAGGGATCCTTAGAATGACATTTTCCTTTTCTCTTAAATTTGTACTTTGGTTTCTGAAATTGTACTCAGTGTAATCCTTCCAAATTTTATGAATAAAAAGAGATTTTGTGGCTAATCAATTTGTTATTATTGTTACTACTTGAATATATATATATATATATATATATATATATATATATATATATATATATATTTGTAAATAGGACTTCATGTATTTCCTTGAAATAAAAAATAATCATTGCATTTCATGCAACATTTGCATAACAGGTTTCTTCCGCCAAATGTCTTATCAGTTCTTCTTCTGTGCATCAGCCAAGCTAACTCACCGCTATAATACTCGCACTAATCAAAAGAAGAGAATGGAGAATATAGAGCAAGAGAACCGAGAGTTGAAGGATGAGATCTCCAGACTAACGGAACTGATGAAGTCTGTCATTGCTGCCCAGAATCAGTCGTCACCATCTCCTACAACTCTTCCTCCTCATAGAACCGTCATTTCTGAGATTTCTTCCTCAACTGTTCCTGTTGCTACTGCCAGTCAACCCATTCCTGTTATGCCTGTTGGATTCCCCTAGGGAATGCCATCAAATTTTATGCCAGAAGGGTATCCGCCCACGTTTGTTTCTTTGTCGTCATCTAGCTCGGTCAGGTCAGTGCCTCCTCTTATTATTCACACTATTCCTCGTCTTGAGGACACTATCTACCAGATGTATATGAGATGATGGATGAAATGAAAGATCAATTCCTTGAGTTGCACAAAGAGTTGAAGACTCTGAGAGGGAAATAGTTGTTTGGGAAGAGTGGTGTTAAACTCTTTTTGGTTCCTAATGTTAAGATTCTGGTGAAATTGAAGGTCCCTGACTTTGAAAAATACAAAGGGTATACTTTCCCGCTAAGCCATATTGTTTGTGGTCTTAGGACCCTAAAACACCTAATAACAACAAAAACCCTAAAAAAACACTTGGTGGACTGTTGAACTTGACCTGAGCTTCTGGACTTAGAATTAGGCAACATTCCTTGTGCTAATGGACTTGGCCAGTGCCAACATTTTGAGACTGAGCTATCTCTGATTTTACCTTCATCTGATGCAAGACTTGGGAATTCCTTGGATTCATCTGCTACTCTGTCTTTGTGTTTAAGTGTTATTTTGATCTTGTGTCTGATGTTTTGTTCCAAGTTGATCAAGGAATATTTCATCTGATACTTTGGAAAACAATGAAGACTGCTAGTTATTGGAGTGCTTGCTTGGATGTGGCTATCTTTATTTGATACCTTGATCTTCATGATGTCTAGATATTGCCCATTGCTTGTTGATTATTGTTTGATTAAAGTCCAAAAGAAATGGGTTTCTATATGACATTCTTGCTTGTTAGATTGCATCCCATTGGTCAGATCTTTTCAACTCTTAACTTTTAATTTGTACTTAGGATAACCTCTTCATCTCCTCCCACTTGTTAAATTTTAAAATCTATCCCTCTTTTCAAAAAAAAAATCTTTGCTTGTGATTTCAAATTTGGACATTGTTTTAATGATTAGAAACTTTGGCCTTATGCCATTGAATTTTTGTACTTCTTTTCTTAAATCAAACGTGTAAATAAACTTAACCTTATTGACTTAAGTTTCAAAAGATAGAAAGAGTTAATAACCCCATTCAAATTTTTGGCCCTTTGTGCCTTTTCTTATTAAACTTTTGTTAAAAGAAATTCACCAACTCATTTGAAATTTTTACCACGAAGTACGAGGTTTTGATCCCTCATTTTTATGTTGGTACGTAGGCACAAGACCGAAGGTCTTGTCAAACACAAAAAGATAATCAATGAATTCTTTTCTCATCCCCACACTCTATTTTTCTCAAACATCATTTATACCAAAAATACATGCACACATAAAAAAGGGCTCCATAGGAGTACCTAGGACACTTTGGGTGCTAACACCTTCCCTCTGTGTAACCAACACCCTTACCTGTAATCTCTAGAATTTTATTAGTTTTGATTTTAAAACTTCCTATCCTTGGGTTTTGTTCGTACTTTTCCTTTTTCCTTTGGAAACAATAAAAGCGCGGTGGCGACTCTTGTTTTATTGAAGTTAAACTTACCCATAGCTTGATGGTCATGAATTTACCGCTACATAAATTAAGTGACGACTCTACTGGGGAGTAATCCTCAATGGGTTTAGCCTACCTTTTTATGTGTATATATGTGTATATTTGATGTTTGTATATTATTTGTGTGATATAATTTGTCTATTGTGCTTGGTGATCTCTGAGTGGTGAGATAAGTTCTAACACGAACTTGAGTGCAATTAAGATATGAGGATGGTATAGTCATGTTCAACTTGTGTAGAGTAGTCCTTAACAAGTTGGCTTGAGACCCATCTACTCAGTGGAGACCTCTTTGGAGTTACTGATGTCACACAAGTTATTTGGGGTCCGAAAACCTAGGGCCAGTAGAACATTTAACCCAACTTGACCTATTTAGGACATAGTGCAGAGACTGTTCAGGTTTAGACTTTATAATAGTTGTTACACGATACTACACTCATACGAGTTTCTCTTGAGAATATTATCGGTTGATGAGTCAGTCATCCTTACCTATAATATCTGATAGATGGGATTAAGACTCTGGGAACATCTTAGAACATGATCTACAAGTTTTTATCCTTAACACACTCCTCTGGGATGGTTCTTAACCCGACTTCATGCTCGTGACTCACAATAAACCCTTTGATTCTTGGTTGATCCGATCAAGTCTTGTCAATATCAATGGAACTTGGGTGTTAATAAGGTGAAAACCGTAATCCACCAAAATGGATGATTGATCTTGATGATAACTTGATTCATCCCTTGACCTTTGTTTGTGTTTTCTTTATGTGTGATCCTTTGTTTATGATTATTGCATTCATGCATACATGCGCATCATGACATCCAACATAAAAAATAAATTTCAAGGAACTAAGATCTTATTTGCAAATATTTTCAGACCATGGATTATGGACGAAGGAACACTAAGAAGTACAGTTTCAAATGTCCCTATTTGAAAGAGCTAAGGAAGTTATCATCTTTTGTATTAGATCCCTTGGACTTCAAGAAACATCATGGGAAGCTTTTGTCAGTATTATCTGCTGATGTGGTTGAAGGACTTCTGAGTGTTTTGGTTCAGTTCTATGATCCTCTTTATCGGTGCTTCACTTTTCCTGATTATCAGCTTGTACCTACGTTAGAAGAATATGCGCATATCTTTGGAATACATGTATCTGACAAGGTACCTTTCAGTGGATTAGAGGAGATTCCCAGATCTCATGTCATAGCTAAAGCTCTTCATCTGAAGAAGTCTGAGATTGATGCTCATTTGGTGAAGAAATGAGGAATTCTTGGCCTAACCTTTGAGTTTCTCATTGGTAGAGCTACTGTATTTTCTCAAGTCGGTAGTATGGACGCTTTTGAAGCCATCTTTGTATTTCTCATCTATGTTTTAGCCTTGTTCCCTAACATTGACGATTTTGTTGATGTCAACGCCATTAGAATCTTCTTGATTGGGAATCATGTTCCTACTCTGTTGGGTGACATGTATTTCTCTTTGAATTCAAGGAATTCCAAAGGTGGTGGGACTATTGTGTGATGTGTCCCTCTTCTGTAAAAGTGGTTTATTTCGCACTTGCCTCAGACGCCTACTTTTTTGGAGAACAAGCAATGTCTACGGTGGTCTCAAAGACTTATGTCCCTCACTAATGATAATATTGTTTGGTATGATTCTGCATTGAGTAGCTTGGACATTATTGATAATTGTGGTGAGTTCTCTAATGTTCCTCTCATTGGTACACAAGGAGGAATCAACTAAAACTATGCTTTGGCTCGTCGTCAACTTGGATTCCCCTTGAGAGATAAACCTAATAACACTCAGTTAGAAGGTCTATGTTATCAAGAGGGTAAAGATCCCAACACTTGAAGAAAAGGATGATACATGCTTGGCATAATGTGCATAGGAAAGGAAGATCCGAACTCTTGGTTCATACAATTGTGTAGCTTTGGAAGCCTATACTATTTAGGTGAAGAAGAAAGCTTTGGAGCTGAAGATGTCGTACGCTTGTGAAAGACCTATGTCTGTGGTTGTGGTTGAGCCATCAATTCTCCCTAACCAAGATGAAGAGGAGTTGGAAGACGCACTCGCCAAGATGAAGCAAGAGAGAGATGTGTGGGAAGATCGGTTCCATGCTTTCAACCGAAAGTATGAAGAGTTGTAGCTTGAGTCTAAAGATAAAGATTCACTTTTCGAGATTCTTGAAGACCGTACAGTGAAGAGACAGAGAGAGCCAGAGGATTTATCTTCCTCTAGTATGCCTCAATCTTGCGATGCTTGAAAGAATATTGTTGATCAACTAGTTTTTGAGAAGGCTCAGATGAAGACATCCTTTGAGTTAGAGATTCGACGCATCCGAAGGAAGTATGCACCCATAGTCAGATCATTTGATGTAGTTGCTAGGGATCCTTAGAATGACATTTTCCTTTTCTCTTAAATTTGTACTTTGGTTTCTGAAATTGTACTCAGTGTAATCCTTCCAAATTTTATGAATAAAAAGAGATTTTGTGGCTAATCAATTTGTTATTATTGTTACTACTTGAATATATATATATATATATATATATATATATATATATATATATATATATATATTTGTAAATAGGACTTCATGTATTTCCTTGAAATAAAAAATAATCATTGCATTTCATGCAACATTTGCATAACAGGTTTCTTCCGCCAAATGTCTTATCAGTTCTTCTTCTGTGCATCAGCCAAGCTAACTCACCGCTATAATACTCGCACTAATCAAAAGAAGAGAATGGAGAATATAGAGCAAGAGAACCGAGAGTTGAAGGATGAGATCTCCAGACTAACGGAACTGATGAAGTCTGTCATTGCTGCCCAGAATCAGTCGTCACCATCTCCTACAACTCTTCCTCCTCATAGAACCGTCATTTCTGAGATTTCTTCCTCAACTGTTCCTATTGCTACTGCCAGTCAACCCATTCCTGTTATGCCTGTTGGATTCCCCTAGGGAATGCCATCAAATTTTATGCCAGAAGGGTATCCGCCCACGTTTGTTTCTTTGTCGTCATCTAGCTCGGTCAGGTCAGTGCCTCCTCTTATTATTCACACTATTCCTCGTCTTGAGGACACTATCTACCAGATGTATATGAGATGATGGATGAAATGAAAGATCAATTCCTTGAGTTGCACAAAGAGTTGAAGACTCTGAGAGGGAAATAGTTGTTTGGGAAGAGTGGTGTTAAACTCTTCTTAGTTCCTAATGTTAAGATTCTGGTGAAATTGAAGGTCCCTGACTTTGAAAAATACAAAGGGTATACTTTCCCGCTAAGCCATATTGTGATGTATGCGAGGAAAATGTCTACTCAGACTGATAATGATCAGTTGTTGATTCACTATTTCCAAGACAGTTTAATTGGAGCTTCCTTGAGGTGGTATATGGGTATGGACAGTGCAAGCATCCATACTTTCAATGACTTAGGCGAGGCTCGTCAAGAAGTACAAGTACAATATGGATATGGTGCCGGATAGAGACCAGTTGAGGTCGATGTCTCAGAAGGACGAAGAGACATTCAAAGAATATGCCCAGAGATTGAGAGAATTAGCTGCTAAGATAAGTCCGCCTCTTTAAGAGAAGGAGATAACGAAAATCTTCTTGAAGACACTGAGTTCGTTTTATTACGAACGTATGATTGCAAGTTCCCCCAATGATTTTACTGAAATGGTAAACATGGAGATAATGCTAAAAGAAGGAGTTTGTGAAGGATGTTTGTCTAAAGAAGAGGCGTCCGCTAGCAAGAAGATGGTGGAAGTTTATCTAAGAGGAAGGAAGGAGAAGCTAATTCAGTGTGAGTAGGGAGGCAAAGGAGGCCTCATGTCATAATAAGTTCTCAACCCCGTCAACATCAACACCAAGTTTCTTCAGTAATTCCGGTTTTTTCCCACAATTCTAGTAATCAATTAGGTCCAATTCAGCCACAATAACATCAACAACAACCGCAACAAAGAACCAACTACAACAACAACAACAACAATAATCACCAACAAAATTTTGAGAGGAAGAAGGTCTCCTTTGACCCTATTCCTATGTCGTATGTAGAGTTATACCCATCACTGGTACTCGAAAATCTAATCCAGCCAAGAAATCCTCCACAAATCCTTGAGCCACTACCATGGTGGTTCAGACCCGTTGTGCTTTTAACCAGGGTGCCTCTGGTCATGATATAGAGAACTTCTATCCACTGAAATATGAAGTTCAGAAGCTGGTAAAGAATGGCACGGTGTCCTTTGAGGACAGAGCGCCAACTGTGAAATCCAATGAGTTGCCCGCTCATGGTAACGCTTCTGTCAACATGGTGGACGACTGTTGAGGTAATTTCCGAGTTTTTGATGTGAGATGTATCCGAAGATATTTGATGGAGATGCATAAGACTTTATGTTTAATCAGTGACTGTTAACATGACCATGACGGTTGTGTCATTTGTAGCACGAATCCCCGTGGGTGTATGATTGTCAAGAGAGATATCCAGAAGTTGACGGATGAGAATGTAATCCAGATTCAACAGTCGAGGGATATGGAGATGATGTGAATTTCATTGTACCAGTGTTTAAGACCCCTAAGCGGGTAGTCATTCAGTTTGATAGTAGCAGCAACAACAATGTCAATAGATCAGTATCACCGTTGGTAATACGGTTAGCGGACCATGTCCCTTATGCAATCGATAAAGTTATGCCATATCAATACAATGCCACTATGATTGAAAATGGTCAATAGGTTCCTCTACCAGGCGCAAACTCAGTGGTGAATATCGCAAATATAGCAAAGGTGACCCGTAGTGGTCGTGTGTTCAGTCCAGTTTTCCCTAAGGTTGTAGAAGATGCTTCTGTAAGTAAGAAAATAAAGATTCCAGTAGAAAATCTGGTTAATGCTCCAACGTATTAGTCTGGTGAGTCCAACAAGTTGAAGACTAGCGATGATGATGAGGTGTTAAAGTTAATTAAGAGAAGTGAATCCAATGTTGTAGAGCAGCTGCTCCAGATGCTGTCAAAGATCTTTGTGCTATCATTGCTCATGAATTTCGAAGTGCACAGGGAGGCATTGCAGAAAGTGTTGGACCAGGCTAATGTTGAGCATGACGTTACTGTGGATCAGTTTGACCATATTGTTTCCAACATAACTTCATGTAACAATTTGAGTTTTTTTGATATAGAACTTCCTGAGGAAGGCAGAAATCACAATTTGGCATTACATATTTCAATTAATTACAAGGAGGACGCTTTGTCCAATGTGTTGGTTGATATTGGTCCGTCGTTGAATGTGTTACCAAAATCAACTCTGTCAAGACTCTCTTATCAAGGCACCCTAATGAGGTATAGTGGTGTAGTTGTCAAAGCATTCGACGGTTCTCGTAAAACTGTCATTGGAGAATTGGACCTTCCGAAGAAGATAGGTCTGAGTGATTTCCAAATTACTTTTCAAGTGATGGATATCCACCCGGCCTACAGTTATTTATTGGGAAGGCCATGGATTCAAGAAGTTGGAGCTGTGATGTATACTCTACACTATAAGCTGAAATTTGTGAAGAACGGCAAGCTTGTCGTTGTTGGTGGAGGGAAGGCATTATAGGTGAGCCATTTGTCATCTTTCACGTACGTTGATGCTGAGGAGGAGGTTGGAACATTGTTCTAAGCCTTATCTATTGCTGATGAATTGAAGAAAACTGGGGTAGCCATGTCTTCTTTGAAAGATGCACAAGAGGCTATTCAGGCTGGCAGTATTGATAAGTGGGGTCGTGATATAGAAGTCGCCGAGAACAAGAACAGAGTCGGGCTAGGATTTCAACCAGGACCATTCAACGTCAAAGCCAAAGTTATGCAACCAATTTCCGCAGTGGAAGGTTCATTCATGGGAATGATTAACACTCAGCTACCATTATTGAAGATAGTGGTGATGAAGATGCTTTCGCCAACTTTGTGACGCATGGCCAGACTTGCAATAATTGGGTTGTTGTTGATGTTCCTGTTGTCATTCATCCTTCTAAGTAATTTTTTGTTTGTTATTTTTAATAAAAATCCTTCTCCTATGCCTAAGGGAGAAGTGAACATTGTTGGGCATTTTCTTTATTATCATTAATAAAATACAATTTTATCCATCCACATCTATGATGTTTTATTTTTAATATTTGCTTTTTCTGAAAATGGTAATCACAAAAAACATAAATATATAATAATCCTTCTATCTGCATAATATTTGTTCGCACTCCACTTCTCTAAAATCAAAATATCAAATCATTTTGCAGGTTGGTTCTCAAACCCATTGAATACAATGATCATACTCCCTCTCCAAACTTTGATTTCCCTGTGTTTGAAGTTGAGGAAGAGAATGATGATGAAGAAATATCTGATGAGTTATCCCGTTTACTTAAGCATGAGGAAAAAGCCATTCAGTTGTTTGAAGAACAAATTGAACTAGTCAACTTGGGTTCCGAAGATGATGTGAAGGAAGTCAAGATTGGGTCTCAAATGTGTCCAGAAGCTAAGAAGGGGTTGATCGATCTTCTTCGAAATTATTCTGATGTGTTTTCTTGGTCCTATCAAGACATGCCTGGTCTGGATTCTGAGATTTTGGAGCATAGATTGTTGTTGAAGCCACAATGCCCGTCGGTCAAGCAGAAGTTGAGAAGGACTCATCCTGATATGGCAATGAAGATCAAAGAGGAAGTGTAGAAGCAGATTAATGTTGGTTTTCTTGTTACCTCCGAATATCCGCAATGGTTGACCAATATTGTACATGTTCTTAAGAAAGATGGAAAAGTCCGTATGTGTGTTGATTATAGAGATTTGAATAAAGCCAATCCGAAGGATGATTTTCCTCTACCACATATTGATATGTTGGTAGACAATACAGCTAAATTCAAAGTCTTTCCGTTTAGGGACGGATTTTCCGGTTATAATCAAATAAAGATGGCACCTGAAGATATGGAGAAAACCATATTCATTACACCCGGAGGAACATTTTGTTATAGAGTGATGCCTTTCGGTTTAAAGAATGCTGATGCAACGTACCAGAGAGCTATGACCACTCTTTTTCATGATATGATGCATAAAGAGATTGAAGTTTATGTTGATGATATGATTTCCAAATCAAGTGATGAAGAAGAACATGTTGAGCATTTGTTGAAGTCATTCCAGCGTTTAAGGAAATATAAACTTTGCTTGAATCCAAAAAAATGTTCTTTTGGTGTTCGTTCTGGTAAGTTGTTGGGCCTTATTGTCAGTGAGAAGGGTATTGAAGTTGATCCTGCCAAGGTCAAAGCAATACAAGAAACGCATGCGCCCAAAACTGAGAAGCAAGTCAGAGGTTTTCTCGACCGCTTGAACTATATCACGAGATTTATATCACATATGACTGCCACATGTGCGCCTATATTCAAACTTCTTCAGAAAGATAAGTCTTGTGATTGGACCAAAGATTTCCAGAAAGCTTTTGATAGTATCAAAGAGTATCTACTTGATCCTCCAATTTTGTGTCCACCTGTTGAAGGAAGACCGTTGATCATGAATTTGATTGTGCTTAAAGAGAGTATGGGTTGTGTTCTTGGTTAGCAAGATGAATCTGGAAAGAAAGAATATGCAATTTACTACCTCAGTAAGAAGTTCACCGACTGTGAGAATCGGTATTCTATGCTTGAAAAGACATGTTGCACATTGGCTTGGGCTGCTAAGCGTCTGCGCTAGTATATGTTGAATCATACTACTTGGTTGATATCCAAAGTGGATCCAATTAAGTACATTTGTGAGAAGCCTGCTTTAATTGGGAGGATCGTTCGTTGGCAAATGTTGTTATTTGAGTATGATATTGAATACCAATCTCAAAAAGCAATTAAAGGTAGTGTCTTGGCTGACCACTTAGCTCACTACCCTATTGAAGATTATCAGTCAGTGCAGTACGATTTTCCTGATGAAGAGATTTTATACTTGAAGATGAAAGATTATGATGAACCATTGCTTGAAGAAGGGCCAGAGTGTTCGATGGAGCTGTTAATTCGTGTGGTAATAGCATTGGGGCAGTGATTATTACTCCTCAAGGCACTCATTTTCCGTTTACAACTAGATTGACCTTCAAATGTACAAACAATATGGCTGAGTATGAAGCTTGCATTATGGGGCTTGAAAAGACCATTGATCTCAGAATTAAATATCTTGACGTCTATGGAGATTCGGCTTTGCTTGTGAATCAGATCAAAGGAGAATGGGAGATGAATCAAACCGGTTTGATACTGTATAGAGACTATGCGAGGAAGATTTCAACTTTCTTTACAAAGGTTGAGTTTCATCATATCCCTCGAGATGAAAATCGGATGGCAGATGCTCTTGCAACGTTGACTTCAATAACTGTGGTGAAATTTTGGAATGAGGTTACCAATTTGACTGTGATACGTCTTGATAGGCCAACTCACATGTCTGCCATTGAAGAAGTCAAAATTAAGAGCCATGGTATTATGATATCAAATGTTTCCTCCAAAGTCAGAGTTACCCTCCTGGGGCATCTTTGAAAGATAAGAAGATTTTAAGAAGATTAGATGGAAACTTCTACCTGAATGGTGATGTGGTTTATAAGAGAAATTTCGATATGGTTTTGCTCAGATGCATGGATAGACACGAAGCAGACCTGTTGATGACTGAAGGCCATGAAGGTTCCTTTGGTACTCATTCTAATGGACATGCTATGGCAAAGAAGATGTTGAGAGCAAGTTACTATTGGCTGACAGTGGAATCTAACTGTTGCAAGTTAGTGAAGAAGTGCCACAAGTGTCAAATTTATGCAGATAAGATTCATATTCCTCCGACAATGTTGAATGTCATTTCCTCTCCAGGGCCCTTCTCCATGTGGGGAATTGATATGATTGGTGTGATTGTGCCGAAAGCTTCAAATGGACATCATTTTATTCTGGTGGTTATTGATTACTTCACAAAGTGGGTTGAAGCGGCATCATATGCAAATGTGACCAAACAAGTTGTTGTAATATTTATCAAGAATCAGATTGTATGTCGTTATGGTGTGCCAAGCAAGATCATTACTGATAATTGATCGAACTTGAACAATAATATGGTGGAAGCTCTTTACAAAGACTTCAAGATTCCACATCATAGTTCTTCTCCCTACAGACCTAAGATGAATGGGGTTGTTGAAGTTGTGAACAAGAACATTAAGAAGATTATTCAGAAGATGGTTATGACATACAAAGATTGGCATGAGATACTCCCATTTGCTTTGCATGGATACCTGTCGCATCCGCGAAAAACAACCGGCGGGCTAAAAACAAAACAACACAGAGCCGCCACCGTGCGTTATTTATCCCAAAAGAGGGAAAGGAAACGCTCGAAGTAAACCTGGAAAAGACGTGGTCTCGCGACCAAAGAGAATGGGATCGGGAGTCGGTTATGCGAAGGGAAGGTATTAGCACCCCTACGCATCCGTCGTACTCGACGGGATCCACGCTCTAAAAGAAAGAAAAGGTTGCTAAAACAAACATCACACACACACACTGACACAACAAAGGTGGAGGAAGAGGGGAGAGGGCTCGCTAGGATATCGCATCCTATGCCTACGTATCTCGTCTGGAACGAGAATCAGAGCTACCGTAGTTCGGCTCACGCACGCCAAACAAAACACACGCACACAGGCAAACATAGAACCCGAACGCCAATCGCTGGACTTACATCAGCTTCCGAACCAAACCAACCCACACTGGAAACCAGATGCCACTTGATGGACTTATACCGGACTCCAAGCACACAACAAGAGGATACGGAATGCCAATGGTTGGGCTTACATCCATCTCCTACACACACAAGAAGAAACAAGCAACAAGTTACTAAGGAGTCGGGAACTCGAGCCTAGCAACTGTCAAGCAAACACACACAAAAAGAAAAAGGGTGCCCGGAGAGATCTCGTACGACCTCCTTCCTACGTACCTCATCTGGTATGAGGATCAGGGCAACATAGTTCCCCTGAACAGGGGAGAAAGACTAGCCTAACCAGATACAGAGGGAGACATAACTAGGGAGACTATGACTCGAGCCTAGATGTTATCATGCATATCATCCCTAAGTTAAGGTTGACTATCTATCTTGCTCAGCAGCAAGCTAATCCTAAACAGGCAAAGCAAAGCATGCAAACATAATCAAAACAAAGCAAACATACACAATTAGCACACACTATATCCAGACAAGGTGGGCTCACACAAAGGGTTAGGCTGCAAAAGCAAGCCAACTGTATCAAGTGATGTTAGCTCTTAACCCTAACATTGAGAGTTAGGGTGAAGCAGATGAAATAGGAAGTGAGGGGTGTGCCTCACAGCTCTTATCCCTGGCCTGGGAGAGCTTCAGACAAAGAAGTGTGGGTTCAAAAAGTGGGAACCCTTCTACACTTATGACACTGACTCAACTGTACAACTGTACAAGGATCTTGGGTTAATGTCCACAATGCATCAACACCAGTTGTGTGAGCAAAGGGACGACTCAACAGAAGAGCAGGAGATGGACTGCACATCTCTTGTGTCTGCCAATTGCCTTAACAAAGGTCTTTTCCTGCTTGGGGACAAAGATAAACAATCACAAGCATTGCCCCTTAAGGAGGACTTCAGACAGGTGCCTGGCCAAGTAACAGGCCAGGTCTTCCAGACTACATGGAGAAAAGAAATTCTACCTCAATTGGTTAAGCAAAAAAGCAACAGCACAAGCAAGTTCAAAATGAACTATAGCAACTAAGGTACCTGAAATCAATCCAACATAATCAGTATACCAGACAAACAAAAGTCAAACAGAAAATTACAGGTCCACAGCACAGACAGATAACAAGCATCAATGCACATATGTGCAAGCAACAAGGCCTAAGCATAAATCTCAATGCCTACAAAACAAACTCAAGGTTAGTTATAAACAAGCAATAAACAAATCCTAATTGAGTGCACATCATCAAGCATAAGCAATTGTGCTCTTTGACCTGAAACAAAGCTCAAATGTGAGAACACAAACCACTAGTACAAGACTAGGGTCAAAATGAGAGCAATAAACCAAAACAGAACATGAAACTTATCAAAAATCAAGATCAATCAAATAAGAAACAAATCCAAGTGGTTTCACATTCATATCATCAACCATTATCATTTCATGAGGCAAAGAGTACAAAGCATGCAATTTAGAACCTCAAAGGACGAAACAGAAAGATTCAACTCATATCAACTCACAAGCATTTCAATAAATCCCCAAAAAATTCATGGATAACCAGAACACATCAAAGAATCACCATACCAAAATTCAGGCCATTTGGATAAAAGAAAGCAAGTCAAGTAAATTCAAAAAGTCAAGACAAGTTCAAACAAACTCATACAAGGCACCAAAACATGCATCCACTTCAATCAACCATGAAACAGAATTGGCATAAGATAAATGAATGAAACCAAAGCCATGGCAAACTTCAAGATGTCTATAATACACATGCCAAATTTCAAATCCATCCAATAAACCACAAGAATTTCACAAATCAAATAAAATCATGTCTCACAAAAGATCCACAATTGGTCAAATAGGGGAGAAATTATCAAACAAATAGGAAATTGCACTCAAAAATTCCAGGAAATTTCACAAGCATTCTCAACATTCATAAGTATCCTCATACAAAAATTCAGGTCATTTTGAGTTCATATGGCATGGTAACAAACATCAAGAAGTTGGACATGAAATGGTGTGACACAAATTGTCACACCTCTAATGATCAGGTCATATCTCACAAACCAGGAATGCAAAAATCACAAACCACATATCAAAATTCTCCTCAAGGTGTCTAGAATATGCATACAAAATTTCAAGAATTTCCAATTAACCATCATCATTTCATGATCAAAATAGTAAGCAAGGTGCAACAAAGGACATGTTCACATAAACCCTAGCCAAAACAGAAATCCACACGTGCACAATTTTCACAAAAATCACCAAAAAATACTAGACATGGCAAGGATTATCATGGAAAAAACCTCATGTTGATTGGACAAATATTGAATGAGTTATGATTTATTTAGTGTGGTGAAAAATTAAAAAAAAGATGAACAAGGCAAGGTGAACATGATAACATGATATGAAGAAATGCCAAAACCTAAAATTAAAAGATGCTGGAGCTGAGGATCGAACCTCCTCCAAATTCAAACAAGCGCGCGCCATAGTGAAACGCCGCGTTTCACTAATACATGTGGTGCAGCGTGATTGGCTCATGGCTCACAAACACAATTTTCATGCAAAACACACGGGAAATGGATCTACGCGCATCCTGGGAACGAAATAGCTAGGGTTCCATGTGTTCTTCATGCAATTTCCAGGTGATGAACAATTTTCCACAGAAATCAACAAATGATATATCAATAGACTCGTCTCATCATGCACATCAATAATCTAACAACAATTTCCTCTAATTCTCACTAACAAATCCAGATCGATCAAAAGAAGATTTGAATATCAAACTTCAATTCACAATATCTCACTCAATACTTGATGAAAATCAAAAGTGTAAAGTTCAGCATGCTTCACAATCAAAGATCTATCCAATGCATAACCTAATTTCATGAATTATAAGCATCGAAATCCAACCTTAATTGAAGAGCAGATCTGAAATCGTGGTTTTCTGGCTTTGAAATGTTGAAACAGATGATCCTTCAAGCTCCAATAGATGAATGGATGATGGATCGTGGCTCAATTGTCCTTGAAGCAGCTCAAATCAACACTTGCCATTGAAGATGCTCAATGTAACAGTCCAAGAAAACAGCACGAAAATGGTGATCCCTGGCTTCAATTCACTTCCAAAAGGCTTGTGTATGTTGGAACAACAAAGATCAATGCAAGTTCTATGAAGATTTGCAGAAAAAATGGAGATGAAAAGTTGAGAGAATTGTGCAATTCTTGATCTAGATCTATTAGAATGAAGTGTTAATCTGAAAAACAGTTAGGATTAGCTATTTATATGTGTTGTTAATCACTTTTGTTAATCAAGCTTAGCCAAAACCAAAGTGTTTAGTGAAAATGCATTTTCATGTGCAATTGGCCAAAATAACCTCATGTATGCAATGCCTTGCTACAGTACACGAAAACCTGTCCAAACACACTCCAAATGTGATTTAAGACCAATTGCCAAGCTTGGAATGCATGAAAAATGCTTAGTTTTGAAAGTCACTTTTTTCCCTCCCTTTTTAAATTCATGTCACTTGAAAAATGGACTTTTTATGTGATGACTTTTGATGAAATATGATGACTGATTTGGATAGAACATGTCAAATGGAGATTGTAGCAAGAAACCCCACTCAATTTGGCCAAATGATGTGAAAGTTATCCCACTTTGAAGTTCAAAATTTCTTGACAATGATTTGATCACAACTTTCCAACCACAAATGAGAAATGGATGTTCTTGGACTTTTTGGAAAGGTGAGAGCAAGATCTACAACTTTCATGTTGGACAAAATTTCATTTGAAGCATTTTTGGCCATGCAATTCCAAGGAGAAAACCTTTCCATTTTTGGCAATTTTGAATTACAAGTCACTTTCTATTTTTGGAAAGTTTTCATCTGACTTTATTTTCTTCATTCTTGATGTTTGAAATGTCAAATGAAACTTATTTAGGACATGAATGAAGTGTCTCTAACCCTCTCCCACCTCCAAATCCATCAGTTGACTTGTGGTTGACTGGTAGCTGAATTGGCTATGCACTGATGAACTTGAGCCTCAAACTCCTGATGAAATGGCTCCAAAGTGAAACCCTAGCTTCCATAAGCTCAATGAAACCATGAAATGATCCCTCATCTCAATGAATACCTCATCCCCTTGACAAGCCCTGATTGGCACAATTCAGATGATTAGGGTTGACCAGAGGTCAAAACCCTAATCTCAAGGAATCTGATCAAGCATAAGGAATCTCTTGGTGATGACAAGACCATGATGATGATGATGTACCATTTCTACCAAGATGAAGCTCAATCTCCTTCAGGAACCATGAAACCCTAATTTGAAGCACCAACCCTCAGATGGCCAATGATCAATCCAATGAAACCCTAGCTTGCACCTTTTAACCTCTTTATCTTCTGATCAAGACTTAGGAGGATGACTTGCTTGTTATGGCCATATGATATGAAAATATGCCATGCCTAATGACCTAAAAATGAAATGCAATATGCTCAGCTAGTCCCAAGAGAGGAGGGCAAATTTTGAGGTGTTACAATACCGTACATCCATCCGCACTTCAGAAGGGACAGCCCCTTTCTCTATCGTTTATGGTATGGAAGTTGTGCTCCCCGTGGAGGTTGAGATCTCATCATTGTGTATATTGATAGAAGTCAAGTTGAATGAAGCTGAATGGTGTCAGACCAGATATGATTAGTTGAATTTGATTGAAGAGAAAAGATTGACTGCCATGTGTCATGGTCAGCTGTATCAGCAGATAATGAAGAAAGCATTTGATAAGAAGGTCAAACCTCGTGTGTTTGGAAAAGTTTACCTCGTGCTCAAGAAAATTCTATATTTCAAACCTGATGTTAGGGGAAAATGGACTCCTAATTATGAAGGCCCGTATGTTGTTAATTGAGCCTTTTCAGGAGGTGCTTTGATTCTTACGACTATGGATGGTGAAGAGTTCACGTGTCCTGTGAATGCTAATGCAGTCAAGAAATACTTCACCTATAAAAGAAAAGAACTACTAGCTAAGTTGTAAACCTGAAAGGGAGGCTTAGGCAAAAAATGAGCGTCTCGGTGGATTGAAGACCCAAAAGGGCGATCCAGGCAAAAATTAGAGACATAAAACAGAAAATTTATCCCAGTAGATTGAGTACCCCACCTTGGGGCAATCAGGCAAAAATCAGGGATTATGGCAAGTAACTTCATTCGGTTGGTCCTAACCCTGTGAAGCAGTTTTGAGTAGTCATTTGGTTCTGATTCATCATTCTTAACCAAAGACAAGCACGATGGATTTTGAAGTTGGTAGGGAGAGTAGTGATCATTGTATTCAATGTATCCCTTTTCCATGTAAATCACCATTTTCATGTTGGTGTAAGCCCTAGAGACCAATACTTTTGGTACTTATATCGAATTATTTATTAATAATAAAAGGTTTTTTTATTATGTTTGACTTAATAATGAGATCCCATTAAACATAAAGACATTATTCTTAAAGAATCCGTAGTCGAGCTTTGTTGTGAAGTGCGATAACATTAAAGCATTAATACTATTATGTGTATAGACTGATGATCATATCTCATGGATTATGGATAAGGAGTTATAAAGTATTAAACATAGGTATGAATATTAAGAGTAATATTTATACTGGATTGACCCGCTATGAGAATACTATATAGAATGTTATGCAAAGTGTCATAAGTTATTCTCATGGTGATAGTGGTGTATACCACCCTTCGACTTGAAACCACTATGGACCCTAGATGTAGAGTCGAGTGCCTTATTGTTGATCAAACATTGTCTGTAACTCAAAGACCATAAAGACAGTTGATGGGTACTCCATGAAGCATGCTGAGGGACATGAGTGACCTAGATGGAATTTGCCCATTTTGCGTAATAGGATAAATGTCTAAGGGCCCAATATTGAACTGGACAAGGATGACACGGTTTATGCCTTGTATTCAATATAGACATAAGTGAAAAAGGGTAATTATACACATAAGTATTATCACAAAAGGATTTGTCAGATCACATGACATTTCCGTGTCTTGGGTAGCAATGATGTGTTTCTAGATACCGCTCACTGTTTATTATGTTAAATACGTGATTTAACATAATTACCAATGTCGCGATAACCTACAAGGTCACACACAAAAGGACGGATTGATGAGAGATAGAGTAAATAAGGAACACCGTAAGGTATGGTGCACTTAAGTGAATTGTAAAACATCGTAAGGTACAGTGCACTTAAATAGAATACGAAATATGGTAAGGTACCACGCACTTAAGTGATTTTGGTATATCATAAGATATGGGCCACATACACTTTAGTGGGCTTTTTAGCTTACAACCCACACAAGTGGTTCTATAAATAGAAACCTTAGGCAGAAGCATTGGATTAGATAAAAATTTAGTTTCTCTCTTTCTCTCTCTCACACAAAGCCTTCATTCATAGCAGCTAACACTGAGATTGGAGGAATCCGTTCGTGTGGATTGAGTAGAGGCATTGTCACCACTCAATATTCGTGATCAATCCTTAGATCTGCATCAAGAATTTCAACCACCACAAGAGGTAACGATTCTATCACTGATCATGCCGATTCGTAAGGATCAGTAAAGGAGAAAATTTTAAATTCCGCTGCATTTTGGATCACTATTCTCCTTCAGTAGTATCAGAGCCATCTACAAAATGATGCATCTGATAGCTGTTTATTTTCTATATTTTCTGTATTAATATGATTAAAAGACAGAATGAATTAAATAATAAACAAGTAATTAAATTTGGCATCATGTGTGTACGATTTGGATGATTGATGTTGACTATGCTTCGGAATCCGACGTTAGTATGGTGAAGCAGCGATACATCGATCATCCATAGGTTACACAATTCAGATCGATCAAGTTATATATACATATATATATATATATATATATATATATATATATATATATATATATATAATATAAGTAATTCTAATGCAAAATACAGTATATATGATATATTGTTTCTGTTTCGTTCATTCAAATACTTAATAGTTGTTTTCCTTTGAGCGATCAATGGTCATTTGCTTCAGAATCCGACGAAAGTATGGTGAAGTAATGACATGTTGATCAATCATACTGAATTAACAATCGATATGTGTTTGACGGTGTAAAATTGATGCATTAGGGTTCATGACGGTACAAGAGTTGTGTTGTCAAAGATTTATGCGATTAGGGTTATGAATGCGCAAGAGTTGTGCTTTAAAGTATCAAGTGTTGATGCGAAAACCAACGCCAATTTCAAATTATTTTTTCATTAAAAATTTGCGTTGGGGCGCTGCCCCTAACAACCCCGCAGGGGGCACTGTCCCCTTGACCCCCGTCTGCTGACCGGACAGTGGAACACCCCGGCTAACTCTGCATAGTGTGATTGGTCGCCGAAATTTAATTTGGTTTATTTAATTAACAGAATTTAAATTAATAATAATGGTGTGTTTATTATTATTGTCTTGTGGTGATCGGTTATGGCCTTAGTTTTCCTTTATTTTGTTTTGGAATTTTAAAATACGACATGTGTGTCATGCCTCTCTTTTAATCTCTTAATGTAACTTCTTTTCTCATCTCACTCCCTCGTATGTAAAACAAGTTTCTTTTATGTAATGAAATATTATGAAGAAAGAGAAGAATACAATATCAAAGGAGGACAACCTTGAAGATCTTGCTTGGAGAAGCTTAGATCGTTATTAAGTTAGCTTAGGTTCTCTCATTGGCTTGGGAGAATAATTGCGCTAGGGGCCATAACTGTTTCATTTTGTATGTATGTTGATGCACGTGAGAGACAATTTATATGATAAATAAGCCGGTGAGATCAGAATAATTGCAAATTCCCTCAAATTAAATATTAAGTTTATGCTTTCCAAGTTTTAGCACTCATCAAGACTAGTATCGAATAATGTAGGTTTCGCCTACGCGAGGTGCATGTTCTATATTAGTAAGGTGTGATTGGATAATTGTAATATCCAATTGCTAAAAAATTGGGTCAAACTTAACTAAACAAATTATAATAAGATTTTGTATGTTTATAAGTAAGAGTTGGAAATGATCCATATGATGGATTGAAATAAGGAGTTATTCACCCAACTAAAATATTCGAGAGTTGTATTAGATACAATTGGAAGGAGTTTCTACCTAAATAACCCTGTTTTGTGTAATCCGCCTACGCGGACTTAAAACAAAGTGAAATGTGGATCTTAACCGATTAGAAAATCTTCCAACGGGATTTTCCGAATCAAATGATGAGGGTCATTTGTTTTGAGTAAAATAGTGGGAGCATATTTAATTAAAGGCATAATTAAATATGTTATTTTAGTGATACTTATATTTTCATATTTTTCATGTAGATTACTATGATAACGAACACCTCTAACAACATTTTGCGCTTAATCCTTGATAAGGAAAAATTGTCTGGGACAAATTTTTTAGAATGACACCGAAATCTAAGGATTGTCCTCAAACATTATAGAAAGTTGTATGTCTTGGAGAAACCTGTTCCTGAAGAGGAACCTCTTAGTTCTACACCTAAGGCAGAAAGAGATGCTTATAAGAAGCATGTCGATGATGCCAATGAAACTGCTTGCCTCATGCTAGCTACCATGAACTCAGAGTTGCAAAAGCAACATGAGAACATGGCAGTGCTCGATATGATCGAACACCTGAAGATGCTCTATCAAGAGTAGGCAAGGCATGAAAGGTTTGAAGTTTCAAAAGCCCTTTTTCAAGGCAAGTTAACTAAGGGAGCCCTTGTAGGTCCTCATGTGCTCAAGATGATTGGGTATGTGGAGAACCTTGAGAGGTTGGGTTTTCCCCTCAGAAAGGGACTTGTGACTGATTTGATCTTGCAATCGTTTCCAGATAGCTTCAGTCAATTTATCCTTAATTTCAACATGAATGATATGGACAAAAGTCTTCCTGAACTGCTAGGCATGTTAAGAACTGCTGAGCAGAATCTGAAGACAAAAGGGAAGTCCATTCTGATGATCGGAAATGGAAAGAGACAGAACAAAGGACCTACCAAGCAGGGTGGTAAAGGGAAAGGCAAGGAAGTTGCCAAACCCAAACCCATTGCTCCTGCTTTGAAGCCTAGTGGAGGCATATCAAAGGATGGCACTTGCTTCCATTGAGGTAAGACCGGACATTGGAAGAGAAACTCCCCAAAGTACCTGGAAGATAAGAAGAATGAAGTAGAGACTTCAACTTCAGGTATTTTTGTTATTGAAATTAATTTATCTACTTTTGCATCATCAGTATTAGATACTGGATACGGTTCTCACATTTTTACCAATGTGCGGGGGCTAAAAAGGATAGAGATTTGGTAAAAGGTGAAGTTTACCTACGAGTTGGCAATGCAACAAAGGTTGTTGCTTTACCCGTAGGAACTTATGTATTGACTTTACCTAGTGGTTTAATAATTCAGTTAGAGAACTGTTATTATGTACCTGCAATTAGCAGGAATATTATTTCCATTTCTGGTTTAGACAAGTTTGGTTTTTCATTTATAATAAAGAACAATTGTTTCTCCATTTATTTAAATGATATATTCTATGCTACTACACAAATGAACAATGGATTATATGTCCTTGATCTTGAAATGCCTATTTATAACATTAATACTAAAAGGATGAAACCTAATGAGTTAAATCCAACTTACCTTTGGCATTGTCGATTAGGCCACATAAATGAGAAACACATTTCCAAACTCCATAAAGATGGACTCTCGGACTCTTTTGATTATGAATCATATGAGACATGCAGATCTTGTTTAATTGGAAAGATGACAAAGTCTCCATTCACATAAAAAGGTGAAAGAGCTAATGATCTTTTGGCCCTCATACATACTGATGTATGTGGACCATTGAACATACCAGTCATAGGAGGTTTTCAGTACTTCATCACATTTATTGATGATTTCAGTAGATACGGTTATGTGTATTTAATGAAACACAAATCAGAGTCCTTTGAAAAGTTCAAGGAATTCAAGAATGAAGTACCAAACCAACTAGGTAAGAATATTAAAACTCTTCGATCAGATCAAGGTGGTGAGTATTTAAGCCTAGAGTTTGATGACCATCTGAAAGAGTGTGAGATTCTATCCCAACTTACTCCTCCTGGAACACCCCAATGGAATGGTGTATGTAATATCCCATATTCCCTTAAATGCTCAATTAGTTGTCAGTTGTGACCAATAGAGTAACTAGTGAACTCTGAAGAGATTAATTATTAATAAAAGAGACAAACCAATATTAATAAGTGCAAGAGAGGATATTTTTGATAACATTGATAATTGGTCAATTGGTACTGGAAGATAAAATATCAATTGAGATATTTTATATTACTACTTAATATTATATATTATTTATGTATATATTTGTATGGTGGTGATTGGAAAAGAAAGAAGAATTGGATAAGAAGGGAGAGTAGGTAGAAAGAGAGAGAGTTATCAGAAAGAAAGAAAAGAAGAAAGGATAAGAAGAAGAGAAGAGGAAAAGAGAAGAGGAAAAGAGAAGAAAGAAGAAGAGAGAAAGAAGGAAGAAGGGCTTGGAGGAGCAGAAGGAAAAGCTCATCATCACCATTTTCTACTCATCATCCTCACCAAACTTCATCTATAGAGAATAGGAGAAGCATCTTGAAATGCCTATTTATAACATTAATACTAAAAGGATGAAACCTAATGAGTTAAATCCAACTTACCTTTGGCATTGTCGATTAGGCCACATAAATGAGAAACACATTTCCAAACTCCATAAAGATGGACTCTCGGACTCTTTTGATTATGAATCATATGAGACATGCAGATCTTGTTTAATTGGAAAGATGACAAAGTCTCCATTCACATAAAAAGGTGAAAGAGCTAATGATCTTTTGGCCCTCATACATACTGATGTATGTGGACCATTGAACATACCAGTCATAGGAGGTTTTCAGTACTTCATCACATTTATTGATGATTTCAGTAGATACGGTTATGTGTATTTAATGAAACACAAATCAGAGTCCTTTGAAAAGTTCAAGGAATTCAAGAATGAAGTACCAAACCAACTAGGTAAGAATATTAAAACTCTTCGATCAGATCAAGGTGGTGAGTATTTAAGCCTAGAGTTTGATGACCATCTGAAAGAGTGTGAGATTCTATCCCAACTTACTCCTCCTGGAACACCCCAATGGAATGGTGTATGTAATATCCCATATTCCCTTAAATGCTCAATTAGTTGTCAGTTGTGACCAATAGAGTAACTAGTGAACTCTGAAGAGATTAATTATTAATAAAAGAGACAAACCAATATTAATAAGTGCAAGAGAGGATATTTTTGATAACATTGATAATTGGTCAATTGGTACTGGAAGATAAAATATCAATTGAGATATTTTATATTACTACTTAATATTATATATTATTTATGTATATATTTGTATGGTGGTGATTGGAAAAGAAAGAAGAATTGGATAAGAAGGGAGAGTAGGTAGAAAGAGAGAGAGTTATCAGAAAGAAAGAAAAGAAGAAAGGATAAGAAGAAGAGAAGAGGAAAAGAGAAGAGGAAAAGAGAAGAAAGAAGAAGAGAGAAAGAAGGAAGAAGGGCTTGGAGGAGCAGAAGGAAAAGCTCATCATCACCATTTTCTACTCATCATCCTCACCAAACTTCATCTATAGAGAATAGGAGAAGCATCTTGAAATGCCTATTTATAACATTAATACTAAAAGGATGAAACCTAATGAGTTAAATCCAACTTACCTTTGGCATTGTCGATTAGGCCACATAAATGAGAAACACATTTCCAAACTCCATAAAGATGGACTCTCGGACTCTTTTGATTATGAATCATATGAGACATGCAGATCTTGTTTAATTGGAAAGATGACAAAGTCTCCATTCACATAAAAAGGTGAAAGAGCTAATGATCTTTTGGCCCTCATACATACTGATGTATGTGGACCATTGAACATACCAGTCATAGGAGGTTTTCAGTACTTCATCACATTTATTGATGATTTCAGTAGATACGGTTATGTGTATTTAATGAAACACAAATCAGAGTCCTTTGAAAAGTTCAAGGAATTCAAGAATGAAGTACCAAACCAACTAGGTAAGAATATTAAAACTCTTCGATCAGATCAAGGTGGTGAGTATTTAAGCCTAGAGTTTGATGACCATCTGAAAGAGTGTGAGATTCTATCCCAACTTACTCCTCCTGGAACACCCCAATGGAATGGTGTATGTAATATCCCATATTCCCTTAAATGCTCAATTAGTTGTCAGTTGTGACCAATAGAGTAACTAGTGAACTCTGAAGAGATTAATTATTAATAAAAGAGACAAACCAATATTAATAAGTGCAAGAGAGGATATTTTTGATAACATTGATAATTGGTCAATTGGTACTGGAAGATAAAATATCAATTGAGATATTTTATATTACTACTTAATATTATATATTATTTATGTATATATTTGTATGGTGGTGATTGGAAAAGAAAGAAGAATTGGATAAGAAGGGAGAGTAGGTAGAAAGAGAGAGAGTTATCAGAAAGAAAGAAAAGAAGAAAGGATAAGAAGAAGAGAAGAGGAAAAGAGAAGAGGAAAAGAGAAGAAAGAAGAAGAGAGAAAGAAGGAAGAAGGGCTTGGAGGAGCAGAAGGAAAAGCTCATCATCACCATTTTCTACTCATCATCCTCACCAAACTTCATCTTCTTCTTCTACTAGGTGAGTTCTAGATAGAACTTTAGATTTAGAAATCAGGGTTGGTAAAACCATGGAATTGATAGTATGATGAGTTTTCTATGGGTGTTCTTGCATATGTTGGATTATTGTGATACAATGATGTGGTTGTTGTTTGGAAGTTTATTGATGTGTTTTATGTCCATGCCATAGCAGAACCAATCGATTGGTTCTCACCTTCAATCGATTGATTCATTTGATCAATCTATTGACATGAATTAATTATTTGATGAATTAAAATATGTCACCAATGAGGGTCGAACCCAGGACCTCTTTGGTATGGTACAAGCCTTACCACTAGGCCAAAGATGTTGTTGTTGAATACTTATGCAATGAATAAATGTTAATCTAAATCTTGATTAAGATAGATTAATGAATTAATTGAGGGTTATAACTCCGTTTTGGACACGGACGGATGCATTAGAAAGATAACGTAAAGGGTTATTATTATTGTTCCATGTGATAAATATTATGTGATTTATAAATACTATGAATAATATTATGATGAAAGTTAAATATTATTGTTATGTTAAAGGTGAAATAACATGATTAAAAACCTTACAAAGATGAGTGAGGAAACCTAGGAGAATAACTTGATTAATAACTTAGAAACATAATCTAGATAGAACTTTAGATTTAGAAATTAGGGTTGGTAAAATCATGCAATTGATACTGAGATAGTTGATAGTATGATGAGTCTTCTATGAATCTTCATTGATGATATTTCTATGGGTGTTCTTGCATATGTTGGATTATTGTGATACAATGATGTGGTTGTTGTTTGGATATTTGTTGATGTGTTTTATGTCCATGCCAAGAGGTTGGTTGTAAAAAATGAAGCAAAATTATGCAGGTGAAAGTAAGGTGGTTATGCAGTAGAAATCATTGGTCCTTATTGTCAATCGATTGTACAAACTTCCCGTTTTGAAGAGAATGAGAATTTAGCAGAACCAATCGATTGGTTCTCACCTTCAATCGATCACAGATCAATCGATTGGCCTTGGGAATCAATCGATTGATTCCTTTGTATTTTGTGAGTACGGAGTCCCAACCAATCGATTGGTCCTTCCAATCAATCGATTGGTTTAGTAAAAAAATTTAGATAAATTCATATTCAATCGATTGATTCATTTGATCAATCTATTGACATGAATTAATTATTTGATGACTTAAAATATGTCACCAATGGGGGTCAAACCTGGGACCTCCTTGGTATGGTACAAGCCTTACCACTAGGCCAAAGATGTTGTTGTTGAATACTTATGCAATTAATAAATGTTAATCTAAATCTTGATTAAGATAGATTAATGAATTAATTGAAGGTTATAACTCTGTTTTGGACATGGGCGAATGCGTTAGAAAGATAACGTAAAGGGGTATTATTATTGTTCCATGTTATAAAATATTATGTGATTTATAAATACTATGAATAATTTTATGATGAAAGTTAAATATTATTGTTATATTGAAGGTGAAATAACATAATTAAAAACCTTACAAAGATGAGTGAGGAAACCTAGGAGAATAACTTGATTAATAACTTAGAAAGATAATCTAGGTTATGGAACCTGTATGATATATGTATGAGAAAACAATATTCATTCGTACGACGCTTATGTGAGGTTGTGGACGAATTGTTGCCATGATTAAGAATAAGACGCATTGTATGGAACATGCCATGTTATCATTTGTGTATTGTGATGAATGAAGTCACCAATGATTGATGAATTTTATTATGGTTCGTGGAACCGATGATTGTGGAACCGATGATTGTGGAACCGATCATGTATTCAGACTGTGTTTTTTCTGTGATGGTACACATCTCTATTAGTATGCTTAGGCGAGTAAGCATTGGGATATGGGACCAATGATTTGAGCCTCAATTGGGTTTGAGCCCCAACCATGGCGGACATGGGGGAAAGGTGGACACCAAAGTGGGATAAGGCCCATACGGTGAAAGAGACTCAAAGTGGGCAGAGTCCCATACGAGTGACAGTTTTCAATAGTGGGTTTAAGTCCTATAGGGAAACCGGATATCCACCGTGAAATTCGAATCATACGAGCATGCATGAACCGGGCCTGGCTTAGATGTAAGTCCGTTCGGGAATTGATGTTTCGTGATCTGAATAATGATCGTGGTTGAGTTATGAGAACTTAGATGCATGTTGCCATACAATTGCAAGATAGTTTCCCCATCGCTCAAGTCTTCGTTCCCTTGTTGACTTGAGTTGGATATGAGTTGAATATTGATTAGAAACCCTGTAGAGCCGAGTGGACCCATAGGATAGGAGAACTCACTGAGATTATTATCTCATCCAAATATTGTTGTTATTTTTCAGGTAATCCTTGCAGGTTGAATCTAAGAGAAGTTGTTATGGATGTTTCAAGGGATGGTGTTTATCATGATCTTCAACTGTGGAGTTGTGTGCAATGAAGATATTGCACATAGTTCTTAGATTTTTATTGTTTAGGCACTATTGTATAACATGTTCCATTTATGTTTTTAGTTTGGACATGTGTATATATTGATGCCATTAGGCACTTATGTTGGATCAGTACCAATTATTAACACTTGTATGATATTATTCTAGATATATATTATACGGGTAATTACAGTTGGCATCAGAGTAGGTCGATTCTCGACCTAGCCTTGAAACATCATAAGTAAATCTATTCTTCTCTCATATGCGTGTTTAGCCAACATGATTCTTAATATCACTGTATATAGTATTAGGCCTGATCAACCTAATGCTATGTGCATGGTAGGTAGGATCATGGTTGAGCGACCACGAGGACTCCGAAGTGTGGGTTGAACTTATGCTTTGAGGATAGGCTCAAGCCAAGAGTTAGAAAGTAAGGATAACTAGATAGCCCAGATGAAGTTTCAGAGGAGTTGTGATTTAGGTATTATGGAATTGAAGAGTAGTGTATAGTTCAAGCGATTTTGCGGTGTTAACGGAGTTGAGAAGTTGAGGATCTTTATTGGGTAAATTGTCAGAGCTTTGAGAAAGATGTGAATTGCAAGTGGAATAAGATATACTCACTGATATGGAATAATTATTGTGAGTAATTCCGTATGGTGAAGGTGAAAGATGGTTATGTTGCACATATGTCATAAGGTCTGGAAATGAGGTAGTGTATCAGTGTCTCAGTTTCTAAGGCCACTAAAATATTTTGGAAGAACTAGAGTACTTCATGGAATATATATTTGGAATGGTACCTTGCAAGTGGTTAAGGACTTGAGGGATAAGGACGTTCAGTTTTGTTGGGAGCCTAAGGTAGTGGTGAAGTTTAAGGAGAGACTTAAGGACATGCCTACCTATATCAAGTGAAACAGGTATGGGCCAAATAGAAGCTCGTAGATAAACCAAGTATGTTCAGTCTTAGAAGGGAGATCGGATTTGGGATAGCTCGTCAGCGGTTCAGTGTTAGTAAGAGACCATTATGGAATATTGAGTTACCTAAGGATCAATTATAAGAGTTTGTGTGGAGAGAGAGAACGCACATTATATAGTAATGGAAGCTCATGTGATTCTTGGTAATAGGAGATTTGGTTTAGGAGAAGAGCAAGTAAGTTGGATTTAAGGAATTCTAGTAGAATGGTTCTGTAATTGGAACTGGGAGAATTACCATGGGAAGACAAGTGAACACCGAGTGTGGAAGTAGTGTAGATGTTACAATACAACCGTTGTAATGGGGTACATTTTAGATAAAGGCACAATGGGACCATTAAGATTCATTAAGACGAAGTTATGGGCGTGTAGTTGATGATTGTTCGCATCGAGGATTTCTAGAGTATGTAGTGGAATGGTGGAAGTTAAACCTTGGTGTTAAGAGAAGCATGTGATAGCAGCATTATGGTCACTAGTAAGTGTAATTGATTCCTTGCCTTGAGATGAATGTAAAGTAACATACATTTTATTGAGTAGCGAGTCTTGTATTCTAAGAAGTTGAGTTGATGATAGACAATGAAAGACAAGCCAAGCTGGAGCATGTGGATTAAGTGTAGGATGTCGAATGTGTTATGTTGCAAGAGCTTATTGGGAGACAATGAGGATTGTCTGTAGCAAGTCATCTAGACAAGTAACCCCAGTATGATGAAGGGTGTAGTAGGTATTGGTTTAGAAGAAAAATCCAAGTCATAAGTGTGTGGCAATGATAAGATTCATCTTAAGTGTATTTTATTGAATTGCAAGGGTAATAGTGGCTTATTGGAAGTTTGGTTGTTATTTATCTTCTTGGGGAGTGTTTTGGTTGGTTGATCACGGAGTATAAACGTTCACACCGTGTTGGAGCTAAGGGTGTCTTAAATGTTATAAGTGTACCGTTGTGGGTGTACAAATTGAGGATGGAGTTACAAGTCACCACAAGTCAGATTGGTAGTTCTGAAATTGGGATTTCTTAAGGTGTAGTGCATAGTTGGTCATCTGTAGAGATATCATGGAAGTCAGACGTGTGGGAAAACCAACTTGGTGAACCATGCTCAGTTTAAGTAAGTCTGGGAAGTACCACTATTATGATTATGAATAACTATAAGGAACAGATCTGGAAGAGACCTACTAAGTGGTGATCTGGAAGAGATTAGTTAGGTATATGGTATATATTGATAAGGTGTGAAGTGGTTGGTCATGGTATGAAATTGATTAATTCATTCGGATTCATAGCCTTAGATGTAGAGTGGTAATGGATGTGTACGATGATAGTTTACCCTATTGGAAGGATTCATAAGTTATACTTCCAAGAAGGAACGAGGATAAGATATTCCTGAAGTTAAACATGTAACTTGGACTGTGTATTAGTAAGAGCATGAGCCAGGATTATGGAAGATGGGACAGTACGGTTGAGAATAATGATTTTGGATACGAAGTGAAATGTTATATCTAGTTATGTGTGTAATATTGTATGTGACTCTACGAGGTGTATGGACACTCATAGTTATGTTCTAGATTACTTAAGTTCCTTAGAAGTGGTGTCTTGTTGATGATTTAAAGTTCCTTGACGGTGTTACTTTGTTATTGGTCGAGGTCATGTGTCGGAAAAAATCTTGAATGAATCAAAACCCTATAACAGGATTTGATATGGAATATAGTAACCAGAACCGGAGATTGTCAAACTAATTTGGTTTAGCTGCTTCGAACACATGATGAATCTGGATGTCATACACCTTTATGGTTGTAGTCACGTGGCTCCTATATATATATTATGGAGGATGTTGGTCATATTTTAAACCTTTGTGTGTCAACGAGAAATTTATTCTACTAATGGATGTCAGTGAGGTCCTAATACTGCTTTGGGTGGTGGGCATTCTAGAGGATAGGCATGATCTTTTATGTAGACTGTTAGCTAACAAGTGGTGTTTAGGAATCCCAGGTTATTGAAGAAAGGGCTCAATCAAGTTTATGGGAATTAGAGAGATAGTAACTCATAAGAATGGGAGTAAGACAACCTCGTGCTAATGGTGCTATCTTATTGGAGTAGTACGAGAGAAGGGAAACAATTGGAGTAGAGGCTTGCAGCATGTATCATTAGGTCAAGTGAAGTTTATAAGATTATTGATAGATGGATTAGAAGTTTGTCACACTTGTTAAAGGAATAATAAGAAAAGAGTAGTCAATATTGTTTATGGTCAAGGAATCAATAAGTTTTCTTATGAAGAATTAATGAGTATTGATTAACCAAATAAAGATAACATGTCGTAATTATGTTTTGTGTAACTTGGTGCAAGGAAGGGAAGACGTGGTTTTTGGGAGGAAAGTGACCAACTGATGTTGAGCGGTATATCAGAGGAATTAAGTGGGAGCAAGTTTACATGTTAATCCAATATCATAATAAGATTATAATGGAAATCAAGAAGTTTCAAGAGTTTATGAAAGAGGGAAATTTGTCAGCAGGACAAGTTAGAAGGATGAGTATGTCAGAGGCTTGAAATCGAAGAGAAGTCAAATGTAGGTCTAAGACGTTAATGCAAGAATTGTTCATTTGTTAAGTGAAGGAAATTCGGGGGCGAATTTCAATTTAAGGGGGGGAGAATGTAATATCCCATATTCCCTTAAATGCTCAATTAGTTGTCAGTTGGGACCAATAGAGTAACCAGTGAACTCTGAAGAGATTAATTATTAATAAAAGAGACAAACAAATATTAATAAGTGCAAGAGAGGATATTTTTGATAACATTGATAATTGGTCAATTGGTACTGGAAGATAAAATATCAATTGAGATATTTTATATTACTACTTAATATTATATATTATTTATGTATATATTTGTATGGTGGTGATTGGAAAATAAAGAAGAATTGGATAAGAAGGGAGAGTAGGTAGAAAGAGAGAGAGTTATCAGAAAGAAAGAAAAGAAGAAAGGATAAGAAGAAGAGAAGAGGAAAAGAGAAGAAAGAAGAAGAGAGAAAGAAGGAAGAAGGGCTTGGAGGAGCAGAAGGAAAAGCTCATCATCACCATTTTCTACTCATCATCCTCACCAAACTTCATCTTCTTCTTCTACTAGGTGAGTTCTAGATAGAACTTTAGATTTAGAAATTAGGGTTGGTAAAACCATGGAATTGATAGTATGATGAGTTTTCTATGGGTGTTATTGCATTTGTTGGATTATTGTGATACAATGATGTGGTTGTTGTTTGGAAGTTTATTGATGTGTTTTATGTCCATGCCATAGCAGAACCGATTGGTTCTCACCTTCAATCGATTGATTCATTTGATCAATCTATTGACATGAATTAATTATTTGATGAATTAAAATATGTCACCAATGAGGGTCGAACCCAGGACCTCTTTGGTATGGTACAAGCCTTACCACTAGGCCAAAGATGTTGTTGTTGAGTACTTATGCAATGAATAAATGTTAATCTAAATCTTGATTAATATAGATTAATGAATTAATTGAGGGTTATAACTCCGTTTTGGACACGGACGGATGCATTAGAAAGATAACGTAAAGGGTTATTATTATTGTTCCATGTGATAAATATTATGTGATTTATAAATACTATGAATAATATTATGATGAAAGTTAAATATTATTGTTATGTTAAAGGTGAAATAACATGATTAAAAACCTTACAAAGATGAGTGAGGAAACCTAGGAGAATAACTTGATTAATAACTTAGAAACATAATCTAGGTTATGGAACCTGTGTGATCTATGTATGAGAAAATGGTATTCATTCGTACGACACTTATGTGAGGTCATGGACGAATTGTTGCCATGATTGAGAATGAGACACATTGTATGGAACATGCCATGTTATCATTTGTGTATTGTGATGAATGAAGTCACCAGTGATTGATGAATTTTATTATGGTTCGTGGAACCAATGATTGTGGAACCGATCATGTATTCAGACTGTGTGTTTTCTGTGATGGTACACATCTCTATTGGCATGCTTAGGCGAGTAAGCATTGGGATATGGGACCAATGATTCGAGCCTCAATTGGGTTTAAGCCTCAATCATGAAGGACGTGGGGGAAAGGTGGATACCAAAGTGGGATAAGGCCCATACGGTGAAAGAGACTCAAACTGGGTAGAGTCCCATACGAGTGATGGTTCTCAATAGTGGGTTTAAGTCCTATAGGGGAACCGGATATCCACCGCGAAAGTCGAACCATACGAGCATGCATGAACCAGGCCTGGCTTAGACGTATGTCTGTTAGGGAGTTGATGTTTCATGATCAGAATAATGATCGTGGTTGAGTTATGAGAACTCAGATGCATGTTGCCATACAATTGCGATATAGTTTCCCCATCGCTCAAGTCTTAGTTCCCTTGTTGACTTGAGTTGGATATGAGTTGAATATTGATTAGAAACCCTGTAGAGCCGAGTGGACCCATAGGATAAGAGAACTCACTGAGATTATTATCTCATCCCATTATTGTTGTTATTTTTCAGGTAATCCTTGCAGGTTAAATCTAAGAGAAGTTGGTATGGATGTTTCAAGGGATGCTATTTATCATGATCTTCCGCTGTGGAGTTGTGTTCAATGAAGATATTGCACATAGTTCTTAGATTTTTATTGTTTAGGCACTATTGTATAACATGTTCCATTTATGTTTTTAGTTTGGACATGTGTATATATTGATGCCATTAGGCACTTATGTTGGATCAGTACCAATTATTAACACTTGTATGATATTATTCTAGATATATATTATACGGGTTGTTATAGTGTATATGAGAGAAGAAATAGAACCTTATTAGACATGGTCCGATCCATGATGAGTCACGCCGATCTTCCAAACTCCTTTTGGGGACATGCACTATTCACAGCAGCTTACACACTTAATCTTGTTCCATCCAAAAAGGTTGAGAATACACCATATGAGATATGGAGTGGTTAGAAACCACATATGTCTTACTTGAAGATTTGGGGTTGCGAAGCTTATGTGAAACGATGAATTTCAACTAAGCTTTAGCCCAAATCTGAAAAATGCCTATTTGTGGGATATCCTAAAGAAACAAGAGGGTATTACTTCTACAATCCTTCTGAGGGCTAGGTGTTTGTCGCTCGAACTGGAGTTTTCCTAGAAAAGGATTTTATTTCCAAAGGAATCAGTGGGAGGAAAGTAGAGCTTGAAGAAATTCAAGAATTACAAAGCATTGATACACCTATGGAGGAATTAGAGTAGGAAACACAAGTAGTTGTGGAAGAGAAACTTGCTCAAGTAGAACAAGACCAGCGTAGGTCAAGCAGGATATGTCACCTACCTGAGAGATATGGATATCTCATAACTAATCAAGTTGATGTATTACTCATGGATCAAGATGAGCCTGTGACCTACCAAGAGGTCATAACTGGTCCCGAGTCTGAGAAGTGGCTAGAAAGCATGAAATCTGAAATGGATTCCATGTACACATACTAGGTTTGGACCTTGGTAGAGCCTCATGTAGGAGTTAACCCTATAGGATGCAAGTGGATCTTTAAAAAGAAGACTGACATGGATGGTAAGGTACATACCTATAAGGAAAAACTGGTTGCAAAAGGATATAATTAAATTCATGAGGTTGACTATGATGAAACCTTTTCACCAGTTGCAATGCTTAAATCTTTTCAGATTTTACTTGCTATCGCTGCATATCATGATTATGAAATATGGCAGATGGATGTCAAAACTGCTTTCCTTAATGGGAATCTTCTTGAGGATGTGTACATAACACAGCCTGAAGGATGACTTTAGATCGCAATCTGGTTATGTGTTCTACTTAAACGCTGGCGCTGTGAGCTGGGAAAGTTCAAAGCAAGATACAGTTGATGATTCTACAACTGAGGCTGAGTATATTAATGCCTCAAGTGTAGAAAAGAAAGTTGTTTGGATCAAAAAGTTCATTAGTGAACTTGGCATGGTTCCTAGCATTTTGGATCCCGTTGATCTCTATTGTGATAACGATGGTGTTATCGCACAAGCTAAGGAGCCTAGATCTCACCAACGATCCAAACACATACTTAGGCGTTATCGCCTCATTCGAGAGATAATAGATAGAGGAGATGTGAAAATATGCAGAGTACCTACACTTGATAATATTGTTGACCCACTGACAAAGCCTCTTGCGCAGCATAAGCATGATGGCCATACTAGATCTATGGGCATTATGGGTATGCCTGATTGGCTCTAATTCTAGTGGGGGATTGTTGGTGTAAGCCCTAGAGACCAATAATTTTGGTACTTGTATCGAATTATTTATTAATAATAAAAGGATTTTTTCTTTATTATGTTTGTTTAATAAAGTCCTTAGAATATCTAGTCCTTTTAATGTATCAAGTGTGACTTAATCATGAGATCCCATTAAACATAAGGACAATATTCTTAAAGAACCCATAGTCGAGCTTTGTTGTGAAGTGGGATAACATTAAAGCATTAAGACTATTATGTGTATAGACTATTGATCACATCTCATGGATCATGGATAAGGAGTTATCAAGTCTTAAACATAGATTATTATGTGTATAGACTATTGATCACTATTATGTGTATAGATTATTAAGAGTAATATTTATAATGGATTGACCCGCTATGAGAATATTATATAGAATGTTATGCAAAGTTTTATAAGTTATTCTCATGGTGATAGTGGTGTATACCACCCTTCGACCTGAAACCACTATGGACCCTAGATGTAGATTCGAGTGCCTTATTGCTAATCAAACATTGTTCGTAACTGGATGACAATAAAGACAGTTAATGGGTACTCCACGAAGCATGCTGAGGGATATGAGTGACCTAGATGGAATTTGCCCATCCTGCGTAACAGGATAAATGTCTAAGGGCCCAATATTGAACTGGACAAGGATGACGTAGTGTATGCCTTGTGTTCAATATAAACATAAGGGCAAATGGGTAATTGTACACATAAGTATTATCATAAAAGGATTTGTCAGATCACATGATATTTTCGTGTCTTGGATAGCAGTGATGTGTTGCTAGATATCGCTTATTGTCTATTATGTTAAATACGTGATTTAATATAATTACCAATGTCGCAAGAACCTACAGGGTCACACACAAAAGGACAGATTGATGAGAGATAGAGTAAATAAGGAACATAGTAAGGTATGGTGCACTTAAGTGAATTGTAGAACATCGTGAGGTATGGTGCACTTAAGTAGAATACAAAATATGGTAAGGTACCACGTGCTTAAGTGATTTTGGTATATCATAAGATATGGGCCACATACACTTAAGTGGGCTTTTTAGCTTGCAGCCCACACAAGTGGTTCTATAAATAGAACCCTTGTACAGAAGCATTGGATTAGATGAAAATTTCGTTTCTCTCTCTCTCTCTCACTCAAAGCCTTCATTCTTAGCAGCTAGCATTGAGATTGAAGGAATCTGTTTGCATGGACTGAGTAGAGGCGTTGTCACCATTCAACGTTCACGATCACTCCTTAGTTCTGCATCAAAGGTTTCAATCGCCACAAGAGGTAACAATTCTATTACTGATCATGCCCATTCATAAGGATCACTAAAGGAGAAAATTTTAAATTCCGCTGCGTTTTGGATCGCTATTCTCCTTCATTTCAAACTTTGTAAAGATCTATGGAGTTTCGTCATTTACGGACTACCATTCTATTAAATAAGGTTGAGCTTTTATCCCATTATTTCTATTCTTACTTACTTCCGTTAAATAAAATTAAATTTTTATGATGATAATTTTGAAATAAATTAATGAATAATAATTTTTCTTAAAATAATAAAAGCATTCACTTTAAGAATAATCAGTTTCAGCAAGGAATGTCAACGGCAATCCGAGAAGAGATAAGTCTTGAATTGTGAAGCATTATTGGTCTTCCCCAAGCAACTAGTTTGGTAACTATTTCCCTCCCCAGCAGTTCGTCGTTTATCCCCGCCTTAGTCGATGAGTTTCTCCTCGGGTAATTTATCATCCCCGGTAGAGTTGAGTTGACAATCGGTCCCCTTTGCAAATTCATTTTCCCTAGCTGAGGTGCTCATGTTTGGTATCTCTCCAATTTGTAATTTGAATGCTTGGACCCTGGATATCCGGAACCTCTATTTTGGTCTCCAGATCCCCAATTGCATTTGTTTGTGTTGTATAACCGTGATAGTTTCTCCCCTGTGTGAGTCAATTCCAGTTATCTTTACCTTGGAATTGGTTTATTTCATAATTTCCAAGAAGAATTTGGTGATTTTTGAGGAATTTGGTGGTCTTTGGTGTGTTTTGACAGATCTCAGCATCCCAAGCATTTGGCTCATTTTCCTCACTCATAATTTTATCTCTGGTATTCCCCGACGGAGTTCGTCTTTTGTTAGAAGATCCCTCGTTCTCGACAGTATTGGATTCTGAGTAGTATTTGATTTTTGTCCCCTGCAAGGTTATCTCCCATTTTATATGGTGTTGACCTAAAATTCCCTGATGTGTTGACAATTTGAATCTTCAGCAAATCCCTATTATACTTAGCATGTTTGGTTGATCATCCTTCAGCAGTGCTCTTTCCCCGTAGATTTTTTCGTGATTGATTGGAGGCATGTTCTCCATGTCTTTCCCCAGCCAAAGTTGATTTATGCAGAGCTAGATGATTTATTTTCATCCCTGGCATTTTCTCCAGTTGGTGTTTCCATCTTGTTGAGATTAGTCGAGTGTTGCAGTGATTCAAATCTTTGTTATTTATATCCTTTGTATTGTTTTGTCAGCATAATCACAATCATACACATGCATACTCATGCATAAAACACAACATCAGATATTTCATTATGCATTTTATTGCATTTGATTTTTTTCTTTTGATCCCCTGCTTCGATAATATTATTTACCCGTGCAGATTTGGTGTGTCTATCCTCCTTCAATTGTAGAGTGTCAGCCCCTTAGGCAGAAACAGTTTAACCTTTCTCATTTCCCACTGAGTTATTTCCTCGTGGATGACTATTATTTCAATTTCCTCCCCAGAAAATTATCTGGATGGAACCACTCCCCCTGAGTTATATCCTCATTGGGTTGAGTCTTTGTTTGACCATTTCTTTCTAGTTATTACCTAGATAGATATTTTGGTCCCCCGAGAGTCTATTACCCAATAAATGTTAATATTCTTCTCAATGACGAGTACATTACTTTTTCCCAATACCCGATAAAATGCAATCTACTTCCTTTGTATTCCCCAGTGGATTCGTTTCCTCTGTTTCTCCAGTAAGTATATCCTTGATATGTTCATCCTAACCGATGACGGATATTCTTCCTTTTTGGTTTTCTTCCCAGTAAAAAGGTACTTGTAATCCCCATTTTATTCCCCAGAGAGTTTATCCTTGATATGTTCACTTTAATGGGTGATGGATTTTCTCTTCTCTTTGGTATTCTACCTAGTAACTGGTAGTTATAATTCCTACTTTCCCCTGCTGAGTTTATCCTTGATATGTTCACCTTCACTGGTGACGGATACTCTCTCTTTGGTATTTTATCCAGTAACTGGTAGATGTAATTCCTATTTTTCCCCGGCATTATATCCTTGATATGTTTACCCTAACCGGTAACGGATATTCTTCCTCTTTCCCCAGGTGGTATATTCTTAATATGTTCATCCTAACCGATGATGGATATTCTTCCTTTGAGTTTATCCTTAATATGTTCCATTTAACTAGTGACAGATACTCTCTCTTTGGTCTTCTGCCTAGTAACCAGTAGTTGTAAATCCTATTTGATTTCTCTCCTCAATAGGTTATTCTTACCCAATTGACCGGTAATGAATACACTTTTCTTTCTCAGCGAGTCATCCTTGATATGTTTACCCTAACTGGTAATGAATGTCCACCTGTCAGAGTGTATTATCTTCCTAACTGTAGCACCACGCGAAAAACCGGCGGGAAAACAAGAACAACAGAGCCGCCACCGTGCGTTATTTATCCCAAAAGAGGGAAAGGAAACGCTCAGAGTAAACCTGGGAAAGGAAAGGTCTCGCGACCAAAGAGAATGGGATCGGGAGTCGGTTATGCGAAGGGAAGGTATTAGCACCCCTACGCATCCGTCGTACTCGACGGGATCCACGCACAATAGAAAGGAAAATGGTTGCTAAACACTGCTCAAACACACACACACTGGCTGAAAGAGACACAAGAAAACAAAAGAGACTGACTCGGCAGGATATCGCATCCTGGGCCTACTTAGTCTATCAGGCATAGACATCAGAGTCGAAGTAGTTCGGACTGGGGAAACGACACATGCTCGCTAGGATATCGCATCCTATGCATACGTATCTCCTTTGGACAAAGGAGAATCAGAGCATTCGTAGCTCGGCTGACACGCTCACAAACAAACACTGGCAAAGGCAAACGTGGAGCCTGAATGCCAATCACTGGACTTACATCAGCATCCGAACCAAAACACACACAAAGAGGCAAACGTGGAGCCTGAACGCAAATCACTGGACTTACATCAGCATCCGAACCAAAACACACACAAAGAGGCAAACGTGGAGCCTGAACGCCAATCACTGGACTTACATCAGCATCCGAACCAACAAACCCACACTGGAACCCGAATGCCACTCGATGGACTTACATCAGCTTCCAAGCACACAACAAGACAAAACAAAGACACAGGCGCCCGGAGAGATCTGCTCATCTCCTGCCTACGTACCTCATCTGGTTTGAGGATCAGGGCGACGTAGTTCCCCTACGCAGGGATAAAGGACTAGCCTAATCAGATAACAGAGGGAGACACAACTAGGGAGACTACGACTCGAGCCTAGATGTTATCATGCAAAATCATCCCTAAGTTAAGGTTTCTAGCTAACTTGCACAGGAAGCAAGCCTATCCTAATCATGACTTGCACAGGAAGCAAGCCACACCTAACTTACACAGGAAGCAAGTCAAACTAAACCTAACTTGCACAGGAAGCAAGTCAAACTAAACCTAACTTGCACAGGAAGCAAGTCAAACTAAACCTAACCTGCACAGGAAGCAAGCTAAAGCAAACACACAAGCACAAGTAGCACACACTATATGCAAGCAATGGGCTCAAACAAGGTCAGGTTTTAGTCGAGGGGTCATATCAACCTCAACAAACAAACCACTGGAACTGGGTAGTGTTAGCTCTTAACCTTGCCATTGAGGGGCTAAGGTGAAGCTGATGAAAGGTGGGTGAAGATGAGACTTCACAGCTCTTATCCCTGGCCTGGGAGAGCTTAAGACAAGAATGTGTGGGTTCAGAAAGTAGGAACCCTTCTACACATTTGAAACTGACTCAACTATACAACTGTACAAGATCTTGGGTTGGTATCTGCAATGCGTCAACACAGTGGTGTGAGCAAAGCAGATGACACACAGAATAGCAGGGGATAGATTGCATATCCCTTGTGTCTGCCAATGCCTCTTCACTTAGGAGGTCTTTGAATATGTACAGGACAAATGTAAACAGTCACAAACATCGCCTCTTAAGGAGGACTTCAGACAGTTGCCTGGCCAAGTAACAGGCCAGGTCTTCCAGACTACATGAAGATAGAAAGGTATACCTCAATGCAAATTGCTTATCAAGCAAAGCAAAGCAAAAAGTTCACAAGGAACTGAGCAACTAAAAGTACCTGAAACCAGTCAGACAACATTAGTACATAAGTCAAAGTTAAATCAAAATGAAACCAAGGTCAACAGTCAACACAAGCAGATAAATGTGCAATGCACAAAGCTCTAGGCATGTGAGCCAAGCAACCTGCAAAACAAAACATGTTAGTCATGATAAACAAGCAAACACAAGCAATTTGTATTGGTCTCATTGGACAATTATTGGTTAACCTGAAAAGATGAGCTCAAATGTGAGTAACAGGACCACTAGGACAAGCCTAGGGTCAAAAGGGAATGAAAGAGTTAAAACAGCAAGTGGCAAGTATCCAAAATCATGTTCAAACAATCAAGAAACAAAACCAATTGGTTTCACATTCATATCAATCATTATCATCATTTCATGAACAAAAGAAGTCAAGGCATGGCATTTAGAAGCTCATAGAAGTCAACAGCAAGACTTGAATCAAAAGCAATCTCAAACATTTCCAAAAATCATCAAATAAATCATGATCAATCACAACCCACAGCATGGTAAGCATGTCAAATTTCAACTCATTTGGACAAGTAGAAGGTGGTCAATGAAAATCAGAAAGGCAATGCAATTCCAAACATGCTCAAAGAAGTCAACCAAACATACATCAACTTGAAAAAATCATAAATCAGGAATGGCATATGATAAATGAATGGGACTAAAACCATGTCAAAGATTAAGATGTCTAGTAATCTCATGTAAAATTTCATGTCCATCTAATAAAGTATGAGCATTTCACAAAACAAATGGGCACATGCATCACATAAGGTCAACATTTTGGTCAAACAAGGGAGAAAATCTCAAACAAATGGAAAATGCCATAAACAAATCCACAAAAAATCATATGCAAACTAGACATATTCAAGCTCAATCATACAAAAAATCAATCCATTTTGAGGTCAATAGGCATGGCTATAAAAATCAACAAGTTGCACATCAATGGTGTGACACAAATTGTCACACCCTACTTCAAAAATTCATAGCTCACAAACCAGATAAGATAAATTCATGATCTTTACACCAAAATCACCATAGAGAGGTCTAGTTTGTGCACAAAAAGTTTCAAGGTCAAAGGTTAAAGTATGACTATTTCACAAATGATTTGGTGGAATGTGCAAAATGTGGATACATGTTACAAACCAATATGCCAAATAAAATCCATTCATCACAAAAATCTGGAAAAAATATGACAATTAAGTAGAGATCATGATGAAAAGAATGCAAAAATTCCCATGAGAATTGGACTTAAAATGATGGAGATATGATTTTTCAAAGTTTGTGATCAAAAGTGAAATAAAAATGAAAAAAAAAAAACAACATAATCCAATATGTCATGTGCCACGGATGGCAAACTTGTAATTCCCAGGGTCATTAAACTAAACGATGCGTTTTGCTCATGAGGACGAAATAATTTCATTGGCCAGTATGGAGCTACAGTGGCCATGCACACGTGAACCCTCAATTTTCTGGGCAAGGCAACATGAACTTAGGGTTTCTGGGAACAGTACACGACCTTCATCTTCCCCAATCGATTCAAACAAAAAAATTTCCAGAAATTAAAATTAAGTACACCAAAATGATCAGCAAGCTTCATACATACATAATCCAACATCAATTTCAACAAAATCCACTCAAACAACATGAATCGAGCAAGGATATATTTCATCATCAAACTTTAGAACAGCATAACTCAAGCATCACCCAATCATTTTCAAAACTAAAGCTACCCTGGAACTCAGCGTGCAAAGATCTCTCTAAAGCATGTAATAGTTTGACAAATGGATGAAATCGAAAACTCACCAAATCTAAAGTGCAGCGATGATGCAGTTGTTATTTTGTGGTTTTGGCTCGAAACAAATACTCTAACAGCTCCCCCAAGTTGAATGATGAAGTTGGCTTGGCTCGAGATAGCTTGAAATGGCTTCAGTCACACTTTGCCATTGATGGAGCTTTAGCAAAAACAGTCCACGAAATGGCCTTCCAGTTGGTGCTTTAGGCTTGAAATCAACTTCAAATGATAAGTATGTGATGATACCAACAAGAAGTGTGCAAGCTCTTTTGTGATTTTTGAAGAATTTTGAAAGATGAAGAAAATGGTTTTTTGAGAGCAAAGAGTTTTTTCTGTGATGTTAGGAGGCAGCTAGGGTTTCTTTCAGAGAGAAAATGATGTATATATACTCTGTTTAATGGTACTAATCAAGGTTAATGAAAAAGTGGAATTGGAGTTGGTAAAAAGTGTCCTTTTGCTAATTTCACTCAAGTGGCATGGTGCATGAGCTGTAGCTGCGAAAATGGGCCTTGAACATGTCCAAAATATGATTTCTAGTCATTCTCAATTGGCCAAAATGATTAAAAATGGTTATTTTAAAAAGTCAAATTTCAACCTCACTTGAAATTAATTCATGTAAGTTCAAAAATGCCATTTTGATCTATGATGTTTTGGTGAATGATGGTTGCATATTTGGAAAGAGGGGATCAAATGTGACTTGTTGCAAAAAACCCCACCCAATTTGGCCAAATGGTTTGAGAGATATGGCCTTTTGAAGTTCAAAAATTTCTGAAAATGAATTGATCATATCTTGCCAACCATACATGGGAATTGAGAGTTCTTGGACTTTTTGGAAATGGGAGAACAAGATCTTCAACTTTCATGTTGGGAAAAAATTCATTTGAAGCTTGTATCATGATGTAAGTTTAGGCTCAAGAAGTTTCCATTTTTGGCAAGTTTCAATTACAGGTCCAGTTTCTATTTTTGGAAATTTCTTGTCTGGCTTCCAATTCTTCAATAATGGTCTTTGACATGATACATGAGGCCTATTTGGACATGAATGAGCTCTCTCAAACCAAATCCAACCATCAAAACCATAAAATCAGACACAGTTGACCAAGTTTGACTTTTTAGGGTTTCTGGCAAACTGTGCATTGACTGATGACTTCTGAACATCCAATCCTTGACCAAAACACTTCAAATGCATCCCCAAGTCATGTGAACATGTTGGACCAACCCTAGGGCCTTGTTTCAATGGAAATTGCACTTGCTTGCTTGACTGACTGATCTCCTGACCAGTTTGACCTAATTCTTCTGACTGGCTTGCACTTGAGGCAAATGGACAATGCAATGTTATGCAGTGGACCATGTTATGTTATGACCTAATATGAGAATGTATGTACAAGAAGTAGGTGCAAATTTGAGGTGCTACAGCTGCCCCTATTCAATCAGCTGGGAACCCGAACGGATGATAGCGACGGCTGTCAGACTTTCAGGGTAAACAGGGATTGAATACCAAAGAACCGTAGAAATTTGCACTCTGCCGGATATGATACAAGAAGAACCACGTCATTTACCGATGACGCCTGCAATTGACAACTTCAGAAAGGCGAAACCATTTACCGATGGTTAGAAACTGGCAACTTGATATTTACCGATATCAACTTCAGCTCAACATACCGATGGCTGCTGGGAAACAACTTCTGATGTAAAAGGAAACAAAACCATTTACCGATGGTGGTTTCAAAGAAACTTGACATTTACCGATATCATCTTCAACTCGACCATTTACCGATGGCTACTGCAACTGGGGATCCGATATTTACCGATATCGAAGAAAACGGGGCCATTTACCGATGGCGGATAAAACTGGGCATTCAATATTTACCGATATCGAAGCATACAGGGCCATTTACCGATGGCGTCTCCACTTGGGGAGGAACAAAATCTTTGTGGTGTAATCAGACAAGACGTTTACCGACGACTTCTGGGGATCTTGATTTTATCAACAAGGAAACAAAGCATGACCAGACATTTACCGATGACTGGGATGAGACTCGACGTTTACCGACATCGAAAGATGATGTTTACCGACATCCAAAAACGACCAGACATTTACCGATGACTGGGGAACACTTCACTAAGGGAAAAAACAAATATTTGCAGCTGGAAACCAGATAGGACATTTACCGATGACTCTACTGGGGATCTCTAGCTGGGGATTATCAGACATTTACCGATGACTGCAGAAAAGACTCGATGTTTACCGACATCGAAAGATGATGTTTACCGACATCAAAAAATGACCAGACATTTACCGATGACTGGGGAGAAAACCCGATGTTTACAGACACCGAAACAATGGTGTTTACCGACACCAAAAATGATGACCAGACATTTACCGATGACTGGGGAGAATAACCGATGTTTACAGACACCGAAACAATGGTGTTTACCGACACCAAACAAAGAAACACACGTGGGTGCTGGCATGACACTTACCGGTATCACAAGAACGTCATCTTAGATATGTCAAGGCAAGGTTGACCACTTGCTGGGGATCTCACTGGGGAGAAACAAACTTTCCGTCCTCGGACGGGTGAGGAAATAAACCTCTCTGGGGAATATCAATCCTGAGTGCTGTCAGGAGCCACTGTAGCAGGCGTGTTGCACCGATGTTGAACAAAATGATCCGCCTCTGCCGGGGATATTGTCTGATTGGGTTAACACATGAATGCATATGTTTGAATTTTTCTATGGCGTAATGCTCCATATTGAATGGGAATGCTACGCAGTTTGAGGATGCAATGATCACTCGGGGATATCCTTCATAGGACCTAATCCACTCGGGGACTCCGCTTGAGGGAACAACCAATACAACGCTGGGGACGAACCAAAACGACTGCGCTGAGGAGTAAACAAAGCCACTCGCTGGGGAGTAATAAGACGACTTGCTAGGGACAACCTGGTGACTTCACTTGAGGAAAGCCAACCAATCCACAAATAGGAAAAAACTTTGCTTTGGGGAATAAAAGCTACTCCGCTAGGGACGACCCATCCAGTCCACAGATAGGATAATTGCTGGAGATAAATTTCAATGAACCTGCCTCACTTGGGGAGGAAATCGGCAAATACAGGCCTGCTGGGGATAGGCAATCCTTAGATCTGTTGGGAAATAGAAGGCACTATCCACAGACGTCTCCGCAGGGGAACATAGCTCTGATAGCTTCCAAACTTGCTTGGGGAAAATATCTGCTGAGGAAACGTCCTCACAGATGCCAATCCTGAAAAACAGCACAACAAAATTCCCCCAGGGGATACATGGACAAGATACGCTCAAGTGTCCTCAACATTCAAAATGATTTTCAAATGTTTTGTCTTTTTGCACGTTATTGTGTAGCCTTCATGTTCTTATATGCAATGCTTATCAAAAATTCGGACATTTTTGCAAACAAAACAGTAAAAAAATAAAAGCAAAAGAGCCATTTATCTGAATAACGACTTTTATTGATTGAAAATGTGCCTGAAAAGGCAAATACATTGGGAAGCAATTCCTAGAAAGAGGTAATTGCGCGTAAAAGGAGAAATCTATCCTAATGGCAATGTGAACACGGCATCCACTATTTCCCAATTCTGTTATAACTCACAGATCATCAGTTTTCCTCCCAACTCCTTGCTTTCTGAGAAGAATGACTGGACGGATCACATTTTTCGAGATGGCAGACGACAAAGCTTGATGAAGTACAGACAACTCAGACTGTAGTCTTCGCTTTAATCCCTCTTTTGCCTGGATCGCCCTTTCGGGTTTTCAATCCACCGGGATACCCATTTTTGCCTAAGCCGCCCTTGCGGGTTTTCGACTTACCGGGTGTACAAATTCTTTTCATTTTATCCCTAATTTTTGCCCGAACCTTTCCTTTCTGTTTTTTGGTTCGCCGGGATGCCCATTTTTGCCTGGACTCTTTTTTCTTTTTGTCCAGCGGGTCAATTTATGCGAAGTATTTTTTGACTACATCTGAGTTAACAGGAGACGGAAAATCTTCACCATCCATAGTTGTAAGCATCAAGGCTCCACCGGAGAATACCTTTTTCACAACATATGGACCTTCATAAATAAGAGTCCACTTGCCCCTGTTATCTGCACCGGGAGGGAGGATCCTCTTCAAAACTAGATCACCGATCTGATAGCTTCGAGGACGCACTTTCTGATCAAAGGCTCGCTTCATCCTTCTCTGATACAACTGTCCATGACATACAGCTGCTAGCCGTCTCTCTTCGATAAGGCTCAACTCGTTAAACCTTGTTCGAATCCACTCGGCTTCGTCCAGCTTGACATCCAATAAAACTCTCAGAGAAGGAATCTCCACTTCAACAGGTAGGACAGCTTCCATACCATACACAAGGGAGTAAGGGGTTGCCCCGGTCGACGTACGTACTGAGGTACGGTACCCATGCAAAGCGAAAGGCAGCATCTCATGCCAATCCTTGTACGTAACGACCATCTTCTGCACAATCTTCTTGATATTCTTGTTCGCCGCTTCTACAGTACCATTCATCTTCGGTCTGTAAGGAGAAGAATTGTGATGTTCAATCTTGAAATCTTTACACAGCTCCTTCATCATCTTGTTATTGAGATTCGAACCATTGTCAGTGATGATTCTCTCAGGAACTCCATAACGACATATGATTTCTTTCTTGATGAACCGGGTAACCACTTGTTTGGTAACGTTAGCATAGGAAGCTGCTTCCACCCATTTGGTGAAATAGTCAATCGCAACCAAGATGAAGCGATGTCCATTCGAAGCAGTAGGCTCAATCTTCCCAATCATATCAATGCCCCACATGGCAAACGGCCAAGGCGAATTCATGACATTCAGAGGGCTTGGTGGTACATGCACCTTATCAGCATAAATTTGACACTTATGGCACTTCCGAGCATACTTGAAACAATCGGATTCCATAGTCATCCAGTAATAACCCGCTCTCAACAATTTCTTAGCCATTGCATGTCCGCCGGCATGAGTACCGAAGGAACCTTCATGAACTTCCTGCATTAACATGTCTGCCTCGGGTCTGTCCACGCATCTGAGCAAGACCATGTCAAAGTTTCTCTTATACAGCACATCATCCTGATTCAAATAGAAGCTTCCAGCTAGCCTTCTCAGGGTTTTCTTGTCATTCTTCGACGCACCTTCAGGATACTCATGAGTCTTGAGGAAGTTCTTGATGTCATAATACCACGGCTTCTCATCAATCACAACAGACTCGGCTGCAAACACATACGCAGGCCTCTCGAGTCGATTCACCGCAACATGTGGCACATGATTCCACCAATGAACTTTGATCATAGACGACAAAGTTGCCAAAGCGTCAGCCATTTGATTCTCATCCCGGGGGAGATGATACAACTTCACCTTCTTGAAGAACGTCAATATTCTTCTGGTGTAATCTCTATACGGAATCAAATGCGGCTGATTCGTATTCCAATCTCCATTGACTTGATTGACCACTAGAGCGGAATCTCCAAATATGTCAAGAGTTTTGATCCTCAGATCAATGGCTTCTTCTATCCCCATGATACAAGCCTCATACTCAGCTTCGTTGTTGGTGACGTCAAACGTCAATCTGGCAGAAAAAGGTATATGAGCACCTTTAGGATTGATCAATACTGCCCCAACACCGTTACCGTTCATATTCACAGCCCCATCAAACATCAGTGTCCATTTGTCATCCGGATCCGGTCCTTCCTCGACAAGAGGCTCTTCGCAATCTTTCATCTTAAGATACATGATGTCTTCATCAGGGAATTCAAACATCATAGGCTGATAATCTTCAATCGGTTGCTCGGCGAGGTAGTCTGACAGAACACTACCTTTGATGGCCTTTTGTGACGTGTACTGAATATCATATTCTGTTAGAATCATCTGCCAACGAGCAACGCGTCCGGTGAGAGCCGGTTTCTCAAAGATGTACTTCACTGGATCCATCTTAGAAATCAACAAGGTAGTATGGTTCAACATATACTGCCTCAGTCGGCGAGCAGCCCAGGCCAAAGCACAGCAAGTTTTCTCGAGCAGTGAATATCTTGTTTCACAGTCGGTAAACTTTTTGCTAAGGTAGTATATGGCATGCTCTTTTCGACCAGACTCGTCATGTTGTCCCAATACACACCCCATCGAGTTCTCAGTCACTGACAGGTACATTATCAGAGGTCTCCCTGGAACTGGAGGTATAAGGATTGGAGGTTTCTGTAAATACTCTTTAATCTTGTCAAAAGCTTTCTGACAATCATCATTCCACTTGATCGCCTGATTCTTTCTAAGCAGTTTGAAAATTGGTTCGCACGTGGCTGTTAGATGAGATATGAACCTTGCAATGTAGTTCAATCTCCCTAAAAACCCACGGACCTGCTTTTCCGTTTTTGGTTCAGGCATCTCTTGAATAGCTTTGACTTTCGCTGGATCAACCTCAATCCCTTTCTCACTGACAATGAAGCCTAAAAGCTTCCCTGATCTCACCCCAAACGTACACTTGTTCGGATTCAACCTCAGCTTGAACTTTCTCAACCGGTCAAACAGCTTCTGCAAATTAACCAGGTGCTCCTCTTCTGTCTGCGACTTCGCAATCATATCATCTACGTACACTTCAATTTCTTTGTGCATCATGTCATGAAAAAGAGTCGTCATTGCCCTCTGATAGGTAGCACCAGCATTCTTTAGCCCAAATGGCATCACCTTATAGCAGAACGTGCCCCAAGGTGTAATGAATGTCGTCTTTTCCATGTCCTCTGGCGCCATCTTGATCTGATTATATCCAGAGAAACCATCCATGAAAGAGAATACCGAGGATTGAGCCGTATTATCGACCAATACGTCAATGTGAGGTAATGGGAAATCATCTTTCGGACTCGCTCTATTCAAATCCCGGTAATCGACACACATTCTGACTTTACCATCCTTCTTCGGCACAGGAACGATGTTGGCCACCCATGGGGGATAACTCGTAACAGCCAAAAAACCTGCATCCCACTGCTTCTGAACCTCTTCCTTGATCTTAGTTGCCATATCAGGACTCGTTCTACGAAGCTTCTGCTTGACCGAAGGACACCCTTCTCTGAGAGGTAATCGATGCACCACAATATCTGTATCTAACCCAGGCATATCTTGATATGACCAGGCGAATATCTCCACATATTCTCTCAGCATCTCAATCAGCCTCCTCTTGACAGAGTCCTCTAAAGCAGCCCCAATCTTGATTTCTCTTTTGGCGTCCTCAGTACCCAAATTAACAACCTCCAACTCCTCCTGATGAGGCTGGATGACCCTTTCCTCCTGCTTCAGCAATCTGACCAATTCTGCAGGAAGTTCACAGTCTTCCTCACTCTCCTCTTCAGCTTGGTAGATGGGATTGTCGAAATCATACTGAGCCTTAACAGAACTGTTCATAGTGAATGCCATAAGATCGCTTCTGCATGTTTAATGCTTTGTTTTAGAAAAAGAGTTCAATAAAGTCATAAAAAACAAAAACATTGCCATTTTTATTGTTTTTTAAAAAAAGATGAAAACAAAAAATAGAAAGACAGGGATCACAAAGTTTGATTGCAAAAATGTCCTTCATTAATGATAATCATTAAAACATGATGAGGCCCTACAATGAATCACTACGCCTTGGGCAGATCGTAGGATTTTCATGCAAAAATGAAAAAACAACAGAAAATTACTCTGTCAGAAGAGTAACTTGAACCACTTCTTCAGCCGTCCAGTTGTTGATAGACCCCCCTGGTGCACACGGGCGAACCCAGTTGTCCAGATCACAATCACTGTCACAGTCTTCACTACCGGTTGCAGAGACGTCGCCATGATTCATCAGCCCAGCGCTGGTAAAGGTACTCGGACCCGCTTGACCATTCTGCTCTGCTTGGAGAGGCTCATAACCAACGCCAAATTTGTCTTCTTTGACAGGCAAATCCACCATCTTGCCCCAGCCTTCAGCTTTGCCAGAATCAACAACCTCCTTAGCCTGCTTGTAAGAAGTAATTGAAGCACCTGGCTTCCTCTGCTCAGCGTACGCCACTTTCTCAAGAGCCACAGTCTCAAACGCCTGGCATAAGGTTTCGTGGATCTCGCCATCCACCTCAACATATTTGAACGAGGATAGATGACTCACCAGAATCTCTTCTTCACCGCACACGGTCACAATCTGACCGTTCCAGACATACTTGAGCTTTTGATGGAGAGTCGACGAGACTGCCCCTGCTGCATGAATCCATGGACGCCCTAATAAACAACTATAGGCGGGCTGGATGTCCATAACATAGAAGATGATATCGAATACCTCAGGACCTATCTTCACAGGCAAGGTAACTTCCCCACACACAGAACGTTTGGAGCCGTCGAAAGCACGAACGATCAGGTCACTGGGAGTAAGCACAAACCCTTCCACATCAATCTTCTTCAGAATCTGCTTAGGCAACACATTCAGCGACGACCCGGTGTCTACCAATACGTGAGACAACACTGCCCCCTTGCACTCCATGGTGATGTGCAAGGCTTTGTTATGGTTTCGCCCTTCAGGCGGTAAGTCCAGGTTGGTGAATCCTACACCATGCCTGGTGCTCACATTGGCCATCACACCCTCCAGTTGATTGACAGAAATCTCCTGAGGCACGTAAGCCAGATTTAACATCTTCAGCAAGGCATTACGGTGTGCCTCAGAGCACAACAACAGTGAAAGTATAGAAATCTTGGACGGAGTTTGATTCAACTGATCTACAATCTTGTAGTCACTCTTCTTGATTATCTTCATAAACTCCTCCACGTCCTTCTCAAATGACCCCTCGGGCGCTTCCTTCTGGACAGGTTCTTCCTCAACCACAACTTGCTTACCCTTTGCTTTGGCGAGAGCCTCAGCATTATTGTCCCTCAAAGGCTGCGGTGCGAACAGATGACCGCTTCTGGTAAAACCTCCTGGACCCCCTACATTATCCACATCCGGACCAACAGTTGCAGGAACTCTTTTCGGTAAACCAATTGTCACTGGAGCTTGATTCACTGGTCTCGTCTGACTTTCAGCCCTTCTGTTACTGCGGTAAGCATTATCATACTTCCACGGCACAACTCTATTATTCTCAACAGCCCTTCTTCCAGACGCAACGATAGTAGTTGGAGCACTGATGGTTACAGGCACGGAAATGGTAACTGGGGTACCATTTGTTGCAGGTGCACTAACGACCCTTTGTCCACGTCCTTCAGACGGTTTAAAGTAAATGGTGATAGTTGACACTGTCCCACGATCTTTTACAGCCCTACTGAATTGCAAACAACCCTCATCCATCATACCCTGGATACCGGCCCTTAACTGGTCGCAACCATTCTCAGATTCTGCACAGCCCAAACAATCCTCATCACAGCCCGAGTAGATACCCCCATTCAGCAGACGGCCCTTCACAACTAGCAGAGAAGTCTGAACATCATCAACATTAACAACCAGATCTTCAGCTTCTTTCCCCTCAATATTGTTCACTCTATGCCCACCATGCTGAGGCATAGGGTTGTTTACGACGTTAGGCACTGGAGCGAAGTTGATCGCCTTGGCATCGATCAAATCTTGGACCTTGTGCTGGAGAGCCCGACACTTCTCAGTATGATGCCCTGGTGCCCCAGAGTGAAAGTCACAACGGACGTTGGCGTCGTACCCAGGAGGCAATACTGTAGGCGGAGCCATTGTACGCAACTCAACCAACCCCAACCTGAGTAGTTCGGGCAGCAGTTCGGCGTACGACATGGGTAGCGAATCAAAACGTCGATCAGGCATCCTTTGTCTGGGCTGATACGGACGTTGCTGTTGTTGTTGTTGCGGTTGTTGAACTCTTTGTTGTTGTTGTTGACGAGGTTGAGGTGCCGGAATGGTCACTGCAGCAACCTGACAGCGTTGACTTCTGTTCTGATCTCTGCGGTATTGAACAGCATTAGTTTCACCCTCTCTTCGACGAGGTGCCCCAGCAAACGGCTTCTTAGAAGAAGAGGAACCAGCATCTTGGATCTTCCCAGTTTTAATCAAGCTCTCAGTCCTCTCTCCACAAATGACAACATCAGAAAAACTACCGAATGGGCAGCTCCCCATCCGGTCCATAAACACACCCTGAAGAGTACCGATAAACATATCTGTCAACTCCCTCTCCAGCATAGGGGGTTGAACTCTAGCAGCCAGTTCACGCCACCTCTGGGCGTACTCCTTGAAGCTCTCTCCGGATTTCTGACATAGACTCTGCAGCTGAGTCCGGCTAGGCGCCATGTCCATGTTATGTTTATATTGCCTCAAGAAGGCCTCACCCAGATCCCTCCAGCATCGGATCGAATCTCTCTTTAATTCCATGTACCAGTCTAAAGAAGCCCCAGATAGACTATCTTGGAAAAAATACATCCACATCTTTTCATCATCTGTATACGCAGAGATTTTTCGATAATAAGCCTGCACATGGGTGCGAGGGCAAGAAGTACCGTTGTATTTATCGAAGGACGGTGCTTTGAACTTGTAAGGGATTCTCAAACCTTCCACCAACCCCATATTGGTAACATCAAAACCGAGAGAATTCTGACATTCCATAGCCCGGATCTTCTCAGCAAGGGCATCAACTTTACGATCCCTCTCATCAACCCTTCCCAGAACGTCTTCGTCTTCACTGAGCAGAGTGAACATATCCTCTTGTCTGTCAACAATCGGGGCAGGATTACGGGTCGGGGCACGGACTGCTCTGGCATTAGCGGCATCTGGAGCAATAGGTTGACCGTTGATTCGAATACCCCCCAACTCATCACCTACGGCATAGTTGTTGATGGGTACAGCAGCAGCAACATTATTATCATTGACCGGGCCTCCCTCTGGCGGAGCATGGTTGACCGGTGGAATTGCAGCCTCTTGTCTCTGAACCATGGCTCGAAGTTCTTCTTGACCTTGTGCAACCCCTTGCATCATATTCATAAACTGGGCCATGTTAGCCTTCATCTCAGCCAACTCAGCTTGAACTTGATCCATACCTCTCTGTTGATTCAGTCTTGTTGAGTAGCGGTGCGGACGTTGATCAGCTATCCTGCCTGAAACAGGAACCAGAGTGAGAAGTCACGACCAAGAACACCTGTTATGCAAAATGATATGAGTATGGTGCTAATGATGCGTATGATGCACATGATATGTTCATTTCTCAGGCATTCAAAGAGCCTGAGTCATCCTCAAAAGATGGCAACCTGCAGCAAGAACAACACAGAAGCACAGAAACAACATACACAAGAGTGATGAGTACAAGGTGAAACCAACAACCTCATCTATATGAGTAACAGGATCATACAACAAAGTCGACAAAGAAAATCCAAACAATCGGAGTACAACAATGAATCCCATCCAACAAGCCTGGAGGTGATTCTCAACATACATATCAAAGATACAAGCTAAGACAAACGGCCTCCCGGAATGAGAGTCTTCAAGTACTGACACTGGTCTATCAACAGGTCACATTCTGAACATTCTGGCAAAAGAGTGATCTTCTCCTTCAGTTGTCGTCTAAGCTCTACCACTTCTCCTCCAAGGTGGTTCTCTGATGTCTGTCTCAAGTCTACTTCCTTCTTCAACTGGATGTCTTTATCTCTGAGTTGCTTCTCCAAGTCTCTGATCTTCTTCTGATAGCTGGCCTCAACTCTCTGCAACCTCAAGCACTCCCGGTGTTCTGCATCTAACATGCTCTCCATCTCCTCGTAGGATCTCTTCTTGCTTCTTAGTCTGCTAGCATCTTCTCCTCGCACTCCTCTGAGTTGATGAGCCAAGTTCAAACTATCAGCTTTGGCTTTGTACAGCTCCATCTGGGTATCTTGCTCCTTCCCTCTCAAACGGCGATTCTCCATCAGGGCTTGCTTGTAGTGCTCCGCAGGCACACTCTCAGCAAGGATCAAAGGTGGTTGCTCCTGCAACGGCTCCATCCTATCGTAGGGTAACAACAAAGTTCCTACTCTCTCCTTGACCCAATCAGTGTAATCAGGCATAGCAACGGCAAACTTCTTCCCTAAGACAGATCCATCCTTCACACCAATAGACTTCCAAGCTCTCCCTATCTGCTCCAATCTGGCCGGGTCACTCTGCTTCTCAAAATACACACTTTCAGCTACCTCAGCCTCAAGTGGTCTTCCTTTCATCACAAACCCCAACTGGCGAAGAGAAAGCACCGGGTTGTAATTGATGCAACCCCTAGTCCCTACGAGTGGCACATTACGGAATCCTCCACAGCTCATAATGACGTTACGCACATCCATCCGGTAAGATTGCCACCTGATATCATAGGAGGTAAGAGACATAACCCTCTGAGTCCACTTATGCGTGCTCTGAGCATCCACAAAAGGTCCACTGACTGGCAGGAGAGACAAGAACCATCTGAGCAAAAGCGGGAGACAACACCTGATAGCCCCACCCTTACCATGCCTACTGTGAATGGCATAGTAAGTGTCAGCTAATAGAGTAGGAACTGGATTTCCTCCAATGAAAATACTGACTGCAGCATAGTCAACAAAATTGGGCATACTCGGAAACAGGACGATCCCATAGATCATGACGGCCAACTGAGCATGAAAGGCTTCCCAACTTCCCTTCTCTGCTTCTTCTCTAGCTACCCTCAACAGAAACTTCAAAGGCAATCCTACAACATCCCCACTGGACTTCCAACTATCACTGACTTCCTTGATACCCAAATGGAGAGCTCTGGCAACAACTCTGAAATCAACCTCCTTGGGCACATCCAAGAAAGGAACCTGATACCGGACCGGGACACTCAGCAGAATGGAGTACTCCTCAAGAGTAGGTGCCAACTGATAATCTGGAAAGGTGAAACAATGAAGCTCTGGGTCGTAGAACTGTAGAAGAGTCTGCAACGGCACCGGATCGACTACCATCTTCAACAGTGTCAGAATATCTCCATACTGGTCAACAAACCCCTTCTGGTTACCACTGGTCATAAGGTTGCTCAACTCAATCAGAGACGTCAAAGGTTCACGGTGAAAGCTGTAGGAACAAGTCTTCCGCTTCAACTCTGGGACTGTTGCCATCTCTATCAGTGAACAAGCTCTGGAATGTACCTGAGAAATGATATGCATGCAGGGATTAGTTTTTTTTCTTTTCTTTTTCCCCCTCTTTTTTTTTTTATTGCGTATTTTTTTGAAAATAAACATGCTATGATGCAAATGATGCAGACACGACTGGTTGGCTGTGTCTCTCGGAACACAGGATCAAAGCTTCGGCTTGAACTCGGAACCACAAATTCATCTGAAACCCAAAGTCATCTGAGACCCCAAACTTCTGGACCAATAGTCACCAACAGGATCACAAGTCACCAACAAGTCACCAACAAGTCACCAACTGTACCTGTAATAATGATCATTCCCTCCCCACTCACGGGTGTCATCTAGGCCAGGGTAAGGTCGAGAGAAACGCAGCATAAATAACCTTTCGCAGAATATCATCATATACACACCCGAAGTATGTAACGATAATATCCCACCAGGGTCTGAACTGCTCGTGATATCAATGTTCCGCTAAGTGGCGCAATACCACCCGCTTCCCATGAATCACTCTATTCCTAAGTATCCTAGATTTCACTCATGGCCTGGGTATTGGGCCTTTTACCTCATGTAACTCCCACCCCAACAGAGAGAAACAGACAACCAGCCAGGTGAACAGATGAATATGAATGCAAACATTAATGCAAACAATAAATGCAAACAGTAAATGCAAATATATACAAATGAATGCAATAAATACAACAGCAAACAGCAACCAAAACCCTAACCTAGAGAGCGCTAGGAGAGACTCGCTTAGGGAAGACGGACCAACACAAGTCAACTTCTCTATGTCCCCAGCAGAGTCGCCAGCTGTAGCATCACGCGAAAAACCGGCGGGAAAACAAGAACAACAGAGCCGCCACCGTGCGTTATTTATCCCAAAAGAGGGAAAGGAAACGCTCAGAGTAAACCTGGGAAAGGAAAGGTCTCGCGACCAAAGAGAATGGGATCGGGAGTCGGTTATGCGAAGGGAAGGTATTAGCACCCCTACGCATCCGTCGTACTCGACGGGATCCACGCACAATAGAAAGGAAAATGGTTGCTAAACACTGCTCAAACACACACACACTGGCTGAAAGAGACACAAGAAAACAAAAGAGACTGACTCGGCAGGATATCGCATCCTGGGCCTACTTAGTCTATCAGGCATAGACATCAGAGTCGAAGTAGTTCGGACTGGGGAAACGACACATGCTCGCTAGGATATCGCATCCTATGCATACGTATCTCCTTTGGACGAAGGAGAATCAGAGCATTCGTAGCTCGGCTGACACGCTCACAAACAAACACTGGCAAAGGCAAACGTGGAGCCTGAATGCCAATCACTGGACTTACATCAGCATCCGAACCAAAACACACACAAAGAGGCAAACGTGGAGCCTGAACGCAAATCACTGGACTTACATCAGCATCCGAACCAAAACACACACAAAGAGGCAAACGTGGAGCCTGAACGCCAATCACTGGACTTACATCAGCATCCGAACCAACAAACCCACACTGGAACCCGAATGCCACTCGATGGACTTACATCAGCTTCCAAGCACACAACAAGACAAAACAAAGACACAGGCGCCCGGAGAGATCTGCTCATCTCCTGCCTACGTACCTCATCTGGTTTGAGGATCAGGGCGACGTAGTTCCCCTACGCAGGGATAAAGGACTAGCCTAACCAGATAACAGAGGGAGACACAACTAGGGAGACTACGACTCGAGCCTAGATGTTATCATACAAAATCATCCCTAAGTTAAGGTTTCTAGCTAACTTGCACAGGAAGCAAGCCTATCCTAATCATGACTTGCACAGGAAGCAAGCCACACCTAACTTGCACAGGAAGCAAGTCAAACTAAACCTAACTTGCACAGGAAGCAAGTCAAACTAAACCTAACTTGCACAGGAAGCAAGTCAAACTAAACCTAACCTGCACAGGAAGCAAGCTAAAGCAAACACACAAGCACAAGTAGCACACACTATATGCAAGCAATGGGCTCAAACAAGGTCAGGTTTTAGTCGAGGGGTCATATCAACCTCAACAAACAAACCACTGGAACTGGGTAGTGTTAGCTCTTAACCTTGCCATTGAGGGGCTAAGGTGAAGCTGATGAAAGGTGGGTGAAGATGAGACTTCACAGCTCTTATCCCTGGCCTGGGAGAGCTTAAGACAAGAATGTGTGGGTTCAGAAAGTAGGAACCCTTCTACACATTTGAAACTGACTCAACTATACAACTGTACAAGATCTTGGGTTGGTATCTGCAATGCGTCAACACAGTGGTGTGAGCAAAGCAGATGACACACAGAATAGCAGGGGATAGATTGCATATCCCTTGTGTCTGCCAATGCCTCTTCACTTAGGAGGTCTTTGAATATGTACAGGACAAATGTAAACAGTCACAAACATCGCCTCTTAAGGAGGACTTCAGACAGTTGCCTGGCCAAGTAACAGGCCAGGTCTTCCAGACTACATGAAGATAGAAAGGTATACCTCAATGCAAATTGCTTATCAAGCAAAGCAAAGCAAAAAGTTCACAAGGAACTGAGCAACTAAAAGTACCTGAAACCAGTCAGACAACATTAGTACATAAGTCAAAGTTAAATCAAAATGAAACCAAGGTCAACAGTCAACACAAGCAGATAAATGTGCAATGCACAAAGCTCTAGGCATGTGAGCCAAGCAACCTGCAAAACAAAACATGTTAGTCATGATAAACAAGCAAACACAACCAATTTGTATTGGTCTCATTGGACAATTGTTGGTTAACCTGAAAAGATGAGCTCAAATGTGAGTAACAGGACCACTAGGACAAGCCTAGGGTCAAAAGGGAATGAAAGAGTTAAAACAGCAAGTGGCAAGTATCCAAAATCATGTTCAAACAATCAAGAAACAAAACCAATTGGTTTCACATTCATATCAATCATTATCATCATTTCATGAACAAAAGAAGTCAAGGCATGGCATTTAGAAGCTCATAGAAGTCAACAGCAAGACTTGAATCAAAAGCAATCTCAAACATTTCCAAAAATCATCAAATAAATCATGATCAATCACAACCCACAGCATGGTAAGCATGTCAAATTTCAACTCATTTGGACAAGTAGAAGGTGGTCAATGAAAATCAGAAAGGCAATGCAATTCCAAACATGCTCAAAGAAGTCAACCAAACATACATCAACTTGAAAAAATCATAAATCAGGAATGGCATATGATAAATGAATGGGACTAAAACCATGTCAAAGATTAAGATGTCTAGTAATCTCATGTAAAATTTCATGTCCATCTAATAAAGTATGAGCATTTCACAAAACAAATGGGCACATGCATCACATAAGGTCAACATTTTGGTCAAACAGGGGAGAAAATCTCAAACAAATGGAAAATGCCATAAACAAATCCACAAAAAATCATATGCAAACTAGACATATTCAAGCTCAATCATACAAAAAATCAATCCATTTTGAGGTCAATAGGCATGGCTATAAAAATCAACAAGTTGCACATCAATGGTGTGACACAAATTGTCACACCCTACTTCAAAAATTCATAGCTCACAAACCAGATAAGATAAATTCATGATCTTTACACCAAAATCACCATAGAGAGGTCTAGTTTGTGCACAAAAAGTTTCAAGGTCAAAGGTTAAAGTATGACTATTTCACAAATGATTTGGTGGAATGTGCAAAATGTGGATACATGTTACAAACCAATATGCCAAATAAAATCCATTCATCACAAAAATCTGGAAAAAAATATGACAATTAAGTAGAGATCATGATGAAAAGAATGCAAAAATTCCCATGAGAATTGGACTTAAAATGATGGAGATATGATTTTTCAAAGTTTGTGATCAAAAGTGAAATAAAAATGAAAAAAAAAAACAACATAATCCAATATGTCATGTGCCACGGATGGCAAACTTGTAATTCCCAGGGTCATTAAACTAAACGATGCGTTTTGCTCATGAGGACGAAATAATTTCATTGGCCAGTATGGAGCTACAGTGGCCATGCACACGTGAACCCTCAATTTTCTGGGCAAGGCAACATGAACTTAGGGTTTCTGGGAACAGTACACGACCTTCATCTTCCCCAATCGATTCAAAAAAAAAATTTCCAGAAATTAAAATTAAGTACACCAAAATGATCAGCAAGCTTCATACATACATAATCCAACATCAATTTCAACAAAATCCACTCAAACAACATGAATCGAGCAAGGATATATTTCATCATCAAACTTTAGAACAGCATAACTCAAGCATCACCCAATCATTTTCAAAACTAAAGCTACCCTGGAACTCAGCGTGCAAAGATCTCTCTAAAGCATGTAATAGTTTGACAAATGGATGAAATCGAAAACTCACCAAATCTGAAGTGCAGCGATGATGCAGTTGTTATTTTGTGGTTTTGGCTCGAAACAGATACTCTAACAGCTCCCCCAAGTTGAATGATGAAGTTGGCTTGGCTCGAGATAGCTTGAAATGGCTTCAGTCACACTTTGCCATTGATGGAGCTTTAGCAAAAACAGTCCACGAAATGGCCTTCCAGTTGGTGCTTTAGGCTTGAAATCAACTTCAAATGATAAGTATGTGATGATACCAACAAGAAGTGTGCAAGCTCTTTTGTGATTTTTGAAGAATTTTGAAAGATGAAGAAAATGGTTTTTTGAGAGCAAAGAGTTTTTTCTGTGATGTTAGGAGGCAGCTAGGGTTTCTTTCAGAGAGAAAATGATGTATATATACTCTGTTTAATGGTACTAATCAAGGTTAATGAAAAAGTGGAATTGGAGTTGGTAAAAAGTGTCCTTTTGCTAATTTCACTCAAGTGGCATGGTGCATGAGCTGTAGCTGCGAAAATGGGCCTTGAACATGTCCAAAATATGATTTCTAGTCATTCTCAATTGGCCAAAATGATTAAAAATGGTTATTTTAAAAAGTCAAATTTCAACCTCACTTGAAATTAATTCATGTAAGTTCAAAAATGCCATTTTGATCTATGATGTTTTGGTGAATGATGGTTGCATATTTGGAAAGAGGGGATCAAATGTGACTTGTTGCAAAAAACCCCACCCAATTTGGCCAAATGGTTTGAGAGATATGGCCTTTTGAAGTTCAAAAATTTCTGAAAATGAATTGATCATATCTTGCCAACCATACATGGGAATTGAGAGTTCTTGGACTTTTTGGAAATGGGAGAACAAGATCTTCAACTTTCATGTTGGGAAAAAATTCATTTGAAGCTTGTATCATGATGTAAGTTTAGGCTCAAGAAGTTTCCATTTTTGGCAAGTTTCAATTACAGGTCCAGTTTCTATTTTTGGAAATTTCTTGTCTGGCTTCCAATTCTTCAATAATGGTCTTTGACATGATACATGAGGCCTATTTGGACATGAATGAGCTCTCTCAAACCAAATCCAACCATCAAAACCATAAAATCAGACACAGTTGACCAAGTTTGACTTTTTAGGGTTTCTGGCAAACTGTGCATTGACTGATGACTTCTGAACATCCAATCCTTGACCAAAACACTTCAAATGGATCCCCAAGTCATGTGAACATGTTGGACCAACCCTAGGGCCTTGTTTCAATGGAAATTGCACTTGCTTGCTTGACTGACTGATCTCCTGACCAGTTTGACCTAATTCTTCTGACTGGCTTGCACTTGAGGCAAAGGGACAATGCAATGTTATGCAGTGGACCATGTTATGTTATGACCTAATATGAGAATGTATGTACAAGAAGTAGGTGCAAATTTGAGGTGCTACAGCTGCCCCTATTCAATCAGCTGGGAACCCGAACGGATGATAGCGACGGCTGTCAGACTTTCAGGGTAAACAGGGATTGAATACCAAAGAACCGTAGAAATTTGCACTCTGCCGGATATGATACAAGAAGAACCACGTCATTTACCGATGACGCCTGCAATTGACAACTTCAGAAAGGCGAAACCATTTACCGATGGTTAGAAACTGGCAACTTGATATTTACCGATATCAACTTCAGCTCGACCATTTACCGATGGCTGCTGGGAAACAACTTCTGATGTAAAAGGAAACAAAACCATTTACCGATGGTGGTTTCAAAGAAACTTGACATTTACCGATATCATCTTCAACTCGACCATTTACCGATGGCTACTGCAACTGGGGATCCGATATTTACCGATATCGAAGAAAACGGGGCCATTTACCGATGGCGGATAAAACTGGGCATTCAATATTTACCGATATCGAAGCATACAGGGCCATTTACCGATGGCGTCTCCACTTGGGGAGGAACAAAATCTTTGTGGTGTAATCAGACAAGACGTTTACCGACGACTTCTGGGGATCTTGATTTTATCAACAAGGAAACAAAGCATGACCAGACATTTACCGATGACTGGGATGAGACTCGACGTTTACCGACATCGAAAGATGATGTTTACCGACATCCAAAAACGACCAGACATTTACCGATGACTGGGGAACACTTCACTAAGGGAAAAAACAAATATTTGCAGCTGGAAACCAGATAGGACATTTACCGATGACTCTACTGGGGATCTCTAGCTGGGGATTATCAGACATTTACCGATGACTGCAGAAAAGACTCGATGTTTACCGACATCGAAAGATGATGTTTACCGACATCAAAAAATGACCAGACATTTACCGATGACTGGGGAGAAAACCCGATGTTTACAGACACCGAAACAATGGTGTTTACCGACACCAAAAATGATGACCAGACATTTACCGATGACTGGGGAGAATAACCGATGTTTACAGACACCGAAACAATGGTGTTTATCGACACCAAACAAAGAAACACACGTGGGTGCTGGCATGACACTTACCGGTATCACAAGAACGTCATCTTAGATATGTCAAGGCAAGGTTGACCACTTGCTGGGGATCTCACTGGGGAGAAACAAACTTTCCGTCCTCGGACGGGTGAGGAAATAAACCTCTCTGGGGAATATCAATCCTGAGTGCTGTTAGGAGCCACTGTAGCAGGCGTGTTGCACCGATGTTGAACAAAATGATCCGCCTCTGCCGGAGATATTGTCTGATTGGGTTAACACATGAATGCATATGTTTGAATTTTTCTATGGCGTAATGCTCCATATTGAATGGGAATGCTACGCAGTTTGAGGATGCAATGATCACTAAAATGCAAAAATGCAAAAATGATGAAAAACTCCGGCTGGGGAGCCAAAACTGATCGGGTACTCCAACTCTGCGGGGAGACTCTGCAGGGAGAGCAACGACTTCTCACTCATGTTGGAGAATAGCACTGCTGCTGGGGAAAGGTAAACTCCGCTGGGGATATCCTTCATAGGACCTAATCCACTCGGGGACTCCGCTTGAGGGAACAACCAATACAACGCTGGGGACGAACCAAAACGACTGCGCTGAGGAGTAAACAAAGCCACTCGCTGGGGAGTAATAAGACGACTTGCTAGGGACAACCTGGTGACTTCACTGGAGGAAAGCCAACCAATCCACAAATAGGAAAAAACTTTGCTTTGGGGAATAAAAGCTACTCCGCTAGGGACGACCCATCCAGTCCACAGATAGGATAATTGCTGGAGATAAATTTCAATGAACCTGCCTCACTTGGGGAGGAAATCGGCAAATACAGGCCTGCTGGGGATAGGCAATCCTTAGATCTGTTGGGAAATAGAAGGCACTATCCACAGACGTCTCCGCAGGGGAACATAGCTCTGATAGCTTCCAAACTTGCTTGGGGAAAATATCTGCTGAGGAAACGTCCTCACAGATGGCTTTGGGATCACACCTTGGCATCCTCCTTACCCCTCATTCATTGGGTTTTCATTGGGAGAGATTACAAAGCGTAGTTGATTGTATCATACTTTGTTTTTCTTTGTTTACTAACCAAAATACCAAAAATATGTCTAAGTATAGCTTTGTTTCTTTTGTAGGTAGTGTGTGCATTCATCAATGCCTCATCAAGCTCATATCCAGGGTTTAAGACCCTCGGTGCAAGGAAATCAATCAAGGGATGATTCACATTGTTTCTAGACATCATATATGGATCCCCATGTTTTTCATTTATCATCTTGATCAAGAAATCACCAAGAGTTTGAAGCTTGTTTGTCTTGGAAGCCCTAATTCATCTGGGTATCTTGTGTGACTTCTTCAGCAAGTTTCTCCAAAAATTAATCAAATATATCAAGGGATAATTCATACGACATCATCTTATACATATATTATTCTCCATGAGTCCAAAATATCAAGATAACTTCAATTTTGCAATTTAGTTCAAGGTAGTTGACTAGAGAAAGTCAACTGGTCAAAACTGGGATTCCCTAGACCTTATCTCCTACAATTTTTGTCATATGAAAATAATTACAAGAGAAAAGTTACTCCTTATGACATTCCAAACAACTTTCATGTTTAGGTCAAGATCTATGTTTGCTTGGAAAGTCATTTTTCATGGTGAAATATTATAGGTTATTTTATTTGTGCCCTAGTTGGGAGGTCAACTTCTAAGGACCATAACTTGCTCAACGTTTATTATATGGAGACCATACAAGTTTCAGGATTAATTTCAATATTTCCTATCCAACTTTTATTCTTTTAGAAATGTCAAATTCAACTTTCAAAGGCATGTTCCAAGAGGAAACATTATAGGTCATTTTGGGCCATTACCATTGAACAAACAATTTTCCTCAACTTATAAAATGCATAACTCCTTCATGACAAATCCAAGTGAGGTCAAATTTGTGATCACATTTAATAGGATTGAAATATCTACAACTTTTATGAAGGAATGTTTTCCATTTGAAGCTCATAGCAAACGTTATTCAAGGTGGAAGAAGTGGTCATTTGACTTGGTACTTAGAAAATTTTCAAATATGTTTGATTTCCCAAACTTCCACCTCAAAATTTGTCATGATCCAAGATTCAAATGGAAAAGTGTTCAACATGAAAGTAGTTCCCATTGATCTCACCTTTCCAAAAAGTTCAAAATCACTTCATTTAGACAATGTTTGAATGACTTGCGCATGGTTACTCTTCATGGTTCCATTTTGATGAATCTCATGATCACTTCTCAAATTTAAATGCATGACTTCATGTTACACTTTCAGCACCACTCATGATTATTTTTGGACCTTTTGACATCATCTCATGGGCCTATCACACACTCATGCAAGCATGCATCTCACCTTTCCAATTTTGGCCAATTTTTAAAGTGTGCAAAAAGCAATGAGCATGGCTATAAATACACGACCCTGGTGATCAGATATGGGATCCTTCTTTCCCAAGCATCGACCTTTTCTTCCCCAAACACCATTGAAAGGATAATCTTGAATATTTCTTGAGAAATCGAGTTTAAATTCTCATTCTGTTTTGGAATTGAAACTCCAAGAGTTCAAGCTTTTTAACCATCCAAATCATCTCCTACAAGCTTCAAGTGTCAAGCCAAGCAAAATTGGAAGCAAGATCAAGCTAATTTGAAGCTCCTCGAAGGTGAGATTTCAGAAACGTTTCCTCTTCGATTCTCCCTCATTTCTCATCCATTATGATTGATTGTTGGTTTGCTGAAGTCCTACTAATGTAGGAAACAAGATCGAGTTGCTTTGAGGTCAAATCGAAGCAACTCAGTTCATGATCCTCAAGATTCAAATCCATGTATCTTTAGATATACTTGGAATTGTAAAAAATTGAGGCCAAATTCGAATTCCTGAGCATTTTTTCTTTAAAATCATGTCCTTGTTTTTCATTTTGGTCAGGGTTGGTGGTCATCCTGTCCGGTGAGGTTCACCAGAGAAGATGACCGGAGCCCTAGCTCCGGTGGTGTGTTGGTGTGTTCCTAACCCTTTGATCCATTCAAAATGTTTTAATTTAGGCCCTTGGTTTTGATTACCAATGGGGTGACGCGTTTGACTTGGTCTATGGTGGATAGTGCGCGCATGGCTATCAAATCTGCCACCTCAATTAATATGGGAGATCTGATGGCCCTTATTTTTTTGAATTTCATTTTATTTTCTGATTTTTCATTTAATCCCCTTATTTTATTTTATTCATAGAAATTTCATTTTTAATCCAAAAAATATGGGACTTTCACCAAAAATCTTTAAATATTTTTCTCTTCCATATTCTGAATTAAAATTATTTTTTGGATTAATTTTGGTATTTTTCATGAATTAAATGTTTTTGTGCATATTTTTAATTGTTTAAAAATACTTCTGACTTTTTAAAAATAGTGAAATTTTTTGTCTAAGGTCCTCTGACCTTGTTTGAAGGGATTTTAGGTTTTGACCAAATTAAAATGTATTTTAATTCATTTCTAATGTGATTTTTAATTGATTAAATGTTCAAAATTTATGTTGAGGTTGATTAGACTTTTGTTAGCTCAAAACCATTGGATTTAGGGGATTGATGAAATGTACATTTCATCTCCCAAAATGAATGGATGGTTTTGATTTGATGAAATTCCTTCCATGGTCAATTTGTGTTTCTATCTTCCCCTCCCTCTTCATCTTCATCCATATTCTTCCCCATTCCCTCATTTGACCAATGAAATCTCTAATGTCTAAAGGCTAATTGATTCATCAATGACCTTATGTCAGATGAATTAATATAAGTATGACTGAGATAGGTCATTCTCATTTTCTTTTAGTGTGTGGTATGTTTTAGGAGTTTGGTTCTTTGTACCAAATCTCTAACATGCATTAACACCTATATTTTTTATTTCCCGACCTCAGACAGTTGTGACTTCTATATAAGTCCAATTATGATTGCTTAACATAGAGCTAAATTTGACCCTCAAGGCATAGGATTCTAGTAAGTAAGATTGTAAGTCTCTCATTCTTCATGACATTGTGTAGAGACTTGACCTTTTTTACTTTCATGAGAGATAGTGGCATACTTGTTGAATTATCCAAGTTGTAGCCCTTCTTATTGAAGATGTCTTGGTTTAAGGATTCATAATTGTGAATGAATGGTTGAGTGTTCTCCAAAGAATGACTTAATCAATTAAAAATCACCTCTAACACCACTAACTTTTGACTAACATTTGACTAACTCTTACTCCTTATGCTTTATCATCTATTATAATTTATATTTCATATAACTTGTTTATGTTTAAGTCCTTTTCTTTTTGCTCATTTGAGTCATATCTTGTGAATGTATGTACTTGTTTGTGTGTTTTGATTTTGTTTGTGGTCTTAGGACCATAAAACACCTAATAACAACAAAACCCCTAAAAAAAACACTTGGTGGACTGTTGAACTTGACATGAGCTTCTGGACTTAGAATTAGGCAACATTCCCTTTGCTAAAGGACTTGACCAATGCCAACATTTTGATACTGAGCTATCTCTGATTTTTGCTTCATCTGATGCAAGACATGGGAATTTCTTGGATTCATCTGCTACTCTTTCTTTGTGTTTAAGTGTTATTTTGATCTTGTGTCTGATGTTTTGTTCCAAGTTAATCAAGGAATATTTCATATGATACTTTGGAAGACAATGAAGACTGCTAGCTATTGGAGTGCTTGCTTGGATGTGGCTATCTTTATTTAATGCCTTGATCTTCATGGTGTCTAGATATTGATCATTGCTTGTTGATTATTATTCGATTAAAGTCCAAAGGAAAATGGGTTTCTATATGACATTCTTATTTGTTGGATTGCATCCCATTGATCAGATCTTTTCAACTCTTAACTTTTAATTTGTGCTTAGGATAACCTTTTCATCTCCTCCCACTTCTTAAATTTCAAAATCTCTCCCTCTTTTCAAAAACATTTCTTTGCTTGTGATTTCAAATTTAGACATTGTTTTAATGATTAGAAACTTTGGCCTTATGCCATTGAATTTTTTAACTTCCTTTCTTAAATCAAACTAGTAAATAAACTTAACCATATTGACTTAAATTTCAAAAGACAAAAAGAATTAATAACCCCATTAAATTTTTTGGCCCTTTGTGCCTTTTCTTATTAAACTTTTGTTAAAAGCAATTCACCAAGTCATTTGGAATTTTTACCACGAACTACGAGGTTTTGATCTCTCATGTTGGTATGTAGGCACAAGACCGAAGGTCTTGTCAAACCCAAAAAGATAATCAATGAATTCTTTTATCATCCCCACAGTCTATTTTTCTCAAACATCATTTATACCAAAAACACATGCACACATAAAAAAAGGCTCCCTAAGAGTACCTAGGACACTTTGGATGCTAACACCTTCCCTCTGTGTAACCAACCCCCTTACCTTTAATCTCTGGCATTTTATTAGTTTTTATTTGAAAACTTCTTATCCTTGGGTTTTGTTCGTACTTTTCCCTTTTCATTTGGAAACAATAAAAGTGCGATGGCGACTCTGGTTTTATTGACGTTGAGCTTATCCATAGCTTGATGGTCATGAATTTACCGCTACAGATTCCTTTTCATTTTGTACTTGTATGCAGAAGATGTTGAACATATCATATGATTCATCCTTAGTTCTAAGGAACTTAACCCAAGTCCATCTGTTATAGTCATCAACTATGACTAATCCATATTTCTTCCCATTTATTTATGCAGTACTAACATGACCAAATAAATCAATGTGAAGTAATTCTATTGGTCTAGAGGTAGAGATAATGTTCTTAATTTTAAAAGAAGTTTTATTAATTTTCCCTACTTGGCATGCTCCACAAAGAGCATATGAGTGATAATTAATTTCTGGAAATCCTTTAACAAGTTTTAACTTGCTAAGTTTAAAGATTAATCTCCTGCTAGAATAACCTATCCCTCTATACCAAGGCCATTTTTCATCACTCAGAAATAGAAGGAAAAGTACCTTCTAATAAACCAATTCAAAGAAATTAATTTTATAAACATTGTCATTTCTTCTACCTTTGAACACTATGGACTTGTCAGACTCATTCATGAGTATACAATTGTTCTTATTAAACATGAATTCATAACCACTGTCACAAAATTTACTAATGCTCGTTAGGTTATGGTTTAATGCATCTACTAACCAAACATCATTAATAGAGATAGAAGAGTTACCAATAGTACTCGTACAAATGATCTTTCCTTTATAGTTTCTTACAAAACCCATAGTTTCTTCCTCTTTCAGAGTTTGGGTTTTTGACATGTGCTTTTCTCCTATCATATGTCATGAGCAGCCACTATCCAGGTACCATGAATACTGCTTTGGTTCTTCCTTAAAGCATAGATGTAGTAAAAACAATTTCAGATTTAGGTACCCATAGTCTTATGGATCCTTTGAGATTATTTATAACATGTTTCTTCTTACTTTGTACCTTAGCTCTCATATAGTAAGGCTCGGGATCATTCAAGAATTTTGATTTAAAATTTTGAAGTCTTGAATGTATGTTGGTCGTTGGTTCTGAACCTTTTAGAACCTTATATCCTGATGTTTTAGGTTTTAGTTTCTTTAGAACCTCTAACTCAACAATTTTAGGTTCTTATTGGTTTAGAACCTTTGCTTTGCCAGCAACAGTTACCAAATAGGTGTAAGACCCCAATTTTGTCCCTAAGATCCCTCATGGCATCATAACATTGCATTTGCAAAGCCTCAAGGATCATGAGCATCTTGGTTCCCTTTGCCTTTGGGTGGGACCTCTTGTGAGTGGTTTGAGATCACCAAGCATGCCTGAATTGTATATTATTGCTTTTCTCATTTTGTTTACTAACCAAAAGCACAAAAATATGTCACTAACATCTTTTGTTTGTAGCTTGAGCAATCACAAGGTCAAGAGCTTCTATGAGATCATTTGTGCAAAGATATGGTCAAAAGAAGATGAAAGCAAGCATGGTAATGGTTCCCAAAGCTCTCATCCATCAAATATGCCTCCCTAGTATCTCAATTCATCATTTTGATCAAAGCAAGTTAAAGGGTTTGAAGTTTATTTCTCAAGGAAGCCCTAATTCATCTGTGTACCAAGTATGCCTTGCTCTGGAAGCAACCTCAGCCCATGATCAAATACAATCAAGGGAAGTCCTTTAATTCATAATTTCATGCATATTTGAACTTATTTGAGTGTCCTCAAACATCAATTCATCAAGATTTGAGGTATGGACTTGAGAAGTTGATCAGTCAATTCATCTGACTATTTTGAAATGCACTGAGACCTAACTTTCAATGTGTTTGTCAAATGGAGATGACCCCAAGAGCAAAACTGTTATTAAGAACCATATGAACAACTTTCATGTTCATCAAAAATTGATTTTAATCTTGGAAGGTCATTATCCTTTTCAAAACATTATAGGTCATTTTGACTGAAACCCTAATTTTGGGTCAACTTCCCAAGGACATAACTCATTCATTTTTTATGATTTTGAGGTGGGATCAAATGCATTGGAAATCTTAATATGTATAATTAAAATGTTATGTTGAACAAAATTTCAAAATATCAAAATAAATACATGTGATAATGCAAAATATTATAGGTCACTTTGGACCAAATGCATTGAAAGGCAAAAAAGTCCAAGTTCAAGTGCCCATAACGCCTTCATCAAAAATCCAAATGATGAAAAATTTAAGTCCATTTTGATTATCTTGAAGATATCTACAACTTTGATGTTGAAGGTTTTTCCATTTGAATCTTGCATAATCAAAACAGAAGGGCTTGAAGTTGGTTCAATTTGACAAAATTTTCAAAGGCATGTTTTGCACTATGAACTTCATGGCCTGTTTTCATAAATTTCCACACTTCAAATGAGTTTTTGATCAACATAACATTTGTTCCTTATGTCAAGAACTTTCTAACCATTACCCACATGCCTATGTTTCAATTTTTTAAGTGGCATTTTCGAAGAGGTGAAGTTTTAGGCATATTTGTGCATAACATGTTGAAACTTATTACATAAGCCATTGCATTGCCATCTGCACGTCCAAATCCATTTGATTGATCATCAGCATGCAAATGCAATTGAGTTTGGGCCTTCTACATGATCATGCAAGCCCATGCAAGGAGAATCCACTTGCCATGCACACGAGAATTTTTACTTGCTCAGCCAATTCCATCTATAAATAGACATGCTATGCTTCATATTTCGACACCCTGAATCAATCTGAAATGCTGCATAAATCAAAACCAAGCCATACCTAAAGGAACTAGTTCACATTTTCTTCAATTTTTCAGATCTAAAATTCACCTGAATTTGGTTGAATCTTTAGATCTAAAGTTCCTAGACCTTCATCATATGATCCATTGAACTTCTGCTTTGCCAAAAGAACCAAGGAAAGGAGCTCAGATCTTCACAATTCAAAGGTTTACTTTAACTGGTTTTTTCTTCGAAACTCCTTATTCCTTGACCTATTAAACTGGATATTGTGTTGTCTGAAGTCCTCTCTATAGAGGCATCATTGCTGTGTGTTTAATTTTTGAAATCAAGCAAGTTCATGATGAACACCATCATGCTTCCATCTTTGATTTCTCCATTAATAGGAATCTAGAGTGGAAGTGAGTGGTACAGGAGTGATGTACATCACTTCCTCTTTCGAACGGTGCCTAGATCGCCCATTTTGGTGGACATTTGCATCTATGCAATTTTTTGAGTCTCACCGGAGCTCACCGGAGAAGACGGTGGCGCTGGCCACCGTCTCTTTGCCAGATCAATTGTGAGCCCTTGGATCTGATCTCCAGTTTATATCCCGACCTTTGGATCTTATGACTTTTAATAATGCCTTGTGTGACGCGTTGGACTGGAGACCACCATGAGCGCGCGCATGTGGAGCGTTTGATCAGCCACGTCAATTAATGAGGCTTGATCAGACGCTCCTGGTTTTTTCTTTTTTTCTAATTTCTGATTTTATTTCTTTTATTTCCTTTAATTTCAAAAATTCATAACTTCTTCATTTTCAATCCAAAAAATATGGGACCAATTGCATTCTTCTCCATTTAAATTCTAGTTTCTAAAAATGATTTTTAATTTTTTTTATCTTGTCATTTGATATTTTTTGTGAATTTTTTCTTTTCTGGTTATTTTTAATTCATTTTAAATAGTTTTCAATATTCAAAAAATGCAAAAATATTTTCCTAACCTATTTGAATGATGATGGATCTATGAAAAATATTATCATCAATTTTTTAATTGACTTGGGATTTATTTGAGATTTTAGTTCAATTAGGTTATTTTTATTCATTTTTAATTGATAAAAAATAGTTTCTGACTTTTAAAAATGCTGAAATTTTTTGTCAAACTTTGTTTGACCTTGTTGAACTTGGGATAAATCACTTGGACCTTTCAAGGTTGATTTGAAGTAATTTTGAAGTTTGACCTTTCTTTATTATTTTAATTCAAGTTTATTTTGAATATTAAAAAATGCCAAAAATATTTTGTTCATTTCTTGACTTCCAATCTTCATCTCACTTCTATTTTTGATTGTTTGACCATGATCCTCAATGTCATTGGTCAACACTTGTTGATTGGTACATTTTATTTCATTTAATGCACTGTATTCTTTCTTTTGTCATTTTCCATTATTCATATCCTTCTCCTTCTTCTTTTTTTTTCCTTTTGATCAATGAGTTAAATGTTGATAAGTTAGCATTGATTGGGGAGATTTAATCTTCCTTGATTCAAATCTAATTCATCTTGATCAAATGATTAAGTGAATGGATTTGCATTAAGGATAGGTTGTTTCCTAAATCATGCAAAGGACTTAAACCAATACAAGATCAATCCTCTTTTTTTTCTTTTGGCATGGCAAGTTGTTGGAACTTGGTTCACTAATCAAGACTTCTAACTTGTGTTGTTTCCTACATTATTATTGACCGGCCTCAGATAGTTGTGACTTCTACTTAAGTCCAATTACGATTGCTTAACATAGCGCTAAATTTTCCTTATGGCACACTAACTACTAACACTAACCATTAACCATTAACATTTACTTTTTGCACTTTACATTTATGCAATTTATTATTCTTGTACATATTATCCATTTGCTTTTCCTTTTTCTCATTGGAGCACATGTTTATGTTAATGCCATTTGCCTTTTGCTCACTTGAGCACATAATTGTGTATATATCTTTTGTGTTTGTATTTGTCTGTTTGCTGTGAACCAAATGCAAAGAATTGGACAAAATGGACTTAGATATTAGGACCTTACCCAAGCTAATGGAGTTTGAAGAGCAACTAGGCCACATGCCTTTAGAGTGCTTAAATGTCAAAGAGCAACTAGGCCTCATGCCTTTAGAATGCTTGATGTTGAAAGATGACCTTGAAAGGGACTATATTCTAAACTCCCTCTTGTCCATTCTTTGATTGTTAATAGAACCTTTTGATGTGTGTGTTTTTGTGCTAGGGATTCCAACATTGAGCCAAATTGAGGAACCATTACCATGAGCTTCTAAGAAAGAGGGATCCAAGATACCTTGGGGAGCTTTTCCAAGAATTCATTGATTGTTTATTGCTTGAGTTTATGCTTATGTGATTGCTTATTCCAAAGGATGGGAGCTACTTGGATCATCAATATGATCTCAAAAGAGGAACTCCATTGTGGTCTTATTCTTTATCCCTCACCTCTTGTATGCTTAGGACTTTAGCCTTTCTTCTTCTTCTCTCCACTCTAACCCAAGCCAAAACTTTTGTGCAAACATTTAGCAATTGTTTTCAACATTAGAAACCTAAGCCTTATGCTTTTGATTTTCAAACTATCTTTTCTTAATACTTATTTTGAATTGAACTCCTAAGTCAACTTTGACCATTTTTGTACATACTTTTCATTGGTAAATATAACTCATTCAAATGCTTTTGTGGTTTCAATGGCCACCTTCTTGATCAAATTTTTCATAACCTTTAGCTATTAGGTTTGAGTTATCCTTGAGGTAGATGTAATACTCACCTTTGTCCTTAGTGATGGACAATAAGTCTTCCATGCTTATTATAGGGTTAACCCCTCACTAGCATGTTGAAGCTATCCTCACATGGTGGATTTGTGGTTTTAGGTTGAGTTTTCTCCCTTGGATAACAAAAGACCTTAAGGCTTTTGGACTAATCAATTCACCAACTCATTTTGAGATTTTTACCCCGAACTACGAGGTTTTGATCCTAATCTTTTAAAGATGGTACGTAGGTGTAAGACCCCAATTTTGGCCCTAAGATCCCTCATGGCCCATATCATATCATGGCCTCAAGGATCATTGCATGCCCTAGCTTCCCTCCTAGTGGGTAGGTTGCCTTGTGAGTTGGTTCTTGATCACCAAGCATGTTTTGCATTTGTGTATCTTTGCTTTTCATATGTTTACTAACCAAAAAGTACAAAAATATTGTCAGCTAACCATGTTACTTGCAGCTGAAGCAATCATCAGTCAGTCAGCCACAGTCAGTTATTGCAGTGGATGGTGGCCATTCTTGTGGAATTTGGGCACCATGATCAATAATCAAGAGTTCACATGACTTCTGACATCATTTGGAATCAAAATATCGAGGAATTAGGGTTTGGAATTCATCAGAAGGTGCTACAGTCAAGCAAAACCCTAGAAAGTCAAACTTGGTCAACTGTGGATTTAATCAGTGATTTGATGGATGGAATTGATTTGAAGGAGCTCATTCATGTCCATACAAGCCTCATATATTATGTCAAATCTCATCATGGAAGAATTTGGAGCAAAATCAGAAATTTCCCAAAATAGAAAGTGGACCTGTAATTTCAACTGCCAAAAATGGAAACTTCTTGATCCTCAACTTGCATCATGATACAAGCTTCAAATGAATTTTTTCCCAACATGAAAGTTGAAGATCTTGTTCTCCCATTTTCAAAAAGTCCAAGAACACTCAATTCCCATGTATGGTTGGCAAGATATGATCAATTCATTTTCACAAAATCTTGAACTTCAAAAGGCCATATCTCACAAACCATTTGGCCAATTTTGGTGGGGTTTTTTCCTACAAACCACATTTCATCTCCTCTTTCCAAAAATATAAATTTCATGTACCAAAAATCTATGGATCAAAATGGTATTTTTGGACTTGTCTTATTTAAATTCAAGTGTGGACCAAAGTTGACTTTTTGAATTAGGCATTTTTGCTCACTTTGGCCAATTGGGATTCATTTAAGAGGTTATTTGAAACATGTTCAAGGCCCAAATTCGGCCAGAACCATACACCTCCATGTGCATATGTCAAAAATTAGCAAAATGCATTTGGCTTCATTTGAGTTAAACATGCTTAGCACCTTCATTAGCAATGTTAAACAGAAGTATAAAACCTCATTTTCTGCACATTCCAACCCTAGCTGCAGCCTCCTATCGAACAGAATCCTCTCATTTTCTCTCAATTGCCATTTTTCACACTTTGCAATTTCTGCTCAAACTCCCAAACCACTCGAGCTAGCTTTCATTGTTTCATCACCTGACCATCTTTGTGAGCCCTTTGCAAGCATATAACACCAACTGTACATCCATTTTCGTGTTTTGTTTCTTCAAGCATACAACAATGGCAAATCGTGATTTGGGTATTTCCAAGCATCAATGAGCTAAAGCTATTCAACCATATATCTTTTGGAAGCATTGTGTACATCTGTTTCAAGCTTGCACCACCAAAACAACACTATTTCACAATTTTCTTCAAAATCAAGTAAGGTTTTGAGTCTTTCATTTCTTTAAATCATGATGTGAAATATGTAGATCTCTTCACCCTGATCATTATGAGCTTTGTTTGGTTTAAAATGGTTAACTGTGCTAGGAGAAATCTGAGTTTGAAGTTTGTTGGTTATTATTGTTTTGCATGATTTCCTGGTAGTTAGCTCGAGTTAATGAATTTTAATGGTAGCATGTTGATATGCATTGCTTGCTGGTCACAATGATATGTGTGGTTTCATTTTCTGGGTGCAATTGTTTTTCAAGATTGGTTGATGATGAAGAACAAGATGATGCAGTTACTGTAGCCAAAACCCTAGGTTTGAAATGCCCAGAAATTTGTCTATTTCGCGTTTGGCTTTGTTTGCTTGCATGAATATCACCATATCACTGCCATGTTGTTTGTGTAATGTTGTTTGATTTCGCATGATGATGATGAGCATGAAGTTGAAATGCTGTTGTTGTGCATAAACCCTAATAACCTGCCCAGAACATGAACTCGTGAATGGATTGGCTGTTGTTCTGCTTGAGTTACTGTTCCATTGGTGACAACCAATGAGAACATTTCATGTGCCTGGCCTTAAGCGCACCGTTTTGATTAGTGGTGCCGAGATTTACAAAATTGCCACTGGTCAACATGTTGACCTACTAAACCATGTCACTTTGTTCATGTTTTTCCAAATTGATTGCTTAACTTCCAAAATTCACAATTCACTCATTTCACATCCAAAAATCATGGAATTTTTTGCATCATGTTCATGAGAATGTCTAATATTTTATCATGATTTTTGCTGAATTTTTGGTCGGCTGGATTTTAAATGGTATTAGGTTTCTTGACATGTATGCACATTTTGTACCTTTTGCCAATTCTTTTGTGAAATGATGAGGATGTATCCAATGCCCCTGAAATATTTTGTGGTTAATCTACACTCATTCATGTTTGTTTTGATGTAAAGTTCTTGAATTTATCTTATGTGGTTTGTGAGATATGAATTTTTGAACTAGGGTGTGACAATTTGTGTCACACCAATGTTATGCAATTTCATGATTTTTGTTGACATGCTTCCTGACCTCCAATTAATGTGAAATTTTGCATGATCCTTCTCTTATATGTCTAGTTGACTTGTGAATTTTCCTAGAATTAATTATGGCATTTCCAAATTGTTTGAGATTTTTCTCCCCTGTTTGACCAAAATGTTGACTTGTGTGATACATGTTCCCATTTCCTTTGTGAAATTCTCATACTTTATTGGATGATCATGAAATTTTACATGTGCATACTAGACATCTTGAGATTTGCATTGGTGTTGATCCCATCCATTTCTCGTCTGTTTTCATTTAGTTATGATTTTTTGAAGTTGATACATGTGTATTTGACTTCTTTGGGCATGATTGAAATTGTTTGGACTTCCTGATTTTAATTGACCATCTTCCCATGATCCAATTGAGCTGAAATTTGATATGCATGTCATGTTATGGATTTTGGTTGACCATGAATTATTTGATGATTTTTTGAATTGATTATGAATGCTTTTGATGCAAGTCTTGCTGTTGACTTCTATGAGCTTTCATTTGCCATGCTTTGACTTCTTTTGTTTGTAAAATCATGATGATGAATGATATGCATGTGGGACCAATTGAGTTTGCTTCTTGATTGTTTAAACTTGATTTTGGTTGACTATCCCTTGCTGCTTTGACTTTCTCATCTCATTTTGACCCTAGGCTTGTCCTAGTGGTCGTGTTGCTTATGTTTGAGCTCATTGTTTCAGGTTAAGCACAAATGCTTCAAAGAGAACAATCCAATTTGTTTGAGCTTGATTGTTTATCATGTGCTAACCTCTTTTTTTTGTAGGTTGCTTGGCTCATAAGCCTTGTGCCTTGTGCTTTGCACATTCATCTGATTATGTTGACTGTTAATTCTCCTTTCCTTTTGCTTTAATTGTTGAACTGTGTACTGACTTGTTTGACTATTTCAGGTACCCTTAGTTGCTTAAGTTCTTTGAACTTGCTTTGCTTTGCTATTTAGCAATTTGCTTTTGAGGTATAATCCCTCTTTCTTCATGTAGTCTGGAGACCCGGCCTGTTACTTGGCCGAGCAAACTGTCTGAAGTCCTCCTTAAGAGGCAATGCTTGTGTGTGTTTAATTTTGTCCCAAGCAGGAAAAGTCCTTCAAGTAAGGCAATTGGTAGATCAAAGGGATAAGTAGCCTATCCCCTACTATTCTGTGAGTCTTCTCCTTGCTCCCATTACATGGTTGTAGCATTGAGATCAAAACCCAAGATCTATAGAGTCTAATGTGGAAAGAGCTCCATCTTTCTGAGCTCCCACACTTTCTGATAATGCTCTCCCTGATCAGGGATAAGAGCAATGAGGCACACCCCTCATCTCCTTTCATCTGCTTCACCTTAGCCTCTCAATGGCAAGGTTAAGAGCAAATCTTTGACCCTATTCCAGTTGGCCTCAGTGCCTAACCCTCTTGTGTGAGCCTCCTTGTTTGGATATAGAGTGTGCTGTTTGATTCTCATTGATTGATTGATTGCTTCCTATGCACATGTTTGCTTGTTGCTTTATGCATTTGTCATCATTAATTGTTCATTAGTGCATGATCATCCCATTTGTCTTTGTGACATTATCATTGTTGTTTACCCATTGAGGACAATTGTAAGTCCATTCCTTTGGCTATTGTTCCTAGGATATGGAAGGATAGAGTGTAAGACCTCTTTGGTCACTCATATCTTCTGTTGTTGCTTTGTTTGTATGTGAGGATGCAATTGTAAGTCCCTGTAAGTTGGCATGTGCTCTCCTGTGATCATAAGTTGGTTTGTTTGTTTATATGTGAGGTTGCAATTATAAGTCCCTGTAAGTTGGCATTTGTTTTCCTATGATCATATTGTTGCTTTTGTTCTTGTATGTGAGGATCCATTGTAAGTCCCTGTAATGTGGCATTGGTTTTCCTATGAGCATCTGTGGAGTTAACCTAAGTCCAGATAGATTGGCAGTTGACTTCCACATTTCATCTTTGTTTTCTTTTGAGGAGATTAGTGTAAGTCCATTGAGTGGCATCTGATATCCATTTCTGTTTTAGGAGACTGGTGTAAATCCATCTATTGGTATCCGGTATCCGCCTTTTACTTCTTTGGTCGAGGAGATTAGTGTAAGACCATTGAGTGGCTTCTGATATCCAGTTCTGTTTTAGGAGATTGGTATAAGCCCAGTGATTGGCATCCGGTATCCGCTTTTGTTGATTTTCTTCTTTCTTTGTTTGTTATTATCCATTGCTCATTCCAAAGGACACACTTGAATCATCTCCTATATGATTTCAAGAAGTGAACCTTCTAAGAAGTTTTACTTTCCATCTTCATCCATTCATCATTCATTATGTCCTAAACCTTTTCACACTTTGATTTCAAACTTGACATAGATATTGTGCAAACATCTTCATGTTTTCAAATTAAAAACCTGGACCCAAGTCCTTGACTTTTTTTTCAAACTTCATTTCATAACACTTCTTTTGAATCAATCTTAATCATACTTTGACCCTATTTTCATAATCACAATCAATTAACTTCACCCATTCACTTGTTTTGGCTTTGTCCATTGTTAATCTTTTCATGCATTAGCCATAGGTTTCAATTATCACTGTGGTTGATGTAAACCTCACCTTATCTTTAGTGAGTCGACAGTAAGACTTCCGTACTGAAAACAGGGCTAACCCCTCTAGTACGTCGAAGCTATCCTCGCATGGTGGATGTTGGTCTTGGTCGAGTTTTCTCCCATTGATAATGAAAAGCCTCAGTGCTTGTGTTTAAAATTGAATCCACCAACTTTTGGAAATCTTTTAGCCGAACTACGGCGTTTTGATCCTTACCTTTGATGGAAGGTACGTAGGCAGCGGGTTCATCCGTTCAAACCCAATAAAAATTGTATATTCTTTTCTCATCATCCCAATCATGTTTGCACAATACATATGTCATAACAAATAACAATTTTATACAACAAGTGTGAAAAGGGCTCCCTAGGAGTACCTAGGACGTAATGGGTGCCTAACACCTTCCCATTGCGTAATTTACCCCTTACCCAGACTCTCTGATCTTTTATTAGTTTTCTACGTGTAAAACTTCTTAGGCTTTTGTTCGCTTTTTAGCCAGTCCTTTGGATAAATAAAAGTGCGGTGGCGACTCGAAAATCATTGTATCCCTTGCTTATGGTTTAATCGATAAATCATATAGCGACGAATACACCGCTACAGAAAAGTGGCGACTCCACTGGGGAAATTCTCACCAGAATCCTTGGTGGTATTGCCTACTTTTCACCCTTGTTGTGCTATATTATTATTTGTTATATGACATATTTTTGTACAATTTGGGATCACTGTATTGATTGTAATGTTTGAATTGCTTGATATACAATTGCTGTTTGCTTTGGTGATCTGTGAGATGAGTTCTATACCCGAACTCGAGTGCACTCTAGGATAGGAGAATGGCATAGTCTTGTTGACTGGTGTGGAGTATTCCTTAGCCAGTTGACTTGCGGGCCCATTCACTTGGTGGAGGTCATGTTGGATTAATAATGTCACACAAGTTATTTGTGGTTAGGCATTATTCTTTCAATCATGTTCCGCAGAAGCCAAGGACCTTAGTTTACCAAACCCCTATTGGCCTATTTTTAGGACCGTAGTGCGGAGGTCGTTCAGATGTCAGTTCTGATACGATTGTTACGCGATACTACACTCATAAGAGTTTCTCTTGAGAATATTCTTGGAATACGAGTATTCGTTCCTCCGATAATATTCGAGAGATGGAACGATGATTATGGGAACCTCTGATAGAACATGTCTGGCAGGTTTAAACCCTAGTACACTCCCTTTGGGTGGTTCTTAACCGAGACTCCATGCTCGTGACTCTCAACAAACCCGTGATTCATGGTTGAGTCGTTCAAACATTGTTAATATCAATGGATCCCGGATCAGGTGTAAAACCTAAGATCCACCAAAGCGGCTGGTTGATATTAAGAATGTTAGAGCCGGTTCATGTACCGTTAATATCAATGGAACTTGGGTGTTGATAAGGTGAAAACCTAAATCCATCAAAATGGATGATTGATATTAGGGATACATAGAGCTTTCCCACGACCTTTGTTTGGTGTGCTTTGCTTGATCCTTGAGTGTGTTTGTTGCATTCATACATTCACGCATTCATCCGCATTCATGTCATCAAAAAGAAAATTTTCAAGGAACTTAAAGGGGTCTATTTGCAAAATTTTCAGACATGGAAAGACCAAAGAGGCATACAAAGAAGTACAGCTTTAAGCAGCCCGACGTAAAAGAGTTAAGGAATCTGACATCGTATGTATTAGATCCCTTGGGTTTCAAAGCTCGCTATGGGAAGCTTCTGCCTCTGCTCACCACTCAGGTTGACGAAGGGTTGATGAGTACTCTGGCTCAGTTCTACGATCCCTTGCATCACTGCTTCTTATTTCCGGACTTCCAGCTGTTGCCAACTTTGGAAGAATACTCTCATCTTATTGGGATTCCGATTCTGGATCAAGTGCCGTTCAGTGGCCTAGAGAGTATTCCATCTGCTCGAGAGATTTCCAGTCTATTGCACATAGATGAAGATCTGATTAGAGCTAATCTGACTACCAAAGGCGGAATTCAGGGTTTTCCTTCCGAGTTCCTCATTGCCCAAGCTACCTTTTATGGGAAAGCCATGAGTGAGGATGCCTTTGAGGCTCTATTTGTGCTGCTCATCTATGGAATAGTGCTATTTCCCAACTTCGACAAGTTCGTAGATATGAACGCCATTAGGATCTTCGCAGTCCTTAATCCAGTTCCGACTTTGTTGGGCGATACATATGTCTCCTTGCACCTGAGGAATATGAAGAATGGAGGAGTCATTGTCTGCTGTTTACCCCTGCCGTACAAGTGGTTTATTTCGCACTTGCCGCAGACAGTTGCTTTCAAGGAGAACAAGGGATGTCTACGGTGGTCTCAGAGACTCATGTCTCTCACCAATGATGATATCACCTGGTATGATCGTGTGTATGATACCGTCCAGATCATCGGTTATTGTGGTGAATTCCCTAATGTGCCTCTTCTTGGTACATGTGGTGGGATCACCTACAATCCTATTCTTGCACGACGTCAGCTTGGGTTCCCCCTGAAGGATAAACCTAATAGCATTCTGTTAGAAGGTGTGTTCTTCCAGGAGGGTAAAGATCCCCAAGGCCTGAAAGCCAGATTTGTTCGTGCTTGGCGCAGTATTCACAAGAAGAGTAGGAACGAGTTGGGTCCAAAGAACTGCATTGCTTTGGAGCCATACACCTCTTGGGTCAGACAAAGAGCTGCCACCTACCTGATGCCGTACGATCATCCGAGACCTACACTGTTGGATGTGGCTGGGCCTTCAACCCTCCCTACCCAACGTGTAGAGGAGTTGAGAGAAGAAGACCTTTCGCGTGCTTGGATCCGTGAAAGGGAGGAATTGCTGCAGCAGCTCAAGGAGAAGGATGCTATGATTGAATTTCTCGAGCACCGAGTGATCGACGATCCGAACGACACTTGGACTTCTCTGCTTCCTCAGTCATCCAAATTCTGGAAGAGGAAATATGATCGACTTGCTAAGGAGAAAGCTGATATGGAGGCTGCCTATGAGAAAGAGATCAAGAAGTTGTGCACTTCTCGTCTTCCAGCATCCCGAGCTAATAGGGATCCATAGGATGTCATTTACCTTTTCTCTTTGTAATAATTAAAAAATGCTGTACTCCTTTGTCTCAATATATTGAATGAAATATCTTCCATGAGCAATTAAAATGTTTAAATATTCAAAATATTGCAAATAAAAAACCTAAGGGTTCCTTGAAAACAAAGCATCTGCACAAGCACTTCATGCATCATTCTTGCATAAACAGGTACCCTTTGTTTCTGGTCTTCTGGTTCTAACCTCTGATCTTCATTTATTTTGAAGACAAGCTGACTCACCGGTATTATACAAGAGTCAACTCCGCCAGAGTCATGGAGCAGTTGGAACAAGAGAACAGAGAATTAAAGGAAGAGGTCGCCAGACTTGGCGCTTTGATGGAGCAACTCCTTGCTGCTCAGAACCAGCCTGCTCAACAGCCAGCAACTCCTGTTCAGAGGACGGTTATATCAGAAGTGGCTACTTCAACGGTGCCAGTCAGTGCCCATTAACCTAATGCCATGCCTCCCGGTTTTCCTTGGGGGATGCCTCCAGGATTTATGCCTGATCTGCCAGCTCCTACATTTGCTCAAATGCCGGCATCTAGCCCGGTCCCTGTTCCCGCTCCTCCTGTCGTGCATACCATGCCTAGGGTAGACGACACCATCTATCACTCTGAGGCTTCTGAGGGCTCAGATGTTCATGAAAAGATGGACGCAATGAACGATTAATTCCTTGAGCTGAGAAAGGAATTGAGGACTCTTCGAGGCAAAGATCTCTTCGGCAAGTCTGCAGCCGAACTCTGCCTAGTTCCCGGTGTCAAGATACCAATCAAATTCAAGGTCCCAGACTTTGAAAAATACAAGGGGAACACCTGTCCACTTGCTCACCTGGTCATGTACGCCAGGAAGATGTCAACACAGACTGATAATGATCAACTGCTGATTCATTATTTCCAAGATAGTCTGTCTGGTGCCGCGCTCAGATGGTACATGAGCCTGGACAGTGTCAACATCCGATCTTTCAATGACCTTGGCGAAGCTTTCGTCAAGCAATATAAATACAACGTTGATATGGCGCCTGACCGTGATCAACTCAGGTCCATGTCACAGAAAGATAAAGAGTCGTTCAAAGAGTACGCCCAGAGATGGCGTGAGCTGGCAGCTCAAATCACTCCACCGCTGGAAGAGAAGGAAATGACCAAGATTTTTCTGAAAACTCTTGGCTCATTTTATTATGAGCGGATGGTAGCAAGCGCTCCCTCTGATTTCACCGAGATGGTGAACATGGGGATGCGTCTCGAAGAAGGTGTCCGTGAAGGACGGTTAGCCAAAGATGATGGTTCTTCCTCTAAGCGATATGGAGCGTTTAAGAGGAAAGAAGGCGAAGCGCATGCTGTGCAATCTCAGCCGAAGCATAGAAGACCCTCTGTTCAGAGGAAGCCTGCACGTCGTGCCGGACATCAACACCAGGTGGCTAATGTAGCACCTGTATTCAAAGATAATGCTCAGCAGTATCAACATCAACAGTATCAGCATCAGCAGCAATATCAACAACCGCAATACCAGCAACAACAGCAGCGTCCACAGCAACAGGCCTACCAGCCTCGTGGAAGTACAACCAATCAAGCTAACATGAATTATGATAGGAAGAGGGTCAGCTTCGATCCAATTCCTATGACATATGCAGAGCTTTATCCTTCCCTGTTGGAAAGGAAATTGGTTTCTCCCAAGGATCCTCCTGCCATTCCTGCAAATCCACAATGGTGGTACAGACCAGACCAGCATTGTGTCTACCATTCCGGTGCTCCGGGCCACAATGTAGAGAACTGTTTCCCGCTGAAGAATAAGGTGCAAGACCTTATGAGAAGTGGAATCCTGAGTTTCGAGGACTCAAGCCCGAACGTCACCAAGAACCCATTGCCTGCGCATGGGAAGTCTGTGAACATGATTCAGGAGTGCCTTGGGAAGTACAAGGTTAAATATGTGAGTCACATCAGGCAGTCGTTGGTTGATTTACATAAGATGCTGTGTCAGTACAGCTATTTGGAGCATAACCACGACAAGTGCCGCGTCTGCTCAGTTAACCGCTTGGGTTGCGACCAGGTCCGCCGTGAGCTTCAGAAGATGTTGAATGAGGGTACCATTGAGATTCTCCAGAATCGCAATGTTGATGTAGTCGAACCTGAAGTGAATGTCATATCACCAGTGTTCAAGCTACCAGAGCCCGTTGTTATTCGTTACAATAGCAACAAGTCAAAGGCTTCCCCTTCTTTGATTATTAAACCAGCCGGCCTTGTGCCTTATTCGTCTGATAGAGCTGTGCCATTCCGGTACAATCCTGTTGCTGTCCAGGATGGGGTAGAGGTTCCTTTGCCTTCCACTTCTGTAACCACTATTGCTGATGTTAGTGGGTTGACCCGAAGCGGTTGTGTATTTTCTGCGCCTCCGAAGACTACTGCTTCTGATACTGTTGAGCGTCCTGTGGGGACCGCCGTGAATGTTCAGAATCCGGCACTTGATGTTGCCAAACCCTCCTCATCCGTACAAAAGACTCCTGTTTCTTCAGTTGGCCCAAGTGGCATTGTTGATGAAGAATCTGATGAGATGCTGAGGCTCATCAGAAAGAGTGAGTACAATATTGTAGATCAGCTTCTACACACGCCATCCAAGATTTCCATTCTTTCTCTGCTGCTGAATTCAGAACCTCATAGGGAGTCTCTGCAGAAAGTCTTGGATCTGGCGTATGTTGATCACGACGTCACCCTTGAGCAGTTTGATAGCATCGTTGCGAACATTACCGCTTGCAACACTTTGAGCTTTTGTGACGCTGATCTCCCTGAGGAGGGAAGAGACCACAACATGGCCTTACATATTTCCATGAATTGCAGATCTGATGCAATGTCCAATGTGTTGGTGGACACTGGATCTTCTTTAAATGTATTGCCAAAATCCACACTCTCCAGATTGTCATATCAAGGTCCTCCTATGAGGCAGAGTGGGGTTGTTGTGAAAGCATTTGATGGGTCACGCAAGACCGTGATTGGGGAAGTTGATCTCCCTATCAAGATAGGACCAAGTGATTTCCAGGTTACTTTCCAAGTAATGGATATCCACCCATCTTATAGCTGTCTCTTAGGCAGACCATGGATTCACGAGGCTGGCGCCGTGACATCCACCCTACACCAAAAGCTGAAGTTTGTCAAAAACAAGAAATTGGTTGTAGTAGGGGGAGAAAAGGCTCTCATGGTTAGCCATCTGTCTTCTTTCTCGTACATTGACGCAGAGGATGAAGTTGGAACTCAGTTCCAAGCTTTATCTATTGATGAACCAATCGAGAAGAAGTCTCCTTCATTCACTTCCTACCGAGATGCGAAGCTGGCCATTGAATGTGGTGCAGTTGCTGGATTAGGGAAAGTGCTTGAACTTGAAGATAACCGATCCCGGGCTGGCATTGGCTATGGTTCTGGGGCATGCAATGAGCAAGGTTTGTTCACAAGTGGAGGGTTCATTCACGCCGATCAACCTGAAGAAGAGGAAGCTGCTGCTATCATTGAAGAAGAAGATGCAGAAGATTTGAACAATTTTGTTATTCCTGGTGGTGTCTGCCACAATTGGGTCGCTGTAGATGTTCCTACAGTCATCCATAGATCAGAGTAATGGTTCATTTTGTTTAAAACCCTTCTCCCATGCCAAAAGGAGAAGTGATGACATTGTTGGCAAAGCATATATACAATGATGTTTTCATTCAATTTTTGCATTGTTAAACATTTGTTTTTCTTTTGTTTTCACTTTTTGCTTTTCTGCATGAAATCGGTGATCACAAAAAACCATAAAAACAAAAATAAAAGCAAACATTTTTCATCTGCATAATGATTTGCTTGTCTAAATTCTGAAGTTTTTCTTAACTAAAATCATTATGCAGGTTGATCCTAAAACCCATTGAACATAATGATCCAACGCCATCTCCCAATTTTGAATTCCCTGTATTTGAGGCAGAGGAAGATGACGTTGAAGAGATTCCTGATGAGATCGCCCGTCTCCTTGAGCACGAAGAGAAGATCATTCAGCCGCATCTCGAAGACCTGGAAACAGTCAACTTGGGGTCTGAGGATTGTGTTCGTCTGGTGAAGATTGGGGCACTTCTTGAAGAGTCTGTCAAGGAAGATTTGATCAGTTTGCTACGAGAATATTCGGACATCTTTGCTTGGTCCTATGAAGACATGCCGGGTTTAGATACAGATATTGTGCAACATTTCCTGCCTTTGAAGCCTGAGTGCGTGCCTGTGAAGCAGAAGCTCAGAAGAACTCATCCAGATATGGTAGTGAAGATCAAAGAGGAAGTTCAGAAGCAAATTGATGCGGGGTTTCTGGTGACTTCGACATATCCTCAATGGGTGGCCAACATTGTGCCTGTTCCTAAGAAGGACGGAAAAGTCCGTATGTGCGTTGATTACAGAGATTTGAATAAAGCTAGCCCAAAGGACGATTTTCCTCTACCACACATTGACATGTTGGTAGACAATACAGCCAAATTCAAAGTATTTTCCTTTATGGACGGATTTTCCGGATATAATCAAATCAAGATGGCACCAGAGGATATGGAGAAGACAACATTCATCACACCTTGGGGAACATTCTGTTATCGAGTGATGCCCTTCGGTTTGAAGAACGCCAGAGCCACGTATCAACGAGCTATGACTACCTTGTTTCATGATATGATGCACAAGGAGATAGAAGTCTATGTTGATGATATGATTGCTAAGTCCCGAACGGAAGTGGAGCATATTGAGCATTTGTTGAAGCTTTTTCAGCGTTTGAGGAAGTTCAAACTTCGCCTGAATCCGAACAAATGTACTTTTGGAGTCCGTTCCGGCAAGTTGTTGGGTTTTGTGGTAAGTGAAAGAGGTATTGAGGTTGATCCTGCAAAGGTCAAAGCAATACAAGAGATGCCCGCACCCAAAACTGAGAAGCAAGTCCGAGGTTTTCTTGGCCGCTTGAACTACATTTCCAGATTTATATCCCACATGACTGCCACATGTGCGCCGATATTCAAGCTCCTCCGGAAAGATCAGTCTCATGATTGGACCGAGGATTGCCAGAAAGCTTTCGACAGTATCAAAGATTATCTGTCTGAACCTCCGATTTTGTCTCCGCCTGTGGAAGGAAGACCTCTGATTATGTACTTGACAGTTCTTGAAGACTCGATGGGTTGTGTACTCGGTCAACAAGATGAATCAGGGAAGAAGGAGTTTGCTATCTACTACCTCAGTAAGAAGTTTACTGATTGTGAGTCTCGGTACTCTATGCTTGAGAAGACGTGCTGTGCTTTAGCTTGGGCTGCCAAGCGTTTGCGCCAGTACATGATAAATCATACAACTTGGTTGATATCCAGAATGGATCCAATTAAGTATATCTTCGAGAAGCCTGCTTTAACTGGGAGGATTGCCCGTTGGCAGATGCTGTTGTCTGAGTATGATATTGAGTATCGAGCTCAGAAAGCTATCAAAGGTAGTATCTTGGCTGACCACTTAGCGCACCAGCCGATTGAAGATCATCAGTCTGTTCAGTATGACTTCCCTGATGAGGAAATTCTGTATTTGAAGATGAAAGATTGCGATGAGCCTACACTTGATGAAGGTCCAGAACCTGGTTCCAAATGGACGATGGTGTTTGATGGCGCTGTTAATCAATATGGGAATGGAATTGGGGCAGTGATCATTACTCCTCAAGGTTCACATATTCCGTTTACAGCAAGGCTAACTTTCAAATGCACGAATAATATGGTGGAGTATGAAGCCTGTATAATGGGACTGGAAGAATGCATTGACTTGAGAATCAAGTATCTTGATGTCTATGGTGATTCAGCTTTGGTTGTCAATCAGATCAAGGGTGAATGGGAGACGAATCAACCTGGTCTCATCCCATACAGAGATTATGCAAGGAGAATTTCAACTTTCTTCACAGAAGTTGAATTTTATCACATTCCTCGAGAGGATAATCGGATGGCAGATGCTCTTGCTACGCTCGCTTCCATGATTGTGGTCAGATGGTGGAATGATGTCCCCAATATTACTGTGATGCGCTTGGACAGACCCGCTCACATATTTGCAATCGAAGACGTGAAAGATGACAAGCCTTGGTATTTTGATATCAAGAATTTCCTCCAGAACCAGGTCTACCCGCCTGGGGCATCTGTGAAAGATAGGAAAACTTTGAGAAGGTTGTCAGGCAGTTTCTACCTCAGTGGTGAAGTGCTGTACAAGAGAAATTTTGATATGGTTTTGCTCAGATGCGTGGATAGACACGAAGCAAACCTGTTGATGACTGAGATCCATGAGGGTTCATTTGGTACTCATTCCAATGGACATGCCATGGCTAAGAAAATGTTGAGAGCAGGCTACTATTGGCTGACAACGGAGTCTGACTGTTGCAAGTATGTGAAGAAATGTCACAAGTGTCAAATTTATGCGGATAAGATTCATATTCCTCCGACACTCCTGAATGTAATTTCATCACCATGGCCTTTCTCTATGTGGGGAATCGACATGATCGGCATGATTGAGCCGAAAGCGTCCAATGGACATCGGTTTATCCTCGTAGCAATTGATTACTTCACCAAATGGGTTGAAGCCGCTTCATATGCGAATGTGACCAGGCAGGTGGTTGTGAAGTTTATCAAGAACCAGCTGATTTGCCGTTATGGTGTGCCAGAGAGGATCATTACTGATAATGGATCTAATCTGAATAACAAGATGATGGATGAGTTGTGCGCTGAATTCAAGATTGCACACCATAATTCCTCTCCCTACAGACCTAAGATGAATGGGGCTGTTGAAGCTGCTAACAAAAATATCAAGAAGATTATCCAGAAGATGACTGTCACGTACAAAGATTGGCACGAGATGCTGCCATTTGCTTTGCATGGATATCGTACGTCTGTACGCACTTCAACAGGGGCAACCCCTTTCTCTCTTGTTTATGGCATGGAAGCTGTTCTCCCAGTAGAGGTGGAGATCCCATCAATGCGAGTCTTGATGGAAGCCAAGTTGACTGATGCTGAATGGATTCAGAGTCGTTATGACCAGTTGAATTTGATCGAAGAGAAGCGTTTAACTGCCATGTGTCATGGTCAGCTATATCAGCAGAGAATGAAGAAAGCATTCGACAAGAAGGTCAAGCCTCGCGTGTTCAGAGAGGGTGACCTTGTGCTCAAGAAAGTTTTGTCTTTCGCGCCCGATTCCAGGGGCAAGTGGACTCCAAACTACGAGGGTCCATATGTTGTTAAGAAAGCCTTTTCGGGCGGTGCTTTGATGCTTACAACAATGGATGGGGAGGATTTCACTCGTCCTGTGAATTCAGATGCGATCAAGAGATACTTTGCCTAAAAAAAAGTATATGCAAATGAAAAAAACAGAACAGCTCGCTAAGTTGAAAACCCGAAAGGGCGGCTTAGGCAAAAATGAGCGTCTCGGTGGAGAACCCACAAGGGTAATCCAGGCAAAAATTAGAGACTTGAAAAAAGAATATATTTGCATCCCGCTAGATTGAGTACCTCACCCTGGGGCAATCTAGGCAAAAATTAGGGATCTGGCAAGTAACTGCATCCTGACAAGACTTTCTGTTCCATCAGCTGTCATTTCGTCAGAGGATTCTCGATTCGTCGTCGACTGAAGCTTCGGATACATCGAGATTCAAATTGGTAGAGAAAGGATCATTATGTTCAATGTAGCCCTCTTCCAATATATATCACTGTTTTCAAATTTGTACAGATCTATGGAGTCTTGCCATTTGCAGGCTACCATTCCATCAAATCAATTTGAGCTTTTTATCCAATTATTTGCACTCTTATTTGTTTCAATTCAACAAATGTTTTGCATGTTTTAAATTGATAAAATATCATTGTTTTAAACAAATCAAATTTTTCAAATTTTGTTTTAAACAAAGTGAACATTCACAAGATTGAAAGGATACTCAAGAATATCTCAGTGCTCTCCCGAGGGTGACATGATTTCCAACAGGTAAGACATTTGTTCATATTCCTGGTTTGGTGGTATCTTCTTTCTTCAGATCCTTGTTGAGGTTGTTCCTCAGGCAGATTCATTGTTGGGGTTGTTCCCGGTATAGTCGCAAGCAGAGTGTTGTTGAAGACTTCGTTCTTCTCCAGCAGCAATTTTCCCCTAGCATGGGTGTTTCTTGTAGAAGTTTCGGCGGTTGATTGATTTGTCATCTTGGTGCCCCGTCATTTTCTCCAGTGGGTCGTCTGCCCCAGACTTTATTTGTCTCCTCAGCGCAGTCATGAGTAGAGCTGTTATTAATATCCCTATCGGATTTGCGAGTAGAGTTGTTGTCACTCTTCCCAGTGTCGTTGCCAGCGGAGTTGTCTGTTTCCTCAGCACGATCGCTTTCTTTTTGAAGACTCGGTAAGTCAGTGGTTTGATACCCGGTACTTTACCTTCTCCCCGGCGAAGTCGTCCGCGGAATTGTTGTTATCTCTCCATCAGAGTTTTTCTCTTCAGCAGAGCAGGATTTATTTTCCTACTCAGTGGTTGATTGGGTTGACATCCCAGTTTTGCAACCATCTTTTCCTCAGCATAGTCTGCAGGATGTTTGTTGCGGCAGTTTTTGCCTGTTGAATACTCCTTCAATCCCCAGTATGGTCGGATGATGGCTTTGGCCTCCAGTGAACGGATTGATTTCCTGACTGTTTTGTGATCCCCAGTAGAGTGGCTTGTATTGCAGAATCTACTTTTTGTGATCAGTTTGCTGTGTATTCACCCCAAGTGGAGTGGTCCGTTGCAGAATCTATTTGTTTGATCTGTCCTCCCTCAGTGGTTTGTTCCCCTAGAGAGTAGCCGACAGTTTTCCCCAGTAGAGTTGCTTATGCAGTTAGATTCTATTTGGATGATATCATTCTCCCTCAGTGGGTTGTTCCCCAGCGGAGTTTTTGTGGATTTACTTCTACAGCAGTTCGTGCTCGTGCAACGCACCCTTTATTTCTCAGTTGACACTGGGATCCCCTGCAGATATCTTGGATTTTCTCTTGTTCCCCGACAGATTTGTCTTGGTGGCTGCTTTGCCCGTTGTGACTTTCTGTACCCTGATTGGGTTGTTTCCTGATATCTTTGATCCTTTGCTTCTCCAGCAGTACCTGCAGATCTTTGCTTCTCAGCATATAGATCTCCGCAAATTGGCTCTCCAGCTGGTTTTTCCCCTGGAAGTATAATACCGGACGTTTAGTTCCTGGACCTGGTTGTGTTAGAATTGTCTGTTTTGTCAGCATTCATCAAACATAAATCACGCATATTCATGCATATTCATAAACATTCAGATATTCATGTCGCATTTCTTGCCATGTATCTTTTGTTTGTCGTGACTCCTGCTATGGTGATATAGATCTCTTTATAGATCTTCCCAAGCAGATGTCGGGTGTTTAAAATCTCTCCATATAGAGTCAGCCCCATAAGCAGAAAATGTGTCTGTCTTTCTTTCTGCAGTTCCCCACTGAGATATATCCTCGTGGATGACGGTTTCTTCCGTTTCCTCCCAACACATATATTGGGATGGATTTTCCTATTTGAGTTACATCCTCATTAGGACGTGTCTTGCTTCAGTCTGTCTTTTCGGATTGTCCCCGAATTGGCTATTTGTCATGTCTTGTGCTTCCCAGTGGGTTGTCCCCCAGCGGAATGTTTTTGGGCCTCTACCCTCATACCGGTAGTTATAAGTCCTATTTTCCTGGCTTTCTTGGCAGAATTTGTGGTTATACACCTTTTATTCTCCAGCCAGAGTTTTGGTTTTCTACCTACTACCCGGTAGTTGCAAATCCTATTTTTCTGCTCTTCAGCAGTTTGTGGTTTGTTATAAACCCTATTTTGGTTTCCCGTGCGGATTTGTGATTTGTTCTATCCCCACGCGGAGTTGTTGGGCTTCTACCCCGTATTCGGTAGATGTAAACCCTAATTTTGTGGTTGTCTCCACCAGATTTTTGCCCTCTGCCTACAAACCAGCAGTCGTAAGTCCTATCTTTGTGGTTTTTCTACCTACAAATCGGTAGTTATAAACCCCGTTTTCTCCACTTGCAGAGTTAACTTTGTTGTTCATCCCAACCGATGACAATTTCCCCCTTGTGGTTATCTTCATCTAGTTCTTGATGTTGATTTTCCTTTGCTCGGATAAGTTGCTCAGATCAGCACTTATATCCCCAGCAAGTCTTTTGTGGATAATTGCCGTATGCTAGCAATTTATCCCCAGCGGGTCCTTTCACCTTGTGTCAGTGATTGTGTTCCCCGGATCTTTGATTTTCATCAATGAATCCTCAGCAGATCGCCTTTCATTTACCCTTTTGTCGGTAATGTCTGTTGCTCCTTTTGATTGGTCATCATTATATACCTATTCTGGTGTCCTGATGCCTTTCTTTTCGGATTTTTATCCTATAAACAACCTACAACCCGGTTAAGGATAATTTTCCATGCGAGGTTATTATTCACGTTTTGACGGCTATGAATAATATATCTCATGCGCTCTTTAGTTGGAATCCTTTGTTGATTTTCCCAGCTGAGCAAGATTCGTATTCTTTGTAGAATCGAATATCCATCCTTTAACCAGTTTGTGTTTTGGATGATGAGTGTTTTGGAAGTGAAATCCAATTCACGTTTTCGGTAGAACACCTATTATATACCCAGTAACCGGTATCTCTGGTGTTTCTTACCATGCGAGTATCTTATCCACGGTCTGCCGGTAATGGATATTGTATCTCATGCACTCTTTGGGTTTGTGTCCCCAGTTGAGTAAGATTCGTTTTCCCGTTGTGGATTCGAATGTCCATCCTTTAACCAGTTTGTGTTTTGGATGATGAGTGTTTTGGAAGTGAAATCCAATTCACGTTTTCGGTAGATCACCTATTATATACCCAGTAACCGGTATCTCTGGTGTTTCTTACCATGCGAGTATATTATTCACGGTCTGCCGGTAATGAATAATATGTCTCATGCGCTCTTTAGTTGGAATCCTTTGTTGATTTTCCCAGCTGAGCAAGATTCGTATTCTTTGTAGAATCGAATATCCATCCTTTAACCAGTTTGTGTTTTGGATGATGAGTGTTTTGGAAGTGAAATCCAATTCACGTTTCGGTAGATCACCTATTATATACCCAGTAACCGGTATCTCTGGTGTTTCTTACCATGCGAGTTTATTATCTATGTTCTGACGGTAATAGATAATATGTCTCATGAGAGTATTCTATCCACGTTCTGACGGTAATGGATATTATATCACGTTCACTCTTGGGTCAATCCTTTGTTGCTTTCCCCTCGGAGTAAGATTCGTATTCTTTGTAGAATCGAATATCCATCCTATAAACAAGTTTGCTTTTCTAGCTCTCTTCAGGATGATGAGTGTTTTGGAAGTGAAATCCAATTCACGCTTTGGTCGGTCACCTATTATATACCCAGTAACCGGTATCCTTGGTGTTCCCTCCTTTCTGCTCCCTATTATGACCTCGGTCCCCCTGTGGAGTCAGATTTTCCTGAGTTTGTTACTCTTATACCGGTGACATCTCATTTCTTTGGTGCTTCCTCAGTGAAGTTCTTCTTTTTGCTTCTCCCCAGGAGTCAGCTTGTGTCTCTCCAATGGATTTATTTTCCTTTGGAATTCTTTTCCCCAGTGAGGTCTCCAGTCTGTTTTCTGTTTTTCCCCTAATCAGAGTCGTGTCTTGTTCACGCTGTGTCAGTTTATCCCCAACTAGAGTCTTGTTAGAGTCTCTGTTCCTGGTGAGTGTATTACTCCGATGGATCGTCTTTTCTTCTGTGTGAATCGTATTCCCCACAGAATTTTTGTGTCTTTTGCATGCATACATTTGCATCATGAGGTCTCTTAGGGACCAAAATTTGTCTCATTACTATTATTTAAGCCCCTTCTACCGCGTCGAGATGAAGATTTCTAAACTTCATTTCTCCGGCTAGAATGACCTTAAATAGGGGCATCTGTAAGACCCCAATTTTGGCCCTAAGATCCCTCATGGCCCATATCATATCATGGCCTCAAGGATCATTGCATGCCCTAGCTTCCCTCCTAGTGGGTAGGTTGCCTTGTGAGTTGGTTCTTGATCACCAAGCATGTTTTGCATTTGTGTATCTTTGCTTTTCATATGTTTACTAACCAAAAAGTACAAAAATATTGTCAGCTAACCATGTTACTTGCAGCTGAAGCAATCATCAGTCAGTCAGCCACAGTCAGTTATTGCAGTGGATGGTGGCCATTCTTGTGGAATTTGGGCACCATGATCAATAATCAAGAGTTCACATGACTTCTGACATCATTTGGAATCAAAATATCGAGGAATTAGGGTTTGGAATTCATCAGAAGGTGCTACAGTCAAGCAAAACCCTAGAAAGTCAAACTTGGTCAACTGTGGATTTAATCAGTGATTTGATGGATGGAATTGATTTGAAGGAGCTCATTCATGTCCATACAAGCCTCATATATTATGTCAAATCTCATCATGGAAGAATTTGGAGCAAAATCAGAAATTTCCCAAAATAGAAAGTGGACCTGTAATTTCAACTGCCAAAAATGGAAACTTCTTGATCCTCAACTTGCATCATGATAAAAGCTTCAAATGAATTTTTGCCCAACATGAAAGTTGAAGATCTTGTTCTCCCATTTTCAAAAAGTCCAAGAACACTCAATTCCCATGTATGGTTGGCAAGATATGATCAATTCATTTTCACAAAATCTTGAACTTCAAAAGGCCATATCTCACAAACCATTTGGCCAATTTTGGTGGGGTTTTTTCCTACAAACCACATTTCATCTCCTCTTTCCAAAAATATAAATTTCATGTACCAAAAATCTATGGATCAAAATGGTATTTTTGGACTTGTCTTATTTAAATTCAAGTGTGGACCAAAGTTGACTTTTTGAATTAGGCATTTTTGCTCACTTTGGCCAATTGGGATTCATTTAAGAGGTTATTTGAAACATGTTCAAGGCCCAAATTCGGCCAGAACCATACACCTCCATGTGCATATGTCAAAAATTAGCAAAAGGCATTTGGCTTCATTTGAGTTAAACATGCTTAGCACCTTCATTAGCAATGTTAAACAGAAGTATAAAACCTCATTTTCTGCACATTCCAACCCTAGCTGCAGCCTCCTATCGAACAGAATCCTCTCATTTTCTCTCAATTGCCATTTTTCACACTTTGCAATTTCTGCTCAAACTCCCAAACCACTCGAGCTAGCTTTCATTGTTTCATCACCTGACCATCTTTGTGAGCCCTTTGCAAGCATATAACACCAACTGTACAGCCATTTTCGTGTTCTGTTTCTTCAAGCATACAACAATGGCAAATCGTGATTTGGGTATTTCCAAGCATCAATGAGCTAAAGCTATTCAACCATATATCTTTTGGAAGCATTGTGTACATCTGTTTCAAGCTTGCACCACCAAAACAACACTATTTCACAATTTTCTTCAAAATCAAGTAAGGTTTTGAGTCTTTCATTTCTTTAAATCATGATGTGAAATATGTAGATCTCTTCACCCTGATCATTATGAGCTTTGTTTGGTTTAAAATGGTTAACTGTGCTAGGAGAAATCTGAGTTTGAAGTTTGTTGGTTATTATTGTTTTGCATGATTTCCTGGTAGTTAGCTCGAGTTAATGAATTTTAATGGTAGCATGTTGATATGCATTGCTTGCTGGTCACAATGATATGTGTGGTTTCATTTTCTGGGTGCAATTGTTTTTCACGATTGGTTGATGATGAAGAACAAGATGATGCAGTTACTGTAGCCAAAACCCTAGGTTTGAAATGCCCAGAAATTTGTCTATTTCGCGTTTGGCTTTGTTTGCTTGCATGAATATCACCATATCACTGCCATGCTGTTTGTGTAATGTTGTTTGATTTCGCATGATGATGATGAGCATGAAGTTGAAATGCTGTTGTTGTGCATAAACCCTAATAACCTGCCCAGAACATGAACTCGTGAATGGATTGGCTGTTGTTCTGCTTGAGTTACTGTTCCATTGGTGACAACCAATGAGAACATTTCATGTGCCTGGCCTTAAGCGCACCGTTTTGATTAGTGGTGCCGAGATTTACAAAATTGCCACTGGTCAACATGTTGACCTACTAAACCATGTCACTTTGTTCATGTTTTTCCAAATTGATTGCTTAACTTCCAAAATTCACAATTCACTCATTTCACATCCAAAAATCATGGAATTTTTTGCATCATGTTCATGAGAATGTCTAATATTTTATCATGATTTTTGCTGAATTTTTGGTCGGCTGGATTTTAAATGGTATTAGGTTTCTTGACATGTATGCACATTTTGTACCTTTTGCCAATTCTTTTGTGAAATGATGAGGATGTATCCAATGCCCCTGAAATTTTTTGTGGTTAATCTACACTCATTCATATTTGTTTTGATGTAGAGTTCTTGAATTTATCTTATGTGGTTTGTGAGATATGAATTTTTGAACTAGGGTGTGACAATTTGTGTCACACCAATGTTATGCAATTTCATGATTTTTGTTGACATGCTTCCTGACCTCCAATTAATGTGAAAATTTTCATGATCCTTCTCTTATATGTTTAGTTGACTTGTGAATTTTCCTAGAATTAATTATGGCATTTCCAAATTGTTTGAGATTTTTCTCCCCTGTTTGACCAAAATGTTGACTTGTGTGATACATGTTCCGATTTCCTTTGTGAAATTCTCATACTTTATTGGATGATCATGAAATTTTACATGTGCATACTAGACATCTTGAGCTTTGCATTGGTGTTGATCCCATCCATTTCTCGTCTGTTTTCATTTAGTTATGATTTTTTGAAGTTGATACATGTATATTTGACTTCTTTGGGCATGATTGAAATTGTTTGGACTTCCTGATTTTAATTGACCATCTTCCCATGATCCAATTGAGCTGAAATTTGATATGCATGTCATGTTATGGATTGTGGTTGACCATGAATTATTTGATGATTTTTTGAATTGATTATGATTGCTTTTGATGCAAGTCTTGCTGTTGACTTCTATGAGCTTTCATTTGCCATGCTTTGACTTCTTTTGTTTGTAAAATCATGATGATGAATGATATGCATGTGGGACCAATTGAGTTTGCTTCTTGATTGTTTAAACTTGATTTTGGTTGACTATCCCTTGCTGCTTTGACTTTCTCATCTCATTTTGACCCTAGGCTTGTCCTAGTGGTCCTGTTGCTTATGTTTGAGCTCATTGTTTCAGGTTAAGCACAAATGCTTCAAAGAGAACAATCCAATTTGTTTGAGCTTGATTGTTTATCATGTGCTAACCTCTTTGTTTTGTAGGTTGCTTGGCTCATAAGCCTTGTGCCTTGTGCTTTGCACATTCATCTGATTATGTTGACTGTTAATTCTCCTTTCCTTTTGCTTTAATTGTTGAACTGTGTACTGACTTGTTTGACTATTTCAGGTACCCTTAGTTGCTTAAGTTCTTTGAACTTGCTTTGCTTTGCTATTTAGCAATTTGCTTTTGAGGTATAATCCCTCTTTCTTCATGTAGTCTGGAGACCCGGCCTGTTACTTGGCCGGGCAAACTGTCTGAAGTCCTCCTTAAGAGGCAATGCTTGTGTGTGTTTAATTTTGTCCCAAGCAGGAAAAGTCCTTCAAGTAAGGCAATTGGTAGATCAAAGGGATAAGTAGCCTATCCCCTACTATTCTGTGAGTCTTCTCCTTGCTCCCATTACATGGTTGTAGCATTGAGATCAAAACCCAAGATCTATAGAGTCTAATGTGGAAAGAGCTCCATCTTTCTGAGCTCCCACACTTTCTGATAATGCTCTCCCTGATCAGGGATAAGAGCAATGAGGCACACCCCTCATCTCCTTTCATCTGCTTCACCTTAGCCTCTCAATGGCAAGGTTAAGAGCAAATCTTTGACCCTATTCCAGTTGGCCTCAGTGCCTAACCCTCTTGTGTGAGCCTCCTTGTTTGGATATAGAGTGTGTTGTTTGATTCTCATTGATTGATTGATTGCTTCCTATGCACATGTTTGCTTGTTGCTTTATGCATTTGTCATCATTAATTGTTCATTAGTGCATGATCATCCCATTTGTCTTTGTGACATTATCATTGTTGTTTACCCATTGAGGACAATTGTAAGTCCATTCCTTTGGCTATTGTTCCTAGGATATGGAAGGATAGAGTGTAAGACCTCTTTGGTCACTCATATCTTCTGTTGTTGCTTTGTTTGTATGTGAGGATGCAATTGTAAGTCCCTGTAAGTTGGCATGTGCTCTCCTGTGATCATAAGTTGGTTTGTTTGTTTATATGTGAGGTTGCAATTATAAGTCCCTGTAAGTTGGCATTTGTTTTCCTATGATCATATTGTTGCTTTTGTTCTTGTATGTGAGGATCCATTGTAAGTCCCTGTAATGTGGCATTGGTTTTCCTATGAGCATCTGTGGAGTTAACCTAAGTCCAGATAGATTGGCAGTTGACTTCCACATTTCATCTTTGTTTTCTTTTGAGGAGATTAGTGTAAGTCCATTGAGTGGCATCTGATATCCATTTCTGTTTTAGGAGACTGGTGTAAATCCATCTATTGGTATCCGGTATCCGCCTTTTACTTCTTTGGTCGAGGAGATTAGTGTAAGACCATTGAGTGGCTTCTGATATCCAGTTCTGTTTTAGGAGATTGGTATAAGCCCAGTGATTGGCATCCGGTATCCGCTTTTGTTGATTTTCTTCTTTCTTTGTTTGTTATTATCCATTGCTCATTCCAAAGGACACACTTGAATCATCTCCTATATGATTTCAACAAGTGAACCTTCTAAGAAGTTTTACTTTCCATCTTCATCCATTCATCATTCATTATGTCCTAAACCTTTTCACACTTTGATTTCAAACTTGACATAGATATTGTGCAAACATCTTCATGTTTTCAAATTAAAAACCTGGACCCAAGTCCTTGACTTTTTTTTCAAACTTCATTTCATAACACTTCTTTTGAATCAATCTTAATCATACTTTGACCCTATTTTCATAATCACAATCAATTAACTTCACCCATTCACTTGTTTTGGCTTTGTCCATTGTTAATCTTTTCATGCATTAGCCATAGGTTTCAATTATCACTGTGGTTGATGTAAACCTCACCTTATCTTTAGTGAGTCGACAGTAAGACTTCCGTATTGAAAACAGGGCTAACCCCTCTAGTACGTCGAAGCTATCCTCGCATGGTGGATGTTGGTCTTGGTCGAGTTTTCTCCCATTGATAATGAAAAGCCTCAGTGCTTGTGTTTAAAATTGAATCCACCAACTTTTGGAAATCTTTTAGCCGAACTACGGCGTTTTGATCCTTACCTTTGATGGAAGGTACGTAGGCAGCGGGTTCATCCGTTCAAACCCAATAAAAATTGTATATTCTTTTCTCATCATCCCAATCATGTTTGCACAATACATATGTCATAACAAATAACAATTTTATACAACAAGTGTGAAAAGGGCTCCCTAGGAGTACCTAGGACGTAATGGGTGCCTAACACCTTCCCATTGCGTAATTTACCCCTTACCCAGACTCTCTGATCTTTTATTAGTTTTCTACGTGTAAAACTTCTTAGGCTTTTGTTCGCTTTTTAGCCAGTCCTTTGGATAAATAAAAGTGCGGTGGCGACTCGAAAATCATTGTATCCCTTGCTTATGGTTTAATCGATAAATCATATAGCGACGAATACACCGCTACAGTAGGCAATGGGTTTATCCATCCAAACACAAAATGTAAATAAACTTGTATATTCTCTTCTCATCTCTTCAATCATGTTTGCACAAATAAATTTTCAAAAAACACCAACCTTACAACCAATGTGAAAAGGGCTCCCTAGGAGTACCTAGGATGTTTTGGGTGCCTAACACCTTCCCATTGCATAACCAACCCCCTTACCCAGATCTCTGACATTTTTACTAGTTTTTTATTCGATAAAACTTTTAGGTTTTTGTTCGCTTTCTAACCATTCCTTTGGATAAATAGAAGTGCGGTGGCGACTCGACTTGTATGGTTTACCTTAGATTTAGTCAATATCTCTAATGGTAACGAATACCCCGCTACAGAAAAGTGGCGACTCTGCTGGGGAAGAAACCACAAAATAGACCTAGTGGGTTTGGCCTACTTTTCATATTGTGTTGTATTGTGTTGTATATTATTTGGTGACATATTTTTTGTGCAATTTGGGATTACTGTATTGTATGTAATGATTGATTTGCTTGAATATTAATTCCTTGTATGCTTGGTGATCTTTGTGAGATGAGTTCTATACCCGGACTCGAGTGCATTTAGGATAGGAGATAGGCGTAGTCTTGTTGACTTGTGTGGAGTTATTCCTTAGCAAGTTGACTTGCAAGTCCATTCACTTGGCGGAGGTAATGTTGGGATCAATAATATCACACAAGTAGTTGTGGTTAGACATTACTCTTTCCAATATAGACCTTAGAAGCCAAGGACCTTAGTTTACTAAGCCCATCTTGGCCTATTTTTAGGATGTAGTGCGAAAGTCGTTCAAGTGTGAGATTTGATACGATTGTTACGCGATACTACACTCATAAGAGTCTCTCTTGAGAATATTTTTGGAATACGAGTAGTCGTTTCTCCGATAATATCCGAAAGATGAGATGATGACTATGGGAACCTCTTGTAGAACATGTTTGGCAGGTTAAACCCTAGTACACTCCCTTTGGGTGGTTCTAAACCGAGACTCCATGCTCGTGATTTGCAACAAACCCTTGATTCATGGTTGATTCGTTCATGTATCCTTAATATCAATGGAACTTGGGTGTTGATAAAGTGTAAATCATAATCCACCAAAATGGATGATTGATATTAAGGATAATATGATCCATCCCATTACCTTTGTTTGGTGTGCTTTGCTTGATCCTTGAGTGTGATTGTTGCATTCATGCATTCATGCACCCATTTGCATTCATATCATCAAAAAAAATAAGAAAATTTTCAAGGAACTTAAGAGGTCTATTTGCAAAATTTTCAGACATGGAAAGACAAAGAAGGAATACAAAGAAGTACAACTTCAGACAACCAGATTTGAAAGAACTAAGGAATTTGACATCCTATGTATTAGATCCCTTGGGTTTCAAGGCTCGTTTTGGGAAGCTTCTTCCTCTTCTGACTACTCAGGTGGATGAAGGATTGATGAGTGTATTGGTGCAGTTTTATGATCCTTTGTATCGTTGCTTCACGTTTCCGGATTTCCAGCTCTTGCCTACGCTTGAGGAGTATGCCTACCTCGTGGGAATACCTATTCTAGACCAGTTGTCGTTCAGTGACTTAGAGAGTATTCCTACTTCTCGAGAGATAGCTGACATGTTGCATATAGATGAATCTCTGGTTGGTGCTCATATGACTACCAAAGGTGGAATTCAAGGTCTCCCCTCTGAGTTCCTCATTGCTCAAGCTACTGTCTATGGGAAGGCCATGAGTGAGGACGCCTTTGAGGCCATATCTGTACTTCTCAGCTATGGGTTAGTGTTATTCCCCAACATCGACAAGTTTATGGATGTGAACGCCATTAGGATTTTCTCTACTCTTAATCCCATTCCGACTCTGTTGGGTGACACTTATTTTTCTTTGCATATGAGGAATGCAAAGGGTGGTGGTGCCATTGTGTGTTGTTTTCCTCTGTTGTATAAGTGGTTTATTTCTCACTTACCACAGACGGTCGCCTTCAAGGAGAACCAGGGATGTCTACGGTGGACCACGAGACTTATGTCTCTCACCAATGATGATATCTCTTGGTACAATCGGGTGTATGATGGTGTGCAGATTATCGACTCTTGTGGTGAATTCTCCAATGTACCTCTTCTTGGTACATGTGGTGGAATTAACTACAACCCTGTTTTGGCACGTCGTCATCTTGGGTTCCCCCTAAAGAATAAACCTAATAACATTCTGTTAGAGGGTGTGTTCTTTAAGGAGGGTAAAGATCCCCAAGGCTTGAAAGCTAGGATGGTCCGCGCTTGGCGCAAGATTCATAGGAAAGGAAGGAAGGAGTTGGGTCCTAAGAATTGTGTCGCTTTGGAGCCTTACACTGCTTGGGTTAGAAGGAGAGCTTCTGAGTATCTCATGCCTTATGAGTATCCGAGACCTACACATATGGTTATGGCTCGGCCGTCAACCCTCCCTGACCAAGGAGTAGAGGAGTTGAGAGACGAAGACCGCTCACGTGCCTGGATCCGTGAACGAGAAGAGTTGCTTCAGCAAATTAAGGAGAAGGATGTTTTGATTGAGTTTCTCAAGCATCAGGTTATTGACAATCCTAATGATGCATGAACTTCTCTGCTTCCTCAGTCTTCTAGGTTCTGGAAGAGGAAGTACGATCGACTCGCCAAGGAGAAGGCAGATATGGAGGCAGCCTATGAGGAGGAGGTGAAGAGGCTTCGTGCATCTTATCTTCCCGTGTCCCGAGCTTTAGATGATTGTTTCTAGGGATCCATAGGATGATCGTTTTCCTTTTCCCTTGTATTTGGTTACCAATGTTGTACTCCTTTGGTGTGAAAATATATTTTCCAGATATTATTGATGAGATGTTTCCATATGTGATAAAAATGTAATTTTTTCCCAAAATTTGCAAGTAGAGTTCTAAAGTTCCTTTGAAATAAAAAGCAAAACATATGCACAAGTATTGCATGCATCATGTGCATAAGCAGGTTTTGCTCCAGGCTTCTCATCCTATGGTCTAACTATGTGTTCTTCATTTATTTCAAAGACAAGCTGACTCACCGGTACTACACTCGAGCCAACTCTTCAAGACTGATGGATCATTTGGAACAAGAGAACCGCGAGCTGAAGGAGGAAGTAGCCAGATTGACTTCCCTGATGGAGTCATTCTTAACCGCTCAGAGTCAATCTTCTCCAACACCTGCAACTCCTCCCTAGAGGACGGTCATTTCTGAGATCGTAACTTCTACTGTGCCTGCTATGACTGCTCACTTTGCACCATCTATGCCAGCCGGGTTCCCTTGGGGAATGCCCGCCAACTTCATGCCAGAGGGTTTTGCTCCAACTCTTGCCTCTTTGCCGGCATCTAGCCCGGTCCTTTCAGTGCCACCTCCTGTCATGCATATTTTACCAAGGGTTGAAGATACCATCTATCATTTTGAGCCATCTGAGGGCCCAGACGTTTATGAGAAGATGGATGACATGAAAGACCAATTCCTTGAGCTTCGCAAGGAACTGAAGACTTTGAGGGGGAAGTACCTCTTTGGTAAGAGTGCTGCTGAGTTGTGCCTTGTGCCCAACGTGAAGATCCCTATTAAATTCAAAGTGCCTGACTTTGAGAAGTATAAGGGAAATACGTGCCCACTCAGCCATCTTGTGATGTATGCTCGCAAGATGTCGACACAAACTGATAATGATCAACTGCTCATCCACTATTTCCAGGACAGTGTGTCCGGTGCCGCTCTCCGGTGGTACATGAGTTTGGAGAGTTCGAACATCCGATCTTTCAACGATCTTGGCGAGGCCTTCGTCAAGCAATATAAATATAATGTGGATATGGCACCGGATAGGGACCAATTGAGGGCGATGTCCCAGAAAGAGAAAAAGACCTTCAAAGAGTACGCCCAAAGGTGGCGCGAATTGGCAGCTCAGATAGTGCCTCCCCTTGAGGAGAAAGAGATGACCAAGATCTTCTTGAAAACCTTGAGCTCATTCTACTATGAGAAGATGATAGTCAGTGTTCCCTCAGACTTCACCGAGATGGTGAATATGGGAATGAGATTGGAAGAGGGGATCCGAGAATGATGCTTAACTCGAGAGGAAGGCTTTTCAGCAAAGAGATATGGAAGCTTTGTGAAGAAGAAGGAGGGAGAGGCACACGCTGTGTCTTCCCATATCAAAATAAGACCCTCTATGAAGAGGAAGATTGCTCGCCCAGTCAGCAATCAGCATCAGGTGGCTCGTATAGCACCTGCTTTCAGGGAAGCTCAACATTATCAACAACCGCAAACTCAGCAATATCAACAACAACAACAGCGTCCACAGCAGCAAGCCTACCAGCCTCGAAATAACAACAACAATGCCAGCACCAGCTATGAGAGGAAGAAAGTCACCTTTGATACAATTTCGATGACTTATGCTAAACTTTATCCATCTTTGATCGATAGAAAGTTAATCACTCCGCGAGACCCTCCCGCTATACCTGATAACCCCCAGTGGTGGTACAAGCCTGAGCTTCATTGTGTGTATCATTCCGGTGCCCCCGGACACGATGTGGAGAATTGTTTTCCTTGAAGACCAAGGTGCAAGACCTTGTGAGAAGTGGGATTTTTTTTTCGAGGACGTAGGTCTGAATGTGAAGAAGAACCCATTGCCAGAGCATGGGAAGTCTGTTAATATGGTCCAGGGTTGTCCTGGCAAGTACAAGGTTAAATACGTCAGTCATATCCGGCAATCGTTGGTTGAGTTGCATCGCTTGCTGTGTGATTATAGCCATTATGAGCATGACCATGATAGATGCAGGGTCTGTTCTGTCAATCAGAGAGGATGTCGCCAGGTGCGCAGAGATGTTCAAGAGATGTTGGACGAGGGAGTCATCAAGATCCTTCAAAATAGAAATGTTGACGAATATGAGCTCGAAGTCAACGTGATTTCTCCGGTATTCCGGATACCTGAGCCTGTTGTCATCAAGTATGATGGTAGCAAGCAGAAGGTTTCTCTAGCTCTCGTCATCAAGCCAGCCGGACCTGTACCGTACTCCTCCGAGAAGGCGCTTCCTTATCGCTACAATGCTGTAGCAGTGGAGAATAGGAAAGAGGCGTCCTTGCCCTCCTCATCTGTTGTCAACATTGCTGACGTCAGTGGTTTGACCCGTAGCGGTCGTGTATTTTCAGCTCCGGTGAAACCTCAAGTGGATACTCGAGGAAGTATTGATGCTGATTTTGTCGAACGCCCGATTGGGAATGCTGTGAGCACTACGAATCCGGCACTTGTTGCTAAGCCCTCCATGCTGAAAACTTCTGCTTCTATTGGCCCGACTGGCAATACGAAAGAAGATTGTGATGAGATGTTGAGACTCATCAAAATAAGCGAGTACAATGTTGTAGACCAGCTTCTACAAACGCCATCCAAAATATTTGTGTTATCACTACTATTGAATTCAGAACCACACCGAGAGGCTCTACAAAAGGTGTTGGATGTGGCATACGTAGATCACGATGTCACGCTAGAGTAGTTTGATAGCATTGTTGCAAATATCACCGCTTGTAACAATTTGAGTTTTTGTGACTCTGATCTCCCCGAGGAGGGAAGAGACCACAACTTGGCATTACATATATCTATGAGCTGCAAAGATGATGCCATGTCCAATGTGTTGGTGGACACTGGGTCATCATTGAATGTATTGCCGAAGACCACTCTCGTGAAGTTGTCATATCAGGGGCCTCCCATGAGGCAGAGTGGAGTAGTCGTGAAGGCTTTCGATGGGTCTCGCAAAACTGTGACTGGTGAGGTTGATCTCCCAGTCAAAATCGGACCAAGTGATTTCCATATTACCTTCTAGGTTATGGATATTCACCCATCGTACAACTGTCTCTTAGGCAGACCATGGATTCACGAGGTTGGTGCCGTGACATCCACCATACACCAGAAATTGAAATTTATAAAGAATAAGAAGCTGGTAGTGGTAGGGGGAGAAAAGGCTCTCCTGGTTAGCCATTTGTCTTCCTTCTCATACATAGATGCTGAGGATGAAGTTGGAACTCCCTTCCAAGCTTTATCTATTGTTGAGCCTGTTGAGAAGAGAACTCCTTCATTTGCTTCCTACAAAGATGCGAAGTTGGCCATTGAGCATGGTGCAACTGCTGGTTTGGGGCAAATGATCAAGTTGGAAGACAACAAGTCCCGGGCTGGTATAGGCTATTCTTTTGGGGTCTTCAACAAGTAAGGTTTGTTCAAGAGTGGAGGTTTTATCCACACCAGTCACGATGAAGAGGCTGCTACCATTTTGGAAGAGGACGAAGAGGATTCTGGCAATTTCATTATCCCTGGAGGGACCTGCGATAATTGGGTCGTTGTGGATATTCCAACAGTTATCCATAAGTCAAAGTAATGTTCATTATGTTTAAAAACCCTTCTCCCATGCCAAAAGGAGGAGTGATGACATTGTTGGCGCATAAATGCAATGATATTTTCATTCAATAAATTCATGTTAAATGTTTGTTTTTCCAATTATTTTCCCTTTTTTCTTTTTGCATGAAATTGGTGATCACATAAAACCCTAAAAATAAGAATAAAACCAATCTTCTCATCTGCATAATGATTTGCCTTGTTTTGAGTTCTAAAGCTGCTTTTATATCCAAAATTATTATACAGGTTAATCAAACCCATTGAACATAATGATCCAACACCATCTCCCAACTTTGAATTCCCTGTATTTGAGGCGGAAGAAGATGATGTTGAAGAGATTCCTGACGAGATTACCCGTCTACTTGAGCATGAAGAGAAGATCATTCAACTGCATCTTGAGAATCTGGAAACAGTCAACTTGGGGTCTGAAGGTTGTGTGCGAGAAGTAAAGATTGGGGCACTCCTGGAAGAGTTTGTTAAGAAGGGGTTGATTGAATTGCTACGAGAATATGTCGACGTCTTCGCTTGGTCATATGAAGACATGCCTGGTCTGAATACTGATATTGTGCAACATTTCCTGCCTTTGAAGCCTGAGTGCGTGCCTGTGAAGCAGAAGCTCAGAAGAACTCATCCTGATATGGCAGTAAAGATCAAAGAAGAAGTTCAGAAGCAAATTGATGTGGGGTTTCTGGTAACTTCTACGTATCCTCAATGGGTGGCCAATATTGTGCCCGTACCTAAGAAAGATGGAAAAGTCTGAATGTGTGTGCACTATAGAGACTTGAATAAAGCTAGTCCGAAAGATGATTTTCCACTACCACATATTGATATGTTGGTAGATAATACAGCAAAATTCAAGGTCTTCTTATTTATGGGCGGATTTTCCGGATATAATCAGATTAAAATGGCACCCGAGGATATGGAGAAGACAACATTCATCACACCTTGGGGAACATTCTGTTATCGAGTGATGCCCTTCGGTTTGAAGAAAGTCAGAGCCACGTATCAACGAGCTATGACTACCTTGTTTCATGATATGATGCATAAGGAGATCGAGCTATATGTTGATGATATGATTGCTAAGTCAAAAACGGAAGTTGAACATGTAGAACACCTGTTGAAGTTTTTTCAACGTTTGAGGAAGTACAAGCTTTGTCTGAATCCCAACAAGTGTACATTTGGAGTCCGTTCCGGCAAGCTATTGGGCTTTGTCGTTAGTGAAAGAGGTATTGAGGTTGATCCTGCAAAGGTCAAAGCGATACAAGAGATGCCTGCGCCCAAAACTGATAAGCAAGTCCGAGGTTTTCTTGGCCGCTTGAATTACATTTCCAGATTCATATCCCAGATGACCGCCACATGTGCGCCGATATTCAAGCTCCTCCGGAAAGATCAGTCCCATGATTGGGCCGAGGATTGCCAGAAAGCTTTTGATAGTATTAAAGAGTATTTGTCTGAGCCTCCAATTCTGTCTCCGCCTATGGAAGGGAGACCATTGATCATGTATCTGACAGTTCTTGAAGACTCGATAGGTTGTGTCCTTGGTCAGCAGGACGAATCAAGAAAGAAAGAGTATGCTATCTACTATTTGAGTAAGAAGTTTATTGATTGTGAGTCTCGGTACTCAATGCTTGAGAAAACATGTTATGCTTTGTCTTGGGCTGCTAAGCGCTTACGTCAGTATATGTTGAATCATACGACTTGGTTGATATCCAAAATGGATCCGATCAAGTATATCTTCGAGAAGCCTGCTTTAACGGGGAGGATTGCCCGTTGGCAGATGTTGTTATCTGAGTATGACATCGAGTATCGAGCTCAGAAGGCTATTAAGGGTAGTATTTTGGCTGACCATTTGGCACATCAACCGATCGAAGATTATCAGTCAGTTCAGTATGACTTCCCAGATGAGGAGATTTTATATTTGAAAATGAAAGATTGTGATGAGCGTACGCTCGATGAAGGGCCAGAGCCTGGTTCCAGATGGAGTATGGTGTTTGATGGCGCCGTAAATCAATATGGAAATGGTATTGAGGAAGTGATTATTACTCCTCAGGGCACACATTTTCCTTTTACAGTAAGGTTAACTTTCAAATACACGAATAATATGGCTGAGTATGAGGCTTGTATTATGGGATTGGAAGAATGTATTGATCTTAGGATCAAGCATCTTGATGTTTATTGTGATTCGGCCCACGTTGTTAATCAGATTAAGGGTGAATGGGAAATGAATCAACCTGGTCTCATCCCATATAGAGATTATGCGAGGAGGATTTCAACATTCTTTACTGAGGTTGACTTCCATCATATTCCTCGAGAAGAGAATCGGATGGTAGACGCTCTCGCTACACTTGCCTCGATGATTGTGGTAAGACTTTGGAATGAAGTTCCCAATATCACTGTGATGCGCTTGGATAGACCAGCTCATGTGTTTGCAGTAGAAGAAGTAAAAGATGATAAACCATGGTACTATGACATCAAGTGTTTCCTTCAGAGCCAGATTTACTCACTTGGGGCATCTGTGAAGATAGGAAGACTCTGAGGAGATTATCAGGTTGTTTCTACCTCAATGGTGATATGCTTTATAATAGAAATTTTGACATGATGCTGCTCAGATGCGTGGATAGACACGAAGCAGACCTGTTGATGACTGAGGTCCATGAGGGTTCATTCGGTACTCATTCTGTAACACCCCGATAATAATAAAATAATTATTTGAATTGAGTTAATAATTTAATTATTAATTTAATTAAATAATTGGAAATTTTATTATTATTATTATTATTTTTTTGAATTATTATTATTTTGGAATAATAATTATTATTTGGAAAATATATATAAGTTGGAATTAAGGAAAAAGTCCCATTTGGGAGTAAAAAGGTTTCTACGTGAAAAACAGAGAAAATCGTGAAAAGGGAAAGGGCAGAGAAGAGGAGAAAGGAGCTGAAGAGCAAAGGTTGAAGAACGGAAAGGCTTGAAGCTCAAAGATTCGCCGGATTGTTAAGGTAAGGGGGGTTTATCGTCGATTAATGAGTAATTTGGGATAATATGTCATGGGTAGTGATAAGCCGTTAATTTGACCCTAATTGGGATTTGAAATGCTGAAAATTTGTGATGAATAGGTTGAGTGAAAACCGTAATCAAATTGATAATTGTGTGTAATCAAACCGATAAATTGGTGATGAATGGCGACGAGTAAGTTTGAGTGGGAAGGGTCTGGAATGGGCACATGAGATCCCTGCCCAAAGAAAACGCGTCTGGTGAACTGTCATGTTCGCCTAGCGAACATAACCTTCGCCTAGCGAAGGAACGCGCCTCAACCTCGCCCAGCAAGATTGAGAGGTTTTGCTACTGTAATGTTCGCTGTGGACTCGCTGGAGCTTCGCCTAGCGAGTGAGTGCTAGCTGTGTTTTTCACCAAAACAGAATGAGTTCGCTATTACCTTCGCCTTGAGCTCGCCTAGCGAATTAATTTACCAATTTCCTGGAGCTGTTCGCCTTGAGCTCGCCTAGCGAACCAGAGCTTCGCCACTGCCTCGCCTAGCGAGCAAGGCAAAAGAAGTGTTTATGCATGTGTTGCTGGGGTGTTTCATACATGTGTTGAGGAAGTGTTTTATACATGTGTTGATGATGTGTTGATACATGTATTGATGATGTATGATGATATACAAAATGTTGTGAATGTATATATATGCATGTATTTGTGAATGGACTGTTGTATGGCTCAGAGTGTGAGCATATGGTTATTCTTGAATTATTGTTGATGTTGCATTGCTAGATGATTAGCATGCATGGCATAGCCTTCGGGGCTGTAGCTAATTCCCATAGTGAGGAATTAGTGAGTGAACCATTGTGGGTTTGTTGTTGACGTTTGCATACTAGATGATTAGTGTGCATAGTCTAGCCTTCGGGGCTGTAGCTAATTCCCATGGTGAGGAATTAGTGAGTGAGTCATTAGGTCTCAATGAGTGGGACTAGTGAGCTTAGTAGCCGTATCCGGAGGGATCGGTGAGCTTGAACTATATGTTCAAGGATAGTCGGTACCGCATGTGTAGAGTCTCATTGCATAAAAATATGTATGGCGTATAATATGAATGGATGTGTTCCAATATTATACGTGTGTGGTGTTGTTGTTAAGTAGGATTTGAGATTATACTGGTATTGTATATTGATGTTGAGTATGATGTTTAAGCCAATGAGCTATTACTGAATGTGTATTGCAATTAGGGTGATTGATGTGTTAATTACTTGGCATTACATGTTGTTTTATAATGCTTATTATATTGATTGAGGAACTCACCCTTACAACTATTTTTCAGGTAACGAGAAATGAGTTGAGTAGAAGCTAATGCTTGGAGTCTAGAGTAGTTCTTATGGTCATGCTCTGATAGATGTAACATCGGGAGGGGATGTCTTAATTGATTTGATATTGGTTGTTGATGAGTTACATGTATTGTGTTACATGTTTTACATTGAGTTGAATTTTGTTCCGCTGCGAATTATGCAAAGAACCTTATTTTGATTAAATAAATGAGCATGACAGGATATTATAATGATTTTGTGACATGATTGTGTGACACCCTTCGGGGCATAATTACTCTGATGAATATATTGTTATTTTAATTATAATCATTTGGGGTATTTAGAAGGGTGTTACATTAGTGGTATCAGAGCATCGTCGGTCGAGTCGAGTCGTAGTTATTCTGTTTCCCCTGTACGGGATAGGTGTTGTGTAACCCTATCAGTACTTAATTGTTTAGCTTGTTTGGGTTTTCAGAATAGAGATGGCTGGAAGAGGTAGAGATGATGCTGCGATTGCTGAGGCTCTGGGTATGCTAGCTGGAGTACTTGGAGGAAATCCGAATGTTGCGGGAATGGGAGCTGCTCGTCAGTTGAGTGAGTTCCAGAAGAACAATCCTCCAATGTTCAAAGGAGCATACGATCCAGATGGTGCTCAGAAGTGGTTGAAAGAGATAGAGAGGATCTTCAGAGTAACTGAGTGTGCTGATAACCAGAAGGTCAGGTTCGGTACACATATGCTGTCAGAAGAAGCTGATGATTGGTGGGTTGCTACCCGCACTGAGTTGGAAACTGCTGGAAATGCTGAGATTACTTGGGCTGTGTTCAGGGAAAGATTCCTGAGGAAGTACTTTCCAGAGGATGTCAGAGGGAAGAAAGAGATAGAATTCTTGGAATTGAAGCAGGGTAACAGGTCGGTTACTGAGTATGCTGCGAAGTTCACCGAGCTGTCAAAGTACTATACTCCCTATAATGAGGCTGCTGGAGAATTTTCGAAATGTGTGAAGTTTGAGAACGGGTTGCGTCCTGAGATCAAACAAGCTATTGGATATCAGAGGATCAGGGTGTTTTCTGACTTGGTTGACTGTTGCAGAATCTTTGAACAGGATTCCAAGGCTAGAGCAGAGAGCTATCAGCAGAGGGTTGATAGGAAGGGTAAGAATCAGATGGATCGTGGAAAACCGTATGCAGCTGGCAGAGGTTTTCAGAAGCAGAGTGGGATGAAGAGGCCTAGTGGGGGAAACTCTAGTGCTCCTGCTAAGTGTTATAGATGTGGTCGGGCTGGACATCGTGTTCATGAGTGTACCAGTGCTGAGATGAAGTGTTTCAAGTGTGGGAAAGGTGGTCACTTGGCTGCAGAGTGCCGATTGAAGACTGTAACTTGTTTCAACTGTGGAGAGTTGGGTCATATCAGTCCCCAGTGTCCTAAGCCGAAGAAGGAGAATCAGTCAGGAGGCAAGGTTTTTGCTCTATCAGGTTCTGAGACTTCTGCAGATGATCGTTTGATCAGAGGTACGTGTTATATTAATGGCTTTCCTCTTATAGCTATTATTGACACAGGTGCTACTCATTCTTTTATATCTGTGGATTGTGCTGTGAAGCTTAAATTAGAGATATCTGAGATGCGTGGAAGTATGGTGATTGATACTCCTGCAAAGGGTTCAGTGACTACTACTTCGGTTTGTTTGAGTTGTCCTTTGAATATTTTTGGTAGAGATTTTGGGATAGACCTTGTGTGTCTTCCATTAGTGCAGATTGACGTTATCTTGGGTATGAACTGGTTGGTGTTTAACCGAGTTTATATCAACTGTTTTGATAAGACGGTGATATTTCCTGAGACTGAGGAAGGGCAGAGTCTGTTTCTATCAGCCAGGCAGGTGAATGAGGAAGTGGCAGATGGGGCAGAGTTGTTTATGCTGTTGGCAACTTTAGAGGCTAAAGATAAACTGGTGATTCGTGATCTAGCAGTGGTGTGTGACTTTCCTGATGTGTTTCCGGAAGAAGTGAATGAGTTACCGCCAGAGCGTGAAGTTGAGTTCTCGATTGAATTGGTACCTGGTACTAGACCGATATCGATGGCTCCGTACCGTATGTCTGCGGTTGAGTTAACTGAATTGAAGAGTCAGTTGGAAGATCTGTTGGATAAGAAGTTTATTCGTCCGAGTGTGTCACCGTGGGGTGCACCAGTGTTGTTGGTTAAGAAGAAAGAAGGTACTATGAGGTTGTGTGTGGACTACAGGCAACTGAATAAAGTGACGATCAAGAATCGGTATCCTTTGCCGAGGATTGATGATTTGATGGATCAGTTGGTTGGTGCGAGTGTGTTCAGCAAGATAGATTTGAGATCTGGGTATCATCAGATACGTGTGAAAACCGAGGATATTCAGAAGACTGCTTTCAGAACAAGGTATGGACATTATGAGTATTCTGTAATGCCTTTTGGTGTGACTAATGCGCCTGGAGTATTCATGGAGTATATGAATAGGATTTTCCATCCGTACCTAGACCAGTTTGTTGTGGTGTTTATTGATGACATTTTGGTGTATTCGAAATCTGAAGAAGAGCATGCTGAGCATTTGAGAGTGGTTTTAGAAGTTCTACGAGAAAAGAAGTTATTTGCTAAACTCTCTAAATGCGAATTTTGGTTAGAAGAGGTTAGTTTTCTTGGGCATGTGATTTCAAGAGGTGGTGTTGCTGTTGATCCTTCTAAGATAGAGGCGGTGTCTAAGTGGGAAGCTCCGAAGTCGGTTGCTGAAATTCGAAGTTTCCTTGGTTTGGCTGGTTATTATAGGAAGTTCATTGAGGGATTTTCTAAGTTGGCGTTACCGTTGACGATGTTGACTAGAAAGGGGCAAGCGTTTGTTTGGGACTCAAAATGTGAAGAAGGTTTCCAAGAGTTAAAGAGAAGGTTGACTACTGCTCCTATTTTGACGTTACCGAGTTCGTCGGAACCATTTGAAGTTTACTGTGATGCTTCATTGTTGGGTTTGGGTGGTGTGTTGATGCAGAATAAGCAGGTTATAGCTTATGCTTCGAGACAGCTGAGGGTTCATGAGAGGAACTATCCGACGCATGATTTAGAGTTGGCAGCTGTGGTATTTGTTTTGAAGTTGTGGAGGCATTACTTGTATGGATCAAGATTTGAGGTTTTCAGTGACCATAAGAGTTTAAAGTATCTGTTTGATCAGAAAGAGCTGAATATGAGACAGAGGAGATGGTTAGAATTCCTGAAGGATTACGATTTTGGTTTGAATTACCATCCGGGTAAAGCAAATGTAGTGGCTGATGCGCTGAGTCGGAAATCATTACATATGTCTATGTTAATGGTTAAGGAATTTGATTTGATTGAACAGTTTAGAGATTTGAGTTTGGTATGTGAGAGTACTCACAATAGTGTTAAATTGGGAATGTTGAAGTTAACAAGTGGTATTTTGGATGAGATCAGAGAGGGTCAGAAATCTGATATGCTTTTGGTTGATAAGTTGACTTTAGTGAATCAAGGCCAAGGTGGTGAATTCAGAGTTGATGAGAATGGTGTTTTGAGATTTGGTAATCGAGTGTGTATTCCGGATGTTATTGAGCTTAAGAAGAGTATTCTTGAGGAGGGACATCGTAGTGGCTTAAGTATTCATCCTGGAGCTACGAAGATGTATCATGATTTGAAGAAGTTATTTTGGTGGCCGGGAATGAAAAGAGAAATTGCGAGTTTTGTTTATTCTTGTTTGACTTGTCAGAAGTCAAAGATTGAGCATCAGAAGCCGTCTGGACTAATGCAACCGTTGGCTATTCCAGAGTGGAAGTGGGATAGTATCAGTATGGATTTTGTTTCGGGTTTACCGAGGACAAGTAGGAATTTTGAAGCCATTTGGGTGATTGTTGACAGGTTGACAAAATCGGCTCATTTCATTCCGATCAGAATGGATTATCCGTTAGAGAGATTAGCCGAGTTGTATATTGAGAAGATTGTAAGCTTGCATGGTATTCCGTCTAGTATTGTTTCGGACAGAGATCCTAGATTTACATCGAAGTTCTGGGAAGGTTTGCAGAGAGCTTTGGGAACTAAACTGAGATTGAGTTCTGCATATCATCCGCAGACTGATGGTCAGACTGAGAGGACGATTCAGTCACTGGAGGACCTTTTGAGGGCTTGTGTTTTGGAAAAAGGAGGCGCTTGGGATTGTTATTTGCCTTTGATTGAGTTTACCTACAACAATAGTTTTCATTCGAGCATTGGTATGGCACCGTTTGAAGCTTTGTATGGTAGGAGATGTCGGACACCGTTATGTTGGTATGAGTCCGGTGAGAGTGTTGTGGTTGGACCGGAGATTGTTCAACAAACTACGGAAAAGATTAAGATGATTCAGGAGAAGATGAGAATTGCTCAGAGTCGTCAGAAGAGTTATCATGATAAGAGGAGGAAGTCACTTGAGTTCCAAGAGGGAGATCATGTGTTTCTTCGTGTCACTCCGATAACTGGTGTTGGTCGAGCTTTGAAGTCGAAGAAGTTGACACCGCGATTTATTGGTCCTTATCAGATTTTGGAGAGGATAGGAGAAGTAGCCTATCGTGTCGCTTTACCGCCGTCGCTTGCAAATTTGCATGAGGTTTTTCATGTGTCTCAGTTGAGGAGGTACATTCATGATCCGTCGCATATAGTCCAAATAGATGATGTACAGGTGAGAGATAACCTGACTGTTGAAACACCACCTATGAGGATCGAGGATCGAGAGTTGAAGCAGTTGCGGGGTAAAGAGATTGCCTTGGTGAAGGTAGCTTGGGGAGGACCAGCAGGTGGCAATGTGACTTGGGAACTGGAGAGTAAGATGAAGGAATCTTATCCAGAGTTGTTCGCTTGAGGTATGTTTTCGAGGACGAAAACTCTTTTAGTGGGGGAGAGTTGTAACACCCCGATAATAATAAAATAATTATTTGAATTGAGTTAATAATTTAATTATTAATTTAATTAAATAATTGGAAATTTTATTATTATTATTATTATTTTTTTGAATTATTATTATTTTGGAATAATAATTATTATTTGGAAAATATATATAAGTTGGAATTAAGGAAAAAGTCCCATTTGGGAGTAAAAAGGTTTCTACGTGAAAAACAGAGAAAATCGTGAAAAGGGAAAGGGCAGAGAAGAGGAGAAAGGAGCTGAAGAGCAAAGGTTGAAGAACGGAAAGGCTTGAAGCTCAAAGATTCGCCGGATTGTTAAGGTAAGGGGGGTTTATCGTCGATTAATGAGTATTTTGGGATAATATGTCATGGGTAGTGATAAGCCGTTAATTTGACCCTAATTGGGATTTGAAATGCTGAAAATTTGTGATGAATAGGTTGAGTGAAAACCGTAATCAAATTGATAATTGTGTGTAATCAAACCGATAAATTGGTGATGAATGGCGACGAGTAAGTTTGAGTGGGAAGGGTCTGGAATGGGCACATGAGATCCCTGCCCAAAGAAAACGCGTCTGGTGAACTGTCATGTTCGCCTAGCGAACATAACCTTCGCCTAGCGAAGGAACGCGCCTCAACCTCGCCCAGCGAGATTGAGAGGTTTTGCTACTGTAATGTTCGCTGTGGACTCGCTGGAGCTTCGCCTAGCGAGTGAGTGCTAGCTGTGTTTTTCACCAAAACAGAATGAGTTCGCTATTACCTTCGCCTTGAGCTCGCCTAGCGAATTAATTTACCAATTTCCTGGAGCTGTTCGCCTTGAGCTCGCCTAGCGAACCAGAGCTTCGCCACTGCCTCGCCTAGCGAGCAAGGCAGAAGAAGTGTTTATGCATGTGTTGCTGGGGTGTTTCATACATGTGTTGAGGAAGTGTTTTATACATGTGTTGATGATGTGTTGATACATGTATTGATGATGTATGATGATATACAAAATGTTGTGAATGTATATATATGCATGTATTTGTGAATGGACTGTTGTATGGCTCAGAGTGTGAGCATATGGTTATTCTTGAATTATTGTTGATGTTGCATTGCTAGATGATTAGCATGCATGGCATAGCCTTCGGGGCTGTAGCTAATTCCCATAGTGAGGAATTAGTGAGTGAACCATTGTGGGTTTGTTGTTGACGTTTGCATACTAGATGATTAGTGTGCATAGTCTAGCCTTCGGGGCTGTAGCTAATTCCCATGGTGAGGAATTAGTGAGTGAGTCATTAGGTCTCAATGAGTGGGACTAGTGAGCTTAGTAGCCGTATCCGGAGGGATCGGTGAGCTTGAACTATATGTTCAAGGATAGTCGGTACCGCATGTGTAGAGTCTCATTGCATAAAAATATGTATGGCGTATAATATGAATGGATGTGTTCCAATATTATACGTGTGTGGTGTTGTTGTTAAGTAGGATTTGAGATTATACTGGTATTGTATATTGATGTTGAGTATGATGTTTAAGCCAATGAGCTATTACTGAATGTGTATTGCAATTAGGGTGATTGATGTGTTAATTACTTGGCATTACATGTTGTTTTATAATGCTTATTATATTGATTGAGGAACTCACCCTTACAACTATTTTTCAGGTAACGAGAAATGAGTTGAGTAGAAGCTAATGCTTGGAGTCTAGAGTAGTTCTTATGGTCATGCTCTGATAGATGTAACATCGGGAGGGGATGTCTTAATTGATTTGATATTGGTTGTTGATGAGTTACATGTATTGTGTTACATGTTTTACATTGAGTTGAATTTTGTTCCGCTGCGAATTATGCAAAGAACCTTATTTTGATTAAATAAATGAGCATGACAGGATATTATAATGATTTTGTGACATGATTGTGTGACACCCTTCGGGGCATAATTACTCTGATGAATATATTGTTATTTTAATTATAATCATTTGGGGTATTTAGAAGGGTGTTACACATTCCAATGGACATGCCATGGATAGAAAGATGTTGAGAGCAGGCTACTATTGGCTGACAATGGAGTTTGATTATTGCAAATACGTGAAGAAATGCCATAAGTGTCAGATTTATGCGGATAAGATTCATATTCCTTCGACACTTCAGAATGTGATTTCATCACCATGGCCTTTCTCTATGTGGGGAATCAACATGATTGGCATGATAGAGCCGAAAGCGTCCAATGGACACAGATTCGTTCTCGTAGCAATTGATTACTTCACTAAGTGGGTTGAAGCGGCATCATATGCAAATGTGACCAGGCAGGTGGTTGTGAAGTTTATCAAGAATCAACTCATATGCCGATATGGTGTGCCAGATAAGATCATTACTGATAATGGGTCTAACTTAAACAGCAAGATGATGAAAGAGCTGTGTAATGAGTTCAAGATTGCACATCATAATTCTTCTCCTTACAGACCCAAGATGAATGGGGTTGTTGAGGCTACTAATAAGAATATCAAGAAGATTATACAGAAGATGGTTGTCACGTATAAAGATTGGCATGAGATGCTGCCATTTGCTTTACATGGATATCGTACATCTATTCGCACTTCAACAGGGGCAACCCCATTTTCCCTTGTTTATGGCATGGAGGTTGTTCTCCCAGTAGAGGTGGAGATCCCGTCAATAAGAGTCTTGATGGAAGCCAAGTTGATTGATGCTGAATGGGTTCAGAGTCGTTATGATCAGTTGAATTTGATAGAAGAAAAGAGATTGACTGCCATGTGCCATGGTCAGTTATATCAGCAAAGGATGAAGAAAGCATTTGATAAGAAGGTCAAGCCTCGTGTGTTCCGAGAAGGTGACCTTGTGCTCAAGAAAGTCTTGTCTTTCGCGCCCGATTCCAGGGGCAAGTGGACTCCAACCTATGAAGGTTCATACGTTGTTAAGAGAGCCTTTTCAGGCGGTGCATTGATACTTACAACTATGGATGGGGAGGATTTCACTCGTCCTGTGAATTCAGATGCAGTCAAGAAATACTTCGCCTAGATAAAAACAGAATAGCTCGCTAAGTTGAAAACCCGAAAGGGAGGCTTAGGCAAAAATGAGTGTCTCGGTGGATTGAAAACCCGAAAGGGCGATCCAGGCAAAAATTAGAGACATATAAAAAAAATGAATATATATATCCCGCTAGATTGAGTACCTCACCCTGGGGCAATCTAGGCAAAAATAGGGGTTTGGCAAGTAACTGCATCTTGACAAGACTTCGTTCTACAATTGTCATCCGTCAGAGATTCTCGCTCAGTCATCATCAACTGAAACTGCAGATACATCAGATTCAGAGTTGGTGGAGAAATGGTCATTATGTTCAATGTAGCCCTTTTCCTATATATATCACCAATTCAAATTTGAAAAGATCTATGGAGTCTTGCCATTTGCAGGTTACCATCCTATCAAATAAATTTGAGCCTTTATCCAATTTTTCGCACTCTTACTTGTTTCTATTCAACAAATGTTTTGCATGTTTTAATTGAAAAAATATCCTTGTTTTAATCAAATCTTTCATAATTTGTTTTTAAACAAAGTGAACATTCACGAAGATGAGGGGATACTGAGGATGTCTTCAGTGCTCTCCCAAAGATGGTAAGATTCTTAACAGGGTAACGCAGTTGTTCATATTCCTGGCATGTTGATGTCCTATTCCTCCTGAACCTTTTGTGGTTTCTTCCCCTAGCGGAGTGTGGGGAAGATTTATTCATCCCTCTTTCCTACAGCAGAATAGTGATTCTTCCTCCTCAGCTGATGTGATCTCATTATTTGGGACAGTATTTGATGACCCCTGGAGACTTCTGGTTGGTGGTTGTTCCCCACAGAGTTCCATGATCTCCTCTGATATTTTCCCCAGTAGAGTGCTTCCATGGCGGATTTCATTTGTATGATGATCGTTTCCCCCAATTGGAATGATCGATGTTCATCCCCTGCAGAGATCTTTGTGGTCCTGGTTTTCTCTCTTGAGATGTAGTACCGGATGTTTGTATACTTGTTCATTGGACCTGTTTGTGCTAGAAATGTCTGTTTGTCAGCATTCATCATACATAAACCGTGCATATGTGCATATTGATAATATTCATGATGCATTATTTGCCATATATCTTCGTTTGATTATCTGTTGTTTGGGGGTATTCACGTTTCCCCAAGCAGATGTTGGTGGTTGATCTCTCCATACAGGGTCATCCCATAAGCAGAAAGTGTTTGTCTTTCCTTCTATATTCCCCACTGAGTTATACCCTCGTGGATGATGGTTGCTTCTGTTTCCTCCCAACACATATATTGGGATGGAGTTCCTCATTGAGTTATATCCTCATAGGGACAAGTTTTGTTTCAGCGTGCCTATCTAGTTTGACCCTCGATTGGCCTCTGTTGGCTGCTTCTTGCACTCCCCTGTGGTGTAAATGAATGATTGCTCAGTAACCAGTAATTATTCATCTTATCCCCATCGGAGTCTGTAGCCTTCTACCCTAATACCGGTGGTTATAAGTCCTTTTTTTTGTGTTTCTCTACCCTCATACTGATAGTCGTAAACCCTATTTCTATCCCCTTGCAGAGTTAACCTTTTGCTCATCCTAACCGATGACGGTTACTTCTCCGTGATTTTCTACCCACTATCCGGTAGATGTAATCCCCTCCTTGACGGTTATCTTCATCCAAATATTCGGTGCTGATATTCCCTCATCTTTTGGATAATTGCTCTGATCAAGCAATTCATCCCCAGTAAGTCATCTCTCGTCTACCCTTTATTGTTGGTAACGATTGCTTCTCCCCTGGATTGGTCATCATTATATACCTAGTTTCGGTATCCTGATGCCTTTCTTTGTCGGATTATTTATCCTTTATTTACCCAGTAGCCGGTTGTGGATAATCTTCCATGCGAGTATATTATCTACGTTCTTACAGTAATAGATAATATATCTCATACACTCTTTGGTCGAAGCCTTTTGTTCTTCCCCAGTCGAGTAAGATTCGTATCCCTTTTTTGGAATCGAATGTCCATCCTATAATAGAGTTTGCTTTTAACCCTCTTTTGGATGATGAGTGTCTTGGGAATATTCCCTAATTCACGCTTTGGTTGGTCACCTATTATATGCCCAGTAACCGGTATCCCTGGTGTTCCTTCCTCCCTGCTCCCTATTATGACTTTTTGTCCCTTGCGGAGTCAGGTTTTCCTGAGCTGAAGTATACCTTTTTAGGCCTTCCTCAGATGATTTCAGATGTTTGATATCTCTCACCTTTATACCGGTCTTAGATATTCATTCCCCCGAGCATGTTATTCTCTCACCCTTATACCGGTGTTCAGATCATATGTCTCTTTGAGCTTATTACCCAGTAACCGGTAATACCTCATCTTGTTGCTTCCTCAGAGGAGTTTTTATTCGGGTTTTCCCTAGCAAGGTCCCTTAGTGGATTCTCCCAGCCTGAGTCCGGATTTTTATCCGAAGTATCTGTTATGGATAATTTCTGTTGTATTAGCATATTCCCCAATACACGCGCCTTTGAGTTAGCTCGGGTCTTTCCATTGATTTACTCCTTGTGGAATTCTGCTCCCCAAGCTTTGAGTCGTGCCCTGCTCACGCCATTTATCCCTTCCTTATCCCCATGGGAGTCCTCAGAGTCTTTGTCCCATGGAGTAAATTACTCATATGGATTATCAGTTTCTCCTGTTTTCTTTTCTTTCTTTATGGACACATATCTCCACAGAGTATTACCTTTTGCATACATACATTTGCATCATGAGGTCTCTTAGGGACCAAAATTCGTCTCTCTATTATTATTTAAGCCCATTCTACCTCGTCGAGACGAATATTTTAACCTTCACTTCTCCGGCTAGAATGACCTTAAATAGGGGCATCTTTAAGACCCCAATTTTGTCCCTAAGATCCCTCATGGCATCATAACATTTCATTTGCAAAGCCTCAAGGATCATGAGCATCTTGGTTCCCTTTGCCTTTGGATGGGACCTCTTGTGAGTGGTTTGAGATCACCAAGCATGCTTGAATTGTATATTATTGCTTTTCTCATTTTGTTTACTAACCAAAAGCACAAAAATATGTCACTAACATCTTTTGTTTGTAGCTTGAGCAATCACAAGGTCAAGAGCTTCTATGAGATCATTTGTGCAAAGATATGGTCAAAAGAAGATGAAAGCAAGCATGGTAATGGTTCCCAAAGATCTCATCCATAAAATATGCCTCCCTAGTATCTCAATTCATCATTTTGATCAAAGCAAGTTAAAGGGTTTGAAGTTTGTTTCTCAAGGAAGCCCTAATTCATCTGTGTACCAAGTATGCCTTGCTCAGGAAGCAACCTCAGCCCATGATCAAATACAATCAAGGGAAGTACTTTAATTCATCATTTCATGCATATTTGAACTTATTTGAGTGTCCTCAATCATCAATTCATCAAGATTTGAGGTATGGACTTGAGAAGTTGATCAGTCAATTCATCTAACTATTTTGAAATGCACTGAGACCTAACTTTCAATGTGTTTGTCAAATGGAGATGACCCCAAGATAAAAAATGTTATTAATAACCATATGAAAAACTTTCATGTTCATCAAAAATTGATTTTAATCTTGTAAGGTCATCATCCATTTCAAAACATTATAGCTCATTTTGACTGAAACCCTAATTTTGGGTCAACTTCCCAAGGACATAACTCATTCATTTTTTATGATTTTGAGGTGGGATCAAATGCATTGGAGATATTAAGATGTCTACTTCAAATGTTATGTTTAACAAAATTTCAAAATATCAAAATAAATACATGTGATAATGCAAAACATTATAGGTCACTTTGGACCAAATGCATTGAAAGGCAAAAAAGTCCAACTTCAAGTGCCCATAACGCCTTCATAAAAAATCCAAATGATGCAAAATTTAAGTCCATTTTCATTGTCTTTAAGAGATCTACTACTATTATGTTAAAGGTTTTTCCATTTGAAGCATTCATCATCAAAACATAAGGGCTTGAAGTTGGTTCAATTTGACAAAATTTTCAAAGGCATGTTTTGCACTATGAACTTCATGGCCTGTTTTCATAAATTTCCACACTTCAAATGAGTTTTTGCTCAACATAATATTTGTTCCTTATATCAAGACCTTTCCAACCATTACCCACATGCCTATGTTTTAATTTTTCAAGTTGCATTTTCGAAGAGGTGAAGTTTTAGGCATATTTGTGCATAACATGTTGAAACTCATTACATAAGCCATTGCATTGCCATCTGCACGTCCAAATCCATTTGATTGATCATCAGCATGCAAATGAAATTGAGTTTGGGCCTTCTACATGATCATGCAAGCCCATGCAAGGAGAATCCACTTGCCATGCACACGAGAATTTTTACTTGCTCAGCCAATTCCATCTATAAATAGACATGCTATGCTTCATATTTCGACACCCTGAATCAATCTGAAATGCTGCAGAAATCAAAACCTAGCCATACCTAAAGGAACTAGTTCACATTTTCTTCAATTTTTCAGATCTAAAATTCAGCTGAATTTGGTTGAATCTTTAGATCTAAAGTTCCTATACCTTCATCATATGATCCATTGAACTTCTGTTTTGCCAAAAGAACCAAGGAAAGGAGCTCAGATCTTCACAATTCAAAGGTTTACTTCAACTGGTTTTGTCTTCGAAACTCCTTATTCCTTGACCTATTAAACTGGATATTGTGTTGTCTGAAGTCCTCTCTATAGAGGCATCATTGTTGTGTGTTTAATTTTTGAAATCACGCAAGTTCATGATGAACACCATCATGCTTCCATCTCTGATTTCTCCATTTATAGGAATCTAGAGTGGAAGTGAGTGGTACAGGAGTGATGTACATCACTTCCTCTTTCGAACGGTGCCTAGATCGCCCATTTTGGTGGACATTTGCATCTCTGCAATTTTTTGAGTCTCACCGGAGCTCACCGGAGAAGACGGTGGCGCTGGCCACCGTCTCTTTGCCAGATCAATTGTGAGCCCTTGGATCTGATCTCCAATTTATATCCCAGCCTTTGGATCTTATGACTTTTAATAATGCCTTGTGTGACGCGTTGGAGTGGAGACCACCATGAGCGCGCGCATGTGGAGCGTTTGATCAGCCACGTCAATTAATGAGGCTTGATCAGACGCTCCTGGTTTTTTCTTTTTTTCTAATTTTTGATTTTATTTCTTTTATTTCCTTTAATTTCAAAAATTCATGACTTCTTCATTTTTAATCCAAAAAATATGGGACCAATTGCATTCTTCTCCATTTAAATTCTAGTTTCTAAAAATGATTTTTAATTTTTTTTATCTTGTCATTTGATATTTTTTGTGAATTTTTTCTTTTCTGGTTATTTTTAATTCATTTTAAATAGTTTTCAATATTCAAAAAATACAAAAATATTTTCCTAACCTATTTGAATGATGATGGATCTATAAAAAATATTCTCATCAATTTTTTAATTGATTTGGGATTTATTTGAGATTTTAGTTCAATTAGGTTATTTTTATTCATTTTTAATTGATAAAAAATAGTTTCTGACTTTTAAAAATGCTGAAATTTTTTCTCAAACATTGTTTGACCTTGTTGAACTTAGGATAAATCTCTTGGACCTTTCAAGGTTAATTTGAAGTGATTTTGAAGTTTGACCTTTCTTTATTATTTTAATTCAAGTTTATTTTGAATATTAAAAAATGCCAAAAATATTTTGTTCATTTCTTGACTTCCAATCTTCATCTCACTTCTGTTTTTGATTGTTTGACCATGATCCTCAATGTCATTGGTCAACACTTGTTGATTGGTACATTTTATTTCATTTAGTGCACTTTATTCTTTCTTTTGCCATTTTCCATTATTCATATCCTTCTCCTTCTTCTTCTTTTTTCTTTTGATCAATGAGTTAAAGGTTGATAAGTTAGCATTGATTGGGGAGATTTAATCTTCCTTGATTCAAATCTAATTCATCTTGATTAAATGATTAAGTGAATGGATTTGCATTAAGGATAGGTTGTTTCCTAAATCATGCAAAGGACTTAAACCAATACAAGATCAATCCTCTTTTTTTTCTTTTGGCATGGCAAGTTGTTGGAACTTGGTTCACTAATCAAGACTTCTAACTTGTGTTGTTGCCTACATTATTATTGACCGGCCTCAGATAGTTGTGACTTCTACATAAGTCCAATTACGATTGCTTAACATAGCGCTAAATTTGCCTTATGGCACACTAACTACTAACACTAACCATTAACCATTAACATTTACTTTTTACACTTTACATTTATGCAATTTATTATTCTTGTACATATTATCCATTTGCTTTTCCTTTTGCTCATTGGAGCACATGTTTATGTTAATGCCATTTGCCTTTTGCTCACTTGAGCACATAATTGTGTATATATCTTTTGCGTTTGTGTTTGTCTGTTTGTTGTGAACCAAATGCAAAGAATTGGACAAAATGGAGTTAGATATTAGGACCTTACCCAAGCTAATGGAGTTTGAAGAGCAACTAGGCCACATGCCTTTAGAGTGCTTAAATGTCAAAGAGCAACTAGGCCTCATGCCTTTAAAATGCTTGATGTTGAAAGATGACCTTGAAAGGGACTATATTCTAAACTCCCTCTTATCCATTCTTTGATTGTTAATAGAACCTTTTGATGTGTGTCTTTTTGTGCTAGGGATTCCAACATTGAGCCAAATTGAGGAACCATTACCATGAGCTTCTAAAAAAGAGGGATCCAAGATACCTTGGGGAGCTTTTCCAAGAATTCATTGATTGTTGATTGCTTGAGTTTATGCTTATGTGATTGCTTATTCCAAAGGATGGGAGCTACTTGGATCATCAATATGATCTCAAGAGAGGAACTCCATTATGGTCTTATTCTTTATCCCTCACCTCTTGTATGCTTAGGACTTTAGCCTTTCTTCTTCTTCTCTCCACTCTAACCCAAGCCAAAACTTTTGTGCAAACATTTAACAATTGTTTTCAACGTTAGAAACCTAAGCCTTATGATTTTGATTTTCAAACTATCTTTTCTTAATACTTATTTTGAATTGAACTCCTAAGTCAACTTTGACCATTTTTGTACATACTTTTCATTGGTAAATATAACTCATTCAAATGCTTTTGTGGTTTCAATGGCCACCTTCTTGATCAAATTTTTCATAACCTTTAGCTATTATGTTTGAGTTATCCTTGAGGTAGATGTAATACTCACCTTTGTCCTTAGTGATGGACAATAAGTCTTCCATGCTTATTATAGGGTTAACCCCTCACTAGCATGTTGAAGCTATCCTCACATGGTGGATTTGTGGTTTTAGGTTGAGTTTTCTCCCTTGGATAACAAAAGACCTTAAGGCTTTTGGACTAATCAATTCACCAACTCATTTTGAGATTTTTACCCCAAACTATGAGGTTTTGATCCTAATCTTTTAAAGATGGTACGTAGGCAATGGGTTTATCCATCCAAACACAAAATGTAAATAAACTTGTATATTCTCTTCTCATCTCTTCAATCATGTTTGCACAAATAAATTTTCACAAAACACCAACCTTATAACCAATGTGAAAAGGGCTCCCTAGGAGTACCTAGGATGTTTTGGGTGCCTAACACCTTCCCATTGCATAACCAACCCCCTTACCCAAATCTCTGACATTTTTTCTAGTTTTTGATTCGATAAAACTTTTAGGTTTTTGTTCGCTTTCTAACCATTCCTTTGGATAAATAGAAGTGCGGTGGCGACTCGACTTGTATGGTTTACCTTAGATTTAGTCAATATCTATAATGGTAACGAATATCCTACTACAATAGGAATCCAGCCCTTTCTGAGTAGAGCTTGAAGAAGAAGGTTTTGTTAGTTTAATCAAGGTTTCAGACCTGCGATTAAAAGGCTTTTAAGAATAACCAAGACATCCTCATTTTCTTATACTTACACCATAAATCATGGATGCAAGTTTTGTTTTGTTAACCCCAGTTATGATAAACTCTTGAAGATTCATTTCATGCTTATCAATGGGTTTATCAGACACCTCTTTTACTAGAGCAATATGATCTATATCTAAAGCTTCTTTTTTGTTTTGAGAATATTTTAATTCATCTTTCAATAGATCATATTTCTTTTTCAAGATTTTCATATGTCTGGCTTTTTCTTAACATCGACCCATAAAGTCTTAAATAAAAGTAATCAAACCAGAACGAGATAGTTTAGAAAATACCTCATCTTCTTCTTCAGAATCTAAACCAAAATCTGAGCCAGATTCCATTTCAGAAGATGTATGAGCCATCAAAGCTAGATTGGCTTGTTCTTTATCTTTTTCAGAGTCTTCTTCATTGTCAAGTAATGATATGTTTCCATGAGAATCTTCTTGAACTTGTTTCTGAAGTTGTCCTTATGATAGCTTTCTTTCTTTGACTTGTCCTTTTGCACCTCTTGACATTCGACAATGAAGTTACTAGACTTCTTACAGTTGAAGCATCCCTTTGATCATCTTTCTTGTCTCTTGAACTTGATCCTATGAAGCCACTACTTCTTCCTAAGAATATTTTGTTCTCCTTTGCCAGATATTGAAATCTTTTTGTAATAAAGGCCATCTCCTTATCATATGATTCTTCTTCAGAACCTTCTATATGAGAACCTTCGTCAGACTCCCATACTTGAGGAGCCTTAACAAATTTAGCAATAGATTTCCAATAAAAAGAGTTTAACTTCTTAACATGTTCATCTTCATTGAGCTTCATCTCATGGCTATGGAGGTTGAATATAAGCCTTTCAAGACTTAATGTGTTTAAGTCTTTGCCTTCTTGGATAACCGTCACCTTTGGTCTATATTTGACATGAAGACTCCTAAAAAACTTCTTGACATGATCAGAGGTTATGTAGCTTTTGTTCAGAAATGGAAGTCCAAACACCAGAACTTGAAACCTTGAGAACATGGTTTCAATATCTTCATCTTCCTTCATTATGAACAATTCATATTGTTGAACCGAGATTAGCCTTTTCTTTTTTTACTTGTTGATTTCCTTCATAGGTAGCACATAGGGATTCAAAAATGGTGTTAGCCGTAGATTTGTCAATAATCTTGATGTACTCAGAGTGAGGTAGAGCATTTACCAAAATGCCTCTAACTCTATGATGTTTTCTATAAGTCTTTTTTTGAGTAGGTGTGAGAGTTTTTCTATTAGTTACCATTCCAACTCCATTAACTGGAATATCAATGCCATCTTCAAGAATGTGCCATAGCTCATCATCAAGAAATAGGATGTGAGTGTACATCTTGCTCTTCCACCATTCAAACTCTGTAGAGTCTCCACTGAAATTTGGAGGTCTAGTTGTATAGTTATTATTTTCAGAAGTACTATAATCATGACTAACAGTAGCATGTGGGTTAGGCGTACCACTACCAGTTCTAGATATTCCATACATGATATAATATGTTTCTTCCTCTCAGGATCTTTTATGTACCACTGTTAAGTGTTTAGCACAGACTATGCTCTGATGCCAACTGAAGGTGAGAAAAACACAAAAAAATGGGGGTGAATTATGTTAGACTTTTTCTTTCTTTTTAAAACTTTTAGTCAGATTCTAAACACAAAATCTAAAGTATGAATCAGAGGTGAGTGATAAGAAGTGGATAATGAACGAAAGAAAGAAGGAGACACAAAAGTTATCCTGGTTCATCTCATAAATCGAGAGTAGTCCAGTCCCCTTATACTTACAAGAGATTTCACTATAATCACACAAGATTATAATTTGCTCATGCACACGGGGAAGAGACTTCCAATGCTCAAACTCTAAGTAAGAGACTTCTATGCTCAAGCATACAAGCAAGAGACTTCCAATGCTAAATCATACAAGCAAGAGACTTCTATTCTCAACCACACAAGCAAGAAATTTTAAATGCTCAAACACTGAGTAAGATACTTCTAACTATCTACCCAACAGATACAATATTATTTGGGGTAATACACTTGATATACAATTAAAGGTGTAGACAAAATACAATACAAGAAGACTCTTTAAGACTTAGGGATTTCTAAGATATACAAAGACAAGAAATCTTAAGTTAAACTTGTTCTTATATTTTGACAGAGGAACTACTCTTTTAATATTCATGTTCCATTGTAGTTCTTCATGTCTTCATCTCCTTATATAGAGAAGGAAAAGGAGTCATTGGAGAGTTTGCACAAGAGAGTCTTTAAGAAGCTTGATAAAGATGTTAAGGTGTTTCTTCAAATGGTGAATGCCATTAAGAGGCCATTTGAAATTTCATTGCCTAAAAAGGAATTATCAATTACATCCCAGTTGTCTATATGAGAAATAGTTTAGGTCTTCACGTGATCAGAAGAAGACAAACTAGCCACAAAGTCTGACAGTGACCTATTAGAGTCACATTGATCTTTATGCTTTTACTTGCTTCAGATTATGACTTTCAGAAGTAGACTTCTTCAAAGTCTGGTTTTCAGAGGCCAACTTCTTCAGAGTCTAGTCTTCAGACATTGACCTCTTCAAAGTCTGATATTCAAAAGTTGACTTCTGATTCTTCAGATTATGATCTTTAAGTTTCTTTTTAGATGTTCACTATCATAACCGATACTTAGATTATTTCTGAAATTTAGTCTATAGTCCTGGACACTTGAATAAATATTAATATACCTAATTATTCTTTAAATATTTTGTTATCATCAAAATCTAAGGGTTATGGTATAAACCAATTTTGTTCTAACACATTAAATTTGTATACTAATCAAATATTTAATTTTTTCCTGACTCTTAAACTAATCAAAATTTACATAATTCAACCTTATTTTGATTTATTATGTAAAAAGGGAAAGAATATATATATATATATATATATATATATATATATATATATATATATATATATATATATATATATATATATATATATATATATATATATATATATATATATATATATACACTCACTTTTTACTTTGACTGTGCAAGTATATATGTCCAAAAAAAAAGTACATGTGATGTACAAATAATTAAAACTTTTACCGATGTCTCTTGATCTCTAATAGCCAATAAGCATTAAGTAAAAAAGATGTACTTTACTTAACTATGTTACTTAGTAGGAGTGGTAACTTTTTAAGGTAATCCTAGCTTAACGAAAGGGTGATGATGATGAATTTCTTATAGATTGATTCAAATGTTTCCTCCATGTTAGTGCTGCCACTGACAATTTTCTTCCTTGTTACACCAAAATGGAAGCATGATATTAGGGACCACATAATTGGTTTCATAAAGTTAATCATGCCTTGACAACATGTTTAATTATCAACTAATGTTGTTAAACTCAATTAGTTTACCTTCTTTTTTCTAGTTAACCGAGCCAATGGTATGAAAGTCCTGAAAAACAATAACGAAAAACAATAACCCAAGTTATTTATTATTGTATTGTATTGTATTGGGTGAAGGGATATTCATGGGTAGTCCTCTGACCCAAATTGAACAAGCCTATAAATTATTTCAACACATTTATTTATGGGTATATTTAACCTAATCAACAACAATTAAAATAGTTTTGATTTGAGTATCGGATTTGAAGATTCATTGACCAAATTCATTGATGTGTCATTAATAATTTCTTATTCTTAATTATTATTTTAAATAAAAATATAAAACTAATATCTTACTATTAATCATAATTTTGTCAAATATTTTTTATTCTCCATCAATAATACTATTAGATTAATTAACTTACTTAATTCTAAAACTAAACGTTCGTTTCTTGTTTTTTTTTACGTCATTTCCAACTTATGTATGAAAATAACATATATAATAAAATATTATATTATTATCAAATGTTATATCATGTTGATAAATTTTGTTAGACATTATAGGATGTGTTTTATTCAATTTGAATTGTGTTAAAAATATTATATTGAAAAAAATTATTAAAAAAATAAATTTTATTTAAATCACAATCCGTGAATCCAACCCATAAATTAGTAGATTGGTTATGGTCAGTTTTGACAATGAAATTGCGGGTTTGACAACAAACTTGTTCGATTAAAATTTAAATTAATTGAGTAACGGATTAGACAAAATTCGATTCAACCCAACCCTTTTACACCCCTAATTGAATAAGTTGCATTTCTATGTGAATAAAATAATAGGATGCATACAATAATATATGAATAATAATTTTTTTCTTAAATATTTTATTATTTCCAAAATAAATGTCTTTATAATCAAAGAAATTTGTTCTAAAATAAAAGACTCTTTATATTTTTCAATGTAATATTAATTAATTTTTAACGATTTTACTTCTAATAAATATTGTATACACTACTATCAATACTCTTTATATTTTTCAATATAATATTAATTAATTTTTAACAACTTTACTTCTAATGAATATTGTACACACTATTTTCAAGTTATTAAATCATATATATATATATATATATATATATATATATTATATATATATATATATATATATATATATATATATATATATATATATATATATATATATATATATATATATATATATATATATATATATACCAATAATATCTTTCATTTTAAATTTTTATACATTTGAAAAAGTTAAAAATAGTAAAAAATGACTTTTTCAATTAATTCAGTCTACTTGAACCAAATGCTATCAAGTGTCAAGTTTTGATTCGGTAATTTTTCAACTTTCACTTTTTCCTCAACTTCCGAATCTTTCACTCACCATCTCATTCTTCTACATAATTATTTTATCTTTTCCACCTAATTATTTTTACTTTTTTCCAATTGTTTTTAATATATTAAAATTTATAATTATAATATATGATTATCATATTAAATATTTATTGGTGTATAAATGTAAACAATTTAGTTTTGTTTTTACGTCATATTTTATCAATTTTATTTATTTATTATCATTTAAAATATTAGTTAATCGATTTTTAAATTTTAATAAAATTAAAATTTTATTTTATGAAATAGGATAATACTTAATAGCCACAGACACCACTAGCTTTCCACCACTATCAGAAAAATACCTATTTTATTTTAATTAATAATTTTTATTATTTTAGATACAAAATTTTTATTTGCAAATGTTAAAAAAAATTCATAGGTTATTATCAATAAAATATTTATTTTATTTTAATTAACAATTTCCTTTATTTGAGACACAATATTATCATTTTCAAATGTCAAAATTTCTCTTTTTTTCACGGGTCACTATCAATAAAATACATATTTTGTTTTAATTAACAATTTCCTTTATTTAAAACACAAAATTCTTATTTTTAAATGTTAAAATTTCACTTTTTCTCATGGGTAACTATCAGCAAAATACTTTTTTTTAGTTTTAATTAACAATTTCTTTTATTTGAGACATAAAATTCTTATTTACAAAAGTCAAAAATTTTCTTGTTCTCACAGATCACTATTAATAAAATACTTATTTTATTTTAATTAACAATTTTTATTTTAGTTACAAAATTGAGATACAAAATTATCATTTTCAATTTAGTTATTCTAATTTATTATAATTAACAATTTTCTTTATTTGGGATACAAAATTGTTATTTTTAAATGGTAAAAATTTATTATTTTTCTTTCTCCTTTTCACGGGTATTTTTTTCTTTTTGTATAATTAATTAATACAATTGAGTTTATATTATTATTAATTATTACAATTAAGTAATCCATTTTAAATTTACATATGTATATTTAAATACACTTTATATTGTATTAAATAAGTTTATCTGTGTGAGTGCACGAGTATCTTCCTAGTTATACATATAAATATGATAGTCTCTTTGATAATTTTTTTAAAAAAATTCAAATCAATCAATTTTAATATATTTAATATATATATTAACAATTGGACTGATCTCGAACCGATTACACTTCCAATTTTAACTCTTAGATATTGGTTAACGAAAAATGTTCCTTTGAAAAACATTTACAGATGGTATCTTCATCTTCTTCGCCTCGTGTGTTCATATTTTCTTACTCGATACTTGGAGAAATTCCATATTATTTCAAGAGTATCCTACATTTCTTTGGCGATTTGGTAATGATGAACATAGGAAAATTCACACACAAGAGAAGGGGGGGTGTCTGAATTGTGTGTTTTCCGAGTTAGAGTCAGAGTTATAAAACATTTTTATAAAGTTTTAGAGTTGCATAGAGGAAAATAAAATTGAGGAAGATAAAATGTGGAAATATAAAGAGTTAAGGGAAGAAAGAAGATGCCATAAATAAAATTGTAGAAGATAAAATGCAAAAATGTAAAGACTTTTAGAACCATAGACACATTTTCTTATTAATGGACTTTAATGTCTAGAAAATATTGAGGAATGTCTATCTTCTTAAGAGAAAACTTCTCATGTAGCTTGGTAATAAGCTTATGAAGTAAGGTAGAAGACGATCATGTGAGAAGTATGTCATCAACATACACAAATGTATGCATTGATTTTGATGGTTGTAGATGAAAAGTGAATGATCATATTTACTTAAAATGAAACCAAACTAGACCAGGGCCCAACGAAGCTTTTCATACCATGCATGTGGTGCATGTTTCAAGCCATAAATTGATTTCTTTACTTTACATACCAAGTTGGAGTCTATGTCAAGAAACCCAAGTGGTTTTGCATGTACACATCCTCCTGAAGATCACCATTAAAGAATGCATTGTTAATGTCTATTTGTTGCATTTGCCACTTATAAGATATTTCTAAGGTCAAGATAATTCGAATCGTAGTTGGGCTAACCACATGAGAAAATGTCTCATGAAGTCAGAGCCATGTTGTTGATGAAATCCATTTGCCAATAGTCATGCCTTGTATTTATTGATGCTGTCATATGAGTTCTCTTTGACTTTTAAAACCCATTTACATCCAATTTACTTTTTTTGCGGTGGTAATGATGTAAGGATCCGAGTGCATTCTTGATAACACTCATATAAAATATATATTACCACGATTGGGAGCAAGATTCTAATACAGATGGTGGTACAAGGTAAGGTAGCGTATGGTTGTATGTGCCCTCTTTACTGAAGGAGAATTGCAATCCAAAACGCAGCGGAAATTAAAATTTTCTCCTTTAGTGATCCTTACGAATGGGCATGATCAGTGATAGAAAATTGTTACCTCTTGTGGAGATTGAAACCTTTGATGCAGATCTAAGGAGTGATCACGAACGTTGAATGGTGACAACGCCTCTACTCAGTCCACACGAACGGATTCCTTCAGTCTCAGCGCTAGCTGCTACGAATGAAGGCTTTGAGTGAGTGAGTGAGTGTGTGTGTGTGTGAGAGAGAGAGAGAGAGAGAGAGAGAAATGAAATTTCATCTAATCAAATGCTTCTGCACAAGGGTTCTATTTATAGAACCACTTGTGTGGGATGCAAGCTAAAAATCTCACTTAAGTGTATGTGGCCCATATCTTATGATATAGAAAAATCACTTAAGTGCGTGGTACCTTACCATATTTTGTATTCTACTTAAGTGCATTGTACCTTACGATGTTCTATAATTCACTTCAGTGCACCGTATCTTACGGTGTTCATTATTTACTATATCTATCATCAATCTGTCCTTTTGTGTGTGACCCTGTAGGTTTTCACGATATTGGTAATTATATTAAATCACGTATTTAACATAATAAACAGTGAGCAATATCTAGCAACACATCACTGCTACCCAAGACACGAAAATGTCATGTGATCTGACAAATCCTTTTGTGATAATACTTATATGCACAATTACCCTTTAACCCTTATGTATATATTGAACACAAGGCATAGACTGTGTCATCCTTGTTCAGTTCAATATTGGACCCTTAGTCATTTATCCTGTTACACAGGATGGGCAAATTCCATCTAGGTCACTCATGTCCCTCAACATGCTTCGTGGAGTACCCATCAACTGTCTTTATGGTCATCCAATTATGGACAAGTTTGATCAACAATAAAGCACTCGACTCTACATCTAGGGTCCATAGTGGTTTCAGGGCAAAGGGTGGTATACACCACAATCACCATGAGAATAACTAATGACACTTTGCATAACATTCTAAATAATATTCTCATAGTGGATCAATCCATTATAAATACTACTCTTAATATTCATAGCTATGTTGAAGACTTGATAACTCCTTATCCATGATCCATGAGATGTGATCAACAGTTTATACATATAATAGTCTTAATGCTTTAACATTATCCCACTTCACAACAAAGCTCGACTACGGATTCTTTAAGAACAATGTCCTTATGTTTAATGGGATCTCATGATTAAGTCACACTTGATACATTAAACGGACTAGATATTCTAAGGACTTTATTAAACAAACATAATAAAGAAAAAGTCATTTTATTATTAATAAATAATTTGATACAAGTACCAGAAGTATTGCCCTCTAGGGCTTACGCCAACATTTACAACCATGGGCGACTAGCCGTGGTAAAATGGTTGTAGCGCATAACATACCACTACAATTGTTTTAAACAACCGTAGTAAAAGGTTATGGTATAGGGTTCGATTACCAGTGTCTTCATTGTTTTCCAGATTTCAATATGGTTCTAGAATCCAACGGTGGTGAAAGACTTAACGCATAACATATCATTGTGGTCCTTTATTACAACTGTGGTGATATGTTTACTTGAGTTTATTATAACTTATGTGGAATTATTATTTCTCCAACTACTCACTAAACAAATAATCTTTCAATCTGATTTAGAAAATTATAATATGAGATATGAAGTTATATTATAAGAAAAAGTTACACTAATCAATATTGTACAAGTTATATGTAGCCCATAATCCATATTTTGCTCTTTAACGGTTAGATCTTGTTTCAATATTTCTAGTACCTTTACCACTTATTCCTTTACCTCTAGTTTATTTTGAAAAGTATTATTTACTTTGAAAATAAAATTAGAGGTGAAGGAATAAGCAGTTGAAGAACTAGAAGCATTAAACCAAGTTATAACCGTTAGTTTCAGCTATCGGATCTACTTAATCCCTATTGATTATGTTATTCGAAACAACGACATTATTGACTATAAAACTTAAAAAGTTTGGCTTATGACTCAAGCTACATCTTGAAGATTCCAATGTCAAATTATTAAAGCAATATAGCCCAATTTAATATAGGAATCTTTCAAGCAGCACTTAGTTAGATGTTTGAGATTTCACAAAACATTTGTTAGAGTGGAATTCAAAATAAACATCTTTGATAAATTTTTACACAAATGTTAAATTTATGTTAATGTTAGGAACATGCAGTAAATAAACTAATTTTAGTATGGAAGTTGACACAAGATTGGACTGAAAATGTGAGTGCCCAATTGACTTAACTTCTAGACTATATCCATTACAAACAACTAGTTTTTTTGTCCCTACGCATGACTTAACATATTGAAAATTAGAATTATTAGAAGTGATAAGTTGAGATGTACCTAAGTCAACAAACCATGCTTAAGATTCAATTCTGTGTGGTATCTGCAAGTGGTCTTAATGAGCCAGGTATGCAGTTGCTGGTGAAGTTGATATTTCTTGAGTCTTTGAACCTTCTAATGCAATGCTTGTGTTATTTGAAGTTGATGATTTGGAAAGATACTTGGGTGGTGTAGGCTCAAACAAATCATCAAATCTATGTAAGTAGTCCACTATAGTATGACCATATTTGTTACAAAGTTGACAGGTTGGTCGATTTCCTATGGTGTAAGTTTGTCTACCACACTATCTCCCTCTAGTTGGCTTGCCTCTTCCATGAAATTAATGATGTGTTAGAGTTTGTGGTACCAACTGCTTGAGCTAAATTGGTTGTGACACCATGTGATGCTAGCTCTTGACAATTTTTGTCCAATTGAGCTTCTTGGACATGCAATAGAGCTTCAACCTCATAGATATCCATTACTTCAGTCTTCCCATACACCATAATTAAGAAAATATTATATTCTTTAGGTAACCCCAGAAGTATCACATGAACCTAGTCATGCTTAGAGATTGGATCTCTAATGGCCATGAGCGAATCTGCCCTAGCACGGACATAAAGCACATATTCTGAGATTGAACTAGAGCCTTTTTGCTCATCTTTATATCTGCCAAAAGTTGATGAACACACGCCTTAATGTGAGAGTCGAAGTGTTTATGCACCTTATCTCATACCTTATATGAATACTTTCATGAGAGGACCCTAGGAAACATTGATTCTGAAATCATTGAAAACAACCATGTGAACAAGGCTTGATCTTGCACTATCTAAGATTCATAACCTTCAGATACTATGTTAGCATTGTGATCATTATCAGTCTTGAACATAGGCTAAATTTGTGGATTAACTACCACTTTGTGGAGTTTGTATGAGAGTATTACACCCTTTACCTGTTGAGTCCACAACATAAAAATATTTTCTTGGAGCTTAATGGATAATTTTGGTGCGAACATATTGGTTGTACATGAAAAAACAATTAAATTTGATGTTACTTGTGATTCTTGCACTTCACGTTTCACACCTGATGATGAAGTTTTGAGATCCGCCATTGTGGATTCTATGATCTATAATGGAGATCAAACATTACGCAAGTTCAAGAGCATCTTTGAAGGTTGAAAATTTTGAACTGATGTAGAGCTTGACGATGATGCAACTAACTTCTTTAAAGGTGAAGTCTTTTCTTATATATAACGAAGATGATGTTGATGATTGTAACACCCCATTTGAATTATATAATTCTATAGAATACTTTAATTATATTATATGTATTTTGAATTGTTTAGGTGGTAGGGGAGTCTTTGGTATGTGGTAGTGTCCCAAGAATATTAGAATTTAAAGTGAGGATTGTGGTAGTAACTAACGAGAAGTAAGGGGTGTTGGACACAATGAGATTAATATTATTATTATTATTATTAGATTTACTTAAGTTAATTTAGTAGTAATAATAAATAAGTTTATATTTATTAAAAATAACAATAATAATATAGAGATAATATTACTTTTATTATTATTTTATTAGATAATTGGCCTAATAATATGATTTAGGAAATATTATATATATAATAATATATATATATATATAGATATATATATATATATAGATATATATATATACATATATACATATATATTATACATATATAGATATATATATACATATATACATATATATATATATATACATATATATATATATATAGCTATATATATCTATATATATATAGATATATACATATATAGATATATACATATATATATCTATATATATATATATATATATATATAATATTATATATAATATATATATAATATATAGATACATATATACATATATATATTATATATCTATATATAGATATATATATATATATATATATATATATATATATATATATATACACCTATATATATATATATATATCCTCTATAGCATATATATATACATATATACATATATATAATATATACCTATATACTTATATATATATATATATATATTATATATATAGATATATATAATATATATATATAGATATATATATATATATATTATATATATATATATATACCTATATATATATACATATAATTATATATCTATATATGTATATATAACATAATATATATATATATATAGATATATATATAATAATATATATAGATATATATATATATATACATAACCATATCTATATATATATCTATATATACATATATTGTATATATATATATATATACATATATATATATATACATATATATCTAGATATATTATATATATATATATATATATATATAATAATATGTATATATCTACATATATATGTATATTATATATATATGTATATATGTATATATATATATAGATATATATATATGTATATATGTATATCTATATATTAACATATATATATGTATATATATATATATAATATATATATATATCTATGTATTATATATATGTATATATATATATATGTATATATAATATTTCCTAAATCATATTATTAGGCAAATTATCTAATAAAATAATAATAAAAGTAATATTATCTCTATATTATTATTGTTATTTTTAATAAATATAAAGAAGAAGAGAGAGAGATATTATTATTAGTATTGGATTTTTTTAGTTTGATTTAATATTAGAGTAATAATAATAATAATAATAAGATTTAAAAATAAATTAAAAATAAGAGATTTAGTTGGTCTACTTATAAGAAGGTGAGGAGAGAAAAGAGAGTTGGAAACGTACATGAAATATTTGGAAAATGGAGAGGTAGGGCAAGAAGCAAGCGTAGGAAGAAGAAGAAGATCACCATTGTAGAAGAGCTTCGAGTTTAAAATTTATAAGGTATAGGGGAAATTATTCCTATAAGGGTGTCTAATCATGAGAGGGTAGTGAGGGGTCCTTACCCTCTTAGGTTGGTCTTATGACATGTTATGATTGTTGTTGATTTGTGATAATGATTGTGAGGAATGAATTGTAATTGTTGTGGCTATAGCAATTGATGTTTATTGATGATGAATGTTTAATTGTTGCTGAATTTTATGTTTGTGGTATGTTAAGGGTTCGAGATGATGATAGTAGGGTATAAAATTGTAAATTTATTGGTGTAATTATATGAATATAAGTAGTGATTGATATTGGTATGTTTATGATTGAGTTTAAAATAATGGAATATTTTTTGGCATGATTTCATAGACGTTTTTGGAGTTGGAGAAGATGAAAAGTATGCTGGAAATTTCAGAAAAACAACAATTTTTTGGTAACACATTGGTGCACAGTTTTGAAAATAACTTTCAACTCGTAAATTATTTGGAACAGGGTTTGAAGAGTTGGGAAACTGGAACAGGGGGCTATAACTTTGGTTCAGGGATACAATATTTTTAATTATTTTATCATAGATAGGTAGAAGGTGGGAAAAAAGTGAGTGATGTGACAAATATGGACGAGGTCTGTATTGATAATTATTCGATATGTTGTGAATGATTGGGAGGGTGTGTTTGATTATATTGATGGTAGTCAAGAATGGTGGATTACATTATGCTTGGTTGCAATTGTATGATCGATTATGGATCACTAAATATTATTATAATTGTTATGTTAATTACATTATTACCATGTTATATATTTATTGTTGATATGATGAAGGAGACAAGTCATAGGTCCGAAGGGGGACGAAAGACTTATCCCGAACTCAGAAGGGGGAGTTCGGGATTCCGAATGAGGAATCAGGTTCGTATAATGAACCATTGATGATAATTGGTACCATATGCATCGTGTAATGTTTTCGGTCTCATTGCATTGTAATTATGTTGTGCTTCTGCATTTGTTATGGTAAGAATGTGATTGTGAATGAATGTGATTTGTGTGTATAAATACCACTCTCTTAATTATTATATATCATTTATTATATGAATGAACTTCTCACCCCTTTTGTGTTTGTTGTGTTTGTGCTCCCTCGAAGTACAGCCGATCAGATACCTAAGTAGTTGGAGATATACCTCATGTTGCTATCGGTCGAGTCTACTAGTGAAGTTGCTCTGATACGTAACATCGGGTAATAGGCTATTTTATTTATGTTATTCTGTTACGCATCTTTTAATTTCAAGTAATTATTGAACTACTTTGGGTGTGGATGATTTGTTGAGGCTATGGATGACATACTTTTGTTTAATTCCACTGTTGGGACTATATTTTTGATTAAATGAAGTAACATTCAGAGTTCTTGGACTGTGAAGTAACATCCTACTTGGATATGATTATACTTTATTTATTAATTATCGAGTCAGGTAGTAGGGTGTGAGATAGTGGTATTAGAGCAGGTCGGTCTGTTCGGCTAGGTGTTATATTGTGTCAGTAGTGTACGACTAGTGTGCGAACACGGTCAAGTCAAGCTTCTTTTAATCCTTATTTATGGATGTTGTTCAAAATATGTCTGGGAGAAATGATGGTGTTATTATTTCCGCTTTGCAAGCAGTGGCTCAAGTTGTGCAGAACATCCAAAATGGAGGGAATGATGAGTTCTGCAACTTGGGAAAGTTCCAGAGGAATAAACCACCTGCCTTTAAAGGCATGTATAATCTGGACGGAGCGCATGCTTAGATGAAGGACATTGAAAAGATTTTCAGGGTTATGGTGTGTGTTGAAGCACCAAAGGTGCAATTTGGTACACATATGCTGGCAGAGGAAACTGATGATCATGGGGAAATACGTGTAAGAGACTGGAGGTTGTAGGTGCTGAAATCACTTGGGTTGTATTCATAGGAGAATTTATGAAGTGGTACTTTCCAAAAGATGTGTGTGGGAAGAAAGAGATCAGGTTTCTGGAGCTAAAACAAGGGAATTCTACTTTTGTTGAGTATGCTTCCAAGTTTGAGGAACTTGTAAAATTATGTCCACATTATAATGGTGTAGTTGCGCAGGCTTCTGAATGCATTAAGTTAGAGAATGGGTTGTGTCCTGAGATCAAGAAGGGAATTGGTTATCAACAGATTCACCGGTTTCTATAACTGGTGAACAAATGCAGGATTTATGATGAGGACAACAAGGCTCAATCTGCTTATTATAAAAGTCTAAGTGAGAATAGGGGAAAGCAGCTGAATCCTAGAAATCGTACATTGCTCTAGTTGACAAAGGAAAGTAGAAGGTTTTAGAGGGTAAGAAGCCAAGTGGGGAAGGGACTCCAGCTTCTATCAAATGATATAGGTGTGGTGGTGCAGGACATCATGCCAATGAATGCAAGAGTGATGAAAAGAAATTCTTCAAGTGTGGGAAGCCAGAACACCTTATTGCTGATTGCAAGAGTAATGTGCCAACTTGTTACAACTCTGGGGAACCTGGTCACATCAACACCAACTGTTAAAAGCCAAAGAAAGCTCGGTCTGGAGGGGAGGTGTTTGCACTAGCAGGATCTCAGACTACCAGTTTCGACAAGTTGATTTGAGGTACATGTTACGTTCACAAAATTCCTTTGATTACCATTACTGACATGAGTAAGACACACTCGTTTATTTTAGTTGACCGTGTGAAAAGATTGGGTCTTGTAGTGTATACTTTAAGTAGTGGACTAGTTATCCATACTCTAACTAATGGGTCAATGACTACTTTTTTTAATTTGCTTGAATTATCCTCTGTAAATATATGGTAGAGACTTTGGTGTGGACTTAATTTTTATGCCACTAAGTGGTCTTGATGTCATAATGGGGATGATCTAATTGGAATTCAACCATGCTCATATCAATTGCTACAATAAGTCAGTATAATTTATTGCTTCTGATGATGAAGAAAAAATCTAGTTTCATACCTGCTAGTTAATTGGAATAGTTTTTGAAAGATGAAGCTAAAGACTTTGCAATGTTTGCTTCCTTGTCCGTTGAGATTCAAATAGTAGTTGAAGGGTTACCAGTGATATGTGAATTTCCATATGTGTTTCCAGATGATATTTCATATTTACCGCCCGAGAGAGAGGTGTGGTATGCTATTGATCATGTTCCTGGTACTAGACCTATTTCTATGTCACCATACAAAATGTCAACATCAGAGTTAGGAGAACTGAAGAATCAGTTGGGAGACTTACTAGAAAAGAAATTTATCAGACCAAGTGTGTCACCTTGGGGAGCTCTAGTGTTATTGGTAAAGAAAAAGGATGGTAGTATGCGATTATATGTTGATTATCGGCAATTTAATAAAGTGACAATTTTTGGAGGACTTGTTGAGGGCTTGAGTACTCAAACAAGTTGGGATAGTCATCTGCCATTGACCGAGTTCACTTATAATAATAGTTTTCGTTCTAGCATTGGAATGGCGTCGTTTGAAGCATTGTGCGCTCGGGGATGTATGAAACCTTTATGTTGGTATGAATATGGTGAGAGTGTTGTATTTGGACCAGAAATTGTCCAACATACTACTGAGAAGGTGAAGTTGATTTGAGATAAAATGAAAGCATAAAAAATAGGCAAAAAAGCTACCATGATAAGAGGAGGAAATATTTGGAATTTAGGGAAGATGATCATGTGTTCCTAAGAGTCAATCATGTGACTGATGTTGGGCGTGCAATGAAATCAAAGAAGCTTACTCCTAAGTTTATTGGTTTGTATCATATTTCTCATAGAATTGGGACCGTGCTTATAGAGTGACCCTGTCACCCGATCTTTTGAATTTGTATGGCGTGCTCCATATGTCGCAACTTCATAAGTATATTCTTGATCTGTCTCATGTGATTCATATGGATGATGGGAAAGTGAGGGATAACCTTACCGTAGAAGCATCATCTGTGAGGATTGAGGATCGAGATTTGAAGAAGCTAAGGGGTAATGAGATTTTTCTAGTGAAAGTTGTTTGGGAAGGAGATGCTGGAGGAAATATGACTTGGCAACAGGAGAGCCGGATGCGAGAAGTATATCCATATTTGTTTTTGTCAGGTATTTTTTTAGGACAAAAATATTCTAAGTGGGGGAGAGTTGTAAAACCCCATTTGAATTATCTAATTCTATAGAATAATTTAATTGTATTTGTATGTGTTTTGAATGGTTGAGGTAGTAGGGGAGCCTTGGATATGGGATACTGTTCATAGAATATTAGAGTTTTAAATGAGGGGTGTGGTAGTAATTAATGAGAAGTAGTGAGTGTTGGACACAATGAAATTAATAATATTATTATTAGATTCGGTTAAATTAATTTAGTAGTAATAATAAATAAGTTAATATTTATTTAAAATAACAATAAAAATATAGAGATGATATTGCTTTTATTATTATTTTATTGGGTAGTTGGCCTAATAATATGATTTAGAATATATATATATATATATATATATATATATATATATATATATATATATATATATATATATTATATGAGAGAGAGAGAGAGAGAGAGAGGAGAGAGAGAGAGAGAGAAGAGAGAGAGAGAGAGAAGAGAGAGAGAGAGAGAGGAGAGAGAGAGAGAGATGAGAGAGAGAGAGAGAGAGAGAGAGAGAGAGAGAGAGAGAGAGAGAGAGAGAGAGAGAGAGAGAGAGAGAGAGAGATTATTATTAGTATTTGTTTTTTTAGTTTGATTTATAAATAATAATAATAATAATAATAATAATAAGATTTAAAAATAAATTAAAAATAAGGGATTTAGTTGGTCTATTTATAAGATGGTGAGGGGAGAATCGAGAGTTGGGAACATATGTGAAAGAATTGGAAAAGGTAGAGTTAGGGCAAGAGGCAAGGGTAGGAAGAAGAATAAGACCACCATTGTAGAAGAGCTTGAAGCTTAAAATTCTAAGGTAGGGGGGAACTATTCCTAAAAGGATGTCTAACTATGAAAGGATAGTAAGAGGTCTTTACCCTCTTAGGTTGGTCTTATGCCATGTTATGGTTGTTGTTGATTTATGATCATGATTGTGAGGAATGAATTATAATTGTTATAGCTATATCAATTGATATTTGTTGATGATGAATTTTGAATTGTTGCTGAATTTTATGTTTGTTGTATGTTAAGGGTTTGAGATAATGATTATGATGATGGTATGGTATGAAATTGTAAATTTATTGGTGTCATTATATGAATATAAGTAGTGATTGATATTGATATATTTATGATTGAGTGTAAAACCATGAAATATTTTTTGTGATGATTTCATGGACATTTTTGGGGTTGGAGAAGATGAAAATCATGCTGGAAATTTTCGAAAAACAACAACTTTTTGGCAACTCATTCATGCACAGTTTTGATCATAACTTTTAACTCGTAAATCATTTTGGGATGGGGTTTAAACCATTGGGTAGCCGAAATGGAGGGTTATAACTTTGTTTCAGAGATAAAATATTTTTAATGATTTTATTATAGGTTGGAAACAGGTAGGAAAGAAGTGTATGATGTGACGAATATGGACGAGGTCCGTATTGACAAATTATTTGATATGTTGTGAACGATTGGGAGGGTGTGTTTGATTATATTGGTGGTAGTCTAGAAGGGTGGATTATGTTATGCATGGTTGAAATTGTATGATCGATTGTGGATCACTAAATATTATTATAATTGTTGTGTTAATTACATTATTACCATGCCACATATTCATTGTTGATATGTTGAAGGAGATAAGTCATAGGTCCGAAGGGGGAGAAATAATTATTCAGAACTCAAAGGGGGAGTTCCAGATTCCGAATGGGGGATCAGGTTCATACGATGAACCATGAGAATTTGTACCACATACATTGTGTAATGTTGTTGGGTCTCATTGTATTGTAATTATGTCGTGCTTGTGCATTTGTTATGGTGAGAATGTGATTATGAATGAATGTGATTTGTGTGTATAAATACTATTCTGTTAATTATTATACATCATTTATTATATGAATGAATTTCTCACACATTATGTGGTTGTTGTGTCTGTGCTCCGTCGGAGTATAGACAATCAGTTACCTGAGTAGTTGGAGATGTACATCATGTTGCTATCGATCGAGTCTACTAGTGGAGTTTCTCTGATACGTAACACCAGGGAATAAGCTATTTTCTTTATATTATTCTATTACATATATTTTAATTTAAAGTAATTATTGAACCACTTTTGGTGTGAATGATTTGTTAAGGCTATGAATGTCATATTTTTGTTTAATTTCATTGTTTGGACTATATTTTTTATTAAATGAAGTAACATTCAAATTTCTTGGATTATGAAGTGACATCCTACTTGGATAGAATTATATTTTATTTATTAATTATTGAATTGGAAAGTATGGTGTTACAATGATGATGACGTTGATGCAACAGAAGAACACAATCCCCTTAAGTGTATGATACCATGTTTGAAAAATATGAATGCATGGTGAGATAAAAGTTTACATTCATGATGAAGAGAAGAGAGAGCAAGATCTTCTTGACTTTTTATGAATTATTGTCATCAAAGTAAAATCGAACTATTTCTATCACATATATACAAGGGCGGTGTAACTACCTTGAAGTTAGTTACAAGACTACAATAGTCATAACTAAAGCTTAACTTCTATGACTAATTTCTAATCCCAAACAGTTCCAAATAAGTTTAAATATTAAATATGTTTTTAGACTATAAAATATAGTCAGTTTTCATTTTAATCCCTAAATAAAAAAATCCGACTATAAAATTTAGGGAATTTTTTACTAAAATACCCCATATTTTGAAAAAAAATATCCCAAAATAACCCTGATTTCAAAAAAAATCCCAATCTACCTCATTTTTAAGAGGAGGCGCCAATCCAATTGGCGCCTCCTCTTAAACTTAGAGAGGAGGCGCCAATTGGATTGGCTAGGGCATATGGTGCTGCCAATCCAATTGGCGCCCATGTGTAAAGGTTAAAGGGAGGCGCCAATTGGATTGGCACCTCTGTGTATTTTATATTTTTTTTTTCAAAAATAGTCTACATGATACATAAAGTCGAAATTGGACCAATTCATATTATTATTAATTCCCGTTTACACAAAAAGACTAATGTTGATGATCGGGATCACCTAACCGACCTCCGGTCCCACGTCCCCTAGCTACCCGATCCCGTGACCCTAACCCACTTTGATGATTCATCCCAGGTGTTTGAGCATCTGAGGACCCAGGAACATCACTACCAACTACAGGAGATTGCCTGTTGAGATAGTCAGACAAATCAGCGTAGTCTTGTGTATGCATCGAAGGTGTACCGCCATAGCTGAGTTCATGACCCATTCCAGAGTAGTTGATTTGTTTTTGAGTTGTTGGTGGGCGACCGGGACAATTGAAGAGAGACATTGGTGTGAATGATGCGTCAAGGAAAGGTTGGAAAGATTGTTGTTGTGTTTGGTAGAGATAGAGTTGTTGAAGGTTTCAGTTTTGAGATGTTTGGGCTTCTTGGCTATGGTAGGAGAAGGGACGGTTGGTGTTAAATGATCGTTGAGTGTTTTGGCTAAGCGACTTTGGTAGGGTGATATGTTGGGTGCAAAGCGATGTCGGGTCTCTGGTTGATGATCTAGTTGTTGGTGGTGGTACGGGGTATGCTCTTGGTGTTGTGGTTGGGTGTATGGCATGTTAGGGTTGTATGTTTGTGTGTTTGTGGAATGGAAAGTTTGACGGATAGGGGGTTCTGTGTAGTCGGTCTGACAATGTTGTTGGGGGTTAGATGTTGAGGCGTCTAGTGTGTAAGTTGCCTGGCGTGGGTCGTATAGGTATATATCCTCGGTGATGAACTCAAAACCAATTGATCTGTACCAAGGCATATAAGTACGACTTGGTTTTTCTTCAGTTGGCATCACAACGTCTGTTATGACATGGTCATGGGGGTGCTTCCATTTGCGACACTCAGATCTAGCGAAGCTTTACCATGGGTTAAATTTCCATTGGTCGTTAACTTTGCGCAGATGCCATTCTCCTAGGTTTGTTGGAGGATATGAGATGTGTTGAAGCATATCAAACTGCAATTTCACATGATCATTGTTGTGCATCTCCATAGTGGTGAATCTTATGATTAGTGTGCATGCAGTCCATATGGTTGCGTCTTCTTCGTTGATTTCATGGTCATGATCCAAATTTAGGTATGGATGCCAAATGAATTGAAATGTGAATGTATGTTAGATTACAAATTTGGTAGAAGAAATTAACAAATTATTACGAAATAATTAGGTTATTATCTATACATCTGTCGGTCGAAGGTGATCCAAGAGATTGCGTTACTGGGTAATACAGTGTTTAGGACATCTGTTATAACTCATACCACGTGTCGACCATCTGCACCATAAAGGTAAAAATATTAGTTAGAGATAATAATCGGTAAAGTAAGTAAACATATACCATTTTAAACAACTTACTTTTGTGCATATGGGAACGTGAAAGGGTTGTTGTTGACGGGCACTAGGGATGGTAGTCTTAACCAACCCCATGTTTGAAGCAAAACAGCATATCCAGAAAAGGTAGATGTGTCTTTGTGTGAATTTTTACACGAAGAGCTATAAAGATATGCCAGACAAGCGGGTCCTCAAATGTAACTTCCTATTCTATCTACATGTCTTATTAAAGGTAAATACATAACATGCATACTAGAACCACTACCTTTGGGAAATAAAAAAGAACCAATTAAAAGCATAATGTAGAATCTAGTTTTTATTATTCGAGCATCTTCGGTAGAATGCTCATCTAAATGTAAGATGTTATAGTATGCCTTAAGGCGTGAAAGGAGTATACCTTGACCTCTTGAGTTATCATCTAACAAATCAGCATCCAAGAGGTCCATGCAAATTGAATTCGCATAGTTGGTTTTACCATTTACAGCTTTACCTTCGATAGACAGTCCCAATAGCATGTAGATGTCTTCTAACGTCACGGTACACTCACCTATTGGAAACCAGAATGTGTGTCATAACGCAAGAATGAATTTATTATCCACCGACCAAGACATTATTTTTCTTATATGTCCAAAACCGACGAGTTCGACATACGGTTGAATCATCGGGTCCATATGTACATATTCATGGACCCGAGTTCGGAACCTTGAAACATCCTATAAAAGAAACAACAAAACACGTTACTAAGTTGATATGTTATTAAAAGGTATTCTAGACAAATAACAAAAGCATTAAACGCTTACATAAGTTCCTATGTTTGCAACTGTTTCTCTGTGCGATTCGCCCATTATGAGAAGAGACATCTTGTCGGAGATGAAAGAGGTTGGTGCAGATGAAATAGGTTATTACAGATGAAAGATTTGATGTTGTTGAGGAAGTAGTGAATGTTGGTGTGGGAGAAATGTGAGAGTCTTTTGCCTATTTATAAGGTGTGACATGAAAAAGTATGGAAGCTTGGAAAATTGTGATTGCATGTGCTAGCCAAATGAATTGGTGCCCATGTGCATTTGCTACATGCTAGCGCCAATCAAATTGGCGCCTAGGCTCATGCATGACACATCTTGACCTAGCCAATCAAATTAGGGGTATTTGGGTAAAAAAATCACATTTAGGTCATTTTGATTTTAGTTCTTAGATAGAAAAAAATACAAGTTTAGATTCTAATTTTTTCATCTCTACTATTTTAAAAAAAAGTCATTTTTACCTATTCTCTCTCTCTCTCTCTCTCTAATTGATTAAAATTTGTGTAAAAATTAAATTTAAAAAAAAATGTGAATTTTTGTTAGTCAATCGGAGATTAACCTAATAGCAAGATAAAGAATGTATAATTTTTTTATAAGAAAACATAAGCTTGCTATTTTTTTATAAACTTAAATTAAAAATATTAAATTTTATAAATTTTAAAAAGATGTTTAACCTTAAATTTAAAACTTAATATTAAACTTGTAATTTATAAAATTAAAATAGAGTGGATTGCACCGGTGTTGTACCTAACGAAACGATTTTGTATGTTGATATCTCTAAAAATTGAATGATCTGTCTCTAACTCTAGGGGTTGGGATATTTATAAATTATGGTCCATGAGCTAGATCGTGGGTGAAGAACCGGTCCAAACCTAACTAATCGGAGATGGTGAAGAAGTAGGAAGACTCATTCTTTTCCCATAATAGGATAAGCGGCTTCCTCAATAGTATTGACAAGAACTAGCCCTTTTGGGACACCTCACCAACAACATACTAAGGCAGTTATCTTATGATGGATACATGCTTAGGTCAAGAAACATAATATCTAGTTGGACGACCCGTGGCCCGCCTTGTTGCACCCGCTCGTTTGTATTTTGGCCTTCTTATAACACCTTAGGGCTGGTTTAGTTATGAGTCTCTCCCATTTAAGGCTTGATCAAGATTTTTCTAGTCCACAAACCCTTGATAAGTGATATTTATTCATTTAATGTCAAACAAGGAATCACATCCACCTTAGTAGGCGACCTGACCAAATCCCCGGGGAGGAACATAACTTAGAACTAGGCCCAAATACTATGAAAAACAGAAAAACTGCAACGCTAAGAATGTCATAAACAAACTACAAAAAGGCGTGAACACTTTCATTAAAGAAAAATCCTAAAGGGCGTGGTTACAAAAGTACCTACAAAGGGAAAAAATACGAATAGTAAACAAAAGTAGACATACCTAAAACATTAAATATTGCACATGCTTCCCTTAAACGTGCTTGAGGAACTTGCTCAAAGCTCTACTCAATGAATTTCCCTCTAAGCTACGATTGAGAAACTCACCCCTAATCTTCATCTTAGAGACACATTTCTTTAAAAATATATCAACATCTCATGAACTTAAATGACTTTACCATTATCATGCCTCATTTCTTGGCGACAAGTCAATGTCTCCCTAAGAGGCCATATCGTTTGAGTCAGGACTAGAAGTTATCATCGTCTGTTAGGGCTAAGCTCACGAGGTGTTTTCGTCGACTCAAGGAATATCAAAAACATGGAATCAATAAATGTACTATTACCTAAGGAAAGATTATTAGCAATAAAGGATCCAAAATGGAAATGTTACAAGAAAACCTTTAACGATGAAAAATGCATGTAATACAAAAGTAAAGGCTTAAAAGTCTTAAGGGGGACTTAACTGTTCGAGTCTCCTGTGAGGGACTCTCCTTTTTAAGTCTTGCGTGACGGGCTCAATCATCTAAATATTGTATGAGGGACTCTCTTTATCAAATCTCGCTTGAGGGACTCAACTTTTAAAGTCTCACCTTAGGGACTCGACTATATAAGTCTTGCCTAACAAACTCACCTTTTTAAGTCTCACATAAGGGAATCAACTTCGTAAGTCTCACATGAGGGACTCAACTTTGTATGCCTCTCCAGAAGGATTCTATTTCCTAAATATCGCTCGAAAGAACACCGTCTACCTTGTTTAATCACTTCACCCTTCTCAAATCTCGTACTTAAGGGACCCTGGACCGGGAAAATTTCGAGTGAGCCTTAAAAAGAAGTGAATTATAACTCAATAAGCCCAAAGGCATTATGAGAGGGCCAAAAGATGGAATGCACAAACACAACAAGGAAGACCGCATATTGCCCAACTAAAGCTTCGGTAGCCCGACCCAAGCCCATGTTCATCACAAGCCAAATGCATTAGTACGTGGTTGGTAATGTGTCCTAGAAATGGCCAGTTTTGGTCAAGCCTGCTAAGAGAAGCATTATTCCCATTCTAGGGAAAGAACGAGTCTTCATATTCCTTCGTCATCTCCAAGTAGTTAGGTTTATACTTATTCTTCACCCATAATCTAGCCCATAGATCACAATTATAAATATACCAACCCCTAGAGATGGAGAGAGATCATTCAATTTTTAGAGATATCATCACATAAAATGGTTTCACCTCATACATCACCAACGTGATCCATTCTTTGTGCTTTTCGAAAGTATAAAACTTTTTCAAGATTGTGTTTTCAAGGGATTGTCTACCGATAATGCTCCTAAAAAAGTTACAATATCGTGGATCATAGTTAGTGATCAGAGTTGGTGGTAGGGTAACACCAATGTTCTAGGGATGACGCAAATACACTTTAATATTCAAGACAATAATCGATCGAGTAGATTGAGATTTTTTTCCAAATAAAAAATATTTTTTAGTGTTTATCTCTTTTATTTTGAGGTTTTAGAGAAATTAGGATGTATTTTGTTGATGAATTCTAGGAATAACTCATGAATCACTCGGTTAAGTTGATCATGTAGTATTGATTGTTAAGAATGTAACATTTTCTTGAGCTGATGGTAGTAGTACATATTTTAACATGTGTTTTTGGAATAAAGTTCATTATAAATTATGGGGCATTCTAGTCTGAAATACTTCATCTTCTCGATTGAATAACCAATAAATTTTTGTTTTGGTCCATGTCAAAATACAATTCACCTGAGACAACACTATTAGAAAAAGCACATTTAACATCGGACGTGAAATGCATTTAACCTTAACTATAGAGACGAGGTAACAAAGAGTTTCATGACAAGTGCACACTTTACTTCTCGATTTTAAAATAACCGACACGTATGTGTAAAGGTTATGAATTTGATCCATAGGGAGACCTTTTTGGAATTATGAAATGGAAAAAACACATGTCCCCTCGGTTTTGTCATTTCACCGACGAATATACGACATTTTCACCTCGGTTATCTAATAAAACCGAGGGGTAAATAGTTTTGAGTTTATTAAATCTAATGTGGATTGCTTATTTTACTAAACCTTATACTGAACATATAACTTCTCAAAATTGGTTGGTGTCGCATCTCGAAAAATACGATCCTTCGTGATGGTCGCGAAAAAAATGATTCGAACAAAGTTGCCACCAAAATTTATTTATTTCAATGAAGGAAATGGAAAATATTGATAAAACCTTCAAAATAAGAAAATGGTCGTCGCAACCAGATTCGAGTTCAGGAGTCTATTACGCAAGGGGAAAGTATTGGCACCCCTCACATATGTTGTACTCAACGAGAATCTTTTAGTTAAATTTTTGATTGAATGTTGGATTGTGTTAATAGTTTTCTTCGAGTTATTGAAAGTTTAAAAGAAAAGGGATCGTAAAAATGTTTTATTAGGGTGCTTGACGAGATTGTGGGTCTCGCTCCTACGTATGCTCTAGTACAATAAGGAACTCAAAGCTTCGTAGTTCGGGGGAAGGCTAAAGTTTATTTGTTTGTTGGTTTTAATGAGCAAGTACTTAGATCGCGTTCTAATGGCTAAACATGGGCTTGCATGCTCACGGTGGAGGTTTAAGCGCTTGTTTGTACGCGTTAGAAAGGATTAGACAAATGTACTCTTAAGAAAGCTTTTCAATCACACGGGGGAGAGAAAGTAACTTTTATGTGTTTGAATGTTTTTTTAAAGGTGAATGATGAATATTAGGTAAGAACGAGACGTGAGCCTCGAAACTAATTATTTGGGGTATTACTAGAATGCTAGACTACAACGATACATTTTTCATTCATTGTATTTAAGAAATTGTTTAATGGATGATGAACTTTCAACAAGAACAAGACATGCATCTCAGAGTTAATTATTCAAAGGTTCCACCGGAATGCTAGACTTCAATGACTCCTCTTTTCGTCCTAGTTATTATGTTAAGTGTTTTAGAAACGAAAAGAGTGAATGAAAAGCTAACCAAGACGTGTGCCTCAAGAGAAATCATTAAAGGATTCAAGGAATGTGAGACTTCAAAAACCCATTTCTTTTGTATTTGATTAAGAAAATATTCTACATTATGCTTAATTGGGAGAATATTTAAATCATGTTGAAACATAAGTAATTGAAGAAAAAAAAACACTTGGCGTTGGACCAAGGTTCTTAATCGTCTTGTAAAATTATGTAATTATCCATTTATTTACTTAATATTAGTATTTATTTATTTATTCAAATTAGGGATAATTAAATAAATAAATGAATAAAACTAAAATATAAATACTAGAATGTTTAAATGTGAGGAATAAATAATTTTAAAATTATTATCCTTTATTATTATTAAACTATTTAAATCTAATTATAAAAAAAATTAATAGACAACATAATAATAATAACTAGAGGAGGTGGGGTATAAAACAGAAAATGGATTGCAACTAATAAAACCCCAAGGCCCAAGTGACCCAGCAACACAACACAACTAGAAAAGAGGGGCGTGAGTAGTGATTTGGGCGAAGCCCAATGGGAGAGAAGCCCATTCATAGGGTCAATTATTGACTCTCATATTGGCCATACAATGAGACTACTTGTAGTTGTCAACGCAATCACACGGTCAAGGGAGGTATCACACGTCTGCTCCTTGTACACTTGTTACATGGGATCCTCCAGCTCAATAGTCATGCATGGGAGACAAGTGGCAACTGACCCTCCACTTGTCTTAACTAAAACGAACATCATAAGTGCTTAAAATAAATTAAAAATAAGATGGAGGGTCTCAATTATAACCTCTGAATCTCTCTCTTCATTTCCTCAACTCTTAGAGAAATCTAGTCGCCCTCCTTCGTCGGAGAAAACGGTGGCAGGCGGTGGCCCACTACGACGCCGTCCTTCTTCTTTGGCCACCTTAACCAAAAAATGCTCCTCCCCACTAAATGCACCCTTCTGAGTTCAAATATGAACTCAGAAGTTTCTAAATCGCCTTCAGACCTCTAGAGTGGAGCTAGGAAAGAAAACCCTAACTGATCTCAAAAACATCATCTTACATTAAACAACAACTCAAAAACAACATCTTACATTAAACAACAACTAAAAAAAAACAATCTCTTAAAAAAACTACAACAACATCATCAATAAACCTATAACATAAATCAGTTTATACAACAACAACAACAAGATTAAACCTCTAAGGTTTAGGGTCTCAACAACGAGTCTCAACAACAACAACAACAATATTAAACCTCTAGGATTTAGGATCTCAATAATGAGTCTTAACAACAAAAACAATATCAATAAACCTATAATATAAATCTGTTTAAACAACATTAATAACAATAAGATAAAACCTCTAGGATTTCTGATCTCAGCAACACCACCAACAATAAGAACAATATGAGTAGTGATGTTTGACGTACCAAATCTCTGAAGAAGAACTAAAAGAAAATTAGTTGGATCTATGAAGAAGAAACGAGAGCACTAAACACATAACATCTTCATATTGAAAATGATATGTATTTATGGCTCTCATTATTTAGGGCTCTTTGTTAGGATTCTGTTTGTGTTGTTTAGACAAATGAAATTGAATGTTACAAGCTAAAGATATATGTATCAGAGAAACATGTTCATCCCGGTTGGAAAGAAAACCGAGCTAAAAAGTAGCGTACTTTTAGATTAAAAATAAAATATTCAATATTGCGCCACTTTTAATTAGATAAAAACATAAACTGAGGCCAATGGGATTCAAAGTATGCATACTGAATAGATTTACCTTTCGATTTTTAAAATAATCGATGAAATATATATATATATATATATATATATATATATATATATATATATATATATATATATATATATATATATATATATATATATATATATATATATATAAAAACAGAGCGCGTCTATAAATTTTACACCAGTTTTTCAATATGTTAGGTGAAATCGTCATCATGAAATATATTATTTATAGTAGTACAATCTTAAATTCCACCAAATAGAATTAATCGGGAGATAAATCTGTCCTATACAGATATTGAATCAGATTTAAGTGGACTCTGAAACCATCAAATTGATAATGTTTTCTTAATTCTTGAGCATTTACTTTTTAATAGGATTGTTGTCTAAATTTTATAGTCTTTTTTATAAAGTGTACGAAAGAGTTTGAACTCAATTATTCATTATTCTAAAACTTTAAATCTCATATCTCATATTCTATATATGAGAGTGTTTGTTATTATTTCTAAATTATCAAAATAAAAAAACAACAACTATTGTTCAAGTTCATCATTGTTCATACTATTTAGATCCCTTGGATCAGCTTCTCTTGTAATAAAAGAAGGCAAAGTAATGAAGATAAATACAATTAATAAAGTTGATTTGTTAGACTTTTAAGATCCTATCTAGCACCATTATTTGCCTACTATATCCTAAATAGTAAATAGACATGCCTTTTTATTGGATATAAACATCTTTCTAGCTACTATTGAATAATACAATCACAAATCCTTTACCTTCACTCAATCTCATATCTTTTGACTTCAAGCCTAGATAGTATAACACTACCTATATAGTCCCTAGTAAGTGAATTCCGGAGAGAGTAGGGGTCCAAATAATACTTAATAAAAATGACATTTGACCAGGAAAAAAGGGAATAAATTAATGGGTTTATGCAAAGGAAGTGTAATAGAATATAGATAAGAACTAAAAAATAGTGGGCAAATTGGGTAATGGGAGACACAGAATGGAGAGAAGCAAGCCAATATATATAATAGCATCACATCCTCACACTATTATTATTATTTCATTTTTACATTAATTAAAATGTTAGATCTTAGCATTAATCTCGAGATGTTAAATGGATTTTTCACAATATTAAAAAAAATGAGTGTGGAAGGTCAAGGGTCAAAGATTTGCATTACTGTATATGTCTCCCACAAATACAAACATAAACATATGAGAAACACATAATATGTGAGTAAGAAATAACATTCCCTAAAACCCTCAAAACGACACCGAGCACAATGCATCCCACTTGGGTGTGACCCTACCTGCCATCTTGGTGCACCCGCCTTCCCAATACCCCTTAAATTTAAATTCCCAACCATCTACTTCAACTATTTATTTTTCATACTACAATAGTAATTCACACTAGCTTATGAAAAACGAGCATCTATGTCTAGTTTATGTCCGTCTATGAAAACCTGTACAAAAGTAAAATAGAGTATCATAAAATAATATAAGGTGCGAATATGTATATATTTATACGTGTAAAAATATAAAAATAAAATAAAATAAAATGAGACAGAACAAATGTATTAGAGAATGCGAATCTAAAATCTTTATCCTTTTCAAAATAAAATGTCGACAAAACAATCATATCCGACGAGTGAGACCCGATTTATCATCCTATTTATAATAATTTTAAATTTTCAAAAACATATATAAGTTAATTATAATTTAGCTGTGGTAAAATAAATAAAGACATTAACTGTAATAAATATTGTATATTAATAGTTAATTTAAATAAGATTTAATTATTTGATTTTAAATTATGTGCAATAGTATATCGGGCACGTTTCAAAGAATTGATTAATGTTATTATTTTGGTGGAGGTCCAAAATTGATGTGTCACAAGTTAGTATGATGTGTCACAAGTTAGTATGATGTGTCTTTTGCTTATTTGCCACGTCAATATAGTGCCATATAGTGGTAGATTTTACCCAAACTCTTAGCGGCAAGTGAACTCATATGAGAAAATAAGGGAGATTACTGTCTATTCTAGGATTATGTTTGAAATAGCAAGTGGGGTGGTACTCCTTTGTCTCTCAGTGTTGTATCCAAGAACCACGTTTTTGGTCATGATGTTAGGATGATCATGTGTGAGTCATTATCAAAGACTAAATGTGAACATCTCTTTGAGCTAAATTATTTGAGTATTTTGAATTTAGCATTTTGTGGGAGAGCTAGCTCTAGGGATAGCAAACAAACCGGTCTCCCATATTATTGGGTTGTTTTAATGGTTAGAATTTCATTTTTAGTCCATATGTTAATATTGAACCGATGATACTTGTAATTTAGTGTTTAATTGATTCAATCAGTTAAAGTCATGATCGAACTATTTATTAAATAAACTAATAATATGAAATTAAATTTCATAGATATATTAAACAATATCGATAATATATATATATATAATAATATAACATAGTTCTACACTTCATTTCAATCTTCATTCAAGAATGATTTGATCAAATTAAAAAATTAAATAAAAAAAGTTAAACTAATTTAATCAAAATAATAAAATATAATAACTAAAATAAAGTTCAAATAATTAAGAATATATAAATTAAATAAAATAGAATACCAAAAGTAAATAATATAATATACTTTGTTAAAAAAAACAAATTTAATTGAATTACGACAAACAAGTCTTAATTAACAACAAACAATATTGATTTGAACGACAATCAATATTGAATTGGATATCGTGACTATGTTTAAAAAAGACGTCATGATAATGATGGAGTGTGGTTGAAAGAAAAAATATGATGGAGTGACAAAATTTAGAAGTTTGTATGGTTGTAAAAAAAATATGGAATTCTTTTTTGTGATTGTGGAATGTATGTTAAGTTTTGATATTGATATATTAAATTTTTTTTAAAAAAATATGAAATGGTTAATTTTATGTATTTTTTTAACCGAGCGGTTTTATAAAATCGTCTCAGATTCTTTGGTTCGAATGATTTTTGACGGTTCAATTCAATTTTTCTGATTTTACTCCGGTTTTGATCTACTAACGATTTTGAAAGGTTGACCCAACCGAATTCATCTCCGATTTTCAGTCCAATCGATTGAACTAACCGGTTCGGTTAGATTTTAAAACGTTACTTTTAATAATAAATAAGTGAAATGAGATGAAAATCATATATTTTATTAGAAGAGTTTGCGCTGCAGTATGCACCAATTTTGAGATATGAAAACACATTCAATTCAAAAAATGATTTAGTTTAATTCAATTTTGTGTGGTTTAATTTGGATAAATTTTGATTATCCAAAATGTAGGTTTTTCTTTTATGAATAATATCAATAAGTCATTTTTCATTATTAATGAATAATTAATACTATTTTTTCTATTATAACTTTCAAAATTTATTATTCTCTCTCCTTTCATTAATGTAAGTTTATTTTTCCCATTTTATTAATTAAAGACAATTTTATAAAAATATTTATAATTTCTCATTTTCATATAACAATCATTATTTTTCTTAATACGTATGAAAAGTCAAAAACGACTTATAATAAAAAATGGAGGTAGTATTATATAATTAGGATAAAATAATAGTTTTGAGACTTAATTACAGTTTTAGTCTCCTATTTAAATTGATATATAGAACTAGTTCTTTTAAATTCAACAATTTTGACTTTTCTCTAATTTTTAAACTTAAAATTTATGATATATTCATTTTTAAAATGACGTGTCATCTCTGATATATGATAAATTATCGTATAAGAGTTTTTGTAGAGCTTTAAAGAACCAAAATATATTGCTCACGTCATTAAAAAAAGTAAAGACATCGTCAATTTTCAATGCAAAATTGTTAAAAGTTGTACATATCTGGTCTATTGGGTCAGGTCATCGAGAGTGGGTCAGATTGTAGTCTAGATCTAATAGAGTATGTCTGAATAACAATTCGACCAACAGGCAAGGGTTAGGCTGAAACAGTTGATGGGTCCGTCAAGTTGATCATGCCGACCTAAAACTAAAACAGAGATAATATTTGAATTAAAGATACAAAGGATAATGCATTTATGACTGATTGAGAGTATTATGGTCTATGACCAGACAATCAAGTTTGATGCCAATAACCATTAAGAGATTGCATTAATAATAGAAAATCACCTTAGATGGTATCTAATGGGCCTCAAGTAAGAAATGATTCAGAACTACTAGATAAGAAGGTGATCACAAATAGAGGTGGAAATATGTCAGACCAACTAACAGGGCCTACGATCAATCCTACACAGATCCATGTCAGACCATACTTTTTCTTAAATAGGCCTATGTTTTTTTATAAGTCTATTTAGCTAAAGAGTTTAGACCACATGTCGTAAGAAAAGCCTTTTAAACCTATCAGACCGACATATTTTAAAAAAACTGAATAAACTTATTATTATTATATTGCATTTTATACTTTGAATTAAAATATAAAAATAAAGGTTAGTTATCTTGAAGACCTTATGAAAATAAGTTGAAAAAACATTAGGAACAATGTCATAAGTTATTTTCGTAAGTTCTCCAACAAATAATATCACAAAAACGATATGCTAATAGGTAAACTTGAATGAGTCAATAAAAACAAACATTTAGTCTTAATTTGTTAGCCTATTTAACAATAGTTGAATTTCTTATGTAAAAATGTTCAGACAAAGTAGGCTTTTAAATAGGCTAGTAGGTCAATCAGACGTTCGAAAAGGTCAGACTAAGACCTAAAAATAAGCCTATGATAGGCTACAGGTCAGACTTAGGCTTTGAATATTTTAGCAGGTCAGACTCAGGTTTGGGAAAGTCTAGCTCGGCCCAGCCTATTCCCATCCTTAATCACAAAGGAAAAAAATATACATAATTCATAGAGCATCTGACAAAAACTTAATTAGCCTTCGTCGTTAAAGTTATCATTAGTGTACTTTTACAAATACAAAAGTGAACATAGATATTTGAATTAGAAATAGAGGGACTATTTTTCTGAATGAGATGAAATATATATCAAAATTATAATTAAGCCTAATTTTAATATGATATATAATGTATAATATGTTTAAAAAATAAAGAATAATAATGATCAATTATGTTTGATACAAATAAAATAGTATGAAAAAACTAGTTTTAAAGATGAATGGATAGTATATTAATTGGGGGGACAAAGAAGTTAAGGACCCGAGAAACTTCTTCTTCTTCTATGCATTCTCTCTAAGCCAATGTATCACCATTCTTCCATTTCCCTCAATCTAAACAGTCAGTATATTGATGTAGCTTCCAATTTTGGTAGCGTGATGACTCTCTTCATGCCGCTCCACCCTTAGCCGACGTTGAGGTTTCCAAGCTGCTGGTTTTTTTAAACTCCCATGCAAAGATCTCAGTGCAAAGTTCACTAGTGAAGAGCGTTGGTTTTGTTCAATGCGGTGGGTCTCTGATTCTGATTCTTCGATTGGAAGAATGTTCATTTTTTGGTAGGTTCTCGCTAGAGGTGAGTTTCTTCATCCTTTCCGGTGGCCATTTCTGGTTCGTCAAAGTTTAGTTCTGATGACATTACCAGTTGTTGGTTCGACGTTGCTTTGTTGTTTTATTGTAGAGGTTTGGTATCTTTTCAGTGGTTTCACGTCCAATATGATTGTTGTTATTCTCATGCTACAATCCTCCGATGTTGGTTATAACACCCCGAATTTTTATATTTGGATTTTTATTCGATTTTTGGTGTTTGGTGTGATTGTTAATGTGTTATTATTTAGAAAATAAGATAATTTAGATGTAGTGATATTGGTATAGAAATACTTGAAATATTGGAAAAAAATGAAGGTAATAATTAATTAATGGAAATTTGGAGTTAATAAAATAAAGGGTTGAGGTTATTTAAGAAATCCCGAGTTAGTAAAGAAAATTAATAAAATAGAGGGGGGTAAAATGAGATATTTGTAAAATTAAGGGGGTTGGTTAGAATAAAAATTAATAAATAAATTAGGGGTATTATATAAGAGAGAGTAAATGAGAAAGGGAGGGAGAGAAACATGTATTTGTTCTTGAGAGAAAAAGGCAACCCTAGCAGTTAGAAGTGCAAGAGTAGGATCTTCCATCACCAAGAACTCAAGAATTTTATGTATAATCGAAGTAGGGGGGATTGTTCTATATTTGGTGTTTGAGCATTGGGATAATGAGTTTTCCCTTAACCCCTTATTAGGTTGTGTGATCCTTAAATTGTGAGATTTTGTGCAAAATCTCTATGTTTATTATTTGTGTATGTTAATAGATTATATAATGTATTTGTGTATGTTAATAGATTCTTAGGATGAGTCTGAGGAACGACAATGGCTGATTATTTATGAAGGATAGTGTAGATGGCCTCTCTGAGTTGCATTTGTTTGATTTCATGTTTGTAGAATTTTAAGTCTACTAGATGTTTTATTTTTGAAATAGTAGCTTTAATATTGTAACATCGAGTTGGGATCTTTTATCATTTGTTTTATTTTGGCTTGAACGGAACTATTATGTTTTACTATTATGTTTGAATTTAATTTTCCATTTTAAAATAAAAGTTGAGTACTTTTTTATGTGATACCCTTATCACATTCTATTATATTCCACAATATTTTATAAATAAAAAGAAAACTTTTATTGTGGGTTTAGGGTTTACATTGTTGGTGGATTCTTGACTTTAATTTTTTGTTCTTTTCAGATCTTTTGAGATCTGTAGTTTTCAAGGTGTTTGGGTTTTACACACAACACCAGTGATTTTTTGGTGGTTAAAGTCTCGTCGATAATGTGATGTTTTATTGTTGTTTGGTAGTATATCTTTGAACTGGCTTATTGCGCTATGTGTTGAGTAGACTTGAAAGAGTTCTTATGCTTGTCGTAGTTTATTCTACATAGGTTGTTAAGTTTGTTGTGATTTATTCCATAAATGTTGTTAAGTTTATTGTGGTTTATTACACAAGGGTTGTTGGCATGTGTATTTATCCGTGTTGTTGGTCAGTATATTCATCATTCTTTAAAAGATGTGTTCGATCATCCAAGCTCATCTTTGGTTCGTTTAGAATGCTTACAACTTTTTAGACACATTTCTTTTGCAATTTTATTTTCGGTCATGTGTTAGGTTCGTGTAATTATGTTTTTGTGTGTATCAATCTGCTTCGCATTTGGTTATTTATTAGATTTATATCCAATTTATTTTTCTATATACCACTTTTATTTTTCATTGTTGTAAAACTATTTAAGACCAATATATACTTGTTAAGTTAAGTTTATGTCCCCTTATCTTCTTGTACTTTCTTTTTTGTTTATGATAATTTTCATTTTCTTAAACAAAATATCAATAAAAATAAATAATTAATATAACTTTTATTGATATTTTGTTTAAGAAAATGAAAATTATCATATGTTGTTAATAATTATCTCATGTTGTTGAGAGAAGTTAATTGTTGTTATTCACTTGTAATATTTAAACCTTTATTGAGAAGTGAATAGAAAATCCGTTTTAACCAATTCTGATTCTTCTTCTTCCTTGTTCTATAATTTTCGTAAAACCTAATAGGATTTCTTGTGTTTGTTCAAGAAAGTCAATCTTTATCTCATATTTTGATTTGTTCTTGACGATATCAAATCCCAACAAGCTGGTGCGGTGAGCGTGGATGAGAAGATAGCGTCAACAAAGTATGAGATTCAGAAATTCACCGGTGTGAATGATTTTGGTTTTTGGCGCTTGAAGATGCAAGTCATTCTTGTTCAACATGGTTTGTTAGAAGTGTTGAAAGGATCGAGGAAGATGGATGTTTCCCTATCAGAGAAGGGGAAGATGACGATGATCGAGAAATCCCACATTGTAATTGTATTGATCCTTAGTAATAAGGTTCTCCGACAAGTCTTGAAGGAGAAGGCGACAACGGATGCGTGGGGCAAACTCGAGGATCTGTATATGACCAAATCCTTGGTCAATTGTCTCTTCCTAAAGCAAGATTAATATTCATTCAAGATAAGTGAAGAAAAAGTCTTGGCTGAGCAGCTGGATACGTTCAATAAGTGGATTCTTGATATTGAGAATATCGAGGTCTAGGTTGATGACAAAGATCAAGCATTGATTTTATTGTATCCTTTACCAAAGTATCACACTCAATTTAAAGAAACTCTCTTGTATGGAAGAGATTCATTGACCTTTGAAGATGTTCAATCTACCTTGTACTCTAAGGACTTGAACGGACGAAAGGAGCATAACCATCTTCAGTTGGCGAAGGATTGTCTATTAAAGGAAAATTCTTGAAGAAAGATGGTGGGTTTCAGAAGAAGAAGAGTAAAGTTCTATAGAATTCTTATGGTGGTAATGCTCCTGCTATTAAGTGTTATCATTGTAAGAAGTTGGTGTTGGTGTAAGCCCTAGAGGCCAATACTTTTGGTACTTGTATCGAATTATTTATTAATAATAAAAGGCTTTTTCTTTATTATGTTTGTTTAATAAAGTACCTAGAATAGATAGTCTGTTTAATGTATCAAGTGTGACTTAATCATGAGATCACATTAAACATAAGGACACTATTCTTAAAGTATCCGTAGTCAAGCTTTATTGTGAAGTGGGATAACATTAAAGCATTAAGACTATTATGTATATAGACTGATGATCACATCTCATGGATCATGGATAAGGAGTTATCAAGTCTTAAACATAAGTATGAATATTTAGAGTAATATTTATACTGGATTGACCCGCTATGAGAATACTATATAGAATGTTATGCAAAGTGTCATAAGTTATTCTATTGTTATAATCGTGTATACCACCATTCGACCTGAAACCACTATGGACCCTAGATGTAGAGTCGAGTGCCTTATTGTTGATCGAACGTTGTCCGTAATTGGATGACCATAAAGATAGTTGATGGGTACTCCACGAAGCATGCTAAGGGACATGAGTGACCTAGATGGAATTTTCCCATCCTGCATAACAGGATAAATGTCTATGGGCCCAATATTGAACTGGACAAGGATGACACGGTCTATGCCTTGTGTTCAATATAGACATAAGGGCAACAGGGTAATTGTACACATAAGTATTATCAAAGAAGGATTTGTCAGATCACATGACATTTTCGTGTCTTGGGTAGCAGTGATGTATTGCTAGATACCGCTCACTGTTTATTATGTTAAATACGTGATTTAATATAATTGCCAATGCCACGAAAACCTACAGGGTCACACATAAAAGGACGGATTGATGAGAGATAGAGTAACTAAGGAATAACTTAATGTACGGTGCACTTAAGTGAATTATAGAACATCGCAAGGTACGGTGTACTTAAGTAGAATACGAAATATGGTAAGGTACCACGCGCTTAAGTGACATTGGCATATTATAAGATATGGGCCACATACACTTGAGTGGGCTTTTTAGCTTGCATTCCACACAAGTGGTTCTATAAATAGAACCCTTGTGTAGAAGCATTTGACAGTTGCAATTTCGTTTCTCTCTCTCTCTCTCACTCAAAGCCTTCATTCGTAGCAGCTAGCACTGAAATTGAAGGAATCCGTTCGTGTGGACTGAGTAGAGGCCTTGTCATCGTTCAACGTTCGTGATCGCTCCGTAGATCTGCATCAAAGGTTACAATCGCCACAAGAGGCAACGATTCTATCACTGATCATGCCCATTCGTAAGGATCATTAAAGGAGAAATTTTAAATTTCGCTGCATTTTGGATCGCCCTTCTCCTTCAGTTGGATCATACAAGAAAAATATGCCTTTATCACCTGAACAATCATGGTTGAAAGGATAATGGTAATGCAACCATTATGCGATATGATTATGAATCATCTGATGTCCCGGTGGTTTCAAGTAGAAGCTCTAGCAAGGAGTGGATTATGGATTTAGTTTGTACTTGGCACATGACTCCAAACAAGGACGTTGAGGAATTATGTGATTAAGATAGTGGTTCAGTGCTACTAGGAAACAACAAAGTCTGCAAGATTGCAGGAATTTAATCTGTGAGATTCAAGCTCCATGATGAGTCAATAAGGTTATTGACTAATGTCAGGTATGTACCTAATCTTAAGAGGAATTTTATTTCTCTTGGTGAATTCGACAAGAAAGGATATGTTTTCAAAGGAGATCAAAGTATCCTAAGGGTAATGAAGGGGTCAAAGGAATTCTTGAGATGTGTGAAGAAACAATGCTTGTATATCCTTGAGGATGAGGTTCTAAGTGGTTCATCAGATGTGGAATTCACAAAACTAGTGTCGAAGACTGAGCTATGTGTAATACCCCAATTTTGACCCTAAGATCCCTCATGCAATTGCATCATAAGCATTAGCATTGGGATCATACCTTGGCATACTCCTTACCCCTCTTTCATTGGGTTTGTTTGGGAGAGATCACCAAGCACTTTGTGATTGTATCATACTTGTATATTATCATTTTATAACCAAAATACCAAAAATATGTCTTTGCATTTGCCTAACTCATTTGTAGGGATACTTCACATTTAGAGGGATACTTCACATTTTTCAAGGGATACTTCACATTTCATCATCTTATGCATATGTGATCTACCATGAGCCTATAAAGTCAATAGAATTGAAGGTTAGCAAGTTGGTTGATGGTGGTTGGCCAGGTGAATTCATCTGATCAAAACTGGGTCTCCCTAGACCCATCTCCTACAATTTTCACCATATGAAAATGATTCCAAGAGAAACGTTACTCTAAATTACATTCCAAACAACTTTCATGTTGATACCTAGAGCTAGTTTTTCTTGGAAAATCATTGTCTATGTTGAAACATTATAGGTCATTTTGTCTAAACCCTAATTTCAAAGTCAACTTCCCAAGGCCATAACTTGCTCATTTTTATGAGATGAAAGATTTCCAAGTTTCACAATCAAATTTAAGATGTCTACCTCAACTTAGATGTTTGGAGTGAGAGCTAATTCAACTTTTATGAGCATGTGATATGAGGCTACATTATAGGTCACTTTTGACCTATACCATTGAACAAGTGATTTTTCCAAACTTCAAAAATGCATAACTCTATCATTTCAAATCCAAATGACATGAAATAGGTGACCATTTTGAAGGTATTTTAAATAGCTACAACTTTAACAAAGACAATTTTCTAATTTGAAGCTCACATAAAAAGTTAAGCAAGGTGGAATATTGAGACATATGGCTTGATACTTAGAAAAATATAGATATGTTAAAAAATTTCCAAACTTCCACCTCAAAATTATTCATGATACAAACTTCAAATGGAAAAGTGTTTAACATGAAAGTTGTTCCTCTTGATCTCACCTTTCCAAAAAGCCCAAATTCATCGGTTTTGGACAAGAAATGAATAGGTTGTAGATGGCATGAACATGGTATCATCATTTGGTAAGATTGAACTTCAAACATCCATGCACAATTGCCTAGCCTTCCAACATGACTTCAGCCTTGCTTACACTCAATTATGGATCAGATGGAGTGATTTCATGGGCTTGTACACGCCCATGCACCCATGCATCACACATTGCTAATTTTGGAAGTTCACTTCAAGTGTGCAAATATCAATTGAATTGGCTATAAATAGAGCCCTCTTGCATCAGAATTTCACACACATTCATGCCAGCTTTGATCCCAAACCTCTAACCCTCTCATTCCAAAGAATAATCCTGAGAATTTCATTTTAAATTGAGTTTGAATTCTCACTGTTTTGAGATTCAAAACTCCAGGGATCCAAGACCTTTTGTGCATTCCATTCTACTTCTGCAAGCATTTGGAGTGAGATCAAGCACGAGCCAAGGCAAGAACAGTTGAATCTCGACCTACATTGAAGGTATTTTTTAGAATTTTTCATCTTTTCGATTCTCTCTCAATCTTGCTCAATTCTCTTGATTCTTTAGTTGTCTGAAGTCCTACCAATGTAGGAAAGAAGATTGAGTTGCTTTGAGGCCAAATCCAAGCAACTCATTTCATGTACCTCAAATTTCAACTCCATGTATCTCTCAATATACTTGGAGTTAGGATGAATTGAGGTCAGATTCGTGCTCTACGCCATTTTTTGTTTCAGATCATGTCTTTCTTTTTCATTTTTTTAATGGTGATGAGTGAACCAGTCCAGCCAGGATCGCCGGAGAAGACGACCGACCTTTGGACGCCGATGATGTTCTGGCTTGGTTTTGAGCCATTGATCTCATTTGAATTGTTTTAATCACGAGAGTGTATTGTAGATACCTTTCCTATGGCGCATAGACTCAAGACCACAATGGAACGCGCGTTGGTGGCCACTTGATCTGCCCCCTCAATTAATAAGGGAGATCAAGTGGCTCACTTTTTTTGGTTATTTTCTGATTTTCTTTTAATTGCATTATTTTCATTAATTCATATTAATTTTAATATTGATCCAAAAAATATGAGAGTTTCACCAAAAAAATTTAAATAATTCCCTCTTTCATATTCTGAATTAAAATTATTTTTTGGATCATTATTAATATTTTTCATGATTTAATTGATTTTGCATTTGTTTTTAATTGTTTAAAAATACTTTTAAGTCTTTAAAAATTCTGAAATTTTTTCTCCAAGGTCCTTTGACCTTGTTTGACCTATGATAAATCTCATGGCCATTTATTTGGTGTTTTGATGAGGTTTTAGGAATTTGACACACTATATTTAATTTAAATGCCTTATTTTAGTATTTTTAATTTGATTAAATGTCAAATTATTTTGTTGACCAATTGTGATGACTTGTTTGTGTTTGACAATTGTTGTTGGGCCTTGATCAAGGTTGATTTGACTTTGTCAAATTAATATAATTGGATTTAGGGGATTGATGGAATGTACATTCCATCTCCCAAAATGAATGAATGATATTAATTTGGTAAAAGTCCTCATTTGATCAATTTGAGTTTTCATCTATTCCCCCCCCCCCCCCCCTCTTCATCTCATTCCCTTTCTTTATGCATTCATCTCATTTGGCCTATGATATCTCAAAATCCTAATGCTAGTTGATTGAAAAATTAACATGAGTATGAATGAGATTAGGCTACACCTTTTGCATATTCTTTTTGTGTGTGGTATGTTTCAATGAGCATAGTTCATGATACTATGTCTCTAACATGCATTAAGACCAAAATTATATTACCCGACCTCAAATAGTTGTGACTTCTACATAAGTCCAATTACAATTGCTTAACATAGTGCTAAATTTGTGACATAAAAGGCATAGCATTCTAGTTAGTGAGATTGTAAGTCTCCCCTCTTTCATGGTATTGTGTGAAAACTTGGCCTTTTTTCCTTCCTTTGGAAGATGTCTTGGCTTAAGGCTCCATGCTTGTGATAAGTGGGTTGAGTGTTCTCCAAAGAATGTCTAAAAATGAAAAGAAAAATCAAAACAATACTAACTTCTAACCTATTAACTACTAACTTTTAATTCCAAGCCCTTTACTTTAATGCCATTTAATTCTAGCTTTTATACATTTGCCATTGTTCATATCATTCTAATTGTTTATGTAAATGCAGATTTCACTTTGTCCACTTGGACCATATTGTGTGATATATTTTGTGTATACTTTGCTTGTTTGTGTGGTCTTTGACCATTAATGTACATAATAACAACAAAAACCCTAAAAAACTTTTTGTGTGGATTGTTGGCTTGATCTTGGACAAATGGACTTAGAATTTATGCAACATTCCTATGCTAAAGGACTTGGCCAATGCCAACTTATTGAGAAACCAAGTGCTTGCAATTTGAATTTTCATCTGATACATCATTAAAGATCCTTCTGAGTTCATCTGCAACATGATCATTGTGAAGCTGTTATTTTGAACCTGTGACTTGTGAAACTCATCTGTTATATGGGCTACTTTGAGGAAGATCATGGAATGGATAAGCTTGGATGTGGCCATCTTTATTTGATGCCTTGCTCTTCAAGATAATATAATTGTGCATTTGTGTGTTGCTTGATTCTAAAAGTCCAAGGGAATTCTGGGTTTCTATTGACATTCTTGTCTATTGGATTGCTACCCATTTGGTCAGATATTTTCAACTCTAAACTTTTAATTTTGTGCATAGGGTAGTCTCTTCATCTTCTCCCCAGATCTTTAATTTCAAAATCTCTCCCTCTCTTTTTCAAAACCTTCTTTGATTGAACTTAGTTTGTTCCAAACTTTGACCACTTTTGCAAAAGATAGAAACTTTGGCCTTATGCCATTACATTTTCAAACTTCTTTTCTTAAATCAAACTTGTAAATAAAATTAACTATACTTGACTTAAAATTTCAAAAAGCCAAAAAGAACTAACTCATTCAAACCATTTTTAGGCCTTTGTGCCTCTCAAACTTCATTTTTGTTAAAAGCAATCCATCCACTTTAAAAATTTGTATCACAAACTACGAGGTTTTGATCTCTCATTTTTATGTTGGTACGTAGGCACAAGACCGAAGGTCTTGTCAAACATAAAAATATAATTAATGAATTCTTTTCTCATCCCCCTATTATATTTGTTTATAAACATAAAAACTTCTTACTTTTGGGTTTTGTTTGTACTTTTTCCCTTTTCCCTTGGAAACAATAAAAGCGCAGTGGCGACTCTTGTTATTTGATCTCTAGCTTATCCATAGCTTGATGATCATGAATTTACCGCTACACTATGGCACAATATACTTGACCATTTTAGTGAAAGAGGCCTGGTCGAATTGTCGAAACTAAATTTGTTGTGTGGTGACAAGGTCGAAAAACTGGAGTTTTGTGAACCTTGTGTATTTGGTAAATCTCGTAGAATTAAGTTTAACAAAGGTAAAAAAAGAACACATGTATCCCTTGATTACACTCATGCTGATCTTTAGAGGACTGTAAGGAATCCTTCACAATCAGGTGCAGAGTATTTCCTATCCATAATTGATGATTATTCCAGAATGTTATGGGTATTCATTCAAAATGCTAAGGATACAACTTTTGAAAATTTCAAGAGTTGGAATACCTTGGTCGAAAACCAAACTTGCAGAAAGGTCAAGAGGTTGAGGACTGACAATGGTCTTGAATTTTGCAATGAGGCTTTCGACAGTATTGTAATGCGTATGGTATTACAAGGCACAAAACTACTGTAGGGACTCCTCAACAAAATAGTTTTTCTAAAAGATTTAATCAAACCATTTTGGAAAGAGTGAGGTGCATGTTAGTTACTGCGGGACTTTGAAGGTGTTTTGGGTTGAGGCAGTCATAACTGCAGCATACTTGATGAATAGATGTCCTTCAACTGCTTTGGAGATGAATACACCTGAATAAGTCTGGTCGAAACATCCACCTGATCTCGACAGACTTAGAGTATTTGGCCGCTTAGCATATGCTCACATTAGGTAAGACAAGGTTGAACCTAGAGATCTGAAATGTATGTTCCTTGGATGCCCTGAAGGAGTCAAAGCTTATAGGTTATGGTGCCTAGAGCCAAGTCACAGGAGGTGTATCAAAAGTCAAGATGTAGTTTTCGATGAAGCAGATATGGATTTCAAGAAAATTGATGGCATTGATCGGAGTACCAAGATCTCTAAAGAAGAGCTGGAATAGGAAGAGATTCCTATTGAGGTGGAGCATGTTGATGTTGAATTGCATAACCCAGATGAAGTCGAAGAAAGAGAAAAAGTTATTGTCGAAGATGAGGAGCTTGATAATGACTACCTACTAGCAAGATACAGGTCAAAAAGAGTCATTAAGCTAACTCAACGACTTGGTTATGCATATCTCATAGTGTTTTCCTTAATCTTTGCAAGTGAGGTTCTTGAGGAAGTTGTGAGGAGTCGAAAAAAGACTGAATTGCTAAAAGCCATGGATGATGAGATGAAATCTCTTCATGATAATAACACTTGGGAGATGATCGAGAGATTGCAGGGGCCAGGTTAGTCAGTTGTATGTGGATCTTCAAGGTTAAGGAAGGAATCGTTGGAGTGATGTCGAAACGATTTAAGGCAAGGATGGTTGCTAGGGGGTTCACTCAGAAAGAAGGGGTCGACTTTAATGATGTGTTCTCACCTGTTGTAAAGTATAAATCTATTAGAATATTGTTAGCCATGGTGGCAAAGTTCGACCTAAAACTTGAACAGATAGATGTGAAGACAACTTTTCTGTATGGTGATCTAGATGAAACAATCCTGATGAGGTAACCTAAAGGGTATGCAAAAAAGGGAAATGAAGATTGTATGTGCAAGCTGAATAGGTCTTTGTATGGCCTAAAACAATCTCCTCGACAATGGAATAGGAGATTCGATAAGTTCATGGCATACATAGGTTTCACTAGGAGCCAGTTTGACCACTATGTTTACTTCATATTTTGATCCTAGAAATTTACTTGTTATTTTGTTGTTTTATGTTGATGACATCCTCATAGAAAGTAATAGTGTTGAAGATGTTATAAACGTGAAGGCTGAACTTGATAAGGAGTTCGACATGAAGGATCTGGGAGTTGCCTCCAGAATTCTTGGGATTGACATTCAGAGAAATAGAAAGCAATCGAGATTATGCTTATCTCAAGAGACATACCTGAAGAAGATTCTCGACAAGTTAGGTATGTCAAATTCAAAGCCTGTTGTAACATCGACTAATCCTCAGTTCAAGCTGAGTTCGACTCAAAGTCCTAGTACTGAAGTCGAAAGAGCCTATATGAATAGCATTCCATATGCTAGTGTTGTGCTGCGAAAAATATATGAGTGCATCACACGCTCAAAGATACAACAGAGTCATCACCGAACTTTATTATTCCCGAAGGAAGTCGGTTATGCAAGGGGAAGGTATTAGCACCCATCACATCTGTTGTACTCAACGAGAACCATTTTTATTGTTATTTGCGTGAATGGGTGTTACTATTTAAAGGTTACTTGCGAATGATAAAAGGGGAAAAATAAGTTTTTAATTAATGTGAAAGCCAATGATTCGAACCCTCGTGCCTATGTATTCTCATAGTGCAATGAGAAAATCATAGCTCCGTATTTCATGGTAGCAAGTAAGAATTTGTTGGTTGATTTTAGGGAACAATTATAATCGTCTCCTAGAAGTGTCTAGACGTTACCCGATTCTGATTTTTGTTCAGATGCTTGCTTTAAGTGTTTAGTCTGTCTGCTAAGGAACAAAGTATAACAATTATTTTATGAAAAATAAATAAAGTTATTATGAAAAGATTTGTGTGATAAAAGAAAAAGAAAGAGTTGCTTGAATTGAATACAAAAGAAAAACTGCTTGAATTGTAAAGGAGTTGCTTAAAGTGTAAAGGAGTTGTCTGAATTGAAAAAGTGTTGTTTGAATTGTAACAGAAATGGTGGAGTGAGGAAATTGTTGTGTTGGATGATAAGGGAGTTGTTTATGAGTGGTGAAAGTATGGTTTGGACAAAAGTTGTGTTGTTTGAATCCATAGGGTAGGTGTGTCTGAACAAAAGCGTGTGTGGTGTTAACCAGTAGATGGTGTGGCCAACACAATGTTGTAGGATTTTGCCTAGATCCAATGATCAAGACCTACAAGAAGGGGTGTTTGCATAAGCACTGGGCCTGATAAGGAAAACAAAAAAAGGAAAGGTTTTTCTAAGCCCCGGGTCTGACAAAACGAACATGCATGAAATGGGGGTTTGCCTAACCACGGGGTATGACAAGGAAAACATGCATGAAGAAGGGTTTGCATAAGCATGATGTCTGACAAGGAAATCATGCATGAAAAAGGGTTTTCCTAAGCAAGAGTTCGACAAGGCAAGCATGCATGAAGAAGGGGTTTTCCTAAGCACGAGGTCTAACAAGGCAAACATGCATGAATAATGGTTTATCTAAGCAAGAGGTCTGACAAGGAAAACATGAATGAAGAAGGGTTTTTCCTAAGAACGGGGTCTGACAAGGAAAACATGCATGAAGAAGGGTTTTCCTAAGTACAAGGTATGACAAGGCAAACATGCATGAAGAAGGAGTTTGCCTAAGCACGAGGTCTGACAAGGCAAACAAGAAAGATAACTAGATCTTGGTTCATAGATGGGAATTTGACCATGAGGTACTTAACCCAAATAATGTATGGAAGTCCAAAGAATGCAGTGTTTGTTCCAAAGAAGAAGAGTATTGTTGATCTTGATTGTTGCAGTGTTGAGATGTTGTCCGTGGAGAAGATGACTTGACAATTATTCGATTTGAATTGCACTAAAGTCTATGAATAGAGGTGAATACTTTGAAAAAATAGTTCAGGCGTCCCGTATCCAAAAATATTAAGAATGAGGATAGGAATACTCCCTCTCATTCCTTTTCCACTACTTAAGGCTCGTGGCGTATAGATCGCGTCATATATGACAAGTGTTGCAAGAAGAATCTGTTGATGTGCTTGAATAATGAAGCAGTGATCCGATCTTAGTGTCCCTTTGTCTTTAAACTCTTGATTGTGAAGTGTTATTTATGGGGGGGGGGGACACTTGATAATCATTTGAATTGAATTATACTAAAGTCTATGAATAGAGATGAATACTTTGAACAACTGGGTTAGGCGTCTCGTATCCAAAGGTATTCAGAAGAAGGATTTGAATACTCCCTCACGTCCCTTCTCTACTACTTAAGGCTTGTGGTGTATAATTCGTATCATAACTATCAAGTATTGTCAGGAGAATATTTTTGTTGGGCTTGATGTCCAGAATCTTCAGCCTTGAGGTCTTACATGATGTCTTGATCTTGTGTTTGATTTGAGGCCCAGTGTGATGCAAGTGCAAAGGTCTAATCCTATAAGTTATCAAGAGTCTTGTGATCACTTGACTGGATAGGGGAATCATATAAAAGTGAAGTGATTAATTGATCAAAATTGACTTTCATCAGTCAATCAGGGCATAGATCAAGATATCAAGAACATGGATTTTTAAATCTAGAATCACAAAGAAAATGAAGTGTTAACAAGCATGTTAATTTCTAAAGCCTAATCTACAATTAACTAATCAATTAAAGGCTAATTCAATCTAATATTAACATACATATTAGTTACTAAAAAAACTAATCGAAAATTGAATCTATAACTAATCTCAATTAATTGCTAATTAAAACTAAGTATATCATCACCTCTTTTTCAAAATGAGATTAGCATTGAATTAAAATTCTAAGCACCACCATTAACATTTCTAAGTGTTTTTATTTTTTATAAAAAATAAAATGCATTAAAAGTATTTAAAATATAATAAAATGTGCTTAAAATATGACAAAAGAAAATATAAGAGGAACAAAAGGCTAGTAATATTGCTAGGGGTATTGGACCAAAGAAGTGTATGCTAAGAAAATTGGTTATGGGCCCAACTGAAAGGGCCCAAAGTTGTTGTTCAGTTCAGAACATAGGTGGAGATGGAAAATAAGGGCCGTGGATAGTAAGGTATTTGGCCTAAGGGTTGCACAACCCACACGAGGCCAAGGAAATGGTTGAAGAAGAAAACATTTTTCACCTTTTCTAATTGGAACATGTTTCATTCCCTTCTCTCTCAAACCTACTTCCTCGTTGGAACCTCTACTTCGCCGCGGCGGAGGCTCCCAAAGAGGCCACAAACAACCACCAAATGCATCGTATTAACCTCCCATTTCTCTCAATCTCGAGTCTAAATCCTCAAGTTCTCACCAAAATCTATAAATCGACCTAAAGCGATCATGAACCCTAAAACCAAAAATGAAAATTAAATCGAGACGGGGGGGAATCAAGACGGGCTTTGATTCCCCTCAAGAAGAGCTACAATATATTGAATAAAATTGAGACGAATGGTTCAAGAACAACCAGCTGTCAAGGCAAAGATTTCCCTAGAAATCGTTGTAACTTGAAGCTAATGAAGACGACAAAAACCAGAGGTAAGCAATTTGAAATTTCAACCTTCTTCTTTTGCCTTGGGCTTCTTCATCTTATTCTTCAAATTCTTAGTCCGTAGGTGAACTTATACCCCCATGTGATGTTACTGAAGGAGAATAGCGATCCAAAACGTAGCGGAATTTAAAATTTTCTCCTTTAGTGATCCTTACGAATGGGCATGATCAGTGATAGAATTGTTACCTCTTGTGACAATTGAAACCTTTGATGCAGATCTATGGAGCGATCACGAACGTAGAACGATGACAACACCTCTACTCAATCCAGGCGAACGGATTCCTTCAGTGCTAGCTGCTACAAATGAAGGCTTTAAGTGAGAGAGAGAGAGAGAAACTAAATTGCAACTTCTCAAATGCTTCTGCACAAGGGTTCTATTTATAGAACCACTTGTGTGGGCTATAAGCTAAAAAGCCCACTTAAGTGTATGTGGCCCATATCTTATAATATGCCAAAATCACTTAAGTGCGTAGTACCTTACCATATTTCGTATTCTACTTAAGTACACCGTAACTTACGATGTTCTACAATTCACTTAAGTGCATCGTACCTTACGGTGTTCCTTAGTTACTCTATCTCTCATCAATTCGTCCTTTTGTGTGTGACCCTGTAGGTTTTCGCGACATTGGCAATTATATTAAATCACATATTTAACATAATAAACAATGAGCGGTATCTAGCAACACATCACTGCTACCCAAGACATGAAAATGTCATGTGATATGACAAATCCTTTTGTGATAATACTTATGTGTACAATTACCCTTTTTCCCTTATGTCTATATTGAACACAAGGCATAGACCGTGTCATCCTTGTCCAGTTCAATATTGGGCCCATAGACATTTATCCTGTTACGCAGGATGGGCAAATTCCATCTAGGTCACTCATGTCCCTTAGCATGCTTCGTGGAGTACCCATCAACTGTCTTTATGGTCATCCAGTTATGGATAACGTTTGATCAGCAATAAGGCACTCGACTCTACATCTAGGGTCCATAGTGGTTTCAGGTCGAAGGGTGGTATACACCATTATCGCCATGAGAATAACTTATGACACTTTGCATAACATTCTATATAGTATTCTCGTAGCGGGTCAATCCAGTATAAATATTACTCTTAATATTCATACCTATGTTTGAGACTTGATAACTCCTTATCCATGATCCATGAGATGTGATCATCAATCTATATACATAATAGTCTTAATGCCTTAATGTTATCCCACTTCACAATGAATCTCGACTACGGATACTTTAAGAATAGTGTCCTTATGTTTAATGTGATCTCATGATTAAGTCACACTTGATACATTAAATGGACTAGCTATTCTAGGGACTTTTTTAAACAAACATAATAAAGAAAAAGCCTTTTATTATTAATAAATAATTCGATACAAGTACCAAAAGTATTGGCCTCTAGGGCTTACACCAATAATTACTCTGTGCATGTGAGTGTGAGAAGAGTTAATGAAGGGGTGTAAAGGGAATTAAGAGAGTGATTAGAGATAATTGAGAGAGTGGTTGAGAAATTTTGTTGCGAGTGATTGATTCTAATGATTGAAGGTGAGTGAATGATTTATAGAGGAGAGAATCATAATTGTTTCGGACAATGCTTGTGCAATGTTTATTATCTGTTAGGGCAAGATTAACTTTCAATTGGATTGAAGAAGGAGTTAGTTAGATGTTATTGACACTGTTAAAGTTATGTTAAGGACCATTATTAGGTGAATTTAGTTAGTAAAGAATTATGTTTCGTTAGTGTTTGTTAGTATGAATTGGTGTTAGCGTTAGGACTGAAGGACTGTTAGAGATTGTTTGGATTGAAGAGAAATTTTGTTTTAATTTTAACTCTGCTACAATTTTGACAGTTAGGGTTAGAATCTTAGTTTGAAATTAGTTGTGTAGTTAGTTAATAGAAATGTTATTTAGTGTAGTTAGATGGAGTGAATGTGAAAAAACAGTTAGGTTAGTTTTACTGTTAGAATGTTAGGACTGTTATATATGGATTGAAATGGAAGATTAGTTACAATTAGTTTTCACATGCTACTAGAAATTGTTAGTGAGTTAATTGTTAGTTATGTTAGTGTTAGATTGTTGGGACTTTTATAATGTTAGTGTAATGAAAATTGATTGTAAAGTTTAATTATGGAAAATGAGCTAGTAGTATTAGTTGAAAGTTAGGTGGGTTAGAATGAATTAAAAATTAGCTTGAACTTGAATTAAAATGTTGGCTATGTTAGAGATTGGGATAATCATTTATGCAGTGGATTCTAACTGTTAGTTAATGACTTGTTATGTATGAACTTATTTTGAATGAATTTGAACTAATTGAGAATTTGGAATGGAATTGTTTGTGGAGCTTGATGGGTGTTAGTGGCATGATTGAATTGGTTTGGATTACGTTGATGTTGGTGTTGGTATGTTATACAGGTTTTCTTAGGCATGGGCTTTACATGGTTGGCATGGTCATGAAGTTAATTGGGTATAAAGAAACTTGAAAAGACGGAAGATTGAAGATTAAAATAGGATAGGTTTTAGGAATTTCAAGTCACGAGTCACATTTTGGTCTGTGAAGACATGACTTCTCAAATGTTTTGATGACGACAAACTTCTCTACAAGTCTAAGATTGATTAACAAAAAGGATTGATCAAGATTCAAGCTCATGAAGGAAGTTTTCAACTAAATGATCAAGTCTCGATGAAACTCATAAAGATTCGCATTTCAAATGAATAGGTATAATACTTGACCTCTAGATGATTATACAAGTGTTCAAAACATGTCTCATTCATGCCATAATCATTGGAAGTAATTTTATGCATCAAAGAAATCATAAAACTTCATTTTTTAAGCTATATTTCAAATCTGGGATGAAGTAATCGATTATCCATTTTAAGGTAATCGACAACTCTGTGAAAAATTCAAATATTTTTACACGTTGGAGGCAAGTAACCGATTACCCATATTAAGGTAATCGATTACCACTGAACCAGAGGAAAAAATCAGTGCATCTCTTCATGGAAACTTTTCTATTTTCTTTACCATGAACCATGGCATCCTTTGGGTAATTGCATCCATTTGAGGAGGTGTTTAGACAACATATATACATCATTTTTTCAGATTTCAAATTCACCTCCTTGCAAAAATTTCAAATCAATTACTCATATTCTTTCAAACATTTTTTAAGTGTTCTTCCAAATTTTCTTAAGAGTGAAACCTTGCATAAACCTTCTTTTTAAGCATCATAATTTCATTCCATACAAAGAACACTTGTATAATTATTGTGAGAATTAAGTGTTACAAAGGAGAAGATCAATTGATAAATTGATATACTTCAAATTTTCAACTATTTCATCTTCTACAAAAATTCAGAATTGTATCTCTTGATTACAACTTATTTTTAGTATTGTTAAGAATAAGTTTGTAAGGTTTTATCCTTGCTATCCGGTGTGTGGATGCAAGAGGTCCTTTTGTGAGAATTTGAGTCTCGATTGGACTTTAAACATTGTAAATCCAAGAGGATTGTTCTTGGTGTGTTAGAATTAGATAGAAAGGTCTTAAGGTGTCTTGTCTAGGAATCTAACATTATAGTGAATTCTCTTTCGTGTTGAAAGGGGAGTGGAGTACTCTCGATCTGTGAGGGGAACCACTATACATCATGGTGTTCTTTACTTTCCTCACTTTACCGCTTTTCATCACATAAGCATCTCAAGAAAGTAAAAGTCAATAAACCGTAAAAAATCCAAAAAATCGTCTAAGTGCCTCATTCCCCCCTCCCCCCCCTCTAAGGCATTCCTTAAACTTACAATTGGCATCAGAGCAGGTTATAGGTAACTTGTTCCTAAAAGATCCGCATGGCTTCCGCAAGCACGAATCCGGTTTTCAAAGATGGTGGAAGTAGTAACAAACCACCACTTTTCTCTAGAGAAAATTTTGATTTTTGGAAGATCCGCATGAAGGCACATCTAGAAGCCCAAGGAGAAGGCATATGGGAAGCCGTTGAAGATGGTTTGCATAATCCTATGAGTGTGGTCAATGGCATTGGTACTCCAAAGATAAAGAGTTCGTATGATGAAGATGATAAGAAAAAAATATTAAATGAAAAGAAAGCAATAAACATTCTTCAAAGTGCTTTAAGCATGGACGAGTTCTTCTGCATATCTCAATGCAAATCGGCGAAACAAATATGGGACACCTTAGTGGAGACACATGAAGGCACCGCCGAAGTAAAGAGATCAAGGTTGAATACATTAAGTCAAGAATATGAGATGTTTAGAATGCTGCCCGGAGAATCCATCGTGGCGCTACAAAAGAGATTTGTTCACTTGACTAACCACTTGATTGCTCTCAGAAAAACATTTACAAATGACGTTCTCAATCTTAAAGTACTAAGATCATTGACTTGAGAATGGAAACCGAAGGTGACGGCTATCTCCGAAAAGAAAAGTCTTTCAACAATGACGTCTGCATCACTCTTTGGCAAACTTCAAGAACATGAGTTAGAACTTGGTAGGCTTGAGAAACATGAAAGTCAAGAAAAGAAATCTAAAGGGATTGCCTTGAAGGTAGACTCAAAAGAAGATAAAGATGATGATGTATTGGAGGAAGATGAGAATTTCATGCTCCTTGTTAAAAGGCTTGGTAAGTTCTTTAACAAAAATGATAAATCCTTTAACGCTAAAAAGAATAGACATTCAGGAAAAAGGAGACCACCACATCTACGCAAGATATAACATGCTATAAATGTGGAAAGCAAGGCCACATAAAGCCGGAATGTCCTAAACTTTCAAAGAAAGGCGGATTCAAGAGCAAGAAGGATTTCAAGAACAAAAAGGCATATGTTGCATGGGAGGACAATGGAATTAGTTTTTCATCCGGATCGGATAGCGAGAGATGTGCAAACTTGGCGCTAATGGCTTCTCATCATTCCGATGATGAAGAAGAGGTTAGTAATTATTTTTCTCTTTTTGATGATGATGCACAAGGTGCAATTAATGAATTGTTAAATGATTTCAAAATTATTTATAAAACTATATCATCTCAAAAGAAACAAATTTCTTCCTTGGAAGAAAAGATTGAAATTTTTGAAAAAGATTTTGAAAATGAAAAACAAAAGATGATTAGTGAAAAGAAGAATTTTGTATGTCTAAAGTGTGAGTCTCTCTCTTTCCAAATTGTCCAACTTAAAAGAGTCCTTGAAAGGTATGAAAAAGGACAAATTGGTTTGGAAGGGGTTCTTAGCCAACAAAGGTACTCAAATGACAAAAGTGGACTTGGTTACTCCAAACTTTCTAAACCAAGTTCAAATAAAACTATATTTGTTAGGCCTAAGGATCAATCTCCAAAAGAAAGAGTCAACACACCAAAAGTTGTGCATCAACGTCCTAAAAAGAAAAGGTTTACAAAGAAAAAGTCTTATGTTCCTAGATATAAAAGCAATTTTGAACCAACTTGTTTTTATTGTGGTATTATTGGCCATACACCTAATGCTTGCTATGTTAGAAACTTTAGTGTAGCAAAGGGGCATTATGTATGGGTTGAGAAAGGTACTAATTATGAAGGTCCCAAAGCAATTTGGGTACCCAACAAAACTTAATTTTGTTTTGTAGGTATGCTTGAAGGCCACATCAAATCTTTGGTATTTGGATAGTGGGTGCTCCAAGCATATGACTGGTGATGTGCACAAATTTTCAGATCTAATGCTTAAGGCCAAGGGTTATGTTACTTATGGAGATAAAAATAAAGGAAGAATTCTTGGCGTAGGCAAAGTAGGTGCACCAAATTTCATATCCATCGAAGATGTGCTATATGTCGAAGGACTAAAGAACAACCTCTTAAGCATAAGCCAACTTTATGACAAAGGATTCAAAATAAGGTTCACAAAAGATGAATGTTTAATTGAAGACGAAGTTACACAAGAGGTAATGCTTATAGGTAAGCGAATTAATAATATTTTCAAGATTTCCCTTGATGATGTTTCTTTGAAGGTTAAGTGTCTTGTGGCAAATAACAACGACTCATGGTTATGGCATAAGAGATTTGCTCACATTCACATGGAGCACTTGAATAAGTTAGTAAAACATGACCTTGTCATTGGATTGCCAAAGATAAAATTCATCAAAGATAGACTTTGCAATGCTTGTCAAAAGGGGAAGCAAACCAAATCAACTTTCACATCCAAGAATGTGGTGTCCACTTCTATGCCACTATAATTGTTACATATGGACTTATTTGGCCCATCAAGAACAAGAAGCTTCGGAGGTAACTTATATGCTTTAGTTATTGTTTATGATTATTCTAGATACACTTGGACATTCTTTTTAGTGCAGAAAAGTGATGCATTCAAAGCGTTCAAGAAGTATGCAAAGCAAATTCAAAATGAGAAATCATTAACAATTGCCTCCATAAGAAGCGATCATGTTGGAGAATTCCAGAATACTTCTTTTGAAGACTTTTGTGAAGATCAAGGAATATTTCACAACTTCTCGGCTCCAAGGACTCCTCAACAAAATGGAGTAGTTGAAAGAAAAAATAGGTCATTGGTGGAACTTACAAGAACAATGCTTAGCGACTCAAATCTTCCTAAGTATTTTTGGGCGGATGTGGTTAGCACGATATTTTTTGTAAGTAATAGAGTTAACATAAGACCTATCCTAAAGAAGACTCCATATGAACTCTTCAAAGGAAGGAAACCCAACATTGCTATCTTTTATATCTTTGGATGCAAGTGCTTTGTTCTTAACAATGACAAAGACAACCTTGGTAAGTTCGACGAAAAATCGGATGAAGGTATTTTTCTTGGTTATTCTCTTACAAGTAAAGCATATAGAATTTATAATAAAAGAAATTTAAATATAGAAGAATCCATGCATGTTAAGTTTGATGAATCTAACCCCTCAAAAGAGGAAATTTTTGTTTGTGATGATGATGATGATTTTGTAGAAATTCCTAAAGAAGATACTTCAAACAAGAATCAAGAAGAACCGATTCAACAAGAGTCAAATGAAAATGATCTACCTAAGGAATGAAGGACTCATAAAGATCATCCTATTGACAAATTATTTCAAATGGACGTCAAAAGCGCCTTCTTGAACGACTATATCAATGAAGAAGTCCACGTCAAACAACCCCCGGGCTTTGAAGACTTCAAGCATCCTTCTCATGTATACAAATTTAAGAAAGGCTCTATGGATTAAAACAAGCACCAAGGGCATGGTATGATCGTCTAAGTAATTTTCTATGTGAAAAAGGTTTTGAAAAAGGCTAAGTAGACAAGACTTTATTTACCAAGAAGATAAAAGGGAACACCTTACTTGTTCAAGTCTACGTAGATGACATAATCTTCGGTTCAACCAACAAAGAACTATGTGAAGAATTTGCGTTGATAATGCAAGGTGAATTTGAAATTTCTATGATGGGAAAGATGAACTACTTCCTTGGATTGTAAATCAAGCAACTAAAATACGGAAAATCTTTATCAACCAATCAAAGTATTGCAAAGAGTTATTAAAGAGATTTGAAATGGATGGTTGTAAAGCAATGTCAACACCAATGGGCTCCGGAACCTATGTTGATCAAGACGAATCGGGTGTGTCAATTGATATTACGAAGTATCGAGGTATGATTGGTTCTTTATTATATTTGAAGGTAAGCCGTCCTGACATAATGTTTAGCGTGTGTTTATGTGCTCGCTTCCAAGCAAATCCAAAGGAGTCACATCTCACGTCGGTCAAAAGAATCAGGAAGTATCTCAAAGGAACAACCAACATTGGCTTATGGTATCCTAAAGGTAGTGTTTGTAAGTTAATTAGTTATTCTGACGCGGATTATGCAGGTTGTAAAACAGATAGAAAAAGTACTAGTGGAATATGTCACATCCTTGGTAATGCATTAGTCTCATGGTCATGTAAGAAACAAGTGTGTGTTGCTCTTAGTACGGCTGAAGCAGAATACATAGCAGCGGGTAGTTATTGTGCACATAATATTTGGCTAAAGCAACAATTAAGTGACTATGGAATCGATCTTGGATGCATATCACTCTGATGCGACAACACAAGTGCGATTAATATTACAAAGAATCCTGTCATGAACTCAAGGACCAAACACATAGACATTCGACACCATTTCCTTTGTGATCATGTGCTTAAAGGCGATGTCGAAGTTACCTTTATCGATACTCATAATCAACTAGCGTACATTTTCACAAAACCACTCGCAAAAGAACCATTTTATAAGATTCGAAGAGAACTTGGCATTTTGGATGAAGGTGATATATAAATCTTTCATAATTATTCACTATACATTATAATGAGTCCAAGGTACACAAGTTTTTAATTTTTTTTATTTGTGAAATTTCTCTTTAAAATGTGTATATGAAATTTTTGTCTTTTGTTGATTTTATATTAGGTAAATTTAATTTTTTGATAAAAAAAATTTCACTCAAAATTGCATTAGTATGTATATTACCTTGTCAAACTTAAATTTTTTGAAAATCCTTCATATTTTGGGCTGTGCAAAGCTACTGTTTTTTCACTTTTTTCTTAGAGTGATCGGTTACTCCAAATTGGGTAATCGATTACCCTGCCTGTTTTTGCCTTCCTCACGCGTTTTTCATCTATGTAACCGATTACCCTTTTTAGAGTAATCGATTACCACTGTTTCTTCCAGATTTTTTTTAAAAATTTTTAACACACGTGAGTTTTTGTCATAAAGAGTAGTTTTGGTCTTAAGTGTTTTTTCTTGTTTTTTTTTCTTAAGTCCATCACTTCAGCATTGGTACTCTATATCTCTCTCTTTCCAACCTTCACATTCATCTCACTCTTCCATCTTCCTTCTCCTCCATTAACTCTATTAACTCCATTCAAAGCAAAATTAAAACTCCACTCACATTATCACTCTCCATAAACTCCATCTCTTAAAACTCAACTCACCAAATTCACCCTAACTCTTAAAGCTTCCATGGCACCTCCAACGCAAGACAAAGGAAAGAAGAAAGTGGATGAAGAAGCCTCTCAACATACAGAAGAACATCATGCTGCCATTGTGAAATCTAGAAGGTTGAGCTATGTTGTCCAGACTCGAACTCTCATGTCGGTAAAATGTAGGTATTTAATTGGCTGCATTATATGGTAAAACACTAGCTGGATTCTAATGTCTTGACTGATGTCATGACATGGTATGTATGTGTGACTGCACTGTAAGTTAGAATATCTAAATGTACTCTGATGTCTTGACTGATGTCATGACACACTTGAGTAGTTACTGCAGGATTAGCTAATACAGGATTTATTGAATGTCAAACTGGATGTTGTGACATTCATCCCTGCCAGCAGATACTAAGGAATAGAACAGCTGGTGTTCTGGTAGAACTTAGTATTTAATTCCAGTCTGGTTATCAAGGAAATACCAGACCTGGCATAAGGCCTACTGACTGAATGTCAAACTGGATGTTATGACATTCATCATTGACAACATATACTGAACAATAGACAGAGTGGTGTTCTGCTATACTTCAGCATGTTTCTTAGTCTGTTCTTCAAGAGGATAACAGAACTGACTTAAGGCCAAATGTGTAAATGTCAAATTGGATACTTTGACATTTATTAATGTAAGCTGTTACTGTAGTATGGTCATTTTGGTCATATACAGGTCAGCAAAATTGTACAGTCTGTTTTCTGGAAAAACAGACTTAGCATATGATCCTTGATGTCAAGCTGAATGTCGTGACATTCATTCCTGACAGCATATGCTATATTGTAGGTTGTTCAGTTTTCTGTTTCAGCTTTTTCTCAGGCTATTCTTCAGGGATTCAACAGCTGAGAGAAAATCCAGGAAATCAACAACCAAGCTACATTTAATGAACCTAACAAATAGCCTATTTGTTAGTAACCTAGATGTGGAATTTAGGGGAACTCGGATGACCTTAAATTCAGGAGAATACAAGTGCAAAGGCCCAAGTACTGCAATATAAAAGGAAGTCGTTCCTTCATTCAGAACGGGGGATTTTGAGGTGTGAAGATTTAGTGTGTCCATCATACTTCACTGCTGTAATTTTGTGAGTCTTGTATTAGACATATCTTGTAAGCCAAGCCATTATCACGTAGATGATTGCTTTGGCATAGGGTGTTCATTGAGTTGTAAGTGTTGTGTCGCTCAAAGCTTTTAAGCGTGAGTGCTGTGTATCTTGATTAAAGCTGTTAAGCACAATCAAGAGTTGTTTGAAGTGTGACTTCAAAATTGTCTTTAATATTGATTAAAGGTAGTAATCACTGAGGTGATTGAGGGGGAGTGAGTAGGAACTCTGATCTTAGAGTAAGATTGAAATTGTATTGGGTAGGGATTAAGTGAAGAGTTGTAAACGGGTGAGTTTAGCTTTGAATTAATACTACTGATAGTGGATTTCCTCCCTGGCTTGGTAGCCCCCAGATGTAGGTCATGTTGGACTGAACTGGGTAAACAATTACTTGTGTTATTTACTGCACTTACTTTTAAGTTCTGCATAATTCTTGTCTGTGCAGAATTGGATGTCATAACAACCCGTGTGACATCTAAAGTCTGATAACTAGAATTTCATAAAATATGTTAACTTCCGAGCTTTTCCTTCTCATAGCTTTACTTTTCAAACTTTGCTGAAAAATTCAGGGGTAGATAAGTTAGCTTCTGATATTGGTGATTATTATCCTGATATGATAAGAGATTTCTTTACCACTGTAACTTTTGGAACCGATGATTTTGTGATTTGGTGTTTACTGCTAAGGTTAAGAATGTTGAAATTTGTATGGATCTGAAACAATTGGAAACTTGTCTGGAAATCCCTTCTGAAGGTGAAGAAATACGTGACGGAACTAAACCCGACACTGATGCCTGGAGCAATTATAACAGTATGGAATACTTTGTTTCAATTTCTAGAGGCACTCAGGCTAACCTCATGAGCCGGCAGAAATCAGAATCCTCAAGGGTGGTGAAATTTGTTAACCTCTTATTTGTGAGTGATAGGATGCTCCATTATGCCCTTGCTTATGTTTTGGTTCCAAAACATTCAAATCATGCCCAAGTTAGTGAACTCGAACTGCAACTTATTAGAGCTTTAAAAATGAACATGAAGATTAATTAGGCTTATGTCATTTACCATCACATGAAGCATCAATTATCCCTAAATGGTGGACTTCCTTATGGTAGAGTTGTTTCAAGAATTTTGGAATTCCATGATGTTCCGATTCAAAGAGAACCAAAGACTCCTATGACGGCTAGAAATTGTGAAATCGATGAGGTTACCGCAACTAAGAACACCAGCATTATTATCGGACCAAATGGAGTGTTTCGATACAAGGATACAGCCACTTCTTCCGCTCCTCCACCAACTCCGAAAGGTGATATCACAAATTCTATGCTTTATAACAAGATGTGTTCCATTGAGACCACCATGAATCATAATCACAATGTCACCCAACGTGGAATCAAATCACTTCGGAAACTCTTCCTTTCTATGAACCGTCAACATGTCCCAAGTGAAGAAGGTGATGAGGAAAGTGAAGAAGAAGGTGAAGAGGATAATGGAGTCGATATGTCGGAAAGTGATTGAGTTGGCCATTTTTTTTTCTATTCACTAGTTTATGGTTTTAAGTTAGTACATTTCTAGTTTCTTTTAAGACTATGCTAAGTCCGTTGGCTTTTTATGTTTTATTCGTCTTTCCATTTCGTACTAAGTTTGGTTTATATTCTGTTTGTATTATCTTTTGTTTCATTCTTGTGTTATGTGGTGCTTGGTGTATGCTGTTTGCATATTGTTACTTATTTCACCCTTTTTGTTAATGACAAAGGGGGAGAAGAGATTGTTATTGTGTTATTTCTTTGTTTTCTGTCTCTCTCTAACAAAATGCAGATTTCAAAAGACTCCTTAAATCATAAATTAAGGGGGAGCATCAATTAAGGGGGAGCATTTGCTAGAGAAACATGCTTAGATCGAACTTTCATTCTTTTTTTAGGTTGTCATCATTAAAAAGGGGGATATTGTGAAGACATGACTTCTCAAATGTTTTGATGACGACAAACTTCTCTACAAGTCTTAAATTGATTAACAAAAAGGATTTATCAAGATTCAAGCTCATGAAGGAAGTTTTCAACTAAATGATCAAGTCTTGATGAAACTCATGAAGATTCGTATTTCAAATGAATATGTATAACACTTGACCTCTAGATGATTATGCAAGTGTTCAAAACATGTCTCATTCATGCCATAATCATTGGAAGTAATTTTATGCATCAAAGAAATCATAACACTTCATTTATAAGCTATTTTTCAAATCTGGGATGAAGTAATCGATTATCCATTTTAAGGTAATCGATTACTCTGTGAAAAATTCAAATATTTTTGCACGTTGGAGGCAAGTAACCGATTACCCATATTACGGTAATCGATTACCACTGAACCAGAGGCAAAAATCAGTTCATCTCTTCATGGAAACTTTTCTATTTTATTTACCATGAACCATGGCATCCTTTGGGTAATTTCATCCATTTGAGGAGGTGTTTAGACAACATATATACATCATTTTTTCAGATTTCAAATTCACCTCCTTGCAAAAATTTCAAATCAATTACTCATATTCTTTCAAACATTTTTTAAGTGTTCTTCCAAATTTTCTTAAGAGTGAAACCTTGCATAAACCTTCTTTTTAAGCATCATAGTTTCATTCCATACAAAGAACACTTGTATAATTATTGTGAGAATTAAGTATTACAAAGGAGAAGATCAATTGATAAATTCATATACTTTAAATTTTCAATTATTTCATCTTCTACAAAAATTTAGAATTGTATCTCTTGATTACAACTTATTTTTAGGATTGTTAAGAATAAGTTTGTAAGGTTTTATCCTTGCTATCCGGTATGTGGATGCAAGAGGTCCTTTTATGAGAATTTGAGTCTCGATTGGACTTTAAACATTGTAAATCCAAGAGGATTGTTCTTGGTGTGTTAGAATTAGATAGAAAGGCCTTAAGGTGTCTTGTCTAGGAATCTAACATTATAGTGAATTCTCTTTCGTGTTGAAAGGGGAGTGGAGTACTCTTGATCTGTGAGGGGAACCACTATACATCGTGGTGTTCTTTACTTTCCTCAGTTTACCGCTTTTCATCACATAAGCATCTCAAGAAAGTAAAAATCAATAAACCGTAAAAAATCCGGAAAATCGTCTAAGTGCGTCATTCACCCCCCTCTAAGGCACTTCTTAAACTTACATGGTCAATGGTCAACGGTTGAACAAAAAATTAATTGTTGAAATTTCCTTGTAATTTCTATTTTGAATATATTTTTCTAATGATGTCCTCTTGTTGTAAATTTTTTACTTGTAACTTGTAATTCAAGCAACATCATTTATGCATCAAGTAACTTATTCCATTCTTGAATGCCTAGTGACAGTCTTCTTCTTTGTGCTTCAATATTCTTCAAATCCTCAAGTAGATATCCAAATATATAAGTTTAGGGTAACAACTTTGAATTGTAACTATTTTCAAGTGATACATGTAATCTTGCACCATGAGTCACAAATGAGAGAGCCACTCTCCATAAAAGACTAGATGATCAAACCCTAGGATAAAGCCTTAATCCATAAGAAACCTATGATCAATCTATTAATAACCTAAATATTGAGGCACCGAGTTAAACAATGGGATCCATTACTATTGATCCTTTAAACCGATAGTGTCACCATATGCAGATGTGAAAATGAATCTTAAATGAATGATTTAAAAAGCCTTGTATGCAAATGAGTATAAAATCCTAAGCCAGGTGAATTGAATGATAATAAAGTAGGGAAAATTTTAGGGTATGACAACTAGTATAGTAGGTTTTTGATGTATGATATGGTTTATATGAGGCCAGACATAGCGTACGTAGTTAGCCTTGTGAGTAGGTACATGGCCAATCCCGAGAAGACGCACTGGAAAGCATTAAAGTGGATTCTAAGGTACATAAATGGGTCTCTGAGGATTTGTCGACTCTGATTATGCAGCTTGTATGGATTCCAAAAATATATATTTTTGCATATGTATTCACTATGGTTGGCACAATAATCAGTTGGAAAGTGACACTTCAGAGGGTTGTTGCCTTATCAACCACTGAAGTGGAATATATTGCCCTCACCGAAGTTGTGAAAGAAGCATTGTGGGTTGAAGTTTTTGCTAAGGAGTTGAAACTTCAAGGTCAAGTTATCATTATTAAATGTGATAGTCAAAGTGTAATACACTTATCGAAGAATTCAGCCTATCATGAACGAACCAAACACATCGGTGTGAGGATGCACTTCGTTGGAGAGATAATGGAGCGTTGAGAAGTCCAAGTGCTGAAGGTTTTAACTGATGACAATTTTGCTGATATGATCACCAAGATATTGTTAGGCGATAATAGCGATCTAGAAGGGGGAGGGGTGAATAAATCAATATTTAAAATTTATCGCTTTTAAAAATTTGTTTTCAAAGGTTGCGCAAGCTCCCTAGACCGCAATCGTCTAAATGATCCTTTAATGGAAATATCAGATATGCGTGAAATCAAATGGAATAACTAAGATAGAGATAATCAACTACTATCTTAATCAATCGATTAATTACCCCAATCCTTGATATAGTTACCACTAATGATGAGTTAACACAATAAGAGAACAAGTAAAATATTGATAGACTTGTGTAAGGTTAATTTTATCAAACACTTGGTGTGCATTCCACACCAAGTCTCAATTTCACTCAAATTAAATGTGCAGAATTTTACTTAGTTGCAATCAAAGTGATTGCACCAATTTATCGAACAACTTCTATGCACAACAATTAAGCGAGATTAGTTTTACAATTAGTTTCACACAAGACTCAATTTATGCAGAATTTAAAGAGTTAAGAGAAAGAGAGAATAACACTAGATTTGTTTAGGCAGTTTCCCTTTTGTCCTCGCTTAGGCTACATCTGCCCCTAATTCTAAAACTAGAATTGAGATTTTTATTATCAAATTGCAAAGTTAATACAAGAGAAGAAATGATCACCACCAACCAACCCCAAGTGTTGTTGCAGATCCTATTCACTTCTCTCCCCTTGATTTGAGTTGAACTAAGTCCTTCAAGCGTTCCGAACAAACCTCCGGTTGTAGATACCTTATTGCAAGAACTTCATATTCTCTAAAACTCTAGCTCGACTGATTTCGATCGGATGTGCGTGAAACCTCCGGTTGTAGCTACCTTATTGCAAAAACTCCACGTTCTCCAAAATTCTAGATCAGCTGACTTCAATCGCAAGACGCTTGAACCCTAATCTTTCTTCATAATCCTCTAGTTACTATTACTTGTTTGAACGAACCCACCGTTCTTCAAACCTTTCACTCGGTTGAATCTATGAAGCAAAGATTAGTGCAGAAACCCCAAATTCTTGGAGAACAAAACCCCGATGGTTTTATTCAAGAAAAACCCACTCAAAGCCTCTACCCAAACCAAGATTACACAATCCTATTTGGATGTTATCACCATAGTAATGCACAATGATCAACAAAATTTGTTATGTGTAGTTGTTGAGAAATGCAATGAAGAATGAAGAGGAAGAGGAACTTTAGTGTATATCTTTCACTTTTCTTGTTATTTATTAAAGAAGAGACTATAGAATATATATATATATATATATATATATATATATATATATATATATATATATATATATATATATATATACATAACAGAATAATTTTGTAAAAATGCACAGCAGAAAATTGAGTGCCAACAGCGACCACTCGACCTATTCACACAAGTCATTCGACCTGTTCGGACCCGAGGCAAAAACTACTCAAATGAAGCAGGTGATAAGTCGACTCAAATAGGGGATGAGTTGACTCAAATAGGGTTTTTCCATGATCTTTTATTATGTATTCTGAAGGAAGACCTGCACCATCAACAATAATACCTTCTCTTACAATTTTCGGATAAGATTCATCAAAGGGAACATGCACGGATTCTTCAACGATAAGTAACATTTTGTTGTATACTCTATATGCTTTACTAGATTGAGAGTATCCGTGAAAGATACCTTCATCAACTTTTGAGTCAAAGTTTCCAGGGTTTTCTTTACCATTATTTAATACAAAACATTTATATCCAAAGACATGAACATGTGAAATATTAGGCTTCCTTCCCTTTAGCAATTCATAAGGAGTTTTATTTAGAATAGGACGAATGAGTATCTTATTTAATACATAACAAGTCATATTTATGGCATCGGTCTGAAAATATTTAGGAAGTGTTGATTCTAGCTAGTTTGACATCATTGGTTCCCTCATGGGTAATTTGCAATGAGTCCCACATAGCTTTAGCACTAGTACAATGGGAAACCCTATAATACTCATCAACATATAAGGTGGCAATGATCATATTTCTGGCTTTCCAATCATAGCTATACTTTTTCTCATCTTCTTCATTCCATTGCGCTTCAGGTTTAGGTATAACAACACCGTCCGCATTGGTCATGGTTATTTCCATAGGACCATCTTGGATGACTTTCCATATCTTCCTATCAATAGATTTGATATGGATACGCATACAATCTTTCCAATAACTGTAGTTTAAACCAGTAAAAATGGGTGCTCTATTGTATGCCCCTTTAGGATCTTTACTCATTTTCTAAAAAGTTATATGTGAAGCACTAGATGAACCGGTGCTCGTGATACCACTTGTTAGATGAGAGTACCGATCTAGAAGGTGGGGGGTGAATATATGAGTATTTAAAATTTAGCGCTTTTTAAAATTTGTTTTCAAAGGTTGCGAAAGCTCCCTAGACCGCAATCGATCGAATATGCGTGAAACCAAATAGAATAACTAAGATAGAGATAATCAACTACTATCTTAATCAATCGATTAATTACCCCAATCCTTGATATAGTACAACTAATGATGAGTTAACACAATAAGAGAACAAGTAAAATATTGATAGACTTGTCTGAGGTTAATTTTATCAAACACTTGGTGTGCACTCCACACCAAGTCTCAATTTCACTCAAATTGAATGTGTAGAATTTTACTTAGTTGCAACCAAAGTGATTGCACCAATTTATCGAACAACATCTATGCACAACAACAAAGCGAGATTAATTTTAATATTAATTTCACACAAGACTCAATTTATGTAGAATTTAAAGAGTTATGAGAAAGAGAGAACAACATCAGATTTATTTAGGCAGTTCCCCTTTCGTCCTCGCTTAGGGTACGTCTGCCCCCAGTTCTAAAACTAGAATTGAGACTTTTATTATCAAATTGGAAAGTTAATACAAGAGAAGAAATGATCACCACAAACCAACCCCAAGTGTTGTAGTAGATCTTATTCACTTCTCTCCCCTTGATTCGATTTGAACCAAGTCCTTCAAGCGTTCTGAACAAACCTCCGATTTTAGCTACCTTATTGTAAGAACTCCACGTTCTCCAAAACTCTAGCTCGACTGATTTCAATCGGATGTGCGTGAAACCACCGTTTGTAGCTACCTTATTGCAAGAACTCCACGTTCTCCAAAATTCTAGCTCGGCTGACTTCAATCACAAGACGATTGAACCCTAATCTTTCTTCACAATCCTCCGGTTACCATTACTTGTTTGATCGAACCCACCGTTCTTCAAACCTTTTACTCAGCTGAATCTATGAAGCAAAGATTAGTGCAAAAAACCCCAATTCTTGGAGGACAAAACCCCGATGGTTTTATTCAAGAAAACCCACTCAAAGCCTCTACCCAAACTAAGATGACACAATCCTATTTGGACGTTATCACCACAACAATGTACAATGATCAACAAAAATTGTTATGTGTAGTTGTTGAGAAATACAATCAAGAATGAAGATGAAGAGGAACTTTAGTGTATATCTTTAAATTTTCTTGTTATTTATTGAAGAAGAGACTCTAGAATATATATATGCTGCATGGACAAAGTAAAAGACATAACAAAATAATTTTGCAAAAATGCACAACAGAAAATTGACTGCCAACAACGACCACTCGATTTGTTCACACAGGTCACTCGACCTGTTCGGACCCGAGGCAAAAACTACTCAAATGAAGAAGACGATGAGTCGACTCAAACATGGGATGATTCGACTCAAACGAGGTTTTTCCAGAGTTGAGTCGACCTATGACTCGACCTGTTTAGACCCGTGGCTACATGGTTCAAATGAAACATGCAATGAGTCGACACAATCATGTTGATGAGTCGACTCATTTAGTTTTCCCAGGATTTAGTCGACCTATGATTCGACATGTTCAGACCCGAGAGTTTCACATACTGGAATATGTATGAATGATTCGACCGCTCCAAAGTGTGAGTCGACTCAAAGTTCTTAGAATGTCAAAAATGGTTTTTGAGACGTATTTTGATCACTTGAAACCATTCTTTATGAACCTAAGGTACCAACAATGATCAAGCGCAATATTCAAGTCAATGAGATGCTCCTATATGCATGGACACATTTTCCTTATACTTTGACTATGTTGGAGGATGAATGCATTCTATGATATGATGACATTGTACAAAGCACACATTATGAGCAACTAAAAAGGTTTGACATCATTAAAATAAGGACTAAGAATCTTTGCCCTCACAAACATTGTCAAACTGCAAGTTTTTTCACTATATGCAGTTCATAAAGCTGCATGAAGAAAGCTAGTATGTTCCCTTGATGTTGTAGAGTTTGTTTCAAGGTGGAGATTTGTGGGAATTTGGATCGAACTCTAGTCCCGACAAGGGTAACTTCTTGGTCCGACAAAGGACTAGCATGCAGTCGAAGCCTGTTCACATGTTAATCATGCATGTTGTAGTCGAAGTATGCTGAAGTATACAGTAGTTGAAATTCTAGGTTTGTTAGCATGTCGGATTGAGCATTTTGTTTAAGCCTAATTGTTTAAGTTAGCTTGTAGTCTAAGTTAGCTTAGTAGTCTATAAATAGAATAATTCTCTCAGGTTGTTGAGAAATGTTAATTTTTGTTATTTACTTGTAATCTTTAAACCCTTATTGAGGAAATGAATAATAAAACAGTTTTAACCAATTCAGATTCTATTTATTCCTTCTTCTCTATCTTTCGTAAAATCTAATAAAATTTCTTGTATTTGTTAAAAAAATCAATCTTTATCTCATATTTTGATTTATTTTTTACGACATAAATTCACAGCAAAATCAATACACATTCAATAGATTTTCTGTTTATCTGGCATCACACTTCTATTATAATAAATTTAACATAAATTATGAAAGTATTTGACCTCAATAATGTATTCTAATTTTTATTAACTATCACAATCTTTACTCTTTTGAGCATAGTGGATCATACAATTTTCTCATTATTTATAATATATTATTTCCTTCGTCACACAATAATTATTCTATTAAACTATTTTTGTTTAATCTTTAAAAAATTATAAATAAAAAATAGAATAACATTTTACCAACTTTAATATATATATATATAGTATAAATTATATAGAATAATTTAAAAATAGTATAAATTATATTAATTAAAAAATCAAAGTTAGATTGCAAACTCAAAATTATAGTTTTTCTTTTTATTCTTTATTATTTTTTTATTTTTTTTATTTGTTATTACTATCAATACAGGGGCCAAGACATATCAAAATAAATATTTCTAGTAAAAGAAATGTGTTAACTTAAATTCGAACCAAAATTTCATATAAAATATATTTACAGTTAAATCAGTGGACTAAGATATATAACTTTACTTTATAAGTTAATAAATAAATCTATCATACATAAAATTGTCAACGGAGTAGTATTATCTAACGCTTTAATATAAAAAAAGAGAGAGAACCTATTGTTAAAGATCTTTGACTTTTTGGAACCAATAGCGTGTAAGGCACGTGCTGTCTCCTTTGAGCAAATACGAAGATATCAAATTATAGTTTTAAATAAAGATATCGAGAGTTGAAATAAATAAAAGAAAACTCTCTTTAATTTATTTTTAAAATTTGTAATTAATATATATATATATATATATATATATATATATATATATATATATATATATATATATAAACAATTGGACCGACAATATCAACTCCCGACCTAGGAATGACAATTTGACTCATTCCCAATGGGTACCCGCAAATTTATCCACAACGGATAGGGTAAAAACCCGTGAAAATAGGTACAACCATGAGCTCGGATAATTACCCATAAAAAAAACGAGTACGGGTGCGGGTATGGGCACCTTGGTACGCACCCCGCCCTATACCCGCACACTATATATTTATGTAGTTTTATTTTTATTTATATATTTTAGTTTATATCATTATATAAAAATATGTGTCTATCAATTATAAAACGTATATCAATGTTAAACCATTACATATTTAATATAAATGTTCGTTTATTTCAACAATAAATTGTTTGAAATTTTTTTAATGTTTTTAAAAACTAAAAATTATATGATATTTTATAATTGATCTATTTATTTTTAATAGGAATGCGGGTCACGAGTACGGGTATGGGTACTTACATACCTATAGGGCACGGGTACGGTTGCTAACTTTGGCACCCAAGCGGGTATGAGCTCGGGCACGGGGATTTTCTCAAAACGCGGGTATGGGGATGGGTACTATAGTACCCTGCCCAAACCATGCCCATTGCCATCCCTATCCCGACCCCTTTAAAAGAACCACAATCCTTTCAGAACATTATTAGCACGTGAGAACTATCATGCAAGCGAAAATTGAGGATTCAGTCTCCCGATGCATCTAACGACTATTCCCAATTCCCTCTTAACAATTAATAAATTTGTTATTTCATCTCTACTATACACATAGAACGCGCCATTTCAGATATTCAATTTAAAATTTAATTTCAATTCACTCTTCTCCCTTACATTACTGACTTGAGCGTTGGAGTGATAACCTTGCAGAGTTCCCTCTCTGCCGCACCGGAAGCTCACGTCCGCTATTATCACTGTTCCTCACTCTATTTTAGGTGTTAATATGGAATGATGGTGCCTTATGTAGGAAATGACTTCTGATTCTTGTGTTTTCCACTATTTCACATTCTCTATTTGATTCGTCAGTTTGAAACCTTCTCAAGTCATTGAATCGAGAGTACTCAAAATCAAACATGAATATCCTTCGCGTTCGGTCGAATCAAACATCGTTTAACCTTTGATTTCCTACATTTCCAAATCTCGGATTCCTACGCTTCCAAGTAATGGTCTGATCCAAATCTACTCGCTCTGTCACAGCTTAAGCAGCGATTAACCAACCTTGTCCTCCACAAGGTGTTCCGAATCCAAGAGCATGTGTTTCATTGCATCCAGCTCTAACCCAGGCTCCTCAGATAGTTTAATCAGTCCAAATGCCTCTGATTGGACCTTTGTTTCCATCTCTAGTTTCATAACCTGAAGCCTTAGTTAGTTTCTGACTACTGTAAGACCCCAATTTTGACCCTAAGATCCCTCATGTTATCTCATCATATGCATTAGCTCTGGGATCACACCTTGGCATCCCCCTTACCCTCATTCATTGGGTTTACATTGGGAGAGATCACCAAACACTTTTGATTGTATCATACTTTGTTTTTCATTATTTACTAACCAAAATACCAAAAGTATGTCAATGGATAGTTTAATTCTTTTGTAGGTAGTGTGTGTGCTCACCCATACTATATCAAGCTCATATCAGGGTTTGAGACCCTCAATGCAAGGATTTCAATCAAGAAATGGTTCACATTGATTCTATGCATCATATATGGATCCTCATGGTCTTCACCTATCATTTTGATCAAGAAATCATCAAGAGTTTCGAGTTTGTTTGCCTTGGAAACCCTAATTCATCTGGGTATCTTGTGTAACTTCTTTAACAAGTTTATTCAACATTTGATCAAATAGTTCAAGGGGTACTTCATATTACATCATCCTACACATATATGATCCTCCATTAGTCCCAAAAGTCAAGAGAATATCAAGCTAGCAAGATGGTTCATGGTGGTTGACCAGAGAAAGTCAACTAGTCAAAACCAGGGTTCCCTAGACCCTATCTCCTACAGTTTTTGTCATATGAAAATGATTTCAATATAAAAGTTACTAAAAATGACATTTCAAACAACTTTCATGTTTAAGTCAAGAGCTAGTTTTGCATGGAAAGTCATTTTTATGATGAAAGATTACATGTCATTTTGCCTGAACCCTAGTTTGGAGGTCAACTTTCCAAGACTATAACTTTCTCAATTCTTATGATATGAATGCCATCAAAATTCCATGATCAAATTAAAGATGTCTAATTCAACTTTTATGTTTGGAGGAAATTCAAATTCAACTTTAAAATGCATGTACCAAGAGGAAATATTATAGGTCACTTTGGACCAATACCATTGAACAAGTGATTTTCCTCAACTTCTAAAATGCATAACTACTTCATGCCAAATCCAAATGAGGTCAAATGTGTGACCAAATTGAATAAGTTTGAAAGAGCTACAACTTTGATTAAGGAAATTTTTCCATTTGAAATCCATAGCAAACGTTATTCAAGGTGGAAGAAGTGAACATTTGACTTGGGACTTAGAAAATTTTCAAATATGTTTGATTTCCCAAACTTCCACCTCAAAATGCATCATGGTCCAATCTTCAAATGAAAAAGTGTTCAACATGAAAGTTGTTACCCTTGATCTCACCTTTCCAAAAAGTCCAAGATCATCCCATTTTATTCAAAATTGAAGGACTTGTGCATGGGTGCAATGTGAGGTACCATTTGGAGGAATCTCATGATCCAATTCAATTCAACAATGCATGGATTAATGCAACACCTTCAACATGGCATGTGCGACTTTTTGACCTTTGCCAATCATTCTTTGGGCTTTGTACACACCCATACAACTCATGATGGAATGTTACTCTTTTTGAACATTGAAGAGAAAGTGTGTAGAAATCAATTGCATTAACTATAAATAGAAGTGCATTGTGATCAGAACTTCATCCACACCCTGCCCAAGCTTTGCTAGACTTATCCAAACCCTCATCTCCATAGAATTTCTGAAGGTTTCTCTTGAAATCGAGCTCGAACTTTATCTTCTGTTTGGAAGTTTAAACTCCAGAAATTCAATTCCCTTTTCATCTCAATTGGCTTCTGCAAGCAAGAGGGAGAGAAAGCAAGCAAATCCAGATCAAAATCAAGTGAAATTGGATCAACTCGAAGGTGATTTTTCAGAAACTTCATCTCTTCAATTCTCTCTCAATTCTTCATCATTCTTTGTGATTTTTGGTTGGATGAATTCCTACCAATGTAGGCAACAAGACTGAGTTGCTTTGAGGTCAAATCGAAGTAACTCAGTTCTCGATCCTCAAAATTCAAATCCCTGTATCTTTTTATATACTTGGAATTGGAGAAAATTGAGGCCAGATTCAAGCTCTTGAGCATTTTTTCTTTAAATCCATGTCTTTGTTTTTCATTTTGGTGATGGTTGATGGTGGACCAGTCCGGTGAGGTCCACCGGAGAAAAAGACCGGAGCCCTAGATCCGGTGGTGTGTTGTCACACCTCTCAACCACAAGATCCATTCAAAATGTTTTAAACTCAGCCATTGGTTCTGATTACCACGCGTACATCGCATTTGACTTGGTGCATGGTGGAACGCACGCGTGTGGCCATCAGATCTGCCACCTCAACTAATGAGGGAGATCTGATGGCCCCTGATTTTCCATATTTTTCGATTTTGCATTTAATTATGTTATTTTGATTAATTTATATTAATTTCATTTTTAATCCAAAAAATATGGGACTTTCATCAAAAATCTTTAAATATTTTCCTCTTTCATTTTCTGAATTAAAATTACTTTTTGGATTAATTTTGATATTTTTCGTGAATTGATTGTTTTTGTGCATATTTTAAATTATTTAAAAATACTTGTAACTTTTCAAAAATCATGAAATTTTTTGTCTAAGGTCCTTTGACCTTGTTTGACCTAAGATAAATCTCTTGGCCATTTATTTGGTATTTTGAAGAGGTTTTAGGTTTTGACCAAACTAAATTTAATTTAAATGCATTTTTAATTTGGTTTTTAATTGTATAAAAATTATGTTGAGCCATTTTTATTGACTTGTGATGTTTGACTATGTGTTTGGGCCTTGGTCAAGGTTGATTTGACTTTTGTTAAGTTAAAATCATTGGATTTGGGGGATTGATGAAATGTACATTTCATCTTCCAAAATGAATGAATAATTTTAATTTGATAAAATTCCTCTCATGACCAATTTGTGTTTCTATCATCTCTCCTCTCTCTTCATCTTCAATCCCATTCTTCACCATCTCTTTCATTGACCAATGAAATCTCAACAACCTAAGGCTAATTGGTTCATCAATAACCTTGTGTTAGATGAACCAATACACGTAAGGATGAGATAAGTCCATCCTTTGATCTTTTTTTCTTTTAGTGTGTGGTATGTTTTAGGAGTTTGGTTCATTATACCAAATCTCTAAGATGCATTAACACCCAAATTTTTATTGCCCGACCTCAGATAGTTGTGACTTCTACATAAGTCTAATTACGATTGCTTAACATAGAGATAAATTAAACCCTACAGGCATAACATTCTAGTAAGTGAGATTGTAAGTCTCCCACCTTTCATGGTATTGTGTGGAAACTTGGCCTTTTTTCCTTCCTTTGGAAGATGTCTCGGTTCAAGGATCCATGCTTGTGAATAGACGGTTGAGTGTTCTCCAAAGAATGACTTAATCAATTGAAAAGCAAAACATCACTAACATCTAATCAACTAACATTTGACTAACTTGAATTAATATTGATTTTACTTTCAAGTCAATTACTTTATACAATTTAATTTCAAGTCATTTACCATTCATTTGTCATTTACATATCACTTAACTTGTTTATGTTTATGTCATTTTCACTTTGCTCATTGGAGCCATATATTGTGATTGTATATATTTGTTTGTGTACTTTGTTTGTGTTTGTGGTCTTAGGACCTTAAAATATTTAATAAACAACAAAAACCCGAAAAAATGTTTGTGTGGACTGTTGGATTTGACATGAGCTTTTGGACTTAGAATTAGGCAACATTCCATATGCAAAAGGACTTGGGCAATGCCAACATTTCTCAGACCAAGTTATTATGATTTGAGATTTCATCTGATACAAGTATTGGGATCCACTTGAGTTCATCTGCTACATGGTCTTGATGCAGTTGTTATTTTGATCTCATGCTACACCTTATTCTAAGCAAAAATCAAGAAGTATTCCATCTGATACATGAGAAAACAAAGAAGACTGTTAGTTATGGATTTGTCTTCTTGGATATGGCCATCTTTATTTGATGCCTTGCTCTTCATATTGCTAATTGTTTACTTGATTCAAAGTCCAAAGGGGAGGTGAGTTTTCTATATGACATTCTTGTCTATTGGATTGTATCCCATTGGTCAGATCTTTTCAACTTTTAACTTTTAATTTTATGCTTAGGACTAGTCTCTTCATTTCCTCCCACTTCTTAAATTTCAAAATCTCTCCCCCTTTTTCAAAAACTTTTCTTTGCTTGTGATTTCAAAACTTAGACTTTATTGCAAATTAGAAACTTTGGCCTTATGCCATTACATTTTTAAACTCTTTTCTTAAATCCAACTTGTAAATGAATCTAACCAAATTGACTTAAAATTTCAAAAGACAAAAAGAACTAACACTCATTAAAACTTTTGGGTCTTTTGTGTCTCATTTAAACTTAACTTTTGATTAAAAGCAATCTACTCATTTTGAAATTGATACCACGAACTACGAGGTTTTGATCCCTCATTTTTATGTTGGTATGTAGGCACAAGAAATAAAATTAATGAATTTTTTTCTCATTCCCACACTCTATCTGTTGCAACTATCTTTTATACCAAAAACACATACACACATAAAAAAGGGCTCCCTAGGAGTACTTAGGAAACTTTGGGTGCTAACACCTTCCCTCTGTGTAACCAACCCCCTTACCTGTAATCTCTGGCGTTTTATTAGTTTTGATTTAAAAACTTCTTATTTTTAGGTTTTGCTCGTACTTTTCCCTTTTCCTTTGGAAACAATAAAAGCGCGGTGGCGACTCTGGTTTTATTGATGTTAAGTTTATCCATAGCTTAATGTTAATGAATTTACCGCTTGAACTACTGCGTACAAACCTTGGATAACAAGGCGCTAACGAGTTGTTGAATAATATATACAACATTTTTTGGCAGCAAAATTTTCGCAAGCAATATAGGAAATGTTGATGCCCCTCGAAGAGAGCCTCAAAACTGCTCCTCCACGAGAAAGCACCATTTAAGAGGTTGTATCAAGGAGAACTGACACTTTTGTCCCTGAGCCGACCACGATGAAGAAAGATGAAATTTCCAAGTCAAAAAAATTAACAAAGGAGCAAGAAACACAAAAGTCCTCCCAAAGCTTCGAGGCAGATCAAGGCAGTGGCGCTCCTCCCCCGAATCAAGCAGAGAATCAACTATCAAAGAATAAGAAGAAACATTCTTTGACCTCTGGGATTTTGAAAAGTAAAATACTGAAATCTATGGAGAAGCCTCCCAAGTTGGGCGAGTATAATTGAAAAAGTGATCTGGACGAACACGTATAACTCGTAAACAATCGGCTAAACTACTTCAATTCTGATGAAGCCTCTAAATGCAATTTTTTCACATTAACACTAATTGGGTCAGCCAGGCTATAATACAATGGTTTTTCAGATAGGTGTATTGAATCATGGACAAAGTTCTACGAGCGGTTTGCCGCACACTTTACCACCCGAAAAAGTCAACTTGGGATTGTAGCTGCTTTGAGCAGAATCATTATAGGGAAGAAGGAAAGCATGTGGTCTCATATTGACTAATTTACACAAGGTGTTATCGAGGTAGAGGGAGTCGAAGAAGGCCTTAAGTATTGGATCTTCGATAATGGCCTTTTGCGGAACCAGATATTTAGATTGAAGATAGAAAAGAAGAAAGTACGAACCCCTTTGGAGATGTTGAGCATGGCTCTTTCTTACATGATCTTGGAGGAAAAACTGAATACACGGTTCAACAATCTCGCTTCTGTCGATACCAAATCTAGCTACCCGATCTAGAAAGAGTCCCACTATCAGAAGGATGAGTTCGACCAGGGAATGTAGATATGGTATGACAAGTATATGTCACTGAATGCATCTCGAGAGAAGACCTATGAAGACTGTGGTAACACAGAATTCCGGAAAGGAGGAATCATACCCCTTTTTCTTATCAGAGAGTTGTTTCAGACTAGCAAGTCGAAGTAATACCACTTTCATAAAGGTCACGACCACAACATTAAAGAATGCATCCAGCTGATGGATGTCATTGAAGGGTTAATCAAGAGAGGTCGTATGGCCAAGTACGTGAAATGGGACAAAAGAGAAAGGTAAGAGTATCCTCAACGTAAATCTACCTCGAAGACTACCAATGCTGGAACCAGTGGAGAAGATAAAGAGGCCAATAAGGGTTCCTGAAGAGGAAAATTGTTGAAGATGTTGGCCGTCCATAAAAATGATGGAAGTACATCAGTGAAAACCCCTGACTGGCCTATGTTAGGGTTCCAGGACTATGAGAAGGTGGGTGGAACCCCTAATGGAATCTTCCTCTGGTGATCATAGTAACGATCAGGCAGTTTGATGTCACATGAATTATAGTTGACGGTGATAACTCGTGTGTTATCATGTACTCTAAACTATTTAAAAAAATGGGCATGAAAAAAGGAAGCTGATGGTCGTATGAAGGTTCATACTTGCAAACATTCAACGGGATGACAACTCATCCATAGGGGTACGTTGAACTGATGATATCAATAGGTGAAGGTAAGGATATCCGAACATTGAGTTTGCAATTCCTCATCCCCCATTGCATGAGTGTGTACAATTGCATTCTAGGGAGACATTTCACTACCATCTTGGACGTTGTAGCCTCTTTGATGCATCTTAAACTCAAATACCATAACCTTTCAAGGATTCGGTCACCTTCAGTCCCGATCTTGAGGGAGCCAAGATAATATATCAAGTGCTTCAGCAAGATGAAGAAGAGAAAAAGGCAACGGAGATCAACGTTGCCTCCATAGCCGGGTAACTAAGAAGTAGGGGCATTCATCCTAAGTGGTTAGGCAAACAAAAAGAAAATAGGGACAATAAGCGGCGACTAGCTTGTTTGGTTATGTTTTCTTTCCTATTTGTATTAAATTCTATGTCTGTATAATCACTCTCATCGTATACAAGAGTACTTCTTAATTATGAATGAAATGTGACAAGTTCTGAAAAATTTGTTTCTTTGTGATTGTGCATAATAACAGCATGTCTGGGGTACGATCGACGGGATCGAAGCCTAGCATAATGAAATTCATTGGTGCTATCGCAAACCCCTTGCGTGTGCGATTATATCAATAAATTCCCCACAACACAAAGCACACACAAAGAAATTTAGGGGTGTTGTCGCAAATGCCTCGCGCGTGCGATGACAACAATCAATTGCCCACAGTTAGGGGTGATGTCACAAACACCTCATGTGTGCTACTACAACAATCAATTCCATACTATTACACGTGATGTCACAAAAATCTCACACGTACGACTTCAAAAATCAATTCCCTACAATGAGAAACACACCCAAAGGAATTCATGGGTGTTTTCATAAACGTTTCATGCATCCTACTTCAGAAATCAATTCCCTACAATCAAGGGTGTTATCGTAAACGCCTCGTGCATATGACTATAACAATCAATTCCCCTAAGGTAATAAAGGTCCACCACATCTGTAAGATATCCACTCTAAAGGCTATGGTGGGTTGGCCACACATCTACCTCGGACTGGGTTTTCACATGGGTAGGGGAAGGGGAACCGGCCTTTGGCTGGAAACGACCCTAGTGATGTCTAATAAAATTTGAGGGAAGACCTCGTAAGTTTGCACGAAATCCGGAGCTCCACACTCGGGGTCATACAAACGTACCTCAATATAAGTAAAAAATCACTTCATTAAAAAAATGCACATATGTTTTTCCATTACAAGGGTACATTACATATAATACACAAAAAAACCTACAAGGCTACCCGAACAAGGAGAGAATCTCTCCATCTTTGAGCATTTGATTTGGCTGAACATGTTCCTTTGAGATACAAAGAGGATGGTGGAAATTATTTACCCGCTATAAGAAATTTTTAAAACTTTGTGAAAATGCCCTAAGACTGGCGGTCGTATAATCAGCCAAGTGACGAGTGAGAGAAGAATTATCGCGATGTAGAGACTTTATCTCTCCCTGAGCTATCTCGAGAGACACCTGAGCAGACTTCAATGTGTGCCAGAAAAAATCTAGACACATGTCCTTTATTTCCATGCCCCTTACCATAAGAATCACTTGGCAGGCGTTTCGGGAATTTTTCGGTCAGCCTCATTCTAGGGAATGTCGTCACCAGGATAACCAAGGTCATTAATGAAGCTCGTCAGCCACTTTTTCTGATACAAATCTTCCTGAGAAAGGTTATCCTCTTTTTATACATTTGTAGCGGGGTATTCACTATCATTAGAGATATTGACTAAATCTAAGGTAAACCATACAAGTCGAGTTGCCACCGCACTTCTATTTATCCAAAGGAATGGTTAGAAAGCGAACAAAAACCTAAAAGTTTTATCGAATCAAAAACTAGTAAAAATGTCAGAGATCGGGGTAAGGGGGTTGGTTATGCAATGGGAAGGTTTTAAGCACCCAAAACATCCTAGGTACTCCTAGGGAGCCCTTTTCACATTTGTTGTAAGGTTGGTATTTTGTGAAAATTTGTTTGTGCAAACATGATTGAAGAGATGAGAAGAGAATATACAAGTTATTTACATTTTTGTGTTTGGATGGATAAACCCATTGCCTACGTACCATCTTAAAAAGATTAGGATCAAAACCTCGTAGTTCGGGGTTAAAATCTCAAAATGAGTTAGTGAATTAATTGGTCAAAAAGCCTTAAGGTCTTTTGTTATCCAAGGGAGAAAACTCAACCTAAAACCACAAATCCGCCATGTGAGGATAGCTTTAACATGCTAGTGAGGGGTTAACCCTATAATAAGCATGGAAGACTCATTGTCCATCAATAAGGATATAGGGGAGTATTACATCTACCTCAAGGATAACTCAAACCTAATAGCTAAAGGTTATGACAAATTTTGATTAAGGAAGTGGCCATTGAAACCACAAAAAGGTATTTGAATGGGTTACATTTACCAATGAAAAGTATGTACAAAATATGGTCAAAGTTGATTTAAAAGTTCAATTCAAAATAAGTGTTATGAAAAGAAAGTTTGAAAGTCAAAAGCATAAGGCTTAGGTTTCTAATGTTTGAAAATAAGTGTTAAATGTTTGCATAAAAGTTTTGGCTTGGGTTAGAGTGGAGGGAAGAAGAAGAATGGCTAAAGTCTTAATCATTCAAGAGATAAGGGATAAGAAACAAGACCACAAATAGAGTTCCTCTCTTGAGATCATATTGATGATCCTAGTAGCTCCCATCCTTTGGAATATGCAAGCATAATGATAATAAGCTCAAGCAACAATCAAACAAGACTCTTAAGAGATCCTCAATGTATCTTGTCTCTTTCACTTTGGATGAACATGACAATGGTTCTTCAATTTGAGCTCTCATAGAATTCCCTAGCACAAAAGCACACACATCAAAAGTTCCATGAAGTAAATCAAGAATGGACAAGAGTAAGTTTAGAGGTTTGGTCCTTCTAATCCATCTTCAACATTAAGGTCCTTTTACTCCAATTTGCATAGGGAAAGTCCTAGAAACTAAGTCCATTTGGTCCACAACAATCAAAACAAAACACAAGCACAATAATATATACACAATTATGTGCTCAAGTGAGCAAAAGGGAAATTGCATTAGCATAAACATGTGCTCAAGTGAGCAAAGAGCAAAAGCAAATGAATAATATGTTAAAGAATAGTAAATTGCATAAATGTAAAGAGCAAGAAGTAAATGTTAATGGTTAATGGTTAGTGTTAGTAGTTAGTGTGCCATAAGGCAAATTTAGCACTATGTTAAGCAATCGTAATTGGACTTATGTAGAAGTCACAACTATCTGAGGCCGATCAATAATAATGTAGGCAACAACACAAGTTAGAGGTCTTGATTAGTGAATCAAACTCCAACAACTTGCCATGCCAAAAAGAAGATGAGAAATGATCTTGTATTGATTTAGGTCCTTTGCATGATTTAGAAAGCAATCTATCCTTAATGCAAAGCCATTCACTTGATCCATGATCAAGATGAATTAGATTTGAATCAAGGAAGATTAAACCTCCCTAATCAATGCTAACCACCAATCTTTAACTCATTGATCAAAAAAGAAAAAGAAAAAGGAGAAGAAAAAGAAAGAAATGAAGAAATAAAGTGCATTAAATGAAATGGTATGCATCAATCAACAAGTGTTGACCAAAGATAGAGAAGATCAAGGTCAAACAATAGAAAAGAGAAGCAAAATGAATATTAGAAGTCATGAAATAAACAAAATATTTTTGGAATTTTTAAGATTTAAAATAAAACTTGAATTAAAATATTAAAAAAAGGTTAAACTTCAAACTCACTTCAAATCAACTTTGAAAAGTCCAAGTGAATTATCCCAAGTTCAACAAGGTCAAACAAAGTTTGACAAAAAATTTCAGCATTTTTAAAAGTCAGAAACTATTTTAAATCAATTAAAAATGCATAAAAATAACCTAATTAAATTAAAATCTCAAATAAATCTCAAATCAATTAATAAATTGATGAGAATATTTTTCATAGATCTATCATCATTCAAAGAGGTTGAGAAAATATTTTTGTATTTTTTGAATATCAAAAACTATTTAAAATGAATTAAAAATAACCAGAAAAGAGAAAATTATTAAAAAATAGCAAATGATAAAATAAAAAATATTAAAAATCATTTTTAGAAACTAGAAATTAAAAGAGAGATAATGCAATTGGTCCCATAATTTTTGGACCAATAATAAAAAGAGATATGAATTTTAGAAAATGAAATGGAATTAAAAAATAAAATAGAAATAAAAATCAGAAATGGAAAATACGAAAAATCCACACGCGTTGGATTGTATCTCATTAAATGACGTGGAGGATCCAATGGCATTGGCATGCGCGCGCACCATGAACCTCAGTTAATGAGAAGCACAAATAATAAAAGAAAGTCATAACAATGGACTGCCTAGATCTAATCTGGAAATGGAAAGGGACGATCCAGATCTGATATGGCGACCAGACGGTGGCCAGCGCCACCGTCTTCTCTGACTAGCTCCGATGAAGATCAAAAATCACAAAGATTCAAATGTGCATCAAAATGCACGATCCAGGCACCATTCGAAAGGTGAAGTGATGTACATCACTCATATGCCACTCAATTCCACTCTAGATTCCTATTAAGAGAGAAATCAGAGATGAAACTTTGGTGGTGTTCAACTGAACTTGCTCGATTTCAAAAATTAAGAACACAACAATGATGCCTCTGTACAGAGGACTTCAGACAACACAAGATCAAGGCAAATAGAGCAATGTATGAGGAGATTCGAAGCAAAATGCAGCTGAGCAAAACCTTTGGATTGTGAAGAATTGAGTCACTCTCTTTGATTCCTTTTGCAAATAGAAGCTTTAATGGATCAAATGAAGAAGGTCTAGGAACTTTAGATCTGAAGAAAACAGTCAAGGAAACTGAATTCTAGATCTGAAATTTTTGGAGAAAAATGAGATTTGTTCCTTTGGTATGGGTGAGGATTCAATTCAGCAGGGATTTAGGCGCCATTAGGTTGAAGAATTGAAGAGCAAAGCACTTGTATTTATAGCCAAAGCCATCTGAAATGCAATGAACAAAGTGTGCATGGGAGAAGAGGGCCTCCATGCATGGGCCTATACAGGCGCATGGAGGGCCCAATTCTGATTGGAATTGATTTCTATACATCACCAAATGGGAAATGGACGTGCAGATTGAATGTTAACAGCTCATGCAATGTGTTTGAATTGGATTTCCAAAAATGCACCTAATTCTTCATGTCTTCGAAAATGATGCTTCCAAACTCCAAATGCAACCTTATGAGTAATGGTTAGAAAGCTTGTTGCATAAGGAAAAAATTCTATATTGATCAAAACTCCAATTGGGCCTTGGAAATTAATGAAATTTGAGCTTGAAGTGAAGGGTGCAAAAGATGCATATGTGAAGTTTCCAAATTTGGCCAATGTTCAAGCCCCTCTGTTTCAATGATGCAAGCTCCAAATGATAAAATCTTCAACACGAAAGTTGTAGGTCTTTTCAAGACAATAAATCTGGACTCAAATTTTGTATCATTTGGATTTTAAATGAAGATGTTATGGGCATTTGAAAGTGGACTTTTTCACATTTCAATGCATATGGCCCAAAGTGACCTATAATGTTTTGCATTATCACATGTATTTATTTTGAGATTTTACAATTTTGCTAAACATAACATTTGAATTAGACACAATAATCTTTCCAATGCATTAAGTCTCATCCCAAAATAATGAAAAATGAATGAGTTATGTTCTTGGGAAGTTGACCCAAAATTAGGGTTTCAGTCAAAATGACCTATAATGTCTTGGAATGGATGATGACCTTCCAGGCTTCAAATCAATTTTTGATGAACATGAAAGTTTTTCATATTGTCCTTAAGAACATGTTTTAACTTGGGGTAATCTCCATTTGACCAACACATAAAAAGTTAGGTCTCAGTGCATTTCAAAATAGTCATATGAATTGACTGATCAACTTCTCAAGTCCACAACTCATATATTGATGAATTGATGATTGAGGACACTCAAATAAGTTCAAATATGCATGAAATGATGAATTAAATAACTTCCCTTGATTGTATTTGATCATGGGCTGAGGTTTCTTCATGAGCAAGGCACAATTGATGAGCAGATGAATTAGGGTTTCCTTGGGAAACAAGCCTCAAACCCCTTGACTTACTTTGATCAAAATAATGAATTGAGATACTTGGGAGGCATATTTGATGGATGAGATCTTTGGGAACCATTACCATACTTGCTTTCATCTTCTCCTGACCATATCTTTGCACAAAGGATCTCCTAGAAGCTTTGGATCTTGTGACTGCTCAAGCTACAAACAAGAGATGTTAGTGACATATTTTTGTGCTTTTGGTTAGTAAATAAAATGAGAAAAGCAATAATATACAACTCAAGCATGCTTGGTGATCTCAAACCACTCACAAGAGAGATCCCACCCAAAGGTAAGGAGCCAAAATGCTTATGATCCTTGAGGCCATGCAAATGAAATGTTATGATTCCATGAGGGATCTTAGGGTCTTACAACATTCACCTTGTTTCCAATGAGGAAATGACTTTCGGTCTAATAACTGGCGAGAAACTTAACATATTTACCTTTAACTTTGTTCCCAAAAGTATAAACTATTGTGTGAGCCTTTGGGTGGATAGAAGTAACAGAAATAATCGATCTTCAAAAGGTTGTAAATCAAAAAGAGCTCTAAAGTTCTAGATAGCCGACACCAAAGAAACTTACCTATTAACTTACATACGGGTTACAGGACCATGATAAACTTTGAAGAGATGAAAGAAAAGGGACAGAGAAGGTCCACTACCAGATGCTTAAGAACGTCCATCTCAAAATTGTTAAAGGGTATCCAAAGATGAACCCACCTCAAGAAATGATCTATCAAGATTACCATCTCTAGAGAAAGCATAAATGGTGTAAGAGTAAGTAGAGTCCATCCAAGAAGACTGAACATTACTCTGGGATTTTTTAGCACACTTCTTTGTTTTTTCCCATGGTGTACTAACTTTTCCAGATATCAGAAAACAAATGATCAAGATGAAAGAAGATAACAACAAACTAGGAAAGATAACTTAAAGAAATATGAAGTTGGCTCTTCAAGAATCGTATGCTAACATGAAAAATAAAATATAAAGAGAAAAAAAGACTCTATCAAACATTTCAATCTCTCACATGCAATACTCAAGTGCTCTAGTTACCAAGGGTCATAACGAGGATACCTTCGAAAAGACGTTTGAGACACGAGTCATTAAAGGCGCGAATTCCCAAAGAAATTGAAGCATTTATTCTTTCTATTTTGAGATGTATGATAGAAAGGTTGACCTCAAGGGCTAATACGGCAAACCCTTCCCTTTCTAAACAGAAATAATGGATTGGGGGGCAACTATTATATGCCAACAATATCGACACTCAACCGACCACTCTAAAAGATCCATAATCCTTTAAGAACCTTATCAGCACACTAGAACTACCTTGAAAGCAAAGGTAAATGATCCAGTCTTACGATGCATCTAACGACTCTCCACAATTCACTCATAATAACTAGCAAGTTTGTTATTTCATCTCTATTATATATACAGAACGCGTCATTTTAGGTATTGAGTTTCAATTTCAATTTCAATTTCAATTCACTCTTCTCTATCACATTATGATTTAAGCATTAGAATTCTAACCTAGCAAATCAACCATCTCTCTTTCGCACCGGAAGCTTAGGTCCTTCATTTTCTATTATCCTCACTCCATTTCTGGTTCTAGTACGGAATTATATATATATATATATATATATATATATATATATATATATATATATATATATATATATATATATATATATATATATATATATATATATATATATATATATTAGATCAGATAAAGATCAAATGTTGAATAGGCTCAACTATCATCCATCATATATAAGTCAACACATGTAGAATTTAAGGTTTCAGTTTCCTTATAAACCATTCTACTTCTTTTTCATTTGATGGCTGACTTGTGTGTTGGAGTGCTAGCTTTACAAGTTCATCTCCATGTAATCGCACTAGAGATCCGATTCTGACGAATTTCCACAATCCAATTTCCTTTTATTCAATCAAATCTCTTTATGATTTAAATCTTAACCACTTTAATAGCTATACTAATATGGAAGCATCTTCATATCTCGTTTCCAAAAATATTTCGGAATCCTCCAATTCTAGACCACCTTCAATCTTCGTCATAAATCCAATAAGTGGAGATCTGGTAAAGAAGGAAGAATCTCCACCATAAGGTTATCTCAAATGAATGTCACTTGTTTAGAAACGAAAGAGAAAATGACCAATATTAGGGTTTCAAGACCATAATAAGGTTGACAGAACTCTTAACGCGACGCTTTTATTGATGATCATCACTACCATTGCTAATCACTCTATCTCAGGGATCTTCACTGATGAAGAAAATTCAACCAACTTGATATACCCAAGAATATTCATAAAGATGGGCTTAAGAAATCAAGATATGAGGTTGTGTAAGGTTCAGAGCCTCTTAGAATTCAATGATTATTTTACTCGCCCATGTGGACATGTGGATTTATTAGTTTCCTTGAGAAAATGGAAAAATAAGAGATCCATTAACGATCACTTTTTTGTAATTCCTTGTGGAAGCATTTACAACAGAATTCTTGGTCGACTATTCTAAGAAACTCTGGACGCGGTGCCCCCCCTTTCCACTTGAAGATAAAGTACCATAATAATTCTAGAAAGCATGTTATAGTCATAATCGATATGTTTAGGGCACAACATATACATGAAGGAATAATGAAGAGCCCCTTATCAATGGTTGTTATCATTGGAAAGAGAAGTAAGGAGGCTTGCGAAGCAACATGTGTAGTCGACATCAACAAACGCGAAGGTAAAACCTTACAGGGAGCCGAGTTTGATCCCTTGACTAGGATCAATATGAAGGTCTTAAGTTCTGTTCCAGATGGAGAATTCAAATTCGTCCAATTGGAGGACAACCCGATCCGATCAGTGAAAATATGGGTTGACCTGCTGGACAAAGTCAAGAAGGGATTGGTTGAATTTTTAAGGGATAACAATTATCTCTTTAACGTATCTCCCTACAAGATGTGGGGCATAAACCCTTGTGTATCATGTCATTGGTTGAATGTCAATCCTAGTTCCCATTATATGTTCTAGAGGAGAATGGAATAGTCTCCTAAAAAGTTTGAGGCAACAATGCAAAAGGTCCAGGGTTCTTAAACTCTAAGTTTATCACCAAAGTAAAGTACATTGAATGGCTATCCAATCCGGTGTTTGTCAAGAAATCATTTGGGAAGTGAAGAACATGCGTCGATTATACCAATCTCAATAGAGCATGTCCCAGAGACTCATACTCGCTCCCAAAAATAGACAAGTTGGTCAAAAATTCATTTAGGTACAAGCTTTTGCCTTTTATGGATGCATATTGTGGCTACAATCAAATAGCCATGCATGAGCCTGACAGAGAGAAGACGACCTTCATGACCAAACAAGCAAACTACCAATACCGTGTGATTCCTTTTGGCTTTAAAAATGTAGAGGCGACATAACAGACAATGATGAATAAGGGTTTCAATGAATAAATAGGTGAAACAATGGAGTTGTACATGGACAACATGATTGTTATGTACAACAATGAGGAATTTCACAATCAACACCTTACTTGTATATTCTGAAGAGTCGAGAAGTATAATATAAGGCTCATTCCAAAAAACATGTATATTTGGAGTCAGAGGCGACATGCTTCTAGGATTTTATGTGACAAAGAGGGGGCATATAAGAAAATACAAAAAAAATGTGATACGGTCATCCGAATGGAAGCACCAACGACCAAGAAATAAATGATGAAGTTGAACAAGATGCTGGCATCCTTAAACAAGTTCATCTCGAAGTCGGTGCAACATGCCTTACCATTCTAAAAAATGTTCAAGAAAGAAGCAATTTTTGAGTTGACCCCAGAATATAAACATGCGTATACGTCCTTAAAGATGGCCATATCAACACTACCAATACTATCTTGACCTAGAGCAGGGAAAATTATGTAACTTGGTCGTATCCAATGAAGTGATCATCGTCGTCTTTGTAAGAGAGCAAAATTTAACCCAAAGTCTCACATATTTCGTATATAAAGTCTTGGTCATACCAGAACATCATCAAAATATATAGAATCCAACACTAATGTAAGTAACTACATTCAAGAAGCTACAACATTACTTATTAGGATATACCATAGTTTTCTAAATTGACTTACCTTTGAAGGAAGTGTTCTACCGCCTAGATCGAGAAGGGAGCTTGACGAAGTGGTCCATCGAGATGTTCGAATTTGATGTTTTCTTTGAATCAAGGAAAACATTTAAAGAATAATTGTTCATGAATTTCATAGTAGAGTTGACCCCAAGCACATCAGAGCCAACTCATACTGGCTAGTGTGTATAGGAAGGTCATCCTACAATCGAGGAAGTGGAGTCGTTCTTGTAGCGGGGTATTCGTTACCTTTAGATTTATTGACTAAATCAAAAGTAAACCATACAAGTCGAGTCGCCACCGCACTTCTATTTATCCAAAGGAAAGGTTAGAAAGCGAACAAAAACCGAGAAGTTTTATCGAATCAAAAACTAATAAAAATGTCAGAGATCTGGGTAAGGGGGTTGGTTACAGTCAGTTCCAATTCAACAACAACAGCGAACCAACTACAACAACAACAATCATTAGCAAGACTTTGAGAGGAATAAGGTCTCTTTTGACCCTACTCCTATGACATACGCAGATCTATATCCGTCCTTGGTAATCAAGAATCTTATCCAGCCGAGAAACCCTCCTCAAATTCCTGAGCCACTGCCATGGTGGTTCAAACCGAACTTACATTATGCCTTTCACTAGGGAGCCCCTAGACATGATATCGGGAATTGTTATCCGATGAAATATGAAGTTCATAAGCTTGTCAAGAGTTGTATGGTGTCCTTTAAGTACATGGCTCCAAATGTCAAAGCAAACCTGTTACCTCCTCATGGTAACGCCTCAGTGAACATGGTGGATGGTTGTCCAGGGAATTTCAGAGTATTTGATATATGTTGTATCCATAGGTATTTGGTGGAAACCCACAAGGATTTGTGCAAGGTGAGCCATTGTGAACATGACCATGATGGTTGTGTCATTTGTAGTGTGAATCCGCTTGGCTGTGTAATTGTCAAAAGAGATATTCAGAGATTAATGGATGAGAATGTTATCTAGGTTCAACAGTCAAGGTACATGGGTAATAATATGAATGTGGTATCGCCAGTATTCAAGACCCCTGAGCGGGTAGTTATTCAATATGATAGCAACAATATCAATAATGTCAATAGATCGGTATCATCGTTGGTTATATGGTTAGCGGGCCCTGTCCCCTACTCATCCGCTAAAGTTTTGCCATACTAGTATAATGCCACTATGATAGAAAATGGTCAAGAGGTTCCTCTTCCAGTTGCAGACTCAGTGGTGAATATTGCGGATATAGCAAAAGTGACCCATAATGGTCGTGTGTTCAGTCCAGTATTTCCGAAAGTTATGGAAGATGCATCTGTCGATAAGAAGGCAGAGATTCCTGCAGCTGATCTAGCTAGTGCTCCAACGTGTCAGTCTGGTGAATCCAACAAGTTACAGACTAATGAGGGTGATGAGGTGTTACGCCTAATCAAGAGAAGTGAATTTAACGTTGTGGAGAAGTTTCTCCAAATACCGTTAAAAAAATTTGTGCTATCATTACTGATGAATCAGTTTGACCACATTGTTGCCAATATCACTTTTTGTAACAACTTGAGCTTATGTGACGAAGAACTTCCTAAGGAAGGTAGGAATCACAATTTGGCACTCCATATTTCAATGAATTGCAAGGAGGACGCTCTGTCCAATGTTTTCGTTGACATTGGTTCGTCATTAAATGTGTTACCAAAGTCAACTCTATCAAGACTCTCCTATCAAGACGCCTGGATGAGGTATAGTGGTGTAGTTGTTAAAGCGTTTGATGATTCTCGTAAAAATGTCATTGGAGAAGTGGACCTTCCGGTTAAGATAGGTATGAATGATTTCCAAATTACTTTTCAAGTGATGGATATCCACTCGGCCTATAGCTGCTTGTTGGGAAGGCCATGGATTCATGAAGTTGGAGTTGTGACGTCTACTCTACACTAAAAGCTGAAATTTATGAAGAACGGAAAGCTTGTTGTTGTTGGAGGAGAGAAGGCATTGTTGGTGATCCATTTTTCATCTTTTACTTATGTTGATGCTGAGGAGGAATTTGGAACGTCGTTCCAAGATTTGTCCATTGCTGATGATTTGTCCGCAGTGGAGGGTTCATTCATGAGGATGATCAACACTCAGCTGCTATTATTGAAGACAGTGATGAGATAAGGCTTGTGACAACTTTGTGACACATGGCGAGACTTGTAACAACTGGATTGATGTTGATCCTTTTGTTGTTATGCACCATTCTAATTAATTTATTTTCATTATTTTTAATAAAAGTCCTTCTCTTAAGCCTAAGGGAGAAGTGAACATTGTTGGGCATTTTCCTTATTATCATCAATGAAATACAATTTTATTCATTCACATCTATGATATTTTTATTTTTACTTTTTGCCTTTTCTGAAAATGGTAAACACAAAAAAACTTAAATAAATAATAATCTCTCCATCTGCATAATATTTATTTACACTCCACTTCTCTAAAATCAAAATATCAAATTATTATGCAGGTTGGTTCTCAAACCCATTAAATATAATGATCTTACTCCCTTTCCAAATTTTGATTTTCCTGTGTTTGAAGTTGAGGAAGATATTGATGATGAAGAAGTATCTAATGAATTATCTTGTTTCCTTGAGCACGAGGAAAAAGCCATTCAGTCGTTTCAAAGAGCAAATTGAATTAGTCAACTTGGGTTCCGATGATGATGTGAAGGAAGTCAAGATTGGGTCTCAACTGTGTCCATAAGCTAAGAATGGGTTGATTGATCTTCTTCTTGAATATTCTGATGTGTTTGCTTGGTCCTATCAAGATATGTCTGGTTTAGATTCTGAGATTGTGGAACATAGATTTCCTTCGAAGCCAGAATGCCCGCCGGTCAAACAGAAGTTGAGAAGAACTTATCCTGATATGGCAGTGAAGATTAAAGAGGAAGTGCAAAAGTAGATTGATGTTGGTTTTCTTGTTACCTCCGAGTATCCGCAGTGGGTGGCCAATATTGTGCCTTTTCCTAAGAAAGATGGAAAAGTCTACATGTGTGTTGAATACAGAGATTTGAATAAAGCCAATCCGAAAGATGATTTTCCTCTTTCACACATTGATATGTTGGTAGACAATACATCTAAACTCAAAGTCTTTTCGTGTATGGACGGATTTTTAAGTTATAATCAAATCAAGATGGCACCTGAAAATATGGAGAAGACCACATTCATTACACCCTGGGTAACATTCTGTTATATAGTGATGCCTTTCTATTTAAAGAATGTTGGTGCAACGTGCCAGAGAGATATGACCACTCTTTTTCATGATATGATGTATAAAGATATTGAGGTTTATGTTGATGATATGATTTCTAAATTAAGTGATGAAGAAGAGCATGTTGAGAATTTGTTGAAGTTATTCCAGTGTTTGAGGAAATATAAACCCCGCTTGAATCCCAATAAGTGTACTTTTGATGTTTGTTCTGGTAAGTTGTTGGGACTTCTTGTCAGCGAGAAGGGTATTGAAGTTGATCTTGCTAAGGTCAAAGTAATACAAGAGATGTCGGCGCCCAAAACTGAGAAGCAAGTTAGAGGTTTTCTCGGCCGCTTGAACTATATCTCAAGATTTATATCGCATATGACTGCCACATTGTTGGTGTAAGCCCTAGAGGCCAACACTTTTGGTACTTGTATCGAATTGTTTATTAATAATAAAAGGCTTTTTCTTTATTATGTTTGTTTAATAAAGTCCCTGGAATAGATAGTCCGTTTAATGTATCAAGTGTGACTTAATCATGAGAGCACATTAAACATAAGGACACTATTCTTAAAGTATCTGTAGTCGAGCTTTATTGTAAAGTGGGATAACATTAAAGCATGAAGACTATTATGTTTATAGACTGATGATCACATCTCATGGATCATGGATAAGGAGTTATCAAGTCTCAAACATAGGTATGAATATTAAGAGTAATATTTATACTGGATTGGCCCACTGTGAGAATACTATATAGAATGTTATGCAAAGTGTTATAAGTTATTCTCATGGTGATAATGGTGTATACCACCCTTCGACCTGAAACCACTATGGACCCTAGATGTAGGGTCGAGTGCCTTATTGCTGATCAAACGTTGTCCGTAACTGGATGACCATAAAGACAGTTGATGGGTACTCCACGACGCATGCTAAGGGACATGAGTGACCTAGATGGAATTTGCCCATCATGCGTAACAGGATAAATGTCTATGGGCCCAATATTGAACTGGACAAGGATGACACGGTCTATGCTCTGTGTTCAATATAGACATAAGGGCAAAAGGGTAATTATACACATAATTATTATCACAGAAAGATTTGTCAATTCACATGACATTTTCGTGTCTTGGGTAGCAGTGATGTGTTGCTAGATACCGCTCACTGTTTATTATGTTAAATACGTGATTTAATATAATTACCAATGCCGCGAAAACCTATAGGGTCACACACAAAGAACGAATTGATGAGAGATAGAGTAATTAAGGAATATCATAATGTACGGTGCCCTTAAGTGAATTATAGAACACCGTAAGGTATGGTGTACTTAAGTAGAATACGAAATATGGTAAGGTACCACAAGCTTAAGTGATTTTGGAATATTATAAGATATGGGCCATATACACTTAAGTGGGCTTTTTTAGCTTGCAGCCCACACAAGTGGTTCTATAAATAGAACCCTTGGGTAGAAGCATTATCACTCTTGCAGTTTTGTTTCTCTCTCTCTCTCTCTCTCTCTCTCTCTCAATCAAAGCCTTCATTCGTAGCAGCTAGCACTGAGATTGAAGGAATCCGTTCGTGTGGACTGAGTAGAGGCGTTGTCATCGTTCAACGTTCGTGATCGCCACAAGAGGTAACGATTCTATCACTGATCATGCCCATTCGTAAGGATCATTAAAGGAGAAATTTTTAAATTCCGCTGCATTTTGGATCGCAATTCTCCTTCAGTGGTATCAGAGCCACTTACGAAACCATGAATATGATAACTGTTTATTTTCTATATTAATAAAATTAAAGACAGAATGAATCAAAGAATAAACGAGTAATCAAATCGAGATCGATCAAGTTATATATATGATATAAGTAATCCTGATGCAAAATACGGTATATATGATATACTGTTTCTGTTTCATTCATTCAAACACTTAATGGTTGTTTTCCTTTGAACGATCAATGGTCGTTTGCTTCTTGATCCGATATTAGTGTAGTGAAGCAATGACGTGTTTATCAATTATAGTGAATCAACAATTGAGATGTGTTTGACGGTCTGAAATTGGTGCATTAGGGTTAGTGACGGCACAAGGGTTGTGTTGTCAAAGAGTTAGGCGATTGGGGTTTTGACTGCACAAGAGTTGTGCTTTCTAACAGATTTTCAAACAGTGTTAACCGGTTAACGTATATGGTTAACCGGTTAACGCAAGACAGAATGCAACTTTCTAACAGATTTTCAATAGTGTTAACCGGTTAACGCATTTGGTTAACCGGTTAACGCAAGACAGAATACACCCGTTCCCGCTGATCGGGCAGCGGACCCCCGGCTAACTCTGCGTAGTGTGATCGGTCGTCGAAATTTAATTTGGTTTTAATTAATTAAAAGAATTAAAATTAATAATAATAATAATGTGTTTATTATTGTCTTGTGGTGATCGGTTATGGCCTTAGTTTTCCTTTATTTTGTTTTGCAATTTAAAATACGACCTGCGTGTCGTGCCTCTCTTTTAATCTCTCAATGTAACTTCTTTTCTCATCTCACTCCCTCGTATGTAAAATGAGTTTCTTTTATGTAATTGACGCTCCCTGGATTTTCATCCTGGTACAAACGCGAAATGGCGTGGAAAAGGTAGACTCGCCAGCATAGCATTTTTATCCCGAAGGAATAATAATGCTGCAAAAACCGAAGAAAAACGGAGAAAGCGAGGTCTCGGACTAGAGGGACAGGTAAGGGAGTCGGTTACGAAACCGGGAAGGTATTAGCACCCGGATCGTCCGTCGTACTCGACGGGATCCACACATGGTTGCCATTGTTTCAAAGGGTGAGGGTATCTGAACCTGCTACAAAGAAAAAGACCGAAAAGGGTGAGAAGAAAGAGATGAGGGGACAAAGGAAAGAGACTAGGGACTTTTGTTCGCCAAGCGTTAGCTCATGCCTACGTATCCTCTCGTGCAATGAGGAAGTCAGAACACCGTAGTTCGACTCAAAGAGACTTGATTGTGTTTTGGGAAGTTTGAACGGCTATTGTCTATGCTCAAGTGTTTGACTCGTCTGGCTCGAGTGCATACTGTCTTGCAATAGACGGGAGAAGCAAGTTCGCGTTTGGAATGAAGATGATGAGAAGAGAATTCCCGAAGGAAAATCGATTATTGTTTGTTTTGAGGAGTTTTAGGAATTTTTGACTTTTGAAGTTTGTTCAAGCGATTGAGCTTAACTCTTCAACAATGGAGTGAATATACCAGATATCACTCTGAAATGGAATGTAAACGACATACTCTAAGTATGGAGGAAATCCCCAAACTCACTTCCATAGTTCAAGCTCTAAGCTCAAGAACTTTTCCTTTGTTAAGTGATTTTTATCATTGATTAGATGAAGAAGTGTTTTTTAGGGTTTTAAAGCTACCTCTTGAGGGAGACTTGTCCATCAATGCTAGAACCTTACAATCCCAATCCCGAGATGAGATGGACATGGAATTCTTAACATGAGGCTCAAGTTACAAGAGATGGCTTTATTATTTTATTAAGTGTCTTATGATTAAGTATGAAGATGAGAAGAGAGACTCAAGAGAGACCAAAGGAAAAATCTAAAGGGGGACTAATCAATCCTAGTTGTTGTCATGCTTGGATGTTATTAGGGTTTGTGAGGTTTAAGAGAAACCACCATGGAAGGCCACCATCTTCATGAAGCACCAAGGGAAGGAGAAGAAGAAAAGAAAATGAAGAAAATAGAAGAAAGAATAATGGAATCAACTTACTTCTCAAAGAAGTTAAGTTGTTCCATGAAAGGGAGTCAAGGATCAAGTACTCAAGCATACAAGCAAAACCATATGACTCACAAAGTGTTAATCAAAAGCCAATCTATGTTCGCTTATGCCACAAGTAATTTACTATGTCTTAAAACAACACAAAATGGAACAAAAGACATCATAAGTAAACTCATGCAATTATGTGTTAAGACAAATGAACATGGCAGCAAGGTATGCACATCATAAACATGTCAAATGAGCTATGAAATCAGTATGCAAACCCCCAAGTTCATATCATAAGCATAGAATCGTTTTTGGATCAAAAACAAACGAGGTGTACCGCGAAACCTTAATGCATCTTTCATGCTCAAAATGAATGCAGAACGAAACTCATCATGGATCAACAAATAAGGACTTGATACAATCATCATAGACTAAGGTAGAACACATGTGCAAAGGCACCAAACCAGAATCTAAGTGTAACCACATGAATCATGCTATCAAAGTTCATAAAAGTTCGCAAAAACACCCAAGTATGGAAGGCCTAAACCTCTTGTCAAACGAATGCACCAAAAGGGTATCAAAACTAAAAGTCATGGGGCAAGGATCCACACATTAAGTCATGACATACATACTAAAACAAGTGCAAAAGGGAAGTGGCACAAGTGCCTCATGCAAAGTAAGCATCAAAATAGGGACCAAAATGCAAACATTAGCTTCAAAATTCCAAATCAAATTGAAAATGCATAATAAATTCATGGAAATTTAACACAAGGTTCCTATAGACATATAGAAAACACCCTGCAAATTATCATGAGCATCCAGATCCATTTGATATGCAAACTAAAATTGGGAAATTAAGAATGCACAAATGTGACAGAAAATGCAACATCAACTTCAAAAATCCAAATCAAATTGAAAATGCATCATAAATTCATGGAAATTTAAAACAAGGTTTATATACACATACATAAACACCCTGCAAAAAATCATGAGCATCCAGATCCATTTGATATGCAAACTAAAATTGGGAAATTAAGAATGCACAAATGTGACAGAAAATGCAACATCAACTTCAAAAATCCAAATTAAATTGAAAATGCATCATAAATTCATGTAAATTTAACACAAGGTTCCTATACACATATATAAACACCCTGCAAAAACTCATGAGCATCAAGATCCATTTGATATGCAAACTAAAATTTGGTAATTAAGAATGCACAAATGTGACAGAAAATGCAGCATCAACTTCAAAAATCGAAATCAAATTGAAAATGCATCATAAATTCATGGACATTTAACACAAGGTTCCTATACACATATATAAACACCCTGCATAAAATCATGAGCATCCAGATCCATTTAATATGCAAACTAAAATTGGGAAATTAAGAATGCACAAATATGACAGAAAATGCAACATTTAAATTCATGTGTCAAACCCTAGTAAAATGTCATGGAAAATGTCCAATCAAGTGACTGCATCTTAGCATCATGTATGAGGATGGTGTGTGCAAAAGGTTGGGCCAGAATGATTAATATTTGGAATTTCATGAAGGTTTGAATGCAAATGATCAAAAAATTCACATAATTGAATCAGAAAATCATATTAAATTCTACGTGGCGTGAAAAAATTTGAAAATGATACAAAAAATCAAAGACTCAATAACGAACATCCACAAACAATTTCAATTTTTTTTGACAACTTTTACTATTTTTAAAAAAATGAAACAAAAACGTGCAGAATAGTGTGACATGTATACATATGGCATCAATTGGTCAACAAGTCACTTAAGTGACTTAAATGAAAAAAAAATAAAAAAAATCAGAATTAACATGGGCCCTTTGATCAAATCCAAGCCATCATGATCGGACGGCTGGGAGGTTGTCTTCAACCTCCAGCCCTGTGAATAGTGACGCGATGGAAAAGGCCACCGCCGGCAGGGTTCCGGTGGCGGCGGCGACAGCGTCTTAGGTTGCGCGAAAAATGCATGAGAGCGGGGCTACCCCCCCTAAATCACACGCTACGAATCCAAATCCGGCCTTAGTTTTTCCTAAAACTCAAAGAATAATGAGATACGAACAACACAACCTTGGATCTCAAAACTTTAAATCCACATAACTTTCATGATACACGTCCGTTTTAAAAAGTAAACATATCAGGATCATCACCACGGCATATAGATCATAATGCACGTAAAGAATTCAAGTTCTAAAGGTATGAAAAATATACTCACCGAGATATTGAGAAGCTTGAATTATACCGAGATAAGCCTCCAAACGGTGCAGATCTCCCTCTTTTAGCCTATGATCACGAAGATTGCCACTAGATCGGATTGACCCTCGGTATGTGATGAGATTCGAAAGAGAAAAGTGTGGGTGCAATTTTTGTGAATATGATAAATGTGTGCAACTCCTCTGCGAATTAGGGTTTGGTTGGCTTATATATGGCTTCCAATGGGCCTCCACAAAATTACAAAGCCAAAGGGAAAATGGATTGTGCGATTGGTCGAAAAATGCAATTTTGCATATTATGGAGTTTTTCCTTATTCTCACTTGCATGGTGTTTGTTTGAGGCACCCCTTGACTTCACATAGGCCCATAATTTAGAATGAGAATAGTCTTTAGTCATGTACTTGCTTGAATTCCAAGTTTCTACACATTTTGCAAATTTCCACTTTATGCCACAAATGAGAAATACTTCATGAACATGAATAATTCCAAAGCCAATATTATTCTAAATAATATGTATTTGAAATATATGAACCAAGTTTGGTAAGTGGAAACAAGTATGATGCATTTAGAAGTCCTTTTGCAAAAGTGGAAAAAATTGAACATTAAAAAAAAGCCCTAAAAATCCACTTGACTTCAAAAAAACATAAATCAAATTCTAAAAATGCTATGAAGATGTTCTAGTACTTTTCGGAAAGGGAAAATTGAGTTCTACAACTTTGATGATTGAAGAAAAATCATTTGAAGCTTTCGTGATCCCGAAATTTGAGGTTGAAGCATTGGCGGGTCATTAGGATCTCCTGATTACATGCCTTGATGCCACATGCATGAAGTATATGCTATGAATGAGTATGAGTATGATGAAATGCAATGTAATGCAATGATTATGACTATTAAAATAAAGAGGGCAAATTTTGGGGTGTTACAGCTGCCCCTATTCAATCATCGGTTAACCCGAGTAGGATGAAAGCGAACAACTTATCAGACAAACAGGGTGAACTGTGATTGAATACCAAAGACAAACCGAAAATTTGCGCTCTGAGAACACCACAAAAATGCTGAAATACACCGCGCTGTTTATTTTCTTCCGATCCTCTGGCTAAATCTGAAGCAGTCTTCTGACTTAATCTAGAGTTTCTATCCTCTGGCTGAATCTATACTCAATTTAGTCCTCTGGTTGGATATTAATTTTGATCCTCGTGATGGATACGATTTTGTCTTCTGGCTAGACATGACTTCGATCTTCTGGCTAGATCTACTTCGATCTTCTGGCTAGATCTTCTTCGTTTCGATTCTCTGGCTGAATCTATTCTTTTTGATTCTCTGACTGAATCTATTTTCGGTCTTCGGGCTAGACCCGACTTCGATCTTCTGGCTAGATCTGAACTATTTTGATGATAAATTCCCACCATCAGGATCTCGCATCTGAGGCATGCGCTGGTTGACCCTCTTTCGAAATCTACATCCAACCTTCATGTTAGATATGCAGCTTCGAGAATATTCCACTTTTTGGGCTTCGTACATATTCTTCAGGCTAGAACTGCGATGACAAGGTGTTTGCTCTGCGGGCTAGAACTACACTCGGGTCTTGTGTCTGATCTTCAGGCTAGAAACATGTTGTAACGACCCTTCAATTAGACTTTGTTTTTAAATTGCGATCCGCGAGCTGGATCCCCTTGGAGGTTGATTTTCTGTTGAATTGTCAATCTATCCCTCTGGCTGGTTTGCTGGGGAAATAACGCTTGTAGGCGACTCTCTGGCTGAATCTTAAAATTGAACCTTAGGCTGGCTCATTGGAAAACGATCCTCAGGCTGAATCTTCAAAATGACCCTCATGCTGGATCACGCACACTTGATCCTCTGGATGAATCTCATGACTTTGGTTGTAAGAGAATTCTTCAGTCTGCTTTGAAGAACCTGTTTATCAGCTTATGTGTATGCTTGATATGCATGCAAATGCAAATGTTATGCATGGTGCAAAGAGAAATCTGCTTGGGGAAGCAAACTCCGGTAGGGAACGAATCGTTGTATCAATCCTTGAATGCTCTGTGGGGAATGATCCGTCTGCCGGGACTAATGAGCCACCAAAAATAAATTGGCTTTTTGAACAGTTGACCTTGCTGGGGGAGTATCAACCATGAGAACTTTTCTTGACGAGGCTCTGTGAGGAGAGTCTGTGGGGAAAGCACTTCCTGGGGAAACGTCGTAGGAATCGACCCTTGCTGTGAAAATGAACTTGCTAATCCTCCTCAGGCTGGGGATTAAAACAAATCTGTTAAAAATAATCTGATGGGGAACATGCTCTGCTGAGGAGAGACTTTGTCAACTGCTTGGGGGTGAGGATTCATGACTTGGCATCCGGTTCCTGTGACCTGCAATCACACACGTTTGTCCCGGGGAATTACTCGGTTCGAATTCACCGTCCGGGATTAAGCACATTCAAAGCAATTTTAAATGTTTTCCTGTGTAAATCATCTGCAAAAGTCACCATTATATTCAAATGCAATATGTTTTATCAAAAATTCGGACATTTTTTTTTGCAAACAAACTAATAAATGAAAAATAAGAGGCTCTTTAACTGAATATTCGACTTTTATTGGTTGAAAAATTTGTGCCAGGAATAGGCGAGTACATCAGGAAGCCGATCCCTGAAAAGAGGCGATCGCTATAAATTGAGCAAAAGAAACTATCCTAATGGCAATGTGGATACGGGGTCCCACTGAGTTTCGACTTTGCTATGGCTCGTATGACCTCAAGACACTTTGCTCATCTTACTTTCTGAAGTGGATGATTAGTCGATCTTTAACCTTCGGAGATTGCCGAATTGAATGAAACGGTGATATAACACAGATGAACTCAGATCGCACTCATTCACTTATTCCCTCTTTTGTGTGGACCGCCCTTTCGGGTTTTCAATCCACCGGGATACCATTTTTTTGCCTAAGCCACCCTTTCGGTTTTTCGACTCACCGGGTGTACATTTTTTTTTATATCCCTAATTTTTGCCCAAACCTCTTTATTCTATTTTTTGGTTCGTCGGGATGCCCTTTTTTGCCTGGACTCTTTCTTTTGTCCAGCGGGTCAATTATGCAAAGTATTTTTTAACCGCGTCTGTGTTGACAGGGGATGGGAAGTCTTCGCCATCCATGGTTGTTAGCATCAAGGCTCCGCCATAGAAAACCCTTTTAACCATGTATGGACCCTCATAGTTCGGTGTCCATTTGCCCCTGTGATCTGTGTTGGGAGGAAGAATTCTTTTGAGTACCAATTCACCGACTTGATACTTCCGAGGGCGCACTTTCTGATCAAATGCTCTCTTCATCCTTCTCTGATATAGTTGGCCATGGCATATAGCTGATAGTCTCTTTTCCTCAACTAGGCTCAGCTGATTGTATCGAGAACGGACCCATTCTGCTTTGTCAAGCTTAACATCCATCAGGACCCGCAAAGAAGGAATTTCGACTTCAACCGGAAGAACTGCTTCCATGCCATATACAAGCTGATAAGGTGTTGCCCCGGTGGATGTTCTAATTGAAGTTCGATACCCATGTAATGCAAACGGTAACATCTCATGCCAATACTTGTATGTTACCACCATCTTTTGCACAATCTCCTTAATATTCTTGTTAGCTGCCTCAACAACGCCATTCATCTTTGGCCTGCAAGGAGAAGAATTGTGATGCTCGATTTTGAAGTCCCGGCAAAGCTCTGCCATCATTTTGTTATTGATATTCGAACCATTATCAGTAATGATCCGCTCGGGAACTCCGTATCTGCAGATGATATCTCTTTTTAGAAATCTGGCTACCACCTGCTTCGTAACATTCACATGGGATGCTGCTTCCACCCACTTGGTGAAGTAATCAATAGCGACCAAGATGAATCTATGGCCGTTGGAAGCAGTCGGCTCGATCTTGCCAATCATATCAATGCCCCACATTGCAAAAGGCCAAGGTGACGACATGACATTCAATGGGCTTGGAGGGATATGCACTTTATTTGCGTAAATCTGGCACTTGTGACACTTTCGGGCGTATGCGCAACAGTCTGCCTCCATTGTTAACCAATAATACCCTGATCTTAACAACTTCTTAGCCATTGCATGTCCTCCGGCATGTGTACCGGAAGATCCCTCATGTAATTCTTGCATTAACATGTCCGCTTCCTGCTTGTCCACACATCTGAGCAAGACTATGTCGTAATTTCGCTTGTACAGAGTATCATCTGAGTTCAGAAAGAAGCTACCGGCTAACCTCCTCAACGTATTCTTATCATTCGAAGACGCCCCAGCTGGGTACTCTTGACTCTTCAGGAAACGCTTGATGTCATGATACCACGGCATATCATCAAATACTGCGTCGGCAGCAAACACATAGGCGGGTATATCAAGTCGAGATACATCAATTCTGGGTACGTAGTTCCAATACAGCACCTTAATCATCGAAGACAAGGTAGCCAAAGCATCAGCAAATTGGTTTTCTTCACGAGGAATGTAATGCAGCTTCACTGTCGTAAATAAAGTCAACAATCTTCTCGTGTAGTCTCTGTAAGGAACCAAATGAGGCTGATGTGTATACCATTTTCCGTTGGTTTGATTGATTACCAAAGTTGAATCCCCGTATACATCCAGGGTTTTAATCCGTAGGTTGATGGCTTCCTCAAGTCCTAGGATACAAGCTTCATATTCGACTTCATTGTTGGTGCAGGGAAAAGTTATTCTGGCACAAAATGGCATATGAACCCCCTCCGGTGTGATCAACACTACACCCACTCCGCGACCATTGACGTTGACCGCCCCATCAAACATCATAATCCATTTGGATTCAGGGTCAGGCCCCTCCTCCGGGAGTGGTTCCTCGCAATCTTTCGATTTGAGAAACATGATGTCCTCATCAGGAAAGTCAAACCTCATAGGTTGGTAATCATCAATCGGTTGCTCTGAAAGATAGTCTGACAAGACACTTCCTTTGATGGCTTTTTGTGAAGTGTATTGGATGTCATACTCTGTCAGTATCATTTGCCACCTAGCAACTCTTCCGGTAAGCGCTGGCTTTTCAAAAATATACTTGGCTGGATCCATCTTTGATATCAATAGAGTCGTGTGAGTCAACATATATTGTCTTAGTCGGCGAGCAGCCCATGCCAAAGCGCAGCAAGTTTTCTCGAGCAGTGAATATCTTTGTTCATAGTCGGTAAACTTTTTGCTAAGGTAGTATATTGCATGCTCTTTTCGATCTAACTCGTCATGCTGACCGAGCACACAACCCATTTACCCTTCTAACACAGTCAAGTACATGATCAACGGTCTTCCCTCTATTGGAGGCATTAGAATCGAAGGCTCCTGCAAATACTCTTTTATTCTTTCAAAGACTTTCTGACAATCATTGTTCCACCTGACCTCTTGCTATTTTCTTAGCATTTTGAACAATGGCTCGCATGTGGCTGTAAGATTAGATATGAACCTTGAAATGTAGTTCAATCTGCCCAGGAAACCACGAACCTCTCTTTCTGTTTTAGGTGCAGGCATTTCTTGAATAGCTTTTACCTTTTCAGGATCTACCTCTATTCCTCTTTCACTTACAATGAAACCTAACAGCTTACCAGTTCACACTCCAAAAGTGCACTTGTTCGGATTCAGCCTTAACTTGAACCTTCTTAGACGTTCAAACAACTTCTGCAGATTGTCCAGATGTTCTTCTTCTATTTGGGACTTGGCAATCATATCATCCACATAGCATTCGATCTCTTTGTGAATCATATCATGAAAAAGTGTTACCATAGCCCGTTGGTACGTTGGCCCTGCGTTCTTCAACCCAAAAGGCATGACCTTGTAACAGAAGGTACGCCACGGTGTGATGAATGTCGTCTTCTCCATGTCTCCCGGTGCCATCCTGATCTGATTATAACCGGAGAAACCATCCATGAAAGAATATACGGAGAACTGAGTTGTGTTCTCAACCAAAACATCGATGTGAGGTAATGGGAAGTCGTCTTTCGGACTAGCTCTATTCAGATCTCTGTAATCGACGTACATCCGTACTTTTCCATCCTTCTTGGGTACTGGTACGGTATTGGCAACCCATGGTGGGTAACTGACCACAGCGAGAAACCCTGCATCCCACTGTTTCTGAACTTCTTCTTTGATTTTTATTGCCATGTCAGGACGAGTTCGGCGTAACTTCTGCTTCACCGGCGGCATATCTTCATTCAACGGTAACCTGTGCATAACGATGTATGTACCTAAACCTGACATATCTTGATAGGACCAAGCAAAGATGTCGACGTACTCACGAAGCATACTGGTCAACTGTTCTTTCACCTCGGCCTGCAGACTGGCCCCGATCTTGATCTCTTTCTTGTCGTCCTCGGTACCAATGTTGATGGTCCCAATCACCTCCTGATAAGGTGTAATAGCTCGGTCCTCCTGTCTCAACAACCTGGCTAATTCTTCAGGCAATTCACAATCTTCCTCAACCCCTTCTCCGACTTGATAGATAAGATTGTCGAAGTCATACTTTGCCATAGCAGTGTCGTTAGTAGTGAGATCCGGGTGATCATCTCTGCATGATGGAGGATCATGCTTTACTTTAGAACGAAAAAGAAATATTGCCATTTTTTTTTGTAAATGTAAAAAAATAACTGAAAGAAAGAGAACACAAAATTGTTTGCAAAAGCTGTCCTTTATTGATGATGAAAATAATTGCGAAATGCAACTAAATGGATGGCCCTACAGATGAGTCATTACACCTTGGGCAAAGTGTAAGACTTTATTATGCATGTAATAAAGGAAAACAATAAAAATTACTCTTTCAATAGAGTAACTCAGACGACTTTTTCAGACGACCAATTGTTGAGCTTTTCTCCCGGGACACACGGGCGAATCCAGCTATCTAAGTCACAGTCGCTGTCAGCCTTGTCTTCATCTGCAGCATTGACGATGTGGGGAGAAACCAAACCCCCGCTAGAGAAAGTACCGGCTTCATTCTTCTGAGACCCCGGAGTATACCCCGATCCAAACTTGTCTTCTTTGATGACTGGCTCCACAAATTTGCACTAGCCTTGGGCATTACCAGCTTTAACCACCTCAACAACTTGCTTGTATGAAGAGATAGAAGTCCCGACCTTCTCAGACTTAGGTGAAAAGACAGCTTTGGGCGCGACCTCACTGATGTTTATGGCTTCAAAGCCCTGACACAGCATCTCATGCATCTCGTCGTCCATCTCCACATACTTAAATGTAGACAGGTGGCTAACAAAAATATCCTCTTCACCACAGACAATGACGACCTGACCTTCTAGTTCATATTTGAGCTTCTGATGGAGAGTAGAAGTAACAACACCGGCAGCATGAATCCATGGCCGACTTATCAGACAACTATAGGCAGGCTGGATATCCATCACATAAAAGGTGCTCTTGAACACCTGCGGTCCAATCTTAAATGGCAACTCAACTTCGCCAAAGACAGATCTCTTAGAGCCATCAAAATCCCTCACAACTAAATTACTTGGCCTCAGGATGATGCCATCGCAATCCAACTTCATTAAGGATTTCTTTGGAAGAACATTCAGAGAAGAGCCTGTATCAACCAAAACATGGGAAAGCACCACCCCTTTGCATTCCATTGTGATATGCAAAGCTTTGTTGTGATTCCTGCCCTCAGATGTCAGGTCATAATCGGTGAAACCTAGCCCATGGCTAGCGTTTACATTTGAAACTACCGACTCCAGCTGGTTAACAGTTATCTCTGGTGGAACATAGGCCATATTCAGTACTTTCAATAAGGCTGCTCTGTGTGCCTCAGAGAACATCAATAATGAGAGAATGGAGATCTTTGAGGGTGCCTGAGTTAGCTGGTCGACTACCTTGTAGTCACTTTTCTTGATAATCCTCATAAACTCATCCACTTCCTTCTCGAATGCGGTCTTAGGAGGAGCTTCCTCAGTAGTAACCTCTTCGGTGGCTACCTATTTTCCTTTAGCCTTGGCAGCTGCCTCAACTTCAGTATTCGTGCGTAATGTTGATGGTGCAAATAGGCGTCCACTGCGAGTGAAGCCACCAACCCCTCCAACATTGTCTACAGCGGAGCTACCAATGTCAATGTCTTCCCTGTTAACTTTCTGCCCCTGGCAGTAGATATCAGCCCCATAGTGCCACGGGATAACACTGTCTTTCTCATACGGAATAGGTCCTGGTACCGTGATGGTGACCGGACTAACCAAAGCCGGTTGAGGACTGTCAAAGTAAATTGTAACTGGTGTTGGACTTCCAATATTCACCGTTGTTGGTTCTGTACTTTCTGGGAAATATATTGTTGTCGGAGCGGGTCTCTCAGGAACATATATTTTTTCAGGACTGAAATAAATCGTCACTGTTGACACATCATCCTTCACTAGACGGGTCTGATCGAACTGAAGACAACCTTCATCTATCAGTTGCTGAATACCCATTCTCAAACTGTCACATCCGTTCTCGGCAGCTTGACAATTTCTGCACTCTTCCCCACAGCCCGGGAATATCTATCCTTTCAGAAGTCGGTCTTTAACCGCCGATAGCGAAGTCTTCACTTTAGTCACATCAGAAACCAAATTCAAAGTTTCCCCACTATCAACACCATTAATCCTCTGCCCGCCGTGAGCCGGCCTCGGGTTTTGGATAACATTAGGCACCGGAGAAAAATTGATAGCCTTGACATCTCTCAAATCTTGTACCTTTAGCTGGAAAGCCTTGCAATTATCTGTAGTATGGCCAGGTGCGTTGGAGTGAAAAGCACATCTGGCGTTGACATCATAACCTCTGGGCAAATTATTGGGATCGATTGGTGGAGCCAGAGTTCTTAACGTAACCAGATTCAGGTCAATCAGCCTGGGAAGTAATACAGAATAAGGCATTGGGATTGGCTCAATGACCCGGTTTGTCTGCCTTGGACGTTGTTGATAGTGTCTCTGCTGACCCGGATTACCTCCTTGTTGTTGATTGTTGTACCTGGGTTGCTGTTGTGGATGATACTGCGGTTGTTGTTGCTGTTGAGGAGCAGGTGTTGGAATAGTGACTGCAGCCACTTGATCTTGATAATAATTAGGGCGTCCTCTGCCCCTGCCTCTGTCGGCATACACAACGCTTATCTCGCCTTCTCTTCTTCTCTGACCGTTACCAGCAAACGGTTTCTTGGGACCTGATGAGCTGGAAGCACTATTGTCTTGAATTCGGCCCATCTTCAACAGACTCTCGATTCTTTCTCCAGCAATTAGTATCTCTGCAAAGCTGATTGACGGGCAAGCATACAATCTCTCAATATAATTGCCTTATAGAGTGTTCATGAACATGTCCGCCATCTCCCTTTCAGACATAGGGGGTTGGACGGACGCAACAATCTGTCTCCAACGCTGAGCATACTCTCTAAAGGTCTCCTTGGCAGTCTGAGACATTCCTTGCAACAAGGTCCGATTTGGAGCCATGTCCAAGTTGTATTGATATTGCTTGACAAAAGCCTCTGCCAAGTCTTTCCAGCTCTTGATGGTAGTACGAGACAAATGAGAATACCATTCACGAGAAGCTCCAGTTAGAATGTCTTCAAAATAGTACATCCACAGCTTTTCATCTTCAGTGTGAGCTCCCAACCTTCCCAGATAAGATTGGAGATGAGTGCGTGGGCAAGAAGTCCCATTGTATTTCTTAAAAGTAGGGGGTTTGAACTTGTGAGGAATCCTCACCCCCTGAACCAGACCAAGATTTGTGACATCAAAACCTAAGGAATTTTGAGACTCCAAAGATTTGAGCTTCTCAGCAAGCTCATCCATACGGCGAGTGGTCTCGTGGGCTTCGTCGTGCAAAGAGAATTGATCATACTAATAATCTTCAGTAATGGGGCGCCCATTAATCCGAATTCCTTGATTCACATTGTACCTTCCTTCGATACCATTTCCAACATTCCCCGTGTTGCCAACATTACCCGGGTTTCCATCAGCATTTGCGTTACCCGCGTTACCAGTGTTCCTAGGGTTATCAGCGTTCCCAGGGTTACCAGGGTTTCCATCAGCATTTGGTATCTCTACCTCTAGATCGGGCCTTGGTTGCTCAACCAATTCCCTCAGCTTTTCCTGGCCTTCTGCCATACCAGTCATCAATGTCATGAACTGATCCATCCTTTCACGCATATTAGCCAGCTCTTTCTGTACCTGGTCCATTGCTAGTTGCGGACGATTTTCCTTTGTCAGGTACCTGTGGACTCGCTTGGGACCAATAATGCCTGAAACAGGGAACAAACATTAGACACTGCGGTGACACCTGTAAAACAAACAAGGGTTAATATGCATGGTATGCAATGTGCTGCTTATTCAATTTAAGGCCCCCCCTTCTCAATTCCGGTTTGACCTTCCAGAACAACATGTACAACTGCAATCGAACGTGCAAATAACAATACCGAGGAGAGGTGATAAGAAGCCTTGGTCACAGACGAAATAATCAAAGAGAATGAAACATCTGAAAGGTGTCATAGTCAAAATACAAACTGTTTTGAGAGCGACAAACACAAAGAATTGAGAACCCATCAACAAGCCTGATGGTGAACTCTGTAACACCCCAAGAGAAATAAGACACTTATTTAATTTAAATTAATAATTAAATGATTAATTTAATTAAATAATTGGAATTTTGGATTTTATTATTATTATTATTTTGGGAATAATAATAATTGGAATATATATATAAGTGGGAATAAAGAAAAAGGGTTTCATTCTTAACAAAGAAATTTCACGTGAAACTCAGAGAAGCTGCAGAGAAGAGGAAAAAGGGCAAAGAGCCGAAAAGCACGGTTGAGGAACGGAGAAGCTAAAGCTTAGAGATTGCCGGATTAACTCAGGTAAGGGGGGTTTATCGTCGTTTAATGGGTATTATAGAATAACATGTCATGGGTAGTGAGAAGCCGTTGATTTTAACCCTAATTGGAACTGTATATGCTGAAATTGACGTTGAATAAACCGTGTTAAAAACTGTAAATTGAATTGATAGTTGTGTGAGTCGAAAATGTTAGACCAGGGTACGAATCCCAATTAAAAACTTGAATCGGCGCTACCAATTTACCGGACGAATGGTTCTGTTTAGAGATGGTTGTAGTTGAGGAAACGGCCGGAAAACCTGTGAAACGTAAGCTAACGGAACCCTGGAAAACTCAGAAAAATCTGAGTCTGCGCGCGAGCGGTCGACCATAGGGTCGGCGTGCGCTGACCCGTGAGGCATGCGCTGACTGCATGCGTCGACGCATGGTAGTTTTGCGCCGACCAGTGAGCTAAGCGTCGACTGTATGCGTCGACGCATAAGGCTTTGCGCCGACTCCCTCCAGTTGAGCAGAGTCTTTGCAGAATGGAAAAATAGTTGATTTTATGTTGTGAGTGCAAGTGGTAGCTGGCCTATCATAGTTAATTGTGAGGAATGAATTTATTAGGTTTATGGTTGTGAAATGTTGATGCAATAATGTTGAAAAGTTGATTTTTTTTAGTTGCCTTGTTGAAATTATTAAGTTGTAGGCCGATGAGCCAACGTTGATTCTAAGTTGATTTGTTGAGAATTACTGAGTTGTAGGCTGAAGAGCCAAAGTTGATTATGAGTTGTTCTGTTGAAAAGCTGTTATGTGGCTGTTGTTATTATGTTGTTGAGCTTTCAAGTCGTACATGATATATACATTCATATGCATTAAGTCGGGGCTTTTGCTCACACCACGTTGGCCTGGATTGGCAAAAATATGGGGCTTTTGCTCACACCACGTTGGCCTGGATTGGCAAATTTTTAAGTTGAAAGTTGAAGGCTTATGCCTTGATGCCCACTAAACTGGCAATGATTTTAAGTTGGGAGTTTTACTCCAAATGGTACCACATGCATGAAGAGTCGAGTCTCATTGAGTTGCATTTTATGTTGTTATTGAGTTGCCTTTACGTTGTGTTTGAATATGATAATTGAGTTGACTGTGCCGTTGCCTAATGCATGATATAATTAGGGTGATTAACGTGTAGAATTACTTAACATAACATGATAAATTATAATACTTGTTATATCGATTGAGGAACTCACCCTTACAGCTATATTTTTCAGGTAACGAGCAGTGAGTCGAATAGAAGCTAGTGCTTGAAGTCTAGTGTGGTTAGAGGGTCATGCTCTGATAGATGTAACATCGGGACGGGATGTTTGAATTGTTGAATAAATGTTAATTTTGATGAATTACAGATGTTGAAATATTTTATCCGCTGCGTATTGTTAAAGAAGTTTTATGTTGAATAAAATTGAGCATGACTGATTTTATATTGACTTTTGTGAAGAAGTTGTTATGTGACACCCTTGGGTTGCAATATTTACTCTGATATGTATGATTTAATTGTTGTTGTTTTAATTAAATATTTGGGGTATTTAGAAGGGTGTTACATTAGTGGTATCAGAGCAGGTCGGTCCGTCCGGCCAGTTGTCGTGTCGTTTTGTCTAACAATTGTGTATTGTTACCAATCTAACTTTAAGTTGTGTTGTATTGATAAGTTGAAATGGCTGGAAGGAATGACGCTGCAATGGCTGCCGCAATGCAAGCAATGGCACAAGCTGTGCAGAACTTGCCAAATGCTGGTGGGAATGCTGGATCACGTAGCTTGGCGACTTTTCAGAGAGAGAACCCGCCGGTGTTTAAAGGAAAGCATGATCTAGATGCAGCCTTGGGATGGTTGAAAGAGATTGAGAGAATCTTCCGTGTTATGGATTGCACTCCAGCTCAGAAGGTTCGGTATGGTACTCACATGCTAGCAGTCGAAGCTGATGACTGGTGGCTAGAGACTCACGAGAGGTTGACCGTGGCAGGTGAAGACGTTACTTGGGATGTATTCCGTAGGGAATTCCTGAGAAAGTATTATCCGGAAGATGTCCGTGGTAAGAAGGAAATTGAATTCCTTGAGCTGAAGCAAGGAAACATGTCTGTCACGGATTATGCTGCGAAATTTGTGGAGTTGTCCAAATTTTATCCTCATTACACTGGTGCTGGTGCTGAATTTTCAAAGTGCATCAAGTTTGAAAATGGATTGCGCTCTGAAATTAAGAAGGCTGTTGGGTATCAGAAGATACGCATTTTTACTGAGTTGGTTGATAGCTGCAGGATATTTGAAGAGGACAATAATGCTCATTACAAGATTGTCAGTGATCGCAGAGGCAAGCAACATCAAAACCGTGGCAAGCCGTATGATGTCCCAGCTGGAAAAGGGAAGCAAGTAGCTGCTCCGGCTCAGAGGACTAGTAGGGGAGGTGCTCCTACTGGTATAGTTTGCTTCAAGTGTGGTCAGGCTGGTCATAAGAGTAATGTATGTACTGCTGAAGTGAAGAGGTGTTTTCGCTGTGGTAAGACTGGGCATGCAATAGCTGATTGCAAGCACAAGGAAGTGATTTGTTTTAATTGCGGAGAAGAAGGGCATATTGGAAGTCAGTGTCAGAAGCCGAAGAAAGGGAATCAGTCAGGAGGCAAGGTCTTTGCTTTATCGGGTTCTGAGACTTCTGCAGATGATCGTTTGATCCGAGGTACGTGTTATATTAATGGCTTTCCTCTTGTAGCTATTATTGACACAGGTGCGACTCATTCCTTTATATCTTTGGATTGTGCTGTGAAACTTAAGTTAGAGGTATCTGAGATGTTTGGAAGTATGGTAATTGATACTCCTGCGAAGGGTTCAGTGACTACTACTTCGGTTTGTTTAAATTGTCCTTTGAGTATTTTTGGTAGAGACTTTGGGATGGACCTAGTGTGTCTTCCACTAGTGCAGATTGATGTTATTCTGGGTATGAACTGGTTGGTGTTTAACCGAGTTTCTATCAATTGTTTTGATAAGACTGTGATATTTCCTGAGAGTGAGGAAGGAAAGAGTTTGTTTCTATCAGCGAGACAAGTGGATGAGGAAGTAGCTGATGGGGCAGAGTTGTTTATGCTGTTAGCGACTTTGGAGGCCAAGGATAAGATGGTGATTTGTGATCTAGCCGTGGTGCGTGATTTTCCTGATGTGTTTCCGGAAGAAGTGAATGAATTGCCGCCAGAGCGTGAAGTGGAGTTCTCTATTGACTTGGTACCTGGTACTAGGCCGATATCGATGGCTCCGTACCGTATGTCTGCTGTTGAGCTAACTGAATTGAAGAGTCAGTTGGAAGATCTATTGGATAAGAAATTTATTCGTCCGAGTGTGTCACCGTGGGGTGCACCAGTGCTATTGGTTAAGAAGAAAGAAGGTACTATGAGGTTGTGTGTGGACTACAGGCAACTGAATAAAGTGACGATCAAGAATCGGTATCCTTTGCCGAGGATTGATGATTTGATGGATCAATTGGTTGGTGCGAGTGTGTTCAGCAAGATAGATTTGAGATCTGGGTATCATCAGATTCGTGTGAAGACTGAGGATATTCAGAAGACTGCTTTCAGGACAAGGTATGGACATTATGAGTATTCTGTGATGCCTTTTGGTGTGACTAATGCACCTGGAGTATTTATGGAATATATGAATAGGATTTTCCATCCGTACCTAGACAAGTTTGTTGTGGTGTTTATTGATGACATTTTGGTGTATTCGAAATCTGAAGAAGAGCATGCCGAGCATTTGAGAGTGGTTTTGGAAGTTCTACGAGAAAAGAAATTATTTGCTAAATTGTCCAAGTGTGAATTTTGGTTAGAAGAGGTAAGTTTTCTTGGTCATGTGATTTCAAGAGGTGGTGTTGCTGTTGATCCTTCTAAGATAGAAGCGGTATCTAAGTGGGAAGCCCCGAAGTCTGTTGCTGAGATTCGAAGTTTTCTTGGTTTGGCTGGTTATTATAGGAAGTTCATTGAAGGGTTTTCTAAGTTGGCGTTACCGTTGACGATGTTGACTAGAAAGGGGCAAGCATTTGTTTGGGACTCAAAATGTGAAGAAGGTTTCCAAGAGTTAAGGAGAAGGTTAACTACTGCTCCTATTCTGACATTACCGAGTTCGTCGGAACCATTTGAAGTTTACTGTGATGCTTCATTGTTGGGTTTGGGTGGCGTGTTGATGCAGAATAAGCAGGTTATAGCTTATGCTTCAAGACAGCTGAGGGTTCATGAGAGGAACTATCCGACGCACGATTTAGAGTTGGCAGCTGTGGTGTTTGTTCTGAAGTTATGGAGACATTACTTGTATGGGTCAAGATTTGAAGTTTTCAGTGACCATAAAAGTTTAAAGTATTTGTTTGATCAGAAAGAGCTGAATATGAGACAGAGGAGATGGTTAGAGTTTCTGAAGGATTATGACTTTGGTTTGAATTACCATCCGGGTAAAGCAAATGTAGTGGCTGATGCGTTGAGTCGGAAATCATTACATATGTCTATGCTAATGGTTAAAGAATTGGATTTAATTGAGCAGTTTAGAGACTTGAGTTTGGTGTGTGAGAATACTCACAATAGTGTTAAATTGGGAATGTTGAAGTTAACCAGTGGTATTCTGGAGGAGATCAGAGAGGGTCAGAAATCCGATATGCTTTTGGTTGATAAGTTGACTCTAGTGAATCAAGGTCAAGGTGGCGAATTCAGAATTGATGAGAATGGTATTTTGAAATTTGGTAATCGGGTGTGTATTCCGGATGTTACTGAGCTTAAGAAGAGTATTCTGGAAGAAGGACATCGTAGTGGCTTGAGTATTCATCCTGGAGCTACGAAGATGTATCATGATTTGAAGAAGTTATTTTGGTGGCCGGGAATGAAAAGAGAAATTGCAAGTTTTGTTTATTCTTGTTTGACTTGTCAGAAGTCAAAGATTGAGCATCAGAAGCCATCTGGGCTAATGCAACCGTTGGCTATTCCAGAGTGGAAGTGGGATAGTATCAGTATGGATTTTGTTTCTGGTTTACCGAGGACGAGTAGGAATTTTGAAGCTATTTGGGTGATTGTTGACAGATTGACGAAGTCGGCTCATTTCATTCCGATTAGAATGGATTATCAATTAGAGAAACTAGCCGAGTTGTATATTGAGAAGATTGTAAGTCTTCATGGTATTCCGTCGAGTATTGTTTCGGACAGAGATCCTAGGTTTACATCGAAATTCTGGGAAGGTTTGCAGAAGGCTTTGGGAACTAAGCTGAGATTGTGTTCTGCATATCATCCGCAGACTGATGGTCAGACTGAGAGGACGATTCAGTCATTAGAGGATCTTTTGAGAGCTTGTGTTTTGGAAAAGGGAGGTGTTTGGGATTGTTATTTGCCTTTGATTGAATTTACCTACAACAATAGTTTTCATTCGAGTATTGGTATGGCACCGTTTGAAGCTTTGTATGGTAGGAGATGTCGGACACCGTTATGTTGGTATGAGTCCGGTGAGAGTGCTGTGATTGGACCGGAGATTGTTCAACAGACTACAGAAAAGATTAAGATGATTCAGGAGAAGATGAGAATTTCTCAGAGTCGTCAGAAGAGTTATCATGATAAGAGGAGGAAATCACTTGAGTTTCAAGAGGGAGATCACGTGTTTCTTCGTGTTACTCCGATAACTGGTGTTGGTCGAGCCTTGAAGTCGAAGAAGTTGACACCGCGATTTATTGGTCCTTATCAGATTTTAGAGAGGATAGGAGAGGTAGCCTATCGTATCGCTTTACCGCCGTCACTTGCGAATTTGCATGAAGTTTTTCATGTGTCTCAGTTGAGGAGGTACGTTCATGATCCGTCGCATGTTGTCCAAGTAGATGATGTACAGGTGAGAGATAACCTGACTGTTGAAACATCACCTATGAGGATTGAGGATCGAGAGTTGAAGCAGTTGCGGGGTAAAGAGATTGCCTTAGTGAAGGTAGCTTGGGGAGGACCAGCAGGTGGCAATGTGACTTGGGAGCTGGACAGTCAGATGAAAGAGTCCTATCCAGAGTTATTTGCTTGAGGTATGTTTTCGAGGACGAAAACTCTTTTAGTGGGGGAGAGTTGTAACACCCCAAGAGAAATAAGACACTTATTTAATTTAAATTAATAATTAAATGATTAATTTAATTAAATAATTGGAATTTTGGATTTTATTATTATTATTATTTTGGGAATAATAATAATTGGAATATATATATAAGTGGGAATAAAGAAAAAGGGTTTCATTCTTAACAAAGAAATTTCACGTGAAACGCAGAGAAGCTGCAGAGAAGAGGAAAAAGGGCAAAGAGCCGAAAAGCACGGTTGAGGAACGGAGAAGCTAAAGCTTAGAGATTGCCGGATTAACTCAGGTAAGGGGGGTTTATCGTCGTTTAATGGGTATTATAGAATAACATGTCATGGGTAGTGAGAAGCCGTTGATTTTAACCCTAATTGGAACTGTATATGCTGAAATTGACGTTGAATAAACCGTGTTAAAAACTGTAAATTGAATTGATAGTTGTGTGAGTCGAAAATGTTAGACCAGGGTACGAATCCCAATTAAAAACTTGAATCGGCGCTACCAATTTACCGGACGAATGGTTCTGTTTAGAGATGGTTGTAGTTGAGGAAACGGCCGGAAAACCTGTGAAACGTAAGCTAACGGAACCCTGGAAAACTCAGAAAAATCTGAGTCTGCGCGCGAGCGGTCGACCATAGGGTCGGCGTGCGCTGACCCGTGAGGCATGCGCTGACTGCATGCGTCGACGCATGGTAGTTTTGCGCCGACCAGTGAGCTAAGCGTCGACTGTATGCGTCGACGCATAAGGCTTTGCGCCGACTCCCTCCAGTTGAGCAGAGTCTTTGCAGAATGGAAAAATAGTTGATTTTATGTTGTGAGTGCAAGTGGTAGCTGGCCTATCATAGTTAATTGTGAGGAATGAATTTATTAGGTTTATGGTTGTGAAATGTTGATGCAATAATGTTGAAAAGTTGATTTTTTTTAGTTGCCTTGTTGAAATTATTAAGTTGTAGGCCGATGAGCCAACGTTGATTCTAAGTTGATTTGTTGAGAATTACTGAGTTGTAGGCTGAAGAGCCAAAGTTGATTATGAGTTGTTCTGTTGAAAAGCTGTTATGTGGCTGTTGTTATTATGTTGTTGAGCTTTCAAGTCGTACATGATATATACATTCATATGCATTAAGTCGGGGCTTTTGCTCACACCACGTTGGCCTGGATTGGCAAAAATATGGGGCTTTTGCTCACACCACGTTGGCTTGGATTGGCAAATTTTTAAGTTGAAAGTTGAAGGCTTATGCCTTGATGCCCACTAAACTGGCAATGATTTTAAGTTGGGAGTTTTACTCCAAATGGTACCACATGCATGAAGAGTCGAGTCTCATTGAGTTGCATTTTATGTTGTTATTGAGTTGCCTTTACGTTGTGTTTGAATATGATAATTGAGTTGACTGTGCCGTTGCCTAATGCATGATATAATTAGGGTGATTAACGTGTAGAATTACTTAACATAACATGATAAATTATAATACTTGTTATATCGATTGAGGAACTCACCCTTACAGCTATATTTTTCAGGTAACGAGCAGTGAGTCGAATAGAAGCTAGTGCTTGAAGTCTAGTGTGGTTAGAGGGTCATGCTCTGATAGATGTAACATCGGGACGGGATGTTTGAATTGTTGAATAAATGTTAATTTTGATGAATTACAGATGTTGAAATATTTTATCCGCTGCGTATTGTTAAAGAAGTTTTATGTTGAATAAAATTGAGCATGACTGATTTTATATTGACTTTTGTGAAGAAGTTGTTATGTGACACCCTTGGGTTGCAATATTTACTCTGATATGTATGATTTAATTGTTGTTGTTTTAATTAAATATTTGGGGTATTTAGAAGGGTGTTACAAACTCTACAAAACAAAAGGAATCAAACATATAGCCCAAACGAGTTTTCTCGAACTTCCTTAAGAAGCGCCTTTGTAACCGGGTCATTAGGGTGCTCTGTAAGGCCTCGAATCAACAAATTCCTCGTCTTGACCGCTTCTTCCAATTTCTTGTACTTATATTGTTCTTTTGTTCTCTTGACCCCTGCTCAAATCTTTAGTTCGGCGATCTCTTGTTCAGCTAATCGAAGTGCTTCATGCTGCTCTTTCTCTTTACTCTTCAACTACTCATTTTCTGCTCTGATTTCTATATCAACCTGTCTTCGGCGATCAGACAATTCTTCCCACCTTTGCTGGCGGTCAATAAGCCTATATTCATCTCTTCCTAACTGCTCCTTGTAGCACCTCAAATTTGCACCCCCTACTCATGCATTCATTTCATTTGTTAGGTCATTAACATTGCATAAGTACATTGCATCTCATCAACTAGATTTGGCATCAGAGGATTCATCTGTGCAAGAGACCAAGTATTTCCTTGAGATGAAAGCCTTATGGTTATTCTAGAAAGCTTATATGAATCAAGATTCATTTTGAAGCAACTTTGCCAAGTGTTAGAGGCTAAAAAGTCCAAAGTGCTGTTTCAGGTCATCTTGGGCCCAAAAAAGTCAACTGCAAGTCAACTGAGGGCTAGGAGATGGAGAAATGGTTTGAGACACTTCATTCATGTCTAAGAGAGGTTTATTCATCATGTCAAACTCATACCTTGAAGATTTTGAAGCCAGATCAAAAGTTTCCAAAAATGGAAAGTGACCTGTAATTTCAAGTTTCCAAAAATAGCAAGTTTTTGGACCAACTTCAACTTGACTTTCCAACATCAAATAAGCTTCAAATGAAATTTTGTCTAACATGAAAGTTGAATATCTTTCTCTCTCATTTCCAAAAAGTCCAAGATCATGAGCATCTGATGAATGGTTGAGGAGATATGTTCAAATCATTGCCAAGTGTGCATGGAACTTCAAAATGCCATAACTTTTGATCTAAAACTCCAATTTGAGTGCCTCTTTTTGCATATTTCTTCTCATGACATGTATTTTCCAAATCATTCATCACATTGCATGAAATTTCATCACATGACCATTTGTTCATTCATGCTCATTTTGGAGGGAAAATCATGAATTTGAAATTGGTGCATCACATGAGCCTTTTGATCATTCCATTATGTTCATAAAAGGATTCTAAGAGTAATTGCATGGGCATTGTCTACTGTTCACGTGGGATTGCCATGCATGAGGTAAAAAATCAATTTTGGCATAACACCTCTTTTCTCACTAAAATTTCATTAACCATGCTTAATTATCATTAGCAAATGGATTAACACATGGTATAAATAGTAAATCCTAACAGAATTTTCAGAATTTCACCATTCTAGATCTAGATTCAAGCTTTCCCTCCAAATTTACTCTCCACCATAATTCAAAATATCTCCAAGTAACACTTGATTTTTATTGCATATTCTGGTTTCTTGATCATTTTTTGGTAGAATTCAAGCCATTGATTGAAGAAATTGGTGAAGAATCAAGCAATTCCATACATGAACATGAACATGGAGTTTTGAAGATTTAGCTAGATCCAAGCATCTCCAGGCTTCAATTTCAACTTCAGGCTTCATAACAAGGTTACTAGAACTGATATACACACTTGCCAAGCCTTGAATCTACTACTGCCATTGTTGGAGCTTCAAGAGGTCAGATTTTCGAGTAACCTAATTCTCCATTTTATTGCTATAATCTTGTAGTTCTTTGCTTCCTAAGCACACTGATATAAAAATCTTGAAAAACGGTTGAGTATTCATGGAGATATGATGAATTGAAGTTTTAGATGCAAAAAAGTTTTAGCTCGATTCGCATGATATACGATGTTTTAGGCCAAAATATTAGTGGATTTGGATTGTACACATTGAGAGCTTTCATTTGGTATAGGTTTTACAAAATTCTGGAAAAAATAATTTGTGGACCACTGTTCATCCACCGTCTTCATGAAGAAGACGGTGGTTTCCACCGTGCGTCGCCGTACTGTACAGTACTTAGGGCTAGCTCTGGTTTGTGCTTTGGAGAACACTGTAGAAGCGCATGTCACGTTAACGTCCTGAGCTCGATCCTATGCGAGCGCGTCCTTTTTTTAAAATTTCATTTCCACTTATCCAAAATGGCGTCGTTTTGGACGCGCCTTGCCCCTCGCTTTGAATCCGCCTGATGCCATTTCCATATTTTCCTAATTCATTTTATTATTTTCATGTTGTTTCAATTTTTATTTCATTTTATGCATGATATTCAAAAAATCCTTAAAAAGAGCTTGATGATCCAATTAATTCCAGATTTTTTTTCTACATGATCATATAAATGTCTTCTATTTTTTGATGTGGATTTCTGGAATTGTGCCTGGTTGGAATTTTAATTGTGTTAGACTAATTGAACATGTATGCTTTTGTGACATGCCTCATTCAAATTGTTGTGAAACACTCAATGATGATCCAATTGCCATGAAATTTTGTGTGCTGATTCCCAACATGATACATGACTTGTGAGATTTGGTTTGGCATTTTTAGCATTTTCCATTTCTGTTTTATGCATGTGATTGTATGGTGTGACAATGTGTGTCACACAATTTGATGTTGATCTTATTCATTTTCATTGCCTTGCCAATTGAGCTCTGTTGATTCTAATTTTTGGCATGATGATTGTGTTGGACATGTTGTATGCACATAATAAAGTTTCATGATTATTGGATGTGTTTCTGATTTAATGTGCATTTTCTCTTCTTGATGCTCAAGTGTGACCACCATTGTGTGCCTTTGCCCTAGTTTGATTGATTGATGGCCTTGCCTTAGGATTTGAGTTTGGTCCTTTTTAGGACATGTTCTTGATTGAATAAACATGCTTCATGTTGAATATTGGTTTCTGTTTTGACTTTTTACTCCACCTTTGACCTTAGGATTTGCCCTAGGGGTTTGAACTCACATTTGAGCTGTGTATTTCAGGATCAAACATCCAATCTCCATGGTTGATGTTGCCTCATCACTTGAGCTCTGATATTTGCTTTGCTTGCTAACATTTGATTGTGTGTAGGTCTTTTGGTGGTGGATTCATTTGAATGAGTGCTCTTATGACTTGTTTGTTGTGTATATTGGAAATCACTATTGTGTGTCTGTTGATTATATGTCTGAACATAGTACTGATTGCTTTGACTTTCTTACAGGTACCTTAGCTGCTTTAAGTTCATTATTTGAACTTTGCTTTGCTTGTGGTTGGCATACCACTTTAGGTAATGACCTCTAACTTCATGTAGTCTGGAAGACCTGCTATCTTTGGCAGGCACCTGTCTGAAGCCCTCCTTAAGAGGCAATGTTTGTGGTTGTTTATGTTTGTGCCATGTACTTCAAGTCCTCCTAAGTGAAGAGGCAATTGGCAGATAGAAGGGATATGCAATCCATCCCCTGCTATTCAGTTGAGTCTTTCATCTTGCTCGCACTACGTGCTGATGCATTGGAATAAACACCCAAGATCCTTGTATATAGAGTCAGTCATGTGGAGTAGAGTTCCTCATTCTGGACTCCCACACCTTCATTGGTTGAAGCTCACCCAGGCCCGGATTAAGAGCTATGAGGTCTTATCCTCATTACCTTTTCATCTGCTCACCCTGACGTTCAATGTCAGTGGTTAAGAGCCCTCAGATACCCTTCCAGCCGGCTTGTTTGTCGAGGTTGATATGACCCCTCGACTAAAGCCTCACCCTTGATGTTTGAGCCCCTTGTTGGTGTGTTTACTTCATGCTGTATGTGTTTGTGTGGTGTGATTGTATCCCAATAGGATTGCTAGACTTCACATAGTCTCTCGTTTGCATGTCAATTAAGGTAGCACGGTTCCTTCGTCTAGGACTTCCTTTCCTGCGTGAGCATCCTAAAACACAAACAAACATTACCTTCCCTTAAGAACACGTTAACTCCTTCTACTGCAGGTGAGTAAGTCTCCAAAGGTCGAGCATCCGGTAGATTACGTAGTGACGTTGTCCACTTAAAAAACACAAACCACTTAGGAATAGTTTAGCCGAACTACGGCAACTCTGATTCTCATGTCCAGATGAGATACGTAGGCACGAGATGCGATGTCTTGTCGAGTTTGACTAACAACTAACTTTGATCCTTTTCTCTCGCCCCCGTTGCGATCGAGACTTTCCCTTTCTCTTGCCCTAGTTGCAATCGAGACCCTTCTTCTTCTTGTGTGTGTGTTTGGAGTCTGACGTAAGTCCAGCGATTGGCAGTCGGTTTCTCGTGTGTGTTTGTTTGTTTGGAGTCTGATGTAAGTCCAGCGATTGGCATTCGGATTCCTGTTTGCGTTTATTTGTTTGGAGTCTGATGTAAGTCCAATGATTGGCATTCGGATTCCTGTTTGCGTTTCTTTTGTGGAGTCGGATGTAAGCCCAGCGATTGGCATTCCGTTTCCAGTTTGTGTTTGGGGTGTTTGCTCTGACGTCTCAGCGTCTCGTTTCAGTGTTTTGTTTGGCGTGCGTTAGCCGAGCTACGAGTGCTCTGATTCTTACTCTGGTTAGAGAAGATACGTATGCATAGGATGCGATGTCCTAGCGAGCACACTCCCCGTATCCCCTTCCTCCGTCTTTTTACATCTGTGTTTATTCCAGTGTGTGTGCAATTTTTGAGCAGTTACTTAGCAACCTTATTCTATTCTCTTGAGCGTGGATCAGGTCGAGTACGATGGATGCGTAGGGGTGCTAATACCTTCCCTTCGCATAACCGACTCCCGATCCTATCAATCTCTGGTTGTAAGACCATTTCCTTTCCAGGTTTACTTCGAGCGTTTCCTTTCCCTCCTTTCGGATAAATAACGCACGGTGGCGGCTCTGTGTCTTTTCCCGCCGGTTTTTCGCGTAATGCGACAACTGGCGACTCTACTGGGGACTATAAGAAGTTGACCTTCTGCTGGTCCATCTTCCCTAAGCGAGTCAATCCTTGCGCTCTCTAGGATAGTTGTGGTTGCTTTTACTGTTTTACTTATTGCGTTCATGATTATTATGCTGTGATTGTACATACTTGCATATATGTTTGCATGCATCATATTATCATTATGCTGGCTGTGTATCTGTTTCTATGTTGGGTGGGAGTTACAAGAGGTAAAAGGCCCAATACCCAGGCTATGAGTGAACTCTAGGATACCTATGAATAGAGTGATTCATGGGAAGCGGGTGGTATGGCGCCACTTAGCGGAACATGGTATCACGAGCAGTTCAGATCCTGATGGGGTATTATCGTTGCATACATCTGGTGTGTATATGATGATATTCTTGAAAGGGTTGTTTATCCTGCATTTCTCTTGACCTTACCCTGGCCTAGATGATACCCGTGAGTGGGGAGGGAATGAATCATTACAGGTACTGTTGGTGACTTTGTTCTGTTGGTGACTTAGTCCTGTTGGTGACTCTTGGTTCTTGTTGGTGACTTGGTTCTGAAGTATGGGTTCCAGATGACCGTGGATTCCAGATGACTTCGATTTGTGGTTGCCGGTTCCGAATTCATGCCGAAGCTCTGATCCTGTGCCTCGTGATGCACAGCCAGTCAGTCATAGTTGCATCATTTGCATCATAGCATGTTTATTTTCAAAAAAAAAATATAAAAAAAAATAATGCAAAAAAAAAATGAATGAAAATGAGAAAAAAAAAAGCTAATTTGCTCATGCATATCATTTCTCAGGTTCATTCAGGAGTCTGTTCACTGCGGGAGATGGCAGCCATTCCGGAGTTGAAGAGGAAGACTTGCACCTACAGTTTTCACCGTGAGTCATTGACATCGTTGGTAGAGTTGAGCAACCTGGTGACCGGTTGTAATCAGAAGGTGTTTTATGATCAGTATGGGGATATTCTGACACTGTTGAAGATGATGGTTGACCCAATACCTTTGCAGACTCTCTTGCAGTTTTACGATCCTAAGCTCCGTTGCTTCACTTTTCAGGACTATCAGTTGGCTCCTACTCTTGAAGAGTATTCCATCCTGATGAATGTCCCGATCAGATATCAGGTACCTTTCTTGGATGTGCCAAAGGAGGTTGATTTCAGGGTTATTGCTAAGGCTCTTTATTTGGGTATCAAGGAGGTGAGTGATAATTGGAAACCAAGTGGTGATGTTGTGGGTTTGCCTTTGAAGTACTTAGTGAGAATGGCTAAGGAAGAAGCAAAGAAAGGAAATTGGGAAGCTTTCAACGCTCAGTTAGCTATCATGATCTATGGAGTTGTCTTGTTCCCTAACATGCCTAATTTTGTGGACATTGCAGCGATCATTATTTTCATTGGAGGAAACCCGGTTCCTACCTTGTTAGCTGACACTTATTATGCTATACATAGCAGGCATGGTAAGGGTGGAGCTATCAGGTGTTGTCTCCCTTTGCTACTCAAATGGTTCTTATCTTTTCTACCAACCAGTGGACCTTTTGTGGATACTCAGAATACTCATAAATGGACTCAGAGGATTATGTCACTCACATCCTATGACATCAAGTGGCAAGCTTACAGGATTAATGTGCGTAATGTCATTATGAGTTATGGAGGGTTTCGTAATGTCCCACTCATAGGAACTAAGGGTTGCATCAATTACAACCCGGTTCTTTCTCTCCGTCAGTTGGGTTTTGTCATGAATGAAAGACCACTAGATGCTAAGATAGCTGAGAGTGTGTACTTTGAGAAGCGGAGTGACCCATCTAGATTGGAGCAATTGGGAAAAGCTTGGGAGAGTATTGGTGTCAAGGATGGATCTGTTTTGAGGAAGAAGTTTGCTATTGCTATGCCTGTCTACATTGAGTGGGTCAAGGATAGAGTTGGAACCTTGTTGTTACCCTATGATAGGATGGAACCATTGCACGAGCAACCACCTTTGATACATTCTGAGAATGTGCCTGCGGAGCAGTACAAATAAGCCTTGATGGAGAATCGTCGTTTAAGAGAAAAGGAACAAAAAATACAGATGGAGCTTTACAAAGCCAAAGCTGATAAGTTGAACTTGGCTCACAAACTCAAAGATGCGCAAGGAGAAAGTTCTAGCAGATTGAGTAACAAGAAGAGATCCTATGAGGAGATGGAGACATTGTTGAATGAAGAACACCATGAGCGCTTGGGGTTGCAAAAAGCGGAAGCTAACTACCAAAGGAAGATACCCGAGACTTGGAAAAGCAGCTTAGGGACAAAGATGCTCAGTTAAAGAAAGATATGGACCTGAGGCATGCATCAGAAAACCAGCTCAGAGGAGAAGTGGTGGAACTCAAGGTGCAACTGAAGGAGAAGCTCACTCCTTTACCTGAGTGCTCAGAGTGTGACCTGTTGTTGGATCAGTGCCAGTACCTGAAGACTCTCATTCTTGGAGGACGACTTTCTTAGTTTGTCTTGTTGTTATTTTGAGAATCACCTCCAGGATTGTTAGATGGGATACCTTATTCTACTCTGATGATTGAATCTTTGCTTGACCTATGTTATATGATCCTTGTGGCTCATGTTTATAGATGAGATTGTTGATATTTCCCTTGTGCTCATCATCCTGTGTAGGTTGTTTCTATTGTTTATGTTGCAGGTTTCCATTTTTCAAAAGATGGATTAGGCTCTTGAATGCCTGAGAAATGAACATAACATGTGCACCATACGCATCATACACATATCATTCTTGCATAACAGGTGTTCTTGACAAGACTTCTCATTCTGGTTCCTACTTTAGGCAGGATTGCTGATCGTCGTCCGCACCGCTACGCGACAAGACTGAATCAACAGAGAAGTATGGATCAAGTTCAGGCTGAATTGGCAGAGATGAGGGCTAACATGGCCCAGTTTATGAGCATGATGCAAGGGGTTGTACAAGGGAAAGAGGAGCTGCGAGCCTTAGCCCAGAGACAGGAAGCTGTGATTCCACCTGTTAACCGTGCTTCACCAGAAGTAGCCCCTGTTAATGATAACGTTGCTGCTGCTACTATTCCCGTCAACAACTACGCTGTGGGTGATGAGTTGAGGGGTATCAGAATCAACGGACAACCTATCGCTCCAGAGACTGTTAATGTTCGAGCAACCCGTGCTCCAGTTCGCCATCCTGCTCCGCTGGTCGATAGACAGGAAGATATGTTTACTCTCCTCAGTGATGATGATGAGGTGGGAAGGATTAAAGAGAGGGATAGAAAAGTGGATGCCCTTGCTGAGAAAATCCGTGCCATGGAGTGTCAGAACTCTTTGGGCTTTGATGTAACCAATATAGGACTGGTTGATGGGTTGAGGATCCCTTACAAATTCAAGGCGCCATCCTTTGACAAATATAATGGCACTTCTTGTCCTCGCACCCATGTGCAGGCTTACTACAGAAATGAAATTCTAGTTATCAGACTTTGGATGTCACACTGGTTGTTATGACATCCAATTCTGCACAGACAGGGATTATGCAGAACTTAACAGTAAGTGCAGTAAATAACACAAGTAATTGTTCACCCAGTTCAGTCCAACATGACCTACATCTGGGGGCTACCAAGCCAGGGAGGAAATCCACTATTAGTAGTATCAATTCAAAGCTAAACTCACCCGTTTACAACTTCTCACTTAATCCCTACCCAATGCAATTTCAATCTTAACCTAAGATCAGAGTTCCTACTCACTCCCCCTCAATCACCTCAGTGATATTAAAGACACTTTGAAGTCACACTTCAAAAACAACTCTTGATTATGCTTCACAGCTTAAATCAAGATACACAGCACTCACGCTTAAAAGCTTTGAGTGACACAACACTTACAACTCAATGAACACCCTATGCCAAAGCTATCATCTACTTGATAATGACTTGGCTTACAAGATACGTCTAATACTAGACTCACAAAATACAGCAGTGAAGTATGATGGACACACTAAATCTTCACGCCTCAAAATCCCCGAAACTGAATGAAGGAATGCCTTCCTTTTTATATTGCAGCACCTGGGCTTTTGCACCTGTATTTTCCTGAATTTTAGGTCACACAAGTTCCCTCAAATTCAACATTTAGGTTGCTAACAAATAGGCTATTTGTTAGGTTCATTGAATGTAGCTTGGTTGTTGATTTCCTGGATTTTCTCTCAGCTGTTGAATCCCTAAAGAATAGCCTGAGAAAAAGCTGAAACAGAAAACTGAACAACCTACAATTTAGCATATGCTGTCAGGAATGAATGTCACGACATTCAGCTTGACATCAAGGTCCATATGCTGAGTCTGTTTTTCCAGAAAACAGACTGTACAAATTTGCTGACCTGTACATGATCAAAATGACCATACTACAGTAACAGCTTACATTAATAAATGTCAAAGTGTCCAACTTAACATTTACACAATTGGCCTTAAGTTAGTTCTGTTATTCTCTTGAAGAACAGACTAAGTAATATGCTGAAGTATAGCAGAACACCACTCTGCCTAATCTTCAGTAGCTGCTGTCAATGATGAATGTCACAACATCCAGTTTGACATTCAGTCAGTAGGCCTTATGCCAGGTCTGGTTCTTCCTTGATAACCAGACTGCAAATGAATACTAAGTTCTAACAGAACTTCTGTTCCTTAGTATCTGTTGACAGGTATGAATGTCACAGCATTCAATAATCCTGTGTTAGCTAGTCCTGCAGTAACTACAATGTAGTCACACATACATGTCATGACATCAGTCAAGACATTAGTGTTTTACCATATAATGCAGCCAATTAAACACCTACAAACTCCCCCTTTGGCAAATTTTTGGCTAAAACACTTTGATCCCCATAACAGAGTTCATAGCAGCGAAATAATACTAGCTAATACACTCAGAGTGGCAGCACACTCACACACATGGAAGTTAAGAAAAAACTTCACATAGCAGCACACACATATGAGAAGTTGCACCTAAACTTCAACATCAGCTGCAGGGGGGGAATCTTCAGATCTGTCATGAGAGTCTGTTGTAGAGACCCACTCTGTTTGTCAGGGGTATTGGTGGTTATTACTCCCCCTTTTTGTCACAAATGTTGCCAAAGCCAACACCATAGCCAGAGCACAATGACAGAGTTCCAGACTTGGTTTTACTTCACAGTTTCAACCAAGTTAACATCCACTTGATCTTGCTTCACAGCTTCGATCAAGTGATCACCCACTTTTGCTTTACAGTAGGTACCACCATATCAGATGCCATGATTTTGTTTCTGACATCCAGAACCACTCCTGCATGAACAGCATCCTTGAACTCCTGCAGGTACATTGGCCTTCTCTCTGTAGGGTGTCTCCTTACACTCTTGTATCCACCCTTGTTGTAAGCAGCATAGCTATGATCTGTTGACCCATCATAGCCTAGTACAAATTGTTTAATAGGCAGAGATATTAAACAATTTATCCCAAACATCAGTGGTTGCTATAAGGTCTCAGAGAGACATATTCCCAGTTTGCTCCTTACGTTTTCAAACTTAGTAGCATCCAGAGCCTTTGTAAATATGTCAGCCAGTTGAAGATCCGTGGCTACATGTTCCAAAGTGATCACCTTGTCTTCCACCAGATCTCTGATGAAGTGGTGCCTAATGTCAATATGTTTGGTCCTGCTGTGTTGGATGGGATTCTTGGAGATATTGATGGCACTGAGATTATCACAGAACAATGTCATGACATTTTGAGAGACATTGTACTCAGTGAGCATCTGTTTCATCCAGACCAGTTGGGAGCAACTGCTTCCTGCAGCTATGTATTCAGCCTCTGCAGTGGACAGAGAGACACAATTCTGCTTCTTGCTGAACCACGATATGAGGTTTTCTCCTAAGAAGAAACATCCACCTGATGTGCTTTTTCTGTCATCAGCACTTCCAGCCCAATCAGCATCACAGTACCCAGATAGGACAGGCTCAGACCCATGTGAATACAGCATCCCATAGTCACACGTCCCATTGATGTACTTGAGAATCCTTTTGACTTGATTTAAGTGGCTCACCTTGGGCTCTGCTTGGTATCTGGCACATACTCCAACTGCATAAGAAATATCAGGTCTACTTGCAGTTAGATACAGTAGACTACCTATCATGCTTCTGTACAGGCATTGATCGACACTAGGCCCTCCATCATCTTTGGTTAACTTCGGATGAGTAGGAGCAGGAGTCCTCTTGTGCCTGGCATTATCCATACCAAACTTCTTAACTATGTTCTTGGCATACTTGCTTTGGGAGAGAAACATAGAGTCCTCCATTTGGTTTACTTGCATTCCAAGGAAATAGGTCAGTTCTCCCACTAGACTCATTTCAAACTCAGACTGCATCTGGTGAACAAATTGTTTAACCATTTGTTCTGACATTCCACCAAAGACTATATCATCAACATAGATTTGAGCTATCATGATTTTGCCTTCTTCATCCTTTACAAACAAGGTTTTATCAATGCCACCCTTTCTGTATCCATTTGAGGTCAGAAATTCGGTTAACCTTTCATACCAAGCTCTGGGTGCTTGCTTCAACCCATACAAGGCTTTCTTCAACTTGTATACATGCTCAGGTTGGTTAGGATCACAGAACCCTTTGGGTTGTTCCACATAAACTTCTTCATTCAGGTAGCCATTCAAGAATGCACTCTTCACATCCATTTGGAATAGCTTAAACTTCAGGATGCATGCTACCCCCAACAGCAATCTGATGGACTCAAGTCTAGCCACAGGAGCAAATGTCTCATCAAAGTCTACCCCTTCTACTTGAGTGTATCCTTGAGCTACTAGTCTTGCTTTATTTCTAGTAATTACTCCTTTCTCATAAGATTTGTTTTTGTAGATCCACTTGGTACCAATGATGTTGGACCCTTCAGGTCTTGGAACTAGCTCCCATACTTCATGCCTTGTGAACTGCTCGAGTTCCTCTTGCATGGAAATGATCCAGTATTCATCAGTCAGGGCTTCTTTCACATTCTTTGGTTCAACCTTGGAAACAAAGCAGGAATTTGAGTTTATTCCTCTTGACCTGGTAGTTAATCCACTGGTGGGATCCCCTATGATAAGATCCTTAGGGTGGTCTTTCTGAATCCTGATAGATGGCACTTTGGAGGGTGCCTCTACTTCACATTCAGGAGGAGGTTCCTGTACTTCTTCAGACTTGACTGGACTGTCAGTCGGACTGTCAAGGAATGTTTCAACATCCTCCATGACATCGGTTCCTTCCTCTTTATCATCCACAATGACATTTCTGGATTCCATCAGGACATTGGTCCTGTAGTTGAACACTCTGTAGGCTCTGCTGTTAGTGGAGTATCCCAGAAATATGCCTTCATCACTTTTGGGATCTAGCTTCCTTCTCTGTTCACGATCTGTGAGAATGTAGCATTTACTTCCAAATATATGAAAGTACTTCACAGTGGGTTTTCTGCCCTTCCATATTTCATACAGAGTGGAGGAGGTTCCTTTTCTCAAGGTGACTCTGTTGTGAACATAGCACGCGGTATTCATTGCTTCAGCCCAAAAGTGCATAGGGAGCTTCTTTGCATGAATCATTGCTCTGGCAGATTCTTGGATAGTTCTATTTTTTCTTTCAACTATTCCATTCTGCTGAGGAGTTATAGGAGAGGAGAACTCATGGCTTATTCCTTCAGACGAGCAAAACTCATCAAACTTGGAATTCTTGAATTCAGTACCATTATCACTTCTAATCCGGACCACACAACTGTCCTTTTCCCTTTGAAGTCTTATGCACAGATCTTTGAAGACATCAAATGTATCTGACTTCTCTCTGATGAAGCTTATCCACGTGTATCTGGAATGGTCATCAACCACCACGTAAGCATACTTCTTCCCACCAAGACTTTCAACCTGCATAGGTCCCATTAGGTCCATGTGCAACAGTTCCAGAACTCTGGAGGTTGTGGAATGTCCCAGCTTCGGGTGTGACATCTTGGTTTGCTTGCCCACCTGGCATTCTCCACAGACTCTTCCTTCATCAATCAGAAGCTTTGGAATTCCTCTGACTGCTTCCTTGGATATGATCTTCTTCATTCCCCGTAAGTGGAGATGTCCAAGTCTTCTATGCCACAACTTCACCTCCTGTTCTTCCTTGGCTGAGGAGCATGTTGTGGAAAAGTTAGAGAGTTCAGGTTCCCACAGGTAGCAGTTGTCTTTGGACCTGGTTCCTCTCATAACTTCCTGATTGTCACCATTTGTCACAATGCACAGCTCCTTAGTAAACTGAACATGAAAACCTTGATCACACAGCTGACTTATGCTGATGAGGTTCGCAGTTAGTCCTCTTACTAACAGCACATTATTCAGTTTTGGCACTCCAGAACAGTCCAGTTTGCCCACACCTCTTATTTTTCCTTTGGCACCATCACCAAAAGTCACATAGCTGGTAGTGTGAGGTTGAATATCTACCAGTAGATTTTCCATACCAGTCATATGTCTTGAGCATCCACTGTCAAAGTACCAGTCTTCTCTGGAAGAAGCCCTTAGGGCAGTGTGTGCTATCCTAGCATACCATTGTTGCTTCTTAATGGGAACACATCGCTTACGTGTTTTATGCTTAGGTCTGACATGTGAGGCTCTGTTAGGGAAACCATGAATCCAGTAGCAGAAGGCTTTTATATGTCCAAGCCTGCCACAGTGGTGACACCTCCAATTCTGGTATTTCCTCTTCTGATGATCATTCATCCTAGCTCCTCGATGTTGAGACATTGGCTTTGACATCTGCTTGAACTTCTGAACTCTAGCCTTTGGGCGTTTGTGTTCAGCTCTTTTTCCAAATCCTAGCCCAGATTTGGTTCCAGACTGCTGTCCCACTTTTAGAATTTCTTCCAAGGTGTCAGTTCCCTTATTCATCATTCTGATGGATTTGGTCATCTGGTTCAGCTTGGAGGTCAGCAGGGCTATCTCATCATTTAGCCCCTCTATGGCAGACAATTGCTTCTGTCTCTCATCTTCCAGTTCCTTGATGAGTTTCTTCTGCTTTTCTCCTTGTGCACGCACTTCTGCACTGGTGGTACACAGCTTCTTATATGCTGCAGCAAGTTCATCAAATGCCAGCTCATCTGCACTTGTGTCATCTTCAGAGACACACACACTGGTTAGTGCAGTAACATGTTTGGCAGATTCTCCTTCAGATTCACTTTCAGAATCTCCTTCAGACCATGTGATAGCTAGCCCCTTATTTTGCAATTTGAGGTAAGTAGGACATTCAGCTCTGACGTGTCCATACCCTTCACAACCATGACATTGGATTCCCTTCCCATGGTTGAACTTCTCCTCAGAAGTTGATCTTTTCTTAATGTCAGACGGGATGTTCTTGACATTAGGTCTACCTCTTTGATCAATCTTCTTCATGAACTTGTTGAATTGCCTCCCAAGCATGGCTAAGGCTTCTGATATACTTTCATCACCTCCAGTATATCCTTCTTCTGACTCCTCTTCAGCATTAGATATAAAGGCTATGCTTTTCTTCTTCTCAGCATACTCACCTAAGCCCATTTCAAAGGTTTGGAGAGAACCAATGAGCTCATCTACCTTCATATTGCTGATGTCCTGAGCCTCCTCTATGGCAGTGACCTTCATAGCAAACCTCTTAGGCAAGGACCTGAGAATCTTTCTTACAAGTTTCTCTTCAGTCATTTTCTCACCTAGTCCACCAGAGGTGTTTGCAATTTCAAGAATATTCATGTGAAAGTCATGAATAGTCTCATCCTCTTTCATCCTCAGATTTTCAAACTTGGTTGTCAACATCTGAAGTTTGGACATCTTCACCTTGGAAGTACCTTCATGAGTTACCTTGAGGGTATCCCAAACTTCCTTAGCTAGTTCACAATGGTGCACCAGCCTGAAGATGTTCTTAGTGATTCCATTGAACAGTGCATTCAAGGCTTTGGAATTTCCAAGAGCTAATACCTCTTGTTCCTTGTCCCAATCTTCTTCAGGAATCTGCACACTGACTCCATCTTCATCTGTCCTCGTTGGATGTTCCCATCCCTTGTTGACAGCTCTCCAGACTTTGCTGTCTAGAGACTTTAAGAAGGCTATCATACGAGGCTTCCAGTCATCATAATTAGATCCATCCAACATGGGTGGTCTGTTTGAGTGTCCTAAATCCTTGTCCATGGTACTAGAAAGTAACTTCCCTAGATCTCACCCAGAACTTCACAGGCAGGGTGCCTGCTCTGATGCCAATTGAAATTCTAGTTATTAGACTTTGGATGTCACACTGGTTGTTATGACATCCAATTCTGCACAGACAGGGATTATGCAGAACTTAACAGTAAGTGCAGTAAATAACACAAGTAATTGTTCACCCAGTTCAGTCCAACATGACCTACATCTGGGGGCTACCAAGCCAGGGAGGAAATCCACTATTAGTAGTATCAATTCAAAGCTAAACTCACCCGTTTACAACTTCTCACTTAATCCCTACCCAATGCAATTTCAATCTTAACCTAAGATCAGAGTTCCTACTCACTCCCCCTCAATCACCTCAGTGATATTAAAGACACTTTGAAGTCACACTTCAAAAACAACTCTTGATTATGCTTCACAGCTTAAATCAAGATACACAGCACTCACGCTTAAAAGCTTTGAGTGACACAACACTTACAACTCAATGAACACCCTATGCCAAAGCTATCATCTACTTGATAATGACTTGGCTTACAAGATACGTCTAATACTAGACTCACAAAATACAGCAGTGAAGTATGATGGACACACTAAATCTTCACGCCTCAAAATCCCCGAAACTGAATGAAGGAATGCCTTCCTTTTTATATTGCAGCACCTGGGCTTTTGCACCTGTATTTTCCTGAATTTTAGGTCACACAAGTTCCCTCAAATTCAACATTTAGGTTGCTAACAAATAGGCTATTTGTTAGGTTCATTGAATGTAGCTTGGTTGTTGATTTCCTGGATTTTCTCTCAGCTGTTGAATCCCTAAAGAATAGCCTGAGAAAAAGCTGAAACAGAAAACTGAACAACCTACAATTTAGCATATGCTGTCAGGAATGAATGTCACGACATTCAGCTTGACATCAAGGTCCATATGCTGAGTCCGTTTTTCCAGAAAACAGACTGTACAAATTTGCTGACCTGTACATGATCAAAATGACCATACTACAGTAACAGCTTACATTAATAAATGTCAAAGTGTCCAACTTAACATTTACACAATTGGCCTTAAGTTAGTTCTGTTATTCTCTTGAAGAACAGACTAAGTAATATGCTGAAGTATAGCAGAACACCACTCTGCCTAATCTTCAGTAGCTGCTGTCAATGATGAATGTCACAACATCCAGTTTGACATTCAGTCAGTAGGCCTTATGCCAGGTCTGGTTCTTCCTTGATAACCAGACTGCAAATGAATACTAAGTTCTAACAGAACTTCTGTTCCTTAGTATCTGTTGACAGGTATGAATGTCACAGCATTCAATAATCCTGTGTTAGCTAGTCCTGCAGTAACTACAATGTAGTCACACATACATGTCATGACATCAGTCAAGACATTAGTGTTTTACCATATAATGCAGCCAATTAAACACCTACAAGAAAGATCTCTGCATATACAGATGACGAGAAAATGTGGATGTATTTTTTCCAGGACAGCTTGTCTGTAGCTTCCTTGGACTGGTACATGGAGCTGAAGAAAGAGTCTGTTAGAAGCTGGAGGGAATTTGGTGAAGCCTTCTTGAGGCAGTATAAGCACAACATGGATATGGCTCCGAGCAGAACTCAATTGCAAAGCTTGTTTCAGAAGTCTGGTGAAAGCTTCAAAGAGTACGCCCAGAGGTGGCGTGAATTAGCGGCAAGAGTGAAACCTCTGATGTTGGAGAGAGAGCTGACCGATATGTTTATCGGAACATTGCAGGGTGTGTTCATGGACCGTATGGAAATTTGCTCGTTCGGTAGCTTTTCTGATGTGGTTATCTGCGGAGAGAGGACTGAGAGTCTCATTAAAGCGGGGAAGATTCAGGATTCTGGTTCCTCGTCTTCCAGTTCAAAGAAGCCATTTTCCGGGGCACCCCGAAGGAGGGAGGGTGAGACTAATGTTCTGCACCATCGGAGGAATGTGAACAGAAGACAGTACCGTCAGGTTGCTCCTGTGACTATTCCAGCACCCCAACCTCAATCTCAACAACAACATCCGAGACAATAACAACAACAACAGCAACACCCATTTCAGCCTAGACAGAGAATGCCGGATCGTCGTTTCGACCCGTTGCCCATGACCTATGCTGAATTGCTACCCGAACTGCTCAGGTTGGGGTTTGTTGAGCTTCGCACCATGGCTCCATTGACGAAGATACCTGCGGGGTATGATGCCAATGTCCGTTGCGACTTTCATTCCGGTGCACCAGGACATCATATTGAAAATTGTCGGGCTTTCCATCATAAGGTCCAGGATCTGATTGATGCCAAGACAATCAACTTTTCTCCTGTTCCGAATGTTGTGAACAACCCTATGCCTCAACATGGTGGGCCCAGGGTGAACAGTGTGGAAGGTGAGGAGGCTGTGGATTTGGTAGTTGATGTGGAAGATATTCAGGTGTCGCTGATGGTGGTAAAGGAACGTCTGTTGAAAGGGGGAGTGTTCCCGAGCTGTGAGGAAGGCTGCTCAGATTGTGTTGATCAAGAGAATGGTTGTGAAAAGCTGAGAAGCGGTATCCAGGGTCTGATTGATGAAGGTTTCCTGCAGTTTAGTCGGGCTGCGAGAGATCGTGGGGTGGTATCAACTGTCACCATTTACTTCAAACCGTCTGAGGGTCCTGGACGTGCTTCAAGAATTGGTAATGCACCCGTAACTGATGGTACTCCTATGACCATATCTGCACCAATGACGGTTGGTACTCCTGTCACTATTGTTGCTTCTGATAGAAGACCTGTTGAGAACAGTAGGGTCGTCCCTTGGAAGTATGACAATGCTTTTCGCAGCAACAGAAGGCCAGAAAGTCAGCCAAGACCAGTGAATCAGGCTCCAGTGACAATTGGTGTGCCAAATAGAACTCCTGTAACTGTTGGTCCGGCTGTGGACAATATGGGAGGACCTGGAGGGTTTACAAGGAGTGGTCGTCTGTTTGCACCACAGACCCTGAGAGACAACAATGTTGAGGCTCTTGCCAAAGCTAAAGGGAAGCAAGCTGTGGTTAAAGAAGGACCTGTGCAGAAGGAAGTGCCTGAGGGATCCTTTGAGAAAGATGTGGAGGAGTTCATGAAGATTATTAAGAAGAGTGATTATAAGATTATGGACCAACTGAATCAGGCTCCGTCCAAAATCTTTATTCTTTCTCTGTTGTTGTGTTCTGAGGCACACCGTAACGCCTTGCTAAAAATGTTGAATCTGGCTTACGTGCCTCAGAAGATTTCTGTCAACCAGCTCGAGGGTGTTATTGCGAATGTGAGCACAAGACATGGTTTGGGGTTCACAAATCTGGATCTGACGCCTGAAGGTCGCAATCATAACAAAGCTCTACATATCACCATGGAGTGCAAAGGCGCAGTGTTGTCGCACGTGTTGGTTGATACTGGCTCTTCTTTGAACGTGTTGCCCAAGAAGATTTTGAGCAAGATTGATGTTGAAGGGGTTGTTCTCACTCCGAGTGATCTCATCGTCCGTGCTTTTGATGGATCCAAGCGGTCAGTTTTTGGTGAAGTCACATTGCCCGTGAAGATTGGCCCGGAGGTATTCAATATTGTCTTCTATGTGATGGATATTCAACCAGCATATAGTTGTCTATTGGGGCGTCCCTGGATACATGGGGCTGGAGCAATTTCGTCAACTCTCCATCAGAAGCTGAAGTACGTATGGAATGGTCAGGTTGTGACTGTATGCGGCGAGGAGGACATTCTCGTAAGTCATCTATCTTCCTTCAAGTATCTGGAGATGGATGGTGAGATTCATGAAACTCTGTGCCAAGCGTTTGAGACCATTGCGATTGAGAAGGTGGCTTTTGTTGAGCAGAAGAAACCGGGTGTCTCAATTGCATCATACAAGCAGGCTGTGGAGGTTGTTAACTCAGGCAATGCAGAAGGCTGGGGCAAGATGGTTGACCTGCCCGTCAAAGAAGACAAATTCGGTATCGGTTATCAACCTCTCCAGGAAGAGCAGGGTGTTCAGAAGGGGCCGAGTTCCTTCACCAGTGCTGGGTTGATGAATCATGGTGACGTCTTTGCAGCCGGTAGCGAAGATGGTGACAGTGATTATGATGTGGACAACTGGGTGCGCCCGTGTGCTCTAGGGGAGATGGTGAACAATTGGACAGCCGAAGAAATAGTCCAAGTTACTCTTCAAACAGAGTAATTTTCTTTTGTTTTTCCATTTTGCACAAAAACCCTACGCCCTGCCCAGGGCGTAGTGGTTCATTGTAGGGCCACATCATGTTTTCAATGATTATCATTAATAAAGGAAGTTTTGCAAACAAATTTGTGCTCACTGTCTTTCTGTTTTTATTTTCATTTTCAAAATAATAAAATGGCAATGTTTTTTTATTTTTGTGACTTTCTTGAACTCTTTTCTAAAACAAAGCATTAAACATCGTTCATGCAGAATCGATCTTGCGGACTCCGCTAAAAACAGTTCTGTTATGGCTCAGTATGATTTCGATAATCTCATTTACCAAGCTGAAGAGGAGAGTGATGAAGATTGTGAGCTCCCCAAAGAATTGGTCAGACTGTTGAAACAGGAGGAAAGGGTCATCCAACCTCATCAGGAAGAGTTGGAAATTATTAACCTTGGTACTGAGGACGCCAGGAAAGAGATCAAGATCGGGGCTGCTTTGAAGGAAGATGTCAAGAGAGGGCTGATTGAAATGCTGAGAGAATATGTGGAGATCTTCGCATGGTCGTATCAAGATATGCCTGGGTTGGATACAGATATTGTGGTGCACAGGCTACCTCTCAGAGAAGATTGTCCTTCGGTAAAGCAGAAGCTTCGTAGAACTAGTCCTGATATGGCTGTCAAGATCAAAGAGGAGGTTCAGAAGCAGTTGGATGCGGGTTTTCTGGCAGTTACCAATTATCCCCCGTGGGTGGCCAACATCGTTCCTGTGCCGAAGAAGGATGGTAAAGTCAGGATGTGTGTCGATTACCGGGATTTAAACAGAGCCAGTCCGAAAGATGACTTCCCATTACCTCACATTGATGTATTGGTTGATAATACTGCTCAATCCTCGGTTTTCTCTTTCATGGATGGATTATCTGGCTATAATCAGATCAAGATGGCGCTAGAAGACATGGAAAAGACGACATTCATTACACCTTGGGGCACGTTCTGCTATAAGGTGATGCCATTTGGGCTGAAGAATGCCGGTGCTACCTATCAGAGGGCTATGACGACTCTCTTTCATGACATGATGCACAAAGAGATTGAAGTGTACGTGGATGACATGATTGCGAAGTCTCAGACAGAAGAGGAGCACCTGGTAAACTTGCAGAAGTTGTTTGAAAGACTGAGAAAATTCAAACTGAGGCTGAATCCAAACAAGTGCACGTTTGGGGTGAGATCCAGTAAGCTGTTAGGCTTCATTGTCAGTGAGAAAGGAATTGAGGTTGATCCAGCAAAAGTAAAAGCTATTCAAGAAATGCCTGAACCAAGAACTGAAAAGCAGGTTCGTGGGTTTTTAGGGAGATTGAACTACATTGCACGGTTCGTATCTCACCTAACTGCCACGTGTGAACCGATATTCAAATTGCTAAGAAAAGATCAAGCAATCAGGTGGAATGATGACTGTCAAAAAGCTTTTGATAAGATAAAAGAATACTTGCAGAAACCTCCAATCCTTATACCTCCAGTTCCTGGGAGGCCTCTGATAATGTACCTGTCAGTAACTGAGAACTCGATGGGGTGTGTATTGGGACAGCATGACGAGTCTAGTCGAAAAGAGCATGCAATATACTACCTTAGCAAAAAGTTTACCGACTGTGAAACAAGATATTCACTGCTCGAGAAAACTTGTTGTGCTTTGGCATGGGCTGCTCGCCGACTGAGACAGTATATGCTGAACCATACTACCTTATTGATTTCTAAGATGGATCCAGTGAAGTACATCTTTGAAAAGCCTGCTCTCACCGGGCGTGTGGCTCGTTGGCAGATGATTTTAACAGAGTATGATATCCAGTACACGTCGCAGAAGGCCATCAAGGGTAGTGTTTTGTCTGACTACCTTGCCGAGCAACCGATCGATGACTATCAGCCGATGATGTTTGAATTCCCTGATGAAGACATCATGTATCTAAAGATGAAAGATTATGAAGAGCCTCTTGTCGAGGAAGGACCGAATCCTGATGACAAGTGGACACTGATGTTTGATGGGGCAGTTAATGTGAATGGAAACGGTGTTGGGGCAGTACTTATCAATCCTAAAGGTGCACACTTACCTTTTTCTGCCAGATTGACGTTTGAAGTAACCAACAATGAGGCTGAGTATGAAGCTTGTATCATGGGGATTGAAGAAGCCATCGATCTAAGGATCAAAACTCTGGATATCTATGGAGATTCCGCTCTAGTGATTAACCAAGTCAATGGAGACTGGAATACTCATCAACCGCATTTGATTCCTTATCGAGATTATACCAGAAGGATCCTGACTTTCTTCAAGACAGTAAAGTTGTATCATGTCCCCCGAGATGAAAATCAGATGGCTGATGCCTTAGCTACTTTGTCCTCTATGATCAAAGTCCATTGGTGGAATCATGTGCCACACGTTGCTGTGAATCGACTCGAGAGGCCTGCGTACGTGTATGCAGCCGAGTCTGTTGTTGATGAGAAGCCGTGGTACTATGATATCAAGAATTTCCTCAAATGCCAGGAGTATCCTGAAGGAGCGTCAAAGAATGATAAGAAGACCCTGAGAAGGCTAGCTGGAAGCTTTTATTTGAATTAGGATGATGTGTTGTATAATAGGAACTTTGACATGGTTCTGCTCAGATGCGTGGATAGACACGAAGCAGACATGTTGATGCAAGAAGTACACGAGGGATCTTTTGGTACACATGCTGGTAGTCATGCAATGTCCAAAAAGTTGTTGAGAGTCGGTTATTACTGGATAACCATGGAATCCGATTATTTCAAATACGCTCGGAAGTGCCATAAATGCCAGATCTATGCTGATAAGGTGCATTTACCACCAAGCCCTATGAATGTCATGAATTCTCCTTGGCCATTCGCAATGTGGGGCATCGATATGATTGGGAAGATTGAACCTACTGCTTCTAATGGGCATCGCTTCATCCTGGTCGCGATTGATTACTTCACCAAATGGGTGGAGGCAGCTTCCTATGCCAATGTTACCAAGCAAGTGGTTGCCCGATTCATTAAGAAGGAGATTATCTGTCGTTATGGGGTTCCTGAGAGAATCATCACTGATAATGGTTCGAATCTCAATAACAAGATCATGAAAGAGCTTTGTAGAGATTTTAAGATCGAACATCACAATTCTTCTCCTTACAGACCGAAGATGAATGGTGTTGTAGAGGCGGCAAATAAGAACATCAAGAAGATTGTGCAGAAGATGGTCGTGACGTACAAGGACTGGCATGAGATGCTGCCTTTCGCTTTGCATGGGTACCGTACCTCTGTACATACGTCGACCGGGGCAACCCCTTACTCCCTTGTTTATGGTATGGAAGCAGTCCTACCTGTCGAAGTGGAGATTCCTTCTCTGAGAGTCTTGCTGGATGTCAAGCTAGACGAAGCCGAGTGGATTCGAACAAGGTTTAATGAGTTGAGCCTTATCAAAGAGAAGCGGTTGGCAGCCGTGTGCCATGGGCAGCTGTATCAGAGAAGGATGAAGAAGGCCTTTGATCAGAAAGTGCGTCCTCGAAGCTATCAGACAGGTGATTTAGTTTTGAAGAGGATCCTTCCTCCCGGTACAGATAACAGGGGCAAGTGGACTCCGAATTACGAAGGTCCATATGTTGTTAAAAAGGTTTTCTCTAGTGGAGCCTTGATGCTTACAACTATGGATGGTGAAGATTTTCCGTCCCCTGTGAACTCAGACGTAGTCAAAAAATACTTCGCATAAATTGACCCGCTGGACAAAAAGAATAAAAGAGTCCAGGCAAAAAAGGGCATCCCGGCGAACCAGAAAAAAAGAGAAAAGGTTCGGGAAAAAGTTAGGGATAAGGAATGAAAGAATATGTACACCCGGTAAGTCGAAAACCCGCAAGGGCGGCTTAGGAAAAAATGGGTATCCCGGTGGATTGAAAACCTGAAAGGGCGATCCAGGCAAAAGAGGGATTAGAGCGAAGGCTACAGTCTGAGTTATCTGTACTTCATCGCGCTTTAGTGTCTACCATCTCGAAGGGTATGACCGGTCCAATCATTCTTCTCAGAAAGCAAGGAATTTGGGGGAAATTGAGGATATATGAGTCATAACAGAATTGGGAAAATAGTGGATGTTGTGTTCACATTGCCAATAGGATAGTTTATTTCCTTTTGTGCGCAATTACCTCTTTCTAGGAATTGCTTCCTGATGTATTTGCCTTTTCAGGCCCATTTTCAATCAATAAAAGTCGTTATTCAGTTAAATTGCTCTCTTGTTTTTATTTTACTGTTTTGTTTGCAAAAACGTCCGAATTTTTGATAAACATTGCATATAAAAAACATGAAGGCTTGACAATAACGTGCAGAAAGATAAGACATTTGAAAATCATTTTGAATGTTGAGTACACTTGGGTGTATCTTGTCCATACAATCCCTGGGGCATGTATGTCTTGCTGTTTTGCAGGTTTTTATCTTTGATTGCTGGCTAAAATAGATGAGCCACAGTTTGTTCAAAGGTGTTTCAACACTGTCCAGTAGTGTGAGAAGTTGGGTTGTCCAAGTCAAGTTCAGAACTGGTCTCCCCAGCGAGTCCAAGATCAGTGTTGCCTCGGCAGTCAGGCCTGAAGTTGATTGCAATCCCCGGCAGGGTTGAGGATGTTTGTATCCCCAACAGGTTCAAGGCTACCCTTTCCCCAGCAAGCCTGAGGACTGTTAGTTTCCCGGTGAGCCTGAAGATTGTTATTTCCCCAGCGGAGGCGTCTGTGGGTAGTTTATTCCTTAGCAGCCAGGTTTGAAGTGTTGTAATCCTCGGCAGGGTTGAAGATGTTTCCCCAGTAGGGTGGAGAGTGTTTTCCCTAGCAAGTCTGAAGTGGGCAGTTTCCCCAGCGGAGGTTTGTGCTGATGGTTTTCCCCAGCGGAGTCCCCAAGCGGATCATGTTCGGTGAAAATTATCCCCAGTAGAGTTAATTCTGCCCGTGGGCGGGTAGTTATCCCCAGCGGAGGTTTGCATCAGTTGTTTCTCCCAGCGGAGTCCCCAAGTGGATCGGGTTCAGTGGAGGTTGCCCCAGTGAGGTTTATCCCTTCCCTCAGCAGCAGTGTTGTTCCCCAGCATGATTGGAAGGTTGATGTTTTCCCCAACAGACGACTCCCCAGTTGAGTTGGTTTCTCTGTCGTCCCTAGAGTGTCAGATCAGCGAGCATCCGCAGCAGAGTTGTTGCGGCTCCCCCACAGAGTTGGAAGATTGAATCAGAATTGTGTGCTCAGCAGAGCGATCACTTGCTCTCCCAGCAGGAGTTTTTCCTCCCTTTGCATCTTGCATATAGTAATCATTTGCATTTGCACCCTCAAATCGCGTAGCATTTCCATTCGGTAGGGAGCATTACGCCATGGAAAAACTCAAACATATGCATACATGTGTTAGACCAGATTGGATCATATCCTCAGCAGAGGCGGATCATTTTGCAACATCTGTACGACACATTTGCTACAGTGGCTCCTGACAGCATTCAGAATTGATAACCCCCAGAGAGGTTTATTTCCTCACCCGTCCGTGAAAGGAAAGCTTGATTCTCCCCAGTGTGGTCCCCGTATGCCTTGTTGCGACACATGTGGATGTCATCCTTGCGATACCGGTAAGTGTCGTGTCGACCCCCGTAAGGTCTGTTTTTTTGGTGTCCGATGTCGGTAAACATCGAGTCGCTCGTTAACCATCGGTAAATGGTTTTGTTGTTTCAAATCTCCAGCAGGTTTATTATCTATGGATGTCAGCCATCGGTAAAGGGTTTCGTATCATGAGGTATTCTTTCCTTGGTATCGGTAAACACCATTGTTTCGGTGTCGGTAAACATCGAGTTTTTCCCAGTCATCGGTGAATGTCTGGTTGTGATTCTTTTTTTTTTCCCAGTCATCGGTAAATGTCTGGTTGTGATTCCTTTTTCCCCAGTCATCGGTAAATGTCTGGTTGCGATTCATTTTTTCCCTAGTCATCGGTAAATGCCTGGTCGTTATTTTTTCGATGTCGGTAAACATCATCTTTCGATGTCGGTAAACGTCGAGTTTTTCCCAGTCATCGGTAAATGTCTGGTCGTCCTTTTTCTTGATGTCGGTAAACATCATCTTTCGATGTCGGTAAACATCGAGTCCTTTCCCAGTCATCGGTAAATGTCTGGTCATGAATCTTTTCAAAATCCCTAGTAGAGTCGTCGGTAAACGTCTTGTCTGGTTCCCGTTGTAAATATATTTTTCCTCCCCAGTGGAAGCCGTCATCGGTAAATGACCTTGCTTTCCCGCTTCCCAACCGCCATCGGTAAATGGCATCGCTGACTTTGATATCGGTAAATATCAAATGGTGTTTTGAAGCCACCATCGGTAAATGGTCTTGCTTCCTCTTAATATCGAATTTCCAGTTGAAGCCGTCATCGGTAAATGGCCTCGCTTTCTTAGTGTCATCCCCCGCAGAGTGCAAATTCTACGGTTCTTTGGTATTCAATCCCTGTTTACCTTGAAGGTCTGACAGTCGTTGCTCTCATTCGTTCAGGTTCTCAGTTCATTGAATAGGGGCAGCTGTAGCACCTCAAATTTGCACCCCCTACTCATGCATTCATTTCATTTGTTAGGTCATTAACATTGCATAAGTACATTGCATCTCATCAACTAGATTTGGCATCAGAGGATTCATCTGTGCAAGAGACCAAGTATTTCCTTGAGATGAAAGCCTTATGGTTATTCTAGAAAGCTTATATGAATCAAGATTCATTTTGAAGCAACTTTGCCAAGTGTTAGAGGCTCAAAAGTCCACAGTGCTGTTTCAGGTCATCTGGGGCCCATAAAAGTCAACTGCAAGTCAACTGAGGGCTAGGAGATGGAGAAATGGTTTGAGACACTTCATTCATGTATAAGAGAGGTTTATTCATCATTTCAAACTCATACCTTGAAGATTTTGAAGCCAGATCAAAAGTTTCCAAAAATGGAAAGTGACCTGTAATTTCAAGTTTCCAAAAATAGCAAGTTTTTAGACCAACTTCAACTTGACTTTCCAACATCAAAGAAGCTTCAAATGAAATTTTGTCCAACACGAAAGTTGAATATCTTTCTCTCCCATTTCTAAAAAGTCAAAGATCATGAGCATCTGATGAATGGTTGAGGAGATATGATCAAATCATTGCCAAGTGTGCATGGAACTTCAAAATGCCATAACTTTTGATCTAAAACTCCAATTTGAGTGCCTCTTTTTGCATATTTCTTCTCATGACATGTATTTTCCAAATCATTCATCACATTGCATGAAATTTCATCACATGACCATTTGTTCATTCATGCTCATTTTAAAGGGAAAATCATGAATTTGAAATTGGTGCATCACATGAGCCTTTTGATCATTCCATTGTGTTCATAAAAGGATTCTAAGAGTAATTGCATGGGCATTGTCTACTGTTCACGTGGGATTGCCATGCATGAGGTAAAAAATCAATTTTGGCATAACACCTCTTTTCTCACTAAAATTTCATTACCCATGCTTAATTATCATTAGCAAATGGATTAACACATGGTATAAATAGTAAATCCTAACAGAATTTTCAGAATTTCACCATTCTAGATCTAGATTCAAGCTTTCCCTCCAAATTTTCTCTCCACCATAATTCAAAAATTCTCCAAGTAACACTTGATTTTTATTGCATATTCTGGTTTCTTGATCATTTTTTGGTAGAATTCAAGCCATTGATTGAAGAAATTGGTGAAGAATCAAGCAATTCCATACATGAACATAAACATGGAGTTTTGAAGATTTAGCTAGATCCAAGCATCTCCAGGCTTCAATTTCAACTTCAGGCTTCATAACAAGGTTACTAGAACTGATCTACACACTTGCCAAGCCTTGAATCTACTACTGCCATTGTTGGAGCTTCAAGAGGTCAGATTTTCGAGTAACCTAATTCTCCATTTTATTGCTATAATCTTGTAGTTCTTTGCTTCCTGAGCACACTGATATAAAAATCTTGAAAAACGGTTGAGTATTCATGGAGATATGATGAATTGAAGTTTTAGATGCAAAAAAGTTTTAGCTCGATTCGCATGATATACGATGTTTTAGGCCAAAATATTAGTGGATTTGGATTGTACACATTGAGAGCTTTCATTTGGTATAGGTTTTACAAAATTCTGGAAAAAATAATTTATGGACCACTGTTCATCCACCGTCTTCATGAAGAAGACGGTGGTTTCCACCGTGCGTCGCCGTACTGTACAGTACTTAGGGCTAGCTCTGGTTTGTGCTTTGGAGAACACTGTAGAAGCGCATGTCACGTTAACGTCCTGAGCTCGATCCTATGCGAGCGCGTCCTTTTTTTTAAATTTCATTTCCACTTATCCAAAACGGCGTCGTTTTGGACGCGCCTTGCCCCTCGCTTTGAATCCGCCTGATGCCATTTCCATATTTTCCTAATTCATTTTATTATTTTCATCTTGTTTCAATTTTTATTTCATTTTATGCATGATATTCAAAAAATCCTTAAAAATAGCTTGATGATCCAATTAATTCCAGATTTTTTTCTACATGATCATATAAATGTCTTCTAGTTTTTGATGTGGATTTCTGGAATTGTGCCTGGTTGGAATTTTAATTGTGTTAGACTAATTGAACATGTATGCTTTTGTGACATGCCTCATTCAAATTGTTGTGAAATGCTCAATGATGATCCAATTGCCATGAAATTTTGTGTGCTGATTCCCAACATGATACATGACTTGTGAGATTTGGTTTGGCATTTTTAGCATTTTCCATTTCTGTTTTATGCATGTGATTGTATGGTGTGACAATGTGTGTCACACAATTTGATATTGATCTTATTCATTTTCATTGCCTTGCCAATTGAGCTCTGTTGATTCTAATTTTTGGCATGATAATTATGTTGGACATGTTGTGTGCACATAAAAAGTTTCATGATTATTGGATGTGTTTCTGATTTAATGTGCATTTTCTCTTCTTGATGCTCAAGTGTGACCACCATTGTGTGCCTTTGCCCTAGTTTGATTGATTGATGGCCTTGCCTTAGGATTTGAGTTTGGTCCTTTTTAGGACATGTTCTTGATTGAATAAACATGCTTCATGTTGAATATTGGTTGTTGTTTTGACTTTTTACTCCACCTTTAACCTTAGGCTTTGCCCTAGGGGTTTGAACTCACATTTGAGCTGTGTATTTCAGGATCAAGCATCCAATCTCCATGGTTGATGTTGCCTCATCACTTGAGCTCTGATATTTGCTTTGCTTGCTAACATTTGATTGTGTGTAGGTCTTTTGGTGGTGGATTCATTTGAATGAGTGCTCTTATGACTTGTTTGTTGTGTATATTGGAAATCACTATTGTGTGTCTGTTGATTGTTTGTCTGAACATAGTACTGATTGCTTTGACTTTCTTACAGGTACCTTAGCTGCTTTAAGTTCATTATTTGAACTTTTCTTTGCTTGTGGTTGGCATACCACTTTAGGTAATGACCTCTAACTTCATGTAGTCTGGAAGACCTGCTATCTTTGGCAGGCACCTGTCTGAAGCCCTCCTTAAGAAGCAATGTTTGTGGTTGTTTATGTTTGTGCCATGTACTTCAAGTCCTTCTAAGTGAAGAGGCAATTGGCAGATAGAAGGGATGTGCAATCCATCCCCTGCTATTCAGTTGAGTCTTTCATCTTGCTCGCACTACGTGCTGATGCATTTGAATAAACACCCAAAATCCTTGTATATAGAGTCAGTCATGTGGAGTAGAGTTCCTCATTCTGGACTCCCACACCTTCATTGGTTGAAGCTCACCCAGGCCTGGGTTAAGAGCTATGAGGTCTTATCCTCATTACCTTTTCATCTGCTCACCCTGACGGTCAATGTCAGTGGTTAAGATCCCTCAGATACCCTTCCAGCCGGCTTGTTTGTCGAGGTTGATATGACCCCTCGACTAAAGCCTCACCCTTGATGTTTGAGCCCCTTGTTGGTGTGTTTACTTCATGTTGTATGTGTTTGTGTGGTGTGATTGTATCCCCATAGGATTGCTAGACTTCGCATAGTCTCTCGTTTGCATGTCAATTAAGGTAGCACGGTTCCTTCGTCTAGGACTTCCTTTCTTGCGTGAGCATCCTAAAACACAAACAAACATTACCTTCCCTTAAGAACACGTTAACTCCTTCTACTGCAGGTGAGTAAGTCTCCAAAGGTCGAGCATCCGGTAGATTGCGTAGTGACGTTGTCCACTTAAAAAACACAAACCACTTAGGAATAGTTTAGCCGAACTACGGCAACTCTGATTCTCATGTCCAGATGAGATACGTAGGCACGAGATGCAATGTCTTGTCGAGTTTGACTAACAACTAACTTTGATCCTTTTCTCTCGCCCCCGTTGCGATCGAGACTTTCCCTTTCTCTTGCCCTAGTTGCAATCGAGACCCTTCTTCTTCTTGTGTGTGTGTTTGGAGTCTGACGTAAGTCCAGCGATTGGCAGTCGGTTTCCCGTGTGTGTTTGTTTGTTTGGAGTCTGATGTAAGTCCAGCGATTGGCATTCGGATTCCTGTTTGTGTTTGTTTGTTTGGAGTCTGATGTAAGTCCAACGATTGGCATTCGGATTCCTGTTTGCGTTTCTTTTGTGGAGTCGGATGTAAGCCCAGCGATTGGCATTCCGTTTCCAGTTTGTGTTTGGGGTGTTTGCTCTGACGTCTTAGCGTCTCGTTTCAGTGTTTTGTTTGGCGTGCGTTAGCCGAGCTACGAGTGCTCTGATTCTTACTCTGGTTAGAGAAGATACGTATGCATAGGATATGATGTCCTAGCGAGCACACTCCCCGTATCCCCTTCCTCCGTCTTCTTCCATCTGTGTTTATTCCAGTGTGTGTGCAGTTTTTGAGCAGTTACTTAGCAACCTTATTCTATTCTCTTGAGCGTGGATCCCGTCGAGTACGATGGATGCGTAGGGGTGCTAATACCTTCCCTTCGCATAACCGACTCCCGATCCTATCAATCTCTGGTCGTAAGACCATTTCCTTTCCAGGTTTACTTCGAGCGTTTCCTTTCCCTCCTTTGGGATAAATAACGCACGGTGGCGGCTCTGTGTCTTTTCCCGCCGGTTTTTTCGCGTAATGCGACAGCCCTTAGCAGCCTTGCAGGCTTTCTTCAGTATATCCTCACCTGAACAGACTTTACGGATATAATCAACATCTTCAGCAATCCTCTTATTGCTTTGTTTTTGAAGCTCATTCAATCTCTGAACTTCTCTCTCAACTTCTTTCTTAGCGCACAAAGTCTTCCTGAGGCCTTCACTCAGCTTCGCATTCAACTTAGCGGCTTTTCCCTTTTCTTGCTTCAAACTGTTGTACTCAACCATGCTGACTGAATATACAGACTCAACAATAACCAGATCAGATGGTTCTCCCATAGAGAAAGGTAGAAGAGTAATCCGAGCTCTTTCTCGCAACCAACTATCATACTGGGAAGAAAAGATGTTGTTACATTTTCCATAGACAGTAGCACCTTTAGTCTGAATATTCCTCCAAGCTCCAGCAGCTTGCTTAACCAGTTCTAGATTATCTTGCACAGGGAAGTAGAAAGATTCCACCAGATCTTGATCCTTAGAAGCGTGAGTCAGGGCATACCCTAATTGTCTTCTCAAAAGAATCGGGTTATAGTTGATACAACCCTTCATACCCAACAATGGTACATTAGGGTATTTCCCACAGCTAACCACAAAATCGCCATCTTTGGTAATCCGGATTACACCATCTGATGTCTTTAGCAGTCAAGACAACCAACCTTCTAGCCCAATTCCTGGCTTGATGCGGATTTAGAAAAGCATCGTCATTTGGCAAGTGCCTCATAAGCAACTTATGGAACAATGGAGCGCAACATCTGACCAATCTCCCTCGTCTCTTCTCATTCTTGTTGTGCACCGAAAAATAGAAATCACCATGAAGGGTGGGAACCGGGTTCTTTAGCAGAAAGATATGAATAACACTCATACTCACAAACTTCGGTTCATCGACGAATAACATAATACCATAGACACTCAATGCTAGCAGAGCACACACAACCTCCCAATTGCCTTGAGCAGCACACTCTTCGGCTTTGGCTACCAAAAAATCCAGATGGAAACCAGACAGACCTCCCTTAGAAGAGAGATTTTCCTTTACAACAAACACTTCCAGATGAAGAGCCTTAGCAATATCCTTATGCTCTAGTGGAGGTATATCGGAGTTGAAATGGACACAATGTTGTAGAGGAACACCCAAGATCATAGCATACTCTTCCAATAAAGGAGCCAACTGGAAATCCTGAAAAGTGAAGCAACGCAACTGAGGATCATAAAACTGGAAGCAAGTATGTATCAGACTCCTCTGAGGAGCATCCAAGTCTTCAACCATAGGCAAGATGTTGCCATAAGTATCCCGGAATAAACCCACATGGTCAGGAGTAATCAAAGCTTTTATCTGACGCAATGGGTCGATCTTGGTATCGAAGAAATGATAGGTCACATTACTCTTCCTAGGAGCCTCCATAATAAGCACAGATCAGCCAAACCAAACCGAGAAAGGGAATACCCTGCAAATGAACAAGCATGAGATGTTAGATGCAAATATGCAGATAATGTTATGCAATGCAAATGACATGTGATCGGTGCCGGCCATATATACTGAACCACTGGCTGTTCTCTGTGAAGAAGTCCTCAAAGGTCGGCAGTCCGGATATGCAGGTTTAAAGGTTCAGATCCACAAAGAAAACCAGTGCCAGAAATTCGGATCTAGAACAAAAATAGAACCATAATGATCAGGTACCAGGTATCAGATATCAGGGTATGATGAGGTCAAGGGTTCCTGCACACCTGTAAACAACCCACACAGCTCACATGTAGAGGCTAAAAGGTAGAGATTCATCGACATCACGGACTCTCAGGTCGAATAGTAATAATACGTCCACCGTTTCCGATTTGGCATTATCACTATAAGAGGAGGTCTCAGAGAATCGTCTCAAAAGCAAACCGATATAAGTCCCCAGCTTCGAACAATGAGGTCGAGAAACAATAGTACATTCAGCCCGAAGGATACAATACTATCATCAAACGAGGAGTGTCTCAGCCAAGTTCCCATGAAAGTAAGGTAAAGGTCATTCTAAAGGTCATCCGGACTTAACGGTTCTCCCAGATAGCTCTAGCACTGTAGGAGATCCACAATACAGAATTCTCTAGAAAGATCCACATCTGAATTGTGTTTTCATATTCCAACATCGGACCGAGACGGAACGTGAGGGTATATGAAACCACACTAATCCTAAGTGCACTCAGGCCTGTGTATTAGGCCTATCTCTCAGAATACCTATCCCATAGAAAAATAAAAACCAGCCAGACAGTATATAATGATGCATGAAATATAAGGTGCGGAAAGCGATAAATAAAATAAAGTTGTACAAAATTATAAAGCTAAACTAAAACATGCCACAACAGACAGATAACACCCAAAGAAACAAAAGCACGCAAGCGCTAGGAATGACTCGCATAGGGAACCAGATTTCTCTGGTTGGGATTCCCCAGCAGAGTCGCCAGCTGACGCTCCCTAGATTTTCATCCTGTTACAAATGCGAAGTGGCATGGAAAAGGTAGAGTCGCCAGCATAGCATTTTTATCCCGAAGGAATGGTAATGCTGCAAAAACCGAAGAAAAACGGAGAAAGCGAGGTCTCGGACCAGAGGGACGGGTAAGGGATTCGGTTACGAAACCGGGAAGGTATTAGCACCCGGATCATCCGTCGTACTCGACGGGATCCACGCATGCTAGCCATTGTTTCAAAGGGTGAGGGTATCTGAAGCTGCTACAAAGAAAAAGATCAAAAAGGGTGAGAAGAAAGACACGAGGGACAAAGGAAAGAGACCAGGGACTTTTGTTCGCCAAGCTTTAGCTCGTGCCTACGTATCCTCTCGTGCAATGAATAAGTCAGAACGCTGTAGTTCGACTCAAAGAGACTTGATTGTGTTTTGGGAAGTTTGAACTGCTATTGTCTATGCTCAAGTGTTTGACTCGTCTGGCTCGAGTGCATAGTGTCTTGCAATAGACGGGAGAAGCAAGTTCGCGTTTGGAATGAAGATGATGAGAAGAGAATTCCCGAAGGAAAAACGATTATTGTTTGTTTTGAGGAGTTTTAGGAATTTTTGACTTTTGAAGTTTGTTCAAGAGATTGAGCTTAACTCTTCAACAATGGAGTGAATATACCAGATATCACTCCGAAATGGAATGTAAACGACATACTCTAAGTATGGAGGAAATCCCCAAACTCACTTCCATAGTTCAAGCTCTAAGCTCAAGAACTTTTCCTTTGTTAAGTGATTTTTATCATTGATTAGATGAAGAAGTGTTTTTTAGGGTTTTAAAGCTACCTCTTGAGGGAGACTTGTCCATCAATGCTAGAACCTTAAAATCCCAATCCCTAGATGAGATGGACATAGAATTATTAACATGAGGCTCAAGTTACAAGAGATGACTTTATTATTTTATTAAGTGTCTTATGATTAAGTATGAAGATGAGAAGAGAGACTCAATAGAGACCAAAGGAAAAATCTAAAGGGGGACTAATTAATCCTAGTTGTTGTCATGCTTGGATGTTCTTAGGGTTTGTGAGGTTTAAGAGAAACCACCATGGAAGGCCACCATCTTCATGAAGCACCAAGGGAAGGAGAAGAAGAAAAGAAAATGAAGAAAAGAGAAGAAAGAAGAATGGAATCAACTTACTTCTCAAAGAAGTTAAGTTGTTCCATGAAAGGGAGTCAAGGATCAAGTACTCAAGCATACAAGCAGAACCATATGACTCACAAAGTGTTAATCAAAAGCCAACCTATGTCCGCTTATGCCACAGGTAATTTACTATGTCTTAAAACAACACAAAATGCAACAAAAGACATCATAAGCAAACTCATGCAATTATGTGTCAAGAAAAATGAACATGGCAGCAAGGTATGCACATCATAAACATGTCAAATGAGCTATGAAATCAGTATGCAAACCCCCAAGTTCATATCATAAGCATAGAATCGTTTTTGGATCAAAAACAAACAAGGTGTACGACGAAACCTTAATGCATCTTTCATGCTCAAAATGAATGCAGAACGAAACTCATCATGGATCAATGAATAAGGACTTGATACAATCATCATAGACTAAGGTAGAACACATGTGCAAAGGCACCAAACTAGAATCTAAGTGTAACCACATGAATCATGCTATCAAAGTTCATAAAAGTTCGCAAAAACACCCAAGTATGGAAGGCCTAAACCTCTTGTCAGACGAATGCACCAAAAGGGTATCAAAACTAAAATTCAGGGGGCAAGGATCCACACATCAAGACATGACATACATACTAAAACAAGTGCAAAAGGATTGGTTTCAACACTCAAGGGAAGTGGCACAAGTGCCTCATGCAAAGTAAGCATCAAAATAGGGACCAAAATGCAAACATCAACTTCAAAATTCCAAATAAAATTGAAAATGCATCATAAATTCATGGAAATTTAACACAAGGTTCCTATACACATATATAAACGCCCTGCAAAAAAATCATGAGCATCCAAATCCATTTTATATGCAAACTAAAATTGGGAAATTAAGAATGCACAAATGTGACAGAAAATGCAACATCAACTTCAAAAATCTAAATCAAATTTAAAATGCATCATAAATTCATGGAAATTTAACACAAGGTTCCTATACACATATATAAACACCCTGAAACTCATGAGCATCCAGATCCATTTGATATGCAAACTAAAATTGGGAAATTAAGAATGCACAAATGTGACAGAAAATGCAGCATCAATTCAAAAATCCAAATCAAATAGAAAATGAATCATAAATTCATGGAAATTTAACACAAGGTTCCTATACACATACGTAAACACCCTGCAAAAAATCATGTGCATCCAGATCCATTTGATATGCAAACTAAAATTGGGAAATTAAGAATGCACAAATGTGACAGAAAATGCAACATTTAAATTCATGTGTCAAACCCTAGTAAAATGTCATGGAAAATGTCCAAACAAGTTATTGCATCTTGGCATCATGTATGAGGATGGTGTGTGCAAAAGGTAGGGCCAGAATGATTAATATTTGGAATTTCATGAAGGTTTGAATGCAAATGATCAAAAAATGCACATAATTGAATCAAAAAATCATATTAAATTCTACGTGTCGTGAAAAAATTTGAAAATGATACAACAAATCAAAGACTCAATAAGGAACACCCATAAAAAATTTCAGAATTTTTTGACAATTTTTACTATTTTTAAAAAAATGAAACAAAAACATGCAGAATAGTGTGACATGTATACATATGGCATCAATTGGTCAACAAGTCACTTAAGTGACTTAAATGAAAAAAAAATAAAAAAAATCAGAATTAACATGGGATCTTTGATCAAATCCAAGCCATCATGATCGGACGGTTGGGAGGTTGTCTTCAACCTTCAACCCTGTGAATAATGACGCGACGGAAAAGGCCACCGCCGGTAGGGTTCCGGCGGCAGTGGCAGCGCCTTAGGTTGCGCGAAAAATGCATGAGAACGGGGCTATCCCCCCTAAATCACACGCTACGAATCCAAATCCGACCTTAGTTTTTCCTAAAACTCAAAGAATAATGAGATACGAACAACACAACCTTGGATCTCAAAACTTTAAATCCACATAACTTTCATGATAAACGTCCGTTTTAAAAAGTAAACATATCAGGATCATCACCACGGCATATAGATCATAATGCACGTAAAAAATTCAAGTTCTAAAGGTATGAAAAATACACTCACCGAGATATTGAGAAGCTTGAATTATACCGAGATAAGCCTCCAAACGGTGCAGATCTCCCTCTTTTAGCCTATGATCACGAAGTATGCCACTAGATCGGATTGGCCCTCGGTATGTGATGAGATTCGAAAGAGAAAAGTGTGGGTGCAATTTTTGTGAATCTGATAAATGTGTGCAGCTCCTCTGTGAATTAGGGTTTGGTTGGCTTATATATGGCTTCCAATGGGCCTCCACAAAATTACAAAGCCAAAGGGAAAGTGGATTGTGTGATTGGTCGAAAAATGCAATTTTGCATATTATGGAGTTTTTCCTTATTCTCACTTGCATGGTGTTTGTTTGAGGCACCCCTTGACTTCACATAGGCCCATAATTTAGAATGAGAATAGTCTTTAGTCATGTACTTGCTTGAATTCCAAGTTTCTACACATTTTGCAAATTTCTACTTTATGCCACAAATGAGAAATACTTCATGAACATGAATAATTCCAAAGCCAATTTTGTTCTAAATAATATGTATTTGAAATATATGAACCCAGTTTGGTAAGTGGAAACAAGTATGATGCATTTAGAAGTCCTTTTGCAAAAGTGGAAAAAAATTGAACATTAAAAAAAAAGCCCTAAAAATCCACTTGACTTCAAAAAAACATAATTCAAATTCTAAAAATGCTATGAAGATGTTCTAGCACTTTTCGGAAAGGGAAAATTGAGTTCTACAACTTTGATGTTTGAAGAAAAATCATTTGAAGCTTTCTTGATCCCGAAATTTGAGGTTGAAGCATTGGCGGGTCATTAGGATCTCCTGATTACATGCCTTGATGCCACATGCATGAAGTATATGCTATGAATGAGTATGAGTATGATGCAATGTAATGTAATGCAATGATTATGACTATTAAAATGTAGAGGGCAAATTTTGGGGTGTTACAGTAATGTAATGTTATGAAGAAAGAGAAGAAGTCAATATCAAAGGAGGACAACCTTGGAGATCTTGCTTGGAGAAGCTTAGATTGTTATTAGGTTAGCTTAGGTTCTCTCATTGGCTTGGGAGAACAATTGCGCTAGGGGCCATAACTGTTTCATTATATATGTATGTTGATGCATGTGAATGTATGTTGATGCATGTGAGAGACGACTTATATGATAAATAAGCCGGTGAGATCAGAATAATTGCAAATTCCCTCAAATTAAATATTATGTTTATGCTTTCCAAGTTTTAACACTCATCAAGACTAGTATCGAATAATGTAGGTTTCGCCTACGCGAGGTGCATGTTCTATATTAGTAAGGTGTGATGGGATAATTGTAATATCCAATTGCTAAAACAATGGGTCAAACATTACTAAACAAATATAATAAGAATATATATGTTTAGAAGCAAGAGTTGGGAATGATCCATATGATGGATTGGAATAAGGAGTTATTCACCCAACTGAAATTTTAGAGAATTGTATTAGATACAATTGGAAGGAGTTCCTACCTAAATAACCTAGTTCTGTGTAATCCGCCTACGCGGACTTAGAACGAAGTGAAATATGGATCTCGACCCACTAGAAAATCTTCCAACGGGATTTTCCGAATCAAATGATGAGGGTCATTTGTTTTGAGTAAAATAATGGGAGCATATTTAATTAAAGGCCTAATTAAATATATTATTGATACTTATATTTTCATTAATTCTTATGTAGATTACCATGACAACAAACACCTCTAACAACATCTTGCGATCAATCCTTGACAAAGAAAAATTGTCTGGGACAAATTTTCTGGATTGGCACCGAAACCTGAGGATTGTCCTCAAACATGATAAAAAGTTGTATGTCTTGGAGAAACCTGTTCCTAAAGAGGAACCTCCTAGTTCTGCACCTAAGGCAGAAAGAGATGCTTATAAGAAACATGTCGATGATGCCAATGAAACTGCTTGTCTCATGCTAGCTACCATGAACTCAGAATTGCAAAAGCAACATGAGAACATGGCAGCGTTCGATATGATCGAACACCTGAAAATGCTCTATCAAGAGCAAGAAAGGCATGAGAGGTTTGAAGTTTCAAAAGCCCCTTTTCAAAGCAAGTTAGCTGAGGGAGCCCCTTGAAAGGTTGGGTTTTTCCCTCGGAAAGGAACTTGCGACTGATTTGATCTTGCAATCGTTGCCAGATAGATTCAGTCAATTTGTCCTAAATTTCAATATGAATGACATGGACAAATCGCTTCCTGAATTGTTAGGCATGTTAAGAACTGCTGAGTAGAACCTTAAGTCAAAAGGGAAGTCCATTCTGATGATCGGAAATGGAAAGAGACAGAACAAAAGGCCCATCAAGCAGGGTGATAAAGGGAAAGGCAAGGAAGTTGCCAAACCTAGACCCACTGTTGCTGCTTTGAAGCCTAGTGGAGGCATAGCAAAAGAAGGCACCTGCTTCCATTGCGGTAAGACCGGACACTGGAAGAGAAACTGCCCAAAGTACCTGGAAGATAAGAAGAATGGAGTAGAGACTTCAACTTCAGGTATTTTTGTTATTGAAGTTAATTTATCTACTTCTGCATCATGGGTATTAGATACTGGATGCGGTTCTCACATTTGTACCAATGTGCAGGGACTAAAAAGGAGTAGAGATTTGGCAAAAGGTGAAGTCGACCTACGAGTTGGCAATGGAGCAAAGGTTGTTGCTTTAGCCGTAGGAACTTATGTATTGACTTTACCTAGTGGTTTAATAATTCAGTTAGAGAACTGTTATTATGTACCTACAATTAGCAGGAATATTATTTCCGTTTCTTGTTTGGACAAGTTTGGTTTTTCGTTTATAATAAAGAACAATTGTTGCTCAGTTTATTTGAATGATATATTCTATGCTACTGCACAAATGAACAATGGACTATATGTCCTTGATCTTGAAATGCCTATTTATAACATTAATACTAAAAGGATGAAACTTAATGAGTTAAATCCAACTTACCTTTGGCATTGTCGATTAGGCCACATAAATGAGAAACGCATTTCCAAACTCCATAAAGATGGACTCTTGGACTCTTTTGATTATGAATCATATGAGACATGCAGATCTTGTTTAATTGGAAAGATGACAAAGTCTCCATTCACAGGAAAAGGTGAAAGAGCTAATGATCTTTTGGCCCTCATACATACTGATGTATGTGGATCACTGAACATACCAGCCAGAGGAGGTTTTCAGTACTTCATCATATTTACTGATGATTTCAGTAGATATGGTTATGTGTATTTAATGAAACACAAATCAGAGTCCTTTGAAAAGTTCAAGGAATTCATGAATGAAGTACAAAACCAACTAGGTAAGAATATTAAAACTCTTCGATCAGATCGAGGTGGTGAGTATTTAAGCCTAGAGTTTGATGACCATCTGAAAGAGTGTGGGATCCTATCCTAACTTACTCCTCCTGGAACACCCCAATGGAATGGTGTATCTGAGAGAAGAAATCGAACCCTGTTAGACATGGTCCGATTCATTATGAGTCACGCCGATCTTCCAAACTCCTTTTGGGGACATGCACTATTGACAGCAGCTTACACACTTAACTGTGTTCCATCCAAAAAGGTTGAGAAGACACCATATGAGATATGGAGTGGTAAGAAACCACATATGTCTTACATGAAGATTTGGGGTTACGAAGTTTATGTGAAACAACAAATTTCAACTAAGCTTGAGCCCAAATCTGACAAATGCTTATTTGTGGGGTATCCTAAAGAAACAAGAGGGTATTACTTCTACAATCCTTCTGAGGGCAAAGTGCTTGTCTCTCAAACTGGAGTTTTCCTAGAAAAGGATTTTATTTCCAAAGGAATCAGTGGGAGGAAAGTAGAGCTTGAAGAAATTCAAGAATCACAAAGCATCGATACTAATGGATATGGATATCTCAAAGCATCCATACTCATAACAGATCAAGGTGATGTATTACTAATGGATCAAGATGAGCCTGTGACCTACCAAGAGGCCATAACTGGTCCCGAGTCTGAGAAGTGGCTAGAAGCCATGAAATCTGAAATGGATTCCATGTACACAAACCAAGTTTAGACCTTGGTAGAGCCTCCTGTAGGAGTTAACCCTGTAGGATGCAAGTGGGTCTTCAAAAATAAGACTAACATGGATGGTAAGGTACATACCTATAAGGCAAGACTGGTTGCAAAAGGATATAAAAAAATTCATGGGGTTGACTACGATGAAACCTTTTCACTAGTTGCAATGCTTAAATCTGTTCGAATTTTACTTGCTATCGCTGCATATCATGATTATGAAATATGGCAGATGGATTTCAAAACTGCTTTCCTTAATGGGAATCTTCTTGAGGATGTGTACATGACACAACCTGAAGGATTTGACATACCAGAAGAAGCCCAAAAGATATGCAAGTTACAAAGGTCAATCTATGGATTGAAGCAAGCTTCCAGAAGCTGGAATCATCGTTTTGATGAAACAGTAAAACAAAATGGATTCATCAAGAACGAATATGACCCTTGTGTCTACAAGAAGGTTAGTGGGAGCATGACCATGTTCCTGGTATTGTATGTAGATGACATATTACTCATTGGAAACGATGTCCCTACCCTGCAACAAGTAAAGTCTTGGTTGGGGAAATGCTTTTCTATGAAGGGCCTAGGTGAAGCAGCCTATATATTAGGAATCAGAATCTATAGAGATAGATCACAAAAACTGCTTGGCTTAAGTCAGAGTACGTACATAGACAAAGTGATGAGACGCTTTAACATGCATGATTCCAAGAAACGATTCATACCTATGCAACATGGCCTGTGTCTATCAAAAACACAATCCCCTTCAACTAAGGAAGAAAGGGATCACATGAATAAGATTCCATATGCATCTGCAATAGGATCTATCATGTATGCCATGTTATGTACTCGACCAGATGTCTCGTATGCTTTAAGTGCAACGAGTAGGTACCAATCTGATCCTGGTGATGCCCATTGGGTAGCTGTCAAGAATATCCTTAAGTATTTGAGAAGGACTAAGGACTCATTATTGATATATGGAGGTCAGGAAGAGTTAGCTGTAATTGGATACACCGATGCTAGTTTCCAGACAGATAAGGATGACTTTAGATCACAATCTGGTTATGTGTTTTGCTTAAACGGTGGCGCTGTGAGCTGGAAAAGTTCAAAGCAAGATACAGTTGTTGATTCTACAACCGAGGCCGAGTATATTGCTGCCTCAAGTGCAGCAAAGGAAGTTGTTTGGATCAAAAATTTCATTAGTGAACTTGACATAGTTCCTAGCATTGTGGATCCCATTGGTCTCTATTGTGATAACAATGGTGCTATCGCACAAGCTAAGGAGCCTAAATCTCACCAACGATCCAAACACATACTTAGGCGTTATCACCTCATTCGAGAGATAATAGATAGAGGAGATGTGAAAATATGTAGAGTACCTACACTTGACAATATTGTTGACCCACTGACAAAGCCTCTTGCGCAGCAGAAGCATGATGGCCATACTAGATCTATGGGCATTAGGGGTATGCCTGATTGGCTCTAGTGCTAGTGGGAGATTGTTGATGTAAGCCCTAGAGGCCAATACTTTTGGTACTTGTATCGAATTGTTTATTAATAATAAAAGGCTTTTTCTTTATTATGTTTGTTTAATAAAGTCCCTGGAATAGATAATGCGTTTAATGTATCAAGTGCGACTTAATCATGAGAGCACATTAAACATAAGGACACTATTCTTAAAGTATCCGTAGTCGAGCTTTATTGTGAAGTGGGATAACATTAAAGCATGAAGACTATTATGTTTATAGACTGATGATCACATCTCATGGATCATGGATAAGGAGTTATCAAGTCTCAAACATAGGTATGAATATTAAGAGTAATATTTATACTGGATTGACCCGCTATGAGAATACTATATAGAATGTGATGCAAAGTGTCATAAGTTAATCTCATGGTGATAATGGTGTATACCACCCTTCGACCTGAAACCACTATGGACCCTAGATGTAGAGTCGAGTGCCTTATTGTTGATCAAACGTTGTTCGTAACTGGATGACCATAAAGATAGTTGATGGGTACTCCACGATGCATGCTAAGGGACATGAGTGACCTAGATGGAATTTGCCCATCCTGCGTAACAGGATAAATGTCTATGGGCCCAATATTGAACTGGACAAGGATGACACGGTCGATGCCTTGTGTTCAATATAGACATAAGGGCAAAAGGGTAATTATACACATAATTATTATCACAAAAGGATTTGTCGGATCACGTGATATTTTCGTGTCTTGGATAGCAGTGATGTGTTGCTAGATACCGCTCACTGTTTATTATGTTAAATACGTGATTTAATATAATTACCAATGCCGCGAAAACCTATATGGTCACACACAAAGGACGGATTGATGAGAGATAGAGTAATTAAGGAATACTGTAATGTACGGTGCCCTTAAGTGAATTATAGAACACCGTAAGGTACGGTGTACTTAAGTAGAATACGAAATATGGTAAGGTACCACGAGCTTAAGTGATTTTGGCATATTATAAGATATGGGCCACAAGAGGTAACGACTCTATCACTGATCATGCCCATTCGTAAGGATCATTAAAGGAGAAATTTTTTAATTCCGCTGCATTTTGGATCGCAATTCTCCTTCACACATGTGCACCTATATTCAAGCTTCTTCGAAAAGATCAGTATTGTGATTTGACTGAAGATTTCCAGAAAGCTTTTGATAGTATCAAAGAGTATTTGCTTGAGCCTCCAATTCGTCTCTGCCTGTTGAAGGAAGAATTTTGATCATGTATCTAATTGTACTTGATGATAGTATGGTTTGTGTTCTTGGTCAGCAAGATGAGTCTGGAAAGAAAGAATATGCAATTTACTACCCCAGTAAAAAGTTCACCGACTGTGACACTCGGTATTCTATGCTTGAGAAACCATGCTATGCTCTGGCTTGGGCTATTAAGTGTCTGCGCCAGTATATGTTGAATCATACTACTTGGTTGATATCCAAAATGGATCCGATCAAGTACATTTTTGAGAAACCTGCTTTAACTGGAAAGATCGCCCATTGGCAGATGTTGTAATCTGAGTATGATATTGAATACCGATCTCAAAAAGCTATTAAAGGTAGTGCCTTGGCTGACCATTTGGCTCACCAACCTATTGAATATTATTAGTAAATGCAATATGATCTGACGAAGAGATTTTGTACTTGAAGATGAAGGATTGTGATGAACCATTGCTTGAAGAAGGGCCAAAACCTAGTTCCCATTGGGACATGGTATTTGATGGAGCTGTTAATTCATATGGTAATGGCATTGGGGCTGTGATTATTACTCCTCACGACACTTATTTTCCATTTACAACTAGATTAACTTCAAGTGTACGGCTGAGTATGAAACTTGCATTATGGGGCTTGGAGAGGCCATTGATCTCAGAATTAAGCATTTTAACATCTATGGAGATTCAACTTTGGTTGTGAATCAGATCAAAGGTGAAAGGGATACGAATTAACCCGGTTTTATACCATACAAAGATTATGCGAGGAGGATATCAACTTTCTTTACAAAGGTTGAATTTCATCATATCCCTCGAGATGAAAATCGGATGGCAGACGCTCTTGCAACATTGGCTTCCATGATTATGGTAAATTTTTGGAATGAAGTTCCTAATTTGACTATGATGCGTCTTAATAGGCTAGCTCATGTGTTTGTTGTTGAAGAAGTTAAAAATGAAAAGCCATGGTATTATACAGATAAGATTCACATTCCTCCGACACTGTTGAACGTCATTTCCTCCCCATTGCCCTTCTCCATGTGGGGAATTGATAGGATTGGCATGATTGAGTCAAAAGCTTCAAATGGACATCGTTACATTCTGGTGGCTATTGATTACTTTACAAAGTGGGTTGAAGCGGCATCGTATGAAAATGTGACTAAGCAAGTGGTTGTAAGGTTTATTAAGAATCAAATTATATGATGTTATGGTGTGCCAAGTAAGATCATTACTGACAATTGATCGAACTTGAACAATAATATGGTGGAAGCCCTTTGCAAAGACTTTAAGATTGCACATCATAATTCTTCTCCCTACAAACCCAAGATGAATGGGGTTGTTGAAGCTGTGAATAAGAACATCAAGAAAATCATTCAGAAGATGGTTGTGACATACAAAGATTGGCATGAAATGCGCCCATTTTCTTTGCATGGGTACCGAACATCCATCTGCACTTCAATAGGGGCAACCCCTTTCTCTCTTGTTTATGGTATGGAAGTTGTGCTCCTCGTGGAAGTTGAGATCCCGTCATTACGTGTCTTGGTGGAATCCAAGTTGACAGAGGCTGAATGGTGCCATACCAGATATGACCAGCTGGATTTGATTGAAGAGAAGAGATTGACTGCCATGTGTCATGGTTAGTTATATCAGCAGAGAATGAAGAAAGCTTTTGATAAGAAGGTCAAGCCTCGTGTATTCAGAGAAGGTGACCTCGTGCTCAAGAAAATTTTATCTTTCAAACCGGATACTATGGGAAAATGGACTCCTAATTATGAAGGCTTATATGTTATTAAGAGGGCCTTCTCAGGTGGTGCTTTGATTCTTACAACTATGGATGGTGAAGAGTTCACATGTCCTATGAATGCCGATGCAGTTAAGAAATACTTCGTCTAAAAAGAAAAGAACAACTCTCTAAGTTAAAAACCCGAAAGGGCGGCTTAGGCAAAAATGAGCGTCTTGGTGGATTGAAAACCCGAAAGGGTGATCCAGGCTTTGTAAAGATCATTGTATTCAATGTAAAGATCATTGTATTCAATGTAAAGATCATTGTATTCAATGTAGACTATCATTGTATTCAATGTAGCCCTTTTTCTATTTAAATTACCATTTTTCAAACTTTGTAAAGATCTATGGAGTCCCTCCATTTGTAGACTATCATTCCATTAAATAAAGTTGAGCTTTTATCCAATTATTTGATATTCTTATTTGTTTCTGTTTTAATATTGAATTTATATGATGATAATTTTTAAATAAATCAATGAATAATTATTTTTCTTAAAAGAATAAAAACCTTCATTTTAAGAATAAGCGATTGCGGCAAGGAATGTCAACAACAATCTAAGAACAAGTAAGTCCTGAAGTGTGAAGCATTGTTATCTTCCCCAAGCAGTTGGTTTGATGACTCTTTTTCCTCCCCAACAGTTCGTCGTTCATTCCCAGCATGGTTAATAAGTTGCTCCCCAAGCAACCTATTATCCCTGGTTGAGCTGATGATTGGTCCCTTTTGCAGTTCATATTCCCCGGTTGAGGTATCCATTTGTTGCATTCCCCAGTTTGTGACTTAAGGATTTAACCCTGGCTATCTCGGAACCTTTATTTGGTCTCCATATCCCCAATTGCATTTGTTTGTGTTGCATAACCGCGATAGTTTCTCCCCTGTGTGAGTCAGATCCGATTATCTTTACCTTGGAATTAATTTATTTTGCAATCTCCAAAAAGAATCTGATGGTCTTTGATCTGTTACGGCAGGTCAGGTATCCCCAACAATTTGAACAATTCCTGATTCAGAGTTTTACCTCTTGAATCCCCGGAGGAATTTCATTGTCTGATAAAAGTTCCCTCATTCCCGGCAGTGTTTGGTTCTGAGAAGTATTAATTAAGTCCTCTGCAAGGTTGTCTCCAATTTGATATGGTGTTGACTTAAAATTCCCTACAACGTTGACTCGTTTTAGGATCCTCAGCAAATCCATCTTTATCCTTCAATAGTGCTCTCTTCCCCCGCAAAGTTTGTCGTGAGTTAGTTGAAAACAGGTTCTTCGTGTCTTTCCACAACCAGAGTTGATTTATTAGAAGCTAGATGATTTATGTGCATCCCTAGCACAATATCTAGTGGTTGTTTCCATTTTGTTGAGATTGGTCATTTGTTTTGTAGTGATGATTCAAATCTTCGTCATTTGTATCCTTTGGGCTGTTTTATCAGCATAATCATAATCATGCATGCATATTCATTCATAAATCACAACATCCGATATTTCATTATGCATTTTATCGCATCAATTTTTTTTTCTGATCCCCTGCTTTGGTGATATTATTTCCCCATACAAATTTGGTGTGTCTGTTCTCCGTCAATTGTAGAGTGTCAGCCCCTTAAGCATAAAGAGTATGTCCTTTCTCATTCCCCACTAAATTATTTCCTTGTGGATGATCATTATTTCAGTTTCCTCCCCAGAGTATCATCTGGATGGAACCACTCCCCTTGAGTTATATCCTCATTGGGTTGAGTCTTGTTTGACTGTTTCTTTCTAGCTCTTACCTAGATAGATCTTTTGGTCCCTAGAGTTTGTTACCCACAAACTTGTAATATTCTTATTAATGATTGAGTAATTTACCTTCACCCAGTAACCGGTAAAAGGTGATTTACCCCTTTGTTTTCCCCAGCGGATTTGTTTTCATGTTTCCTTGGCAAGTTTATCCTTGATATGTTCGCCCTAACTGGTGACGGATATTCTTCCTATTTTGTATTCTACCTAGTAAAAAGATAGTCGGATCCCTATTTTATCTGCCAGAGAGTCTATCCCTGATATGTTTGCTTTAATCGGTGACGAACTTTCTGTTCTTTGCGGTCTTCTATCCAGTAACGGGTAGATATAAAATCCTATTTTCTCCTCTGAGTCTATCCTTGATATGTTCATCCTAAATGGTGACGGATACTCTCTCTTTGGCATTCTACTCGGTAGTCGTAATTCCTATTTTCCCCCGGCAGTCTATCCTTGATATATTTACCCTAACTGGTAACAGATATTCTTCTTCTTTCCCCTAGTGGTCTATCCTTGATATGTTCATCCTAACCGATGATGAATATTCTTCCTTTGAGTTTATCCTTGATATGTTCACTTTAATTAGTGACAGATACTCTCTCTCTGGTCTTTTGCCCAATAGTAAGTAGTTGTAAATCCTATTTGATTTCCTTTCGCCAGTTGGTCGTTCTTACCTAGTAATCGGTAATGAATGTGCCTTATTTTCCTCAGTGAGTCATCCTTGATATGTTTACCCTAACTAGTAACAGACGTCCCTCTATCAGAGTCTATTATCTCCACCCGGTAACTGGTGGTAGATAATATGTCTCTTTTACTTCTGTGCTGAAGTTTTTTCTTCCCCAATTGAAATTGAGTTCGTATTTCTTTGTGATATCAAATTCCCTTTTGGCTTGAGTATTTTGGTTTTGTTGTGATCTACTCTCGTGTCCGAGTCTTTCCATTGATTTATTTTCATGGAAATCCCCTCGTGTCTCCCAACAGTTTTTCAAGTCATAGCCTGGCTTATGCATAATTATTATCTCCCAAAGTCTCTGTCTCCCCAGTGAGTTTTCCTTACGGAATGCATTATGCTCATGTGGACTTTTAGTCTCTCCGGATTCTTTTCCTTTGTGGCAATTTATTCCATACAAAGAATATTTTAACATTCATATCATATGCATCATGAGGTCTCTTAGGGACCAAAATTTGTTTCTTGATGTTGTTATTTAATTCCATTCTACTGAGCTAATACGAAGATTTAAACCTTCACATCCTCAATTAGAATGTCCTTAAATAGGGGCAGCTGTAAGACCCCAACTTTGACCCTAAGATCCATCATGCTATCTCATCATTTACATTGACTTTGGGATCACACCTTGGCATCCTCCTTACCCCTTATTCATTGGGTTTGAATTGGGAGAGATCACCAAGCATACTTGATTTTATCATACTTTATTTTCTTTTGTTTACTAACCAAAACACCAAAAATATGTCTATGTATAGCTTTGTTTCTTTTGTAGGTAGTGTGTGCATCCACCTATGCCCTATCAAGCTCAGAACTAGAGTTTAAGACCCTCATGGCAAGAGATCAATCAAGGAATGGTTCACAGTGGTTCTAAACATCATATATGGATCCCCATGTTCATTATTTGACATTTTGATCAAGAATTCATCAAGAGTTTGAAGCTTGTTTGCCTTGGAAGCCCTAATTCATCTGGGTATCTTGTGTGACTTCCTCAGTAAGTTTCTTCAACAATTGGTAAAATATATCAAGGTATACTTCATCATATATCATCTTATGCATATATTATCCTCCATGAGCTCTAAAGATCAAGAGAACTTCAAGTTTGAAAGTTGGTTCAAAGAGGTTGACTAGAGAAAGTCAACTAGTCAAAACTAGGGTTTCCTAGACCCTATCTCCACAATTTTTGTCATAAGAAAATGATTCCAAGAGTAACGTTACTCTTTATGAAATTACAAATAACTTTGATGATGTAATCAAGAGCTATTTTTGCTTTGAAATTCATTTTTTATGGTGAAACATTATAGGTCATTTTATTTTTACCCTAGTTAGGAGGTCAACTTCCATGGACCATAACTTGCTCAATGTTTATTATATGAAGGCCATCAAATTTTCATGATAAATTTAAAGATGTCTTCTCCAACTTTTATTATTTTAGAAATGTCAAATTGAACTTGCAAGGGCATGTGCCAAGAGGAAACATTATAGGTCATTTTGGGCCATCACCATTGAACAAGCAATTTTCCTCAATTTCTCAAATGCATAACTCCCTCATGCCAAATCCAAATGATGTCAACTTTATGCCCAAATTGAATAGTAATTAAATAGATACAACTTTAATGAAGAAGCCATTTCCATTTGAACCTCATAGCAAAAGTTATTCAAGGTGGAAGAAGTGGTCATTTGACTTTGTACTTAGCAAACTTTCAACTATGTTTGATTTCTCAAACTTCCACCTCAAAATTAATCATGATACAAGCTCTAAATGAAAAAGTGTTCAACATAAAATTTATTCCCCTTGATGTATCCTTTCCAAAAAAGTCTAAGATCACTTCAGTTGGACAAGAATTGAGGGACTTGCGCATGGTTCCTTTGGTGGGCTTGTTTTGGAAACATTTGAACTCAAATGATTATTTCCTTTTGCATGCTTCCATATAATGACTTCGGTATCCATTATGAACGAGTTGAAGTTGGATTTCATCATGGTTTGGGCCTAATTAAATGCACATGCACCCATGCACCAACGTTGCTATTTTTGGCCAAAATTGAAAAGGTGCAAAACTGAATTCCATAGCCTATAAATACAACTGGATTGCCTCAAGATCAACACACACACCCTGCCTAAGCCATGCCAAGCTAGCTCAAAACTCTACTCCATAGAAATCCTTAAAGGTTTCTTTGAGTTTGAATTTCACCATCTGTTTTGAGATTCAAACTCCAAGAATTCATTGCCATTTTCATCTCAATTGGTCACTGCAAGCAAGAGGAGGAAGAACCAAGTGAGTTCAGATCAAGATCAAGCCAAATCACTACTACCCGAAGGTGATTCTTCCAAACATCAAACCTTCGATTCTCACTCAATTCCTCTCCATTCTCTTTGATTATTGGTTGTCTGAAGTCCTATCAATGTAGGCAAAAAGATTGAGTTGCTTTGAGGCTAAATCGAAGAAACTCAGATTGTGCACCTCAAAATTCAATTTCTCATATCTCTCAATAAATTTGGAATTTGACAAAATTGAGGCCAGATTCAAGCTCCTGAGCATTTTCCCTTTAAATTAGTATACTCATTTTTTATTTTAGTGAAGGTTGATGGTGGACCAGTCCGATGAGGTCCACCGGAGATAGGGCTCCGGTGGTGCGTTGGCACCTTCCCAACCTTCTGATCTGATTCAAATGTTTTAATCATGGCCCTTGGTTCTAATTACCATGCGTGTGGCGCATTGATTTGGTTCCACCATGTTCCCTATGTGCGTGACCATCAGATCTGCCACCTCAATTAATGAGGGAGATCTGATGGCCCTTGTTTTTTTATATTTTATTTTATTTTCTGATTTTCTTTTAATTGCTTCTATTTTGTTTAATTTATAATAATTTCATTTTTAATCCAAAAAATATGGGACTTTCACCAAAAATCTTTAAATAATTTACTCTTCCATATTTTGAATTAAAATAATGTTTTGGATTAATTTTGATATTTTTCATGAATTAAATGTTTTTGTACATATTTTTAATTGTTTTAAAATACTTATGACTTTCCAAAAATATTGAAAAAAAAATTCTAAGGTCCTTTGACCTTGTTTGACCTAGGATAAATCCCTTGGCCATTTATTTGGTGTTTTGAAGGGATTTGAGGTTTTATCCATTTAATAATGCATTTTAATTCACTTTTAATTTGATTTTTAATTGATTTAATGTTTAAAAATTATGTTGAGCCATTTTTATGGTCTTGTGATGTTTGACTTTTTGTTTGGGCTTTGGTCATGGTTGATTTGAATTTTGTATGATCATTACCATTGGATTTAGGGGATTGATGAAATGTACATTTCATCTCGCAAAATGAATGGATGGTATTAATCAGTTGTAGTTCTTCTCATGATCAACTTGTGTTTCTACATCCCCTTCTCTCTTCATATGCATCCCTATTCTTACCTAATCCATCAATGACCAATGAAATCTCTTCATCTCTAATGCTAGTTGATTCATCAATGACCTTGGATCAGATGAATCAGCATGAGCCAGATTGAGATAGGTCTTCCCCCCATTTCTTTTAGAGTGTGGTACATTTTAGGAGTTTGGTTCCTTGTACCAAATCTCTAACATGCATTAACACCTATATTTTCATTGCCTGACCTCAGGTAGTTGTGACTTCTACATAAGTCCAATTATGATTGCTTAACATATAGCTAAATTTGTCCCTCAAAGCATAGAATTCTAGTAAGTGAGATTGTAAGTCTCTCATTCTTCATGGAATTGTGTGGAAACTTGACCTTTTTTCCTTTCATGAGAGTTAGTGGCATACTTGTTGAATTATCCAAGTTGGAGCCCTTCTTATGGATGATGTCTCGGTTCAAGGATTTATAATTGTGAATGAATGGTTAAGTGTTCTCCAAAAAATGACTTAATCAATTAAAACTCATCACTAACTTTTGACTAACTTCTTAATTAACATTGCTTTACTCTCAAGTCATTTACTTTATGCAATTTAAATTTCAGTTTCTTTATCATTCATTGCCATTTACACTTCATGCAACTTGTTTATGCTTCAAGTCTTTTCACTTTTCTCATTTGAGCCATATCTTATGACTGTATATATTATTTGTTTGTCTTTTGTTTTGTTTGTAGTCTTAGGACTTTAAAACACCTAATAACAACAAAAACTCTAAAAAAACATCTGGTTGGACTGTTGGGATTTGATTTGAACTTCTGGACTTCGAACTAGGCAACATTCCCTGTGCTAAAGGACTTGGACAATGCCAACATTTGAGACTGAGCTATCTCTGCTTGTGACTTCATCTGATGCAAGACCTAGGATGCCTTTGATTCATCTGCTACTATGTCTCTGTGCTTATTTTTATATTGTTATTTTTGTCTATGTCTGATGATGATTCTGAGTTGATCAAGGAATATTTCATCTGCTACATTGGAAGATATTGAAGACTACTAGCTATTCAAATGTTTGCCTGGATTTTATGGCTATCTTTATTTGATGCCTTGGTCTTCATATGATGCTTGGATATTGCTTATGCTTGTTTCTTGCTAAAGTCCAAAAGGAAATGTATTTCTATATGACATTCTTGTCTATTGGATTGCATCCCATTGGTCAGATCTTTTCAACTCTTAACTCTTAATTTTAGTCTAGGGTAGTCTCTTCATCTCCTCCCACTTCTTAAATTTCAAAACCTCTCCCTATTTTCAAAAACTTTCTTTGCTTGTGATTTCAAACTTAGACATGTTTTAATGATTAGAAACTTTGGCCTTATGCCATTGAATTTTTCAAACCTTTCTTAAATCAAACTTGTAAATAAACTTAACCATATTGACTTAAATTTCAAAAGACAAAAGAACTAACTATCCCATTCCAATCTTTGGCCTTTTGTGCCTTTTATTATTAAACTTTTGTTAAAACCAACTCACTAACTTCTTTGAAATTTTTACCACGAACTACGGGATTTTGATCCCTCATTTTTATGTTGGTACGTAGGCATAAGACCGAAGATCTTGTCAAACACAAAAATATAATCAATGAATTCTTTTCTCACCCCCACTCTATATATTATCAAACATCATTTATACCAAAAACATATGCATACAAAAAAGGGCTCCCTAGGAGTACCTAGGACACTTGGGTGCTAACACCTTCCCTCTGTGTAACTAACCGCCTTACCTGTAATCTCTGGAATTTTATTAGTTTTGATTTGAAAACTTCTTATCTTTGGGTTTTGTTCGTACTTTTCCCTTTTCCTTTGGAAACAATATAAGCGTGGTGGCGACTCTAGTTTTACTAACGTCAAGTTTATCCATAGCTTGATGGTCACGAATTTACCACTACAGGTTTTTGTACTTGTAATACATTTCAGTTTTCTTGGCCTCTAGACACTTTTCATACTAATTAAGGAATAATTATGGCTTTTTAGTAGGTCACAAGTTCATATTGATCCATGAGTAATATATCATCTTGATCAATTTTGAGATATCCATATCTTTCAAATTATTGATGTATCTTGTTTGACCTACGTTGATCTTGTTCTAATTGAGTAGGTTGTCCTTCTATGAATTCTTGTGATTCTTACTCTAGTTCCTCTAAAGGTGTGTCATTAATTTGTGATTCTTTTATTTCTCCAAGCTCTACTTTCCTCCCATTGATTCATTTGGAAATAAATTCCTTTTCCAAGAATAATTCAATTGGAGTCACAAACATTTGCCCTCAAAAGGATTGTAGAATTAATACCCTCTTGTCTTGTAAGGATACAACATAAATATGCATTTATTAAGGATATAACATAAAGAAACATTTATTAAATTTGGGCTCAAGCTTAGTTGAAATTTGTTCACATAAAATTTACGACTCCAAATCTTGATGTAAGACATATGCAAGATTTTACCACTTCATATATCATATGGTATCTTCTCAAATGTTTTTGATGGAACATGGTCAAGTGTGTAAGTTGTTGTCAATCGAGCATGTCCCCAAAAGGAGTTTGGAAGATCAAGATGAATAATGATGGATCAGTTCATGTCTAACAAAGTCTGGTTTCTTTTCTCAGGTACACCATTTCATTATTATGTTCAAAGATGATTAATTTGGGATATAATTCCATAATATTTAAGATGGTTATCAAATTCTTGGATTAAATATTCACCACCACTATTTGATCAAAGAGTTTTAATATTCTTGCATAGTGATTTTGTACTTTATTTTTGAATTTCTTGAACTTTTCAAAGGATTCAGATTTGTGTTTCACTAAATACATATGACCATGTCTATAATAATAATTAATAATGGTGATGTAATATTGAAAAATCCTCTAGTTTATGTGTTCAATGGTCCACATGCATCAATATGTATGATGGTCAAAAGATCACTAGCCCTTTAAGCTTTTCCTATGATAGGGGATTTTGTCATCTTTCCAAGTAAACAAGATATGCATGTCTCATATGATTCATAACCAAATTTTCCTAGTTAAACATGGCTTACCTTTGGCATTGTGTTTCTCATTTATCAGGCCTAATCCACAATGCCAAAGGTAAGCCATGTTTAACTAGTTAGGTTTCATACTTTTTGTATTAATGTTATAAATTGGCATTTCAAGATTAAAGACTTATAATCCATTGTTCACTTATATTGTAGCATAAAATATACCATTTAAGTAAATCGAGTAACAATTGTTCTTTATCATAAATTAAAAATCAAACTTGTCCAAACAAGAAATGTGTCACGGCGGGAAAATTTGAGATTAAGTTATTGATTAACTTAACTTAGAAAAACAAGAGTCACCACTGAACTTTATTGTTTCCAAAGGGAATGGGAAAAATGTCGAACAAAATCCACAAAACGTAAAAGCAAAAGAAAAATCTGGATACGGGGGTTGGTTATCCAAGGGGAATGTATTAGCACCCCTTACAACTATGGTACTCCATAGGAACCATTTGAAAATCTGTGTTTATGAAAAGGTTGGGTTGTTTATTGATTGATTTTAATTTGAAGAGACATTTTGTCGTATTCGAGTGGAACAAATCAGCTTACTACCCACAAGTATGAGGAAATGAGCATTTGTATCATCATGATATGGAAGATTTTTACTTGGACTTTCTCACAAGAACATCTCAACATTCAAGTTGAAAATGTCAATCATTTCTCAACATATTGTAGAAGTATAGTGGTTTGCATCACTTCGAGAATAGACTAATATCCAATCTTTTCAAAAAAAAGGCTCTTAAAAAAAGTGCACAAAAGCATAAAAGAAGTTTAATGAGGTTTATCTTTTTTAGAAGTTTTAAAAAGAGTTTAAGTATGCTTATATGTTTTAGCATTTATTGAGAAAAAAAATTATGGATCACTTGACAAAGTCAAGGTTTGTTAAGAAAATATGTGGAGTTTGAAAAACAAGAAGCTTTTGAAATATGGAGAAGTTTTGAAAATTGAAGAAGTGGGAGGGAGAAAAAGAGACTACCCTAAAGCAAAAAGTAAATGACATGAAATAAAAGGTCTCATTGTAAGGTAGCCCAAGAGAAAGCCTTTGTGTATGCAAGTGTACTAACCAAAAGATGGAGCAAACATTTGACATTAATCAAAACAAACATTCATTTCCCTTTGGATTAAGCCACAAGATGAATAAACACATGATTATATGAATATTAAAAGATTCAGATGAACAACAAAACCACAAAGCCACAAAGAAACATCCAAGTCTTGCATTGAAGATCAAAGGATTCAGAGGGATCACAGGGTTTCAGATGAATCAAAGTGTCAGATAATCTCCAAGAAAAGGGAAAGCACTAAGTCCATCAGGTCCAAATTCAAAAATACTCATAAAGCAAGGGATAATATCACAAAGTCCATAAGATCAGAGTAAAGGTTTTAGGGTCTTATCCATTTTATCATGTTTTTGTTCTTTTGCAATAAGAAGACAATAAGAGACATAAAGTGAAAGGTAAAGAATATAAATGACATGAGCGTAGATGACATAAATATAAATGTTAGGAGATTAGATTTTAGATGTTAGATGTAACAAGTTAATATCATGAGGCAAATAATGTATGTGGCAATCATGTTAGACTGTTCATATAATGTCAAACTCTCAAGGCATGAATTACAAATGCTTCAAAACTCAAAGAGAAAAGAAGAGAATAAGAGGCAAGATGAAAGCAAGCTCAAGTGTTTGACTAAGGATCCACTATCAAACAAGTCAAGGGACCCAAACATATGACACAACCTAGGGATGATCTATCGCCTAACTCAAAGTACCAAAATATGATCAAATGGTCATCAATCAACATATTGAATTAGAGAAGATTGAATCAACCTAAAAGTCCATTTATGGATAACTTGAAATGTAGAAGCATTGATCAATTGAGTCAACAACTCAAGCTCAAACATCAAGTTGTACAAAAATCAATAAAAAAAGATTTAAATTGATTAAAAATGAAAAATTAAAGAGAAAATTCAAATAAAGTACAAAAAAATAAAAGAAATGGTTTGCAAAAATAGAGAAAGTCAAGAAAATGAAAATGTTTGAAAATGATTAAAATGTTTGAAAATGATCAAAAATAAAATTGAAAATGAAAATGAAAAAAATAAAAATGAAACAAAATATAAATAAGTGCAAAAAGGATTTTTAAAAGGCTATAATAGTCTGTTGGTCCCTATAAGTTAGCGAGTTTTTTGTTTTGGTCTCTGTAATATTTAGTTTTTGGTCTGAGTCCCGATATCTCAATTTTGTGTTGCTTTTAGTCCCTAAAGTAAAAATCCGTAGGAAAATCTGCAGGTTTCCTACGAATTTGCCTTCGGATTTTACTTTTAGGGACTAAATCCAACACAAAAGTGAGATATAGGGACTCAGACAAAAAAAATAAAAAATTATAGGAATCAAAATTAAAAACTCGCTAAATTACAGGGACCAAATGACTATTTAATAAACCTTTTTAAAATTATGAAAAAAAATGTATGTGATGCAAAATATTTTAGAGATTTTGTGTAAAAAAAATTGGATCAAAATGAATTAAAAATTAGTGAGAAATTAAATTGGAAAGAAAAGAAATAAAAAAAATAAAAGAAAAAGAAATAAAATTCAAAATAAGGCGCCAACGGCTACCTCGTTTGAAAAACACAGGTGTCAGGTTCCCATTGGACAAATTCAAATGTTTTGCTCCATGGCGCGTGAAACAGACTTCGCCTTCAACCTTGGTTCAATTTTGCATATCACATGAACTCGT